>NC_134873.1:20132780-21429030 GCF_049852395.1 Peromyscus maniculatus bairdii
TGCAGTATGAGCTGGAGGGTCTGGAGAGCCCCATTTGACTTTGATTGTGATAGGATTACAAAATGTGGGCTCTGTACAGGAACTATTAACAGATGCTGATATTGTTATGAAGGGGTAGCTGGGGACCAAGTCTCATACCCCCAGTTTGGACACCAGAATTCTCTCTGGTCACTATAGGCAGGGGTGCTGGGAACTGGGCAAGCATAGTTGTATTTTCCCTGGAATGTTTTTGAAGGATGTTTAGCTAACTCAATATCACATGCTCTATCAGATTCTAAGCTAAGTTGGAGGCTCCCCATATGGGCAACCTTTACAGGGTTATGAGTGATGGTCAGGTCTGGCATTAAGTAACATAAGTCAGTCCCAAAAACTGGGAAATCTTTTAAATATTCTTGGACTTGTTCAGATATCAGGCAACCCGTCCAGAAGTCTGAAAGTCTCCAAGTGTAGGCGACAACAGGGGAGATCGGAGGGCCCCCAGTGACCTTAGAAATTAGGCTAAAGTAAATCAGAAAAGTCAAGAGGGCCAGAGAGCCCTCAGTTTTATCTTTAATGGGTCCTCAGGGTGTGTAAAGGCTCTCCATCAAGTGTGCAAGTCATGCATTCTTCCATCAGGAACAGGTTTGAGATAAGTGATGAATCCCTGTTCTGATCCTGTCAATTTTCACAGCTGTCAGGGTAGTCAGGATCACTGTGTGTAGTCCCTTTCAGCATGGTCCAAGGGCTTCTTGGTGATGTCTCCAGACCCAAACAAGGTCACCTGGTTTATGGTTATGTGTCTTGGCAGGGGGCAGCTCGTAAACATCTCTCAGGAGTGGAAAAATGCTGTCTTGGACTGCCTGGATGGACTTAAGGGACTTGTATTCAGACATCTTAGCCATGACTTTTGAAGGGAGTTTGGGGGCCAGGGGTGGAGGCCTCCAAACATGGTTTCATAGGGCATCAACCCAGAAGAGCAGGGAGTGCTCCATACCTGGGACAGGGCAAAGAGCTGGAGGGCTGTCCAGTCATCACCAGTTTCTAGGGTTAAGTTAGTTAAGGCCTCTTTTAGGGTCCAATTCATCCTTTCTATCTGTCCAGAATTCTGGGGGTGTTATGCACAATGTAATTTCCGATTAGTCCCCAATATTTTAACTAAGTCTTGTGTTACCTTAGAGATAAAAGCTGGTCTCCTGTCTGACACTATTACAAAAGGAAGTCTATACCTTGGGATGAGTTCATCAATGATCTTCTTGACTACTGCAGATGCCATCTCTTTCCTAGTTGAGGAAGCTTCCACCCAATCTGAAAAGTGTCTATAAAGACTAGAAGGTATTTATACCCATACTTGCTAGGCTTTAATGGCTTTTTTTTTTTTTTTTTTTTTTTTTTTGAGCTGAGGATCGAACCCAGGGCCTTGTGCTTGCTAGGCAAGCGCTCTACTACTGAGCTAAATCCCCAACCCCTTGCTAGGCTTTACTTCAGTGAAATCCACCTCCAGTGGACTCCAGGGGAAGTTTCTCTTTCCTACTTGTTTTGAGAGGGCTCTTTTTTTTTTTTTCCCCCTGTGGGCTAGTAGCCTAGCAAGGGAGGCATTGAGTCACACATTTCTGCACCAATTGATTTATATTGAAATTTTTGAATTTTGAGTGTTCTTTTTATTTTCTTTGGCCTAAATGTGTTCCCCTGTGGATCTGGCAGATCACAGACTTGGCCAGTTCAGTTGGCAGGATGAGTTTTCCATCTGGGTTTGATCCCCAAAAAGCGGGGAACAAAGGTAACACTCAAGAAAGCTGGAGAGATGGCCCATTGAGAGAGAGCAATGGCTGCTCTTTCAGAGTACCTGGGTTCGATTCCTAGCACCCACATGGTGGCTTACAACCGTCTGTGACTCTAGTTCTACAGGGATCTCACACCCTCTTCTGGCTTCTTCCTCAGGGACCAGGCACAGAAATGGTGCACAGACATGCATGTAGACAAAACACTTGTGCACATGAAGCAAATAACATTTTTTTTTCTTAAGAGTAGGTACTCAAGTAATAACTGCTATCTACAGTATTCTTCTTCCTGGCACTCCATCCTACCTGAACACAATTCTGACTTCTGCATTTCACAAGTACCTACCCCTAACATCAGTGTTATTACACCAGTATTCCCTGAATTAACAACACAACTCAGGAGATGAATCACACCAGTAATACCAGCACTTAGGAAGCCTGAGCAGGAAAATGCCAGTGTTTGAGTCCACAATGGTATACTTAGGAAGTTCGAGACCAGCCAAGGCTACATATAATCTGTCCCTAGTGGGGAGATGGGGCAAAGGCAGCTAAGGCATAGTTACCTTTAATACCAGCACTTTGAAGGCAGAAGTAGGCAGATATCTGAGTTTGAGGCTAGCCTGGTCCACGTTTTGAGTTCCAGGCCAGCCAAGACTAGTTAGTGAGACCCTGTCACAAAAATTAAAAAAAAAAAAAAAAAAAATGGTGCTGCTTGTCTTTAATCCAAGCACATGGGAGTATGAGGAATTCCAAGTTCAAGTCCAGCCTGGGATAAATGAGGCTCTATATTTTGTTGTTGTTCTTGTTTTGTTTTTCTTTTTGGTTTTTCCGAGACAGGGTTCTTCTGTGTAGGCCTTGCTGTCCTGGAACTCAGAGATCCACCTGCCTCTGCCTCCCCAGTGCTGAGATAAAAGGCGTGCACCACCACAGCAGGCCTAGCTAAGGAGACCCTGTTTTAACAACAATAACAACAACAGCAACAAATACCTCCTCAATACAGATCATCAGTTCCCTATTTTTTCATATATTACATACAAACGAACCAACACTGGAGGCCACTCTAACGCGCATCTTTGCTGATGATAAACTTTTATTACTACGAGTGAAAAAGGAGGTGGGCGGGGGATGGGGGGGGAGAGGGCGAAAGAGAATTAAAAGATAAAACTCAATTAGGAAAACAGCGAACATCAGATTTCCAAAGCATCAAAGTGAGCTAAGGGAAGGCTGGCGAAGTCAATTACGAAATGCCCAGCGAGTGAGACCTTGTGTATTTCTGGAGTGCGCTCTGGGCAGCGATCGCCTTAGGAAATGGAGCCACCTCTCTGGCCAGCACCTAACTCGAAGTTTCTGGGCGGTCTTCTGACACACACACACACACACACAGAAGCACGATGTACGAGCCCCGCAGCGGGCAGAGCGGGGAGCCGCGGGTCCGCACTCCCGGGCTGGGGGGCCTCTGACCGCCAGCGTCATGCCCCGGCCGCAGTCGCGCGGCGGTCCGGCAGCCCCGGATGCCTGCCGACTCACTGCGGCCCAGACGCTGCCACGGTGGCAGGCGACAGCCCGGAGCGCCTCCCGGGGAGGGGGGGGAAACGCCCGCCCGACCCCGGTCACTCGCCCGAACGCGGCGCGGAGCCCGGAGACTCACCTTGGGGGCGCGGTCCCGCGGCCTAGTCCTCGGCTCCCTGAGGGTCCGCAAGCGTCGCCGCCACCGCCGCCGCCGCCGCCGCCGCCCGGCGGGAGCCGCTCAGGCCAGGGGCGCCTGCGGGGGGACACCCTCTTTGGGGACCGGCGCGGAGAGACGGCCCGCCTCCCTCCGGTCCGCCGGACGCGCCCCGGGAGCGCAAGCGCGCGCCCGGGGGGGCGGGAGCGCGCCGACGAGGGCTCCGCGCGGCTCCGGAGCGCGCGCCCGCCGGATGACGTGGGCGCGCCGGGCGGCAGGGGGGTGGGGGAAACCGGGCTCCGCGCGGCTCCGGACGACGTGGGCGCGCAGAGGGGGCGGGGCTTCCTGCGGCGGGTCTCCGCAAGGCCTTCGGCTTGGCGCGCACTAATGGCGGCGGTCTCTCTTCGCTGCCGCCCGCTCCGCTGCTCGTTGCCTCCTTAAGGAGGCGCGGAACGTGCCAGGAGCTAGGTGGGCGTTCACCTGAGAGAGAGAAAAAAGAAAAAAAAATCCCGCGTCCTCCTGTTTTTTTGTCTTTCTGGGCCTCTTCTCTTCCTCGGGGGGAGATCTCCCTGCGTCCTGTCAGTGACCGTCACCTGCGCCCTGTCCTCCCAAGGGTGACAGTTAAAGAAACTCCCCTCGCTCTTTGCGTTCTTGAAAGGGCTCCGCTCCAAAGGCCACGCTTCCCCGTAGGATTTATTTCTTTGTGTGTTTATTTATTTATATTTACTTGGTGGGGTTTTTTTTGTTTGTTGTTGTTCCGAGGCAGGGTTTTTTTCTGTGTAGCTCCGGCTGTCCTGGAACTCACAGAGATCCTCCTGCCTCTGCCTCCGGAGTCGACTTCTTACGGGATTTAGATAAGACTCCGGGATGCCCCGCTTTGTTTGTTTACTCACCAAGACACGGTCAGGCGGATATTCTCCAAATTCCCCGATCTTGGCTCTATAAATGATGAGCAGGACTGCTTGTAAAAAAAAAAAAACTGTGTGGTCAAAATACCAGCTTCCCCCGACGTCACTAAACTTTAGCGAAGCATCTCTCCGGTCCGGAGTCTCAGACTTTCACACACCCTCAGCCCCAGCCAGGAAGCACCTCGCCCCTCCCCCGCTTTATTTTATTTTATTTTTATTTTTTTTCTATTCCAGAAAGTACATTGACCTTGGAATAAACAAAACTGATACCCTGTCTGGTCCTCTTCTACTATTGGTTGGTCCCACTTTGCCATACCTAGGTCTTTCTGGCCTTATTTATGCTTCCCTAAAGAATAAAAAGTGCTCCCCACCCTCCCACCCCCCAAAAATAAGAAAAACCCTTATCTACCTAATCTAGGAGCTAGTAGTAGATCTCATAGATACAATAGTCTCTTTTCTCTGTGTGTGTGTGTGTGTTCCCCCAGACAAGGTGTTACTATGTGTCCTGGAACTCGCAGTGTAGACCAGACTGGCGCCGCCTGCCTCAGTCTCCCCGAGTGCTAGGATTAAAGGTGTGTGCCACTACACCCGGCTACAGCAGTCTCTTAAATCTAAATTTGGACTTGTTGGAGGCGGAACCTACCAGACAAGGTCTCTCTCTGCCACGAAGCTACACTCCCACCAATTTCGATCTGGTTTTGGTCTGACGTTTGCACATTTGTCCTAGGGCGGTAGTATTCCTCACTGCAGCAGGGCTAGCCCTTCCCCGCCCACTGCGATGACCTTTCTACATAGACTCTAGATGGATCTAAACTGGGATTTGTTTTTTTTTTTTATTTGGCAGTTGTTAGTGCCTGGAGTCAGCTTGAGATTGGGCCTCCCCTACCAACCATTCCCCACCCAGGTAAAAGCAATTTGGGATTCTTCTGAAGACCGACTGAGCGGCGGCTCAGGGATCCTGTGGTGAGTATGGCTCTCAAAACAGTGCTCCTGCTCTCCTTCCTGTCTGTGAAGTTACTTTTGCTGCCAGTAGTGAAAGATGCATGTCCACATAGTCATGTGGATTATAATATATATAATTGCTTTATGTATGTTATATATATATATGTATACATATACATATATACACACATATATATAATTGCTTTATGTATGTTATATATATGTGTACACATACATACATATATATATAATTGTCTGGTGCATTCTCTACAGAAACTTCTTAGACACAGCATATATATGTACATATATAGTGTGTTTGGTGTATTTTTAAGCTTTATTCTTATTTTGTGTGTTTATATATGGGTGTTTTGCCTGCTTATGTGTCTATATATTGGCATCTCAAGATTCTCCTGTCTCAGTCTGTCAAATATTAGTATTATAGACATGTATCACCCTGCCCAGACCTTTCTTTGATCCTTCTATGAGGCTCCTCTAATATTTTGTCTTTTTTGTCACTAATCCTATTATAAGGTTTGTTCTAATATCAATTGAAAAGATTCTTTCTCATGTCCAAAGTCAATTTACCAGCCAGGTGTGGTGGAATAAGCTTGTAATCCTAGCACTGGGGTGGATGAAGAATAATGTTAAGTTTTTTTGTTTTTCTTTTCTGAGAGAGGGTTTCTCTGTGTAGCTTTGTGCCTTTCCTGGATCTCACGCTGTAGACCAGGCTGGCCTTGAACTCACAAAGATCGGCCTGCCTCTGCCTCCGGAGTGCTGGGATTAAAGGCGTGTGCCACCACCGCCCGGCTAATGTTAAGTTTAAAGCCAGCCTGGTCTCTATATTGAGACCCTGTCTTAACCAACAAAAATCAACTGACCTATAGGTTTATTTCTGTATTTTTTTTCCTTCTGTTTTAGACAGGGTTTGGTTTAACCTTGATGTTTATTTAGTCTTCCTGCCTCTGTGTCCCAAGTACTGGGATTGTAGGCACTGCCACACCAGGTTTATAGAGTCCTGTCCATCAAAGCAGGGCTTCCTGCATACTAGGCCCTCTGGCACTCAGGTATGTCTTGGAACGCTGATGTGTTTTTCCCGACTATTAGGTGATGCTGTTTGAAACAGGTCAGGCTTGCCTTGTAATCAAGAGCGATCTTGAATTTCTTATTCTTACTGCTTCCAGCTTCTGAGATGACAGGCTTGCAGACAAGTGCCATTGCGTGTGGCTTGTAGGGTTTGAATCCAGGTGGTGTGAGTCCTTCAGCTTTGCTCTTCTGTTAGGATTGTTTTGGCTATTCCGGACCCGGTTTTCTATTTCTGTTAAACATTTGTTTGTGTGCCAGTTCAGCCCAGTGTACAATTTTGCCAGTACCATTTACTTCAGAAAGTCTTATTTCCTTGTCGAATAGGATTGGGGCAAATTTCAGTTTGTCATTGTGTATAACCTTGTGTTAAATTGCTGGATTTGTTTGGTTGGTGTTTTGTTTAAGAATTTTGCTGTAAGCTGGGTGGTGGCAGCACATGCCTTTAATCCTATTACTCAAGAGGTGTATCTTTGAGTTCAAGGCCAGCCTGGTCTACAGGGCAAGCTCCAGGATAGCCAGGGCTACATGGAGAAACCATTTCTTGAAAAAGAAAAATCACACAAACAAACAAAAAACAAGTTACTAGGCTGTTTAGAATTTTAATATTCTTTTGAATCAGTTTTAGAGGTTTGTGTATTTCAATAATTTGTTATATGATTTTTTTTTTGTACACAGTTGTTCACAGTATTGTATTATCTTTTTTTTTTTTTTTTTTTTTTTTTGAGACAGGACCTCATAGAGCTCATGCTGTCCTAAACTTTCTGTGTAACTAGGGATGACTTTGAATTTCTGATCCTTTTGCCTCCCCCTCCTAAGTGGTGAGACTGCTTCAGGCATGTACCGCCATACACAGCATATGGTGCTAGAGAAAAAAAAAAACCTGGGACTGTCCGCATGCTAAGCAAACATTCTACCAGTTGAGTTGTTGAAGGTCTTCGTGTGTTACTCAGGCAGGCCCCTAGCTATCCGGTCTGAGTTTGCATAGTAGTTTGAACTACAGGGACAAGGCCACCCCATCTAGAAGAGCTGCATTTTTAATTTTGCAATTAAAGTTGTACATGGCTGGTAAACACATTGGGCAGTATACAAATCTCATGTTTCATGTCATATATTTTGTTTAATAACTTAGTGTTTCTTTATATGCATCAAGCTTAAAAATAGTCTCTTGGATGGCCTCTCATAGTACTAACTCAAAATCATCTCTTCACGGAAGAATTCCTTGCAGCCTTGTAGTATCTTGCTTTTCCTGCACTGGAAAATGTCCTTTTTGAAGAAATGGCCTTTGTTTATTTGTGTGGATTAGCATTTCATCACCTGACAGACACCTAAGAAAATCCACATAGGAGAAGAACCATTCATTCATTTGGCTCATGATCACAAAGGTTCAGACCAGGGGCAGCTTGATCTGCTGCTGTGGGGCTGATGGGAACATCAGGACAGCCGGGCTGTGTGGCAGCCTGAAGCTGAGCCTGAAGCTGCTCATGTCTTGGTGGAAGGAAGCACAGACTACAGGAAGAGTCCAAGATGTACCTTCCAAGGCATGACCCCATCAACCCACATCTTTCAACCAGCCCTCACCTCTCATAGTTTTTCCACCTCACAACTGTCCATTCCAACTGTGACCCATCAGTAGATTAAACCTTTGATTAGATCAGCGCCCTCAGGGACTAATTGTCTCAGGCTAGAGTGAAGGTCAGTGGTGGAGCACTTTCCTAGAATGCTTGTCTTTTTTTTTTTTTTAAACAGATAGGATCTAGAAATGTAGCCTTGGCTGACCTTTGCCTTGTTGTGTAGTCCAGGCTGACCTTAGAATTGAAACTGTCTTGGTTCAGCTTTCTAGGTGCTGGGATTACAGCCTGTGCAGCCATACCCCGCTCTTTTTTTATGTCCTTAAATGGAGAATACAGAGGTTCTGAGTTCCCCGGGGACAGGCCACAGCATTGAAAACAAAAGCGATCTTTAGAACTTGGTCTTCGTTCCTTCTAGGGCTTAGCTTCTGGTTGTTCCCAGAAGAACCAAACTTAGTATCTTGTGTAAACGCTTTCCTTTGTATTGTGCTAGTTTGTCCTGGGTGGTGGGTGGTGGGTGGTGGGTGGTGGGTGGTGGTTATGTGCTGTAGTCCAGTGCTCTGCCACTATACACTATATCCCCAAATCTTATTTGTACATAGTTTTAAATAAAGTTTAAAAAGTATTTTACTGACTTGTCATTTTTCTCTCCAGTACAGACAACTGTGTCCTAAGTTCCCCAAGGTTTTCTTTCTTTTGTCCGTGATGTCTTTCCCTCCCTTTGGGATTCAAGGTACATCTCTGGAGGCCTTCCTTAAATCCTGGTGTAGGTGCCCTTGCCTCTTATCACATTTGCCTTGCAGTTTACTGGTTCCTTGTCCTTCTGTCAGGGAGCTCTCTCTCGAGAACCAGAAGTATGGCTTGTTTTGAGACAGGCTCTCACTATGTAGCTCTGGCTGTCCTGGAACTCACTCTGTAGACCAGGCTTTGAACTCTGTGCCTCTCAAGTGTTTTGTTCTCCTGGAATTCAAACCACTCTGTACACAGACATTCTGTTGTGAACGAAGCTCATGATTAATTTTTCTGACAGGGGACTTACATGGCAAAAATGTTGTAACTATGAAACTACTTTTTTTTTTTTAACACGCATTTCTTAAGTGTAATAATAATCAGGGGAATTTCTGCCCAAATAAAGAGTAGGCGCTCTATCTCTGATAAACTGTGATGTTTTGAAATGAGCATTCATTATTCCCTCCATAACAGCAGCTCTTTTATTATGTGCACTTTATTTTTTTTCACCCCTTGGAAGTGTTTTGTCTTAATTCTGCACACTGTGGGATGGTGATAAAGGAGGCTGCTAAAATCAGGTAGATCTGGCTAAGGTCATAGGGAACAACACTGCTTCTCTAGGCTTAAAGGTGAAGAGCTCCTCCCGCGTTAAGGCCTTTAACCCCTTTAAAACCCGTCACTCGGGAGGCAGAGCCTGGCGGATCTTTAAGAGTTCAAGGCCAGCCTGGTCTGCACAGTGAGTTAAAAAAGATGCAAGGTTCCTAGGGTCCTTTTATTATTATTTTTCTTTCTTTCTTGGTTTACCTTGCGAGGATTAACGAGGAGGTTTCTTCCATCCGCTGCCATTATCATTTGGACGGTCACGCAAAGTGCGGCCCAGGTCCATCAAGGGTCTTGCCTTAGGTAGCTAGGCGATTGGAACTCCCCGTACCGCGCCCTCCCCTCCAGTCCCCTTCCATCCCGCGCCTCGGTCGGCCGTTCCTTGCGTCATCCAGGCCACCGCGGGAGTCGCGGGCGTCTGTGGGTCCTCGGTCCCGGCCGGGCGTTGAGGTTCCACAGGGGAACCGGTCCCGCGCCCTGGCCGGCTCCGTCCAACCCCCCAAGTCTAGACGGTCCGGTGTCACCTAGCCACAGTCGAGTGCACACAGCCCAGAGCGCCTCCTCCGCTCCCCCCCCCTCCCGCCGAGCGCTGACGTCACGTCGGGGCGGGGCCTACGGAGGCTGCGGAGAGGGAAAAGGGCTGCGCGTCCTTGCAGCGCCCCGCAGCGGCCGCGGCGGGAAGCGGCCTCGTCGGCCCCTGCGGCGCCAGAGCCCTGACGCACGGAGCTGTGGAGAGGGAGAGAGAGAGAGAGCGAGCGAGCTAGCGAGCGAGAGAGAAAGGGGCAGACATGGCGGCTCCGCTCGGCTCCCGCTGAGGACGGCTGAGCGGGCGCAGGGTCTGTGCGGCCGGCCTGCAGCCTCGCTTCCGCCCCCCGCTCCCCGCCTCCTCGCGCCGCCGCCGGCTCCTGCCCCGCTCTCGCTTGTCGTGGGCCTGCGTCCCGGAGAGGCAACGCGAGCCGGCCCGGCAAGGCTCCGCTGGTCCTGACCGCCCGCCGGCGGGCCGGCCTTCCTCGCCTCTCCCGGGAGCGGCGGGCGCGGGCGCGGACCCGGTTCCCCCTGGCTGGACCATGGTGAACACCCGGAAGAGCTCTCTGCGCCTTCTCGGGTCCAAGTCTCCCGGGCCCGGGCCTGGGCCTGGGGCCGGAGCGGAGCCGGGGGCGACCGGCGGCGGCGGCAGCGGCAGCGGCAGCAGCCATTTCATCTCCTCTCGGACCCGCTCTTCCAAGACGCGCGCGGCCAGCTGCCCGGCAGCCAAGGCCGGGGGAAGCGGCGGCGCCCTGGACGAGGCCCGGGTAAGAGAGCGGCGGCCCGCGCCCGAGACTTGCGAGCGCCGGCCCCGGCCGCCCGGGCTTTGTCTGGCCGGAGACCGTCAGCGGGTGCGGTGGAGGGTGGCAGCCGCCGAAGGGCCGCGGCTTCCAGCCCCTTGGCCGTGCCGGCCCGGTTCTTTTGTGTCAAGAACAGCACTCGGAGTCCGCGGGCGAGGGGGCTCTTGGGGTCCCTTTCGGGGGGACATTGGGACGGTCCGCCTTCCGCGTCCTGGCCCTGCTTCCGAGGGGGGAAATGGTAGAGGAAGCCAGAACGTAGGGCTGCAGTCCCCCCACCCCGGCTTGGAAAGGGGCGAAGGGAGAAGTGAAAAGTTTTCTGCGGTGTCAAACCCCTTCTTGAAAGTGTGTCAGCTCTTGCCGCTGTCTAACTGAGCTGACTTAGTTTGGGGGTGGTTCAAGTTGGTAAGGAAGTGAACAGAGCTCCAGTTGGCAGGCAGGCAGGGATGCTGAAAAAAGTTTGGAGCCGCTCTGACACCAACTTGAAAAACAAAACGAACGCTTAACGCCTCCCTAGGCAAGGCAGATTAGACGCGGCGCTGTAAGTAAGCTGTAGGGTGAACCAGGGTTCTACTAGAGAGCAGGGGACTTTCGAGTCACAAAAGGAGCATGTAGACAGAAACGTGTCGAGTGGGCACCGTCGTTCCAAAGTGACACGCTTTCTACCTTTCTGTGAAGGGAATGGTTTACGAAAGCCAGACCAGCACCGTTGTTGGTCCATCCAGTTTGAGAAGTGACACTTGAAGAAGCAGGAGATGATTTAGTTCTGTCAAAAAAGATGAGATCTGAGATCCTGAACCTTCATCACCCACGGTGTAAACCAGAACTATTTAAAAAAAAAATTATTTTTTCGGAGACAGGTCTCACTACGTAGCTCTGGCTGTCCCGAGACTCACTCTGTAGACAAGGCTTTGAACTCATGGATCGCGTCTCTCTCTGCCTCCCAAGTGTTCTGTTTTTCTGGAATTCAAACTACTCCCTCCCACAGGTGTCACTGTAAAGTTAGCGAGACATTTGTGTTACTATGACATTGGTTCTGATACTACGAGATTGGTTCTGAATTCAAAGAACCAGCTGGATCATGCCTAGAAAGAGATGACCTTTCCAAGTCATTTGAGCCAACAGTTGTTAGTTAAAATGCTCCTTTTAATTCACACCATTTTTGTTCCTTAGCATATGTAAGGTTCTGTAGGGATTTACAAAGTTGTGGATTGTTTATATATGTTTTCTCTGTGTTGACACCAATCGGAACGAATCCTAGTATATACAACAGAAATATTTTACCGTGCTATGAAATATATTTATTGTGTCTTTGGAAATCTTTTTCTGTGAAAAATCTGGAAAGTATTTTTGAGCTGTCTTAATTTAGTAGACTTTTAGGAGTATATAGATTTCTTGGGTTGAGCTAAGTGTTCTGAAGATTTTTTTTTTCTGTAGAAACTATCCTAATGTACAGGTTTTTTAGCTTACTGATGCTGTCACCTTCTTAGATGAATTTAAGGAACAGTGTGTCTTCTACACTTAAGTGCAAATGAAATATTTAGAGTGTAAGCTTGTAATTGTATCATGCCATGAATGCCTAGTCTATTAGAGGAGTGGCAAACTCATCTGAGGCAATTAGCTCATCCCTCACTGATCAGTTTGTGGTTCCATTTTTGAATTCAGGGATCTCCTGCTGTCCTTACCCCCTGGGGAATAAGGTGAGGTAATTTGTCAGACAGCTGGTACAGCGATGTTAAAAGGCAAAGAATCAATAGTCTAATGTAGAAATGAACACTTGGTAGCTTTTAAATGGCTAGAAGAATGGAAGATACTGTTTTCTAGAAGGATACTAATGAAACATTATTTTGAGAACTCTTTTAAAGTGTTTTAAAAGATCATAAACAGTTGGCTCTTAAGATTTACTCTGAAATATTTGCCTTTCATTCTTAAAGGGATTTATGTTACAGCTATAGCAGACCGTGGATCTAATTGCTTTTTCTGAGAAATTTTAGAGAGACTAATCTCATGCTGTGAGCTATTGGACTTCTAGAAGAGGAAAAGTTACGGGTAATTCTGTCTTGTTTTTAAGTGCTGTCTGTGTAGTGAAGCAGATAAACTAGGAAGCAGTCTGCATGTTTTGGAATGATTAAAAAAATAATCTTTTCTACTTTAAAATATATTTTTTTAATTTAAGTTAACTTTTTTGTTTTTTTGAGGCAGGGTCTTGCTGTTTTTGGCTGGCCTGAAATTTGCTAGGTAGACCAAAGTGTCCTGGGCCTTGTGGTGATTGGTTCTCCTGCCTCTGCCTCCGCCTCCTGAGTACTGGGATTGCATTCATGTGCTTCATTCCAGGACCTGTTGTCATAGAGTCTGAGGAGTTTGGGGATAAGAATAAGTCTGTAAAACTGTCACTTGTAGAGTTTTCCTGTTCTCTTTAATGTTTCTATTGTTAAAAGTCTTAGTTTTCAAAATGATACAATTATTTCCTTTTCTCTTCGATACAGTATATTCCTTGTGGGTATGATACAATGTATTTCTTTCTGGGTGTGATGCAATAGTTTTAGCTGTAGTCAGTCTGCTGTATAGTAGCTTTCTAGAATTATTTATCTGGCACAAATGAAACTTTGTTGGTGTTGACCACTGCCTCCCTGTTCTTTATCCCTTTGGCTCTTGGCATCCATCACCCTTGTTCATTCTGCATATTTGAGTTTGTCTGTCTTCTGTTGTACATACAAATGAGATCATACAGCATCTTTTCATGTCTGGCTTAGTTCACTTAGCATAATGGGCTCCAGGTTTGTCTGTGTTGTAAGTGGAAGAATTTCCTTAAAGGTTGAATAATATTCCAAAGTATATACCTTATCATGTTTTCTTGATTCGTTTCTCTAGCATGTGGTATTAATATTGTTTTTATATTTTTGGCTGTTGTGCATAGTGCTACATTGGCTATAGATAAGCAGTTACTTCTTTGAAAGTTTTTTTTTTATTTTTTATTTTTTATTTTTTGAGATAGAATTTCCCTGTGTAGCCCTGGCTGTCCTGGAACTTGCTCTGTAGCCCAGGCTGACCTTGAACTCAGATCGGCCTGCCTCTGTTTCCTGAGTGCTAGCTAGGATTAAAGGCGTGAGCCACCACGCCTGGCACACCTCTTTGAAAGCTTGATTTTAGTTCCTTTGGGTAAATATGCAGAAGTGAGATCGCTGAATCATATGGTGACTCCATTTTTATTGTTTTGAGGATCCTCTACTGTTTTCCAGGGTTGCTACACCATTTTCCCTTCCCACTGATGTGAGAAGGGGTTCCCTCTACTCACATCCTCACCACCACTTGACGGATGTCTGTGTGTGTGTGTGTGTGTGTGTGTGTGTGTGTGGTTTGAAACAGGGTTTCTCTGTGTAGCCCTGGCTGATCTGGAACTTGCTCTGTAGCCCAGGCTGGCCTCAAACTCAGAGACTCACTTGCTTCTGCCTCCCTAGTGCTGGGATCAAAGGTGTATACTACCATACTCTGCTACTTGATTGATGGCTTAAGAATAATTTTTTAGCAGGAATATAGTGGAGCATGTCTTTAGGCTCAGGAGGCAGAGGCAGGCAGATCTCCGAATTCAAGGCCAGCCTGGTTTGCCTGGTCTACATAGTGAGTTTCAGGACAGGTAGAGCTATGTAGTGAGACCCTGTTTCGGAAAAATACACCCCCTTTAAAAAAACAGTAATTTTCTGTAATAGCTATTCCATGTGGAATGATATCTCATTAAATTAAAAAAAAGCTACACTTATTTATTGATTTTAGAAGTAATGTATATTATGGCACAAGTCTCCAGAGGATAACTTTTGGGAATTGGTTTTCTAACCCCCACCATATGAGTCTCAAGGGATCAAACTCAGATTGTTAAATTTGGTAGCAGATTTTTTAATCTGCTGAGCCTTTCCCTAGACTTCATTTTCTTTTCTTTTCTCCTCCTCCCCCCCACCCGCCATAGTTCCTCTATGTAGCTCTGGCTGTCCTGGAACTTGCTCTGTAGACCAGGCTGGTCTTGAACTCTGCTGGGATAAAGGCAAGTGCCACCACCTCTCAGCAATTTCTAGTTTTCTTTTTTCAGTTTTTTGAGACAGGGTTTCTCTGTGTAGCTTTGCACCTTTCCTGGAACTCGCTGGCCTCGAACTCACAGAGATCAGCCTGGCTTTGCCTCCCGAGTGCTGGGATTAAAGACGAGTGCCACCGCCGTCCGCCAACTTCTAGTTTTCTAAGTAGTAGTAATATTGAGCAGATTTTCAATATGCCTGTGTATCATTTGTCTATTTTTTGAGAAATGTGTCCTTAGGGTTTTAATTGTTTTTTTATACTGAGGCTCGAACCTAGAGTAAGCCAGTGTTCTATTTTGATAGCTCGGTAGAGCCTTTATTGGATGTTAAGAACTTCATTATAGATAAGTCATAATTTCTGGCAGCCACTTGTTATGAGGTCTGTTAGAGCCCAACTGTTGTCTGCATTGGAATGGGAAGTGATACTCTTTAAGGGACCACCTGAAAGTGCTAAATTACTCTGAGTCTTTGGACATTTTGTTTAGGAAATTACACAGTAAAGTTTCATTTATTTTTATTTTTTTTTTAAATTATTCTTATTTATGTGCACTGGTGTTCTGCCTGCATATGTCTGTGTGAGGGTGTCAGATCTTGCAGTTACAGACAGTTGTGAGCTGTCAGGTGGGTGCTGGGAATTGAACCTGGGTCCTCTGGAAGAGCAGTTAGTGCTCTTAACCATTGTGCCATCCCTCCAGCCCTAAAGTTTCATTTATGTACACAGTCAATTTGAGTTTGTTTCTTCATACTAGGTGTTTGGTTTTACAATAGGGATAGTTTATAATTTTGTTTTCCCTTTTGGGAAGAATTTTGTGCAAAATGCCTTACCTTTGAAGAAATATTTAATGATTTTTGGCTAAAATCTTATATGGGAGTACAAAGTTGGTGTGGGAACTGTATGTGGTATGTGTTACCTTGAAGTGTAAGCTAGAGCTGGCAGTGGTAATATGTGCCTATAAATTTGGGCTTTTGAGAGACTGAGGCAGAAGGATTGCCAAGAGTATGAGGCTAGCCTAGGGTGCAGAGTGAGTTTGTAAGCATTTGGGGCTGCTATACAGTGAAAACCTGTCTTAGAAAACCAAGGAGGAGGTAGGGAGCCTGGGCATGGTGTGCATTGTCTGTGCTGCCAGCCATCAGGTGGCTGAATCTACAGGATCCTTATGAATTTGAGGCCAGTCTGGGTGACACTGTGTCGGCATAACAAACAAAACAAAACAAAAACCAAGAAAAACTATCAATTAGTTTTTTTTTTCCTTTGGGGTGAGAATTGAACCCAGGATTTTGCACATGCTTAGCACATAGTCTTCTGTTAAACACCTTCCAGTCTAGATGCTTTTTGAAGGATGTTATGTATAATGACAGGCTGTAATTTGTATTAGTGTTTAAATACTCTTGAGTGTGTGCTGCTGTCAGATCATAAACCTCTGGTGCTTTTGAGTTATGAATATGTTGGTATTTTTCATATTGCTTTAATTTATCTGGAGACAAGATAAAGATTTTGCTTACAGTTGCTCTCTAAGTAACTAGGAACGATGGCTCATGTCTGTAATCCTAGCACTGGGAGGTTGAAGGAAGAGGGTTGTGTGAGTTTGAGGCCAGCCTGGGCCAGCTACATAGGGAGAGTCAGGCGTCATGGGCCACAGACCAAAAAGCAAATAAAGCAGCAACAGAGAAAGCTTTTTTCTTTTGGGGGTGGGGGTGGGGGAACACTGGCTATTGTAGTGCACACCTTTAATCCCAGCATTGGGATGCAGATCTCTGTGAGTTCGAGGCCAGCCTAGTCTACAGAGTGAGTTTCAGGACAGCCAGGGCGACACAGAGAAACTCTGTCTTAAAAAAAAAAAAAAAAAAGAAAAAAAACAAACAAACAAAGCAAAATGCAAAAAAGCGGTTTTTCTTTCGGTTGTCTCCTACTTAGAGAAGAGATCTTGCTATATTGATTAGGTTAGTATTGAACTCCTGCCTCAGCCCTCTGAGTAGTTATAATTATAGATAGTGTACCTGGTACCCTTAGACTATTTGTGAGTGAATTGTATGTAAGCATCATGAGGACAGATGCTGTATCTTACTTCCCCCTTAATTCCACTAATTCCTCTTTTTAGGACCTACTCCGACATCTGACAAAGAAGATGCTCAATAAATATCTGCTAGTGGATGAATGAATAGTGTACTGAGGAGTTGACGCATGTTATGGAACTCTGATGCCAAGGCTTTAAGAATAGAGGGCAACCGGGCGGTGGTGGCGCATGCCTTTAATCCCAGCACTCGGGAGGCAGAGGCAGGCGGATCTCTGTGAGTTCGAGGCCAGCCTGGACTACCAAGTGAGTCCCAGGAAAGGCGCAAAGCTACACAGAGAAACCCTGTCTCAAAAAACCAAAAAAAAAAAAAAAAGAATAGAGGGAAAATGAAATTTAGCTTCAAGACTAGACATGTATATGTGGTAGGCATATGAGAAAACAAAATGAAGTGGTTCTGCTCAAATCAATGATGTAGATGAAACTTCAGTTACAGTTCTGGAGTCTATCTACTGAATGTTTTGGTGGAATTTCATGTTCTTTGTTGTTAAGATGTGGCTTCAAAGAAGATTAGTTCTTCTGTGTTGCTTAGGCTTTCCTTGAACTTGTAATTGCTATCTCAGCTTCCCATTGGGCTGAGATGGTCTGCATACATCGACTTGCCTGACATGTTCTGCAAGTTGAGATCTGATTAACAGCATAGTCTATGTGAGTTGCCCTTCTTGGAGTTGTACAGTATCATCCTTAAATGTCTTGGCTTTAGAGTACTCAGCCTTCAGCACAGTGCTTGGGATGAAGTAGATACATCACAAAGCAAAGTCTGTGTCTCTCAATTTTTAAAACCTAGTGGGAAAGAGAAAAATATATACTATAAACATGTAATTAACCCTTCTTTGAAATCTGATGCCTTCTTGTCTACATTTATGTGGATAATTTATCAGTTTTTTTTCTTTTTTAGAACTATTACTTTTTTTTTTTGGCTTTTTGAGACAGGGTTTCTCTGTAGCTTTGTGCCTTTCCTGGAACTCACTCTGTAGCCCAGGCTGGCCTTGAACTCACAGAGATCCACCTGCCTCTGCCTCCCGAGTGCTGGGATTAAAGGCGTGCGTCACCACCGCCCGGCTAGAACTACCACTTTTACACTCAGTTCCTGCATGAGTTTTGGATGGGGCCAAAAGCATCTGAAAATTATATTTGCCTAATCATTGTGTCAGATTTTTATACCCATTCTTGTCTTCTTTTAGGTCTTTAAAGTCTTTGACACCTCATTTTGTGTCAAATGTAAATTTAGGTGAGGAAATAAAAGAATACTGTTGTAGAGATTTGACAGATGCCTGTGGTTAGAGAGAATTACTCTAATTGATACCCAGCCTCTTTGCATTTTATGGTAGTGAGTTCAATGTCTCTAGTTTTGCAGTAAGAGTTTAGTATTTGAGAGAGAATGATGGAGTGGTCTGGTACTTTTGGACTTTGAATTTTTGAGTTACTTTAAAAACTTGTTTGTCAGCCATGTTTTATTTTTTTGTAGCAACGTAATTTCAGAGAAATAGAGATAAGTTAAAATTCTTGTGTTAATATTTTTATTTATTGCAAAAACTCAAAAGTTAGCCAATTCTTTTTCCTTTAAAAGTAGTAAAGATGAATTAATAAAATTGAATCACATATTAAATATTTTACAAACAAATGTGAAAAATATCGTCTAATACTAATTCTTTTTTTTGGGGGTGGGGGTGGGGGTGTTTTGAGACAGGGTTTCTCTGTAGTTTTGGAGCCTGTCCTGGACTAGTTCTGTAGACCAGGCTGGCCTTGAACTCAGAGATCCACCTGCCTCTGCCTCCGAGTGCTGGATTACAGGTGTGCACCACCACCCGGCACTAATTCTTGTTTTACAACTTTGTGCAGT
The DNA here is from genome assembly GCF_049852395.1 of Peromyscus maniculatus bairdii. Lineage (NCBI taxonomy): Eukaryota > Metazoa > Chordata > Mammalia > Rodentia > Cricetidae > Peromyscus > Peromyscus maniculatus. The sequence continues at coordinate 20,151,332 of NC_134873.1, forward strand.
GTTTTCTCTGTAGATTTACTTATCTGTTTCATCTTTGAGACAGTAGCTTGTTGTGTTAAGTCTCAAGCTGGACTTGAACTTGAACTGGGCAATACACCTGCTTTTCTCTCGTCAGTGCTGGGATTGTAGATGGAGGCTACCATACTTGGTTCTGGCTAGATTTTTGGATTTTTAATATTTTAACATCTAAGCCTTATGTACTTTTAGAAGAAATTTTCAGTAAAAGGTCAAGGTTGAAAATGTGATAAATTGTAAAGTCACTTTTTACAGTATCATTATTTAGTATAATTAGTTTATAAGTGTCCACCTTGATGAATAATCATAATTCCCAAGTTATTTATGTAAGGAGATTTTTAAAAAAATACATTATTGTTGTTACTATTGTTATTTTAGAGACTCTCACTATATAGCCCTGGCTGGTGTGGATCTTACTTTATGAACGAGGCTGTGTTTGAACTCACAAGAGATCCATCCACTTGTCTCTGCCTTCTGAGTGCTGGGAGAACAAACGGTATACACCACCATGCCTGGCTTATACTTTTGTTGTTTTATTTTTCAGTTTAACATACAAAGTAGTAGGTTTCATTAGGGCTTTTTATTTAGTTTTTTAAAATGGGGTTCATATAGCTTATACTGGCCTTAAACTTTCTCTGTATCTGACAATGACCTTCCCTTGGAGTGTTGAGATTACAGTGTGGACCACATCTAATTCATGCAGTGCTGGGCATCAAACCCAGTGCCTCGTGCATGCTAGGCAAGCATTCTACTAACTGAGCTACATCCCAAGCCCCTCATTACAATATTTTCATGCATATGTTTCATTATCTTTTGTTCTCATTGTTGGGAGTTAGCACATTTTTGTAGTTAATATTTCATTGGTGATCTGCTATATAGCCATTAACACAGTTAAAAGCAAAATACTGAGGTATTTATCTTTTTAATAAAGACTAGTCTTTCTAGGTTACAGAAAACAGTGCTTACTAGGTAGGGTGGACCATGTGCCCTTGTTGGCTCAGGACAGTGCTTTCTTGCCTACACAGTCAGTCTGTGCTTGCTTGTTCATCAGCACTCAGTTGAACATGGCTTATGTGCATGTACTCAAGTTTATATGAGTAATAGTTTTAGAGCTCTTTTTAGTTTTTAATCCTTTATTTTCAATCTCTGAGTGGTTGTGGATACGTATAGTCACTGTCTAATACCTTTGTAGAATGTATCCATTGCATTTAACTATACGCTCTCAAATGGTGATGCTTTAGGATGCTTCCTTATTGCTGCAATTAAAACCTTTATACAGATTGTGGATTTGGTATAGGAATAGCTTTGAGATCGATCCCAGGAATGAGTAGAGTATGCATGCACTTAAAAATGGTTATTCCATATTTTCTGTTTTTGTCTCTGTGTTTAAGAGTAGTGTATAAATGTTCTTGTATCCCCACATTTCTGCTGGCATTTAGATATTTAACATTATTATTTCTTTTAATTGCTGGCTTTAAGCAACTCATTATATCTATATTAATTTTATTTCGATTTCACTTATAAAATGCCAGTTAAAATCTTTTGCCCTAACCCCTCTTTATTTTTTTTTAATTTTTAAAAGTATTTATTTTTTGTGTACATTGGAGTTTTGCCTGCATGTATGTATGTATGTATGTATGAGGATGCCAGATCTTCTGGAACTGAGTTATAGTTGTGAACTGTCATGTTGGTGCTGGGAATTGAAACTGGGTCCTTTGGAAGAGTGACCAGTGTTCTTAACTACCATTCCATCTCTCCAACCTCAATTTTTTTGTTTTTGAACTATTTTTTTTCTTGTTTTCCGAAGTATTCCAGACCACTGATTTTGGGTGTAGGTGTGTGTGTGTGTGTGTGTGTGTGTGTGTGTGTGTGTGTGTGTGTCTGTCTGTCTGTGTGTCTGTCTGTCTGTGTGTCTGTCTGTGTGAGAGCATATGTGTTTCTTACTGAATTCGGGCTCATTGTTTTTTGGCTTCGTTGGTGGTAGGCAGGCTCCAGCAATCTTCCTGTGTCTGCCCCTACCCTCCAGCACCGTGGCGAAATACAGGTACATAGTCGTGCCTGGCTTGTTTTATTGATGTGGATGTAGGCATTTCAATTCAGGTACTCGTGCTTTTGCAGTGAGCAGTCTTACCCACTGAACTATTTGTCCAGCTCAGTGATTTTTTTTTAAATTAATTCCATGATATGGGGGTATTATTAATTTTTGACCTTGCATATACATAGTTTAACTTTCTTAATCTTGCTTTCCTGCCTCCTTTTCTTTTTTTAACATGGAGTCTAGCTGTTTTGTCTAGGCTGTTCTTGAATTCAAAGGTTCTTTCCGTTTTATCTTTGAAGTAGCTGAGAATACAGATATGTGCTACATTCTTCAAAGACATCATCTCACACTGTAGCCCAGGTTGTCTTCAAATGAATGGCAGTCTTGCCTTATCTTTCTGAGTGCTGGGATTTACAGGTGTGAGCCACCATGCCAAGCTATCACCCTATCTATCTATCTGTCTGTCTGTCTGTCTGTCTATCTAGGTTTTTTGAGACAGACTTTCTCTATTTAGTCCTGGCTGTCCTGGAGCTTTCTTTGTAGATCAGGGTGGCTCACAAAGATTCATCCACTTCTGCCTCCCAAGTGCTGGGATTAAAGGCATGTGCCACCACCGCCTGGACTCTATCATAACATCCATTTTAAATTTAATTTTAAAAAAGATCTTAAAGTTTATTTGCATGTGTTTGCCTGCAAGTATGTTTGTGTGCCTGGTCCCTGTGAGGGCTGAGGAGGACTGGGTGGGGGCATTGAGTATCCTGGAACTGGAGTTACTAATGGTTGTGAGCCTTTGTGTTGGTGCTGAGAAATGATCCAGGATCCTTTGCAAGAGCAACAAGTATTGATACATCTCTCTAGCCCAAACCCTATTTTTAATGCTAGTATCCTGGGGGCATGTTAGTATTCTAACCTAAGTATTTTTTAGTTTTTGCAAGTTGATTTGTAGATTTGGGGGCTAGTTTTTAATTAAAGATTATAGGGTTTCCTAAAAGATGTTCCTAGAGCTGGGTGTGGTGGTGCACCCTTGTCATCCCAGTGCTCCAGAGGTAAGGACAGATAGTGGCAAATTTGAGGCTAGTCTGCATATATTAGACCCTGCCCTCTCGATAAGCCCAACTGAAAACTTGTAGATAAATTTTGTAGAGAATTAAAACCATAATAATTCATCTAATAAGGAGAATGGACCACTTCTTAGAAGACAGTTTGCATGCTGTTTTGTTGTTGTTGTTGTTTTGTTTTTTGAGGTAAGGTTTCATTGTTTAGCATTGGTTGTCCTGGAACTCTTTGTATACTAGGCTAGTTTTGAACTTGAAGAGATCTGCTTGCCTCTGTCTGCTCCCTTTGTGCTGGGATTAAAGGCATGTGCCACCATCACCAGGCTCAGCAACTTTTCTTAACCACTGGGACATCTCCAGCCCCACTTTCTTTTAGATGGAAGTCTCACTGTGTAAGTAAAACTAGTCTTGAACCTAGGGCCCCAGTCCTCCTTAGGATTTATCCTTCAGAGTAGCTGGCTGGCACGAAGATGTGTTTTCATTGCCCAATTACGATTCCATCTAGGGGACTGGAAAGATGGCCCAGTGGCTAAGAGTGCTTGCTGCTCTTGCACAGGAATCAAATCTGGTTCCCAACACCCACATTCTGGTGGCTCACAAGCACTGTAACTTTAGTTTCAGTGGATCTGATAATGTCTTCTGACCTCTATAAATACACCCCTTCCCCACACAAGACACATGCAAACACATGATTAAAAAAAAAAAATAAGACAGGCGTGGTGACACATGCCTTTAATCCCAATCAGGGATACACAGAGATGTCTCAATGTAACCAACCAAACAACTTAAAAAAAAAATTTCACCTGGGTGGTGGTGCCACATACCTTTAATCCCAGCACTAGGGAGACAGAGGCAGGCAGATCTCTGAGTTAAGGCCAGCCTGGTCTACAGAGCAAGTTCCAGGACAGCCAGGCTTACACAGAGAAACCCTGTTTAGCAAAAAACCAAACCTAATCAACAAACAAAATCCACCTAAAACTTCAACTGTTCAAAAACTTTTTTTTTGGTTTTTCCAGACAGGGTTTCTCTGTGTAGCTTTGCCTTTCCTGGAACTCACTTTGGAGACCACCAGGCTGGCCTCAAACTCACAGAGATCTGCCTGCCTCTGCCTCCGCCACCCGAGTGCTGGGATTAAAGGCGTGCGCCACCACCGCCAGGCAAAAATTTTTTTAAAAAAAATAAATTTAAACTAGGTCTCATAGCACAGGTTGGTTCTCAACCTTCCTAATGTTGCCACCTTTTAATACATTTCCTCATATTGTGATGACCCCCAACCATAAAATTATTTTTTGTTGCTACTTCGTAACTGTAATTTTGCTCCTGTTATGAATTGTAATGTAAATGTTTTTTGGAAATTATACCAAAGTGGTCATGACCCACAGGTTGAGAACCACTGGGCTAGATTCAAACTCACCCCAATTATCTTGTTTCTGTCTTCTGAGTGCTGGAATTATAAGTTTGTGCCACCTCATCTAGCTTATTTTTTCTATTAAATTCTGTTATCTTTTTCAAGAACCTTTTATTTTTGACACAGGGTTTTGACACGTAGCCTAGGCTGACCTGGAACTTTGGGCAGTCTTCCTGTCTCATTTGCCCAGGTGCTGGGAGTATAGATGTGGATCACCATGGTTCCCAGTATACTCCCTGTTTTTAACATCATCAGTAAAGTAATGGAGCAGAAAGTTTAGTGTGGTTGCTTACTCCTGTAATCTCAGCACTTGAGAGGCTGAGGTAAGGATGATTACTAAGTTTGAGGCTAATCCAGGCTACAAAGTGAGTTTCAGGGCAGCCTGGACTACAGAGTGAGTCTAAAAAACAACAGCCACAAATGCGAAGAAAAGACCCTCCTTTTCTCCCTGCCTTCCTCCCCTGACTCCTTGAATGTTTTTTAGAGTGTGAGAAGTTTCTCCTGTGTCTTTGAGCCTCTTGCCTGCTTTAATTTATGGGCAAGCCTGCTACCACCTTTCTTGGACTGTCTCTTATGATGCTAAGATGTGGAGCATAGAGAGAGGCTTTGAAGGCAGAGATGGCTGTATCATCTAAGACCCAGCAGGGGTAGAGGGGTCTCACTGTGTCCCATTTGAGTAGAGGTCAAGATAGGTTGGGAAAGGTCAAGGTTAGTTGGCTGTGTGTGTGTGTGTGTGTGTGTGTGTGTGTGTGTGTGTGTGTGTGTGTGTGTGTGTATGGTATGTATAGGGCACATCTGCCACAGTGTGCATATGGAGGTCGAGGACAACTTTGTGTAGTCCATTCTCTCCTGGGGATCAAATTCAGGTTGCCAGGTTTATGAAGTGAACAGCTTTTCCTACTGAGAGACATCTTACTAGATCTGTATTTTAATTTTTATAGACTTACCCTACAAAGAGACTAAATAAAATTGTCCCCACCCTACAATAGTCATAGCACTTAAGTTTTTATATACCTTTACATTTGATTTTAGGAACTGGGTTTTAACTTTCTTGAAAGGTAGGGGCTGCTACATCCCTTATAATCTTTAGTATGTCGAACATAAATAGGTATTTAATAAATGGTGTGGAAGGAGTGAGTCAGTGAAGATAAAAAGCTACCAAGCATCTGCATTTGAGACCATGGCTACTGTTCTTCTTCTTTTAACAATCTTGACAGTTTCACAGTCACAGCGGTGGTGCTGCAGTGTGGGGTTGAGGCTAACTTCTAAGGCTGTGGTATTTTTCTTTACTCAGTGATGGTTCACATTGTATAGTATCTGTTCCCACTGCCCACTACTATTTAAGATCAAACTCAGAACCTTGTGTCATGATATTCTTAAGCTATAATCCCAGGCCTCTTTTTCATTTTGAGGTAATGTAACATTTTTAGATTGAAAACAAAAACTATCATCCAGAAAATTCTATCTGAAAGAAGTACATTTAAATTATTGTAGATTGTTTTTATTTTCCTGCAACTTCTAGAGAGCATTTTTATGTGTATTTTATAATGATAGTTTAGAAACAGTATAGTAAGCATTGCTTTTGGGATCTTTGAGGAATATTCAGGACATTTTGTATGCCTGTAGTTTCAGGATTTGGTAGTCAACGCTGGCCTCAAGTAAATAAAGAGCAGTGTGAGTTTTGTTTTCTGCAGTCAGGGTAACTGCTACCTCTGTGCATTCTTTTTACAAATAAAAGAAAAAAAAATCAGCTGTTTTGAGCTTTCTCATGAGTCCTGGAATATGCCCAGGCATCCCCCAAAAGCTGTTTTTATTAAGGAAATTGGAAAAGACTGTTCATACCTACAGACTTTATGATCTAACTGTGGGACCTTTGTCTCTATTAATAGTTATTATTTCTGGTTTTTCATTTTCTGAGAATTTTGTGTTGCTATAGTATTTATATCATTGTTGTGATTCTTTATCAACCTGATGAATTGTATTGCTTTCAAGTAAGTCTATTTTACTCCTTCTCTTAATGCTTCTATACATAGTAGGTTTTCAATAAATGTTTGTTAAATGAATTTATTTTCTTAGTCTAAGATTTTTTCCTACTCATGGATTTTAATTACTCTGACAGATTGCTAAATGGTTGTGGGTAGATTGCATAATCTCTCTGAAATATCTTTGTCATGAAACTAGTAACACCTACCCTCCAAGGGTTAGATTATAATTAGCTAGTGAAGTGCTTTGAAGATGAAAAAGCTAAGGTTGAGCATTATGATCAACCTATTAAAGGTAAATTGTTAGTATCAGGTTTGTAGATAAAAAGCTTTCCCAAACCTTGAAGTTAATTAAATCATATTAAAGTAATTATATTGTACTTATTTACATCTAGTTATTTGTATTACCTAAATCCTTTGCTTCTTTTGGAAGCAGGGAGCATTTTATAATACTGTTGATGCTGAGGTCTGGCCTTTGTTATATCCATGTTGAACCCTCTCATGGTAAAAAGTGAATACACCGGCTTAGTGTATCAGGAGGATGTGCCTCGGATGATACCTGAACTGTGTTGTTTACCTGAGGGCCTTAAACTTTTGCATGCTAAGCCTTATTTAGAGGCCCTTGTTAGACTCCACCTCCAGAGATTCTAGTTCAGCAGGTTATATTACGTGATGACTAATACAGGTAAGTTCTGATGCAGGTGGTATTTGGACAGCACTTTGAGAGAAACTTCTTTTTCCCTGTGTAGCCTTGGCTGTCCTGGAACTCACTCATCTGTAGACCAGGCTGGCCTCCCGGCCTCAGCTTCCAAGTGCTGGCTTTAAAGGCATGTGCCACCAAGCCTGGTCCAAAACTACTATTACTTCTTTTTTTATGTAAATGATCTTTTCTTTCCTTCTTTTTTTAAAAAAAAATTTATTTATTCTCTTGTACAGGACATACCTACTGCAGCTTCCCCTGCTCTGCTTCCAAATGCTGGTGTTAAAGCCATGTGCCACCACACTGGGCCCAAAACTTCTTAATGGTGGAACTAAAAGGGTCACTAGGATGCAAGAATGGTCAATAACAAATATGAAAACTCATTTATTGATACTTAGAAAATTACATGGACAGATTACTTAAAAAATTACTAGACCTAAAAAAAATTACTTGTGTTTTTGAATGTTTTATTTTTTAGTACATAGTGCTTGTTTTCAGTTTTGTTTGGAATATTTTAGTACTAGCCGCTAAAGAACTTGATCAGATAGGCCTGTGAAATAATGATGTATAGATGTTGTAGACATTAGGAAGACACAATAACTTAGGTTAGATTTTTTTCAAGAAGACTTAATGACAAAAAAGTCTTAAGCTAGGCAGTGGTTGTGCATGCCTTTAATCCCAGGACTCAGGAGGCAGAGACAGGCGGATCTCTGTGAGTTCTAGGCCAGCCTGGTCTACAGAGCGAGATCCAGGGAAGGTGCCAAAGCTACACAGAGAAACCCTGTCTTAAAAAACAAACGAAGGAGGAGGAGGAGGAGGAGGACGAGGAGAAGGAGAAGGAATTTCTAGGACAGGCAAGGCTGTTAAATAGAGAAACTCTGCCTTGAAGAGGTTAAATGGTGAACGATAGGATTTGATTAGGAGGAATATAGTACTGGCAGAGTGTGATGGTACCCTCCTAGCACTTGGGAGACAGAGGCAGGCAGATCTTTCTGAATTCCAGGCTAGCCTGATGTACACAGTGAGTTCCAAGCTAGCCAGAGATACACAGTGGAACCCTGTCTCAAAGGAAGAAAAAAGGAGTATTGCTGACTTAAGCTATCTAAATTGGTAAAGTAGCTTATAGGTATTAGTTTCTGTACCACAATATACCTGAGCTTAGAAGATTGGATATTGTTCTCTGATTGCTTTAGACTATGTTGTAATAGTTTTCTTCCTGTTGTAGGGATGAACCACTAAGCAAGCACTTGGCCATCCAGTACGTCCCAAGTCTAATGTGCACTTCCGTCACTAGGGTTTATGTTAAAATGACTTCTGATTTACAAAGTCTGAGAATGGAGCCTGTATGTTTGTTTGTTTCTCTCTTTTCCCTCCTCTTCCCCCCACCCCTTCTGTTTTCTGACACAAGGTCTCAGGTTAGCCCTGACTGCCTTGGCACTCCCTATGTAGACTAGGCTGGTCTCTAAACTCAGAGAGATAGAGTCACCTGCCTCTGCCTACTGAATGCTAGGATTAAATGTGTGTACCACCAGGCTCAGCAGATTTTGTGTTTTCTTTTTTTCCCTGTAACTTTTAAAATTATTTTTCATTTTTTGTCTATGGGTGTTTTACCTGCATGTATGTCTGTGCATCACATGTGTCCTTGTGCCTGTGGAGGCCAGAAGAATGTGTTGTATCTCCTGGAACTGGAGTTACAGATGGTGATGAGTTACCATATGGTGCTGGGAATTGAACTCTGATCCTTTGAAAGAGCAGCTAGTGCTCTTAACCATTAAGCCATCACTCTAGCCTCAGATTATGTTTTTAATATCTCCCAGACTGATGATCCGTATGCTGTTGGTCTTCCTAATACACTGATAGTGTGAATGTCTTAGAGGAATCATTGACTTAGGTGGCTTTTAAGGCATTTTCTCTTTTGTTAGACCATATATATATAATAGAGTGGAGTTTCTGAGACAGAATCAATAAAACTATTCTAGGATTGAAAGGGCCAAAATATAGGTGCTTCTCTTTTTGCTTTTGAGGGAACATTTTACCATTTAGCCCTGGGTGGCCTGGAACTCACTATGTAGACCAGGTTGACCTCATTCACAAGAGATCTGCCTTCTTCTCCTTCTCCATTGATGGAGTCAAAGGCATTTGATATTATTATCAGCTCCTAGGTGTTTTTTTCTTTCTTTTTGTAATTTATTAGCCAGATAATCTTGGACTAGCTAGTTGACTTATCTCCGAACCTCAGTATTTGCTCTGATAAAGGATGGGGCTAGAGAAAGCAAGAGCCCCAGGAACTGTGCAATTTAATTTTTTTTTGAGACAAGGTCTTACTTTGTAGCGTAGACCAGCCTTGAATTTGTGATTTTCTTGTCGTGGGGATTTCAGGCATGTGCTGCCATGCCTGGTTCCTATGTGTAAGCTTGCAGTTGCTTTTCTTTTTGTGTTGTCAGGATTAGTACTTGTGATCCTAAAAATAGTTCATACAAAGCAAAAGATGGAGACCACTACAGAAAACCACAACCAACACAAGAAACATACAGTTGTAGAGCCCAGTCCCAGTGAATACATGTAGAAAACACTCCTGCACCTAAGCCTCAGGGTACATTGTGGAATAGAGGGGACAGATGGCGGTGATATTGTGTCTTCTAGTAATGTCAGAAGCTATGACCATAAAGTCTCACCAAAGGACTACCCAAACATGAGCTGAATAAGGATGACACCACTGTTCATAAGAAACTGGACTGGAAAAATCCCAAGAAGCCTCAATCCTTACAAAGAACTATACACAGTGGAGGAAGCTGGAAGCAGGAGGGCTGCTCTTCCCTAGGGAAGAGCACATCAATCAGTTGTCCTGTGCCAAATGGCCAGCCCTGAAAACATAAATACAAGTAACAGGACTGAGTAGATTATATTTAGGAATATGATATATGTATATACATATACATCACACTTGCAATAACAAATAATGAAAAAAGAGGCCATGAATGTGAAGGAAAGCAGGGAGAAGTATATGAGGTGGTTTGGAGGGTGAAAAGGGTAGGAGAAATGTTGAAAAAAGTAGATGGCATCCAGGCAGGTGGCACACACATAGAACCCAGCACTAGGGTGGCAAAGGCAGGCAGATCTTTGTGAATTTGAGGCCAGTGTGGTTCTAGGGGAAATTTTTCTATTAAATGGATGTCTTAGAATGTACATGGACACCTTTAATCATATATTTTCTAGTAACTTTTCTTCTTCTTTGTGATAATTCATGGATACTAAGCACTACCATTGAGCTACATTCTAAGCTCCTAGTAACATTTTCACCATTGTAATACAGATATCTTGTTCTGGGAAAATATAAAGATATGCGTTTATAAATTGGATAATTTTAGTGCATTTCTTGAACGTATAGCATAAAAGGAAACAATTAGATTTTCTAAAAGATTATAATTTTTTTGAGAGGGTCTCCCTGTTTCCCAGGCTGCTCATGACCCTTTAAGCAGCCTCCTGCCTCAGCCTCCTGTGCCGAGATTTAGAGTTTCTTAAATATTTTTATGTTAGGCATATTGCTGCTGGTTATATATGCCTTTGAAATACTTACCTAGGATGGCATATGATACCTTTTTCTCGTTTCTGTGTGGCTGCAGATCAAAACTAGGGCCATTTTTGTTGAGACTGGATCTCATTTAGCAGAGGAGGCTAACCTTGAACTCCTGATTCACCTGACTCCACCTTCCATGTGCTGTACAGGTGTGGATCACCATGTCTAGCTGCTGTTGCTCTCCCTGCTTTAATATATATATATATTATATATATTATCTGTTGTCTGTCTATCTGGAGACACACACACACACACACACACACACACACACACACACACACACACACACACACACACACACACGGACGGACAGACAGGTTGGGCTGAACTCTTGAAATCCTCCTGACCCAGTTTCCTAGTTTTGGGATTATATGTATGAGACACCATGCCTGGTTAAATAAATGTATTGATAATAATGGAAGACAGGTTTATATCTGAGAAGAGTTTATAAATGTAGAAGAGGAAGAGACTGGGCGGAACTAAGATGTGGGATAGGACTTTGCAGTGTTGGGATAAGCCCATGTTTTTATTACTTATGTACGGTTTTAGAAATAGATCTGTATGTTTGTGCTTAATATTTGTAGTTCTCTTTTCTGAGAGGGCTCACTAGCAGTGAAACTCCAGTAACAGCAAGTACACTTGACTTGGTACCTAGTTCTTCTTGGTTTCTCAGTACCATCTTTTACCAAAAGGAACCAGGGTTCCTTTCAGAAATGATGGTTTATAGAGCCAGAAAGCGAAAGTACCAAATGAATCCTGAAAATTCTTCAGTTAAAATGTATTCAAAATGATGGGGTGTGTCAAAAGATATAGGAATCACTTTTTAAGGGGCTCCCATTGGCAAAATCTTACATAATTTGAGCAACAAAACAAGAGTCAAGTGTTATGATTTGTAGTATAGAGAATCCGTGAGGCTATACTTGATAGAAATGAACTTAGCAGGGAAGGAGGGCAGAATGCCAACTAAGAATGTAGAAAGAGGGGTGCAGGTAGACCAGAGTCACTGCACTTGGGAGGCAGAGGCAGGCAGAACCCTTTGAGTTCGAGGCCAGACTGGTCTGCAGAGTTCCAGGACAGCTAGGTTTATACAGAGAAACCCTGTCTGGGGTGGGGGGGGAAGTCACTGTCATAGTGAAGTTTTGAGTGAAGGTTTGCTTCCAAGTCAGGATATTGGTAAGTTATCAGAATCATATATAGTGAAACAAATGGGGAAACCCTCAGATACCAGCTTGCCCAGGTGATCATGGCCAAGTGATGGGGGAATGGGGTGCAATGTGCACAGCACAATGTTCATGAAATCCCTTCTAACGTGCAGCCTCAATCAGATGATGAGGGAAATAACCTAGACCCAGACTGAAGGGCTGGCTTAGCCAATGAAAGCTGTTATCTGTCTGTCTTTCCCCTTTCCCTTCATCCCTATGCCGGTTCATTCCCCTTTGTTTCTTGTGGTTTTTGGAGATAGGATCTTGCAGTAGTGTATGTAGCTCTAGAACTAAACTGTAGTTCTGGCTGTTTTCACATCTGAGTTAATCCTTTTGCCTTAGCCTCTGAGGTAGGATTACAGGTGTGGTTTTTTTGAGACAGGGTTTCTCTGTGTAGAGTTTGTTCTGTAGACCAGGCTGGCCTCCAACTCACAGAGATCAGCCTGCCTCTGCCTCCTGCTGGGATTATAGGTGTGTACCACCATGCCCTGTTGAAAACTGTGTTAGTACAGTCAAGGTTGTTAAAGAGAATTAAAGACCAGCTTTGCTGCAAAGTGAGGGAAGAGGAGATCTGACTGTGCTCCTGGATAGGACCTTGAACATGAAAGATGTCGTGGAGAAACTTGGTGAAATCTGAATGTATTGGCTCTGTGTTAGGATTTCCTAAAAAGGAAGGTTTCATGGTACTAAAGTGTCCTTGCTTTGGGATTTGTATTCTGGAGTATTTAAACAAGAATGAGGGATGTCACCAATATAAATATATACCCCAAGCAGTTGTAAACTTTTCCTTTTTCTTTTTTCTTTTTTTTTGGTTTTTCAAGACAGGGTTTCTCTGTGTAGCTTTGCACCTTTCCTGGAACTCACTTGGTAGACCAGGCTGGCCTTGAACTCACAGAGATGCACCTGGCTCTGCCTCCCGAGTGCTGGGATTAAAGGTGTGCGCCACCACCACCCGGCTAACTTTTCCTTTTTCTTTGTAATGTTTTGAGACAGTGTTACCAGGCTGATTAAAATTATCTCTCTATATATAAATTGAAAGAAAAAACATTATCAAGCATATTAATCTTGATAGGAATAGAACATACATTTTTATTGCTGTCTTTCAGAAAGCTGAAGTTGATGGTAGCTTAAGTGATAGCCACGTATCTCCTCCAGCCAAACGCACTTTGAAACAGCCGGATTCTGTTTGCAAAGACAAATCAAAATCACGAAGTACTGGTCAGCGAGAGGAATGGAACATACCAACTGGTCAGGCCAGGTGAGAAGGGAGAATTCATTTTTTAAATTTGTGATTCAGGGCTGATATTGGCATTAATTTTCTTTAAATACAAGTTTCTTGTAAGTACTCATATTTATAATTGATTTTAGACTTATTTTAAACTTCCCACAATTTTATTTTTCCTAATATGCTGTAAAATATATTTGTTTTATAAAGACATGTATAACAGGCACCAGAAAGTATTATTACTAAAAGAATAAGTATTTTGATGGGTCTTGAATGTACATGCATATTTATGATTCCTAGTTTCTTGTTTTAAGCATTGATTTAATTTGTGCATATAGGTATGTGCACAAGTGTACTGTATCTGTTCTCTTCTTCCATCATGTAGATCTTGAGGATCAAATTAGGTTGTTAGGTTTGATGGCAAGCATTTTTATCCATGGAGCCATCTCACTGGCCTATTTATTTATTTATTTAGAGACAGAGTATCTCTATGTAACAGCCCTGGCTGTCCTGGAAATCACTCTGTAGACCAGGCTGCTCTTGAACTCACAGAGATCTGATAAAGGCATGTGCTACCACCACCTGGCTTTTATTTTTGATACAGAGTCTCCTATAACCTAGGCTAGCCTAGAACTCCTTGTATAGCAAGGCTGGCCTTGAACTCTGGATCTTCCTGCTTCTTAACTTCCAAGTGCTGGGGTTACAAGAGTGCACTACTGTGCCCAGCTCTTCTTTATAAAGAGAAATGATGCCAATGATTATAGCTGTCCAGCTCTTGGATTGCTGGGAATTTTTGTTTTCCTTTGTCTCCACCTTCTGGTGAGGTGGTAGTACTTGGGTTTGGGGTAGGGCTTACTATGCAATGCTGAGAATTGAGCACATCCCCAGTCTTCCCTCTCCCTCATGACCTTGAAAATATACCTGACATGACTGAGTTTGACTGTTATAGATGACTATTAATCTGTATGTATGTATGTATGTATGTATGTATGTATGTATGTATGTACGTATGTATGTATGTATGTATGTTTTTTTTTTTTTTTTTTTTTTGAGACAGGGTTTCTCTGTGTAGTTTTGGTGCCTGTCCGGGATCTTGCTCTGTAGACTAGGATGGCCTCAAACTCACAGAGATCCGCCTGCCTCTGTCTGCCTCCCGAGTGCTGGGATTAAAGGCGTGTGCCACCACTGCCCAGGCCCCCAGCCCTCTTTTTTTTTTAATTTATTTTTTATTTATTTATTTATTTTCATTTTTTTTTAAGATTTATTTATTATGTATAGAGTGTTCTGTCTGCATGTATGCCTGCAGGCCAGAAGAGGGCGCCAGATCTCATTACAGATGGTTGTGAGCCACCATGTGGTTGCTGGGAATTGAATTCAGGACCTCGGGAAGAGCAGCCAGTGCTCTCAACCTCTGAGCCATCTCTCCAGCCCCCAGCCCTCTTTTTTAAAAGCAGGTTTTTCATTAGCAACAAAATAAGAGCTGAGTATGCCCTGTCTCCTTTAGAGAACTGAACCTTACTGTTTTTTTTTTTTTTGGTCTCAGTGATGTTATGTTGTTCAGAAAAGCTTTACATTTTGTTGTGTGGAATGATTTGAGGATTGCCTCTTATTGTGAATAATTTAATGATGTAAAATTTTAATCATTTGTAGCTACATCCATCCAAAATTTATTTGGCATCAAGACCTGTAAATAAACTGATAATTTGCAAATAAACTGAGTTAATATTATGTTGGGGCCAATGCCAAAGTGTACTTATGAGGTAATAAAAGTGATTCTTCTGTAGTTTTAAGTTGATTTGGAGAATGATTTTGGAGCATTCCAGAAAAGCATTTTGCAGCAGCAACATGTTAGAATACATGTGTTATATCAATTGCTTTATACTTACATCCATATGCCTGGAGTATCATGTATATGCTTCACAGAGGTGCTAAACAAGAAATTTTATTTTTGAGAGTCTATTAAGACAGACTTTTTATTTATTTTCCAGAGAGAAGGGGAATAGGTCTTTGTGTATGTGTGTGTTTTCTAAAATAGATTAAAGATACATCATAGTTTGAAAAAAATTATTGTTTTTGATATCTAAGTATTTTTTTCCTCTCTTACAGTTTGTTTGGATGTATTTGTCATAGCTTCTAATTTATTTCCTTAATGGAGACTGTAGTTGTCTGTTGCCTTATGGTCTTGGTTAAATTTATGCTGCTTAACCTTAATCTTTTAATAGGATTTGAATTAGTACAGTTGACAACAAAGTTAATTCAGTTTATAATTTGTTACTAAAGTTTGTCTTGAACTAATGAAATGTCTCTTAGCTAGTATATTTTATTAATTGATAAGTTACCAAAGTAAAAAAATGTTATTTTGTGAAAAATAATATATTAACATTTTAAAGATGGATAATTATAGCATTATTCATTTTTTGCTTATCTAAACAAATATTGATATATTTGCATATTAAATACATTTGTATTCTAGGTTAACGTCTCAGCCTGGTGCTACACTACCAAACGGACATAGTAGCTTGTGTGAGTATCCTGCTGGGAAATTGGTTAACATTGAAATTCTTGCAGTGGTGTTAGGTTAAGCATGAAAGTGGAAAAAGTGTAGCCATTTACTTTTGTTTTTATTAATTTTTTTGGGTACTGGGGATTGAACTGTGGTCCTCCTGCATGGCCCAAAAGTTTCCTACCTCTGAGCCATACATTCTAACCCCTTAGAGTAATTTAATAGTATATTTAGCACATAGCTGGAATTGACTGGATTTCATTCATAGCAAAAAATACTAAAATTGAAAATTTAGTGTTTAATATTAAAGCCATTTAAAAGGTTATGTTTAGTTTTTGTGACCTTTTAATTTTTTTATTTTTTTCCTATTTTCTATTTTTCTGTACTGTGCACTTTGAAATGAAAATCTCTCTCTTGCAGCCCTTCGAAGCCATCCCCTTCGAGGGGAAAAGAAAGGAGATGGCGACCTTTCATGTATAAATGGTGACATGGAAGTCAGAAAAAGTTGTCGGTCCAGGAAAAACAGATTTGAAAGTGTGAATCAGAGTTTATTATTTGATCAACTAGTAAATAGGTATGAGTGTTTATGCATTAAACAATTTCATGTAGTCTTTTGATTTTTAAGCTTTTTGTGTATGCATGTGTATGTGTGCACATTTGTTTCCCTGGGTATGGGGAGGTGTATGTGCTGGTGGAGATCAGAGGTTGGCACAGTGTCTTCCTCAGTTGCTCTACACCATTTTTGAGACATGGTGTCTAACTGAACCTGCTGCAAACCAGACAGCTAGATTGGCTGGCCGTTGGCTCCAGAGAATGTCCCTTTTTTCACCTCCCTGCCCACACATGTCGCTGTTGACTTTTTTTTTTTTTTTGTAAACATGGGTACCATTCCCATTTTTTACATGAACTCAAGTCTACATGTTGTGTGGCAGCACTGGGCCATCTCCCCGGCCCTGCTTTTTTGGAGGGGTGGCATGAGGTGTAATGGGCACAAGGTCTTTCTATGTAGTCCTAGGCTGTGATGCACTTACCTCAACTTCCTGGGTGCTGACATCACAGGCGTGTACCATATCTTTTCCAACCACTTAGGTTAACAAATGTTGTCTGGCCAGTGGATTTAATATATAAATTTGTGATTTTTTGTTTATTTGCTTTTCTTCTTTCTTCCTTCCTTCCTTCCTTCCTTCCTTCCTTCCTTCCTTCCTTCCTTCCTTCCTTCCTTCCTTCCTTCCTTCCTTCCTTTCTTTCTCCTTCCTTCCTTCCTTCCTTCCTTCCTTCCTTCCTTCCTTCCTTCCTTCCTTCCTTCCTTCCTTCCTTCCTTCCTTCCTTCCTTCCTTCTTTCTTTCTTTCTTTTTTTTTTTTTTGAGACAGGATTTCTCTGTGTAGAGCCAACTGTCCTGGAATTCCATAGACCAGAGGGCTGGCATTAAAGGAGTGTGCCACCACCACTTGGCTGTGATGATGAAATTTTATCTGTTAAACTTTGGTTAATGAAAATTAGTTATATTTAATTGCCACTGTTACAGTTCTTTAATATTTACTTATTTAAATATTATTATTAGTTTTTTTTTTTTTTTTTTTTTTTTGAGACAGGGTTTCTCTGTGTAGCCCTGGCTATCCTGGAACTTGCTCTGTAGACCAGGCTGGCTTTGAAGTCAGATATCTAGCTGCCTCTGCCTCCTGGGTGCTGAGATTAAAGGTGTGCGTCACCACACTAGGTTTTCAAACAATATTAAGTTCTATTATTGATATGTGGTAAATGCTAACTTTTCTTCGCCAAGATAATAAAGTTAGTGTTTTGAGCCTATCTGTGTGGTTGAGGCACAAAGCCTCTAACTACATCCATGAAACTATTTTTCATTATACATTGCTTTAGTCCTTTTTCTGCTACTACAACAGAATGTAAAATTTATAAATAAAGACAAAAAATGTAATTTTTAGCCGAATATTGTGTGTATGGATCACAGCCTTGTTATCCATCCCTCAGTTGAAGGACATGGAGGTTGTTTACATCTCCTCACTATTGTGCATAGAGCAGCAGTGAACATGGCTTAGCAATTATCTGTGGAGCAGGATGCCGGGTCCTTTGGGCATATACTAAGGAGTGGCGTACTTG
Source organism: Peromyscus maniculatus bairdii (assembly GCF_049852395.1). Lineage (NCBI taxonomy): Eukaryota > Metazoa > Chordata > Mammalia > Rodentia > Cricetidae > Peromyscus > Peromyscus maniculatus. The sequence continues at coordinate 20,169,153 of NC_134873.1, forward strand.
GTCATATGGTAGATGTATTTTTAGCTTTTTTGATAATTCTCCACACTGATATCTAGAGTGGCTATACCAGTTTGCAATTCCACCAATAATGAGTGAGGGCTCTCTTTTTTTCACGCTCCTCCAGCATTTGTTATTGGTTGTTTTGTTGGTCTTTACCGTTCTGAGGGGCAAGATGAAATCACAAAGTTATTTTCATTTTGCATTTATCTACTTGCTAGGGACAGTGAACTATTTTTGTCTTTTGTTTTTTTGAGACAGGGTCTCTTTGTGTAGGCTATTTTAGAACTTGCTGTCTGTCTGTCTGTCTGTCTACCGTCTGTCCTTCCTTCCTTCCTTCCTTCCTTCCTTCCATCCATCCATCCTAGAACTTGCTTTGTAGACCAGGCTGGCCCCTAACTCAGAGATCCTCCTGACTTTGCCTTCAGAGGGCAGGCATCTGTGAACTAATTACTGTTTATTTTTTTATGTGAATGAGTGTCTTGCCTGAATCTAAATACACTGTATGTATTCCCGGTTCCTGTGGAGGCCAGGAGGTCAGAATAGGGTGCTGGATCCCTTAGGGCTGGAGTTAAGGATAATTGTGTGCCACCAGCTGGGTGCTGGGATCAAACCTGGGTCCCCTGGAAAAGCAACTAGTGCTCTGAACTGGGGAGCCACCTCTTGAGCTTCCCTTATCACCTTGTAACGTCCTATCCCTTCTTGCAGTGAAGATGAAGTTCTCAACTAGAACTTGGAAGCATAGTCAGACCATACCTGTATCATCTTCTTTGGCTTTACAGTGTCTTTCAGTAGACTAGAGATTGAGGTTAATGCCAAATTTGGGTATAAGTTATTAGTAAGTGCCATAGAACAGGATCTAGTCATATACTAGATGTTATAGAAGCTTAACACAGTCAGATGTGGTAGTGCAGGAGGCTTAGTCAAGAAGATCTCAAAGCATGGCACATGCCTTTAATCCCAGTACCCAGGAGGCAGAGGCAGGTTGATCTCTGAGTTGGAGGCCAGCCTGGTCTACACAGTGAGTACCAGGATTGTTGCAGAGAGAAACCCTGTCTCAAAAAAAAAAAAAAAAAAAGATCTCAAGTTCAAAGCTAGTTTGGACTACACAGCAAGTTCTAGGCCAGTTTGGGCTGCTATATTGTGAAACCTGTCTAAGAAAACCTAATCAAACAAACAAACAAACAAAAAACTAAATAAAAATTGCTAAGATATTATTCTGGATTTTTTAGATGTCAGTGTTTTACTTTAATTTAAAAATATCTGTTCAATTAACCTTATTGACTTAAACATTATACACACACACACACACACACACACACACACACACACACACACACATCCTCTTTTCTATATATTTTTTAACAACTTCATATTCAAAGATTCAATTTTTTTCCCCCTCAGTACCATGAATCTAGTAGTTGTTTACCTGGGTCCTCTGAAAGAGCAGCCAATGCTCTTAACCTCTGAGCCATCTCTCAGCCCCTTTCCTTTCTTGTAATAGGTCTCACTTTGTAGACCTGGTTGACCTGAAACTCACTATGTAGATAAGGCTGGTCTTGAATTCATAGCTTTCCATCTATCTCTGTCTCCTGAGTGCTGAGATTAATGGCATTCACCACCACGCCTGGCCTAGTTTTGTAATTTTAAAATTAAATTAATTTATTTTATTAATCAAACATTTTAATTTATAAATTAAAAAATAAATATTAGAACCCTTGAAGTTTATTAAAACATATATGCTTATTTATTTTGAGCTTTATAAACAAAAGGTTTATAATTTAGAAGTTTTAATAAATATATAGAAGTTGAAGATTTTTTTCATTTCCTTTTTAAAAATAAAAGTATTTTACTTTTATGTGTGTTGTGTTCTTATGCATACATATATACAATACCAATGAGGATCAGAAGAGGGCTTTGGGTCCCTTGGGGCTAGAATTATTATACCTGTTTGTGAGTACCAGATATGGGTGTTGGGAATTGTCCTCTAATAGAACAATCCCTCCTTTTAATACAGCATCTCACTAGTTTAGTCCTGGCTGACCTCGAACTATGTGGACCAGCCTGGTTTTGAACTCCGAGATCCAACTAACTGCTTCTTGTGTGCTGGGATTAAAGGTGTGCTCCACCGACCTGGCCATCTTGTTTTATAAATTAGGAATTGTGTTTTGAATTCTGGTTATGAAAGTTATTCAATTGAGGTATTGTACATAGTTACATATCAAGAGATAGTTTGGTCCTAGTTTGTTGAGCCCTTTAATGTGTATGATATGATCTATGTGCCCACTGTTGTCTAAACTCTATTATTTGATTGTAGTACTGCTGAAGCCGTATTACAAGAAATGGATAATATTAATATCCGACGAAACCGTCGATCAGGAGAAGTAGAAAGGCTTCGAATGTGGACAGATACGGAATTTGTGAGTATGTTAGCTGTGAAAACCTTTGCAAGTATTTTCTTTCCTCTTCTAGTTGTCTTTCTGGTTTTTATTCATGTATGTTTATGTTTGTGTGAGTGGGTGCCCATAGAGCCAGAAGAGGGCATTGGATCCCCTGGAGCTGGAGTCACAGTTGATTGTAAATCCCCTCATGTGGATGCTGAGAAGTGAACTTGTGTTCTCTGGAGGAAGAGTAATCAGTCTTAGCTGCTAAGCCATCTCTCCAGCCCTGAAAGTAGTTTCCTTTATACTTGAAAAGAATTAGGAGTCCAGAAAGAGGATGAGCAGCAATAGATTCCCTCCCATTCTCCTTCCTTTCCTCTCCCTTCCCTCCTCATATGTAGCCAGAGATGGCCTTGAAATTCTAATCTCCTGCTTCCAGGCATGTGCTATGGTTTATGGAATGCTGCAGATGGAGCCCAGGGCATTGTGCATGTAAGGCAAGCACTCTATCAACTGAGCTACATGCCCAGCCCAACAGCACATTTAAAAAATGATTTTTATTTTATATGCAATAGTGTTTTGCCTGCATGTATGTCTGTGTGAGGGTGTCAGATCCCCTGGGATTGGAGATAACAGACAGTTGTGAGCTGCCATGTGGGTGATGGGAATTGAACCCTCGTCCTCTGGAAGAGCAGTCAGTGTCGTTAATTGCTGAGCCATCTCCCCTGTCCCTGGATGTCAGATTTCTTAAATGAACAATTGTTTATTCCTCTTCATTCTTGGTTTGGTATTTTACTGCTTGCTCTCTACTGGCTGCTGCTGCTTCCTCTTCAAACCCCTCATCCCAATTTCCTTTTTTCTTCTCTCCCATTTTCTTCTGTTTTTCCCCCCTCCTCCCCTTTTCTTAAAAACAAAACAAAAGAAAAAGCCCCATGGCCTTGAATCTAAGGCCTTGTATATGTTAAATGACTTTATGAACTAAGTCATATCCTAATCCCTATTGTTTCTCCCTTTTCTCCTTTATATTTGTTGAGTTTAGGAAGCTCTTTTTTCATGAGTTTGACTTGCAAGTAGATGCTCAGTAAATTATATTGAGCAAGAGTGGTTAACATATTGAGTGTTATAACAGAGAATAAATGCTATGTTAATATTTGACAAATTTCTTTCTTTAAAAGGAAAATATGGATATGTATTCAAGAGTAAAAAGGCGGAGAAAATCACTGAGAAGAAATAGTTATGGGATACAGAATCATCATGAAGTGTCTACTGAGGGTGAGGAAGAAGGTCCGTAAAGCCCCCTGTGATGGAAAACTAGGGAAGAAGAATAGATCCAATAGCTATGTAATTAGAGTAGGGTTGTTTTGCTTTTGTTTGCTTCCTTTTAGGTCTATATTGTATAATTTGAAGTAATATAAATTCATCTGGCATCTGAATTTTTATTTCCTTCAGTTGGCAAAATGAAGTGGCTATTGGTAGCCCTTAGGTTCTCAGTGTGGGAAGCTTTGCTGTGGGCTAGACTGCCCAGTGGATTAGCCTCTTGTTTTACTGAGGGCACCTTCTAACTAGAAGCTCATTCTACTGTTCATGGCCTCCAAGTCTCTGCTTATTTGGATTTTAAATTTTGTTATAGACTGAGATATAAATAGTTAGAGAAAAAATGGAAATGCTAATAGTAGTGGAAGGATCTGTAGTGTTTTTGCCTTTCACCTGGCTAGGTCTGAACGTAAGAACACAGTGAGTTCGTAGGGCTGGAACTAGGAACATGCAGAAAGTACATTGGCTCTTTCCAGGGTAATCTTCTTAACTCCCACTGTTTGTAGATTTCAGGTGAAGAAGACTACATGTATTTCTCAAATTCTGTTTTTAATATATTTGCCAGATTCCTCCCCGCCCCCCCCCCCCCCCAAGACAGGGTTTCTCTGTGTAACAGCCCTGGCTGTCCTGGAACTTACTCTGTATGCCAGGCTGGCCTCAAACTCAGAGAGATCTACCCGCCTCTGCCTCTGCCTCTGAGTGCTGGGATTAAAGCCGTGCACCACCATACCTAGCCACATTAGCTAGTTTTAAAGAGCTCATATCCCCACCCCACCCCTAACAGGGTTTCTCTGTATAAGAGCTCTGGCTGTCCTCAAACTCAGAGAGATCCACCTGTCTCTGCTTCCCAAGTGCTGGGATTAAAGGCTTTAAAGCATTGCCTGGTTTAAGAGCCTATATTTCTAATGAAGGTACTTATTGAATAAACATTATTGTTGATATAGCTAGAAAGAACCTTTATAAGCATCCTTTGGAGACAATTAGTGTAGGGGAGACAGAGATTGGTAATGTGATTTTTTGCCTTTCCATACATTAACTGAATATGTAGAGATTCCAAAGTAAGTATGTCATCTTCATAATTTTTGTTCATAGTACATAGTATGCTGTTGTATAAACTCTTTTTAAAAGTATTTTTTGAAAGATTAGGAAACTTATTCAGGCATAGATACTTTTAGCATTATTTAGATAAGTAATAGTGTATTTGCTGACTTTCTATGTAAGCTAACAATGAAAAATGTCAAAACTGGAAATAGCCGGGAGGTGGTGGCGCATGCCTTTAATCCCAGCACTTGGGAGGCAGAGCCAGGTGGATCTCTGTGAGTTCAAGGCCAGCCTGGGCTACCAAGTGAGTTCCAGGAAAGGCGCAAAGCTACACAGAGAAACCCTGTCTCGGGAAAAAAAAAACAAAACCAAAAAATTGGAAATAAACTTTCAGATGTTATAAGTAAAACATAAAGTCTCTTATACATTTAGTTTTCCACTTCACTCTGTATCATTCATTGGTACCTATAACATTTTTTCTGTGCTTTAATATTGATAGTATTAGGTTGGCAGTTCCTGTAGTTAAAAAGTTAGTCATGAGTTCTATTGTACTTGGAATGCACATGCCTACACATTTTTCATGCTTTTTTATCTTATATGCACATACATATTTTATCATAGCTATAGCCAAACCAGTCCATTATAATTTAATTTTTTTTGGCTAGATGATTATCATGAAATGATCTTTCATGTCAATAACTACATAGTATCAATACCCTTAAAGTCTGTGTCCTGATGCCTTTTAGTTCCTACGTATGTTTTCCTAGTAAAAGGTGATCAGTTATGCTTAGTTACCAACAGACTTAACAGACTATGACACTGTCAACAAAAATTGCTCATTTCTTCAGCATTTACCTTAAGAACAGTTCTTTGAATTAAGTATGATTTGAGCACTAATCAGACTTTGTTTTTAATTGTGCATGGATTGGGTGCTAAGGATGTGGTTCAATTGATCAGTAGAGTGCTTTTTTGGAGAGCACAAAGCCCTGGGTTGGACCCCTAGCACAGCACAATTTAGATGAGGTAGCACATTCCTATAATTCTAGCATTCAGAAGAGAGGCAAGAGGATCAGGAGTTCAAGGGCATTCTTAGAGTTTAAGGTAGGCCTGGGTACATGAGAACCTTATCTTTTGTACATTGATTAAGATTTTCTGTAGTGTGAAAATTTTTTCAGTTTTTTTTTCCCCTTTTGAGACAAGGTCTCGTATGGCTGGTTGGCCTTAAGCTCATATTTAGGATGACCTTGAACTTCTGACCCTCTTGCCATCATCTCCCTAGGATTATGGGAGTATGCCACCATGACCTTATTTATTTATTTATTTATTTATTTAAACATATATTTGGTTTTTTGAGATAGGGTTTCTCTGTGTAGCTTTGGAGCTTGTCCTGGATCTCACTCTGTAGCCCAAGCTGGTCTCGAACTCACAGAGATCTGCCTGCCTCTGCCTCCCGAGTGCTGGGATTAAAGGCAAGCGCCACCACTGCCCGGCTAAACTTACATTTTTTAATTTAGTTATGCATGGTGATACACATCTTTTTTTTTTTAATTAAATTTTTTTTTTTTAACTTTACATCCCAACCACAGTTCCCTCTCCCTGCCCTCCTGCCCCTCCCTCTCTACATTCCCCCCTACCCTACCCCTCATCCACTCCTCAGAGAGGGTAAAGCCTCCCCTGGGGAGTCAACAAAGCCTGGCACTTCAAGTTGAGGCAGGCCCAAGCCCCTCACCCCTGCATCAAGGCTGAGCAAGGTATCCCACCATAGGGAATGGGCTCCAAAAAGCCCGTTCATGCACCAGGGATAGATCCTGGTTGGTGGCACACATCTTCAATCCTAGTATTCAGAAGGCAGAAGCACGAGGGTCTCTGTGATTTCAAGGCTGGTCTAATCTACATGCTATCTTAGAAAAAAAAAAGATTTTATTTATTTTCATTGTATATGTTTTGTCCTAAAAAAAAACCTTAAAAAACAAAAACAAAAAAACAAACCTCCCAAGAAAATCAAGACACTGGGTATGATCCTAGTGGCTTGTTATTTATTCTTCATTCGTTCATTCTTTCATTCATTCATCCATCCATTTATTTATTTTTGAGGCAGGGTCTCACTATGTAGCTCTGGCTGTCCTAGAACTCACTCTGTAGACCAGGTTGGCATCAAACTTACAGAGATCTGCCTGCCTCTGCCTCCGAGTGCTGGCATCAAAGGGATCAAAGGTATGCACCACTATACCATCACAGTGGTCTATTTTCTCAGAGAACTGTATTGAATATTGGTAAGAAGAACTTTTTTGCTTTTATATTTACCTAGGTTTATTTTTGGTTATACTAGTTTATGCTATTATCATACATAAATTGCTAGCATTTTTAAAATGTCACTTGTGTAGAAAAAAGATAATGGATAAAAGTAAATACTCAGTTGTAGAATAGGAGCATACCTGTGGATTAAAGTGTCTTCCTCTTTCATTATGGAAACCAGAATCTCAAGAGGAGGATGGTGACATAGAAGTTGAAGAGGCAGAAGGAGAAGAAAATGATAGGCCATATAATTTGAGACAAAGAAAAACAGTGGATCGATACCAAGCACCGCCAATAGGTAGGTGACTCTAAACTTTGTTTTCTCTGAGTAGCTTTACCACTGCTCTGAAAAAAGAACATTTTTCTGAGCTCAGTAGTGTGGTCCTGAGGTCTTCGCTATTCAGGAAGCTGAAGGTAAAGGATTGCTTGAGGCAAGGTATTCATCTTTGGCAAGACCCCCTTTAAACAAAACAAAACAGCAGTGTTGAATTTACAATAATGAAACCTCTTGTAAGTCCTGTGCATCGTTTCCAGCATACTTGGAGGTCCAGGTGTGTGATCACAGTGTTATCGCCTGTTCCTCCCCTCATTCCTTTGGCTACTACTTTCTCGTTTCTGTATGTATAGATTTGCCTGTCTGTTTCGTTCTGTGTTTTTTGTCTTGTTGCCAGGAATTAAATGTAGGTTTTTCTGCATTCTGGGCAAGTGCTTTGTCATTGAGACAGCCTCTATATGTGATATTTTATTTACCCTTTTTTCACTTAGTATAGTGTTTTCAAGAATCCTTTTTACTTAGAATTTAAAAAAAATAATTATTTTGACAGTCCTTTAATCCCAGCACTCAAGAGGCAGAGGCAAGTGGGTCTCTCTGAGTTGAGGCTAAACTGGTCTACATAGAGTTCTAGGGCAGCCAGGACTATGTAGAGAGACCCTGTCTCAAAAAAAAAATTGTTTTATGTGTATGGGTGTTTTGCCTGCAAGTGTGTCTGTGCATACATGTATGCCTGTGCATCTTGTGTATGCCTGGTACCTACAAGGGCCAGCAGAGGACATTAGATTCCCTGGAATTGGAGTTACAGATGGTTGTGAGCTGCCATGTGAGTTCTGGGACTCAAACTAGGGTCCTCTAGAAGAGCAGCTAGTGCTTTTAACCACTGACCCACCTTTTCAGCCCCTTTACTTAGAATTTTAAACTCTAAAATAGTGATTGGTAGAGGTATACTAATTCTCTTAGAAGCTGTTTAAGTGTTCGGACATCCGTTTATTCTTGTTAGGAGTCATTGTTTCAGCTGTCCCTAATGAGAGGGTGTGTTCTGGTAGAAAAAAGGTTGGGAAACATTATTCTGATGTTTTGGGTTGTTTGCTTTTTTTTCTTTTTCTGAATCTAATTGAAATAATGTCCAAAACATGTATTTGTATTCTACATTTGGCAAGTTCTGTAATATGTACATGCCTGTGAAGATATCACCATAATCAAGACAATGAACAGATTCATCAATGCCAGCACCCCAGATTTCCTCATTCCTATGTGTATTCTACTCTCAGTCATTTGTGTCTCTCGTTTGTGTCATTAGTCTTTGGATACTTATCTAAATCTATTTCCTGTCACCTTAAATCAGCTTTATATGTTTTCGATTTTATATAAATAAAATTGTAAGTATTTGCTTGTTTTCATTTAATTTTTTGGAAGAGTCTCATTATTAGTCTAGATTGGTCTGGAATTTACTATGTAGCTTAGAGTGGCCTCAGACTTCCTTCCTCAGTCTCCCAAATGGTGGAATTATAGGCACAAGCCACCATACACAGCTTTGAAATACTAAAATACTACATTTTTGCCTTTTATTTCACTCAGCATAATTATTGTAATACTAATTATAGGTATGAGCCATCACAACTGTCTTATTATTCATTTTTTAATGGGTTAATTCTAGCTTTTGGTTATTGGTTGTTACAAACCCAGGTGTGGTGGTGCACATCTTTAATATCAGTACTCCAAGTCTGGGGCGGAAGAAGGGTCTAGATTTTGAGGCCAGTAGGACTACATAAGAGCATGAGACTTTAATAAAAACAAATACTTTAATTCCAGCTGTAGGAGGCAGAGGCAGGTGAATATCTATGAATTTGAAGCCGGCCTGGTCTACACAGTAAATTCTAGGCCAGCTAAGGCTACACAGTGAGACCCTTGTCTCAAAAAAACCAAGAGAAAAAGTTGATGCTCTAGAGCTGGTGAGATGGCTCAGTGGTAAAGACACTTGCTGCTTAAGCCTGACCACCTGAGGTAGACCCACAGAACTGTCTCTGACTACTGAAAATAAATTAAGTTTAAGAATTGATACTTGCCAGTGCTTGTTATGATTAGTCTAATAATGTGGCTTTTTGTGTCTGTAATTTGGTGGTGCAGGGGATTGAATTTAGGGCTTTGAACACTCTTTGAGTATTCTAGCACCGAGCTAGATCCCACTCCTTATTCCTTTTTTTTTTCCAACTCCCCCCACACCCCAAGTCTTACTAAGGAAGGTCTCACTAAGTTGCAAGGCTGGCCTTGAACTCATTTGTAGCCCAGGCAGGCCTTGTATTTGTACCTCTCCATCTCCCAAGTAGCTGGGATCACAGGCAGGACTCAGCTGTAATAGGGTGTGTATTGTAGTTTTAGTTTGTGTCTCTCTAATGAGGTTGAACATTTTCTCATGTTTACTTGCCAGTGGCAAATTTCTGTATGTGTATGGCATGTGCATGTAGGTGTATGTGTGTGTAAGTATCAACATCAGTGTCTTCATCAGTAACTGCCCTAGTTAGTTATTTTTCTGTTAATGTGATAAGCACCAAGACTAAAGGCACCTTAAGGAAGAAAGAATTTATTTGGGCTTGTAGTTCCAGAGAGAGTCCATAATGGTGGGGGAGGCATGGTGGCAGGCAGCTGGAAGCTGAGAGATCACATCTTAAAGCACATGGTGAGAGCAGACAGTGAGCTGCAAGTGAGGTGAGGCTGTAAACTCTCAAAGTCCACTCCTGGTGTCATATGTTCTCCCTCAAGGCCCCATAACCTCTCCAGACAGCATTACCAACTGGTCTTCTAATAATTGACCTATGGCGGCCATTCTTGTTCCATTACCTGTTCCCATAGGCCCATGAAATGCATTTAGTCCAACTTCAAGACTTAGCTGAGATCCCATGTAAAATAAAAAACAAATTACATACTTCTAATATGCAATGGCATGGAATGTACCTTTCCATTCCAAAAGACAGAAATGGGGATATCATGAAGAAATACTAGACCAAAACAAGATAGAAACCCAGTAGGGTAGATACCAAATCCTGTATCTCCATTCCTTGTATCTGTGACTAGTTTTAAAGGGCTTAGATGGCTGTCCCGCTCCAGCTTTGCTCTCTACTGCGCACATCTCTCTCTTGGCCTGGTTCCACTCCGGTATGCAACTCAATCCAGCAGATGTATCGTGGCGTCTTCACTATAACCCAGGTTTCATTTTCACAGCTTCACATAATAGACTCTCAGGACCTTTTTCTGACAGCGACTTTGCATTACTACGTGATGCTTGGTCTCAGTGGCTCTCTGGAACTGTAGAAGAAGAATCTACAACAGGTTCACTCTCAGATTTTTTTTTTTTTTTTTAAAGGTGCTCTGGTAAAGTTTATTAAAGGAAAATGTTCCTGGTTCTGGCATACTTCTAACAGTATCAGAATCACCCAGGTCGTTGGTAGCTAGTGTGCATATTCTGTAGTATTTTCCACATGCTGTGTCCAATTCAATATCATTGCCACTGTAGTGATGGACACCAGTTTTAGCCAATACAGTATAATTCTATTTCAGATTTCCTCAAAGCTGGGCACTTGTTGGCAAGGAGGAGAACCAATTTCACTTTGTCCTGTTAGATCATAATTAGAGTCTGTTTGTATCCCAGCACATGCTTTTCATTTTTCATAACAAATTGGAGCCTAGAGTTGGTTGACTCCAGAGACTTTCTCGACTTCTTTGCGGCCACCATTTTCCTGCCTTAGGTGAAGGGACAGCCCCCAACCAAGATAACTGCCAAGATGGCCAGGGAATGAGAAAGTCACTCTTGCAGTTTTAATGCCTCCAAAGCTAGTACCATATGTATGATACTACCAAGTTTGGCTTCCATCTTGGGTTAGAATCTCACCCACTTCAACCACATTAGTAGCAGCTTTCCTATACTGAAACAGTTGCTTTCTAAGAGGAAGCAATCTCTTAGGCTGTTTCCTATCCCAAGTCAGAAGCTTGGCTGCTCTCTTAAGTAATTTTTCTGTTTCTGTGATAAAGAACCGAGACCAAGACAACTAACTATACAAGAGTTTAATTGGGCTTACTTTACTGTTCCAGAGGGTTAGAGTCTGTGCTGACAAAGTGATTGCCTGGTAGCAGGAGGCTGGAGCAGCAGTTGAACACTTAGATTTTGATTCACAAGCAGAAGGCACAGAGAGCATATCACTCAGTCACTTTCTAAACATCCACCACCTGGGGACCAAGTATTCAAATACCTGAGACTTATAGGTGACATCTTACTCAAACTACCACAGATGGGTAGGGTTGTGCCCTCAAGACACCTTTCCCATTGTTCCAATGCAGAGCGGGCCTCTCCTTAATGATTACAATCTCTCTTTCAGCATATGACTTGGATGTAATATTAAGCTTCCTGGTGTTCTTTTTCTTCCAAACTGTACATTTAGTATTTCTTCCTCTCCTCCTTGCCTTTTTAAAAAAAATTTATTATTGTAGATCTGCATACAAGTTATCAGGTAATTACCTTGACACTGAGTCAATCCTATACTGTCTTGAGATTTTCTTCACTACAGAAGTGAGTTTATTACTTTTAAATTTAATGTCAGACAAATTTTTAGGACATTAGCAGGAGAAGGCAGCCAGATTCTTTACAAAATGCCACATGAATGGCTTCTAGCCCAGTTGCTAGGAGATGAAGCCTCTTGAGCCAGGCCCCTATCTACAGTTTGCATTGCTGTCAGCATGCTGACATCATTGTCTTCAGGCTCCAGCGAGAATGGCCCCTTAACCGCTGGTTACAGCGTTTAGTGGATTTTCTAGCCCAGAGTCTGTCGCACCTTCTACAACCTTTAAAACCAGCATGGTCAGATTCTTCATAGCAACAACCCCATTGAACCAGCTTCTGTATTAGTTACTTTAGTGTTGCTGTGATAAAATACTCTGACCAAAGGCAACTTAACAGAGAGTTTATTTGGGCATATGCGATTTTAGAGGGATAGGCTTGGTGGCAGGCATTTGAGAGTCCACTGTGCAGCTAGTCTAGCAGAACCAGAGAGCTCCCAGTTCAGTGAGAAACTCTGCATCAAAATATAGGATATAGCCGGGCGTTGGTGGCGCACGCCTTTAATCCCAGCACTCGGGAGGCAGAGCCGGTGGATCTCTGTGAGTTCGAGGCCAGCCTGGGCTACCAAGTGAGCTCCAGGAAAGGCGCAAAGCTACACAGAGAAACCCTGTCTCGAAAAACCAAATATATATATATATATATATATATATATATATATATATATATATATATAGGATAGAGAGTGGAAGAGAATGACACACAGTGCTCAGTGTCAGCCTCTGGCATTCATAGCAGAGTGCACCTGCAGACACATGTGTATGTGAACCTACAACACCCTCTCACAAAGTCCATGGCTGCTAAGGTTCATGCTTAAAATCCATGGCTGAGGTCTTTCCATCACTGTGGGTTATGAAGTGCCAGGCTCCTGTAGCTGGCTGTAGTGTTGTAGTTCGGGCCTTGAGTCCATCGTATCATGCTCAGGCAGATTCCTAGGGGAAGTCCACATGCACTAACCATCCTGGAGTTGGTCTGTGGGTTGGTACTGTGGCTGGCCTGGTCCTGGGATGAAGTCAAAGTTCAGGACTTCTTTTTAACTCTTTCTTCCAAGAGGATGCATCTCTGTTTGTGCTCTGCTGCTTGGAGATGAGGGTGGTGTGAGGCAGGCAATGTAAACTTTTTCTTTCTACCTTTCTAATGTATATTTTAATATTATTCTGTAACCAAGTACTGTGATTCCTAACCTGGTTTCTTAGCTCTTGTGAAGGTATTTTCCTTTTTAGTTTTTCAAGACAGAATTTTTTTATTTTATTTTTTTTTATTTTTTTGGTTTTTCGAGACAGGGTTTCTCTGCGTAGCTTTGCGCCTTTCCTAGAGCTCACTTGGTAGCCCAGGCTGGCCTCAAACTCACAGAGATCCGCCTGCCTCTGCCTCCCGAGTGCTGGGATTAAAGGCTTGCGCCGCCACTGCCCGGCTTCAAGACAGAATTTTTCTGTGTAATAAACAGTCCTGATTGTCCTGGAACTGGATTTATAGACCAGGCTGGCCTCGAACTCAGAGATATACCTGCCTCTGCCTCCTGAGTGCTGGGATAAAAGGTGTGTGCCACCACGCCTGGCCTGTGAAGGTATTTTTTGCATGAAGATTTGTTCATTCATACTTAGGTTTTTGTGGGGGGGATTATTACTGGGAATATTATTATGCTGCTTTGTTCCCTACTAAAAAGTTTTAAAAATGGACTATGCTTTTGGAAATATTAACTTAACATCTATTTAGAATGTTTTTTTGAAGCAAAATAGTACTAACAGAAAGTGCTTATCTTTTTATGCTTTCAGACAAGGGTGTGGAAGTTGAAGATACGTGGTTAGGTTCTCATAGAAAGTTGACAGAGGCAGTTTATGCTCCTTTAGTGCATGGGCTTATTAATGTACTATTAGTTATTGTACCTGCCTTCTTCTTTCAGTACCAGCTCATCAAAAAAAGAGGGAAAACACACTGTTTGATATTCACAGGTCCCCAGCAAGAAGAAGCCATATCAGGTAAGCTGTGTTTGATTTGAAATAAGAGAATGTTTACATCTGTTGATGAGAAAAGGAGAGACTTAATTATATCTTTCTCTCCTTCCCTTTCTTCCTGGTTGTTTTCTGTTTTTCTTTCATTAGTGACTAACACTTCTCATCCTACTCGTGACTTGTTTTTGGTTCACAGTTTACTTTTACTTTTTTTCCCCCTAGGCTGAGGACTAAACCCAGGGCCTTGTGCTTACTAGGCAAGTGCTCTACCACTGAACTAAGTCCCCAATCCCTTAAATTTAATTTTTAAATAAATTTTAACTTTCACATCCTTAAGCAATGCAGTCTCTTATCTCATATGAGTTGAGTGGTGAATGGCCCAGGATGTCCTTCTTTGAGACATTGACCATTTTTTTCCCCTGAGAAAGCTGGTCTTGCTTTGTTGCCCAGGCTTGCCTGAAGCTTCTAGCTCAAGTTATTCTCCTGCCTCAGCTTCCTACTAGCTGGGAATACAGATACTTGTGCCAACTATACTTCGGTAGTTGGTCATTGACACTTTCCCCCCAACTTTTTTTTTTTTTTTCTTTTCCTGAGACAGGGTTTCTCCATGTAGTTTTGGTGCCTGTTCTTGATCTTGCTCTGTAGACCAAGCTGGCCTCGAACTCTCAGAGATCCATCTGGATCTGCCTCCCAAGTGCTGGGATTAAAGGTGTGCGCCACCACCCAGCTGCCACTTCCCCCTTTTTATCCTTAAAAACAAAACAAAGCTAGTAGGTACAGAAGTTTAGAAATGTATCATTTTATTTTTATTTATTAAAATTTAAAGGCAATTCCTTTCTATATCACCCTGGCTTTGAATTTGTGGTAACCATCTTACTTCTTCTTCTAGAATGCCTATTTATAGATTGGAATGTTATATAGTCTGTTTGTGTTTAATTTTTTTATTTTTTTTTTTTATTTTTTATTTTTTTACATATTCTGGATAGTAACCCCCATTTGATAAATTGCTGGCAAGGATTTTCTTTTTCTCTAGGCTGTCTCTTTACTCTGGTAATTTGTTTTCTTTGTGATGTAGAAGCTTATTTATTTATTTATTTGAAACAAGGTCTCACCATAGAGCAGGCTGGCCTAGAACTCACTTCTCCCCATTTCCTATGTGAGGGGATTACTAGGCATATACCACTATACCAAGCTGGAAGATTTTAAGTCTGATTCATTTTTATTGTTTGTGTCTGCGTCTTGAAGTATACAATTTAAAAGAATGAAGAATTTCATTTGGTTATGATAAATTTAGTCTAGACATGTTGAAGGGATGCAATGTGATAACTTTTAAAAATTATTGTAGATTCTAGACCAGTTATGTAATATATTTTTTCTTTTCTTTGTTTCTTTTTTTTTTAAATTAATTTATTATGTATACATTATTCTGCCTGCATGTATCCCTGCAGGCCAGAAGAGGGCACCAGATCTCATTACAAGTGGTTGTGAGCCACCATGTGGTTGCTGGGAATTGAACTCAGGACCTCTAGAAGAGCAGTCGGTGCTCTTGACCACTAAGCCATCTCTCCAGTCCTCTTTTGGTGTTTGAGATAAGATCTGTCTATTTGGCCTGACTATCCTGGAACTCACTCTGTAGACCATGCTGGCCTCAAACTCACAGATCTGCCTACCTCTGCCTGCCAAATGCTGGGGTTAAAAGTGTGTGCCAAAGTGCCTGGCCCGTTATATAATAATTTAACACTATTTATTTCTTCTTTGGAATGACTTTAATCTAATGAGTTTTCTAGTCATTCCTTAGTATGCTTGTGATTATAAATTATTTAGTTTTTTTAGATAATTATTATTTTATGTATGTCTGTGCACTGTTAATGCCTGGTGCCTCTGGAGGCCTGAAGAGGGCCTCGGATTCCATAGATCTAGAGTTACAGACATCTGTGAGCCACCATGTGATTACTGGGAACTGAACCTGGGTCCTCTAGAAGAGCAGCCGGTACTCTTAACTTCTGAGCCATCTCTCCAGCCCCCTTGTTACTTATTTTGAGATAGGATCTTATTATGTTGTCCAGGCAGGTTTCTTGGGCTCGAGAGCCTTTTACCTCATGCTTTTCCCAAATACTTATGACTACAGATGTATACCATCATGCCTGGCTACTTGTTTTCTTTTTCCTTAAAAATATTTTACGTGTTTGGTAAAGTTTCAAGCAAGTTAGAAGAGTCTTTAGTAGGAAATAAAAGCCTTTATTTTTCCTGTAAACACATATTTACTTTTTAAAATGATTGAACTATTGCTGGTAATTTGTGAAAGGAAGAATAAAGAAGACAAATGACCTGTTCTTTGAGATTTTGATACTTATAATAATGACATAATAACTAATTTGACTAATTTTTAAAACTTTATATTTGAAAAACTACAGGTGTTCTCTTCTTATTTTTATTCTTCTCTGTGGAGCTTAACCTTCTTTCCTTGAGAGATGTGAACTGCATGAAGACAGTGATGTGAATAGACATTTGCTGAGTGAAATAATGGATTTTCTTCCTGTGCTAATTATAGCTATGACAAGAATGTGCTTTGCAATGCAGCCAGCAGACCAGGTCTTAGCTCAGTGGTGGAGTAGGTACTCCGTATTCTTAAGGCCTTGGGTTAAGAGCACCACCACCAAAGCAAGCAAGCACACACACCAAATGAAAGACCCAGAAGACAGGGGTAGAAAGCTGTTGGATACTATAGTAGTAACTGTAATAGTTTCCCTTTTTTAATAGGAGGAAGAAACATGCCATTCACAGTAGTGATACAACTTCTTCTGATGAAGAACGCTTTGAAAGAAGGAAATCAAAAAGTATGGCAAGAGCAAGAAACAGGTTAGTCCATTTTTTAGTGTTGCCTTTATGGTAGAAGAGAAAAACAGTTTTTTCTTCTTTTTAAAAGAAAGTGTGGTAGTGCATTCTTTTAATCCCAGCACTCAGTTGGCAGAGGCAGGTGGATCTCTGAGTCTGAGACCAGCCTGGTCTACAAAGCAAGTGCTAGGGCAGCCAGGGCTGTTACACAAAGAAACTCTGTCTCGAAAAACAAAACAAACAAGCAAAAAATTTCTTATTTATAACAGCATTTTGTTAATGCTAGTATTTTAAATATTGTGTGTGTGTGTGTGTGTGTGTGTGTGTGTGTGTGTGTGTGTTTATTTACTTAGCAATTTTCGGAATCAGTTCCCACCTTCTGACATGTGCTCCCATGTTGAACCCAGGTCATCAGGCTTGGTAATAAATTCCTTTACCTCCTGAGTCATCTTGCTAGCCTTTATTTGTTTTTATTTTATATATGTGTTTGCATGCATGTGTGTATGTGTACCATGTGCACACTTGGTGCCCATGGAGGCCAGAAGTGGGCATTAGATTCTTGGAACTGGAGTTATAGATGTCTGTGATCTGCCATGAGGATGTTGAGAAATGAACCTGGGTCTTCTGCAAGAGCAGCCAGTGTTCATAACTGCTGAGCATTTCTTCAGCCCCAGTTTTTTAAATATTTTTTGGCCGAAGGCAGTGCTACTTTATAATTATTACAGGGGGAATCTAATCTTGGGTGGTCCCTTAAATGACTTAGTCTGTAAGTGCTAAAGTCACATAATACTGAATAGGAAAAGGAGGGAGAGGCAAGGACATCAGGTTAGCCTGTGAGGTACTGCCATCTTTCCTTCGGTATTTCCTTCTAGCTCACATCCATTTCATGAGGTCGATTTTACACGTATAATGAGTATAACATTCAGAGAAGGGTGCTGTTTCTAATATGGTTATTTCAGGAGCCTCTGTTTTTTTTTTTTTTTTTAAATAAGGTTCTGTTATGGAGCCCAGGCTGGCCTTGAATTAAATGTCCTACCCAAAGCCTACTGAATGCACCATCCAACACAGGAGTTTTGGCCTTTTTTTTTTTTTTTTTTTTTTTTAAAGTAAACTTCATTTTGTTTTTGTTGTCTGCCTTTGGTGATCTTTGCCTCAGTAGAATAATTGACTGGTTAGTAAATAGCTAACTAAACTGCAGCAACTATCACCTTTCAAAAAGCTGAGTACATTTTCTTTCATCCTGTCTTCCTTTTTCCCTTCCTTTTTTTTTTCTTCCTTTTTGTTTTTTGAAACAGAATTTCTCTGCATATCCCTGGTTGTCCTGGAACACACTCTGTAGACCAGGCTGGCTTTGATCTCAGAAATAATCTGCCTTTGCCTCCTGAGTGCTGGGATTAAAGGTGTGTGTTACTACCACCTGGCTCAATTTTCTATTTTACATTTATAATAATAAAGGTGATTTTATTTAGTGATTTGACATTTAGCAAGTACTTCTATGATTTGTCCACATAGTAAATTGTAGAAACACAACATTTTTAGTTAACCATTTTCAGGTTTGTGTTAATATAAACTATGTATTAAAAATGAATCTTATGGATGATGGTAAAAAGATGTAAGAGAAGAATCTAAGTCTGTTTATTTATTTGAGACAGGGGCTCCCAGTGCTGCCCAGGCTGGACTCGGAGCTCAAGGGAGTCTCCTGTCTTAGCTTCTTGAGAAGCTCGGCCTAGACATGTGTGCCACTGTACTCATTTAAAATCTAAATTACACACAAGTGTTTAAAGCCCATTGCATCTGATCTTCTGAGAGGGAGGGAGGGAGAGGGAGAGGGAGAGGGAGAGGGAGAGGGAGAGGGAGGGAGAGGGAGAGGGAGAGGGAGAGGGAGAGGGAGAGGGAGAGAGAGAGAGAGAGAGAGAGAGAGAGAAGAGAATGATGATAGTTTTGGAATGAAACCCAGAGCTTACAGATAGGAGTATATTGTATCACCAAGCTGTATCCCCAGTCATGATAATCTACTTTGGGAATACTTTTTTTTTTTAAAGGTAAATTAGGATTCAAACATGTCAGTGAAGTTGGAGTTACCATAGAAACTGTCCACTTTTGAGGCTATGCCATATTGTGATTTTTACCTGTACTAAGCTATATTCTTTGCTATAATGACCCACTGGAGACTAGGTAATTTGTAAAGAAAAGGATTTTATTTGGTATATAGTTTTGGAGATTGAGTGCATACAGTATGGTGTTGGCTCTGGTGATAGGCCCCCGTGGCTGCATCACAGTATAGCAGATGTCATTATGGCAGGAACACACGAAGAGAGGATATCATAGGAGAAGTAGGAAATGGGAGACTGAGACTAGATACTGACCAGGTCTCATGGGAGGCATTTCTCTTTTCTTGTAGTATGTCCCAGTGACCTGGGCCCTCTGGCTAGGCTTCACCCCTTAAGGTCCTAGTACTCATATCATCACTACACTGAGGATCACCCCTTAAGGTCCTAGTACTCATATCATCACTACACTGAGGATCACCCCTTAAGGTCCTAGTACTCATATCATCACTACACTGAAGATCAAGCTCCCAGCTTTCCTATCGGGAGAGGTTAAACTCTGAGAAAATAGATTAATGCTCATGTTTGCTTAATCTGTTGAAGAACTAACTGGTTTTGGTCATTTGAAAGCATTTAGGAATGGTAGTTTAAAATATGAATCCTTTTGATGTTGTTTCCTGGGTTATGATAAGGTAGAAAGATGAACAACATATTAAAGTGTTTTTTGTTTGTTTTTTAAACTTATTTTGACATTAAAATGTAAAGGATTAAAAAATTAAGCATTTATTTATTTATTTTGTAAATCATTATGTACATGTGTGAAGATCAGAGGGCTTCTTGTGGGAGTTGATTTTTGCCTTCTACCACATGGGTCCCTGTAATCCAATTCAGGCCATCAGGTTGGCAGCAAGAGCCTTTACCCACTGAGCTGTGTCCCCGGCCCTGGGAAGGTTTTATACCTTTATCTTCTTGTTTTCTACATTTCAGGTGTTTACCTATGAACTTCAGAGCAGAAGATTTAGCTAGTGGCATTCTCCGAGAACGAGTGAAAGTGGGTGCCAGTTTGGCTGATGTTGATCCGATGAACATTGATAAATCAGTAAGTTTGTTAACGTTCCTTCTCAGAAGTAGTTTTTTGTTGTTGTTGTTGTTGTTTTGTTTTATAAGGTTTTCCTTATTTCTAAAACAACACATGAAAAAGTCAGATATGATCAATATTAACAGTTTCATGTGTGTGTTTTGGGTCCTCAAAACCTTGGTCACACATGCTACTTAGGTTTTTTTCTATAGCAGATAGGACATGAAGCTGAGAGGGTTTCTGTGTACCACAAGGACCAGTGGGTTGTTGTTGGAGTTACCTGATTTCATAAACAGACTTGGATTTTATGTACCTTACTCTGGTTGTAATGTTGTTAATGAGTTTTAAGGGAAGCAAAGTTGGTATTACATGGACTGCTTGGGTATTATTTGTAATCCAATCCTGAGCAAAAGTTACCATATAAAGTAGGATTGCAGAAAAATTAGTGGATTTGAGAGAATTAAGGTATTCAAATTGATGGAATTTTGTGATTGAATTGCTTTTGGAGAATGACAGAAACAAACTGAGTGTGTTGTGCAGGCTTCTGGCTTAAATAAATAGGTAGATAATGCATAGTCTTGATTGTTATTGGGTGGTTTCATTATCTGAAGTTGAGTGTACAAGAGGAGGAATAAGATGGGAAGAGGGTTTAATTGACTGCAGACGTGTTACCGGGATCTCTGTCATACCACAAGTAGAAGTTACTTGTAAGCATTGATTTGGTTTGCTACAAGGTAGAAATACCTGGGGTAGAAATTTAGGTCTGTGTCATCAGTGTAAACACGGATGAAGTCATTATGGACAGTGAATGACTGTACCCCAAGGAAGGGATGTGATATGAGAAGACCCAAGCTTATGAAGATGTGGTTGGTCCACTGATCAAAATGACTCATGTTGGGGTAATTTGAAATATTCTCTCATAATCAAGAATTTATCTGAGTTTTTCTGGGTCCCTTGCATCTTCATATAACATAATTTAACTGATTCTTATGTGTGACTTAAAAGAAGTTACCAAATTAAAGTTCAATATACTATTGAGGATAAAAATTTAGTTTCCTCCAATCCAAAGTCATAGAGTAAAATATTTGTTTTCTTAACTAGGACTGAAGGAAATTTTAGATTATATGTGTCCTGAATCCCTAGGAAATAGTACGCTTCTTGAGGACTGTATCATCTTTTTAGATTTGGTTTACCAATACTTTACTCTTTTACATTCTTTTTTTCTTTTTGAGACAGGATTTCTCTGTGTAGCTTTGTGCCTGTCCTGGAACTCACTCTGTAGGCCAGGCTGGCCTCGAACTCACAGAGATCCGCCTGCCTCTGCCTCCCGAGTGCTGGGATTAAAGGTGTGCACCACCACCGCCTGGCAGTACTTTACTCTTACAAGTCTATTAACTTTAGATGTCTCTGCCAGTCAATTCTAATTTGATAACACATGTAAGAAAAAAAAATTTAGCTTCTTTTAAAATGTTTCTGGTTTTGACCTGCTTCAATTTTTATAGTTTATTTTTCATGTCATAATAAATAATTCATACAACACTTCCAAGTTCCATGGTAGAATGAGAAGGAAAGGGCTCCAGGGGATCCAATAGACAATCACCGTTAACATTCTATAAAATTTTCTTTAGGCAGCTTTTCTATATACTTTCTTTACAGTCTTTTAATTGATGTAACTATTATGAGTGAGAGGAGCAGTTTCTGTCATTTCTGATATATCAATGATATACCAGTGCATTCCTGTTTCTTCATTATTGTCCCCTATGGGAAAATATTAAATTTCTTTTTTGGTAGAGGAATTAAATACTAAAGAGTAAGGTTTTGTTTGATTATGTTGTGTTTTGGAGAGCCACAGTGGTGGCAAAGGTTTTCTTGCTCTCTGTATGAACTAAGTTTTTATTTTATTTTATTTTATTTTATTTTACAATACTATTCAGTTCTACATAATAGCCACAGATTCCCTTGTTCTCCCCCTCCCTGCCCCCCTCCCCTTCCCCTCAGCTCACCCCCCATTCCCACCTCCTCCAGAGCAAGGCTTCCCCCAGGACTGAGATCGACCTGATAGACTCAGTCCAGGCTGGTCCAGTCCCCTCCTCCCAGACTGAGCCGAGCGTCCCTGCATAAGTCCCAGGTTTCAAACAGCTAACTCATGCAATGAGCCCAGGACCTGGTATCACTGCCTAGATGCCTCCCAAACAGATCAAGCCAATCAACTGTCTCACCTATTCAGAGGGCCTGATCCAGTTGGGGGCCCCTCAGCCTTTGGTTCATAGTGTATGAACTAAGTTTTGTCTCAGGGGAGACGGTAGTGCACTAGCTGAGGATGCCTAAGGTATGTGAGATATTGAAAGGATTTGAACTGCTAGTTCATCAATGTGCCACCTTCTCAGATACTTGTCAATGGTTTTGGTTGGTCATTGATCTTATTCCTGAGTTACTTGATTACTGAAAGATAGCATTATTTGACTCAGTTGAGTTTTTTACTTTTGACTTAGTTTTCTACACTTATTTGTATGTAGTCAAGACTTATTTGTATGTATGCTCAAAAGCTTCTGAAGAGATGTATTTCTGAATCATAGAACTCAAATTAAAAGCATTTATAGAACCTGAGCTGGGTGTGGTGGCACATGCCTTTAATTCCAGCACTTGGGAGGCAGAGGCAGATGGAACAAGGTCAGCCTAATCTACACAGAGAGTTCCAAGCCAGACAGGGCTATATAGTAAGACTTACACTAAAAAAAAAAAACAGACAAAATTTTGGAACCTATGTAGTTGAAAGTTTTCCTGTGTCCAGGTCGGCCGGCAGTCAGGACAAATCTTTCCCACTCATGTCCCCCAAGTAAACACACAGAAGCTTATATTAATTATAACTGCTTGGCCATTAGCTCAGGCTTATTACTGATTAGCTCTTGCACTTAAATTAACCCATATATCTCAGGCTTATTACTGATTAGCTCTTATACCTAAATTAACCCATAATTCTTATCTATGTTTACCCATGTGGCTTGGTGTCTTTTTTCAGTTCTACCCTGTCTTCTTGCTTCCTCTGTGTCTGGCTGGCGGCTCCTGACTCTGCTGTTTCTCTTCCCAGCATTTTCCTAGTGTGCTTGCCCTGCCTATACTTCCTACCTTGCTACTGGCCAATCAGTGCTTTATTTATCAACTCATATGCAAAAGCATTATCCCACAGCAAACCTATGATTATGGAATCATCTTATATTAAATTTCCCCCTCTTTTTTTCCCAAGGTGCGGTTTGATAGCATAGGTGGATTGAGCCATCATATACACGCTCTGAAGGAGATGGTAGTTTTTCCACTTTTATATCCAGAAATTTTTGAAAAATTTAAAATTCAGCCTCCAAGGTATGTTATATCTTAAATGTTTATTGTTGTACTGTTATTTTTAATTGATTGACTATCAATTAATTAGTCTTTGATTATAAAAATTTCATATATATTTTGACGTATTCTAACAATGATGATTAGGATTATTATTTAGGCTTGTTTTCCAACTTGTGCCTATTTAGGAGTCATTCGGACACAAGATGAAATTCTTTATGGAGTTATGAAATTCCAGGCTTTTCAGAATTGTTCTATACTTTTAACCCTTTCCTGATTCCTTTGAGGACTCAGCAAAGTGAAACTTTTGCAGATACACTAGAAAAAGCTTTATCAACGTTTAAAATTATGATATAGAAATCTAAAATTATATGTGGTGGGGGAAATCTTAAATTGGTAATCATTGATGATGACATTAATTTTCTTTGATAATCTTTATATAAAATTCTTTGATTGTAAAATCACTGATATAAACTTCTTTAAATAAATTTCTTTGATTCTTTATTCTTCTAGGGGTTGTTTGTTTTATGGCCCTCCTGGCACAGGTAAAACCTTGGTTGCCAGAGCATTAGCTAATGAATGCAGTCAAGGAGAAAAAAAGGTGGCTTTTTTTATGCGTAAAGGAGCAGATTGCTTGAGCAAGTGGGTTGGTGAGTCTGAAAGGCAACTTAGGCTTCTTTTTGACCAGGTAAGAAAAATCAGCTAATTCAAGGGTATCTTTTTCTTTTTTAAAAGAGTAATTAATATATTTTGTCTCCAGATAGAGTTATGAGGAGACATATATTCCAGTTAGTATGTGGAATTTAGTATCAATAATTTAAATTGTAAACCTTAAAGGCATAGTTATTTTCTGTTATTTGTGGGATTGGTTCCAGCAGTCCCTATCTGCTGGTACATCCAAAATCTACAGATGTTCAAATCTAGTATATAAATAATAAAAGATTTGAATGTAGCTTATATACTTCTTTCCATATGCTTAACATCATCCCTATATTTCTTATGATATCTCATACAACATATGTACTATGCAGTTAATTTTGGCAGACATGCCCAACCCTTTGACATTGCAAGAACATGTTGTTTTTGGCAAAGTTCACACTCCAGAACCATTCAGTTGAATTTAAAAGATACACGTAAAAATATTTCATTTTGTTTTAAGTAAGTTTACAATCTTGTGGGCTGTATCCATGGATGTATGGCACATGGGTCACAGGGTAGACACACTTATTACTTTAGGGACAATGAAAGGAAAAACATCTCTGTACGTGTTTGCTACAGATACTACAGATACAGATTTTTTAAAAAATAGATTTATCTGCAGTTGGTCAAAACATTCATGAATTGTGCAGAACTCATGGGTGTAGGAACCTATTTATATTTAACCCCATTTCCTAGTAGATTTGAATATTTATGATCCATAAAACATTTATTGTGTGTACAATACCATGTTAGGTTCCACTGGGCTCCTGAGGTGTAAAGTAAGCTTAGATTATTATTTTATTGAGGAAATGGTACTGATAGAAAATGTTAATTTGTGGGAAGAATCTCACAAAACTTGTGTTATTTATTGTCATAGTTATATAGTAGATACTTTTTTTTTGTCACTGTAGTAAGATACCTGGGTCAATTAGCTTATGAAGAGATGAGTTTATCTGGGCTCATATGGTGGTTGTAGTCTGTGATTGGTCCTTTGGGTTTAGGCCTATGGTAAGATAGCAAGCACATGATGGCAGGGCACATGGCAGAACCAAACTGTTAATATTTTTACCTCATTAGCCAGGGAGGAAAAAATGAAATATTAGTAGGCCAGGGTCCCACAGTCTCTTTTAGAATGTGTCCTCAGTGACCCAAGGAACCCCTATTAGGCCCTACCTCCTGAATATTTCTCTTTTTATCATTTAAGTGCTACCCTTTAGGTCCAGAAATTTAAGAAACAAATGTTTGAGGTATAGTTATCTGGACTATACCAGATTATAAATACATGGCTGGTAGAATTCAAAATTAAATGAATGTTTTGAAAAGGCAGAATGAAAGGAAATGTGTAGGTTAAATGTAGCAGTACATGGTAGTATGCAGTTGTAGTCTCTGTTATTTTATTATTATTATTATTATTATTATTATTATTATTATTATTATTATTATTACTGTGTGTAAGATCCTGGGTTCAATCCCTAGAATTACAGGAAATAAATGAACATGATATTAAAGGAACTCTCACTCCTGATCCTGAGGTGAGTGGATCAGTTGAGCTTAAAAACCAGGCCTGGTGGAATGTGCTATATTCTTAGCCTTGAGCAGGGTGAGCTAGCAGGGCTGCTGTCAGTCTCAGACTCATCTGAGCTAGAGAGTGAGACCCTGTTCCAACAAACAACAAGCAAAACACAATTTTCCTATATCTTAAAAAGTTAGTCCTAACGTCAGTTTTCATGTAACTCTTGGGTTTAGTGAAGGAAGTGTGACATATTTGGCAGTTTATTTTATTAAAGTACAGTCAAGAATTTATTAGCCATGCATTTCTATGGTGAAAGCCAGGTTTTTCGGCTGACACCTCTAATTCCAGCAGTTGAAACTTTGGGGACATCCTGGTCTTCATGGTGAAATCCAGACCCTCCTGGGCTGCAGAATGAGAATCTCAAAACAAACAAAATACTCTTTATTCCAAAAAATGATATATAATTGGTGAAACAATTCAAATATTTAGAAGTTGTAGTGTAGTTAGGGTGTAGTGGCGCACACCTTTAATCCCAGTACTTGGGAGGCAGAGACAGGTGGATCTCTGTGAGTTCAAGGTCATCCTGGTCTGCATAGCAAGTTTCAGGCCAATCAGGGCTACATAGTGAGACCTTGTCTTAAGAAAAAAAAAGTGTGAAAACCGATGTCTTTTGGATAATAGAAAGAAGAATAAATAAGATCTACACTTCATTGTGTTCAGTTTCTAATGCTAAGAAAAACATGCTGCCTGTATAATTTAAGGAAAAATAATGACTGCAAAAAATGTAAAATAACAGTAACAGAAAATTGAAGAATTCATGGGAATGCTCGTAATTGTCAAAATTAAAACATTTTGTCATTTATACTTTTTAGTCTTATCATCCTGACATAGTACTGTATGTTGGTCTCAGTTAAGATTGTGGCCCTAAATTATAAAGATTATTTATATTTACTTTATTGCTATCTCATAGTTTTCTTGGGTGATTACGGCTTGATGAAATGTTTGCTTCTGTTTTTAAACACTTGCTGATAATTATAATTTTTAAAAATGAAAGTAGCAAATATTATGTACTTATACTGAAGATAATTTAGATATACAGTTATGTTAAAAAGAACAAGTGTTAGTGACTGGGCAGTGTGTGGATTGTGGTCTAAGTGTCTGTGAAGTCCTGAGTTCAATTTTTATTATTAAAGAAAAGATAAACAAATGCCTGAAAACAGTACTCGTGCTCTGTGGGAAACAGTACTTGTGGGCTGTGGGGCACCATGCAGCTGACTCTGCTGCTGCTGTTTGCTTTTTGCTGTGCTCTTTTGTTCTGATTTTTGATTCTAGGGATTGAACCCAGGTCCTTGTACACATTAAGAAAATGACCTACCACTCAGCTACATTCCCCAGCTCTACTGTGTACTTTAAATACTTGCTGCATGTTGTACTGTTTGCTTTTATGTCCCTTTCTCAGGAAATATAAAGTTAAATTCCAAAGTGAAAAATTAATGAAGTAATTTTATTTTCTGTTTACTAGGCATATTTGATGAGACCCTCTATAATATTTTTTGATGAAATAGATGGATTAGCTCCAGTTCGTTCTAGTAGACAAGATCAGATTCACAGGTAATTTTTCCTGAACTTACTGTATTGATTTCTTTCCACTTACTGGTGTAATATTTGTTTTTAGCCCTTGGTTAAACACTTGAAGGCTTACAGGAATTTTAAATGTTCTCTATTTTCTGGAGGTTCTTTCACTCAACACAGGATTAATTTACAATCTGAGTGATTTGGTTGCTTTTGGTTTGGGATACTGTGATTGTCCTACTGTGAATATTTATTGATGATTTTATGTGAATGTGTATTATACTTTTTTTTGGTGTAGATGTCTAAGAAAGCATTTATTATTTATTGTGTGTGTGCTCAAGCAGCAGAGAACATGTTTACTATGAATTGTCTGTGAGATGAGAGGACAACTTTTGGGTGCTACGTCTCTCCTTCTGGCTTGTGGGTCATAGAGATGGAACTCAGGTTGTTAGGCTTTTCGGCAAGTGCCTCTACCCATAGAAGCACCTCTCCAGCCCACTGTCCTATATTCTGTTCTGTAATATGTGAGAATTTGAATTGCTCCGTATCCTCTCCCAACCTTCGAGCTGAGACTACGCATTCATGTCACCATGCCTAGCTTTTTGTAGGGGCGTGCACAGTAAGCACCTTACTCATCCCACTTTTGTTATTTCATTTTGACACCTTAATTATTTAGAAAAGTGTCTAATTCACAGATACAGTCATTTACCACAAAATGATGTTTTGGTCATTGATTGATCAGATGTATCTTGGTGCAGTGACCCTATTTCACTTCTTTTTTTGAAGGTGTTTTGTTAGTCAGGGTCCTCCACAATGTAAGACCTGAAGTAGTCAGCTTCAATATCTTATTCTAATCTGCCATGTGGTCCATCCCTGTCTAGTGCCATGTATGATTTTGGTTCATTAGAGCCGTTGTTGGGCCCAAGAACCTGCCACCAGTCTTGAGAAAATATGCATGCACCCTGCATGTTTCTGGAGCCATAGTGAGTACCCACCAATATTTTTGGGTGCCTCACATTTGACTCTATAGAGTGCCCTTTTATCCTTGTGGCATTTGGAGCTGAAGGATTTTTGACCCTCTGCCCATGCGCCACATCCAAATCTTACTGATTGCCATAAAAGAAGCCATAGAGAGACTGTACTGTGGTGCTGGAGCTAAAGCCTACATAATTTATCAAACTGGCACTTACCCATTTTCAAAGAAAGCTATCTACCTTGAATGCCACTTATAAAAGGACAGAGATATCTGATTAGCCAGATACATTGATGTCATTCTGAGCTCACAAAAATCAGGAGAAAAGTGGTAACATGACAGCTGAGCATAGTAGCTGTTAACAATAGACCTCAAAGGAAAAAATAGAAGTAAAGTGATTAAGAAAGAGTTCTATAGAATAAATATAATGAAACTGAATGAATACAGAGAGGTAAACAACATTTAAAAATAATTCATGGTATAAATGAGAAATTAAAAAATACAATTAGTGAAAAAGTAATTTAAAAAGAAAAATACCAAACAAACAAAAGTGGATATATCACATATCAGGAGCTAAGAGATATAGTAAAAACAGTACTTATGAAGGCAATTTATTGCAATAAGCCCAAAATAAAAATTAGATTTCAAATAAATAATGTAATGATGCATCTAGTGGATATAGAAAAACAAGAATACACCAAACACAAAATTAGTAAAAGGAGGAAATAATAATCAGAACAGAAATAAATGGAAATTTATAAACATAAAAATAAAGATATCTGTGTTGGAAAAGCTTTTTTTATTGGTAATATTGACAAACCTCTAAGATTAATCAGAAAAGTAAAGGAAACCCCCAAATAAATGCAATTTCAAGTAAACGAACATTTAAGGGCAAATATTAAATATAACAGTGGGGATTATTATGGACAACTATAACTAACAGGAAAGCCTAGAACAAAAGGATACTTGGACATTGATGTACCAAAATTGAACACAGAGGACATAGAACATTTAGATTGACAAGTAATAAGTAATGAGATTGAGCCTGGCATGGGATGCATGTGTATAATCTCAGCACTCAGGAGGTGGAGGCAAGAGGATCAGGAGATCAATGACAGCCTCAGAATTTGAGGCAAACCCAGTCAGTATGAGACCCTGTTTCAAAACAGCAACAAAAAAACCCAAATATATTAAACAAAACAAACATAAAAGAACGAATCATTAGTGAAAAAGTCACTCAACAGAGAAAAAGCCAAGAACAGTGACTTCATTGCTGAATTTACCAAACTTGTAAAGAAAATACTAATATTAATTCTTTTCCATCTGCTTGAAAGGTTGGGAACCCTTCCAAACCCATTTTATGAGGCTAGCATCACTAATAAGAACTATAGACCAGTGTCTCGGATGAACATCAGTGCCAGAGTTTTTACAGAGTGCTGGCACATCAGAAACATTTAATTCCAATCAAGTGAGATTTGTCCTAGTGATCAGTAAACGTAATACCTTATATCTTCATTGGTTACTTTCTCAATGTTGTGTCAAAATATCTGACCTAAGAAGGAGTAAAGACTGATATGGCTCATGGTGCAGATGTCTCAGTCTGTTTCTGGGTGTGTGGTAAGACAGCCCAGGAGTGAGTGTGAGTGGAGGAGTAAATTTGCCTAGCTCATGTACCAGGAAATAGAAATGCACACAGGAACTTAGCAGGGCAAAATAGAGTACCCAGTAAGAGGCCCTAGTGACCGCCTCCCTCCAGTTAGACCCCACCTCCTACTTTCATCCCCTCCCATATGCCATGATATTATGATCTGTTGCTTAGATTAGAGTTTCCATGATCACTTTTTGAAAACCAATTACATCTGACAACCAAGCTCCTAAATATGTGGACTTGTGGGAGACAATTTATATTCAAGCTCTAACCTCAAATAAATGAAGGACAAGATGTAGATAAATGATTTAATAAACAATTTTTTAATCAATCAGATACAAAAAGATCTTACTGCAACATAATACTGGTTGTGTATGACAAAATCCTGGCATCAACATACTGAATGGGCAAAAGTTGTATGTGTTTACACTAACATAACCCTGTCTAACCTCACAGCTTTTGTTCAGTTTAGTACTTGGAATTTTAGCCAGAAAATTAGGCAAAAGAAGGAAATAAAAAGTATGTAAATAAGTAGGAAAGGATGCAAATTATTGTTGGATAACATGATTCTCTAAATAGAAGACAAAGACTCCACTGAGAAATTATTAGATCTTAAAAGCAAATTCAGTAAAGTTGCAGGATACAAAACTGACATCCGAACTCTGTCATAATTCACCAGTGGGTAAAGGTGCCTGCCACTAAGCTTGAGGACCTAAGTTCAGTCCATGAGTCCCACATGGTGGAAAGACAGAGACACTCACCAAGTTGTCTTCTTTTCTCCACATGCATGCCATCATATGCATAGACCCCTTCCCCTAATTCAAGTGTTAAAGGAAACAAAACGGACAGCACTTTTCTACATTAATATTAAACTTGCATTGAAAATCAAGAAAGCAAGTGCTTCATAATACAAACAAAATGCCTATAAGTTACCTTAGCCAGGATAATAAAAGATTTCTGAATGAAAAAACATTGATAGAGATTGAAGGAAGAGCTGGAGAGATTGCTCAGTGGTTAAGACCACTTGATGTTCTTCTAGATAGAGCACCAGAGTTTGAGTCCTAGTACCCATGCTGGGTGATTTACAACTGTCTGTAACTACAGCTCCAGGGTACCCACCCTTTCCTGGTCTCTATAGGCACCCACATACACATGTTCTTACATGCAGACGATTAAACGTACATAGAAGTAAAAATTAAAATTTTAAGAGATTGAGCAGGACAAAATGGAAATGGAAAAAAATAGAAGTCTTCTTTGATTAATTAATATTATTAAATTGTCCCATACTACCCAAAGCAAATTACACTTCAGTGCAATTTTGCTCAAAATACTATTGACACTCTTCAAAAAACTAGATGAAGACAGCCCTAAAATTGATATGAAATTACAAAACACCCTTAGTAGTCAGAGAAATCCTGTGGACATAGAAAACTAGAAGCATTATAATGTCTAATTTCAAGATATACTCTAGAAACATAGTAACCCAAGCAGGATGCTATTGGCTAGAAAAAGATACACAGACTAGTGGAACAGAAAAGATATGCCAGAAATAAACCAATGCATCTGTAGTTATCTGATTTCCAATAGACATCGGATTTCCATCAAACATTTGAGAAAGGACATTTCAATAATCAAATAGTGCTAGGAACTTACATTTCCTCAGTTGAAACTTTACCTCTATCTACTTACCACTCTATACAAAAACAACTTCTAGAGCACAGCAGTGCCATCTGTTGAGGACCAAACATCTCAACATGAGCTTGTGTGGGTCATTTCAGATTCCAATTAAACCAATGGTTAAACATAACTTTATAATTAAAGATACTACCTCATTTTATTTCCAGGTATGATGCCTATTTCATAGGTTTTTCAGTCATCCAATTAGAAAACAGAAATCACAGATCTTTCCTAGACATCATATTTTTATTTTGTTTATAATTTTTTAAAACACAGCTTGAATAGTGTGTTTGGGAAGGAAAATTATTTTTGACATGGTTTGTGTATTCCAGAAATTGTTTCAGCAGTAAAAATAAAGAATAGGACTGAGAACAGTTGGCAAACTAAGAAAAACACTGTTGCTAGAAATAAGGAAGTGTAGATACCATACATTTTCAGACAGGAAAACAAACAGATAACCCCCGAGTGCTTTCATCTAAAAATAAACTACTGTAACTTCCCCCAGTTTTGGGGATCAAATCTGGGGCCTTTTGTATTGTAGGCAAACTCTCCCCACCTCCCCGCTTAAGACAAAGGCTTTTTATGTAGCGCTGGTAGTCCTGGAACTATGTAGATCAGGTTGACCTCGAAATCACAGAGCTCCATCTTTGCAGAAGTCATACATCTGCCTCCTAAGTTCTGGGATTAAAGGTATACATCACCACACCTGGCTGGAGGCAAATTTGTACCCTACCACCGCTTATTTAAATTATTTTCCAATTATTTTTCTGTGAAACAGGACTACTTTTTGTTGCCCAGCTGACTTCAAACTTCTGGACTCAGACATTTCCTCAGCCCCCGAGTATCTATGGCTTTATGCATACACTGCCATGCTCTGTTTCTCTGTTTTGTTCATTTACCCCCACTCCCTACCCTGTACATACACAGACTTTTGGGAATTAGTTCTCCTCTTCTAATATGGGTTCCCAAGAATTGACAAGCACTTTATCTGCTGAGTATTTTCTAATCCTCTATTGTTTTCACATATCTGTAGCCCAGGCTGGTCTGGAACTGGAATTTCTTTATATCCATCATCCGATTGACTGATGGAATGTAGACATGTACCACCACATCTGGCTTTACTTGTTTATTTAAGATTTATTTACTTTTAAGTGTGTGTATGAATGTTTGCTTGCATACACGTGTGTGTGCCACATATGTGCCCAGTGCCTCCCAGGACAGAAGAAAGTGTTGAATCTCTTGGAGTTGCAGTCAGTTGTGATCTGCCTTGTGGATACTGGGTATTGAACCCAGGGTCTCTGCAAGAGCAGTTAGTGCTCTTAACTGCTGTGCCAGCTCTCCGTGCAGTTCACCCACTTAAAGTATAAATTCATTGGCTCTCAGTATCTTTACAGAGTTCTGTTGCCTACCACACAGCTTTATAATATTCTATAATCCCAGAAACCCTGTGTTCTTCAGGCATTGCTCTCAGCCTTTCTGGTAGATTCTCAGCACTAGGAAACCTCTCCATACTTCCTGTTTCTGTAAATTTGCCAGTCTAGATATTTATGTCAGTGTGATTCTGTGATATTTGGCCCCTTTGCCCATATTCTTTCAGTCAGCAATATTTTCAAGCTTTATCCATGTTGTATCAGTTCATCATTTTCTCGGAGGGATGTCACTGGGGAAAGAGTTTTTACTTTATAGATCAGTCTTGCCTGCAAAACTGTGTAACCTAGGTGTGTAGCTAGAGTTTTCTGGCCTTGCCCACAGTCAGGACAAATCTTTGTCACCCGCCAGTCCCACAGCCGCTCAGACCCAACCAAGTAAACACAGAGACTTATACTGCTTACAAACTGTTTGGCCGTGGCAGGCTTCTTGCTAACTGTTCTTATAGCTTAAATTAATCCATTTCCATAAATCTATACCTTGCCACGTGGCTGGTGGCTTAACCGGCGACTTCACATGCTGCTGGTCATGGCGGCAGCTGGCAGTGTCTCTCTGCCTTAGCCTTCTGCTTCCCAGAATTCTCCTCTCTCCTTGTCCCACCTACTTCCTGCCTGGCCACTGGCCAAACAGTGTTTTATTTATTGACCAATCAGAGCAATTTGACATACAGACCTTCCCACAGCATAGGTGTCCTCAGACTGGTGGTCCAATTGTCTCAGCCTCCTGAGTGCTGGGCTAGCAGCCTGATTTTCTTCATTTGTTGACCTAGTTCAGTCTGGATGTGTACCACCTTTTGTTTATCCACTCATTTGTGGCTATTCACTTTCTCTGACTTTTAGGCTATGAGGAAAACTTTTGCTCTGAATATTCACATACAAATTTTTCTTTGTGGATGTTGCTGGGTCATATGGTAACTCTTAAATAGTGGGAAATCTGCTTTATTTGTTAACAAAAGTACACCATTTTACATTACTATCCAGCAGTGTGTGAGCATTATGATTTCCTTAAAACCTCACCAACACTTTTTTATCTAATTATAGTAGTTTTAGTGGATTTAAAGTGGTACCTAATTTGGTTTGATTTCCATATGCTTAGTTTAATGATATGCCCTTTGCATGCAATCTTTGGAGAATTGCTTTTTAAATCCTTTGCCTATATTTAGATTTTACTATTTGCGTTGATCATTTATTGTAGTTATATATTTTTGACTTGAGGCAAGATATATAATTTTCAAATAGCTTCTTGTTCTCCTGGCTTGTCATTTCATGTTCTTTTTTTAAAAAGCATTTTAAAAAATGATTTATTTATTCTTATTTTATGTGCATTGGTATTTTACCTGCATGTATGTCTGTGTAAGGGTGTCAGACCCTGGAACTGGAATTACAGACAGTTGTGAGCTGCCTTGTGGGTGCTGGGAATTGAACCCAGATCCTCTGGAAGAGCAGCCAGTGCTCTTAACTGCTGAGCCATCTCTCCAGCCCCCTCATTTCACATTCTTGATTACATCCTTTGATGCAGGAAAGTGTTACTTAAAATTTTTATTACATTTAATTATTTTTGTGGGTACACATGTGTGCATGCCATGACATGCTTAGGAAGGTGTGCAACTTTTCAGGGGTCAATTCTCTCCTCCCATTGTGTGGGTCCTGGGGATCAAACTCAGATCATCAGGCCTATTGGCAAATGGCTTTATTCACTGAGCCATTTATAATAATCTTGCCATTATATTTTGTAATTCTGGACATTGAACCCAGGGTTTTGTGTATGCTAAGCAAGTGTTCTTTGACTTGCTTTTTTAAGATTTTAATTCCTTCCTTCCTTCTGAGATAGTCTTGATATGTTGGCCAGTCTGATCTCTGACTCCTGGACTTTGTCATGGAGTTGCACATGCTGCTTGGATTTCAATTTCAGTGTTATCTTTTCTTTCTCTTTTTTCATCCTCATCCTTTTGGTTGCTGTGGTTTAGATGTCTGTTGCATTTTCTGTGCACTTTTAATATTGATTTCTCTATATTATTATGTATTTGTGGTGCAATTAAGACCGAATTATTATTAGCATCAATGTTTACATTTTTTTCTTTCCTTAAGTTTTACATGGACTTTTTTCCCCCAACAGCTCTATAGTGTCAACCCTTCTTGCTCTTATGGATGGATTAGATAATAGAGGTGAAATTGTTGTTATTGGTGCTACAAACAGACTTGACTCTATAGATCCTGCACTCAGGAGACCTGGTCGTTTTGACAGAGAATTCCTTTTCAACCTGCCTGATCAAAGGGTAAGAGTAGGTCTTTTTTTTTTAATTGTTGTTGTTGACACACACACACACACACACACACACACACACACACACACACACACAATATACACATATATATGTAGTATCTTTGTAACTCAGTTACAAAACATATACTTTGAAGGTTATATTTTCATCGTTAATTTTTTGCTTATGGGATATCTTACTTAATACAACAACCTGTGTTACATTTCTTGTTAATGCACTATAGGACTGAAGCATGAGAATTTTAAGTTGAGGCCAGCCTGGGCTATGTGGTGTTTTAAAACAACTGGAACAATAGCAGCAAACTGTGATATTATTGAACAGTTCATTTTTGTTTTTCTAGCACTTACCAGAATGTCAATAACCTTAGCGAAAGGAAAGTTCCTGCTTGGGTTCCTGGAGATGGTTATTTGCTGCCTCTCCTCCCAGTGAGGCAATTATCATGTATGCTTAATATGTGCCTCTAGTTGGCCCCATAAACTCTTACAAACATTTATTTTATTAGTATGAGTATTTTCCATGTATGTAAATGTACTGATTGCATGCCTGCTACCCATGGAGGCCAGAAGAGGGTACTGGATCCCCTGGACCTGGAGTTACAGATAAGTCACTGTGTAGGTGCTGAGAATTGAACCTGGGTCCTCTGAAAGAGCAGTGAGTGTTCTTAACTGCCGAGCGATCTCTCCTGCCACCTCTCCCTAAAATATCCATAAATATTCTGTGCCCAAAATGTTAATCATTGTATTTGTTGTATTTAAAGATGTAGTATTTAAAGAATGTTCCCTTAAGACAGAATAATATATGGCCATTTATTACAGAAAATGTTATTTAGTATGTCATAAAGTTCTTTCTTTCCTAATTGCACTTGAAATTTTATTGTTAGTTTGATTTAACTTGTTTCTTAAATTTTCATGAGAACTCATCTTTAAGATGAGATATATTGTATGAGTATATATTGTTGCAGGTGAATTACCTGATTTACATACTTAGATGTAGGTAATTAGGACTATAGAAAAGCAAAGGATACCCTCTGCAGAATAGTTTCATGCCTCAGTTTGATGTCTGTCTGCATAACCACCTGTTATTGACTTAGATTTGGATCCACAAACTATTTTATTTATTTATTTTTGAAACAGGTAGCCCTGTCTGTCCTGGAACTCTCTCTGTAGACCAAGCTGGCCTGCCTCTGTTTCCCAAGTCCCAAGATTAAAGGGTTAAAATGGCACTAAGTTCACCTTTGTCAGCATAGCATATATAGCCCCTCCAACTTTCTTTAAAAATATTTTTAATTCATTCTTTGAGATTTTCATACTTTCATATAATATGTTTGATTATATTCACCCACCATTTTCTGTCTTCAAATTGTTCCGGATTCTCCCTCACTGTCAACCCATTCTCCCAACTTCATATTCTCTTAGGCCCCTCACCCTTTTAAAGAAGTATCTCACTGAGTGCTATACTTAGTGCTGCCCATATACACAAAATAAATGGGTTTGGGGTCATTCACTGGACTATGGGCGACCTACCCGTAGTACACCTCCAAGGAAAAATTATCCTCCTCCCTCATCAGCTGCCAATTGCTCCTCAGCTAGGGATGGGGCTTTGTGCAGCACTTCATCTGTGCTGCCATTTTGACTGGCTTGATCTTTTGCAGATCTGGTGCAGGCAGTGATAGTTGCTGTGAATTCATGAATAACTTTATCATGTCCGCAAATAGCATGTCATAGCACTCATCCTCTCACCCTTACCTTCTTTCTGCCCCTTAATCCTTTTTTTCACTGTTTTATTTACGTGTGTGTGTGTGTGTGTGTGTGTGTGTGTGTGTGTGTGTGTGTGTGTCTGTCTGTCTGTCTGTCTGTCTCTGTCTCTGTCTGTGTGAGGATAGATGTCAGATCTGCAACTGGAGTTACAGACAGGTGCGAGCTGCCATGTGGGTGCTGGGGATTGAACCCAGGTCCTCTGGAAGAGCAGCCAGTGCTCTTACCCCCTGAGCCATCTCTCCAAACCCTCTGCCTTTTCTTCTATGATGTTCCTTGACATTGGGGTGGGGTTGGGGTTGGATATAGTCTCACTTTCATATCACAGATGCAGCTGCCAGGACTGTGTCAGCGCCTGGAGGTGGACTTCATTCTAGGAGATGGGGCCAAAGTGGGGACTTGTGCTTTGATATAGACAAGTATCAGTTTGTGACATCTCACAACAGCTAAGCATAGGTTTTTGTCCCTACCAGTACAGGGGGAATGTGCTAAGTTCATAGGAGAGAAATGATGTGACGTGCATGTACACTCCTGCCTACCCCCTAACAATATTAAATAAAATTTAAAAATTGATGTGGCAGAAAAGTAAAACTTTGTCTTGTCACACATTGGTGATTTCCTTATTATTCTATGCCATTACTGAAGTTTCTTTATCTTTTAGAACATTAACTGTCTCAACATGGGAAACAGACTACAGTCTTAGGTTTTATAACTCATTGATGTGGATGCCAAGGTGTTTAAATTTCTTTTAACAACAGATTGGTATGAGGGTTACAGTCAGAATTTGTTGCAGCTAAAACATGAGAAGTCAGTGCTGTCTTATGCCACTGTACTTTTTTCTTAGGCCAGAAAACACATCTTACAGATCCATACCAGGGACTGGAATCCGAAACTGTCTGATGCTTTTTTAGGAGAACTGGCAGAAAAATGTGTTGGTGAGTGCTCCTTTTTGAATTCTCTGGACTGTCATTGCCTGTTCTGCTCAGCACTCCTTTCCCCTTATTTTGATATGTGAATGAGTACAGTTATGTCTTTAACTTTGTGACAGATGGCTCTGCATTCATATTTAAAATTTATAGAAATGTTTCATTTAAAGTTTGAACACTTCTTAATTCAGTTTTCATCATATCAGGTATTTGATGAACAAAGCTTAGTAGTAACATGACTTTCATTGAATGCTGAATATCCTTCATATTACTACAGTGTCTCCTTTTAGAAATTATCCCTTCTCGGAAATTTTACTAGCAATAACAAACATAAGAGAAAAAGGTTCTTGTAGATGGGACAAACTGCAGTCTCCTATGCTGTATAGATAGGGCGAATGGGCTCAGCTTTATTCCTATGATCTAGAAGGAAGCTGGGTGGGAGGAGTTATTAAAGAAAAAACTTACTGGTATTCGCCAGTATTGCCTCAACTATAAAACTTCATTTCAATTCATCACAGCAGAAAACCTCCCCCACAGAGTAAATAAGCATTGCTGTCTTAAAGGATGAGAGCATTGATAACCACACGAGATGGAACTCTGGGCTTTCTTTCTAATTAGGTCTGAAATAAGAGATGAGTAGTAAGTAACAATATATACAAAGGAAATTTCCCCTCCTCCTTCCTCCTGGCAAGAGAGCCGGCACCAAACCTGGTTCATATTTTCCTTTCAGACTCTGCAAAATATAAACAACAAATAAACAAGAAAAAGCTACCTGTCTCCATGATCATTTTAAGCATTATGAAGAAATCCCTTAAATAAATCCACTAATAACATATACTTGGGAAAACTTTAAAGTTACCAAAACCAAAAGAACAACTTAGTTAAAAAAAATCATTGTAATCCACTATCAAATAATTAAAACTTAAATAGAACATTAGTCCATTCAGTTAGCTACATCCGAATTATCCTCTTCATCCACAGGGACTTCCATCTCGAAGCAGCATCCCTCAGCTTTTGAACCACAAAGACCTCGACATCTTCTGGTGAGGAGAAACCGTAAATCTCTCCAGCACTACTCCAGTTTAAGCTTTGCCTGGTATAAGAGAGCATGCGCCAAACCCATTTCATGTTCATTTGGCTTGATCTTTGCAAAGCCTTGTGCTGCTTTATGGGAGAGGGTGGTACTTGGTTAAAAGACAAACAAAAAACCAGTCTTTCCCTTTTTGAGAGATTTGTCCCTTTTTATTTATCATATTGTGGTGTTAGCGTTCAGACTGGGAAACTATAGATTTTTCTGTGAATCTGTTCACAGAATGATCCTTAACTGAAGTATACAGAAGTCTTCAGGAAGTT
This sequence comes from Peromyscus maniculatus bairdii, assembly GCF_049852395.1. Lineage (NCBI taxonomy): Eukaryota > Metazoa > Chordata > Mammalia > Rodentia > Cricetidae > Peromyscus > Peromyscus maniculatus. The sequence goes on from NC_134873.1 coordinate 20,208,134, forward strand.
AGAAATTCCCTAAGAGATTCTAAAATCACTTTCTATTACCCTACCTTCCATCTGAGATGTTACACACTGCACTTTAATCCTTCATCCTGAATATTAGAGTCTGTTTCCATATTGTGTTTCTAAAGGTCAATCAGTACTCCTCCCTTTTCCAAGTGATTTATTTTAGTTTGTATTTGGTCTTTAAAAATATTTATGATGTAATTTCTTACTGGACTGAAAAACTTCTTGCCTTCCCTTTTCCATGGGGTGGCAGTATAGTATGTAAATCTGTGTATATACCAATAGCTTCCTGGAGAGTGACATAAAAATCCATTGTCATTAAATGACTATGTGTTCAGTTATGGCATTTATTTCATTTAAGAAACCAGTTCGTGTTAAAAATAGTCAAATGCAGGTCTTCAAGTAGGAATAGAACAATAAAAAATTTTAAATTCAGTTTGAATATTACTTTATATACCCCAAATATGTTTCAACATGTATAGTTTCAGTTCAGTGAAATTTATGCCTAACAGAAGATTTTGCAATCTTGATGAGTATCTGCAATTTCGCCTTTTATAGGCTATGGATTTGGTAACTTTTACCTTGAAATAACTTGGAGGTTTTTGCATGCATATTAGGTATGTTTTTTAAGTAGTAAAGAAACTTAAAAAAAAAAAAAAGCTGGTGTCAAGAATGTTTTCGAAAGTAATCGGAATGTAAAATTAGTAAAAAGATTAACTCTTATTTTTTCTATTTCTTTTCAATGAGAGGCTTAAAACAAAGAAATCATGTCTCTGAAATATCTGTATTGTGGGCCTCCATTTTCTTTGAAATTGCTTTTTGAGACAGCCTCAGCAGTAGTGGTGCCCACCTTTAATCCCTGTGTTCGGGAAGCAGAGGCAGGCGGATCTCTGTGATTTCAAGGCCAATCTGGTCTACAGAATGAGATCCAGGACAGCCAGGACTGTTACACAGAGAAACCCTGTCTTGAATAAATCATTAAAAAAAAAAATAAGAAAAAATGAAAACAAAAAAGAAGAAAATTTTGACCCTTGTTTCAGTCCTCAGAACAATTCTAACTTACTAGTAACATGAAAGGATCCTTTCCCTTTGCTTCTGTCTGTCTGTGTTCAGTAGAGCATTGCTTAGCAGTGGGGAAGTCTGGGTCATGAAAATGGACGCTCATTTTTACAGACCAACTTTTAACTCCTAGAAGCCTGTAGTATACCTCCGGTATCATCTCTTTTCTAAACCAGACACTCTTGAGAGAACAAGTGTGTGTCCTATGAATTGCAGCAGGGCCAGAGCCCTGTCTAGGAGGCCTATGTTTATCCAAAGTGTAGCAATTTTAGCCTGAGTCTTCTCATGCCCCTTAGTTCAGTATCCGAGTCTACTGAAACATACATGAGTGAGTGGTTCTCAACTCTTTTGTGTGCCAGAGCAATTGCTAAACATTTCCTCAAATACATATTTACAATTTGAAGCCCTCAGAGATTATAATTCACTGTTGTGGGGCCCAGGAGTTTGCGTTTATCTTTACATTTTATTCTTCATTCTGATGATTTTTTTTTTTTAAGTTAAGAACCACAGAATATGAGCCTGTAACACTTTCTCACAAGCAAATGTAAAGAAAATATTTCTCATCTTTTCTGGTTTATTGATTGTGATAATCCATTGAAAATTCATTTTAGAAAATGGGACCTGTTATTGTTAATAAGCTCAATTATATGTGGACTAGATTAGGAAAGAATGAATAGTATACTGCTGATGTATATAGTTAGTATGTTACTATGGCAGATGTAGAGTTTTATGTTCTTGGAGAATTTATGACTAAATAATCCTGCAGTTGTTGTTTGGTCTGTTGTAAAGAGGACCACTGTGTGCTCATTAACTGTGCAGGTATTTATGAGAAACATAAATGTGGTTGTTCTTACTTGATGATGGCTGTTTATTTTCCTCTTTCTAACTTTATGCAAGTACTCTGTATTCAATTTTGTTAAAATAGTGTAAAAACTGTATGTCAAAGAAAAATGTACTTAAAGAAGATTTACTAATGGAGAAGTATAAAATAGAAGTCTAGTGATAAACCTAACTCTTCTGAAGAATTATTTGGGAGGTAGATGATTGTTATAATATTTATGCTTAATCTGTTTAGTTTTTGAGGCAAATTCTCACAGATTACATTTTCAACTCTAATTTGTGAGAATTTTTTTTCCCATAATTACCAGTATCATTTTGGTTTTTATAAGCGGCATAAGGTCAATGTGGAGTGTAAAGAGAAAGATAAACTTGATAGAATTTTCTGAGTTTAGGGTACCATGTTCTTTAACTTGTTCAAATGGCTCCCCCTGCTGGCTTAACAAATAATTGTGACCAAGTGAAATTTATTTTAATTGCTGATAGGAAAAGCCAGTTTGTGGCTAATCTGAAGATTTTCCCCTACTTCTTTTTTTTTCTATTTTGTGACAGGGCCTTTAGCAGATCATAGTTTTTTTTTTTAAAGTATATATTTGTTAGGATTAAATGGATGTATAATGAATGTCAGTGTGGGAAAACTGGAGAGTTTATTCCTTTTATCTTAATTTCTTTAATGCCTTTGGAGTTGGGTGAATTGCAGTGTTTTGGGTAGTTGCATGTTAACCACTATTGCACTCAGATCTGATAGTAAATTATGAGTTTTTGAAGACTCTGTTTATACACACCTTTGTACCACTCTTTCATATGTGTTAAGGAGTTAGTAATATTAGAAAAAATTAAACCAAGAATGGTGACACATGCCTGTAATCACAGGTACTTGGGAGGCCAGGGCAGAAGGTTCAAAAGTTTAAGGCCAGCCTGGGCAATTTAGTGAGATTTTGTCTCACAATAAAGTCAGTGAAGGACTAAAGCTGTGTCAGTGTAGAGCTTAGGGTTAAAGTGCTGATTAAGAACATCGAGGAAAGAGTGGAATGAAACTCTTAATTCTTTGAAAACTGCCCTGAAGAAAGCTGTACATTACAGTCAGTGGTTTGGGCATACAATACGGACTCGTTGGTACTAATATTGCTAATTTATGTTTTTGTTAATTTAAAACACTTAAAAACATTTTCAGTCTTAAGTGAACATTTTTGCCAGGTGATTTTAAGGTGTCAATTTCAATTTTACTAATAAAGCAGTATCTCATTGATGATTTGTGTTATTCTAGATAAAGATGTATGCATTAACAAACTATAATGGTACTTGGAACAATGAACTTAACTTTGTTACTTTTCTCCTTTTGTGCATTAGGCTACTGTGGAGCTGACATCAAGGCCCTGTGTACTGAAGCTGCCCTGATTGCCCTCCGGAGGCGTTACCCCCAGATCTATGCTAGCAGTCATAAACTGCAGCTAGATGTTTCCTCAATAGTGCTCAGTGCCCAAGACTTTTACCATGCGATGCAGAACATTGTGCCTGCTTCCCAACGTGCTGTGATGTCTTCAGGACAGGCGCTGTCCCCCATTATAAGGCCATTGCTAGAAAGAAGCTTCAACAACATCTTAGCAGTTCTGCAGAAAGTATTTCCTCATGCAGAAATTAGCCAGAGCGACAAGAAAGAAGGTACTCTAAACCTTTTTTATATTGTGAAAACAGGAAAAAAGTTTCCTCATAAGATTAGTTAGAACTTTATCTATGTCAGTCATCATTGACTATTTCAGAACTTGCATGTTGCCTATATATGGTCGTTGCCTGGTGAATGTTTCTTCTCTGTCTCTGTGTCCGTCCCCCCGTCTCTGTCCCCCCTCCTCTGTCTCTGTCTCCCCCCCTCTCCCCTTTGTGTTTTTCGAGACAGGGTTTCTCTGTGTAGTTTTAGCGCCTGTCCTGGATCTCGCTCTGTAGCCCAGGCTGGCCTCGAACTCAGAGACCGCCTGGCTCTGCCTCCCAAGTGCTGGGATTAAAGGCGTGTGCCACCACCGCCCAACCTGTTTCTTCACTTTTATGTGTAACCATATTAATATGGGAGTGTTAAAATTAGGAAATTGACCATAATAATAATAGTAATTTACACTTATTATAAAGTGCTTGCACAAATTATTGCTCATTAATCCATATCACAATCCTGTGAGTTAGTTTACCTTATGTATAGAGGAGGAGATTGGGCACTTTGGAAAGTAATTTGGGTTATGTTAGGTCACTCAGTAAGATTTGAGCCAACTCAAACTCAGGGAGCCTGCCTGCACAGCTTATGCTTTGGGCCTGCATTATTATAATAATTCTTCTGTGGATTCAGCTCATCAAATATATTTTGATGTTATTGACACAACACTCTTTAGTGAGTTGTGCCGATTAAATTGTGAGCTGTTGGCAAGGGAATTAATTTCAACCTGATGGTCCATAATTTTAAATTTAATTAAGCTTCAAGATTAATTAGACTTTGGACCTGAGATAAAATCAGAGTGCCATTTTTTTTAAAAAAAAAAATCACCAATTTTCATGGAAAAAACAAAAGAATAGAAGTTTATGCTGGAGATGTAAGTCAGTGAGAAGCATGCTTGTCTAGCTTGCCAGAAGCCCTGTGTAAGTTGGACATGGTGGGGCACACCTGTAAGCCCAGCACTGGAGAGGTGGAGGAAGCAAGATCATCCGTAGCTACATTTGGAGGGCAAGGCCAGCATGACTATATGAAACCTTGTCTCAAAGAAAAAGGAAAAAGAAAGAAATTTAAGTTTATGTTGAAATCAAATAAGACCTATTACTAAGTTTGAAGGTGAAGCAGTGAGAGTTTTATTTGTTTGTTAAGACAGGGTCTCACTATATAGCCCTGGCTGGACTGGGACTCCTTTGTAAATCAGGCTGGCCTCAAACTCACAGAGATCTGCCTGCCTCTGCTTCCTAAGTTCTGGGACTAAAGGAGTGTGCCTGGTATGAAATAATGTATTTTGATTATTTTAATTTCTCCTTTATTTTGAGTGTAGTTTATACCACATAGAAAATTGTTCAAAGAATTATAATAGAATCATTGACATTATTTAGTGAATATCAAATGAATGTATTCAGTAAATCATGAATATTAATCAATTTGACTATCATTATAAATATATTTGTCGGAGACTTTAATTGTTTTTTTAAGATTTACTTATGTAGATGAGTGCTCTATTGACTTTATGCCACAGAGGGCATCAGATGCCACCATATGGTTGCTGGGAATTGAACTCAGGACCTCTGGAAGAGCAGCCAGTGCTCTTAACCTCTGAGCCAACTCTTCAGCCTGATTCTGCAATTTTTTTAAAAAAAGAAAACTTTGCATAAAATACTATGTAGAACACTTTGTTCCTGAATTTTTTTGTCAGGTAGGATATGGACAACTATCCTGGAGCATACCTGTGACTTAGGCTCTCTGCTGTGGTGTGTGTGTGTGTGTGTGTGTGTGTGTGTGTGTGTGTGATGTGTATGCCTTTTGTCTTTTTCTGAGACAGAGATTCAAGCCATCACCCTAGCTTAGCTATGATGTGTGTGTGTCTTTACCTAAAACTTTTCACATAAAAAAGAAACCTTTCATTTATTCTGAGAGATTTTGATAGTCTCTTTTTCTCTGTTTGAGAACTTCCATTTTCTGGCATTGTTACCTTTTCCATAAACTTTCATTTTCACAAGTGTAAAGTATGCTTTACTTCCAACCAATAAAACTAATATGTATTAGTGGAGGATAACAACTAAATTTTATTTAAATAAATCCTTGTCTTCCACTACTTTATATGTATTTTCTGGTTTGTTTTATTTTTTAATATATTTCCTTACACCCGAATCTTTCCTTGTTTGTGACATTATCACTCAAAAGATTTTAAGTTATTTTCTGCAATTAATTTGAAATTATTAGTTTTCCTAATGTTTAGGTTTTAAAACATTTTTCTTTTTCCATTTTCATGTGTGTGTTAGTTAGCATGTGTATGTTCTCTGTGTGGGTGCACATGCATGTTGGTGTGTGTTCTTGTGGAGGCATGCAGTTAATGTCAGAAACCATGCTTAATTGTACTTTGCCTAATTCATTGATGTGAGACCCAGTCAAACCAGAGATAATCTAGTCTTGCTAGCCACCTTGCTCTGTGGATTTTGTTTGTGTTTTCTGAGCCTGGGATTATAGGAGGGCTTCCATACCATGGTATTTATGTGGGTCTGGAGGTCTGAACTCACGGCAAGCACTTTAACCACTGAGCCGTCTTCCCAGTCCTGCGTCTTGTTTTTCTAAAGCATTCCCTTTCTCCCTGCCTCCCCCTCTCCTTCCAAACCCCTCTTCTTAGAACCTTGACATAGGTAGGATCTTGCTATGTTACCAGGCTGGCTTTGAGCCTCTGGGCTCAAGCATCCTCCAGTCCCAGTGTTGTGAGTAGCTGAGATCACAGGTGTACTGTGCTATGACCACAGCTGATATCTTTCAATTGCAGTTCTTTGTCTTTTACTCGTAGAGCACTGCACTAATTGACCGAACTGGCACTTTTGATAGACATGTGTATTGTGCTCTCAGTGGAAATTTTAGTTACAGTTAGTTCACTGAATGGTAACCTTCAGCCCCATGGAGGGACTAATGCTACTTGAATGGGTACACAATGGTGGACATTGACTTTCTAACTCTGTGGGGTTTTTTTTATTTTTTATTTTTTTGTTTTTTGGGTGTGTGTGTGCGTTAAAGTCTTAATTTATTTTTAAACATGTATTTGTGTGTGGGTATGTGCACTTGAAGGCAGGTGACTGCAGAGGCCAGAGAGGTGTTGGATCTCCATGGAGCATCAAGGCAATTGTGAGCCTCTCGATGCGGTTGCTGGGGTCCAAACTTGGGTCTTCTGCAAGATCAGTATGCATTTTTTTTTTAAGATTTATTTTTATAGGGACTGTGTAGCAGGCTTTCTTGGACTGCCAGCCCCCAAATCATGACACAGAGACTTATTCATTATGAAAGTTTGGCCTATAGCTTTGGCTGTTAACCCATTTCTGTTCATCTACTTGTTGCTACATGACTCATGGCTTTTACCTCTCCTCCCTTATGTCTTGTTGGTGACTCTGCCTTTCCAACCAGAGCTCTCTCTGTCCAGAAGTCTAGCTTTTCACCATTTAGCTTTTTATTAAACCAGTGACATATCTTTACACAGTACAATCAAATGTCAGGCAACAGGGCTGGAGAGGTGGCTCAGAGGTTAAGAGCACTGGCTCTTAGTCCCAGTAACCGTGGTAGTTCACTACCATGTATAATGAGATCCGGTGCCCTCTTCTGGCATATATGCAGGCAGAACGCTGTATACATAATAAATAAAATCTTAAAAGGAAGATTTATTTTTATATATGTTTATGTGTCTGTGTGAGTATATGCTATGTGGAGGCCAGAAGAAAGCATTGGATCTTCTGGTGCTAGAATACGAGTTTTAGCTACTTGACAGATGGGTGCTAGGAACTGAACTCTGGTCCTCCAGAAGAGCAGCAAGTTTTCTTAACTGCTGAGCCATCTCTCCAGCTCCCCCATTTTTTCTTTTTCCTTTCTTTATTATTTGTTTTTTAGGAAGGGTTTCAGTAAGTAGCCTTTGCTGGCCTGGAACTTTCTATATAGACCAACTTGGCTCCAAACTCCCAGAGATCCATCTGCCTCTGTATCCCTAGACTCTCTCCACCCTAATGTCATCTTAATTAGGCAAGTCTTTGTTTGAAACACATCATTTAAAAAGTACAGGGCAGTTTGCTTATTGTTGCTTTTGTAAGAACTGGCCTTTGCTCAGCTGCCTCCTTAACTGAATGGGATATGAAATAGGCTGGTTTTGTCCAACTTGAACTCACAGGAGTGATTTTTATGAGGGCACCATTTATTTCCCAGACCATTAAGACAGCAAAGTTTCCCAAATTACAGTCTTTAGTAAATGTGAATAATTTTATCAAGGTGATAGACTCATGTTACTTACATTTATAAATTATTAAAATGCTCTAGTGTTATCAATTTGCTTGATTAATCTGTATTTTTTTGCCAGATAATATATTAGCTGATGCCACTTGATTTTTAACCCCATTTCCTTTAGCTTTAGCATTGTTATTACACAAATTTATAAGACTCATAATTCTTGTGCTTTTCTTTTGACAGATATAGAAACTCTAATTTTAGATGATAGTGAAGATGAGAATACATTATCAATTTTTGAGACGAGTTGTCACTCAGGATCACCAAAGAAACCATCGCCAGCTGCTGCTATAGCTAAACCTTATCTTCACTTTACAATGTGAGTAATTTATATTAAATTATTTTCACTTTGGAACACAGTGCAGTTTATTGGTAGTTATATTCTTGAGGCATTTTTCTTTGTTTGCATACAGTTCTGGAAAGTTTTTACTTGTGTCTCTTTGTGTATTGTGTGTGTGTTAATAATTACGTTGCTAGTTAGGTAATGTTTATTTCCAAGAAAGAGAATGTTATATTCTAGTTTGTCTAAATAGAAAAAAAAATAAAAAATAAAAAAAAGCAGGTTTTTTAAAAATTTCTAAAAATTTATATATATATATATCTCGGGAAGGATCATTACCTTTGGAAATCAACTCATTGTCCCTCCTATATTTGAACTAAAATAGACAGTTAAGAAATATTTACCACCATTCATGGTACATCAACTTTTGATAAGTTTAGATGAGGGTTTAGAGATTCCAAAGGTACTAAAGAGAGTTTGAATTAGAAATTGCTCAGTAATTAAACAAATAACATTTTATTATTTATTTATTTGTTTGTTTGTTTGTTTGTTTGTTTATTTATTTTTTCGAGGCAGGGTTTCTCTGTGTAGCTTTGGAGCTGACCCTAAAACTCACTCTGTAGACCAGACTGGCCTTGAACTCACAGAGATCTGCCTGCCTCTGCCTTCCCGAGTGCTGGGGTTAAAGGCGTGCGCCACCACGCTGGGCCTGGTTTCTACTTCTTGTCAGGTAGCCCCTCAGCAGGTGGCCTCAGGCCACACCACCTCTCTGACTCTCAGTCCATCACCACTGCCCTGCAACATTTTATTCTTAACAGAGCATTAGTTTACCCTTTTTTAATTGGAGTTTTATTGCTTTTCTACTTTTATCTTTTTCCAGTCTGTGTTATAGCAGCTTTGGTTGTATACTATAGTGAATAAACATTTTTCATGCAATTGTAATTTTAGATTGAGACTAAGTGCTTTTCAAATACTAAATTATCACTTCTTCCATTTACATAATCAGTACCATAGTTAAAGGATACTAAAGTTCCATTCAGGTAGGTTTAAGCCCCTGTCTTCAGGAGACTGCATATGTGTCTTCTTTCTCTCTTTCTCTCTCTTCCTCTATCTTCTCTCTCTTATTCTCTCTTTTCTCTTCTTCTCCCATCCCCCATAGTCTCTCTTTGAACCTTAGGCTGGCCTATACCTCAGTTTGTAGTTAGTCCAGGATTGCCTCAAACTTATCCTTCTGCCTCAACCTCCCAAGTGCTGGGATGACAGATGGGAGTTACCATGTTTGGATGGGTTACATGTTCTTTAAAGTATTTTGAACAAGTTTAAGCCTTCAACCTGAATTAAGAGTTTCTCCCCTTGTAGACACTGATGAAAAGTTGATTTGATTGATTGTATGCATTGTTAAACCTTTCTTGTTTATCATTAAAATTTTTTTTTTTTTATCATTTCTTTCCCCCTTGATGTGTTCCTTTACAGCCAACTCTTCTCATTAGGAACTTTCTTTTTCTTTGTTTCCACTTCCTGGGAAGCTTTCTTAGACTTTTCTAGCATTTTGTAAATCATTTTTTGTTGATAGTCATAGGCAAACTAAATACTTTTTTCTGCTCTTTACCTGGCTGGCCTGTCTGTGTGTATGTGTGTTGCTTAGTTTTTTAAAACAAATTTAGTTGTTGGAATTTGAATTATTCATTAGCAAATGATAGGAAATTATCAGAAGTCCTTTAGTTCGATGTTGTAAGATAGATCCTGCCAGTAAAGGAACGCAGAAATAGATTTTGTTTTTAGAAAACTTGTTTCCACAGCTGTATTTGATTTTTTTTTTTTGTTAGGAACATTCAGTTACTGGTTTAATGTGTGCTATTGGTCTGGCTCATTGGTTTAGTTCAGCTTTTCTAGAATATGGGTTTAAGTTCAGCTTCCTTTACACAAGCTATTCTAGTTTCCCAATTAAGTTGTTGTTTTGTGGAGCATGTGCCCCCCGCCCGCCTGCCCCCTGTTCTCTTAAGACAGGAGGCCTTCATCTCACTGTGTAGCTGAAGCTGCTTTCACTCCCATCTTCCCATCTCCAACACCCGCGTGCTGGAGTAATAGGTACCTGCCGCCATTCTTGCACCAGGCTTTTCTTTTTAGATGCTTCAGTAATAGTCAGTAGTTTATCTCTTTATTTACTTATTCAAAACATTTTCTGTTTGCTTATGGTATGCCAGGACTTAGACTTGATGCTAAAAGCATAAGGTGGAGCTAGACACAAGTTACTTTTTAGTCTGAAGACATTTTTGTTATGTGTTCCATGAAAGTAAAATTTCTGCTGGGAAGTGCAGGGAAGCTTTACAGGACATGTCGTCACAGTTGATGTTCACATGAGAATGAAGGAATGGGAGGTGACATCTGAAGACTTGCTACAAGCTAGACATGTGCTGCATCCATAAGCCATGTATTTGTGGTGTCATTTTATGAATGAGGAAACTGAAGCACATGTCAACTTAAAAGTCCAGAGTCCTTTTTAGTGGATTGTAGACCCAGACTCTGTGCTGTTCATTTCCTGTAATCTCCCCAACTCCAATGATAATTTTATTTATTTTGAGATAAGGTTTTGCTGTATAGCCCTGGCTAGTCTTGGATTCACAATGTAGTCCCAGATTGACTACAGACTTGACCATAGATTTGCAGCATCTTCTTATCTCAGCCTCTCAAGTGCTGGCTTAAAATATTTTTTTTTAAAGCTTCATTAGTTAATAGTCATATTTTCATTGGGTGACTTGACCATATGGTATTTTTCAAGAAGCATGCAGATGAAAATAAAGGCCTTTAGCAAGGAGTATACATAAATTTGTTTGTTTGGTTTTGTTTTGCTTTCTGTTTGAGTAGCATGTGTTAGTATGCTGGGTCAGTGCTCCACAAGGCAGTGGTAAGAAAGCCTGGTGTAGTGCGGCTCTGCAGTCATGCTGCCTGGGACTTGGCTGACAGGTTTCTGGGAATTGTCTCCCACAACAGTACTGAAATCTGTTTTTAAATTTAAGAAAAAGTAGATAAAGATGTATGGATGAAAATAAGTTTCTTTCTTCTTTTATATTACCATTGTGGCTTAGAAACAGAGCTTTCTGAGGTTTTACAAATGAAAATAGCTTAGTTTTTTCTGATTGGAAAGATGATATATTCTGTAGAAAATTCAAGTAATGGAGACAGTAAAAATTAAACCCTCAGCAACTGAAGGAAATATTTGTTGACTATACTTTCATGTTCCGTTCCCCTTGTGCTTATAGTTAGACTTACGTAGTATTTCTTCCCAAAATTTAATGTAACTTACTTTTAAAATACCATCTATCCGTCCGTCCGTCCGTCCGTCCGTCCGTCCGTGTGTGTGTGTGTGTGTGTGTGTGTGTGTGTGTGTGTGTGAGAGAGAGAGAGAGAGAGAGAGAGAGAGAGAGAGAGAGAGAGAGAGAGAGAGAGAGAGAGACATCTTCTGGAGCTGTAGTTACAGGCAGTTGTGAGCCTCCTGACTTGGGTGCTGGTAGCTGGTCCTCTGGAAAATCAGCAAACCTTTGTTTGAGCCATCTCCCCATTTCTGTAACTTTTTTTTTAAAAATTCATTATTCTGGGAATGTAATTTCATGTTAGGATATATTTATGTTGTTTTAAGATATCTACCTATGCCAGGTGTCGGTGGCGCACGCCTTTAAACCCAGCACTCAGGAGGCAGAGCCAGACGGAACTCTGTGAGTTCGAGGCCAGCCTGGTCTACAGAGTGAGATCCAGGACAGGCAACAAAACTACACAGAGAAATTCTGTCTCAAAAAAATGAGGCTCTGAATGCCCTGTATTTGAAGACTTAAAATCCATCTTGATTACATTTTTGGTGCTGCTTTTCTTTTCTTTTAATTTTTTTTTAGATTTATTTACATTTTATTTTATGTGTATGTTTTGCCTATGTGTATGTGTGCCTGGTTCCCATGGAAGTCAGAAGAGGGCTTCAGATTGCCTGGATCTGGAGTTACAGGTGGTTGTGGGCCACCACGATGGTACCGGGAATTCAACCCTGTTCCTCTGTACTAGCAATATATGCTCTTAACCATTGAGCCATCTTGCCAGCCCCACATGCTGTTTTTCTTATATAAAATTCTTCAATTAATGTTATTTGTTTCCTGGAATGCCTGTTTTGCTCCATTGTTCTGTGGTTTTGTTTGTATGTTCATGTGGGTACACGTGCATGTGTGGAGGTCAGAGGACTTCCTTCCTTCAAGTCCATTCTCAAAAGCCTTTTACTCTTTTTTTTTTTTTTTTTTTAAACAAGGATTCTCTTGCCCCAGATGTATTTCTTTGTCGGGATTCTTCCTGTTCGATTAATAGCTAAATGATATAGTCTTGCACTTTCCAAGTTAATATATATAATGTGATAGGATGAAAAATTGCTGAATTTTTCTTTCTTTTAGAATGGATTTTATACTTACACATCTTGGTTCTTACTATAGTCATAGATAGTCAGTGTTTTAGAGTCATGAGTAATGAAAAAGATGACTGTACTAAGATGAATAGGTTTTATGAATTTGAAGTTTGATTCTTTTCATAGAAATATTTCCCCTGCTGATTCATGCATATTAATATTCAGAATTTTAAAATCACTATTGTGTTTACAGGTCACCATATCATCAGCCAACCTCTTACAGGCCTCGCTTGTTACTGTCTGGAGAACGAGGTTCAGGTCAAACTTCTCACCTTGCTCCAGCACTTCTGCACACACTAGAAAGGTTCTCTGTTCATCGGCTTGACCTCCCAGCACTTTACTCAGTCAGTGCCAAGACACCTGAGGAATCGTGTGCACAGGTATGTTTTTCTTGCTAGTGTGCACATAGTGGGTAAGCTAAGGATTTTTCAGAGGATGATGAATACTAACTTTTTATTAGCTATTGATTAATATTCCTGTGTTAGTACAGTGTATACTTTAAAAATGAGTTCATTTTGTGTGTGTGTGTGTGTGTTTAAATGATACTTACTGAAGATGTAATATCTCAAGGAAAGAAAAGCATTTTTGCCTTTTTGGATCCCCTTTTCAAAATTGTGTCTGTAGAGATGGTTTAGACTGTCTTTACTTAGAGCCTCATCAAAGGAAGGAGAATAATGTGTAGTTGAGATGTCAGTTGACTTACGATAGAATGGTGATAGTAATTAAACCGTGGACATTTGTAGTAATAGTTTATAGGGTTTTTCTTACTTGATTTTCAATTCTTCTGAAATTCTTATGGCTTATGAAGCAGAGTTCTAGATGGGGCTATTTACATTTGCTGGAGTTTTTATATACAGCCAAAAATATATTCTACAACCATGGAGAGTTAAGGTAAATAAACTTTGGTCCAAGGAGGACCATGTTGCAACCATTTCTGTATCTCTGCACAGTGTTCATTAGAGATCATTAGAGTTTCCTCCTTCTCTTTTTGTCTTTCCATTTTCATGTCTGTGTGCATTCATGTTTGCATGTGTGTGGGCAGGCACGGTTGTGAATACAAGTACGTCTGGAGTCCTGAGATTGATGTTGGGATATGTCTTGGGTACTACTTCCTTGTTATTCAGTGAACTAGGATCTCTCAACCAGACTCAAGATTGCCAGGATAGACAATCTTGCTAGCCAGTTTGCTTTGGGGGTTTCTTGTCTCTGCTCTCTGAGGCTGATATTAAAAGTGGGCCACCATGCCCACTCAGCATTTGCATGGGTTCTGGTGATCTCAAGTTGAATTCTTGGCTTATTTGGCAAGCACTTGACTACAGAGCCAACTCTCCAGCACTTCCTTCATTTTGAAGTGTTTTGCTCAGTTGTTCAAACTGGCCTGGAACTCCTGGTCTCATCTTCCTTAGTAGCTGGGACTTGAAGTGTCTGATAGTGTTCTAACCAGGAGGTGCTTGTTAAATATTTGAATATTGGTGTTTCTAATAAATAAGATGAATGTCACTTTGTACTTGGATGTTTTGCCTATTTCTATATGGCTTGTGTAACTAGTGATGTGGCATTTATAAATACTTGGTAACTGTGCTGTAGTTATTTAACTGAAAGTCATTCTCAGATGGGACATTTACAGCAGGAAATACATGTTTGTTAAACAGTTCATAGTGGCATTGACTTAATTTGTCTTTTATTCACGGTTTTCTACTCATGAATAGCACTGCTTATAAAGACCTGTGTAAAGGGTTCTTTCTGAGACTGTGATCCTAATGCAAAGCTGTGTGCCAGTATTTGCCCCCAGTCTGACACTCTTAACTGTGATTTTTTTCTGATAACATTTACTTTTATGTTTGCTCATGCTTTTCCTTCTGGATATGAGAAAAATTTGCAGGTTTGTACAAGTAAGAGAATTATTCAGTGTTACTTAAAGAATATCCAAATGCTGTACTAGGGAAGTAAAAATCACCAAATTTAACTCTAGAAAAGATCAAACCTCAACAGCACTAACCATGGAAGAAGAGATTAAAAAATGTCAGAAGCACTCAGCTTGGACAGTTTCACAGTGAATTATTTTACTATACTATCATTCTGATTCTAAACTATTCCAAGCATAGGCGAGGAGGAATGCTGAGAGGCTGTCAAAAGCAGCAGCCATAAGCCTTTCACATAAATACCGAGTGCTGCTAAGACCAACCTCACTTAGGCAGTTGCTATAAAGAAAACATCTCTAATGGAGCCTGTTAGGAAAACAAGATAGACTGTTAATTAAGGCACGCAAGCCCGATTCAGGCATTGAGGTATTTAAATATTGGAAAGGATTATAAATATTGATTATTATATCACAGCTTTTTGGAAAATCTATGGTAGCAACTCAAAATTGTTCAGGACAATGAGAGGATTCTATAAGGTAGGCTTTTACAAACTTAATGGTCTAAAGTTGGTAGCTTTCTTTTATATTAATCACAGTAAGTTAGAAATAGACTGGATAGAGAGGATCATTTAAAACGGCAACTAAGTTTACCTAGGAATTAACTGAATGAGGTAATATGCAAGGCCTAAAAAAAATAAAATTCAGTTAAAAGAGACAGTTGAATAAAAGAAACAAATAACCACCTTGTTTTAAATTATTTTATCATACTTCCCTTCAGGTGTAGACCAAATCAGATTAAATGGACTAGAACCTCAGCTACACAGCTTCATTGTTGTGACCTAGAACAAGTTGCTTAACCCAATGGAATCTTAATTTCCTTACATATGAAATGAAGATAATGATACTTAGCATAAGATTGTATTAAAATAAATACATTACACAGGCTTGGTATACAGTGCTCTCAACACATTAACCATAATTGTGGTTAATAGTTACATTACTGCTAATACCAAAATGAGAATGTTGTGAATTCTTTTCAAATGAATTATACCTAAATTTTAAGTGTAATCCCATTTATAATCCCACTATAATCTAGAGGGAGCAACCTAAAAAGATTTCTGTTCTAGATAATAAACACGAGAGTCACAAGGTGAATTCTAGAGAAAAGAGTGCAATAAAGGAGCTTTGCTAGATTTTTATAGGTATACTAGGATGACATTAATAAGAAATTTTTACTTCTCAGGAATAGACAAAGTAATAGGACCAAAAACATCCATAACCTGACCTCTGTAGATATAGTATATAATGATGATGGCCACTACAAATACAGTTCATACTAGTAATATGGAAGAAAAGGGTTATTTAGTAAATGGTCATGGAAAACTGACTGTCCTTAACAGGAACAATAGAAAGACAAAATAATTGCATTTCCTACTTGTTTGTATATGTAAATGCAAACAAATTCTAGATCAGCCTTGGAACTGCAAAAGCACTAGGAGAACTTACAAGATCCACATACTTATCATCATTTGCCTAAGAAATTAGTTTCTAAATAATGTACAAAAAACTAGAACCCAAATGAACTTGACTACAGAAAAATTTAAATTTCACATAGCAAATATATTCTTTAAATAAAATTAACATATGTAGCCTGATGAAAAATATATTTGTCATATAGATATGAAGAACAAGTTTATTAAATATAAATAGTAATTAAATTTAAAAAGAGAAAGAATAAAAGTCTAACAAAAATTTGCAAAACATAGGAAGATATAGTGGTGCACACCTGAATTTTTCAGCATTCTGAAGGCTGAGGCAGGGATATCAAGATTGATTCAAGATGAGTCCAGACTATATTGTGAGTACCTATCTTAATATCCTCTTCACCTCAGCCAAAAAGAAAAAAGAAAAAAAAAAATACTTTGTATTTATAAGGAGAAAAAAAATAACAAGTTAAAAAAGATTTTTACCCTTATATATAAATGAAAGTCATAAGATTTGTTTAAAGTTAGTAAAAACAACTTAATTATGGAAAAACTGGAGATGTTGGATATTTGTATTTAGTTAAATGTAAATATATTTAACTATTTCAGAGTATTGTTAGCATTTTTTTTACTTATAAAATTTAAAGTACATATACCTTTGAGCCAGAATTATGCATTATATATTTATGAATTTTCCCCTAAAGATATATTAGCTACAAGTATTCATTGTCAGATGCATAGGATATGTATCATGGCTTTGTGCATATTGACAAACCAAATAATTCATAAAACAAACTGAAAGTCCTTTAATGGAGGGCTTGTAAAACAAGTCTGTATAGCTTATGATATACTATGAGGCCATCAGCAAAGATGAGGTTGCTTTACACAGGTTGATATGGGAAAGTAAAGGAAGGGTGCGTGCGTGTGTGCGTGTGTGTGTGCGCGTGTGCGTGTGCGTGGAACCTGGGACTGGCTGATCAGGCCAAATTGGCTGGTCAGAAAGCTTCAGGTATCCTCTGTTTCCACCTCCCCCGCACTGGAACTACAAGTGCATGCTGCCATGTGTGCCTTTAGATGTTAGCGGTGGGGGTCAAGGTCAGGTCTTCATGCTTGGTGGTAAAAACTTTACCCAGTAAGCTGTCTTTCCCAGCCCTCTCCAAATTCCGCTTCTTTAAATAAGGAAACCAGAAACAAGACTAATTGGGTGGGTTGGGTTGGCTAACACCTGTAATTCCAGCAATCTGGAGGGCTGAGTAAGAGGATTCCACAAGGTCCAGCGCAGCTGGAGCTTAAGTGTATGACACTTAAAAAAAGTCACATTAAAAGGAGGCCATTTTCAAATGAGAGAGTCTGTTCTGCAGTTGTCTGGGGCGTCTGCTGTCTGTGTATTGAGACTCAGGTTACAGGGTTAGTGTAGTAAAGCATGAATAAGGGGTACTCAGGCCGGCTTGTAGTGAACTGTAGCTTTAGAAGCCCAGGAGTCTAGGCTTGGTTAAGAAAAGTCAGACTTGGCTGAATAGGAATTCTAACCTCATACTCGTTGTTCTCGTTTTGTTTGGCATTGTTGATGAGGAAAGTGGAGGAGAGAGGTATCATTCAGTAGGAGAAAAATTATAGAGGTCTTTGGTTTCCTCGTTTGGCTATGAAGCTCATGCTTGGATAAGGCCTTGCCTGGAGCTGTGCCGTGGGACAGCCCAGACCAAGACTTGCTGAGCACTGCCAGACACCAGTTATGCACAGTTTGTTTGTGTCTTCAGTGCACATTGGGATTTCCCCTCCTCTCCTTTCCTTTCCTCTCCTCTCCTCTCCCCTCCCCTCCCCTCCCCTCCCTTCCCCTCCCCTCCCCTCCCCTCCCCCCTCTCCTCTTCTGGCAAGGGTGTTGTTGAGACAGACTTTTTTTTGGTATTGCCCTGTCTGTCCTAAACTCACTCTGTAGACCAGGCTGGCCTTGAACTCACAGAGATCCACCTGCCTCTGCCTCCTGAGTGCTAGGATTAAAGGTGTATACCACCACTGCCTGGCAAGTTTTTATTTATTTATTTATTTTTTTTTTGGTTTTTTCGAGACAGGGTTTCTCTGTGTGTCTTTGCGCCTTTCCTGGAACTCGCTTTGGAGACCACGCTGGCTTCAAACTCACAGAGATCCGCTTGCCTCTGCCTCCCGAGTTCTGGGATTAAAGGCGTGCGCCACTACCACCTGACTAGGATTTTTAAAATTTATAAATGTAGTAGTTTTTTCAACAGGTTCTCCAAAAAGAGATTGTTATTTAGTAAAACTATTTTTTTAAGTAACTCATAAAGGTCAGCAAATCTGGTTGTAAGTAGATATGAAAACATCCTAGGGTAGAGGGTGTAGTTCCAGGTTCATTTAAAAAGTTCTTCTCGATGGGCATTGGTGGCACACGCCTTTAATCCCAGCACTCGGGAGGCAGAGCCAGGCGGATCTCTGTGAGTTCGAGGCCAGCCTGGGCTACCAAGTGAGCTCCAGAAAAGGCGCAAAGCTACATAGAAACCCTGTCTCGAAAACAAACAAACAAACAAACAAACAAACAAAAGTTCTTCTTTTCTGTACCCCTTCCTTCTTTTCTGTCTCTCTCCTGGTGACTTTGGGACCAGGACTCTGTCCTGAGTATCAACTCTAAGGAAATGTGTAACTGAAGGGTCAGTCTGTGGCAAGTTACTCTTGGCATGTGTTTTTCTAATGTGTGTGATTTTTCACATTTATTTACTTACTTGTATATATGCATGTGCACACATATGTACCATATATATGTGGAGGCCAGAGAACTTTTGGAAGGTGGTTCTTTCCTTCTAACATGGGTTCTTGGGATTGAATTTGTCATCTGGTTTTGCTTACCCACTGGTACCCTCTAACATAATTAATACAAAGTTAGTTGGGTATTTAATAATGTAGTATGAACATGAAAAGAGGGAATAAGTCTTAAATAACCTTTAAAATGGTGTGTTTTTATGCATGATAAGATGAAAGGGAGAAGAGCTCTTGTGGTGTTCTCTATGCTGGTTGGATAGTGTTAACTGTTCTTTAAAACATACACATGCAAAATGTACAGCAAAACTTCCTTTACCCACCTGATTGACGGCATAATCTGAGCCTTTTCTCTGTTCTGCCCAGTCACGTAGCAGCTTATAAGATAATCACTCAGAGACTTCATATTAATTACAAACTATTTGGCCTATGACTCAGGCTTATTACTAGCTAGCTCTTACATCTTAAATTAATCCATTTCTATCTATTGTATCACCATGTGGCCAGTTGTAGCTGGAAGTTTTCCTGTGTTCCGCCTGGTCCCACAGCCACTCAGACCCAAAAATAAATGCACAGAGGCTTATATTACTTTCAAACCATATGGCCATGGCCTATGGCTCAAGCTTCTCACTAGCTAGCTCTTAAAACTAAACTCAGCCCATTTTTATTAATCTATATGTTGCTACGTGTTCCGTGGTTTTACCTGTGTGCCATTACATGCTGCTCCCTGAACTGGATGGTGTGCCCTCCCTTCTTTCTGCCTTTCTTCTTCTGTCTCTCTTCTGGATTTCCCACCTGCCTCTAAGCTGCCTTCCTATAGGCCATGGCAGCTTTATTTATCAACCAGTCAGAGCAACACATTCACAGCATACAGAAAGACATCCCATAGCAGCCAGAGGTTTGCCATTACTTTCACATCTTGCCTCTTGGTTGGCTTGCTGGCCTCTCCCCAACTTAGCCCTCTTCTCCCTGTATTTCTGTTTGGATTTCCTGCCTGACTATATCCTGCCTTGCTATAGGCCAAAGCAGCTTCTTTAATAACCAATGGTAATAAAACATATTCATAGCATAAAGAAAGACGTCCCACAGCATACCTGGACTCTCAGTTGATAATAGGAGTGAAATATATTAGAGGAGTTAATGCCTACTGAGGAATTTCTCTCACTGTTTGAGAATTAGTGTGTTGTAGAATTATTTGGTGGCATTTACTGAAATTTCTGATTCTTTGACTGTAGACCCAGGCGTCCTATTTCATCAAATTTGGAAAAGGTTTCAGAAACTTGTTTTTTAAACATGCCCCCCCCCCCCCCCCCCCGCTGTGTTATTGTTCTAGGCCTTACAAAGATCACATTTTCAGATACAGTACTTTGAAGAGTCTCTGGTCACTAGTAGGCATAATAGGGTTTTGTGTGTGTCCATGTACTGCTCTTACTTTACTGAGCATGTCATAGTACTCCAAGGTGAATGAGAACCCTTGGAACGTTCATGGTTGCTACTTAAGTTCACACAGTTATTGAGCCCTACAATATGCCCTGAGGTGTTAGTAATCTATAGTAAGAGACTTGTTTAAAAAAAAATGTTGGTGTGGTAGTGCATGTCTGCACTCTCAGCACTTGGCTACATAATGAGTCCAAAGACCAGCCTGAATTACCTTTCTCTCTTAATCTCTCCCAAAACTCACAAGAGACAGAAAACAGAACAAAAATCAACAATAACTGTGATTACACTTATCTTTCATTCTCAAAGGTGAATTTCTTTCTCCTGTATTGTTTTCATTATTGACAAATATTATATTTAGAATTAATCTATATGTGGTTTATCTTTTTAAAAGATTATTATTTTATTTATCTGTATGTGAGTGGGTATATGTACACATGAATGCAAGTGCATTAGAGGTCAGAGGTATCAGATTCTCCTGGAGTGGGGGTTTCAGGCTCTTGTAAGCTGCCTGATGTGGGTGCTGGGAATTGAACTTAGGAAGATCAACATGTACTCATAATGACTGAGGCAACTCTCCAGCCCCTATATGTGGTTTATCAAGAGCTTGGAATTTAGGTATTGTATAGTGTTAGGAATAATTTGAAATGGTGAGTTAAATCTTTACTTTTAGTGAAAGTTTTAGTATTTTTCCATTCCCAGAAAGAAAATGTATCCACAAGTTCTCAGGGAAAGCCCTTTTGGACTTGGTGGTAGTTTTACAGGATTACTGTTTACTTCACTACATCGCCCCCTTTTAGTTACTTAAAATTTTTTCATACAATGATCATGTTCATTCCCCTCCCTCCAGCTCTTCACAGAGCTTCCCTATTTTCCTACCCACCCAACTTCATGTTCTGTCTTTCTCTATTCCTGTCTTCTCTCTCTCAGAAAATACAGAACACTTCACAGATTTGAGTGTCATCTTTGTTCTGGGGCCATGCTAATCTTCTCTATTGTTCCAGTTTAATGTATGTACTGCTGAAGCACACACTCTTTGGTGTTTTGTGTTCGTTCACATGAGTGTCTGGGTTTTTCTGTGGTATACACTCTCCTTGAGTTTGTAAGAAAATTAAATTATCTTGCTTGAGAATGTGTAACTGTTGCTCAATTCTTGAAGTCTTTAAGGATAATTTGACTTTCATAGAGGTTGTTTTATAGTATTGCCACAGTTGAGAAACCAGCATAGGTATGCTTCATTCCTGGCTGGTTTTGTACCTATGTAGAAAAATTTGGTGCCCTTTCCTCTTAAATCCTTAATCTTCAGAGGTCAGACAGTATCTTGTTTTCACAGAAGATGCTCAGTAGATTTTAGGTGAATAGACTATGCATGTAGTAAAATGATATTAATAGAATAAATCATCAGTAATATATAATATCTTGTGATACCAAGATACAAGGAATTCAACTCATTAGTGCTTTAACATTTTTGTAAAAATTTAGTTTTGGCTCCCCAAAATTTACTTTAGCTGTGTTTCTTAAATTTAGTACACTTGTAAAATTAAGTAACTGTGACATTCTGGAAGTTTCTTGGTGACATAAAGCTATTCACTTCTTTCCTTTAGTCAAGACAGAGCCTAACTGGCTTTGAGCTTTCTGCTTTATTCACATTTGTGTTTGATTTTTCTTTCATCTGGATTTCAATTTTTAAACAAAATAACCATTTTGTAATGAGGCTATAAATTCTTCACTAAAAGAATGCACAGGGCTGGGACTATAGCTCATTGGTAGAACACTAAGCAACTTGTGCAAGACTCTGGGTCTGATTCCCCAGAGCTGACAAACCTTTCACACATGGAGCCTGTGTGCTTGTGGTTTGTGGAGTCAAATGCTGGGCCACTGAGCAGTATTCCAAGTACTGTCTTCTCAGTTTAGCTTTTCAGATAATTAGAACTCTTATAAATATAAGTACAGTTAATATCAGCAGTGCTCCCTTGAATGGGCACATTAGCTCCAGTTTTGCCTTTGATATTTAACATAACATTATTTGTGATTTTTAAAAAAACCTTAAGGAAAAGCAAACCTAGTTAAGAGGCTGTAATATCTGGGTCAAGAAGGAGGCCACAGGAAGTGGAAGTGAAGTGTGAGCAGACATTGGTGTCTGTTCACTTTACTTGTGCAAGAGTGCTGGTCATGTCAGAGGTATTTTGAAACGGTTGGTTCAGTAATTTGGCCTACTGTCTTTTTTTCTCTATAACAGTTTTTCTGTTTTCTACTACACCTTGCACATCCACCAATCCAAGACACCTTATAGGTGAGTATTTTTCTAGTTCTCAAATGGCATCAGTTGTTCCCAGCTAGTTGCCGCTTCATTAAAACTAGGCTCTATTTTTCTACTCTGAATCAACAGGTATTCGATTCCACAAAGACTATTTTTTGTCCACAACTCTAAAAGTTGCCATCAGGGGATGTAGCTCAGTGATACTTGGCTATTGTGTGCAAAGCCCTGGGTTCCATCCCCAGGACCCTGCTGCATCCCCGACACCAAAACACGGTCAGTCTCATGATCATGGGTAAACTATTGGAGGACTGCTTTTTCATTACTCCCAAACCAACACTTCTCAATTCACAATAAGACTGCATTTCTTTTCTCTGGTGTTTATACTCTAAGGATTTTAAAATGCTAGTTTCAGATTTGTTTTTATTTATGTTTTAAGTGCTCTGAGTTGAACTTAGGCTCTTCTACATACTGCACAAGCACTTCACCACTAAGCTATATTTTCAGCTCTCTTTATAGTTATATAGTTATATAAAACACTGGGAAATTTGGGCTGGAGAGATGGCTCAGAGGTTAAGAGCACTCACTGGCTGCTCTTCCAGAGGTCCTGAGTTCAATTCCCAGCAACCACATGGTGGCTCAACCATCTGTGGTGGGATCTGATGCCCTCTTCTGGAATAAAGTCAATAGAGCTCTCATATACTTGAAATAAATAAATAAATCTTTTAAAAAAATTGGGAAATTAGAACAAGTTAGTTTTATATTTAAAAATATGAAAGCATACTGTAATATTGTGAGATACAAACTGAGGAATTAAAAGGAAAAATACTTTAATAGTGTTTTTTAATTTTTCTAGAAAGTAAACATGATTCCTAACTAAAGGCTTAGAAGAAACATGGAAATAATCTGTAGATGTTGTTTATCTCATGTAGTCTTCTGTGGTTAGATTAATTCTGCAATCATATCTTTATACTCATGGATTAGAAAGGTGAAGCCTTTTGGATTTTTTCTATATTTGTGTTAGACTTATCTGCTTGGGCTTTGTAATAAAATTTTTAAAATTCTATAAGGTAAAGGATATTTTCCTAATGGCACTGGAAATAACACAATGTTATGTTCAAATTGTAAAGTTTGAAGAGGATTTGATTAAAAAGAAAAGAAATCGAAATCAAATCTGTCTCTGAGAATGGTGATGTCTGTGTGTAGTTTACAGTTGCCAGGCAGCCAGAGCCCTTGTTACACTGCATTGTTCAACCTCTGCCCTTATGAAGTTCCCATTATCCCAGCCTTCTGGTTAGGATGTGCAGGGCCCATTCACTCTGATGCTTGATAACAGCTGAATAGTTTCAACGTGAATTCCCGGACAGTCAAACAGAAGCACTAGAATGACAGGCAAAAATTGTCTTTGTACGGGCATGCTTTGTTTTCTCTTACACACTGGGCATGTGGTGAGGTGCATGACTAAATTTAGTGGTCCATTTGTGAAGTTTGGGAGTGAGCTCTTGTTTGCTAGTCTTTTTCCTTTGGTCACCTTTCTCTCCCCTCATTTTACCAGTCAGAACTAGTTACTGTCTTCCTCAACCATGCCTAATCTTGGCAACATGCAGCCATTTTTTCTTTTTCCTCAAGACAGGGTTTCTCTGTGTAACAGCCCTGGCTGTCCTGGATCTCGATCTGTAGCCCAGGCTGGCCTCCAACTCACAGAGACCCGCCCACCTCTGCCTCCCGAGTGCTGGGATTAATGTCTGGTGCCACCGCCACTGCAATGTTTTTTTAATGGATGTCTCAGCTGCCTTTGCACTCCTGTGTGTTTCCTTTCTCTTGACAATTGTTCATTGTCAAAAAAAATTCTGTTATGAATTTTCTGTAAGAACTTTGAGGAGGGGAAAACATGGATTTTCAAGATTTAGGATAAGAGTGCTTTATGTAAAAGTTAGAATTTGTGAGTCCTGAAGGAGAACTGTGTTCTTCAGCTGCTCTGGATTGGTGGATATGCAAATATCAAGCAAAGGAAGAACACGTAATAAGGAACACATGTTTCTTCAAACTTGGGGGAGAGTCTATTTGAGCCTCTTTCATCTGGTTACTTACTGAGTTGGCAGCACATTTTATATTATTCAAAAGGTTTAATGTATGTATAAAATATCATGTAATTGGGAAGCATGCTCATGAAATAAAAATAATTCTTTTTATTCCATATTTCTCATAATTTTTGTTTGTATATTTATTTGTGTGTGTGTGTGTGAGTGAGAGAGAGAGAGAGAGAGAGAGAGAGAGAGAGAGAGAGAGAGAGAGAGAGAGAGAGAGAGAGGGGGCCCAGGCTGGCTTCAAACTTGATATGTAGTCCCATCTGTCTTGGAACATGTGGTCCTTTTTCTCAGCCACCTACAAAGTTGGAATTATAGGCATGCGTTACTACATCTGCTCCTAATCATTTCTGTTAGGTCCTTATTTATCGTTTACATGGCAGAGGCTCCTTGCAATGTATTTCAAATAAGGGGAATAACTAGAAAATAAAACTTTCAAGTTGTCAGATGTTCATGTTTGTATCTAAACTTGTTAAAAACAATGGCAAGATTGTATATTAACATTGCAAGAATTCAGTGATGGGCTCAACAGCTGTTAACTTACACAAAGAGGAGAGTAGTTCTGGCTTAGCAATCCGGTTCTTACTGCTATATGTTTGTGGAGTGTGATGGGAAGTATGGTTTTTAACAACTGAAGAAAATGCCATTTTGAATTTTGTGACAATGGAAATGTCTCAGAGCTCCTTGCTTGCTTATTTATTATTTATTTTTGTGGCGTTTGAAGGCAGGGTTTCTCTGTGTAACAGACTTGGCTGCCCTTGCTTGCTTGCTTGTTTGCTTGTTTATCTATTTATTTTTGTGGCTTTTCAAGGCAGAGTTACTCTGTGTAAGAGCCTTGGCTGTCCTGGAACTTGTTTTGTAGACCAGGCTGGCCTGGAACTCACAGAAATCTGCCTGCCTACCTCTCGAGTATTGGGATTAAAGGGGTGTACCACCACCACACAGTTTATTATTATTATTTATTTTCTTTGAGGAGTAAGGATATTTTGTGACTGTGAAGAATTGAGGCTAAAGTAATAGAAAGACATGAATAAGTGTATAAGCAGAATATTCATTAAGTTTAAGCTCCAGGGTAGTGCAACATGGTCAAAATATGTATTCATGTGTTGAATGATTTTAGGCACTGTAACCAAGTACTTCAACTATGTTGTCCTTTTCTTCTTTATTGAAATTCACTAACTCTTAAATTAGTATGGGCAATGGAGATGTTATGCTTATATATTTTCCCCCCAGAGCTGAGGACCGAACCCAGGGCTTTGCGCTTGCTAGGCAAACGCTCTACCACTGAACTAAATCCCCAACCCCTATGCTTATTTTTTTATAGTGGTATTCCTTATTATTTGTACATGGTAACTAAAACAATTTTCTGCCTTTATCCTATTAATATGTACTGAATAGGAGTAGTTAAATTGCAAAATACCTTTTTTTTGTGATGATACAAGAATATATAGGGGTTACACATATAGACTTGCACATCCTATCTTGAAGACATTTAGTTTGGGGATGATTGACATATTTAATTTATCCAGGGGTTGCTATGTAGGCTTTAGAGTACTTAATTTGAGCTTTAAAGCTCTGGTTCTTCCCTTAGATATTTCGAGAAGCCCGAAGAACAGTTCCTAGCATTGTTTATATGCCTCATATTGGTGACTGGTGGGAAGCTGTCAGCGAGACTGTGAGAGCGACTTTCCTGACCCTGCTGCAGGATATACCGTCCTTCTCACCTGTGTTTTTATTGTCTACCTCTGAAACCATGTACAGCGAGCTGCCTGAAGAGGTGAGAAGTGCTCAGATATTTGCCTTATTGTTAAAAACATAGTTGACTTGTTAAATAACTTAATTAGAATAACATCACACTTTTTATACCAGATCTACAGCTTATTATTAGCCATCATTCTTGTTTGGTATAATTTTCCTCACTGCTGTGAAGTTTGAGACAGTTCATGCCTAAAACAGAGCCCCGGGTGTATGTGACTTCCTAAGAAAGCCAAGCTCTTGGATCACTAGTCCCTTTTTTTTTTTTTTTATCACAAATAAGACTTTTATTTGTCACTATTAGAAATCTGGATTTCAAACAGATTCTTGGACTGGTGGTTCATATCCATCCACTCGCTCAACTTTAGCACCTGTCTCATCACCAGTAGCTTTTCCAGAACTACCACCTTCACCATGGAGCTCCATGAGTTTTCCCAGTTCAAACTTGGGTTTCTTCAGCATTTTTACTTTTCTAACGAAGATATCATGAAGAGGCTAAATGGACTGGCAAGCCTTTTCTATGTCTTTTCCAATGCTGTCTGGAATCAATTTATTAACCACTTCCTTCAAGTCATTTCTCGGGTCATGATTTCCATCATCTTCTTCTGGATCTGGCGGACCTGCTGGTGCTGTGCATAAGAGGTCTTGCATATCTGGTTATTGCGTTTTTTAGTGAAACCAACACAGAACAGACCGAGCAAATAACCATCAGTTGTCTTGACATCCACATGAGCTTCAATCATGGTCTGCCACTTTTTGACCATGGAACACATTTTGTCCCGGGTAAGATCCATGCCATGGAAGTTGGTCAGACAGTTTTTGCCTTGAACATCCTCGGTAATTAGCTTGGATTTTCTAAACGCAACTTCGTCATTCTGTAGATCAGCAAGGCTCACTTCAAACACACGACCCTTGAGGCCATCAGATGCGATTTTGGTTCCTTGAGTCCTCGTGACTAGTGTCTTTCCAATGTTTCTAATATTGAACATAGCCGGAGCTTTCACATCATACCAATCTTTCTTCGAAAATGGATCAACCACTTTCTTCTTGGCTCCCTTCTTGCCGCCTTTCGTCAGGCACTTGTTCTTGCCGACCGCCATGGTGCTGCGGGGAGAGCCAGAAGGGCCACTAGTCCCTTTTTAATGATCCTCTTTTTTCTTTGTGAGATTGGTTGATGGGATTTGACCTATAGCTTTTTATTAGTAGGATTAAACTTTGAGTGAAATATTATTGTGCGTTTTTCTTTTAAAAATATATCTGAAATTTAAGGCAGGTCTTGTCTATTAACAATGAGTAACTATAACTACCTAATGTGGTTTCTGGCTACATACCTATAAACATGCATAGACATCTGTGCAGGCATGTATTTCAAGCACAGTAAATCTCAGCTGAGTGAATGAATAGAATATTTTAAAAAAAGAGATTAGCACTACCATACAGGAATTAAAGTTGGGAGGGAAGAGAGACATTGAAAAAGTTAAAATGCTATGAAAATGCTATAGTATGTGGCTGAAGAGATAGCTCATCAGCTAAGAATGCCTATAATCTTGCCAAGGACCAGGCTGCAGTTCCCAGCACCCACATCAGTAGCCTCACAGCCAGTTATAACTTCAGCTGCAGTGGCTACAACACCCTCTGTCACAAACCTACACTCACACATATATTCACAACAACAACAACAACAACAACAACAACAACAACAATATCCTTTTTGAAAAGCCGCAGTAGTAGAATATAAAAGAAAATATTAACTTTATTACTGAAAAGGTTCCACTAAAAATGAAAAAGCAAGCCACGAACTGTTTGAAAAGATTTTGTATAGGTCATTTATCTAATGAATGACATTAAAAATGCATGACAAACTCTTAAAACTTAATAATATGGAAATCCAGGGTAGGCAATTTGGCTCAGTGAGTAAAGGCACTTGCTGCCAAGACTGACAACCTGTGATCAGGCCATCCAAATGGTGGAAGGAGAGAACTGACCCTTGGAAGTTGTCTTCTGACTTCCACAGGCATGGCTACACCCCCACACATGCACATGCACACACTTATACACAAGTAAATAAAAACTAAGAAAATTCCATCAAATAATTTTTGACAAGGGTTTTAAGTCTATTCTACATGCTAAAAAATGAAGCTGAATGCTTATCTAACACCAAATACAAAATCAACTCAAAACAAGTCAAAGATCTATATAAGTGCCACAACTTTTTTTTTTTTTTTTTAACTTGTAGGAGAGTGTATTTGAGGGTCATAGCTTCAGCAGGCAGGCAGGCAGGCATGGCACTGGAGCAGTAACTGAGTGCTCACTTCTGGACCCACAAGTACAAGGCAAAGAGAGCTTTGAAACCTCAAAGCATAACCCAGGGACACATTTTCTAATCCTTCCCAAACAGTTTCACCAGCGGGGACTGGACATTCCAATATATAAGCCTATGGAGGCCTTTGGGGACCATTCTTGTTCAAACCACCAAGAGTAGCAAGTACTTTCCCAACGGAGCCATTTTCCTAACTTTTCCTAATTCATTTTGATTGTGTTTATTTAAGGTGCACAACATGATGTTTTGATATAAGGCCAAAACCAAGGAGTTTCCTCATTTTCTTCTAGGAATTTATAGATTTCTTGTCTTACAATTAGGTTTTTAATCCATTTTCAGTTGATTTTTCCCCCCCACAGGGCCCAATTTCTCATTTAATTAATTAACATATTTCATTTATTGAATGGAGACAGGAGGAGTGGATGAGGAGGGGAGTAAATGAGAGCTACAACCTTTAAGGCTCTCAGAAGTAAGCATAAGTGGAAAACTTCATGACACCATGTTTGACAGTGAGTGCTTGGATATGACACCAAGAAGGCAAAAACAAATAAGTACTGACTATAAATGAGTTTGGTCTTGCAAAAATTAAAAACTTTTGTACATCAGTGGGCACTTTTGGTAGACTAGAAGGCAAACCATGGACATGGGAGAAATACTTGAAAAAGTAAGAAAAGGTTTTATTAGGGAGCTAGGAGTCTAAAAGGTTGAAGTTAGACATACAACCAACCAACCAACTAAACAAACAAACAAAAATCAAAGACAGTGTTTTTTTTTTTAAATTTATTATGTATACAGTGTTCTGCCTGCATGTTTTCCTGCAGGCCAGAAGAGGGAGCCAGATCTCATTACAGATGGTTGTGAGCCGCCATATGGTTGCTGGGAATTGAACTCAGGACCTCTAGAAGGGCAGCCAGTGCTCTTAACCACAGAGCCATCTCTCCAGCCCTCAAAGACAGTGTTAAGTGTCGTTGTAATGAATGTGGATGATGCAGAAGGATCTAAGTAGTGTATCTTGGAAAGGAGAGCTGTGTATTGAAAACCTTGATAGAGTAGAGGTGAGAGATGAGAGGTGAAATCAGCAGACAGTAATGCTGAGATGAGAGCTACTGACGTAGGTTTACTTTGAATTTTCATGTAAGGTATGATGGAATAGTCTGTGAAATGTCTGAAAGTCTAGTTTACTGACAGCATAACCAGGATTCCAGAGGATACAATGAAATAGACTTAGTATGGAAAAAACAGAGGGTGAGAAATATAATGAAATATGAAGGCTTTGTTTGTTCGTTTGTTTTTGTTTTTCAAGACAAGGTCTCTGTGTAGGTGTCCTGGAACTCACTCTGTAGACCAGGCTAGAAGATATATGAAGATATTAAAAAGTTATTGTTAACATGCTTCCAGCTTCTGGTTCTAAATAATTATTCTTTGGTACTATGTAATAACTCTCTGAGATTATTTCCAACAATTTATTATAATCAATGATTGGGTCTGCTTTTATCTGATATCTTTATATATATACTATCACTTTTTAATGACTTGGACAACTGGACATTTTTCTGGTGTGTTTTAGTTTATGAAGTCAAACCTTTTGCCAACAGAATGAATGTTCTGTGTTTTAAGAAATTGAAGGAATTGTAATTTGATTTAATATGTATGCTTTTAATTTTGTATTCTCTTTCTTTGTGTATGTGTGTCTGTATAGGTTAAATGTATCTTTAGAATACAGTATGAAGAGGTATTATATATTCAAAGGCCTATTGAAGAAGATCGAAGAAAATTTTTCCAAGAACTTATTCTCCATCAGGCATCGATGGCACCACCACGAAGGAAGCATACTGGTAAGTCCCTGAAGCGTTATAAGAAAAAAGACAGAATGCAATTAAGGAATGTGCAGATCGTCAGTCTTGGTGGCAAACACCTTTACTCACTGAGCCATCTCACTGACCTAGATGGACGTGTTGAAAATGGCCATTGTGTTGACCTGATCCAATTGAGAATTACATCTTTGTTAAAGTTTCATCAAGCACAACTTCAGATCTTCTGGTAGATTCTTCATTCAACCTCCCAAAAAGCCAAGGGGAAAAAGTTAGCAGTTCAGTTGTCTCAGTTATTTGAAGTACCCGGTACTTGAAATGGCAGGTTATGAATAACAGAAGTTATTGATTACTTTGTGGACCAGCACAGGTTTGATAGTCAAAGAGGTGGCATTTTAGTTACTTTTTTCTGTTGTTACAAAATGCTGACAAATAACACCAGGAGGGAAGGGTTGATTGTGGCTCACAGTTTGAGTAGACGCAGTCGATCCCGAAGAGAAAGGCACCACAGTGGTAGGAGAGCAAGACACTGCTCACTGCTCTGCAACCAGGAAGGCCAGTGAGTGCTGGAGCACAGTTTGTTTCTTCCTCCTGGGCCCAGTCCACGCAGTGTGCTACCCACATTCCAAGTGTCCACCCTCCTCGCTTACCCCTCACCAGACACTTCTCCCACAGAACCAGAGGGGGTCCGTGCCGTTGACAATGAGGTTGAACAATCAGAGTGCTTTACTTGATAAGTTTTTAAAATATGTTTTTAGAATATATTATGTGGATTTGAAAGACTACTGTAGTTTTGTTTTAAGCATTTATTTTTCTTGGGTTTGGAGCCATAGTATTAAGGAAAACTACAGAATTTGTTCCCTAGCTCTCTGAATTAGGGAAGCACTGCAGTGTAAGACATTGAAGAGGAATTTTTTCCCCAACTTTTAAAGGTACATAAAAGATCAGGTCCTGTTCCTTAATCTTTCAACCTCTATGAGGAAATAAACATTTTTGTTAAAATGATTTTAAGCCCATATTACCTAGTTCTATTTTTTAAAAAATGCCATTTTAATTAATTCTTTGAGAATTTCATACATGCACAAGTATATTTTTTAATATTTTCTTTTCTTTATTTATGAACATTGGTGTTTTGCCTGCATGTATGTATGTCCTTGTGAGGGTGTCGTGTCCCCTGAAATTGAGGTTACAGACAGTTGTTACCTGCTATGTGGGTGCTGGGAATTGAACCTGGGTCCTCTGGGAGAGCAGCTAGTGCTCTTAACTGCTGAGCCATCTCTCCAGCCCCAGCATAAAGTGTATTTGAATACTCACTCCCACTCTTCTTCCAGCTCCTACCAGAACCACTCCTTATCCCCTCACCCCCAGCCTTGTTCTTTATATGTCTCTTAATGGTTCTTGTAGGATACTAAATATTTTTCCCTTTCCTGTTACGTTGTTGTTTCCATAAATATCTAATTGTTTTATTTTTTGTTGTTTGTGTGTTATGTTAGCATACCAAATATTTTACCCTGAAAACAGTTAATTTTACTCTTTTTTATACTCTTAGATAAATATATTTTTAGTCCCATCGATGTGAATTTACTCATTTATTTTGTGATAGACTCATCTGTAGCCCAGGCTAACCCTGAACTTAGGATCTTTCTGCTTCAGTTGTCTAAGTGCTGGGACTGAATCATGCCTGGCTTGGATTCTCTGTTTTGGTAGTTTTTTTTAATGTTTTATTTTTCTCTATGTTTTAAATTCTTTACTTCTTGTGTATGTGTATGATGGACAACTTTGTAAAGTTGGTTATTTCCTTCTGCCTTTGTGTGGGTTCTGGAGATTGAATCAAGTCCTCAAGGCAAGCACTCCCCCATTGAGCCAGCCATCTTACTGCCTCTGCCTCACTAGTCTAGGCTAGTCTTGAACTCATGATTGTCTTATACTATCCTGAATGGTGGGATTACAGGTATGAGCCACCACTCTGGGTGTATTTCTCCTTTTTGAATTGCTTCATTGAGTTTCACTTTTCATGCTAAAGATTCATGAAAAAACTTAGCGTTTGAGTCCTGAGCTTTAGTATGAGACCAGGAAAACAGAACAAAACTTTTTTTGTCTCTATTAAAATTAAAAGCTTTATAAAAGCTGTGGTGTGTTTGTTTTATTTTGTTTTGTTTTTTTTAGGCATGATCTCAACTGTGTAGCTCTAGCTGGCCTGAAACTCACAGAGATCCACCTACCTCTGCCTCCCAGAGTGCTGGATTAAAAGCATGTGCTGCCACACCTGGTTTGAAAAATAATTTTTATAATCCATACACCTGACAAAAAAATGTAATGAAGACTGTGTGAACATCTCTTAGCACTTTACAGTAGAAAATAAAACATTTCAGTATTAAAATGGACAAATGATTACAGCACACAGGTGGTAAATAAACACATGAAAGAATTATATGTGGTGATAGAAATGTCTTATAACTTGGTAATTTTAACATCCTCCTCCTTCTTATGATATTATAGTTTTACAAGATTTCATCAGTGGGTAAAATTGGTTAAAGTTTGTATAAGATCTTCATTATTTCCTTTTTTTTGGGGGGGGGGTTTTCGAGACAGGGTTTCTCTGTGTAGCTTTGCACCTTTCCTAGAGCTCACTTGGTAGCCCAGGCTGGCCTCGAACTCACAGAGATCCGCCTGGCTCTGCCTCCCGAGTGCTGGGATTAAAGGCGTGCGCCACCAACGCCCGGCCCCATTATTTCCTTTTTAAAAATATAAAAATTACATTATTGTAATGAAATAAAAACCCCACAGGTAGTTTAACAGCCACTCAAGCAAGCACTTTCACAGACGCAATGTCTATACATTCCAGTGAACTACTGTATAAGAAAACAAGCAAAAAAGTCCACAACAATTTCAAAATTAGAAAAATTAATAGCTTTATATCTTTTCACAACCATGCATTCCTTTCTTCCTCATCACCTGATACTACCCTTTCTTGTTCTTCTTTCTACATTTTGTACCCACATGTACATTTGTTTTACATTATAGGCTAGGATCCACATGTGAGGGAGAACATGCAGGGTTTTTTTTTCTTCCTGAGATTGGATCACCTTGCTTAATATTATACAGTCTGTGTCCATCTATTTTGCCAGGAAAATCTTTAAAGGAATTAGAGGATATTCTCATTAGAAAATTAATGTCTTAAGAAGATGTTTAGTTTGTTTTAGGTACATAACGGTATTACAGATTTTACATATGCTACTTCAGCCTGGGTTTCCAACTCTTCCACAACCTTAAACTTTTAAGCTTTCTGCTCTGTGAGACTGGAGAGATACCTTAGTGCTTAGGAACATGCTGTCCAAGCATGGAATTCAGAGTCCTAGTGCCCATGTACAAACTGGACATGGTCCAGTGCTGCCTGTAACCCTAGTGTGGAGGAGGACAGCCTCACTGGAAAATGTAGGCTTGAGCTTGAGTGAGAGACCCCGCTTTGAAGGAATGAGACTGAGAGTGGTAGACACTGGTGCCTTCTTCTGGCCTAGACACATGTGCACAGGTCTACACCCCGAAATACAGATACATGCACACCTATGGGTGCACCCATAGTTTCTACTTTCCTTTTTCTTCCATCCTTGTAGGTATTATTCACGGTCCCTACTTGGGGTGCCCAAAACACATGGGGGTAGAATCCTAGAGGACTAGGGGGCTTATTGTCAGTTATCTTCTTACTCCCTTTTAATTTCCGTTTGAAGTTTTACTACTTGGGTGTTTATGGTTCTCATATACTTGTACTTTCCTTTTCTTTAAAGATTGTTTTGAGAGAATGCAAGAAGTCCAACCGAGTCCTGCCTTGCCATGCTAAAATCTTAACACCTCTTCTTCTCTTTGTAGCTCTGTGTGCTATGGAAGTGCTCCCGCTTGCACTACCATCTCCTCCTCGTCAGTTATCAGAATCAGAAAAAAACCGGATGGAAGACCAGGAGGAAAATACATTAAGAGAGTTGCGGTTGTTTCTCAGGGATGTCACCAAGAGGCTGGCCACAGATAAACGCTTTAACATCTTCAGCAAACCGGTGGATATTGAAGAGGTCTTGTTTCAGTAGTGTGCAAACAGTGAAGTTGAACTGGCTAAAAGAAAAAAAATATTGACATCTTTTTTGGAAGGAAAAAAAGCAAAGGCATGGATGAATATTACCCCTAGCCTATACAATTTTAATCCATGTGATAACTATCAGTGTCACCAGCAAACATCTGGTGACTTTTGAGTGGAATTAGTGACCAATTTGTATATGTCCTCTTAATTATTACTGCTATCTGTGATCACCTACTCTTCAATTTAAGAGGAGGATTAAATTTACTTTCGTGAAATGTCCATAATAGACTATTTTTATTCCAGGATAAATCCTGCTTTTAAAAGTACATTGATATCAATGCATTGGTGCCAGTATTGGCATTTCCTTAACTATTTGTGTCTGTGAGAAGAGGCGGGAAAGCTTTTCCCTCACCTAGTCTTTAGTCTGCTTTAGAAGGGCTTCTTGCTAAGTCACTGCTGGAAGTTAAGCACATCCCATGTACTTAAATCTGTCCTCTCCAAAGATATTCTCTGCTCCCAGTGGAAAATTCCTCATTTTCTTTGTGTGTTGTTCTGTGTAATTGTGGGAACTTGGTTTGTGATGGTGAGAGAAGGAATTTTCCATTTGGAATATACTAGAATGCCATCAATGAAAAAGAAAACAACTTTATCCTGGGATAATATAGTGTGGATGACCACAATTTACTGGCCTTCTCCTTATAGTTCAGACTCCATGTTTGAGCAGTTTTGGTGTTTTTAGTTTTTTTTTTTTTTTTTTTTGTCTCTAAAAATATTTGAATTATAAAATGATTCAAAGTTTAATGTTGTGTCCTAATTGTGAAATCTGTGTTTTTGGACCTGAGCAGATTCCTTTGGAACCATTACGTCATCTGTGACTGGGAAGAATGAGTTAGCGTTACATTTTTCCATTCAACGAGTCCGAAAATACACATCTTCCCTTCTTTTGGAATAAAGGGACTGTCAGAATTCTTATTTGAATGTTTATCTACAATGTGTAGCATTGTCCATTTGACTTTCTCAAAAAACATGCAAGGTCATTCATTGTATTACTCTTCTAGTGTCACAGTTGAGGAAGTTTACTGCTGATATAGTCAAGTTTTGGAAGTTTTTTCAAATTTAAAGCCCATAGTCTTTCTTTTAATTCGAGACAGAGTCTCAGTATGAGACCTGGATGACTTTGAACTTGCAATCTTCCAGCTCCAAAATTTTGAGATTATAGGCATGCACCACCATGCTTGAAAGCCCACAGTCTTTCATCCTTTCCATCATAGCTACCTTCTGCCTTTTCCCACTGGAATAACAGGACATGTAAGAAATGCTTTTAGCTAAAAAAAAAACCCCACAAATTTTTAGATAATATTTTTCCTTACAGTGTTTTCATTTGAAACTATCAGCTAATTTTAAAGATTGCTTTTCGTGGTCCTAACAACTAAGCCCAGGGTCTTACATACTCAGCAAGGCTCCACCAAGCAAACTATACTCCAGCCCTGAAGGCTGTTAAAAGAAGAGCCAGCCTCCCATGCTTAGATGAACTGGTTTTCTTCTCTCTCAAGAAGCTTTTTTTTCCTCTTAATCACAGAATTTTGGCAGATTTCAATTGTCATCTATTTTTAAGAGAACATAACATAAGTGTTGTAAATCATGGTAAGGAAATGGAAAGGAATAGAAATGCTAACTAGGTGTAGGTAAAAATTTCAGTTAATGTTATGATCCTCTTTTCCATCTATTTTCATTCTGGTCTTGCTGTCCAAGCTGAAGCAGGAGTATCAGGGGGAAGACTAGAAAAGGGAAAACAAGATAATACCTGAGTGGTTTAAGACATAAAAGTGTATATTCAAATAGTGAATTAGAAGTGGCTAAAATCTATCAAATTGAAAGTCACCTGAAGGAAGCAAAACATTAAAAAGCATACTGAATTTAAAATTAAGCATGTGCAAAAATTTCATACTCTTAATAGCATAAAACTCAAAGTGCCTTTCTGTTTATAAACGTATAAACTTAAGATCATGACATCAGTGTCATCAGAAGCTGTATGAAAACAAACCTCACTTTGAGAGAGTAGAAACTGTCCAGAAGTTGGTCCTGAGCTAGTTTTAGACATTGCTCATGCTGCTTTCAGACCACAGTTCACTACTTGAGATTGCCACTTGAGAAAACAATAGACAGAGCTTGCTAATCCTTCCTTAATGGTTATGTGACATTAAAATGTAAAACTTACTATATAAATCCTGACTGAATGTAGAGACAAGTCCATCAAACCCTTTACAAGTTAGAAAAACAATACTTATTTAATTGACTCAGAATGTGTGTAATGACTCCAAAGGAGTAGAAGATACTTTCCATGAAATGGTTCACCTTATCATAGAGTTAAAAAAGAAAAGTTTGTTGAAAAAACTAAAACGCATACCAGAAATTCTCTAGTAGTATGAAAATCTCTGCTTTTATTTTCCTTTGTTTTTCTTTTTCTTGAGGTAACAACACTTACTGATGCTTATTGGGTACTTTACCCACACATTCTCTTCTCAGATAAACCCAAAGGATTTAAAACCCAAAACTGACTGTTGGTTTCAAATTTCAAGATGAGCACCATGAAGCTTTTCATGGAAAGTATGTCAGATAGTAACTTTAGTAGAATAAATAGCCATGAATAGCACTGTCATTTTACTCTTCTATAATTAACTACTTAAATTTGTCTGTTTTCAATTTGTGCTTTTATGAACTAAAGCATATAAACAGCTAGATGTAATTTTCATTAAAGCATCCTATTTGTTTTAGGTTTCAGATTATCTTGAAGTAATCAAAGAACCAATGGATTTATCAACAGTAATAACTAAAATTGATAAACATAATTATCTAACGGCTAAAGATTTCCTGCAAGATATTGACCTCATCTGTAGCAATGCTTTAGAATACAATCCAGACAAGGACCCTGGAGGTAAGGACACTTAGGGCAAGGTGCCAGTTTTGGCATTCAAGTGTGCCTGTTTTAAAAAGGAATAACCTACCTGGAAACACCATGCCTAAGCAAGAAGGTTTTATAGTTCTAGGCACTGTGTTTTTGTGCAGGATTTACTTTCCATTTTCCTTTTAATTCTTATACTGAATTCTAATTTTATTCAGACTGATGGAATAGTTAGCAAATGAACTTAACTTAAAATTTGTTTGTTTAGCCAATATTAGTAGTCATCAGTAGTCAACTAAACACAGAATTTTTGTGGGAAGTCAGGATTGGATAAGTTTATATATCAAACACTTAAAAATAAGACAATGTATAGGATCACACTGTATAGCCCTGGCTTAAGGTAAACCAGGCTGGGCTCAGACTCACAGAGATACTCTTGCCTCTGCCTCCTCAGTGCTGGAATTAGAGCATGCCATGCCCAGCCCTATGTATCAGAATTATCCCTTCTGTATAGTGGAGGTATTCTTATATAATTTTATTTTACTCTTCATTCCATTCTATACTTTCCAGAGGCGTCAATCCTTTTGACACAGTGACATGATGTTATTATCATCAAATGTGCAGGTCAGGTTTGTAGCTGTCCTGGAAATCACGTCGCTAGTGGGCTACAGGTTGGACATGCCTGTTAGTCTGTAGTTGCAGCTCTTGTCATTGCCCTCCAGGAAGAAGCACTAAGAACATACCTATAGTTAAACAAGGTGGATTGGTTGTAAATAGAGATGGTTTTTATAACAAGGATGCGTGTCATGGCAATCATTAAGGATTTGGTATTATGTAATGTTAGGGAAAGTGTGAGAAAGTGGGACTTAGCAGTGAATTGGATGTTGCTAGGTAGCCAGACTATTTTGTGATTAGGTATTCTAAGAACTTAGGAAGTGAGCCAGTTGAGATAGCTCAGCAAGTAAAGGTGTCTTCTACCAAGCCTGGAGACCTGAGTTTGATCCCTGGATGCCACGTGATAGGAGAGGATCTGTTTCTGCAAATTGTCCTCTGAACTCCACATGCATGCAACCTTGTCTCCCCCACTTCAAATATTTGTGTGTGTGTGTGTGTGTGTGTGTGTGTGTGTGTGTGTGTGTGTGTGTATTTACAGAAGAATCAAGCAGCACAACACCCCTAAGCAGGACATTGGTGTTAGTGAGAATAGGATTATGTGTGGTCATTTTTTTGTTTAGGACAGTGTTCATGTTTTGTTCTGTGCTTAGATGTAATTACAGAATTTTTTTATTTGGCCCATCATGGTCACACAGTGGCTTTGTGTGGTGCTTTTTTAAACATGAATACATTGAGATTAAGCTGATCATGCTAGGCTAACTCTACACAGAGAAACCCTGTCTCGAAAAACCAAAAAAAAAGAGAAAAAATTATATATAGATGTAATATAACTAAGGGCCTATTCCTGGACATATTAGATCTTTTAGTTCTTTTCCCCTCTATTATAAATATGAATAAATATTTTTATAAAATGGCACAGATTTGTAATTCCAGCAACTTAAGACTCTAAAAATAAGCTGGGTGTGGTGGTGTATGCCTTTGATCCCAGCACTCAGGAGGCAGAGGCAGGTGGATCTCTGAGTTCGAGGCCAGCCTGGTCTATAAAGCGAGTTCCCGGACAGCCAGAGCTGTTACACAGAGAAACCCTGTCTTGAAAAAGCAAAAAAAAAAAAAAAAGAACTTTGAAAATAAATAAATAAAGGGCTGGAGATATAGCACAGTGATTGAGAGCTTTCCTAAAATGTATGAGGCCCTAAATTTCATCCCTTATAGTACTTCCCAAATAAAAATTATATAGTTATGTGTGTATCTCAGATTTTGTTAGTGCAGTAATTTTGATGTCCATTGTCCATGAGGGTTTCTTATGTCATGCTGCACAGAATGGGTGTAGGAAACAGGTGAATTTCAAGCTCCTTTTACCCCTTTCATTGTCGCTCAGATGAGATCAGATGGGAGTGACTGCGTGTGGCTGTGACCTTGTGCCCTCAGCTTCTGGTGTGCGGTGGTGTGGCGGGAATGTGCTGTGACGTATACTTCTGTCTATGCTGCTACTCTCTAGTTCTTTGGTTATCAAGCCAAGTTTCTAAATTGTAGTTTTCCTATTTATATAGTAGGGGTAACAATGGAATTCCTTACTTGGGGTTGTTGTAAGGATCAAATAAAAAAGTGTATTATGTTGAATGTTACGGTGTTGCCATTTTCCTATTGTTCAAATTAAATATGTCAAGCCCCTAGCCTAATTCCTTGAGTTGGAAGTATTCCTTACAGGTTGGCTGTTGATATTTATATTCTCTTTTGAGGAGGGATGGCTTTCAAGACAGGGTTTCTCTGTGCAGCCCTGGCTGTCCTGAAACTGGCTCTGTAGACCAACCTGACCTCGAACTCACAGAGGTCTGCCTGCCTCTGCCTCCTGAGTTCTGGATTAAAGGTGTGTGCCACCACTGCCTGGTGATATTTATATTCTTATATTCTCATCATTATTTAAATTGTGGTTTGTTTGGTGTTCCATAGCAGGTATGTACATATATGATCTAGGAAGACCCCCCAGTTTGTGTTTATTACAGTTCCAGGATCACACTTGAAATTTAAACATATTTGGAAACAAATCTAGGGACCATGAAAATGAGCCTAATGTATGTTAGAGGAAGCTAGGTTAGGAAATAAATCCAATTTCCCACCAGATAATTTATTATAACCCCGTTGATATAAATACTAGTTTCAAGGAAGATGCAATGCTTTCTGATGTGATATTACCTTTTACTGTAGAATGTGTTGGTTTACTAGAGGCCATGACTGTTTCATGGGTGGAGCTTATGTGGTATATTTGGGACTTTCCTCTGTTCCTTAAAGATAGATACAAAGAATGTATCAGGAATGTCTGCTGTGTTCACGCCCACCCCTCTTATATCTTTAGTCAACAAGAGAAAATTTTTTTCTCAGCAGCTGAGCTACTTGTTATGTATTTTCCTATAAAACAACCTCAGGGTCTGTTGTGTAGCAAGTGGAAATTGCATGAATGTTGGATTACTTTTACAAGGTCCCATGAGTATTTAAATGTTTACAACGATCTGCTTGGCAGAACACATGGCCATTGGGGGTATGGGGAAACTACTTATACAGAGAAAAGTCTTTGGAAGTTAAATATGGGTACATGTTTACCAGATTATCTCGCATGAGGATGATGTGGATGGAAATTAAATGTGAAGTGATGAGAAATTTAACTTGTAGCTTCTAAATGTGACCAGGGTGAGACATTTGACTCTAATTATTATCTTAGGGATAGGACGTGATGAATTAGATTTGACCACTCTGTATTGTTGGTCTTATAAATGCATTTTTACCTCAACTCTAGGACAATTCTTAGACCTATCATCGTTTGACCAATTTTGCTGAAATTCATCCTTAATCTTACAGTCTTCACAGACTCCTAACATTTTGTGTCAATTGCCTGGGGTCAGAATTCCAAAGGCACTCATTTTTTGGACCTGTCTGTAGTCCACTCAGTACATTTTCAACATTGTCATAATTGTACCTCATGAATTTCAGACTTAACCAAACTCACTTATATTTCTGTTAGTGCTTATGACTACCATCCCCTAATTCCTGAGCAGGGTACTTGGTATATAAGGATGTCTGTGACACTTCTAACTCCTTGAGACAGAGATGTGTAACCTGTGTTAGTATTATGATAGGTCAGTAATATGACTCCTGTATGGCAGATTTTGGTCTGCATGCCATTGTACTTACCTGCTAGGATTAACATACAAAATATGACAGACCAGGAGCACTAAGCAACCAAAGTTTTTTCTCAGTGTTGGAGGTGAATTAGTTCAAGATGAGTCAGTGAGTTTGATCTCTTCCCAAGAGCACTCCTCACGGTTTCCCCCATAGCCTTCTCCCTGTAGTCTTTCTCTGTCTGCGTGCATACCTAGTGTGTCCAGATTGTCTTGTAAAAGGACACCAGGCACTGTGGATTATAACCTAGCCTCCTTTTCACCTAATTACCTCTTTAGAATGGCTTATTTCCAAATCAGTCATATTCTGAAGTACATGTAAAATTTGAGGGAATACAGTTCACCCTGTAACAGTTACGTGTAACACAACCCCAACTGTCTAGAACTTTATTTTTTTTTTAGAATATTTTTTTTTTCTTTAACAATTTCAGACGTGTACAATGTATCTTGATCATATCTACCCCTTCTCTTATGCCCTTTTCTAATCTCCTTGGGCACCAGACAGGAATATTGTGCACAAACATACATGCAGGCAAAAACACTCCTACACATCAGATAGAATGAATAAGCCTAAAAAAATAAGTACTAGTTATCAAAACCTCATAGTAGGAGGAAGTGTGACAAAGATATATGCAATGAGAAGCATCAAAAACGGCTGAGAAAATTCTTGACCTAAACAAATATCTTTTTTAACAAATAGTGCTGGAACAATTAGATATCAGTATGCAATCAAAATTCCCCGATCTCTATATAAAAGTTAATTCAGTGGATCATATACAGAAATATAAGAGCTTAAACATATCCAAGACATTAAAACATAGCTCAGAATTTAGTAAACAGTAAATACCCCAATTTAAAAACAAAAGACTGGAGCTAGACACAGGCCTTTAATACCACCACTTGGGAGGCAGAGGCAGATCTCTGTGTGTTCAAGGCCAGCCTGGTCTACAGAGCAAGTTCCAGGACAGCCAGGGACTCTTAAATAGAGAAACCCTGTCTCAAAAAACCAGCCAAACAAACAAACAAACAAACAAACTACAAAGACAGGGTTGGATACACTTGCAAGGATGAGGCAGAAGAATTACTCTTGTAGAGGATCTGGGTTTGGTTTTCAGTTCCCACATGGGGTAGCTCATAGCGATCTGTAACTCCAGCTCTGAGGGAATCTGAGGGCACATGCAGATGTGCATATATACATAAATAAAATCAATCTTTTTGAAAAAAAAAAGACAGAGAAAATATAACAGATGCAGATTGAAAGAAATCAGTGTGTTTTTTTGGTCATTGATAGAATTGAGCCTGTGTTCGTGTGCTTATAGATCTCCATTGGGATATATTTTAAGCATCTTAAAACCAAAATGCCTAAAGCTAAATTCATTAAAACTAATCTCTAACTTTTCCCTTCTTTCTTTCTCTGTCCATTCCATGTTGTTGTTTTGTGTGTGTGTGTGTGTGTGTGTGTGTGTGTGTGTGTGTGTGTGTGTGTATCTTTATAAACTGCACTTCTCTCTTTCCCTTCCCCCTTTTGGATGCAAGAAGCTAGAGAATTACCTTTGATATTTATCAGCCCCCTCATCTACTTTATCACCCTTTCCTGTGGTTGAGAGTCCGTTTCAGATCTCTAATCTCTTTTCATCACTCTAGTTCCAGTTGTGCTCTCTCACTTC
This sequence comes from Peromyscus maniculatus bairdii, assembly GCF_049852395.1. NCBI lineage: Eukaryota > Metazoa > Chordata > Mammalia > Rodentia > Cricetidae > Peromyscus > Peromyscus maniculatus. The sequence goes on from NC_134873.1 coordinate 20,250,929, forward strand.
GTTAAAGAGCTTTGTGATTATGCTTCTGGATTGTATCTTAATCCCTCTAATCCAGTCTCTAGATAACAGCCGGGATGGGATTTTGAAGATGTAAATTTGAGTCATGTTACTTCCTTGTTCATGGCTTTTCAGTGACCTTTCATTACTTGTAGGATAAATTTTGAACTCTTTGGAGAAGGCCTGGTACTTGGCTATTGGGTTCTCTCCACCAGATAACATTTCAGTTTCACTAACTGCCCTAGCTCTTGGACATGACACAGTCTGTACCTGTAGTGGTCCCCTCCTCTGTCTGCCACTCCAAAGCTTGTTCACACCCGCCCATGTGCCTCTTCCTTGAGAGGCTCCTCAGAACTTTGGTGAAATTTGACTTTTCTTCATAGTCATCAGTCAGATTGGCGTTTTGTATTTTTGTTGTTACTTGTTTTGTCTTTTGAGGGAGAAGGCTTTTTATGTATGAGATTCTTATTTTAAAGACTGTCTCTCTGTGTGTACGTATGTATGTGGGTGTGTGCATGTGTGTGCTTGTGTCTGCAGAGGCCAGAAGAGGGTATCCGATTCTCTGGAGCCAGAGTTTCAGGTGGTTGTGAGCTACCTGAAATGGGGCTAGGACTGAACTCTGGTCCTGGAATAGCAGCAGCAAGCACTCTTCCCCTCTCCAGCTGAGATATTATTTAACGATACTTTCCTATGTAGTCTGAAAATTGTAATTTTGTTGGAACCATGTCTGATTTTTTTTTTTTGTGTGTGTGTGTGAGGGGGTACCTCTGTGTAATTGTTACTTCAGTTTTTCTAGTATTGTGAACAGTGTTTGTTGAATGAATATTTAGAGAACATATATCAGAAAGAAATGTAGCAGTGCTGTACATGCGCTGTTTGTTTTTATAAGATTTCCACAGTACACTATAGTCATGAGTGTTTATGCCTTTACTGCAGAGAGAAAAGTAAATATTTATTTTGGATTCTTCTTCTTGGTTTTATTCTTGAGATAGGGTCTCACATTGCCTACGCTGGGTGGAACTTTTGCATAGCAGAAAATAACCCTGAAAGGATGCTCCTGCTTTTCCCTTAGAGGTGTGCGCCACCATGCCAGGCTCAGACTGTTCTAAGTCATCTTGCATTTTTCTGTGTTTTCACATCTGGAGCCCCGGAACCCAGAGAGCGCCACTGACATTGCATTGTTCATGATCCAGCCTTTCCTATGACAGTGTCCCTTGCTGTGGTGACACCTAGAACCCCGGGTGCTTCTCCCTGCCTCTGCCCACCAATGTTGTGCTTGGGACTTTGTTTGTTGCTGTGTTTCTCAGACAAGATCATGCTGTGAAGTAGCTAGGGCTTCTTGGAATTGGTGGTCCAAGTGCTTGGGTTATAAGTATATACTGTGACATGGGCTTTGCCTAATAGTCTTGCATACTTTAGATTGGGTAGTTTTTCTGCATTATCTGGTTTTGTCACATTTTACAAGAAAGCTCCCTTACTCAGAATATTTTGTGTTCTTTAGCACAATTTTGACTAGCTACTCTGGTTTAAAAAATAATAATCTTTTAGTTGTATTTGTGTGTGGGGGGCGCACATGCCATGCTTAGTGTGAAGGTGTCAGAGGATCACTTCATGGAGTTTGTTCTAGTCTACCTTTACATGGGTCCCAGGGATAGAAGTCAGGTTGCCAAGCTCCAGCAAATGCATTGTCCACTGAGCCTGCTCACTGGCCCTCGAGTCCCTGGTATCCATCTGCAGCAACTGTGGGGCATAGAGCATATCCCCAATTCTTTGAAAATAATATTTTATTTTTAGAAAGTAAAAATAAAACCATATTTTGAGGTAATGATTTAATAGAGTATTTTGAGATCTTAAAAGTTCAATTTTCCAAGCTATTCATAGAATAGCTTATATTTTTACCCACCTCTTAAATGATTCTTTTCTTACCTAAACATAGGTTTATAATTTAAATGTTTGTATCTTTTACTTTTCAAGGCATTCCAAGTTAATTTTATTCCATTCTTATCTAAAATAAATTTATGTCAACTTTTTTTAACAGACAAAATTATTAGGCACAGAGCTTGTACCCTGAAGGATACTGCACATGCCATCATTGCAGCTGAATTGGACCCAGAATTTAATAAACTCTGTGAAGAAATTAAGGAAGCAAGAATAAAAAGAGGTAAGTTCTCTGTTCATTTTATTCATCTTCCTGTGACACAGGACACCAGATTGTACTCTGTCTCCACTAACAACCTCATATTAATTTTTGATATTAACATGGGTCATGTAAATTCTAAAGGATATTTCAAAACTTCACCCGTGAAAGTTTGAGTGCAATGGTGCATGTTAAAGGAATAAAGTATTAGTGAAATTTCTTAAATAATTTACATATTATATCTGCATTTATAGCTGAAGAGATTTTAGTTTTCATCATTTCACATCTACTACCAGTACTTAAACTTTGTATAAATATTTTCCCCAGTGTGTTAACACTTATGTGTAATTTTTTAATTAGAGACACAAATAAGCATATGGTCTGTTTATTGGCTGTACAGCTGTGTCCTAGAGGAACTTCAGTAGGAGGGAGAAGAATGCCAGTGGCAAAAGAAAGAGCCCATCGACTTCAAGCAGTGGAATTGGTTAGATCACTTTAGCGGCAAGAAATAACATGTTCTCAGTGTTTTAGGAAAATGAAAGATTGAGTTAAAAACTGTGAGAGCTATGTTTCAGTTTCCACAGAGGCAAACATAGATTTGCTGGATTATTCAGTAGTTCTCTTCCTTGGAATCTATCCAAGCAAAATGAGTATGTGCCCATATGAAACATGTACATGAATGTTCATAGGAGTGTTATTCATAATAAATAAAAACTGGAAAAAATACAAATGTCTATCACCTGGTTAATGAGTAGCAAAGCATAGTGCATCCTAGTCCATATTACTCAGTGAAGTACTACTATAAAATGATACAGGACTTAAAAAACAGTGCTACATGGAATAAGGCAGTATGAAAGACCATCTATTGAATGTTGTCCTCCCGTATAAAATGGCAGGTGGCTGTCTGGGACAGCCATAGATTTCTATGGGCGACTACAAAATGGACATTTGCTAAAAAAAATTTTATGTTTAAAATAGGTGGTTTTTGTGTTATATAAATTGTATCTCAGTAAGACTCCTAAGGAAAAAGGTAGTGAAACAATATGCATTTTAATTAATGAAGAGTGGAGCTAAACAAGAGCATCATATGAGTGATGCATGTGTAGAGAATACTTTGTGGGATTGGCCTGCCAGCCTGCCTGCCTACCTTCTCTTCCTTCTTTCTTTTCTTTCTTTCTGAGAATTGTTCTCATATAGCTCAGGTTGCCCTCAAATTCACTGTGTAGCCAAGAATAATATTATCTTCTCTGCCTCCTAAAAACTGGGATTACAGACCTGTGCTACCACACCCAGTTCATACAATACTGGGGATCAAAACCATGACTTGGTACATACTAGGCAAATACTCTGCCAACCTGAGCTATATCCCTAGCCTAGTAGAGGGTGCTTTGAAGGGAAAGAATGTTGCAAGTTGAATGAATGAGTATATACCAATTCTGCCAGTCAAAATAGGGAACACCTATTTTGAATATTTAAAAAAAAAACTGTTTGTTTGTGTATATGTACAGATGAACCAGTTATCCTTAATTTGACCTATTTTTAGGATACCTGGTTGGAGATATCAGGTAGGCAGATAGAAATATGGCTAGTAGGCTAGAGATCTTTGAACTAAAGAGATATATTATATAACATCATTTAAAAACCACACACAGTGGTGGTGGCGCACGCCTTTAATCCCAGCATTTGGGAGGCAGAGGCAGGTGGATCTCTGTGAGTCCCAGGCCAACCTGGTCTACAAAGTGAGTTCCAGGACAGCCAAGGCTGAACAGAGACTTTGTCTCGAAAAAACCACAATACATACATACGTATGTGCTATACACATAAAGGATGCTTCTTGTAGATCAGAATAAGAAGCTAGGTTATTGAGAGAACTGTGAGAAGCACTAGCACTTAAGATCACAGGGAAGAAAAGATTCTAGTGAAGAAAATTGAGATGGAATGGTTACTCTTCAGAAGATAGTGCTAGGAAGTGAAACTTAGGGCATTATGGTGTGAGAGGCAGCAAGCCAGGTTGAAACTGTTCAGGAGAATGTAGTTTAGTGACCCTGTACACTTACTGTACATTCTCGGATAGTAGAGATCACGACTTTTAAACAATATACAGTCTTATTATTCCACAGTCATATTGTGAAATGTATCTCTTTTGGAATTAAAATGAGTAAAAATAAAGCTCCTTTGAGCATTAGGATAAGCATGGCCTGCCAGGTATTTTTATTCTTAGGATTTTAGTATCAAGTTACTTCCCCATCTTAAAACAAAAGACAGTAATTTCAGCAGAATTACAAACTGTCTAGGTATAATTAATGACTTTTAAACTCAGTTTTATATTTCAGATTTTTTAAAAACTTTGTTGATTTATGCATCCGAGAACATAAATAGGTATTGCTTATCTGCTGCTTGCAGGCTTATCAGTAACAGCAGAACAAATAACTCCTCACGGCCCTGGTGCCCGTAAGACAGAGACTAGAGTGGAAGAGGCATTTCGGCACAAACAAAGAAACCCAATGGATGCCTGGCACAACTCTGCAAATAAGTGTGCATGTGAGTATTTGTGAGCATGTTGGTCAGTAGTGGCAATAGCTGAGACGTGCTAGGATCGGTCCACAAAACCATACTGCCCTTTGTCCATAGCTCTTTAATCCTGTCTTCCCAGAGAAGAGCTTGTTCAGAATGAGAATTCTGTCCTTTGCCTTATTTGCTATTTTTTATGCTTTTTTTTGATAACTGAAACACTTGAAATATTTTCAGTATTAAACACTGGATTTTATATAGAGAAATAGAGGCAACAGATTCTGTCCCCTAGTCCTTATTTCCCACTCGTTGCATGATACGCAGGATATTCTATTTGTAGTTAGAAGTACAACGAGAATCATGTGGAAATGGATGGTCTGACAGCAGGAAGTTTGCTTCTTTAAGGGAATATTTTATGCTGAGCTTAATAAATTCGAGCAGCCTAATTTGTCTTAGCTTTGTGCGATATATTTAGAAGGAAAATTTAGTTTCTAGATTTTCATAAAAACTTACTCATTGTTCAGTTGTATTTCTGAAAGACAAATGTTAATAAACCTAACATTTTCCTGATGTAGTCTTCATGTTTCATTAAAGATAGCCTGCCTGGAAAAATACATGCTGTTCCTCTGGCCTAAATATGATGACATTGCTCTGTCAACAAAGCTGTCCATAGCATGCTCTTTACTAAATGATAGTGAATTTGAAGGAATGAATCATACCCAACAATACAGTATTTTTATTAATTCTTCCAGAATTTCATACAATATTGTTTGACTGTATTTACCCATTCCTCCTCTTAATTCCTTCCAGATCCATTCCTTATTCCCAACCCCTCCCAACTTCATGTCCTCTTTAAAAGTCTATTTATTCTGGGTATGGGGTTATTCACTGGAGCACAGGAACCTACCAGAAGCTACACCCTTAAAAAACCCAGCTCCTCCTCTTCCAGAGGATAGCAACTGTCAGTAGCTCCTCAATTAGGGATGGGGGCTCTTGAGTTAGTTCCTCCTGCCTCTGTGCTACACTGTTGTGTGGCTTCAAATTGTACAGACAACGTTGCTGCTGTGAGTTCATGAGTACCATGACCCTGGCATGTCCAGAAGACACTGTTTTGCTCTGGTCCTCCCTGACCTCTGGCTCTTACAACCTTTCTACCTTCTCTTGTGCAATGGTCTCTGAGCTGGGGGGTCGAGAGGGGCAAGTAAGTAGAGAATTGATACAAATGTGACATCTGTGCCTGAGTACACTACTGGTACTTACTCTTTGCACTTTGATCAACTGTAAACTTCTGTGTTAACCATAGCTGCACAAAGAAACTTCTCTAATGAGGTTGGAGAGCTGCTCATACCCACTTTAAAAAGCCTTGATCTCTTTGAATAAGTGACATTCATATGGAGCAAGTTTGAAAAAGGATTTCATGATGCATTTAGTTGCTCTGAAACCACTGCCTAGGCTATTAGTCGTATTTCCGATTGTGTCCCACTGTGTAACATTGTACTCTCATTTAAACTTTGAAATCCTGGATCGTCTCTGCATTGATACTAATGTCTGCTAATGAGAATGTATTGAGTATTCACTTAAGGAGTTTTAGCTGGGCAGGCAAGATGGCTTAGCGGACAAAGGTGCTTTCTGGGTAAGCCTGGCACCTGAATTTGATTTCCAGAAGCCATAGGAGGAAGGGAGGGGAGGACCAAGGTCCTTTCAAATCTGCAGTGGGCTTTGTTTTCTCTTACCAGTAGATGGCACATGTGACACACCATTTGTCTGGTTTAGGTTAACACAGATCTTAACTCTAAGTGTCCCAAGGGACAGTGGCTTTTCGAAGGTCTTGGCTTTGGAAACAGTCTCAGTAGTGCAATAAAAACTGACTTTAAAAGTTGTGTCCCTAAATGAGTGTTTCAATGGAGCACCCTAGGTTAATAAAAACGTGGTTAAGGATTCTGTCACCATATGTACATATGTACGATACCACATGGTCCATACTGTGAAGATGTGTTCACCCAAACTAAAAAGTGTACTTCTGTGGTGCTTTTCTGATCAGTTTCTCTTACTTTTCTAAAATCCTGCCATTAGAAGTAATGATACTAGGTCCCAAAGAATACGAACATGTTCTCCTTCTCATTTCTCAATGTTATTTTTATTCATTGAGAATTTCATACAATGAACTTTGAAAATATTAATCCCTCTTCCCCAAATCCTTCTGCAACCACTCTTTTCACCTTTCCATCCTTCCTACTCAACTTTGAGTCTGTACCCCCAACCCCCAATGCCGTGGATTTCAGTTTGAATTACCTAGCTAGTTTTTGGAGTGGCGTCTACACATGCTCTCTTATTAACCAGTGTGAAAGAATAAGAAGTATACTTGCTTCAGTGAACTTCTGGACTTGGTGTAGTGTGCTACATATAAAGAATTGAACAGAGCTGAGGCTTTTCTTGCTCTGGAGATCCATGGCTTAAAAAGTAGAGTGAGAATTAGTAATAATTTTTGGTTTCATGGCTGAAAATTAGACTGGTTAGTGTTGAGAGTTAGTTGGCACAGTGACAGCCTTACATCTACCTTTGGAACAAAACGGCCATCTTTTTTTCATTACAGTGATTATTGTAGATGCCTGTCACCTGAGCTTTTATATCAGCTTTTAATATTAGACTAATATAGAAATTTTCCTCCATCTGTTAATCAATCTAGAAGTATAAATTATAAGATAGAAATAGAGGAGAGAGTATGAAAGGTGATTTCTAAGTCATTGAATTTTGAAGAACAAATAAACAGTCAAATGACTAAGTTAATTTTAGAGATGCTAGCTACTAAATAAGAAGGAATAATAATGACTACATTTATTTGTGCCTACTCTTTTTTTTTTTTTAATTTTTATTTATTATGTATACAGTATTCTGCCTGCATATGTCCCTGCAAGCCAGAAGAGGGCACCAGATCTCATTACAGGTGGTTGTGAGCCACCATGTGGTTGCTGGGAATTGAACTCGGGTCCTCTGGAAGAGAGAGCAGCCAGTGCTCTTAACCGCTGAGCCATCTCTCCAGCCCTATTTGTGCCTACTCTTGGAAAGGCTTTAAAGGCTTAAAGTGGTGTGTGAACCTGCTGTACACTGTTGATAGACTATCAGCTTATATTAAAGATCTGCATTTCCCAGTGGAGTCAAGCTGCTTCATCAGCTACCTCTGATACACAGAAAGGAGATCAAAAGTCTCAGGCTCCAACGTATCAGCTGGAAGCCCAACTATCCACTCAAAGAGTTCATGATGATTTCTGTCACCTAAGAGTATACAGCTTTTATAGGTCTCCTTTTCAAATTACTGACCAAATGGTTAGCTTCAGTATTTCCTTGATGTTGTTGCCTTAATAGCAGAAGGCTTGATTATTCTACATATTTGGAGATAACTTTGTAATAAGTTGACACTATTGGTTAAACCACTTGTATTAGAGGAAGTTAACAGTTTGCTAACCAAATTGTTCACATAACCTATTGTAGTGCTTCTATTTATGATCATCCTAGAAGTAATGCCTTTTTCTAAAGGACAGGCAACAGGTGTTTGTTTGTTTGTTTGTTTGTTTGTGGGGTATCTGTAACTATTGGGTCCTGTAGCACTGGCTACAGGGTTTTTGTTGGTGTCTTTTTTCTTCTCCATAGCTGAGGTGCTGTCTTTGCGTGGTCTTGCTTGCAACACACTGACCTTCCTGGTAGAAATCCAAGGCTCTGGCCCCAAACTTTCTGGGGAGCTTGGTAACATGATAACTCTCTAAATGTATTCTGTGTTTAGTCCCTGAACATTGAAAGTTAGAAATGGTTATAAAATAGAATCTGTAGTAGAAGAGATTAATGCCAAGCCAACTCAAACAGTAAAGTTTTAAAAGTTTGCATTTGTCTGAGTTCATCTTTAACTTCATATCCATTTTACTCAGAGGTTGTAAGAATTAGGCTGCATGAATAACAAGAGCCAAGGGTTTTTGTTTATATTTTGACCAGGATGGGTCTACTCTAAAGAAGACGTAAACTTGACATTGCACTCTAAGTTCTACATGCTCTTTCCCTCTTTCTTATCAAACAGTTCGAGTTCGGAGGAAGTCAAGGCGGCGATCACAGTGGGGCAAAGGAATCATTAAGAAAAGGAAAGTCAATAACTTAAAGAAAGATGAGGAGGACACTAAGTTTGCAGACTATGACCAGACAGAGGACAGGAAGCTACTGGAGAATGGAGAGTTTGAGGTAAGCACTGACTGCCATGAGGAAAATGGAGAAGAGACTGGAGACTTATCTATGACCAATGATGAATCTTCATGTGACATCATGGATATGGACCAGGGTCAGAGGTTGAACAGTGGAGCAGGCACTAAAGAGAACTTTGCATCAACTGAAGAGGAAAGTTCAAATGAATCTCTCCTTGTCCACAGCAGCAGTTCTCTCAATCCCGAGCAGACATCTAGAAAAGAGCCCTTCCTTAAAGGCAGCTGTCTAAATGGGGAAGCCTCCACTGACAGTTTTGAAGGAATTCCCGTTCTGGAGTGTCAGAATGGCAAAGCTGAAATAGTTCCTCTCTCTGGTGGTGGAGACAAGTCTAGTTCTGAACAGAAGATTCCTTCAGAGGGACAGCTAAAAGACAAACCGGAAACTTTGAATGAAAATCATGGAGACGATCCTGAGAAACTAGAAGTACTGGAAAGTAGCAGTAATGAGAAGATTGAACCTGGTCCTGATGTGGAGGTTAAAGACACAGAGCTGGATAAAGAAGGTAGAGCTAAAGTTTTAAAACCTTTTCTGAAGGTTTAAATGTCAGAGTTAGTTCATTGAATGTTTTGTCTAGTTTCTAGTAGCAAGAGTTGGTTAACAGATTTTCAGCGTGGAATGATCATTAACATTTTCCAGCTCATTCCATAAAGTCACTGTGAGCATACTCAATTTTGTGGAAAGTTCCAGAGCTTTCATGGTCCAGCATGCACTGCTAGCTTGGCCTTTTACTCTTCCACCTGTCTGATTGTCATTCTTTTGAGACAGGGTTTCTCTGGCTGTCCTGAAACTTGCTCTGTAGCCCTGGCTGGCCTCGATTTCAGAGATCTCCCTGCCTCTGCCTCCCAAGTGCTGAGGCTAAAGGCGTGTGCCACCACTGCCCGACCTGATTGTCACTCTTATCCCAAAAGCTTTGTAACTGAAAGCCAGGTCAATTCACAGATGCAAAGAAGAAGGAATTGGAACAGAAGAATTGTGAGAATGGGTGAAGGCAGGGAGAGGTTAGAAAGTTACGTAGACTGAAATTCAGCCATTCTTATTCATTTAATCATGCAACTTTGACCTAATTCCCTACGCCTGGATTTTAGTTTTGTAAATCAAACTTTAGAATGGTATCGTTGCTGGGATTAACAATAACTAGCTTAAGAATAACTAACTAGCTACCTCTCCTGGTTACTAACACGTGTTAAGGGTATTTAGACTGAGTGTCTCAGATCCAACTAAGTCGCATTGATTTGTATGGCAGTGGAGAAAGGATACAGAACTCACGGTTACCTCCCCTTGCTCTTAGAAAACCAGAGCATTCTGCAAGCCCTGCCTTCTCATGACTCTATGATCTGTTTAAGAAAAAGCAGAAAGGGGAAAATAAGGGTTATTTGGCTCTTTTCCCACCATTATTCCTTACTACACAATGGGATGGGGTGAGTTGGAGATCTGCCCTGTTCAGTATATTTCCTACCTGAATAAGTTCTCTTCTTGTAGTAGGCTGTCTTGAAAACGTGACATGGTCTATAAAATTGTGTGGAATATATAGCTTTAGTTTGGGATTTAAGCTATGTTGGAAAAGTTTTTATCCTACCAGTTTTCTAAGCTCTGTAATAGAATTGGGTAGTAGAAAAGTATTATTCAGAGTCTTTGTAGGAGGTGTGTGTATAGGGGTGTATGCGCAGGTACAGGTACTCACACCCATGTTCATGAACTGAAGCCAGAAGACTATCAGATAGCCTGCTCTGTCGTTCTCTACCTTATTCCCTAAAGACAGGGTCTCTCACTGATCCTAGAGGTGAACTCACAGCCAGCAAGTCCCACTGATCCTAAGTTCCTCTCCCATAGCACTGCTGTACAGCACATGTAGCCATAACCACCTTTGTAGCTGAAGTATTGAGATTCCAAAATCAAAGCACGTATTTTACTGAGTGAGCCATCTCTTACCCTTTATAAGCAAATGCTTAGAATCAAGGTGGTTTTTCTATGTCTTTTTCGTGCACATATGTATCACATGATATTTCAGCATTACGTTGCTTTCATAGTTAAAGTTTAGTTCTTTTTCATTTGGATTACTTATTCTTACTAAAAAGAGAAAGCATCCCAGAATAAACATTATCATTTTTAAAAAATATATTGTTCTTTACACCAAAAAAATATTGTCATGGGCAAAGAATTTATATTTGCTTAATAATGATTTTCTCTTATTGACTCTAGTATATTTTTCTCCTTATCAATTGTAGGTGCTTCTAAAATAAAGAAATATCGTAAATTAATTTTAGAGCAGGCAAAAACAACAAGCCTGGAACTGGTTCCAGAAGAGCCATCTGAGCCGGTGCCACCTCTGGTAGTTGATCACGAGAGACTGAAGGTATGCTAAGCTCTTCACAGTCCATTTTCAGTGACGGGAATAATATTGGATATTTGTAAAGCAGCATTTTAAACGAGTTTTGGTAATTGTTACTTTAACCTAGGGATAAGAGTCCCGGGACTTATCCTAACTGGGAATTAACTGTATTTTGAGGTTTTAAATTTGTAAGCTAAAGTCTAGAATCCTCTAACCATAGATGTCATTTTGTCTAATCATTTGACTCCAATGGTTTCAGTGTGACCAATGATATCAACTACATCTTATCTTCTTTCTTTGGATTTCTCTCATGTTCCTCCTCCAGAAATTGCTTGATCTGTTGGTAGATAAAAGCAACAACTTGACAGTTGATCAACTTGAGAGATTATATTCCCTTCTTAGTCAGTGCATCTACCGCCATCGTAAAGACTATGACAAATCACAGCTGGTGGAGGTAAGTGTGTGTGTGTTTAGTTCATCCAGAGAGCATGTACTTTTTCTTATCTTCAAGGAGAAAGAAGAGAAGGGAGCTAAGTCCATTTTTAAAAGATTCAGTGTGTGGGAATGTTTTGCCTGAGTGTGTGTATGTGCACCACATGTGTGCTAAGTTAATTTTTACTAAGTAACTGAACAGTGCTGTCAAGATTTAAGATTAGGAAAATTGGGCACTGAGTTGCCTCAGGGGTAGTACATCAGTGTGAGAGTGTGGATGTGATCTCTTACACTTAAAGAAAAAAAGAAAAAAAATTACATTATGATACAGTTTAAAGAATAAAGCCCTTCTCTACCATTTTGTCTCAGTAAATAAGATAGCAAGTTCGTTGTCTGTCAAAATGTAGGTACTCATGGTTCTGGGTAGGTGAGTACATAGAATGACTGTCATCATTCTCTTCTCTCTAGTTTATTACTGGCTCATACCTCTGGGGCCTGTTGGTGTGGCCTAGCTCCACAATCCCTATCATTGGAGATCTGGGAGGGAGGAAGGGTTCAGGAGGTAGAAATAGAAGAATCAGAAGTCCCAGAAGTTCTAGGTCATCCGTAGCTACATAGCAAGTTTGAGACTAGTGTGGGAAGTGTGTGTGCATGTGTATGTGCATGAAGGTAGGAAAGACAGTGAGGCCTGTCTGCCACCCACTAGGACACTAGTCGTTGGAAAATAACTTTAAAATGTTTGTTTTGATCAGTTCTTGTCCTGTAAAAAGCCAGAGGGACAGCACTTGTCCTTCAGCTTATGGGCTTTAAACATGGACCTTTCCTTTTCTGTGGCTCTGGACCACAGGGAAATTCCTTCCTCCAAAGAGCTTCTGTGTCTTTTCTTATATTTGACATATCTAATCTGTGCTCCTGCTTTTCACTGTCACCTTTGCAAATGTAGTTCCACATCTACTCACTGAATTGCTCACAGCTGTCCACTGAGTGGGTTGAACAACTTTGTTCTTTGTTCATTTATTAGTTCATATGATGGTCTAGCTGTGAAATATTTATCAAAAATCTCCAGTACCGGCCCGGCGGTGGTGGCGCACGCCTTTAATCCCAGCACTCGGGAGGCAGAGCCAGGCGGATCTCTGTGAGTTCGAGGCCAGCCTGGGCTACCAAGTGAGTCCCAGGAAAGGCGCAAAGCTACGCAGAGAAACCCTGTCTCGAAAAACCAAAAAAAAAAAAAAAAAAAAAAAAAAAATCTCCAGTACCAGATACTGTGCTAGGTGTTTGGGATGCAAAGCACGAGGAATTTCCTCTTCTAAAGGAACATTTCCAATGTTAAGGATATTAAAGATTTATGTGGAGAGGACATGGTTATTTTTGGTGTGTAATAAGGACATTAGATTTGTTGTCTTGCAGTACTGGGAACTGAACATCAATCAGGCCTTGCTTAAGCTAGGCAAGCATTCTACCCTTGAATTACACCTTTAGCCTTAGGAGCATTAGATTCCTATCAAAACAAGATGACTGATTAGGACACTCACTTGCTCCACCGCACAAGAACCAGAGCAACAGGTATATAGCTGCATACTGAGGTGAGTGACATGGAAGAATGCTGGGATTTAGTAGCAAAAAACCCAGAAGCTTTAGCCAGGTGGTGGTGGCACACCTTTAATCCCAGCACTGGAGGGGCAGAGGCAGGTGGATCTCTGTGAGTTCAAGGCCAGCCTGGTCTACAGAGGACAGCCAGGATCGTTACACAGAGAAACCCTGTCTAAAAAACAAAACAAAAAACAGAAGCTTTGTAAAAATCTAGAGAACAGGCTAGTTGCAGGCATAGCAAGAAAAGTAAAACAATCTGTCACTGTTCTCCAGTCCCACAGCCTAGCAAGGAAGAGTCTCCATTAGCAGGAGTAAAGGGGAAGGGAATCCCAGCAGACTCTCGGTGCAAATACTGCAGAGACCGCCACTGGAAAGTTATGTGGCCCCTGAGACTTTGAGCCTAAACAGGAAAAAACCTAAAATCTTAAGTTTGGTTCCAGAAAAAAGAGTTTACTTACTCCTCTCCTAGTAACTACCAGAATGCTATAACCAGGAGCCATCCTGAGAAGGGACCTATTTTCTGAATTCAGACTGCTCTAGGGGAAGAAACCCCAGTGTATTCTTACCTCTGGGACCCCACATACATTTCTCTGCACTGGCTCCTCTCATGTGTCATGTCTCTTATGTTCAGTAAAGATCCTTGTGGGGGTCTGCCGGAGTCCAGCTCCGACCTGTGGAAGGGTTCTTGCGGGGAGGAGAGAGGAATGAGGAAATGATAGAAAGAGACACAGGATAGCTTCAGGAGGGTTCTGGGTCAATACCCAGCCACCTCAAAGTTTATTCCAAGGGGTTCTTGATACAATGCCAAGGAGTGAGGCAAAGAACTCCCCCTTTCAAGATTAAAGCACCCTGTACAGCCAAATGTAAACCTTTCCAAACACCTGGTAATGATACCCGTAGCCAAATAAATCCTCCCATTATGCAGCCCTGCTGGGTAAAGCAAGCCCAGACTCTGACTCCGAGTAAGGTCTCACTAGATAGCCTCTGTGGGCTCCCACAGATCTAACATAAAACCACTGAGAGTGCCACCTTGTGGGGGAACGGGCATTATAACACAGGAAGGAAGCAGAGTGTGCCACCCACAAGAACTGTGGATTGGGCAGGCTGACTTCTGAGACCTGGGGTATAGTCAGTCACATGCATTTCCCTTGCAATGCCAGGATTAAGGACAATTTCTTGTGGGGTTCCTGTCACCCTTCTCTCACTGTCCTGCATGGGTGTGTGTTATTCACAAGACGAAAGAGAACTCTGATATCTCAGTGTCCCACCACTCCAAAGTCGCAGTCTGTACCGTTTTGGTTCCATCCATGACAGCCTCTCCCCGAGGTTCACAGGCTAAATCACCCACATCCTGCTGCTGTTGCCTTTGAGCACCTCAGCTGAGGTGAAATTTTCTAGCTCCAGCTGTGTCCTACTCCCCACATCTCATCTTGATCCCTGGTGGGCAGTACAAGTAACCAGAGCTGAGAGAAAAATCTCAAGCTGCCCCTCTCTAAGCACACACAGCTCAGGATGTTGGTGTGGGCCTGAGGGTCTACTCTTGGGCACACCTGCAATAGCAGCATAAAAACCACACACACCTGCTTCTACTACACCTATACAGATAGCTTCATTAGTTGTCCTTGTACTTATTGCACATTGCTGACAAGACTAGGTGTGAGTGTCACAGTGTCACCAGTGCCATGGTTTCTCCATGAAGTCTTTGAATCTACACCTGTAACTGGAAGACAGATGTTTCAGACTTCTCACCACCACCACCACCACCACCACAGCAGCCTGCATGCAAGCGACAGAGTCCAAACACTGAGGAAACAGTGCACATGTCAAGTTCAAGGACAACTTGTGGATTAGCTTCTCTTCTTCTACTGTGTGGGACTCAGGGATTGATCTCAGGTCCTCAGGCTTGGAGATGCCTTAACCTGCTGAGCCATCTTGCCAGTCCAAGGATATTTTAAAAAATGGAGTGGAACAATAACAAGCAATGAGACTCAGTCAGTAATAAATATCTCCATAAACTAGATGGCTTCACCACTGAATCTTACCAAATTTTTTTTCCAGAAAAGGCTATTTTTTTTTATCTTATCAAATTTTTAAAGAACTGACTAGCACCAGTGTTTCTAAATTTTTTTATATAAAACTGAAAGGGAAATTTTATTCTATAAGACTAGTATTGCTTATTATCAAAACCTGACAGTGACAGAAAACATTAGACTAATATCATAATGATCATCAGTGCAAAATACTAATAAACTGAACAGTCCACCAAAAAGATCATAAACCAAGCCAGGTGGAGGTGGTGCACACCTTTAATCCCAGTACTGGGGAGGTAGAGGCAGGCAGATCTGAGTTTGAGGACAGTCTGGTCTATAGAGTGAGTTCCAGGACTGTGTTTGTTTTGGGGGGGCCTGCCACCTAGCTCCCAAATAAATCACACACGGAGGCTTATTCTTACTGCCCGGCCTTAGCTTTGCTTATTTCTTGCCAGCTTTCCTTAACTTTACCCGGCTACCTTTGCCTCTGGGCTATTCCCGTTCCTGTCTGTAAATCTTACTCTTACTCCATGGCTTGCTGTGTAGCTAGGTGGCTGTCCCCTGGAGTCCTCCTTCTTCCTCCCAGATTTCTCCTATATATACTGTCTTCCTACCAGCCCTGCCTATCCTTTCACCTGTCTTGCTGTTGGCCATTCAGCTCTTTATTAGACCATCAGGTGTTTTACACAGGCACAGTAACACAGCTTCACAGAGTTAAACAAATATAACATAAACCAAAGTAACACACCTTAAAATAATATTCTGCAATACAAGACAGCCAGGGATGTTACACAGATCATGTTGGTTTGATTTTAGGGAGGTAAAGATGGTAAAACATACTGCAACTCAGTAAGTGTAATATATCCTTATGAGTAGAATGTAGGATAAAAAAGCTTATTTTCTCAGTAAATGTAGAAGAATTTTGATAAAATTCAATATTCATTATACTCATAAAAATTCTGTATAACTTCTAGGTGTTCTAGTTTGCTTCTCTCTTACTATCATAAAATACTAAGCAAAGGCAACTGGAGGTGGGTGGTCCTCTGGCTCACAGCGGTAGCCCATCATCAAGGGAAGTTGAGCAGAGCCTACAGGAGAGTACTGTCTACTGGCTGCTGCTGCCACTTCTACCTAGGGCTTGTTCAGCTTGTTCTTATACACCCATGACCACCTGCCAAAGGTGGCACTCCCCCTACATCAAACAATAATCAAGCAAATGCCCTGTAGACATTCTCACAGGCCAGTCTGATGGGGGCAGTCCCTCAGTCTAGGTTCTCTTTCCAGGTGACTGTAGTTTGTGCCAAGTTAACCAAATTAATCAGCATAATTGACTCCCTTTCAGCTTAAAAGAAAAACATCACTATTTATAATCTTTTCTTGTCCTCAGGATCTCAATGTTAATAGTAGTATCACATATACAACATGGTATAACTTTAAAAATTCTTAAATTCCAACAGTTTTTTTTAAAAAGTCCAAGTTCTCTTTAAAAATTCAAAGTCTCTTAGCTGTTGGCTTCTGTAAAATCCAAAAGAAATTACATATTTTATTTCTAAAGTGAAGAACTGGGGTACAGTTACAGTCAGATCAAAGCAAACCCCAAATCCAGTGTAAATAGCTCAGTGTCCAACATCTGGGGCACATGATCTTCTGGGCTTTAAAGCTTCGGGTAGTCTCACCTCTCCAGCTCTGCTCTCTGGCACATACACTGCTTTGGGACTGTGCTTGACTACCCCACAGTCCTGGCATCTCCAATATGCTGGGTCACCATATAACTGAGGCTTCACCTTCACCAATGGTCCCTCCTGGGCTTTCATAGTGCCAAGCTTCAGATGATTTCTATGACCCCTTCAGTCCTACAGCTCTCATGCCACCAAAAAACAGGAACGTGGGAGACTGTTAAAAGTTCAGTTCACCAGTTGGAGGTGCTACCTGGGCCTGTAACTCTGGACCACAACTTCTGTGTGTTGACCCCGAAGAAGACTTCACCTCAGTGATGTTGGGCTCTTATTAAGCACAGCTGATTCTTCAGTCCCAGCTAACTACCATCAATTGTCCCAGTAAAGGTTTCACCTCAGTGGCTCTGATTTCCTGCTAATCACAGCTGATTCTTCAGCCCTAGCTGACCAGAAACCATACAGTCTTAATTCAAATATATCACAAAGATGTCCCCCATAGAGTCCTTGAACACAGAGGAACACTGCTTCCTGGTGAGTAAGCATCCAAATATGAGCCTGGGGGACCATAGGTTCTGAAATAGAAATACCTAACAGTGACATCAAAAGACTCTTAGAACTGTGTAGAAAGATCTAAAGACTATACCAGAAGACTGTTAGATGCATGATTCAGTAAAGCAGCAGAACACAGAAATTCAGCTAGTTGCTTTTTTATACACAAGCAATTAACGTTTGAAGAGTAACCAAGTTGGGTGGGGAGACTAGGAATAAACTTAAAGAAGTGGAAGACCTCCATTATGAAAATTACAAAATACTGATTAAAAACAAATTACAAGACCCTCTATATTCATGGATTTGAAGTACTACTCAAAATAATATGCTGATTCAATAAAATTCCTACCAAAATACTAGTGACATTACTCACAGAACTAGGAAAAAAAGTAATAAAATTCATA
Source organism: Peromyscus maniculatus bairdii (assembly GCF_049852395.1). Classification (NCBI taxonomy): domain Eukaryota; kingdom Metazoa; phylum Chordata; class Mammalia; order Rodentia; family Cricetidae; genus Peromyscus; species Peromyscus maniculatus. The sequence continues at coordinate 20,268,829 of NC_134873.1, forward strand.
TAGATGCACAAAAGAACTTAAATTGCCCAGTCTTGAATAAAAAAAGAACAAAGCTGTAGACCACACAATAGTGATTTTTAAGATATACTACACTGCCTTAGTAACCAAAACCATGTTATTGGCAAAAAAACAGACATCAGAGACTAATGGAATAGAATAGGAAGCTCAGAAATAATTCTACACATCAACAGCTTTTTTCAAAGAAGTGTTAAAAATATCCTTTTTTAGAAAGGGCTGTCTCTCTAACAAATGGTACAGGGAAAACTGGATACCTACATGTAGTCTACTGAAGTCTGAAGCCTTATCAACCTACCTAAAAACACAAAATAAGTCATACACTGTAATGTAAGATCACTGAGTGATGAAATACAGAGGAAACATTTTAAGATATTGGTGCAGGCAATGGTTTTTTGGAAAGGACTCCAGAAACACAGGAAACAAAAGCAGAAATTGACAATTAAGGTTACATCAAATGAAAAAGCCTTCTACACAGCAAAGGAAAAAGTATCAACAGAATAAAGAGAAAACATTAACAATCAAAAGTAACCCAATTGAAATATAGGCAAATGATCTGAATAGACACTAACCAAGAAACAGATAGATGGCAATAATATACATAAGAATGCTCAATATCAGTCATCAGGCAAGTGTAAATTAAAACAAATGAGTTACCATCTCACTTCAGTTAGAATGGTAGTTTAAATTAGAAAAATATTAAATGCTAGCAATGGTGTGGAGAAAATGGATCCTTAGACACTGGTGGTGGGAATGTAAGTTAGTATGGCCACTCTGGGAAACAATACAGATATTTCTGGGAAAAAAAAAACTTGTTGTTGGTTGTTTTTGCTCTTTTGGGAGGCCTGCCACCCAGCTCTCAAATAAATAACACACAGAGGCTTATTCTTATTTATAAATGCCCGGCCTTAGCTTGACTTGTTTCTTACCAGCTTTTCTTAACTTTAGATTATCCCATCTACCTTTTGCCTCTGGGCTTTTTCCTTTTCTTACTTCTGTAATATTACTTTTACTCTTACTCCATGACTAGCTGGTCCCTAATGTTCTCCTCTCCTTGTTCTCTTGCTCTTTCTTCTTTTTCTCCCAGATTTCCCTTTCTGTTTATTCTCTCTGCTTGCAAGCCCTGCCTATCCTTCCTCCTTCCTTGCTATTGGTTGTTTAGTTCTTTATTAGACCAATCAGGTGTTTTAGATTAGGCAAAGTAACACAGCTTCTCAGAGTTAAACAAATGCAACAAAAAGGAATGGAGCATATCATTGCATCATTAAACAGATGTTCCACAGCATAAACAAATGTAACACATCTTAAAATAATATTCTACAACACAGACTAACTGAAAAGAATAGAACAACCATATCATTGCTGTGTCGCTTTCCTGGGTTTAAATGAAACCAGAATATAGAAGAGACTGTAATTGTAGACTTATTCACCAGAGCCAAGGTTTGGAATAAACCTGTTACTATCCCCAGATAAAGTGACACACACACACACACACACACACACACGGAATGTAGTATTGATCAACCATAAAGATTAATAGAGTTTTGCTATATAGAACTGGAGGGGATCATGTTAAGTAAAATGAGCCAACTACATAAAGACACAGTATGGAATGTTCTCTTTCATATGTGGAAGCAAACAAGGACATATACAAGTTCTAGATTACAGGGGAACTGGGTTGGATGCTCAGGGATTGGGTGGAGAGAAGAAGGGAAGATAGACACTGTTATGGGGTGCCTGGATATACCAAATGGAGTCTTTATTCACCTCCAGTGGAACTCTCCCAAGCAGATTAGTTTGAGGTTTTAAAGGCAAGAATGGCAATTGTGACTTATACAGAAAGGTGGTTTTGGATGTCTGCAGCAAGCAAGCATCATTTGCAGAAGCAGAAATGGAGCAGCTAAGTGGCTACACAGCTCTCATAACCTTGAGGTCAGGCTCGCACTGTATAGGAATTTATGGCTGATAGAGACCAGTTTATCGTAGGAATTTATGGCTGGTCTGAGTGACCGCAGACCAATTTTTGCCCAATATAGTTTTAGCAATTATAGTATTTTCAAGAATGTTTTCAAAAGACATCATAACTATATGTAGTTCAGTAGCCCTCTACAGACACGGTCATTTCATGATATATGTATATATGGAAACATCACAATGAATCATAATTGTATAATTAATATATGCTAGTTATAATTAAATAAGATTGAAAACTTAAAGCCACTAGAAAATAAGTTCACATTCGTTAGAATCAATGAGACAAAAAAATAAATATATGTGCACGTATATATACACACATACAAAAGTATATTCCAAAATATGCTGCACATGATAACTATATGCAGTTTTTTAAAAAAGAAACACAACCAAACACAATGTGTTTGCTTTGATTGGATTCTAGACTGATGAAATTCAACCATATTTTGGGTTTTTTGTTATTGTTGTTTGTTTGTTTTAGTTTTGAGATAGGGTCTTAGTGTGTAGCCGTGGCTGACCTGAAATTCTCAATTATTTCATAACCACATTCTATGAGTTTCATTTTTTCAGAGCTATATAAGTTATATAATATGTAGAAGCTTCCAGAAATAGAGAAAATAAAAACATTGCATACCCTGCTATCTAGAGAGTATGTAAGTGAGACTTATTGGGGATCAAACTGCCAAGGCCATCTCTGGGGGAGGCAGAGAGAAGAGCAAAATGGTGGAAAAGCAAACAGATTTAAGACAGTCAGCAGTGGGTGATCTGAGCTAATGCAGGCTGTCCTGATGGACCCAGAGCTAGGTGGTTAACCTTGGGAGGTTCCTGGAGGATTAAGATTCCTGGTGAACAGAAACCACTTTAGATCTGTTTTCCAGGAACCTTTAGGCTTGCTCACCCGACCACAGTCCTTCTGTTTACCTGGCCAGTGTCCCTCTGTTGAGTAGGACAGTGCCACCTTCACTGCCATTTTGGGGGAGAGGGGCTTTGGACCTGACAGTCATTTGGAATGTCTCCAGTGTTTTAAAATGCCTAACTGTCCGTAATACTTAGTATTAATATGTGAATATATATTTAAATTTTTGATCATATTGCATATTTTGCTTTTTAACATAGTATTTCCTCCCAGCAATATATCATAAGCCATTTAGTAGGAGTGATTTTAATTGATCATATAGAATAACTGATAAATCAATTAATAATCCGTTTAATATTCGTACAGAACCAGATTTTGTTGAAACTGTATAGAGGTAGAAAAGATATATTTGGTGCTTGCCTACTGTGTTGTCCTGGCTTTCCTGGAACTCTCTCTGTAGACCAAGCTGGCCTTGAACTCACAGAGATCCACCTGCTTCTGCCTCCCAAGTACTGGGATTAAAGGAGTGCACCACCATTGCCCAGTATATTTTTTTAACTCTACATTTTTTTTCTAAGAAATCTGAATGAATTGCATAGTCCTCTGAATGGGATATGGAACCTTTATAATCTAGAGGCCTGCTTTAGGGAGTGGGAGGATTGGTAGAGTGAGCAGTGAATGGTTTTGCTGGTGGTGAGAGCAGCAGCTCCCTCCTAGCCTTTCTCTCTGTTCAGCTGAGATGGAAGGGAGGGATGTGGGAATAACGTGCAGCTTCCAACAACGTGTGTCAGCACCTTTGCTACACTGAACACATTCCGTTTGCTTTAGTAGTTAGTGGGTGTAATGAGTAAGGGGAGGGTCCAGATTCTGGCCTGAGTTTGCGTGTGTACTTCTTCTGACATGGGGTGTGCTGGTGCACTCCTGCTTGGGCTACATAATTCTTAACCAGCCGAGGCTACCTGCTGAGCTTCTCTCTCAAACAAAACAACAAAATGAAATTCTGATCTTGCCACTTAGTGGCTGTCAAATTATTTATTTTCTTCTGTGCCTCTCTCAGGTTTGTTTGTTTTTAGATGGATCTTATAATAATACCTTTCTAGACTCCTTCAACATTGCTGTAGGAATTAAGTAAAAGTATATATATGTATGTGCACTTCATATGGACGTGAACATGTATCTTATGTACCTATTATATTTACTTATATAAGGATATTTGGAATATATTTCTTAGTGCAGTATATAGCGTCGTAAGTTATCATTGAATGATGCTATCTTTGCCATCCCCATTGCCAAAGAATAAAATAAGAAGTACTTAGAATTGTCTAGGGCAGATGGTTTTACAGTGGAGCTGTAAAAATATTCAAATTTGAACTTGTATCTCAAATTCTTTGTCTAAAAGTTTAATTTAATGTGAATCTTTGATGGTGAGGAATTCCTTTGTCTTCCATAGTGGTTAACATGTACTTCTTTCTCTTACAGGAGATGGAAAGAACAGTTCATATGTTTGAGACATTCCTATGAACTTGTCAAGATGAGTGGTTTATCCTCTCCAATCTGCTCCTGACGAGCAGTTTTCTGAGCCATTCACTTTCAGATGCACCAATTATGCGCAGAGCCTTGGTGTAAAGTGCTCGCTCACTCATTCTTTCTCTGTTGAATTTGGTGCTATTGTCTCAGGTACCTGAAACCAACCAGCCTACAAGAACCAAACAAAACTTCAGAAACATGTTGTATTTTCACAAATAAAAAATACAACCCCACAGCTTGGAGATTCTGGTGCTACAGAAACCGCTTTCGCTCTGCCCCTCTCTTCTGCACTCTTGGAGAGTCTCTTAGGGAGCAGACCAGCAAACCGGAGGGAACTGGATGGGGCAGTTCTACCTGTGCTGAACTGGTGGAAACCGTGGGCGACTTGCTTTTCCTTTTTCTTTTTTCCTCTTTTCTATCTCTGATCATATCCCACCCCCACCCCCACCCCAGGTAATGGACTAAGACCTGTTTTAGAATTGGCTATGGTGTACTCTGTTGGACATCTGAAGAAACTGGGTGAAATTAGGTTAGGCTCTTTAGAACTGCCTTTAATGTGCCTTTTATTCATTTGAGAGAGATGAGGCTTAATGCATCGATGGGCTCATTTGTAGCAAATTAATTAGAATGTTTTCTTTGGTCACAACCTTGAAAATAAGTTTTGATACTCACTGTCGTTAAGAGACAACAGTATTCTGTATTAAATGCCTGTCTTGTTCTCAAAACAATCAAGATACTCAGTAAGCCACGTGATGTGCTAGTTGTCAAGCTTTCCTGTGGTGTGTTTCTAGTTGAGAAACACATACTAAAACAGCAACAAATGATACACAGCCCACCAAACCCCACGTACTTTTCTGTATTGTTGACAATGATGACCAGAAAATAAATAGTTGGTGGCCATTCTTCTGTCAGATGCAATTTAATAGTTATTCATGTTTGAGTTACCAGAGATATGGTTTTCATGTGTAGTCAATTGTTACTGTTTTGTTTTAAAGCCAGGACTTGCCAAATGGACAGAAAAGAGGAATTTGTCAGAAACTCTGTAAAACTCATTTTCTGTGTAACTGCAAGTGAGCTCTGGTATGTCCTTGAATAACAGTGTTAACATTTAAACCCTGTCCCGTGCTCACATCTTCACAATGCTTCAGTTTGATTGGAATCATTTTGGATCTCGTTGAGTGATTTCTGTGGATTGTACTTACCTGAAAATAATTATGGGTTACTAATTTTACAAAACTTTCTAAAAATTTGGAAACACAGTCTAGGCAGTTGCAAAGAGGCAAAGGGAATGCAGTGACATTTTTTATGAGATAATTTTTAAACAAAATACAAAAATTTTGCAGACAAATTGGCTTGCTATATTCCTTTATTATAGCCGTTAGCTGCAGGTGTGTCTTTCCAATATATGCAACACATATTTGGGTTTTAATTAGGGCACATGGTTGAGGACTACTGCAGAGATACTGAGCTACCTCAGCTGTTTGTTTTTAGTCACCACCAGTGTTTACAGGGTCCTGTAATCACTTTGCCACCGTTGACACGCGGAAGCTAAGGTGCTTGTCTCCTTGCCTGTGGCTGTGGTGGTGTGTAGAGAGCTCGCGCTGGCCTCAGCTACTGCAGTGCTCCCAAGTGCTTCTTTCATTTACCTTCACATTCACCGTCTTCGAGCTTAAGTTTTAAAGGAACGGTCCTTGTTTCTTTATACCTGGTCTGAGGTTTTCATGATATTTAGTTAGTCATGTAATTCAAGATGCTACCATGTAGACACACTGTATTTTTAAGGTGGGCAAGTGTGATTAACGATGAACCATTTTAAAAGGGAGGTGATTTGAAACCTCTAATTTGATTATTGGGAGGATTTTCATGTTTCTTTAGTATTTATTACCATCATACCAGTGCAAACTATTTTACTGTCTGATACATTAGCATTTTGTATTTTGATGGAAATTGTTACAGAATTTAAAGATTTGATGAAATAAGATGTAGCAGATTTTTTGTAGCGAGTTTCTGGTAAAAGGGTTTTTGCAAGTCTCAGGTTCTTGCTGCGCTATTTTCTTCTTTCGTATTTATTCCAGTTTCTCTACTTCAGAAGCATTCTGTTCAAGTAACAGCAGCACTTGTGAAAGGAGGAAAACCGCACATGTTCTAAGTAGGTTTCCCAATCTTGCACGTGAATTAAAAGACGTTAGCCATCAGTGAGTTTGACAAAGGAAATTTATTTATGTATGGCATTAAAAATGCTTTCAAAAGATCACGTCTTCGTTTATGTTTCCCCTTGATGTAGATGGAGAAATCAGAGGCAAACTCAGTACAGGACTGCCACTTTGAACAGTTTAGGTCTTAAGGACAAAGCCAGTCTCATGCCAAGGGGGAGAAATGAGCTGAAATTGCACCAACTCTTCAGGCCCCTTTCCCCCCAAAGAGAAACATACTATACCAGTTTTACAGATATCTGGTGGTTCTATAGATTAAAGCAGCTTGTGAAATTATCCAAGTCGACTCAGTTTTGTTTACCTTTCTGTAAAGTTCATAATTTTTGCTGTATAGCATTGGCAAAAATAATGTACAAATTGACCTCTGTTCTTACTTCCTATGTGAGCATTATAAGTGATAAGCTCCTGTGTAAAACCTTGCTCTCAGATAAATAAATTATGTATCCCAGCCCAGCCAAGCAGAAGTTCATGCTCAGCTGTGGGGGCCCTGGGAGCTTCTTGAAGATGATTGAACTGCATTAGGTTTGAAACTGATGGCTGTGGAATAAATTGTGTTTTCAAGCTTGAATCTTACCTGTGATTAATTTTTTAATGTCCTTTCATGACTTGATTTTTCTCATATGCCAATGTATTTGTAGGTTTACTGGATTTTATTTTTAGGGAGTGGGGTGGTAATTTCTTATCTTCCCTTATTTTGATTAAGTTGGTTCAGCTATGGTGCTAATCAGTAGGTTTTTCAGTGTCAGGTCCCGTAGCTGAATGCCATTGCTGTTATAATTATTATTTGTAACCATATTGGAAGCTTGAATTCGGGCTTGTACCTGCATCTTTTATATTTTGTACATTTGGTTGTTTAGACTTTGGGAGTCCTATTTGGTTTTGGTCATGTATGTCTACTTTGTAGATTAAGTAGACTTCATCAACTATGGTCTATTTTGGGTTTGTAGTTTAATTTAGAATTGTGTTAAATTGATGTTTTGCATTTGACTTCATTTTACTTTAGTTTGGAGTAAATTATTTAATTTTTGAATTCTGGAATTTGAACATTTACTGTAATTTGTAATATAACTGCTGTGAAATACTTGAATAAAGATGATAAGAAAAACATGTCTTTCCTTAGCATGATTGTGAGTGCTGTTGGCTCTCAACATGCAGGGCTGCTTTGCTTTCGGAAGGAAGTAGTTTTGCAGAGAATGCATGTTGTGCTTAGTAAGTCCTCTCCAAAATCTTGATATGTATTTCTTTGAGATTTTAAGTATGCTGCTGGATTTCTTAGCAGAAAGGCTTTCTTTTTCCCCATTGAGAGAGTATAGTTTTAATTTAATTGGATATTATATTGTCTAAACTATGTTGGACAGAAGCCAAGTAGATTACTTAAAAAATCTGTTTTTACATCTGAATGTTCATTTTAAAAAAGACCTTAAAATTGCTTTTGGGGCTCAATCAAACTTAATTTATTCAGTTTTGGTTTCCATAGGAAACTACAGTAAAGACAGAGATTAATCTTGATCTAACTGTTTCATGCTCTCTCTATACTTTTAGACCTGAAGTGACCTTTGGACTTTTTTTTAAAATCAGAATTCCCTCTCTTACCCTACAAGTATGTATGTGCTTGTTACCTCTCAGGCACTGTGCTAGGCAGACTTCATTAACTGTGGTCTGGTGTGGGATATACAGACGGTATGTTCTATCCTTAAGTAGCCTCTACTCTGCTAAGGGAAAGGGGAAACAAAGTAAACACCAGTTAATGGTACTCTGTTCTTTTTAAGAGCTGATCTTGGCATTGTATAGTTTGGTTGATTATCACGATCGAAATCTCACTTGGGCTGCATTTATTTTTGGAGATGGTTTGGAGGGGTTTGAATATAGACACTCTTTTTGTTCTTCCTCTTTACACTTGTAGCTCGAATTTCCTCCCAGCTGCCCACTGCATTGTAGGTTAGAACTCAGAGGGAACTAATGTTCTTGGGAGACTTTCACAGCCATCTCCCTCTCTCCTTTTAGGAGCACAGTTATCTTCAGAATGCTGGCGAGTGATGGAGTCAGGCTTTCTCCTGCTTTTGACTTAATGGCGACTGTTGATGCCAAATGAGCGCCCACTATTTCCCTGACAGTGCTTTTTCTTCAAAAAGCATGTCTGGTCTGTGTAGGGCCACTTGGAGGCGTTAATATGGCAGGCCCCAAAGACTGCACATCAAGCATCAATTTTTAAGACACCCTGATTTTCTTTTTCAGTATCATGTGTTGGGGTGGGGATACATGTGTGCCATGGTGCTCTTGTGGAAGCCAGAAGGTAACTTGGGAGTTGGTTTTCTCCTTCCATTCTGGGATTGAGGAGTTGAATTTGAGTCATCAGGTGTGCACTTAGAGCTGAGCCATCTCGCTGGCCCAAGACATCCTGGTGTTCTTACTAAAATTGCTCTAATTAGAATTCTATCACTGCCTAGAGCTCTTTCAGATGACTGACAGAAGCAGTAAAACTTGCAGGAAAGAAATCCTGTAGTAGCTGATTCCTCATTCGTGGAGAGCTACAAGACAGAGAACCCAAAGGAAGATGGGACTCTAGAGAGTGTTGAGTCTCAATTTTTGGGTCGTGACTCCCTTGGGGCCAAACACCTCTTCCACCGGGGTTGCCTAAGACCATTGGAAAACACAGACATTTACATTACAATTCATAGCAGTAGCAAAATGAACAGTTGTGAAATAATGAATTTTGTGGTTGGGGGTCACCATGGGGAACTTCATTAAGGGTTGCAGCATTAGAAAAGTTGAGAACCACTGCTGTGGGATGTCTTTCTGTATGCTGTGAATATGCGTTGTTTTGATCGGTTGATAAATAAAGCTGCATTGGCCTATGGCTTAGAGGCAGGCAGGAAATCTAATCATACGGAGAGAAGAAAGGGGAGGAGGGAGAGACACCAGCCGCCGCCGAAGGAGCCACAAGATGCCAGTAGACCGGTAATGCCACGGCCACGTGGCAACTTATAGATTAATAGAAATGGGTTAAGTTATCAGAGCTAGCTAGCAAGAAGCCTGCCATAGATCCCACTACTGGTGATTAATATTAAGCCTCTGAGTGATTGTTTTATATAAGCAGCTGCAGGACCTCGGGGGGCCGTGTGGGACCTGAGAAACCTTCCGGCTACAAACCACTGAGCTAGAGAAAAATGTAGCTAGAGCAGAGGATAAAAAGCTGTGCTTTCTGTGTGTTGCTGATGTGTTTTATGACTTGAAGACATGATCTGAGCCTAAGTCTTTGTCCTACTAATCATCTATTGCTGACATGGAGACCTTGGGTCCAGACAGGTGTGCACAACACAAATCTCTTAGTGTCACCCAGCACCACAAAGTAATTGTTAGCGAGATGCTTAGTAAAAAGGGGTGGGCAAGAGCATCCCATGCAGAGGAAACAGGACAGTGAATTACAGAAGATACGTGTGGTGGTGGTGGTGGTGGTATACACTGTAATCCAGAACTTGGGGAGGCGGAAGCAAAAAGACCAGGAGTCCAAGGCCATTCTTGGCTATAAAGTGTATTTGAATCTCACCCGAGCTACATGTAAACCCTGTCTCAAACAGAAGAAAAGCAAAAGGCACAGACACAGGCACGTGTTAGGTTTGGGTCACCCCGACCCGTTCTAGTTTGCTTTAGAACAAAACAGAGGGGAATGGAGTGTTAGTGTTAGAAGGACTTCACATACCAGTTTTTATTTCGGGTCAGAGATGCTACAGGGCCCAAATAGAGAAAGGTATAGTAGAAAGACAAGAATGAAAGTTTCCAAGAAAGGGGCAAGATTCCCAGAAGCCAGTGACTAGATGTTGGCATTGACGGACTTCAGTTGCTCCTGGTTTCTGCCTGGGTCATCAGGTAGATTAGTCGTCACACAGGATGGGATGAATTAGAGTGAATGCAGTATTATTGGACACGGTGCCATCCAGGTCCAGCAGACATTTAGATAAATACAGTATCTAAAGCTTGGAACAGTTTGGAGCTGCAGACTGGAGGTTAGCTGCCTGCAAGTGCTTGCTCAAACCACGAATATGGAGCCTCACGTAAGCAGTGCTTTCAGGGCAGAAGGAAAGTAGAGGGAAAACGTGTTCAAACAACAGGTAGATGAGGCCTGAGGACAGATACTGGTAATGCCTAATCAAAAGGGCCACAGTGAAGAGGGGTGTCGGGGAGCTGAAGGTGAGAGAGCCTGAGCTCCAAACACACCACTATCAGATGCTTCTGTGGAGGAGGTGAGATCCGTCTCTCTACAAGGGTATGTGGCAACTTGGAGATCCTTAATACTTCAAGGAAAAAAAAAAGTTGTGGAATATTACTTTAACTATATAGAGATGTGTTACATTTGTTTATGGTGCAAATTATTTTAACTGTGTGAAGGTGTGTAACATTTGTTTCTGCTGCTTTTGTTAACAGTGTAAAGCTGTGTTACATTTGTTTGTGCAGCATTAGTTCCATTATGTAAAGATGTGTTGCATTTATTTCACCTTGTCTGCCTAAAGCACCTGATTGGTCTAATAAAAAGCTGGACAGCCAATAGCTAGGCAGAAGAGGGATAGGCAGGGCTGGTGAGCAGAGAGAATAAAATAAAGATCGAGAAAAGACTGAAGAGAACCATCGGGAAACGAGGGACGTGCCTGGGATCCGAAGCCGGGCAGCCACCAGCCCACCAGACACGGAATAGATACATAGAAAGAAAGAAAGGTAAGAAGCCACAAGGCAAAAACACAGATATAAGAGAAACAGATTAAAATAAGAGCTAAGATAAAGCTGAACATTCCTAACTAATAAGTCTCCGTGTCATGATAGGGGAGCTGGTTGGTGGCCCCAACAAAGAAAGATTGCTACAAAAGAGCATAATTATAGAGGGGCGCCGTTGAGGATAGGATTTTGTTAAACGGAAAAGCAACATGCTTGCACATCAGGGCTGGAGATGGTGGTGGAGTTGGCCAGGAACCGACAAGGATAAACCGAAGAGGATAGTCACAGGCAGGTACTTGCTGAAAGTCAGAAAACTAAAGAGCACACCGTAGACGTGAACTCTGGGTTTCTGACGGATTGCCCCGTTATTCCCCACAGTATTGTAGTGCCACAAGAGGAGAGTGGAGGCTGAAGATGGGAACCCTCTTGCCGTCATCTCCCTAGGATTATGGGAGTATGCCACCATGACCTTATTTATTTATTTATTTATTTACTTATTTACATACACATACATACACACACACACACACACACACACACACACACACACACACACACATATATATATATATATTTGGATTTTGGAGATAGGGTTTCTCTGTGTAGCTTTGGAGCTTGTCCTGGATCTCACTCTGTGGCTCAACCTGGCCTTGAACTCACTGAGATCTGCCTGGCTCTGCCTCCGAGTGCTGGGATTAAAGGTGTGCGCCACCACCGCCCGAATAGTTTTTATATTGATTGTTAAAATTATATTTTGGGTATATTTGGTTAAATTTCTTAAAAATAGGCTGTGATGATAATTGAGTAAGGTGTTTGCTATGTAAGCATGAAGGTCAGAGTTCAGATTATGAGCATATACATAAAATACTGAGTGTGAGGGCATGCCCCTGTAATCCTCGGACCAGAGAGACAGACAGACAGACAGACAAGACAAAGGGATTCCTGGGCCTTGCTGGCCAGCTAGTTTAATCAAATCAATGAGCTCCAGGTACAGTGACCTTTCCCAAAAAATAAGATGGGACGGGATTAGAGAAGACAACTGATACCAACCTCTGGCTTCCATGTGCATACACTCCACAAAATACAAATTTATTAAGATAACTTCCCCCTAATTCTTTATAAAGTGGTTGTTATATTTTTAAAGTGTAGCTTGCATTATATTTCTGTTGGGTAGCACTGATTTAGAGACATAATCAGGTTCCAGTATTACCTGATTTTATTAGTTTTTGCAAGCTTGCTGCACAAGTGGCAGCGTGCTCTCTTGTTCGGGCACACAGCGCCTGGTTCCTTGTGTGACGTCACCCGTGACTGGTGTTCTAGTCCTGGATACCGTAATTGATGGGTTTAGAAAATGAGTTCTAATGTAGTCACTGCTTACCCATTTATCAGTGGAAAATGGGAAGAGAAGCATCTCTTCTTTGTCACTACTGGTTGGCACAAGCTGTATAGGAAAGATGGAGATTGATGCAGTGGTTCTCAGCCTGTGGGGCGTGACCCTTTTGCGGGTTGGAATGACCCTTTTACCAGGGTCGCCCAAGACCATTCGTTGGAAAACAGATATTACATTATGATTCATAACAGTAGGAAAACTACAGCTATAAAGTAGCACTGAAGATAATTTTATGGTTGGGGCATGGTCACCACAACCTGAGGAACTGTATGAAAGGGTCACAGCATCTAAGAAATAAAGCTTGCCTGAAGATCAGAGGACAGGGCCAGCCACAGAGTTAAACATAGAGGCCAGGCAATGGTGGCACACACCTTTAATCCTAACACTCGGGAGGCAGAGATCTGTCTGGATCTCTGTGAGTTCAAGGCCACACTGGGCTACATGAGATTGATCCAGTCTAGGAGAGAAACAGAGCCAGGCAGTGGTGGCACACACTGCCATTAATTCCAGCACTAGGAAATGGCTGGGCGGAGAAAGGCGTATAAGGCGTGAGGAGACAGGAACTAGAGCTTCTCGGCTGAGGCCTTCAGTCTGAGGATTCGTGGAGATGGGCTCTTCTCTTATTGGCTGAGGAGTTGGTGAGGTGAGAAGCGGCTGTGGCTTGTTTGCTCCGGTCTGGTCTTTTAGCTTTCACTCTGATATCTGTCTGGCTCTGGCTTTTTATTATAAGACCATTTAGGACTCGTGCGACACTCTCCAATAACAAAAACTAAAGGCTACAAGAGGAGTTGTACATGCAAAACACGGAGAGAACTGCTTCACTTGCAAACAGGTTCCTGACCAGGCAGGGACATGGGTCGGGGAAGGGGGGTGGGTGGGCAGAGGGGGAGCACTGTGGTGGGAGAGGGGCAGGGAGAGAGGCAGGGAGGTGCCTTCTCCGAGCATAAATCTACAGGCGAGAGTGGGCCGTCGGGGAATGCCCGTGGCCATTCTGGTTGGTGCTGGCTGTGCTGGCGTGGTGGTGGGAGGCAGAGCCTAGACTGTCTACCTGTCCAGCCGCTAATGCCTGGCTCTTTGGGTGTCAGCAGAGAAAGAGGGTTCACGACAGAAGATCGAGGACCGCGGGGTCACCAGGCCAGAGAGGAAAGGAGGTACGTACCCCGTGGAGTCCGCTATGGAAATTAGGAGAAGCTGGCTCCTTCTGTTCATCGAGCTTCCTTTTCTCGGGCTGGTCCTGTCCATCCTGCCAACCTCTCCACCCTAACAAGATGCCCGTAAGACTGGAGAACGGATACAGAAGCAGGGGGCCTCTCGCTTCTGTTGAGCAGGCACGACAGGAGATGCCACGTCCGTTTTCTGCTTTCCCCAGCTGCCTGGGAACCCACAGTCACGAGGAGGATGGGAGCAGACTGTTCCAGGGAAGGGGCCAGGAGGACAGTGGTGAGGGTCTGGCTGACGCCAAGGATAGAGCATGTGCATGCCTTCTGGGCAGAGGGGCAGGGTGAGCACAGGTTCTGGCGGCACTGAAGCTTTTTGGGTGTCTGTCGGGGGTAGGTGGCATGGTGATACCACATTCGCCACATTGTTGCCAGGGAACTCAGATTGGGCCACACAGTGATTTTCTTGTACGACGCGGCACAGTTGATTTCTGTGATGATGTTCTTGAATGCTTCCTCTGTATTGTTAGGATCCAAGGCTGACATCTCGGTGAAGGGCATGCTGTTCATTTCTGCAAAGGCACAGGTTTTGTCAGTGGGCATAGCCCGCAGGTGGTGCATGTCACCCTTGTGGTACCCGTAAGCCTAATGACAGTGTTGCTGTCTGCCTGGTGCCACAGCTCCTTCATCCAGTGCTGCATGTCTTGTGCATCATGTGCATGGCTGTATCGTGTACCAGCGGTGCAGTTGCTGTGCCAGGGTCGTATGTGAAGGTGATGGCCAGGTAGTGCCCCTGGGGGACAGCGTCTCCGATCTGAGCCTTGATGGTCTCGCCATCTGCCCAAACGCTTCATGTGGCTAACTCCACACCAGTGATAATCTTGCTCTCTAGGTTTAACTTGTTGCAGGTAAAGCATGGCAGACAACAGGTGGTGTTTGCCAACACCTGAGTCCCAGAAGAGCGCCACTTTGAATGGGTTAGTCATGCTCCTCAGTCTAGGTCACCATTGTCCTCCTAGCCAGTTTTAAAAGTCTGTGTTATCCCTCTGTCAGCCATAGCCTATGAGTTAGTTTTCTTAGTCTTTATGAATGAATTCATAGATTTTAAACATACAAGGTGTATTTATTTTTTTATTTTTAATGATATGTCTGTCTGTGTTTCTGTGTGGGTACGTGCCCATGAATCTAAGTGCCTGTGAAGGCCAGAAGAAGGTGATGGATCCTCCAGAGTTAGAGTCAAGGGGGTTGTGAGCCCTACCCACTCCTTATGGGTACTGAGAACTGGTCGTATACTTTGCATGAGCAGTACGCCTCCTAACAGTTGAACTATCTCTCCATACCCCAGGATGGTCCAGGTCATTACTATTATTGTGTTGGTGCCAGAATGCTCCCATTTGGCAATGGTAATCATTTCAAGTTAGCTCCTGAGTCCAACCCTGGTTGTCTCCTGTTAGTTTTAATCTCTGTTGCATCTCTATGGCGGTGACATCCCCTCTTTGTCCAGATACTGGCAATTTAAAAGGTTTTTAATGTGTTTACATGTGTGTATCTGCACGAGTTTATGTATATCATGTGCATGCCGTGTCTCTGGAGGCCAGACAGCAACGGATCCTTCGGAACTGGAGTTAAGGCACTGTGGGTGCTGGGCACTGAACCTGGGTCCTATGCAAGAGCAGTTAGTCTTTTAACTACCTAGCCATATCTCCAGCCCCAGATATCGGCAGCTGTTATCTTTATGTTTTGTTTCCTGATCAGTATGTGAGTGTCCATCCTATGGATGCATGTGCATGAACATGTGTGGGATGAGTGTGCACATGAGTATGCCCACGTGGAAGCCAGAGGTCTACATTGGGCATCATTCCTCAGAGCCATCCACCTTTTTTTTTTTTTTTTTTTTTTTTTTTTTTTTTAGGTAGGGTCCTTCATTAGGCCCTGACTTACAGACTAGCAAGCCTGAAAGGCCTGTCTCTGTCTCCCCAGTGCTGGGATTTCAAGCTCACCACTCCACCCTGCTTCTTACGTGGGTACTGGGTACCAAACTCAGGTCCTTGGGTTTGGACAGCAAATATTTTTTGACTGAGCCATCTCCCCATCTTTTTCATAAAAATAGTTTTGTTCCCCCAAGGAAATTTTTATTTTCTGACTTCTGCTTTTAAGTATTACTTTTCTTCTACTTTGTTTGTTGAGCTGAAAGATGAGCTCATTCATTGGAAACCTACCCTCTTGTCTAATATAAGCATTTAGTGTTAACTATTAAGCTTTGTTTTAGCTGCATCTTACACATCTTGACATTTTGCATTCTTTCAGTTCAACATGTTTCTACTTTCCCTCAAAACTCCATTGGCTCCTCAATCATTTAGGTAGGTGTGTATTGTTTTAACTTTGAAGTATTTCTGTTGCTGATTTCTCAGTTAATCCCGATATGGCCAAAGAAACACACTCTATGTGGTTCTAATTATTTTAAATTTATTCTGATTTGTGGCCAGAAGTAGGGTGTTTCTGGGCAAATGTTTTTATGAGCCCCTGGGAAAACAATGCATTTGGTTGTCTTTAGGAGGAGTGTCTTCTAAGTGCCTAATTGATTACCACGCTGTTTGGGTCTTCCGTACCCTTGCTGATTTTTCTGTCTATTCCCATCCGTTACTGGGAAGAGGTATGCTGAACTCCTCAAATGTAATTGTGGATCTGTCTGCCTCTCCCTTTGGTTGTGTTGCATTTTGCTTCCTGTATCTTGAAGCGCCACTGTTGGTTGTATCACATTTAGAACTGTTACGTGTTCTTAGCAAATGGAGCCTTTTGTCATTGTGTGATAGATACTCTTTAGTGAGCAGCGCAGATCAGGAGTCTGCTTTGCCTGCCATTCATATCCTTACCTCCTCTATCTATCTATCTGTCTGTCTGTCTGTCTATCTATATATCATCTACACACACTATATATATATTTCAAGACAGGGTTTGTCGGTGTACACCAGGCTGGCCTCAAACTTAGAGATCTGCCTGCCTCTGCTTCCAGAGTGCTGAGATTAAAGGTGTGCGCCACCACTGCCCGGCCCCTCGTCTGTTTTAAGGATGTATTTGGATGGTATTGCTTTTCCCACTGTTTTACTTTATACACCCAGCCTCTCATCTTTCCATGTATGGGTCATAATTGTAACCAATTTCATTTTAAAGCTCTAATTGGCTGCCTTTTTTTTTTTTAAATTAGTGACTCTAGAACTGCGTAACATCTCATTCTGTTAAATAGAAGGGGTGTTTCTGGGAGCTGAGTGGAGGAGCGGGTTCTGTAGGTAACAGAGGGATAAAGGAGGCAGAAATGGGAGGACAAGGCAGTTGCTCAGTGTCAGGTAGTTAGGGTTGGAGCAGAGACCTCATTTATTGTGTTTGCTCGGGCACACAGAGCCTCTTCTGATTGGTTGCTGGCCATCTCCGGGAGTTTTGTTTTTCTTCAAGCTTGTTCATTCGTTTTTAATTCTGCACTTACCTGCTTTGTCATTGTGTTTAATTACTCCGTACTTTGTGTAAGTGGTTTGCAGAAGTTTGCTTCAAAGCCGCGGCCTCCCATATAAATTTCACTCAGCATAGGTAATTTCTCCAATGAGGGGAAAATATGGCCGCCATTGTTCTAGGGCTAGACCCTGAAGTTTTCAATTCTGAGAGTCGGATGAAGTAGCTAAATATGAGTATTACCAAAAAACTAAAATAGACATACCACTTATCTACTTTCTGTCTCTGTGAACTTGAATGTTCTTATTTTATTGATCAGATTTTTTTATTTTATTCACTTTTGCTATATAGCCCAGCCAAGTCTGGAACTTGCTACATAGTTCATGCTGACCTTGAACTCATGTCTTCCTTTCCAAACCTCCTGAGTACTGGGATTACAGCCATGTGCCTCCATGTCCAGCCTGAATTTGACTCTTCTTGGATTTCATCTCCTCATTTCTCACTTCTCTCAGCATTGTGTCCTCAAGGTTTATCCCTGCTAACGCCCCTCAGGATTTCCTTCCTTGTAAAGTCTCAGAATATCCGATTATGTGGAATACGCTACATTCTGTTTATCCACCCATCCTTCAATGGACATGTGGCTGCTTCTGTCTTTGGCTATTGCAGATAATGCTGTGAATGTTCCTTGAAGTCCCTGCTTACATTTCTTTTATGGATATGTCCAAAAGTAGAATCACTGGATCATATGGTAGTTCCATTTTTAATTTTGCAAGGAATTACCATACTGTTTTCCTTAGCAGCCGAGCCATTTTTATTCCCACAGAAGGTGTACAGAGTTCTAACTTCTCCATAACCTCACTGACACTTGTTATTTTCTGGGTTATTTTTGGGGGGCGGGGTGGGGGAGGGGAAGGGGGCATAGCAGCTGTGCTAATGTCATGGTCTAGTTTACAGTCAAAGTAATTACGCACATATGTGGATTTTACTCTGTTGTGTTTTCTATTTGTCTATTTTGGGTTATTTAGCTCTAATATTCCATTTTCATTTCTTGGGTTTCTGACTATCTCTGAACAACTTGTAGGGGCTTCTTTGATACTTTACATACTTTTCACAATTTACCTAAAATGAACCTTTTCCTACCGTATACAAAAATATAGAAACCTTCCATCCAAATGCAGTAGTGGTCGTAGGAAGTGCATTTACACACACTGGAAACTCCATCAGACAATGTTTTCCCTTCAATTGTCACAAATACTTTTAGGAACTTAAGGGTAAAAATAATTTACCCAGGACTGGAGTCCCACATTTCCTCTAGGGCCAGTAAGAGAGGAAAGCAGACAAAGGGCGCTCGTCATCAAGACTGATGACCTGAGTTTGATCCCTGGATTCCACGTGGTGGAAGGAGAGAACAGAACAGAATCCTGTAAGTTCTCATCTGGCCTCCATCTGCACCACGGTGTGTGTGTGTGTGTGTGTGTGTGTGTGTGTGTGTGAGAGAGAGAGAGAGAGAGAAAGAGAGAGAGAGAGAGAGAGCAAGCAAGCAAGCAAGCAAGCATGCACACCCACAGATGAATGAATGAATGGATGAATGAATGAGTGTAATTTAAAGAATTTCTTTGAAGCAAGTCCAGTAAGGACAGATTCTTAGTTTTTCTTCATTGGAGAGTTTCTTTATTTCTGAAGGAAGTGTTCACTAGATGGGGAATTTGGGGATTGACAGTTGTGGTATTTCAGCATTTTCAGATGTTACTGCGGGGAGGCCTACAGAATCCATGGCTTCTGATACGAGATGCACGATGTTGATGAAGCTCAGAAGCCGTAAAAGAACTTTGTCTGGACTCTTGGGAATGGCAGTTTGAGAAATATAGCCTCAGATAGGTCTGAATGGGCATCCCAAGGAAGTTCGGATTGTGCAGGGCTTGCAAAGAGAGGAAGAGGAAGACAAAGGTAGCTTTTGCAGGTGTTTGAAAGAGAAAAGTGATTGGTACAGAAAAGTTAGCGCGGCAGGTGTATCCAGCCTTTGGACATTGCTGCCAGATGCACCCACGCAGCCATACTTGAGCATTGTGCTGCAGTAGCATTACAGAAAGACATCTCATCATGTTGTAAATGTACAATTTTGTCCTGGACCATGTCCGTAGCTATCCTTGGCTGCATTCAGCCCGTGGGCCATGGATCAGGCACAGCTGTGGGGCCGAGTGTCACTAGATGGAGTAGTTACTTCTCTCCTTGCTGTAACCAAAAGCCTGACAAAAATCAATAGAGGGAGAGTGTATCTTAGCTCCCAGTTCAAAGGACTCCAGTCCACCATGGAGAGAAAGGTGAGGGTTGGGTGTGGCTTGATCCTTGGTGCCGACCAGGAAGTGGAGAAAGGAAGTACTCTGCTGGCCCCTTCCCTTTCCCCTTTTTATTCTCTAGGGAACTCTAGCCCATGGGATGCCACACAGGGTGGGCCCCAGGTAAACCACTCTGAGAAATACCATCAACAGACATACCCAATGATATGCCCCATTAATATCACGGGCATTTCTTTTTCTTTTTTCTTTTCTTTTCTTTTCTTTTCTTTTCTTTTCTTTTCTTTTCTTTTCTTTTCTTTTCTTTTCTTTTCTCTTCTCTTCTCTTCTCTTCTCTTCTTTTCTTTTCTTTTCTTTTCTTTTCTTTTTTTGTTGTTGTTCTGTTGAGACGGGGTTTCTCCGTGTAGTTTTGATTGGTGCCTGTCCTGAATCTCACTCTTTAGACCAGGCTGGCCTCGAACTCACAGAGATCCGCCTGGCTCTGCCTCCCGAGTGCTGGGATTAAAGGCGTGCACCACCATCGCCATCCGGCTTCATAGGTATTTCTTAATGCAGTCAAGGCAGCAGTTGGAACTGACTATCACAGTAGGTCATACATTATTGATCTCCAAGCCTTTGCTAGGGAGAAGAATCATCTGTGGAGGTGACAGCTAGCTGTAACCTTCACTGTAGGATGAGGATTTTTTTTTTTTCAATTTGGGTCCAGTTCCAAAGTTCACATCCCCAGTCATGACGGCAGCTTGAGATGTGTGTAACTCCTGTTCTCTTAATACTCGTTCTCCCGAGGCTGTCTTGAAATGTTTCTTATTGTTGGGTTGGCTTTTTGGTGACAAGGTCTCTGTCTAGACTGGCCTTGAGTTTGCCAGGTAATACCGCATCAACCTCGCAAAGTGCTGGACGTACAGGTGTGTGCCGCCATGTCTGGCTTTGAAATGCTCTTTCAATTTGTTGATTTTCTTTTGAATATTTCAAGTTGTCATTTGAATTGTGGCTTATGTCGTACGCTGTTTTCTCTGGCTACTTCTAAAGACCTTTTCTTGACATTGACTCTCAATCATCGTATCTGGGCATGCATTTCTGTAAGATTCTCCAGTCTAGGGTTTACTGATC
Source organism: Peromyscus maniculatus bairdii (assembly GCF_049852395.1). Taxonomy (NCBI): domain Eukaryota; kingdom Metazoa; phylum Chordata; class Mammalia; order Rodentia; family Cricetidae; genus Peromyscus; species Peromyscus maniculatus. Next base: position 20,289,516 of record NC_134873.1, read on the forward strand.
TTTGGATCTGTAAGGTTAGGTACTCTGCCTGTTTGAGACATTTTTGGTCATTATTTCTTTCAGTTCTCTGTGCCAACATCTTTCTCTTCTCCTATTGGGGTTTCAGTGACATGGGTGTTGGATCTTTTTATATAGTCCTGAAAGTTACTGAGGCTGTGCTCATTTTTTAAGAGATTTATTTATGTGTGTCCGTTTGAGTGTATCCACATGTGTATATATGGGTGTGCATGCAGAGACCGGAAGAGGGTCAGGTATCCTTCTTGATCACTTCCTACTGATTCCCTTGGTGTGGGGTCTCTCCCTGAATCTAGGGCTTATGTTTTCTCCATTAGGCTGGTAGTCAGAAATCCCCAGTGGTCCTCCATCTCTGTCCCCCTTGGACCCGGGGTTACAGATGTCTGCAGGATGTCAGCGTCTTACATAGTTGCTAGGAGCCAAACTCCAGTCCCCATGATGCTCAGTGAGTGCTCTAATTTTAACTGCCGAGCCACCTTTTTGACCCCTCTGTTCATTTTTTTTTAAGACAGGGTTTCTCTGTGTAGCTTCAATGCCTGTCCTGGATCTCGCTCTGTAGACCAGGCTGGCCTCGAACTCACAGAGATCCGCCTGCCTCTGCCTCCCGAGTGCTGGGATTAAAGGCGTGCGCCACCACCGCCCGGCTCCTCTGTTCAATTTTAATAAAGTTTTTTTTTCTTTCTATTCTTCAGTTTTGAAGATTTTTTTATATTTATTTTCTTTAAATCATTTCAGCATCTGTACAACCCCCTGGTTGGTGTGTGTGTGTGTTAATTACCTTTTCTTTTGTGAGTTACTTAATGTATTCCTAACTCTTAAATGTCAAGTGATCTTGAATTGTGTCCTGGCCATTTTGAAAATCATCTATGAGATGCTGAACTTGGTTACAATCCTGTGGAGAGGGCTGACTTTTTTTTTTTTTGTTTTTGTTTTTAGCAAACAATCAACCTGGTTGTGTTCAGACAAGAAGTCTTGGCTGGTTTCTGTGGCTGGGTTTCTATCATCAAAGTTATGTTTCAATGGCTTGGTAGTGCTTTTATGCTCCATCCCTTTGGTAAGCTAAAATGGCTCCCTGCAAGTTCACCCCACATGGTGAAGGGACATTGAAGACACAATTAACCATGAGATGGAGAGGTTGTTGGAGATCATCATGGAGCCATAGTGGAATCACATGGATACAGGAAAGTTAGATTCTTCCTACAGCTCCCAGGAGGAACACAGGTACACAGATGCCTTGTCTTAGCTCCTAGACCCTAATTCAGACTAACCATGTCCAGAACCACAAGACAATAAATGCATTCTCATGCGCTGTAGGGTTTATGGGAACTTTGAAGAGTAGCCACAGCCGTGTGCACACCCAGAGGGACCTGGTGGCAGTCATCCTCAGAGTTTAGATATGGATCGCGCTCTTTTGATCCCAGCCAGCTCTCCACAAGCACAGCTCAGCATTTCATGCAGTCCCGTGGAGCACTCAGTTTCTCTTATGGCCACTGCCACTGCAGGGGGTGGATTCATTCCTGGAACTCGCCTGGCACTGGGTCTGGACAGTCTAATGAGAGTGTTTCTTCTGGGATTCTGGCTGCCACAGAGACTGAGCTAGGAGATAGAGAATGCTTGTCTCTGTCTCTGTGCTGGGGTCACAGGCATTCATAGCCATGCCAGAGTGGGGTTTTTTTGTTTGTGTTTCTTCTACATGAAGAAACAAACTTGATCCAGTTTTCCAAGCTCTAACCCCCCTTCTCCTGAACCTCCCCTCTCAGTTTATGATGAGATACACTTGGTCACAGAGAGCTTGGTGAGTGGGAAACGTGCAGGGTAGAAGCACAGGTTTAGGAGAGTCACAGATGAAAACAGGAAAGAATGAGGCACACTTGAAGTGTCAACCAATGTGAATACACTTCCCCAGCCCTGCAGCTCTCTACCCAAAAGAAGCCACAAAGGAGGCTACTAGTTAGGTTGCTAGGACTGTCGTTTGTCTTCTGGATCTGGCAGAAGGACTTGGGTGTTAGAAGGGCGAGGTAACCATTGAGAGGAGGGATGCAAGTCGGGTGATGGTGGCACACGCCTTTAATCCCAGTGCTCCAAAGGCAGACCTAGGCGGATCTGAGTTCGAGGCCGGCCTGGTCTACAAACCCAGTTCCGAGATAGCTGGGATTCTGTTACACAGAGAAACCCTGTGTCGAAGAAAAAAAAAATCAATAAAGGAAAAGAGGAGGGACGCATTTCTGAGAAGTGAACTCGGGGTGTAGCTGCTGAATTGGGAGACATTGGAAAGCATCAAAAACTAAAGGCTGTGACTTAAAGAGGAAACACAGGGCCTGCAGTTGTTCTCACCTAGCATGCATGAAAACCTGGGTCGGCATGTGCTTGTGATCCCAGGACCAGGAGGTCAAGGCAGAAGAGTCTGAAGTTCAAGATCACCCTCCCCCTTGGCTGTACAACAAGTTAGAGCCCAGAATGGGATATACAAGACCTTGTCTCAACAACAAAAAGGCAGTAATTTAAGAGGGGCCATGCACATGACTCCATCACTCCCCAGCATTCCGAAGATAACTGTGCTCCTAAAAGGAGAGAGGGAGATGGCTGTGAAGATGGCTCAGAGGTTAAGAGCACTGACTGTTCTTTCAGAGGTCCTGAATTCAATTCCCAGCACCCACATGGTGGCTCACAACCATCTGTAATGAGATCTGACACCCTCTTCTGTATACATAATAAATAAATCTTTAAAAAAAGTCAAAGTGTGGTGTTCATGATTTCACAGGTATCGTGGATTCAGATAATAATGAAAGAAATGTTCAATGAGGTACTGCTTAATATAGTTGATCTAAATTCCAAAATACCTGTGGTAGTTTGAATAAAAATGTACCCCATAGGTCTATAGGGTGTGGCACTATTAGGAGGTGTGGCCTTGTTGGAGTAGGTTTGTCTTGTTGGAGGAAGTGTGTCACTAGGGGGTGGGCTTGGAAGTCTGAGATGCTCAAGCCAGGCCAGTGTGGCAGTCTCTTCCTGCTGCCTGAGTATCCAGATGTAGAACTCTCGGCTACCTCTCCAGCACCATGTCTGCCTGCATGATGCCATGCTTCTTGTCATGACGATAAAGGACTAAACCTCTGAACTGTAAGCCGGCCTCAATGAAATGCTTTCCTTTATAAGAGTTGCCGTGGTCATGGTGTCTCTTCACAGCAACAGAAACCCTAATTGTGCCCTTGAACTTCTAATTTCTCAAGCAACAGTAAATCCGTAATCGTTGCTCTGAATTTATATATTGTTGGAGTCCAAAAGCCACAGAGAAAAACACAGCCCCAAGAAACTCTGGGCTCCATCAAAGCACACGAGTGCCCCTCATCATGTTTCAGTGGCCATTATAGCACAGAGCCTTTTGTAATATTCTCATTGTGGCAAAAAAGCAAAATCAGTTAGTATGGGAGTTTAGTATTTCTAAATACTGTATGGTTACTTTGTTTAAAGCTTAAGGCTCTTTTAGAAAGACTTGAAAATTAATTGCAATTTTTTTCTTTAGCATTTTAATAAACACAGGAGCTTGACTTGGCAGCAGATGCCAGTAATCCCAGCACTTGGGGGGCAGAGTCAGGTGGATCTCTGTGAGTTCGAGGCCAGCCTAGTCTGCAGAGTGAGTGAGTTCCAGGACAGGCAGCAAAACTACACAGAGAAACCCTGTCTCAAAAAACAAAACAAAACAAAACAAAAAAGGAAGCAATTGCCTATCACACAGTTAAATTCCAGATCACTGGTCAGCTATACTGATTTCCACATTTACTGAACTTAGTCAACCTCAGAAACAAAAGAAGTAGATTATTAGAGAGCTTTCATCCCACAGTCCCAACATTTTATGACTGGAGTTGGCTGTAACTTTGTCTGCTAACACAAATATTTATGTCAAGACAAGGATGCAATCGAATGCCTTTATGTTTTAATGTGGTACTTTAATGAAACGCTACAATCACTGTGAACATTTTTTAATTTAAACACAGGTGATTGAAAGGAAGGAGACTTGGTTTGGGAATCAAGAGCTAAGCAAGGGCTGCCTTGGGGAGCCATGTGCTTAGCAAGGGTTCTCAATTCACTGAACTGTCCCTGGACACTGACAGGCCATGGACTGACTTGTTGAAATCTCAGAGCCTGGTGGGCTTCCCTGAGGATCCTCTGCAGGGCTGTGTCACAATTGAATTCATGTTCCATTCACTTCCTCTGATCATCTCTGTGACGATGACTTCCTTTACTTGATAAAGCATGGAAATGGTACCCTGTGCTGCCGAGGCAGTTGAGACCATGCTGTGTGCAGCTGCTCCATGTAAGCATGTTACTGTGGTCTAAAGACCTTTACATCATAGCCTAGTGGTGTAGGCCTATAACTGCAGCTACTCAGGAGGTTGTAAGTTCAAGGCCAGCTTTGGCAACTTAAGACTGGTCTCAAAATAAAAAGTGAGAGAGAGAGAGAGAGAGAGAGAGAGAGAGAGAGAGAGAGAGAGAGAGAGAGAGAGAGAACACGAACAAGAACTAGGGATGTAGCCCTAGAGTACTTGCTCACCATGTGTAAAGCTTGTTTGATCTCTAGTTCTGGAGGAAGAGGAGGAAAATGAGGAGGAGGAAGCAAGACCTTCACAGGATATTGGTAATATACTCTGGAGTTTAGCACTAACAAGTGGCAATCTGTTTTCTTAGTTTTAATTTTCTCAGATACTTTATTTTGAATCCTTTCTGGTTTCTTTACTGCTTATGGTGGTCACACACACACACACACACACACACACACACACACACAAACACACACGTATGTGTAGTAGGATATTTTAAGGTGTGTTACTTTTGTTCATGTTGCATTTGTTTAACTCTGTGAAGCTGTGTTACTGTGCCTGTGTAACACACCTGATGGTCTAATAAAGAGCTGAACGGCCAATAGTGAGGCAGGAGAAAGGAATAGGCAGGGCTGGCAGGAGAGAGACTATATAGGAGAAGAAATCTGGGAGGAAAAAGGAAGTAACCAGAGAAGGAGGAGGACTCCAGGGGCTAGCTACGCAGCAAGCTGTGGAGTAAGAGTAAGATTTACAGAAGAGAATGGGAAATAGCCCAGATGCAAAAGGTAGACGGGATAATGTTAGTTAAAGAAAGCTGGCAAGAAACAAGCCAAGCTAAGGCTGGGCATTAATAGGTAAGAATAAGCCTCTGTGTGTGATTTATTTGGGAGCTGGGTGGGGGGCCCCTCAAAAGAGTAAAATACCAACGACAATATGCACACAAAGAATTTCTTAGGTTGAAACTCAGGGAGACACTACTTTCTGTCGCTCACTGCCACAGAAGCACTTTACAGGGGCTGGGGACGTGGTTTACAGTGGCAGAGTGTGGTTGCTTAACATGCAGCCTTGGGTGTGATCCTCTGGCACTGCAGGCAAAAGAAAAGAAAAGCGAGGAAAAAACCATATGCATAGCATATCTACGTTTTTATTATAGAAGTATATATGTAATTGCTTGTATAAATTCTTGAAAAGAGAGAATATATGCTCGCAGTCCCACGAGTACAATGATAGGGCTGCACACTTGGTCGTTTCGTATGAACGTAGGGGTTTTCTGAGGTAGCCTGGGGAGGAAAAAGAACCCTGGGTTCAGAGTTGTTAGCACTCAGCAGTACTGGGTGGTCTTGCAAAGTGGGTTCTTCTATGTACATTGATACACATGCATATATATCTTCCACACATAGCTGCACATTTTTTAAAGACATTTTTTTATTCATTTTACATACCAACCACAGATCCCCCCCTCTTCCCTCCTCCCGCCCACCAGCCTTTCCTTCAACCCCCTCCCCATTCCCTCCTCCAAGGTAAGGCCTCCCATGGGGAGCCAGCAGAGCCTGGTACATTCAGTTGAGGAAGATTCAAGCCCCTCCCCCTGCATCAAGGCTGAGCGCTAAGGTGTCCTGTCTGTCAGGTAGTGGACTCCAAAATGCCAGCTCATGCACTAGGGGATGGATCCTGATCCTATTGCCATGGGGCCCTGCACACCTTAAGCTACAATCTTGTACGAGTATGGATTTTCTTTGTTTTTGTGTCTTTCATACCTGAATTGCGAGGATCCAGTGCTTTGTACGCTTAGCGTGGTGGCGAGCGCATCGTGAGTGTCAACAGACAAGTACTAGTCATCCTCACACACCCTGTTAGAATAGCTGGCGTTGTTTTCCTAGAGTTCATGTCATTTCTTTATGGCTGTCTAGAAGTGATTTACTCAGTGCTCCTTGGGAACCTGATACTTGGTGCCTGCCTCCTTGCTGTCCATCTGCAGAACCCTCGGTACTTCTATAGGGACCCATGCGCCTCCTCAGCACAGCTCCCCCTACAGGTGGGTTTAGGGAGTTAATAGTGAGTTTCAGTGTTGAGCATTTATTTTTAACTTTTTGATCCTGTTTGCCAGCACCTTTTTATTACTATTAATTTTTTTTTGTTCTAACACCTATTTCTACTTAACATTTTCCAATTGCATTAACCTGGTCCCTTTAACTGAGATTCTCTTTATCACACAGGCAATAGATCTTTCTCTCGATTGCTCTCTTATTTTGAGGTTCTTAAGAAAAAAAATCCACACACCACGTGGAGTGTTCTTCTCACTATCTTTGTTAGGCCAGGTGGTTGTACCTTGATGGTACTCATGGTGGGTCTCCTGATCTGGTAGAGCCATCTCTCTATGGTAAAATGGAATCTGTTTACCACCAGAGTTAGGTAAAAAAAAACACATGAAACTCTTCATGGACCACAAGAACATTTTCCTTGATTAAAAAAAAAAAAAGACTAGACAAGAATGGAGCTAACATACTGCTCTCATCACAAGTTATCATTTCAGCCCTTCATGATTGCCATCCTTCGTATTGCCTCCAGTCTTCCTTCCAGGATTGATGTTCCTAGGGAAATATTTATTTGATAGATGTATGGTCCTCTCATCCCAAGGCTTCAGCCAAGTTTTCAGGAGAATCCCTCTTCTCACCTCCTCTTCCAAGTCTTATTAGGGTTTTGCTTTCAAGGAAACACTAGATCTTGGTAAGATTTAGGGATTAAGGGCCATGGAGGCTTCATGTGGGTGACTATGTTGGAACGTCCTTCCGGACAGAGTCATTCCACATTTCATGCTAAATAAACCCTGCCTAGGTGTCCTGGGGATAGCCAAGTGTGTCTGTGTGGCAGACCAGAGAACCCTTCAGGCATAAAGGAGGAAGCAGGAAGACCACCCTACCTGGGTCTTAGCATGGAAATCGTACTTGATTTTCTTCCCAGAGGAAGTGTCTTGTATCTCCTGCTAGGCTGATGAACTGAGAACATATAAAAGTGACTCCAGTGCAGGAGTGAAGGGGGGTGTGGAGGGCGGGGGGAGGCGAGGAGGGGGGGGGAGCAAGTTATGGAGCTTTAGGATGCATGGCTGTGATGAGAAGATCATAAGGAAGAGTCTAGCTCAAGTCCATTGCGCCTGTGAGTCCTTTCAACTTTGACCTTCCACTGTCTTTCACGGGTTACGTGCATCCGCCTCTGTCCTCTTGCAAAGGGTCCTCCCCAATCATCCAAACCTACGTGGACGTCTATAAGAGGACACATACTCTCAGTAACCAAGAGGAGTAACAGGCTTGCACAGGGCTGTGGCGATCCTGAGGCGAACACCATGGCACACAAAGACATTGCATCGGCTTCCGAGTCTAGATCTATAAATATATTTATTATAATATAACAACTTAACAATAAACATATACTATGTACAATACCATTACAGAGAACCCTGTTTTATATCATTCACAGAAATAGCCAGTTTTGCTCCAGTGTGATAGATGAGGAGAGAAACAGAATTTCAGTGTCATCTGCGGAGTCCTGTTGACCACTAACACCTCCCTTGGAGGCAGACGCACACCAATGCTCACATTCGCCCTGCCCCAGGCAGTTAGAAATTTGTGCTCCAGTCCTTGGGTTCACACTTGCACCCTGTTTGACATAAATACTTTTTAAATGACATACAAGGTATGTAGTTTTGTGCTTATTACTTTTTTTTTTAAATAATAAATAATATTAAAAACTGCATAACGAAGCTCGGTATCTTTGTCAGGTGGGAGCCACACTTGGGATGCTGGACGCAGATGCCGGTCGGTGAGGACTGGGGTTTTGTGTCGTCCAATACTGAAGGATGGAAAGTGTGTCCTGTCTCTCTCTCTGCCAAACGGTTCTTATCGTGAAGTGACGGCGGCGGCGGCGGCGGCGGCGAGCGGACTTCCCAGGTAGGAAAAATGGTGTGTATTTGGTACTAACTTCAACTAAACAGCATGGTGGCGACGGCGGCGGCGGTGGCGGCCTTCTTCCTGCCCTGGAATGGAAACTGATGGCCGGGTGAGGTTTGAAGGTCTAAGGACTAATGGGAAGGGCCTTTCTCTTTTGAGCCTCGTCGGGATCTCTTTCCTGGCTTCCCTTTTCTCGGGTCACTGTTACAACAAGGCAACAAGAATGGTTGTTCTCGTGCCCCTCAGGCCGTGGCTGTCATGGCTCGTCTAAGAAGGCTGTCCCCATCCTGAGAGCTCTTGTGGCAGGTGCCTTGAATATATAGCTATAAATATCAAAAATAGTCTCCTGTGCTTTGTAGACATTTCTTCTCCCTCCCGCCCCTCCCTCCCTTGCTGGGCCTGGGTCCTCAGCTTTACCTCATGGAGGGACAGCTGGACTGGTGTCAGAAGCCAGAACTATATTCTTCTAGGATAGACCCTTGCCCCACTGACAATGCCTCCATGAGGCATGGTCTTCCAGGGCTGTCTGGGAGTTAACTTTTTCCAAAAATAAAGTGGGGGCATGGCCCATCTCAGGAGAGATCCTCTATTCTGCACACATAGAAAAATGAGAGCGAGTGCCCCGCCCCGTGGCTCTGGCACTACCTACAAAGAGCTTTGGGAAGTCCCTGTGTTATCCCTCTGGTGGCCTCCCCCTCTCGGTACTTAAAAATAGCCTTTTGTGTATCAAGAAAATGCCTTGGAAATCTAAATAATTCATTCTGGCTAAGAGAAAGCGAGCACATCCACCATGTCCCTTTTGCAGCGAAAACATGGTTAGAAAAACCCGTGAAGGACAGGCGGTTCTTCCCAGCGATCCCTGGGGCTGCCAGCCCTGGCTGGGCACACGCAGCTGGCTCTCTCTCCTGTCTGGTGGCCACCAGCCCCCTCCTAGGCCTTGGTGCTGCACGGTCCCGTCCTTCATTTTTTTTTTTTTCTCTCGGCCACTTGAACGTGTAGATTGGTTAAAAACGAAACAAAAAGTAGGAATCAAAGTGATAAGGACACTTTGACCTTATTCCCAAAGAGCCTGATGCTCAATATTGTCACAGGATAACTGATCTATGGTGGTTTAGGGATTGAGCTTGCTCTGCAAGAAGGAAAAATAAAATAAAATAAAATAAACCAAACAGCTTCTCTCCCAGTTGAAAAATATGTGAAAGTATTGCACCGGGCAGAGCGAGTGCCCGCCCCGGGGTTGAGAGCAAGCGCCTTGGATGGCCAGCGATCCCTGGCTCCCTCTGCGTGTTCCAGGTTCCTGCTGCCCGGAGCACTGTGCCCCACTTCATCCAAAAGGCGAGGATGATTTTCTACATTCAATGTAGAGAATATTCGAAATGTCCGCGCAGTGAGTTTCTTGATTGTGTTGTGTGGGCCTCTCATTGGTGTCGAAAGGATAACCATGGTGTGTGGGCATGGTGCCTCACCAGACTTGTCCCGTAGGCTCGTCCTGGGCGCTCTGCTGACGTCAGCCGCTTTGAATATACTTCTTTATCACGACACAGCCGTGTCTGAACACAGGACAGGGCATGTGGGGTAGGAGGGTCCATGTGTTGGTTGTGGGCTCATAGGCTTCCATGTTGCCCAGGGCAGGTCCCTCGCTGCTCACGATGCCTCCGGTTGCATAAATTTTACCATCGAGCACCACAGCGCTACGAGAGGAAAAGCCGGGCAGAGAGTTAGGCCTGGAATTTCCATAGTGGTTCTGGGGACAGAATCCCAACACTGTCCTGGTTAAGGGGGGGGAGGGGTAAGACCCTCTTGCACAGGCAGTGTGGGGTCTCCTCGCTCTTCTTTGCCACCTAACCTGGGCTAATAAACAAAACAGCAAGGACATTTTTTTTCTACAGGAGCACTTGGGATGTCTGAGGTACTGTTCTGAGGGGAGACAGGCCCGTTTTCATTAGCCGCCTCCTGCCGGCTCTGCTGACAGACTGGCTGCCAAGGGGGTCGCTTCTTACACAGATGCCTACCCATCCCTGGGCCTTTACTGACCTACGGACAGCTGCAAAGGGGGTCGCTTCTTACACAGGTGCCTGCCCATCTCCGGGCCTTTCCTGGGCCTCTTCTTATTGTGCATACAGAGCCTTCTGAGTGTTCACACCGAGTTGGGGATGTGACTCAAAATGCCAAGAGACAGAACGATGGGTCAGATCTAACCAAGTAGCAGCCCTGCGATGGGGAGGCCCTGCCTCGCTGCCCAGGGACCTAAGAGTGCCACTTTCTTCCTGTTTCCTCAACACATGTGACCGGGGTTGCTACCACCTGTAACTCAAGGGCCAAGCATGCTCTGAGGGTGACCAACAGCTCTGCCTGGACCTGTTTCCTGAGTGACACTCGCTGACTGGGACCTGTTATCCCAAAAGCCCGGTATCCTGCCTTTTCTGCATTTCTTTAAATGTACCTTATTAAGTGTGTTCATTGCATTTTATGTGTTTTGCTTGCATGTATGTATGTGCACAGCATGCATGCCTGGTGTCTGCAGAGGCCATCGGATACCCTGGAAGTGGAATTACAGGTATTTGTGAACCTCCATGTGGATGCTGGGAATCTAGCCCGGGTCCTCTGGAAGAGCAACAGGTGCTCTTATCCACTAAGGCGTCTCTCCAGCCCTGTACTTCCTAGTGCTTTTCCGCTGTTGCTTCTAGCCTCGACTTCTCCTTCATCACTCCATCAAATGGCCGATTCTTCTTGACTATTTCTTGAGACATGGACCCAGAAGTTTTCCAAGACTCGACTCACATTGGAACACATCTCGACTCCAGATTCCTTATGTGGCACTGCGGCCTCCCTAGTGCTCCTTTCTACTTCCTCCCTGCTCTGGGCTTTCATGTCCTGTTTGTATCGCCGGCCATCTCCCTGGTTCTCTCACAAAGGCCAGCTTCCACCCAACCCCTGGTACCCAGTGTTTCCTGTGACTCATCGTCTCAGGTGAAACATGGGCCTCTTCCTCACCATCAGTAGTCCAGACGTCACTGTCAGCGACCGAAAAGTCAGACCGTGACTGCGGTTGTGGTACTGAGGGATGGATAGTTCAAAACCCGAGGAACCAGAACGCCACCAGGAGCCTGGCAGTTCTCTGGCCTGAACACCAGAGCCGATAGAATTTTCTAGGGCTGGGGGAGCTGCGTATCCAAGTTGTAGTAACATCCTGGGAGTTAGAGTTAGCTTCTGTGGTAGCTATGCAAACAATAGTTGCTCAATAAATGCTTCCTGTTCCCATTACTGAAAACTTAGTCATTGCCTCTGCGCAGACAACAAGGAATCTTCGAAAGAACCTGCTATGGCATTGCCAAGAGTGGAGTGTCTGGCCCTGCCGCACCCCCCCCCCCTATTCCTGTTCCTCTTAGAACGGTAAAGGAGATGGCCAGAAGGGCAAGGACTGGTGTCTCACAGACCTGGGGTCAGGGTGCTAGGAGCCGATCTGTGTTCTACCTCTTCTTCCTCCATGTGCTTGCAAGTCAGTAGCTTTTGAGTATCTTGTCTTTTTTTTTTTTGGCCTGGGCCAGCATGGGGCTCACACATGTGAGCATTCCCCGTCATGAGGAGGGCCAGTTGTCCCTACCTGCCTCTGGAAGGCACCCTGGGGTGGGGGAGAGAGAGCTGGCCTGGCTTCTCACTGAAGGGAGGGTGCCATTTTGATGTCTCTTCCAGTGTGAGATGAGGTCCTAGGGAGGCACTGTTTGGGGGGTCCTGGGCCAGCTGCTATCACAGGATCCTATCACAGCTGTTTTTTAGGGGTGCCATACCGTACACTAGCCCTGACATCCATTTCTGGGGTGGTGGGGGTGGTGGTGGGGGTGGGGTGAGGAAGGCCACCGCTCCAGGTTTGCAGTTGTGTTTTGGTTTGGGGAGGGCGGTGAGTCCTTGGAATCCCACTTCCGGTGGGTCCGCCCATGCACCCCGCCCCCGCCCCAACACCTCCCCAACCCCGGCTCGGGTACCCCCTCACCTGCAGAACTGGCGAGAGTGGTTCATGTTCGGGCCTGCCTTGATGTTGCCCTTTTCTGGGTCGTAGATGGTGGTGGCTCGGGCGTACGATCCTCCCAGGATGAAGACAAAGCCGTTGAGGGTGACAGCGGGGGCATACTTGTTGTCTGTGAGGATGGCAGAACCAGGTGGTCAGGGCAGGCGGTCTTGGCCTCCCTTCTCTCTCTTTCCCAGTGGCGTTCCCAACACCAGTATGTCACTGATTGCCCTGAGGACAGGCTGGGGGGACAGGAGCAGCCCGAATCTAGACGTACTGGCATCCCGGCTGCACTTGGGCTTTGGGGCTACCTACTACCCACCGCTAGACCTGAGTCTGCAGACTCTCTGGGCATAGCCTGATTCTATCTGGGATGTGGGACTGTGCAGGGCGGGGGTGGGGTGGGCCACTGGGCTGGACTGGGGAGATGCCAGATTCTTACCGATCATTGGGGACTCAATGAAGCTCCACGTGTTGGTCTGTGGCACGTAGGACTGAAGGACGCCTGCGGCTCGGCCTGCCTCATTGACCCCACCAAACACGTAGACCTTGCCACCACACACGGTGGCCGCGGCTGAGTGCACTGCCTTGGGCAGAGGGGCTACCGCCTCCCATTGGTTAGTGATGGTGTCGTACCTGCGAAGAGGAGAAAGAGACAGACTTTGTGCAATGCAGGCCACAGCCCAGGGAAGCAGCACCTGGGGGAAATCCAGCGTCTGCTTTTTGCCTTCAGCATCGCTGGCACAGGGAACCCAGGCCTTGCTCCAAACTGGTTCTATAGGCCTCCTTTTGAGCTGCAGTGGGGCCTTTTTGCTGCCTGGCTAACCTCTGTGTAGATCCTGCCCTTGCTTACATAGTGAGCATCCCTGTGTACCCAGATGATTTCTGCCTCCAAGAAGCTGCTGGCCCAGTGGGGAGGACAGTCACATCAAACATGCAAAATCCAATGATCGTGAAGGATGTGTGGCGTGATGATGAGCGAGGGGACCAACATGCACACAGCAGTACACCCCCCTTCTCTCATAGGTGCGCTTAAGCCTCTCTGGAGAGCAGCCCAGGGCTGGTTCTGGAGGGGTGAATGCGCTATCACTATCAGGCATAGGTTGGACAGACACAAATGGGTTCAGGAAAGCCTGATGTTTGAAAAAAAAAAAATGGACCCAAAGGGAGTGGCACTATTAGGAGGCGTGGCTTTGTTGGGGCGGGCGTGGCTTTGTCTGGGTAGGCGTGGCTTTGTTGGAGTGGGCGTGGCCTCGGAGGAAGTGCATCACTGTAGAGGCGGGCTTTGAGGTCTTATATATGCTCAAGCCACACCCATCGTCTTAGACCACTTCCTGTTGCCTTCGGGTTGGGGTGTAAGAATTCTCAGCATCTTCCCCAGCACCCTGTCTGCCTGCATGCTGCCTTGCTTCTTGCCATGACGACCATGGACTTAACCTCTGAACTGTAACGTGAGCCACCCCAGTGAAATGTTTTCTGGTGTAGGAGGTGCTGAGGTCATGGTGTCTCTTCACAGCCACAGGAACCCTGACTCAGATAGGAAGCTAATTGAAGGTGAGGGGACAAACGTGGGCACAGTGGCATTTGAGGGACATCTGGAGTCGTTCAGGATGGCTGGAGGTAGGGTAGATTAGAGGGCCTTTTGTGTGCCGAGCTTAGGGACTTTGTGTAGTGAGCGGTGGGGAAGCCGTGCAGGTTTAAGCAGGGAAATAACACAAAACAGAAGAGAGACCACTGTGGCTGCAGGGTGGGGGGAAGGTACTTCTGGGAGGAGGCTGGACGCTTGGTGAGAAACAGGTGACGGGTCAAAGGATGAGTGTGAGGGACTGGGCATGGGAGGGGTGAGGAGAGAGGTACGTTGGCTGTGGGGATGTTGTAGCTAAGAGGGACCGGACTACACGGGGTGCTTTGGGGGGGGGGTGTCTCTGTATTGGAAGAACTGAGGAGGCGGCTAGAGGAGAGGGAAGAGTCCAATGGTAATCGGTGTCTGTGGGTACATGTCGGCGCTGTGCAGCAGACAGCTGGGCATGGAGATCTGGGCTGAATTGTTCGCTTTGGGGGTCACCAGCACAAGATGGACATGAGAGCTAAGGAGTGTCCTGGGGAGTCCAGGTGGTCCTGAGGCTGAGGACATGTTGGGGGGGGGGTCAGCTATGAGGGGTAGAGAAGCACTCTCTTCGAGGGCAGTCAATGTCAGTCAGCAACTCTGCCTAGAAGACAGAGGACCTCACGTGGGGATGGGGTTGGGGGTTGGGGTTAAGGCATGAAGTCTTGAGCAGGTCATGGTGTGAAAAGAGATGCACACAAGGCATTGTGTGTCGGAGTGGAAGAGGGCGGAAGTACATTGGAGACAGAGACTGGGTGATGGCAGACGCAGACTTCTGAGGAACCTGAGCCACGAAGAGGGCAGAGATGGGGGTTCTCAGAAAGGAACATGGACTCATCCGGGGATGGCGGGGGTGGGTGGGGTGTTAAGTAGAATGCTCACCAGTGTTTACCAGCCACCTCTCTTGAGAAAAACATCCTCCAAAAACCCTGCTGGTTTCTGTGATGTAAGCCCTTGCACCTGCCTGACCCCATCAGCAGGATGTGGGAGTCCAGGAGAAGAGCCTCTGTGCCGTGGTCACGGCTGTCTAGACGCTCTCTCCCCCACATGCAGCTCTAACAGTCATGTAAAACCCCAAATAGAGAGCAGGAAAATGCCGTGGCTAGCCAGGAAGTGATAAATTGTGAGGAGTGGATTATCTGTGCGTTAAGATGGAATTCTAATTTTTAATAATAACTGGGTCGCACAGTTCCCCACATGTTATCAGCCGCTTCTCCTGAGCCCATTGAAATGAACTCTGGTGCAACACTGATTTTGTTTTAATGGCGGTGGGGGTGGGGTGGGGGGGTGTTAAGTACATTTTTTTTTTTTTTGTGTGTGTGTGTGTGTAGATGGGATGAAGCCCAAGGGAATGAGCAAAAAGTTAACTAAACAGCCAGACTCCAAATCTGTGCATTCTGCATCCATAGATGCAGGCAGGCAGTTGTACACAGGAAATAGCTAAAATCTGTATCTGTATCGAACATGTACAGATTTTCCATTATTTCCAAAAGCAATACAGGATAACGGCTCTTTACATAGCACTTGCATTGTGTTAGGTAGTGTAAGTGGTGTGTGAAATGATGTGAAGTACCTCGAGTCTGCAGCAGGCTGTGCACAGGTATTTGTATGTAGATACCATACCATTTTATATGAGGACTAAAGAGCTCACAAACATGGGTGGACAGGCATCCTGAAACGAGCCCCCTGTGGGTACCAGGGGGACTTCGCAGTATAAGCAAGAGAGGATGGCAACTGAGTCCCAGCGCTCGGATGCTGCACCCCCCCCCCCCCGGGAGTTTAAGGCTAGCCTGGGTAACCGATCCTACTGAGGGAGGGGGAAGGGAGGGAGAGGAAGATAGACTGAGAGGAAGGAGAGAGAGAACCCACACCTGGGGATCACAGGGAACCCTGAAGAGCCCTGAGCCCTCCCTTGTAGTGGGTAGCTGTTCCAGCTTTGACCTGGAAGTACTACCCCCATTGAGGTGGCTGGTAACTGTCACGCCTACGAGGCGGGGCCGAGAGAGGAGCCTTTAGGACCCGAGATCCAGATGTGCCGGCTCTCGTGGTTCCTGGATCCTGGACGCTGGAGGTAGACGGAGCAGAGTTCTCCAGAGAACACCCCTGGACTGCGCTATACCTTTCCTGGACCCTGTAACCTATCTCTTTACTTGTAGGTTACCCCACAAAATAAACCTCCCTTTTAACTACGTGGAGTGGCCTTGATAATTTCACTAATACTTGCTCACCCCATGGTTTGGATCTGTTATTTGCCTTGCAGAACGTGACAAAGGAACTGAAGGCTCCTGGTCCTGTAAGGCTTCTTCTGGCAGATAGAGCAGATGCTAATTAAAAAGGAGTTGTGTGCAGGGGCAGAGGAGAAAGGAAAATGGAAGTCGAAGACGTCACGGCTGCAGGCGCATGGCTGGCGTTATCCGAGAGACATAAAAGGTGCTTGGTGTCTTTGTTGAGAGAGGGATCTGTGAATCCAGGTTGATCTGGTACGTCCTAAGCAGCCAAGGGTGAGTGTCACCTCTGAGACCTCCCCAGCGCTGCCCTTACAAACGCGGACAACCATCCCTACTTTATGTAGCGGCGGGAATCAAACTCCGGGCTGCCTGCGGTTCTAAGCAACTATTGTACCTCCAGAACATTTGAGTTCTCGATCCAGGGCCCCCTTTACTCTGGTAAGCAGGAGGTGGGGTCGCCAAAAGTAGTCAGGGAGCTTGTGTGTGGAATCTGGGCTGTGAGGAGAGAGGAGAGCCCTTGCTTCTGAGAGGAAATGGCTGGTAAGGCAGACCCTAAGAGTGCCTTGCTGCATGTAGGGCTGGCTGGAGGCTTGAGTCTCCAGTGTGTAGCAGAACCACGGTAGGATGCTAGGACTTTCCTTGCCAGCCCCGGGGAGACGGGGAGGAGAAGGCAAAGCTGGACAGATCTGCTTCACATACAGTGCAGGATGAAGTAGCAAAGAGAGAGGAGAGGTCTAGACACGTGGAGGCCAAGGAGGCAGGAAACAGCTGCTGGGATGAGCAGAACCGGAACTAAGCAGGCTGGCCAAGGTTCCAAGGACCTAGCTGCCCTCAATGCTCCTGCTTAACTGTAGCTGCCCCAACATTTACTGTAGACCTACCAGCAGGGTACCTCTGTGGCTCCTCACTCCATATGTGTCTGCACCCAAAGCATGGGCCCAAGTTTGCTCACTGTGACACCAGAGATTTTGGTTAGCACATGGCTATGACCAGCACACGTCTCCCATGCTTCCCCTATGAGCCTCCTTTGGACAAGAGCCATCATTAGCTCAGAGATGGGTGCTCTGGGAAGAGGGTCTTATGTGGACTGTGTTTCTGGTTCTTGAGTGTGTGGGGAAGGGACAGCCAAGTGATATCCACTTCTGGACTTGGATATGCCGAAGTCTCTATGGGGGCAGCAAGGGCTGATGCTATTCAGTTGTAGATGGATGATATATAGCTAATACGTAATGGAGTAAGTGTCTTTTTGGGGTAGAGTCAGAGTTCAGATACCTTTTTTTTTTTTTTTTTTAAGCCAATATGGCAGCAAGCCAAAGAGCCCCCACAGAAAGAGCTGGGGGATGAGAAAGATTATGTGGTTGTTAGCCCTCAGTCTTTCGGCATAATGACACATTCCGCCAAACACAAATTTCCTGAGAGTTTGTTATTCCAGGTGGCTGATTGCCAAGCCATGAGCCCTCCCGTCAGCTCAATCTGTCAGCTTCCTGCGTAAGAAGGATATGCTAATGACATGCAAATGACCTAGCTGAGTGAGGCGTTCCGCTATCATTTATGCGGTAACCACAGCTCCTGCAATATATTGCTGTAAAATATTAGACCCAGTTATTTATATAATGATATAATACAGGTTTGTCTATGGTGCTGTTGTTTTAATCTATAATTATGTAATCTTGCTCTATTCCTGTAACACAGTAATGTAATATAATTATAATACACCGTATATCTCATTCATTATCAATATAATAGCCATTTGTACCATTAGTGCTTGCCGTGGAACAAAGCACCCTCACGCCTGTCCCCATTACACTGACCTTCCTGTCACCCTGAATTGTTATCACCGCTGCCGTGTGGCACAGAGACTGACTTACCCAAAGGGGGGGTCTGCTCCTGGGGTAGCGACTGGGTGCCTCTTCCCCTACATGCTCTACCCCCTTGCATGGGTACTACCTAGGGGCTTCTAGCCTTTGTCCTAGCTTACAAGCACAGATGATGGGCCGAGGGAGCACTCAGGGTCCCTCAGCTTCTCCTCTTCCATCCAGTGGGCCACCGGGGGTCGGGGGTGGGGTGGACTTAAGTCTCAGGTGCCCGGCGCCCACATTTATTTTCCAGCTACCTGGAAGGCTGAGCTCCTTAGAGAAGGGCCAGTATAGGCAGTAGCCCCCTGGGACCTTGGAGAATTGCTTCAGGGCCCAAGAAAAGAGGATGGGAGCTTCTCTCTCTCTCTCTCTCTCTCTCTCTCTCTCTCTCTCTCTCTCTCTCTCTCTCTCTCCATCAGTGCGTTTGATCTTTCAACAAATCCCTGTATTTATCAACAAGTAGAACTTTGCAAAACGAGTAATCAGCATTTTAGGAGATTAAAAATAGCTGACGGAAGCAAAGCAGGATGACATCCGGCGCGGCGGACTCCTACGTGGAAAATGTCGCCTTGCTCGTGTGTTTATTATTGGCTGACAAATGACTGGAAGCTGATGCTTCTGGGGGAGCGTAGGGGTCCACCTGGACGTGCAGCAGGTCATGCTGAAGACCCCCCCCCCCCGGTGTTAGGGCTGGTTTGAGTCCAAGCACAGTATTAATATGCTCATAATCACCCGGGGATTTCCCATTATCATCAAATCAATATGACAATTAAATGTTGTTACCAAGCCGTCTCTGCCTCCACTTGGGGGACTTAAAAGCCCACAGTGAACATTCAGAACCTGTCTCCCTCTGAAACCCGTCCTTGCTGGAGCATTCATCAAGTGTCCAATTAGCCACCCAGGGGGAAGAAAAAATTCAAATTGAGGGGTATGTGTGGCTTCACCGGCAGAAGGATGTCACATTGCAAAGTCTGCTTTCTGGTGGCAGCTAACGGTGTGAGCCATGGTAAGGGAAAGAGTGAGTTATGATTTTACTGATTGTAAGTGGGGCTGTTACCCGAGGCTGGGGGTCAGCTTCGTGTATCATTCTCTGGGGCACCAGTTTCTTCTGAAGCAAGACTGAGGTGGTCTTGTGCTAACTAACGGTCCTCTCAAACAGGTCTCAAGCATCTCTTTCTAGGTGATCTGCCCATTCTCTGATGAGAGCTGTCTCCCTGGCTCAGAGCAGGAAAGGATCTTGGCATTTTCCCCTAGGGCAGTATCCGCCTCCAGCCTCTGGCCCTCAGGCCTATGCCTGACTTACACCACATCCTCAACAGCCTGGCCGGGGTCGGGGTGGGGAGACAGCCTGAGACTTGTAACAAAGGACAGGCTAACCTCGGATCTGGAGCTCACTGGCTCATAGTTTTCCTCGGGAGAACTAGAGGGCTAGCCAGACTGTGCCCTTACATTGCTTAGTTGGTGGGTGGTGTCTCTTCCCTGCGTTCCTACCAATTTCCCTGGCATGTGTGGGGGGCAGGAAGGATACGTGCACCCCTTGCTTGGCAGGAACAAAGTGGTACAACCACTGGCATGGCCCATAGTGGGGACATGGATTCCAGCTTTTCTTCTGATTTCTGAGAGGTCTCTGGGCTGGTACTTGCAATCTACTGTGTCCCGCTAGCCAAGCTCACTCATGTCCTTCCATGATTGGACCTTGGGCTATACCTGTTATACCTGAATGGATGTTGACAAGAATGTCCTCTCTCGTGACTCACCTCTTGTGTCCCCTTTTACTACGCACTATGAGCTTGGAATGGGCCCGTCTGTGGGCCACTGGCGTCAGGTAGGTGTTGGAGGGGGAGGCGTGATGTGATGTGAGGGTTGAGCGACTTGGAGAGGTGCCACCGGCTCAGGGACTGTGGCTGCCTTACCTCTCCACGTGGTCCACATTGCCTGCCACTCCAAGTCCCCCGAGCGTGTAAATCTTCCCATCATAGACGAGACTGTTGTGGCGGCAGCGAGGGACAGTCATTCTGGAGACCAGGTTCCAGTTATCCAACAGGGACATGTAGCACCAGACATCCGCCAGCGTCACCCCTGATTCCATACCACCTGTGGACAGTATGGGGGGGGTACAAAGAGCAGGCGGGGGGCTGAAGAAGGGCCCGAGGACAGGACGCCCAGCTCCACGGACAGAGGCAGGGGGGGAGGCTTCCTCTGCCAACCAGATAGACGCTCTGGGCCCTCGGCCTTCCGTCCTCGGCCCGGTGTGTGGTCAGGCAGAGAGAGGTCCCTTTGGGAAACCCGTCCCAGGTCCTGCCCAGCCCTTGGGAGCCTCACCTGAGAGGTAGATGTTGTCCCCGGCACTCACTACACTGAAGAACTCTCGGTCATAGAAAGGCAGCGAGGCCAGGGGGTACCACTTGTTGTTCTGTGGATTCCAGCAGGTGACAGCCACCAGTGAGCGCTGGGTCATCCCCACCATCTGCCGGCCCCCAACCAAAACGATGACCTCGGCCACACCTGCGGGGGGGGGGGGGGACACGGATGGGCATCCTTGGGACACACCCTTACTGCGTCAGCGGCTACTACGCCTGGCTCCTGTCTGGGGGTGGGGGACCACCTGGAGCCAGCTGATTCCATGGTATCTTGCAATTGGGTGGGTGGGTGGGGAATTTGGGCATGTCCCAGGATACCTGCAGAGAGGCGGGGCCGGGTTCGGGGTGTCTGCATCTCCTGCCGGGCGTGGGGCAGCATGTGGTAGCGTTTAGCCTCATTGACCAGGTCCCGGCATGCTTCCGATGACTTGATGAGCTCTTCATTGTCCACCACATTGAGCAGATAGCTGGGGTGGATGAATGGGAGGCGGACGGCGGCGAGGAGCTCTGCTGCGTGCTGTGGGACAGAAGAGGCGGGATTCTGCTTAGGGGAAGGCACCGCTTGGGAGCTGACTGGAGAAGGGCTTCCCATCTGGGGTGTGTCTTAGAAGTGCGCACAGTCGCCGGGTGGCGGCGGCGGCGGCGCACGCCTTTAATCCCAGCACTCGGGAGGCAGAGCCAGGCGGATCTCTGTGAGTTCGAGGCCAGCCTGGGCTACCAAGTGAGCTCCAGGAATGGTGCAAAGCTACGCAGAGAAACCCTGTCTCAAAAAACCAAAAAAAAAAAAAAAAAAAAAAAAGTGCGCACAGTCCAGCCTGTTATACTAGACGAGGGGAGGCATGGCGGGCTGACTGGAGGCGTGGTGGCCCCAGCTGGCCCCAGACTAGCCCCTTTCTCCATCCCTCCAGCCTCTCATCTTCACCCCCCATCTATGTCGTGGATCCTGATGGCACATCATGCTGCCAGGCGACGACGGACACCGGGAGAGCAGGCGTCTTGCGTCTTGAAGAGGTGGGAGTGTGACAGGAACCAGGTGGGAGGGCCCAGAAGAGCTTAAATGAGACGATGATTGTCAGGTGACGGGGGACACCTGTGTGTCCTTAAGTACTGCAGCTCCTCAGTAGCGTCACCTTGTCTCATCTTGGCTTCTTTATCCTTCACTCAAGGCTTCTCCTGAATTGATGGGGACTTCCCCTGCGACGACGGGCAAACCGCTCACCGCTCCACCCACTTGTGTTTTGTCCGGAGAATGACTGGCAGGAGTAATTGGGAGCCAATAGATGGCACGTTAAGCTTGTTACTGCAGCCGCGGAGGCTGATGAGACCCCTACTTCCGACCGGGGTTTAGCCAGGGCTGTGGATGTGATGGTGTCGCTGGGGAGATAGATGATGGTGGCGGTGGGAGAGTTGCGGGCTGGGAGGTGGGGGAGGACATCCGGAGGCACGGGAGAGTGGAAAGCGATGTGACATTTGAGGAGAGTGACATGGGGCTGCTTCTTGGGTGCAAAGGGTCTTTTTGGAGGGATGCAGCAGTTAGCAGACGGGAAGCAGCGAGACCGGGGTCTCTGGGCAAGCCTGCCTGAGCCCATACCACACTCTGGGCTGTGGACGTAGACGTGAGGGTCGTAGAGAACTATGGATGGCAGTTACTGTCCTTAGCTACACAACTCCAATTCCTTTGTTTAAAAAAAAAAAAAAAATGCTTCCTGCCAACCTGATCCAATGCGGAGGAACCCACCCCTCATGGACCCTAAGGACCCAGTGGTGGGTTGAGATGGGGCAGCAGGCCATCCATATCTCTCTCATCCTTGTCTCTAGTCTTCCCCTCCCCTCCCCTGTTCCCCATCTCCCCTTCCTTCCCTCGAGTCAGAGGCTGAAGCTCTCACTAGGCAGTCAAGTCTGGCCTTGGATATCCCTAGTCTTCCTGTTTCTCCTTCCAAGAGCTGGAATAAGAGGCATGTGTTACCGTACTTGGCCGTGCCCTTTTCATGCCCGATGAGACGTGAGGGCCTTTCTGACCCATCACTTGATGGCTTCGGCGTGTTCTGGGGTCTGGTTCCCCTGACTCCGTCCTAGCTGGTTAGGCTCTTACTTCCATCCTTGTCCCCATTTGCTGTTTTATATGCCGGCCCTCCCAAGGGTTTCCGGCAGCTGCCCCGACTTTCCGGCTCCTTCCTACAACAGTCAGTAACAATTCCCCTCTGCGCGGGGCCTCCCGTTGGGGCCTTCTGGGTAGGAACGGGCCTATTGGCTCCCCAAGACTCAGGTGGCTATCTGGGGAGACCGCTGCGTTTTCTTTTCTCCTGTGAATGAACACTCTGGTTTTTCCTGTCTCCTCTGGGAACCTCACGTTCTCTCCTGTCGCACACTCGGTCGTTTCCCCCACTTCCAGAATGGTCTCTGTTTGCTCTCCACTCACTGGATAGCCAGAGTATGTGCTCTGACCTCCGGGGGTCCCATATACCCTGCTCAGGCACCCACTTTCCTGCGAAGAACCCCGGTACCTCCCACCCACGCCCTGTGTTGTCTTGGCAAACCCGGAGACTCATTCTAGGTGGAGTGGAGGTCATTAAGAGTGGAGGGTTGAGCCGGGCGGTGGTGGCGCACGCCTTTAATCCCAGCACTCGGGAGGCAGAGGCAGGCGGATCTCTGAGTTCGAGGCCAGCCTGGGCTACAGAGTGAGTTCCAGGAAAGGCGCAAAGCTACACAGAGAAACCCTGTCTTGAAAAACCAAAAAAAAAAAAAAAAAAAAAAAGAGTGGAGGGTTTTGTGTGTGTGTGTGTGTGTGTACGTGTATGTACTAGACTCTCTCTCATTATTTCCGACTCCTATACAATCCTTGCTGTTGAGACATGCAGCCCTTCCCCTTCCTCCACCCTTGCAGCAGACCCCACCCCTGCAGGGACTGGGTGCAGCAGGCCTACCTACCTGCGCCCGTGCTGCTGGGTCCTTCTTGATCCACCTGATGACAGTTTCATAGACCAGCTCCTCGGCCTTGGTGTTGAGACTGTCATTGGAGACGTAGGCGATAAAGTCATCCTTCGAGATGCTGAGGATCTCCTCCTGGGCCGCCACCTCGGGGAAGATCTGCAGCGCGAAGGCCTTGGCCATGTGGTAGAGCTCGCTGCACTGCATGGCCTCAGCCATGGCCAGCACACCCAGGCAGTTGCTGGCGGTCAGCTGCTTCTCTAGGTGGGAGGGGGGCAGGAGAGTGAATGGTCACTGATCCAGGATCACCTGAAAGGATCACCTCTTGTTTCCATCATCATCATCCCTGGACCTTCCTCTGAACCCCATCCGTTTCCTGGTGACCTGCCTCCCGTGACTCTGAGCCTCAGATCCGTTCCCCAGGTTTCCCTCTGCCCTGACTCCCGTGGGCCTCCCAGGGCCTAGTTCTACCCCTGCAGACCATAGCAGAAGACCACTGCTGTGAGGCATGGCATGAGCTGCCTCCCTGACCGTGGGGGTGGGGGGAGCTGGGGCCTCAGGATTTGGGCCTGGGCTGTGGGTAGCGGCCACTTTGAAACTTAAGGTGTCTTCTATCATGACAGGCATGCCTGAGGTCACAGACACCTTTTTTAAAAACCTTGTAACACAGCAGCCCTCACATGTCAATCCACTGTCTCCCATGGCCCTTAGATTCCCTTAGTCTACCATCTAGAACCTGGGGTCTGGTAGCTGGCTCTTCTGAAATCTGGCTAATGGCTCTTTCGGGCTAGAACTGGGTGTGTGCCCCATCCTGCCGTTACAGCGCCTGACCCTCCTGGATTAATTAGCTCCTTCCGAAGTCCTCACTGAGCTTCCAAACTCTAGCTTTCCTTTCTGCATACCACACCCAGGCTCTGTATTTATTTGTGTGTGTGTGTGTGTGTGTGTGTGTGTGTGTGTGTGTGTGTGTGTGTGTGTGTGTGTTATATGTTATGGTGTGTGTGAGGCTGTCCTTGACATCCCCCTTGCTCCACAACTCCCAGCAGAGCTGAGCAGCCCCAAACTGTAAAGCAAGCTCTAGGCAGGAAGTCGGGAAGGTGAGCCCATCATCAATAGCCACGTCTTGCAGAAAACCAGCTCTGGGATTCCAAGGGTTAGATCAGATGCGCTGGCTTGTCCATGCATCTGTGTGGCCCGGGAACCGATATGTTGAAGGGGAACAGATGGCATGGTTGATTCATTCAAGGCTTAGAGGGCAGGGCACAGTGGTCAGGTTTCCTGCCTGCACAGGCTGTTTACGTATCCTAATGGCCACTGGTTCTGGCAAGGCCACAGTGACCCACCCCTTCAGTACATGCCATTCCATCAAGCCAACCATATGCTCGGGTGAAATCTAGATATCCCAGCATACTCTGGGGACACACAAGTCCTCCCCACTCAGTTCTTGCTGGCTGGGGACTGTTCACGCATCTGCACCACGTTCTCCACGTGATGTAAAGGCCCCCCTGGTCAGCTCACCGAGAAAGGACACGCAGACTTTGCAGAAGGTATGGAACTGGAACTTGCTGGCCGCCTCGAGCAGGGTCTTGGCGTTGGCGGAGTCGATGACCAGCGAGCCGGTGTAGACAAATTCCAGCAGTAACTCGAGGACGTCAGCCTGCAGGTTCGAGAGCACCAGTTCCAGCTTCTCCCGGCTGCCCTGGCTGCCGTCCTGCACCGACCTAAGGCACAGAGACCAGGGGTGTCCTCACCTGCCACCCCTGCGGCCGCGGCCGCTTCCTCACAGGGCCAGAGCTCCCTGTACACCTCAAGTCACGCCCTTCGTCTTAGGACTCCAAGGACACAGCAATGACACACCTGAACCTAATGGCCTGACACAGGATCTGGAAGAGAAGGTCTGACCAGAGGCGCCCCAGAGAACAGAAAACCCTGCTTATCACTACTCGGCATGTCCATGCAAAAAAAAAGATGCAAATCAAAAAGCATGAGCCGTGGATGGGGACAAGGACCAGGACTAGCCGCAAAGGGAAACAATACGGTTCAGCTACCTGCTGGACCTGGTGTCTACACCAAAGGGTACCAGCATGTCCTGGCAAGCAGGACCTCCTGCCTCAAGCGGCAGAATCTCTCTTCCCGGCTGAGGCTCACAGGCTCCTGATTGGCTGCCATCCTAGCCAATCAGGAGGCGTCCTTTTGAGCCCATCTCAAAGACCCAGGGCCTTGGAAGGCTGCCCCGGAAGTCCCCCCCAACCCCCGAACCCCAACCTCTCCCAAAACAAAACATATTGTTTCCTTTTAGGCATGGAAGGGAAGCCCTTCATGACATTGCTTTGAAACTGAAGACAAGACACGATAGACGGACAGAATGGTTAGAGCTGGGAAGGGGGAGAGGGTAACAACCAAGGACTTCCGCCACAGACAGCCAGCAGCCATGACCTGGGGCCTGGCCCGGGGCGGGGGGGTGCCCTCCTGCCACATGGAACACGGGGTCAGAGGTCAGAGTGGCCTGCGTGTAGAGTGTGCATCTGCATCGGGCTTGTGAACTGGGGGTGGGGGGGAGCAGGGGAGGGACACAAATATATCAGTATGTTTTTAATCTGGTGTCTACAGAAATACGAAACCATTGCAAAGGCTCTTAAGGCCTGGCAGCCGCTCCCTACAGCTGGACCTGGAAGGAAACAGATAAGATGAGGCAGAACACACCGATACAGGAGGCCAGGAGAAAAAAAAAATAATAAAAAAAAAACACCCAGAGCGTTAAGTCAGGAGGCAGGTTTCTCAGAGGCCATTGACCTGACCACCCTAGTCGGGCTACTCTCACCAGCTTCCCTCACTGAGCCTGGCCTGACCAAGGCTGTGGCAGGGCAGTGAGCTCCATTGCCTACCCACTGACTTCTGCAAACACCCGGGGAGGCCAAGCCTCTTGAGACTGGTCCCTTGGGTGCCCCCCGGGGCAGGCAGGAGAGGTGTACCAGTGCCTGGTAGGGCAGTAGGTTGGCCAAAGAGGCTGCTGGGTGAGTGGACAGAGCACTAGTAGGGAGCAAAGGGACCTGGGTACCCTGCATGGCCACTGACAGGCAGATGTCCTGAGCCTCTCCGGCACATGCTCACTCAGTGCTAAAGTGACTTCCCACACCTGTGTTTTGCTGCTGCTGAGCTGGAGTCCCAGGCTTGGATGCCTTTGTAAGGTGTAAACATTTGTTAGCTCTCAAGTGCCCCCTAGAGGCTCCATAAATTCCGATTATTCCCAGGTCTCAGAGGCTATCTGGTCAACTTTCTTGCTCCAAGTCTTTGCCGCCCCTGTGTTCATCCTAACGGCCTAGCCTCTCCTTGGTACTTTCTCCTTAGGCTCTGTAGAAGTCATGCTGGGCCTCAGTGTGGTAGGGCTGACGGAGTCCACATGGGCTGCTCGCCTTTTCCCAAGATCCCTTTTACTCCTGCCGCCAACAATGGCCCTCTCTGTGTGTCCGAGTCCTCAGACGGAGGCGCTCAACCCAGCGAGGAGCTGAGGTAGGTCTTGAGGGTGTAGACAGACACACACGACCCTGGCTGAGCTTGTGCTGGAATTATAGCTATAAAGGGCTAGTCTTGCCACACTGCTGGTGACTGACGACCTGTGGCTTCTCAAAGCTGAGCCTGGGAGGGTGTTTGGGGGGATAGAGCTGCCTACGCTGCGAAGTATGCCAGGAAGGAGGGGTAAGCACTGGAGAGCGTTGGTAGTGACGTTAAATCGAGGGGAGCTGCATGGCTGTGGCTGTCTCTGTTGGGAAAATGATCTGCAAGAGGGGGGTGCTGGAGGCTCTTGGGACTGGAAAAGCTAGTCCCTTCTACTTGGCTACACGGGTCTTTCTTAGTAGCCTAGTTCAAAGGTCTAGAGGAGTCTGGATAAACCCCCCTTGGCACACAGGTGGTATTACACTGCATGGTTCATGTGTAGTTCAGAGAATTGCAAGGGCCACAAAAGGCTGGTAATGAGTCTTTCCAAACACCAGCAGGTGTCTACCTAGCACTCCTTAGGTCTCTTCGCTCTGAGCAGAGGTCCCCTAGGGATGGGTAACTCCGATCATGGCTATGACGCTGCATCTGTCACAGGTGAGATGAATGTTCTGTCCACTGTCCTAAGCTGGCTGTTGAGTGGGCAGCTGCTCCCCGAGGGTCATGACACAATGGTACAGGGATATACAGAACCACAGAAACAGACTATAGTAACACTGTGATTCTCAATCTTGGGGGCCTGGCAGAAATGTGGTGCCCCAGCACACACTGTCTGAGGGTTCCAGCAGGAGGCTAGTACTGCATGAAGTTACTTTCTTCCAAGCAGGGCTGCCCAGGAGAGTTCTGGTTCCTAGATACCGTTGCTGCTCAGCAAGGCTGGACTATGGATGTGTCAGAGATGCCTATCTTCGACTAGTCGGATCTTGGAGAACACACTTTGAGCAGAGAACTCCTCTGGGATAAGCCACCCCACTCCCTCATCTGCCTCTGTGGCCAGGTGTTTGCACAATGCCCATTGGAACTGGGCACTGTCTGGACGTGTAGGGCAATGGTGAATGGAAGGTCTAGGCTGGTGATGGACACAGTTGGTACTCTGCTCCATCCTTCTGACGGGATTCCTCCCCTGCCCCCCATGTCATTAGCTTCAGAGCACTGGGTTTGTGTAGACCCAGGCCTCACTGGGTCCTGTGGACTTTGGCAGGCCTTGGACCACTCTTTGAGAGGAGGCGAGGCAATGATGGATCTGGTCTCCATCATTCTGCTGACCCTCTAAGAGGCGTCAATCCCTCTTCTCTTTGCCTTGTTTTCAAGGCACACCTGTGTGTTCTAGATGAGGAAGGGGACAGGCACCTGGGGAGAGAGGTGCGGGGTGTGGCCCTGCACTGGTACATGAAAAGCTCCATGTCAGTTGGTGAGGTGGGCCATTGCGTCAGTATCCGCTCTAGCCTCCCACATCACGGCTGAAGAAGGAAGGAGAAGCCCAGAACTTAGCATTAAGCTTTGTGAAAATCAGGTTAGGAAAAAAAAATCAGTGAATTGTTTTCATCCAAATGTGAAAGAGAATAGAATTCACATGTCCTACATGGTCCAATAGGCTCTGTTGTGAGGCAAGGCCCTCAGCTATCATGCTCCGGTCTCTGTCCTCTTTGGTATGAGGAGGAACAGGTTTTCTCAGGCGCTGGGCATTTTTTCTCCCCACACCTCGACTTAGAGACATGCTGGGAAGTGCCAGGGATGGCAGGAGACATCACTGCCATCTTTTAAGAAAGAAGGTCACATCCTCTCTGATGGGGGCTCTAGCCTAGGCATTAAGTGGAGGTGACTGGCCTTGATTAATATTTCTACAGCACCTGTGCATCCTGAGACATTCTCTGTGCCCAGAGGGTAAATGAAGGGACTTTGCCATGGGCCAAAGAAGAAAAGCCAGGGCAGATGATGCAGGCAAGGGGTGAGTCCGACCCTAAGGGCCACTGCTGGATTCCCTCCAAGTATGTGAGCAGATAAGGGAAGGAGGAATACCCCAATAATCGTCCAAAGGTTGTACCTCAGTATTTTTATCTCTGTTATTTTCTTAAAGTCAGTGTCTCAACCCTTTGTCCCCCCACCCCACCCCCCCTGCCTCATTGTCCAAAGGTAGGGTCCCAGCCCCTGCCTCTCAGTTTCCTTGCTGATCACCCTATGGACTCAGGTTGGCCAACCAAAGGTCGGGCTGAGCAGGCCTGTGAATTTTGTTTTGCCCTTGGCTCGTTGCTGGCCTCCCATTCAAGGGCTCCTTGGCCTCCAGGCCTCATCTGAAGGGTCCAGTCCCCTTGCAGGTCTGCACACAAGTGCCTTGTCTTAAAGTGGAATTCTGTCCTCCTTGGCAGGCTTTGTGGCCAGGGTCCCTAACATCACATGTACACTGCATGTACCCCCTATTTGAACACGGCGTCAGCCCTGAGACTTCCCCTTTCTCCCTCACAGATTCTGCCCAAACAGAAAGCACAGTTTGGTTTTCTAGGTTAGAGAATGGATGGCCAGAGGGGCTTCTGTGTCAGACAATATCTGTGTGTCAGCTAAATGCCTGAGGCTTCAGGATCCTCCTCTGTGAAATGGGGATTCTAACCGTACGAGCTCTTCAAGCTAACATATCTAGAATACTTCTTGTCACCAGATGGCAATCTTGTCAAAAGAGGGAGTGGTGAAGGATGGCTTAAAGACGCTAGCTCATCAATGGAAGCCTGTGAGGAAAGAGCCTGGGTAAGGTAGGGCCCCTGGGACTGCCAGGCAGCTGAGGTCCTGGAAAAGACTTGACTGCTCTCTGGGAGGTCACACTGGGCAGACCCAGCTTTTCTGCCCACTCTCACATTGATACCGTGTGTGTGTGTGTGTGTGTGTGTGTGTGTGTGTGTGTCTGTCTGTCCAGGCTTAATGCAAAGCTTATGATGTGGTTCCTCTTAGTCTGTTTCATGCTTCCCTTTTCTGATTCATGTACTATCTGTTGCTGAGGACTTTGGACAAGCTTTGGCCAACGCTGAGGACTTTGGGTAGAACGGCTTTGGCCCAGGAGAGACCCTGCCTGTTTGCAGAGAGGAATGAGATTTCCTCTATGTCCCCTCCCATGGCTCCAGGAAAGGCGGTCACACTGAGAAGGGGGATGGAGCCGTGGACACATGACCTAGGTTGGTGGTGGAAAGGAGCCCCTGCTTGAATTTCCAAGTCCGAGGTGTCCAGCCAGGGGGCAGGGGTGGGTGTCCCCCTGCTCTGACAGAGCTCAGCCGGGGCAGATCAGTATTGACCCATAAAAGCTCAGAGACACAGATCGCCCCTACTTCCTCACCTCTGAAGACACCAGCCCCTCACCCTCGGAAGTTTACCCTGGCTGTTCCAACCACCGTATGCTAAGGCTTCAGGGTCACCGACGTGAAGGGAACTAAAACATGGTGACATGAGCGGCTCTCTGACCATGAAGAATTTGGGGGCCATGTGGCTCACAAAGATAACATCTTCACGGGAGGATCTTGCTTCCCTCCTTCCAAAGCATTTTGTTGGCAGCCACCAGCAGGAATGGCAACATGGACCCTGTGTGGCCAGGACGGAGAAAGGAGATTCAACATGGCTGCGGACAAGCACAGCTCCACCTTCTCTTTTGCTTCCTGAAGTTACTTCATGCCTGACTACCTCCCGCTAAGGGACTTGGGTGCCCTTTAGGCTCGAAAAGCATGGCGTGCCCTGTGCTCTCCTGGCCATCTTCCCCCAGCTCCCCTCTGACACTAGACTGTTGACCCGCGCTCTTCCTTTAGGACCCTGGCACCTCCTCCTCTCCTGTTCTGGCATTCAGACCTGTAAAGAAGCCTCACCAGGCTGGTCCTGTCCATCCACTGACTGTCACCTTCAGCATCATTTGTGACCAACTTCTGGTTTACAGGTGGTAAAAGCCTGAGGCCCGAGAGCCAGGGTGTGGCCAGACCCGAGTCACAGGATGAGTGTCAGAGTCAAGTGTAGGACCCAGGTCTCCTGACTCCCTCTGTCTCCCAGCAACTGCTTGGATGGAATGCCCATCCTTTCCCATCAGGGCTGCTGATGTCATTGGGTACCTCCTCCTCCTCACAGCAAGCCTGGGAGGTCAGTGGGAAGGCAGGGCCTGCTCACATCTGCCTCTGGGGAGGCCACCCGTTCCTGTCCTTGGTTCGTATCTGTTTTTGCCCCTGCCCTCCTTGTCTGGAAGGGCCTTCCTCCTCCTCCTCGTCTGTCCAAGAAGGTTCCTACCTATTGGAGTATTCTTCCCTGTTGTGAGGGGGAGTTTGGCTTTTAATGTCTCTTCAAAGGCACTTAAAGGCTTCCTTTCCCCACATGGTTCTAGTCCAGGGATGGACCACTGCTCTGCTTTTACTTCATTGTTCTGTAGCCCATTTGGGTCAGGGCCCAAGGTTCCCAGATTATTTAGCTAGGTTCCTGCAGCCAGGTGCTAGCCACTGTTCCCAAAGTGCCTCTGGACTGGAGAGGTCACTGGACACCTCTTCCCCGAGACGTGTCTCTCTAATCCCTCAGATACACAGAAACCTACGCACGGGGCGGGCAGGAGACGGAGTTGTCCAGGAAATGGGAATGTCACAAGGAGCCCTGCCCCTCCTGTGTGGCAACAGGGGCCAGTGAGGCTGAGTGGGACCTCACACACCCGGCGGCCTGGCCCTACGCCAAAGGATACAAGGGACAAGGAAAGAGATGCCATCCTGAAACAAAACACAGTCGCTCTGGGGTTAGTTGGCAAGTCCAAACACAGCATTGGAAAGCAAGCAGAGGTCCTGTCCTCCCACTCTGAGCTCTGTCCAGGCTCAGCGTCCGCCCCGGAGAGGCTGCAAGGCAAAATGAGCAGCGGCATTAATCTGCTGATGGGTGAGAGAAACGTGAGCGTTACCCTGGGCTGGCCCCTCGGCTGCTCTCCCTCACTAAGGAGCTAGGAGGTGGCCCTGACATCTTTGCAAGGGTATGAAACGGAAAAAAAAAAAACAAAAAACAAAAAACAAAAAAAAAATCATTTATTTTTTTTTTTTTTAAATCAACAAAATGGAAAAAACAAAGATATTCAGGCACTGTTCACATCGATCCAGGTAGAAATGAAAAATGGCCCGATAGGGCCAGGGTAGGCCGAGGGAAGGTGAAGGCTGAGAGACCGTGTTTAGGACACACCTGGTCTGCACTTAGGGCCCAGGGTTCAAGCATGAGGGCTTGGCCTGCACACTCTTCTCCCTGACTCAGGCTGGGCAAGAGCCGTTCCTGGGGTGCCTGGTGTCCCCTCTGTGGGGATGGCCTGTTCAATCATAGGCTTTCCTGGTACTGGGTCCACCCCATCCACAGTGGTGGTGATGGATCTGGGGACCCTGAGGGATGGAGCAGTGTGAGATGGTCCCTTCAAGTGGAGTCTAGAGTTCTCTTAGTCTCAGGAAGGGCTTGTGCTCTGCTAAGGACATGGGGTTTGGGGGGAGGTGTGTGGCCTACTGCGGGCTAGCTCCTGGTGGCCGGTGAGGCAGTGTGTGGGGGCAAGGGCGGCGGCTGCTCTGTGTGTGCGTGTGTGTGTGTGCGTGTGTGTGTGTGTGTGTGTGTGTGTGTGTGTGTGTGTGGGTGTGGGTGCGGGCACTGGGGAGGGGGAGGAGAGATGGCTACTGGCTCTGTGACAGGGGAGTCACGCTTCAGGAACCTGTAAGAGAGGGGAGAGGAGAAAAGCCACACAAAAGCGTCCTACGAAGGAACAGACCCGAGCTGGAAGGAAGGCAAACCTTTGAATCAGGTCCTTGAAATACAAGCTGCAGGAAGCTAGAACATTTTGGTGGACTTCAAA
This sequence comes from Peromyscus maniculatus bairdii, assembly GCF_049852395.1. Lineage (NCBI taxonomy): Eukaryota > Metazoa > Chordata > Mammalia > Rodentia > Cricetidae > Peromyscus > Peromyscus maniculatus. Next base: position 20,322,088 of record NC_134873.1, read on the forward strand.
CTCTCTGCCTTCAACAACAATTTTCAGGTCTGTAAACGCTTTCGCTCGGCGCTGCTGGTTCAGCTCCTTCAACATTTCTGCAGAGTAGAGAAGACAGACAGGGCCAGGTTCCCATTAAGAGGTTTTTGTTTTTTTTTTAATTTTTATTTATTTATTTTATTTTTAATTAAATTTTTTTTCAAGAAGTAGAGAAATAGAAATAACTTGATATTGTTTCTTGGTAAGGCTGGCTGAACACTGACAGGCAAGAGAGATCACAAACAATGCGTAAACAAGCGGCCACTGAGAGAGGGGCTACGTAACCAAGGGACTAACAACTTAAAAAAGCAAAACAAAACAAAACAAAAAAACCCGAATATGATTAAAAAAAAAAAAACCAAACCCAGATATTGAAAGATCAGGGAGCAGAGCGGGGAAAGATTCCCATACTGACGATTGCAAACAGAAAATACCACAAACAGCTTAGAAAGAAAAAAAAAACCACAATCTATCCTAAAACCATGGAATAAGGTCTCCAAATGCCAGTGGTGCCGACGTATCGAGTAAAGCGTGGCATTGTGATGGAAGATGGGCCGGACGTGGTCCAGAGGGACAAAAGCCCACCGACCCTGCAAAGACAGCATCCCCTCTGTTAGACACGCAAGCCACGGCGTGGAACCATGTTTCCTGGGAAGGGAAGCCGGAGAACAGAAGGGCCCACCGAGGGCTTGGCAAGTGCCTCCTTCCATCTCACACTTTCGGGGGGCTTCTGGGGTCAAGCAAGCAAGCGTGGGGTGGGTGGGGTAGGGTGGGGTGCAGGTAGGGTTGGGTGGGAGTGGTTCTCTGCATCCGCCCCATTTTCTAGGCTAGCCTTCCAGGACGCCCAGCCTTGCCTGTGCCTTTGACAACAGGGAAGCTGCTTTGCAGCCTCCATAGGTCTTAGGGGGAGGGGCTTGGGGGTGATTTCCTGCCCCCCAAGTGTATACCTACCTTTGCCTGGAGTCTTGGCCACCTGGGCTGGCACAGACAGAATCCAGGCCTGTGGGCTCCAGACCTAGGGATGTCAACATCTTCTCCCAGACCCACCCCAACAGCTAGAAGGAAGGAGGAGAGAAGAGCCCGCCAGCCAGCCCATTTAACTAAGGTGTATTTTTTTCCCCCAGGCAGATGTTAGGGCCTCTGGATAACCGTCATTTCTCACTAGCCCCACCCCATCTGGCTGCAGCCAGGGCCCCTCATGCTTTGCCATATATTGTGGCTGGACGTCAGAAGCCTAGACCCTTGTGCCAGGGTGACTTAGGCTGTCATCTGACAGGTAATGACAGGAAAGTCCCCTTACTGTCTATCACTCGAAGCCCTTCACGTCTGTGTTCAGCGAAGCTGACTTTCTAGAACTACCCTCTGGTGTTCCCTCCTTCACGCCTGAACACAGGGTCAGTACCAGCTGAATGCTGCGATACCCCTAACTCCTATTTCCTATTCTGGGTTTCTCACAGGGTAGTTAGGTGTCCCTGGGTGAGTTACCCCAGACTGTGGCAGGTCTTCTCTCTTTCTGAGCCTCTCTTTCTTTCCACAGAGACCAGTGGGGTCACATGACCTATAGTCCAGCTCAGGGAGGAGAATAGGATTAGCGGGCCTTGGGTGTCCGGCAGGTCTTCCCTCACAAGGATACACCGGGCTTGGGCTCTGCTGAGGACTGAGGTCTTAGGACTGTCCCCTGAGCCACAGGACAGGCTAAGCCCTAGACCCCTAACTAGGCGGTAGGCTGACTTGCAACTATGGGAGCGTGCTCACAGGTGTGCATGTGGAAGTCTGGCTGGGCCCTCCACCTTCAGCGGGACAGAGAGACAAGGCTGGAGGGTGTGGGCATGGGTGAGCCGGAGAGTGACAGGGATGCCTCAGTTGGCAGGTGAGGACCGCGCCAAGGAGCCTTGAGCTTAATTCTGTAGCACGCATGCGCGGGTGCTGCCGGGGATGGCGTGCAGGGAAGTGGAGAGGTTAGCTGCCGCCCCCAGTGATCTGACAGCCAGTCAGGATGAGAGTGATTTAGGAAACCCAATGGGAGGCACGAAGATAACCTATATCCAGAGACCTTGAGTTTGGAGACAGAACTGATGGGGAACCTGAACACTGCCTTCTGGGAGACACGCAGCCTTGAGAAGGTAAACTAATGGATTCCCAACAGCCCTGCTTGTTGAAAGCTAATGATGTAGTCTCTGGTCAGCACCTACTGTGCCCAGTGTCACTGAGGTAGATTCAAACCACCGTCGATGGGGGAGTCCTCCCATGATCTCACAGCAAGATGAGGAGGCCTAATGGACACTGGAGGGTGGAGAAAGCGTTCAGGCCTCGGCTGCTATGGGATGGGGGGGCGGGGGGAGGGGCGAAGGGAAGGGACCGGAGGAAGAGTTCGGTTTGGGGTAAGCCTGTCGAGAAAGAGGTGGTAAGGCACAGGTGGTCGTGAGAGGCCCGGGCGGGAGAGGCGCCTATGGGGCTCAGGGAGGAGGACCTGTGGGGCCCGGCAGGGAACCTGTAACTTGTGATGCTGGGATTCTTACATTCTTACAGGGTCTGCAGCTGAGTGAGTCTGGTGGATGATGTCATTTAGGAGTGAAGAGATGGCTGGAGGTAAAGGTAGGGGACAATTTCAGGGGAGGATCCCAAACTCTTAGAACTTTAAAATATTTTTTTTTTTCAAAATTTAAGAGAGAGAGAGAGAGAGAGAGAGAGAGAGAGAGAGAGAGAGAGAGAGAGAGAGTGTGTCCATCCCTGTGTCTCCCCACATGAGTGTAGGTACCTGCAGAGACCAGAAGAGGGCATCAGATCCCCAGTAGCTGGAGTTACAGGCAGTTGTGAACCACCTATTATGGTGCTGCCAACTGAACTCTGGTCCTCTGGAGGAGCAATATGCATTCTCAACTGCCTAACCATCTCTCTCTAGCTCCTGAGTCCTCATTCTTATTCTGGATTTGTCATGGGGTAGTTAGATGGCCCTGGGTGAGTTACCTCTACCTGGGCGGGGGGGGGGGGGGGGGGGGGGGGCTCCAATTAGTAGCTCTGTGGCTCCCTGGTCATCATACTGTGTCAGGAAGCAGATTCAGCCCCGTGTGCTTATGGAGTTAGGGAGTGCCAGGCCAACATTCCATTCCTGGACCTGCTGTGTTCTGATGTTTTCAAAGGTTTTTCCCTACAGGTCAAGACTCTAGCCATATCCCTAGTCCCAGCAGCAACACTGGCTGCACCAGGAATCCCAAGTCCCGGTCCAGATCGGGCAGGTGTCTGGGATTCAGGCGGCACCGATCTGCACACGCGTTTTCTGTGCTCTGCAGCTCTACCTTTTCAGAAATCTGATTTAATAGTTGGGGACGATTATTCACTTCCCAAAGAATTTTTCAATTTATGAAAGTGCTCACCAGGGGATTCCTTTTCACAGCAGGCCCCGTGCATTCCAAGTATTGATCAGTTGGTATGTGCTTGCCACTGCCTGCAGAGTTGCCGGCGGGGAGGGTGGGCATCACAGTCTATCCTTGTCAGAAGCACCCCCTGAATCCACAGGAGGAAGACAGGACCTGCTGGCCTGGGTGAAAGCTGCTTGACTTCGTCACCCTTGTCTCACAGCCACATAACCCTCCTGGATTTTTGAGGTGGCTCTTGGAAACAGTCCAAAAAGCTGGGCCTGGTATGGGAAGGGCTGTGGGATTTGCGTGAAACCCGGATCAAAGGCTGGGTTTTCAGGGCTCTCGGCAGCACCTATGAGATTCAGGTTGGGCTGAAGAGCCTTGGGTTCTCCCCTGTTAAAGACTCAGTGGTACCACATGAGTGAGGGGGGCTGATAGTCTGAGCCCACGTGGAGGGCCATAGCGTTGGCTTCCATTCCTGCTGGCTGGCATTTGGGGGCATTTCCAGGTCATCTTGGTTTTGAGTGGGATGCCTCACCCCTATGCTTACAGAACTGGCTGCCCTGTACCTTGCTCTCCCTGCCCCATCAGGGGTTCTTCTCCCACTGAGGCTACCTGGCAGAAAGCACATGACCAGAGAGTACTTCCCAGTTTCCAGCCAGCCTCCTTCCAAGCCACCTCTACGCTGTGGCTCCACACAGCGGACAGCCACAGGCCTCTGGTTAAATGACCCCTTCAAAGGTGAGCAGACGGAGTCAAGTGTCATTGGGCCCCAGCTTCTCCATGTTCCTTTACTTTCTAGTGACGTCCCCTCCCCGTACCCCAGGCAGTACCTGGCTTCCAAACGTGTTCCTCTCTGCCCAAGTCCTTCCTCATCTGGCTGATCACCATGGGCTTTCCATGCCAGTCCTGATAGCATCTGGTCCCAGGCCTCCTTGCCTCTTCTTCCTATAGCTCTTGCCCTCTGCCTCTTTATGCATGCTTTCAAAACATCCCAAGTATATATATATATATATATATATATAATTACACTATGCCTTGTAATTATTTATTTACACGTCTGCCTCTTGCATCAGACATTGTGTGTGTATGTGTGTGTGTGTGTGTTTTTCTTAACCTGCAACACTCAGCTCAGGGCCTGACATGTGTGTAACCCACATAGTAAGTTGCAAAAATTCTCTGCTGTCAAGAGGCAGAGGTCTTTTCCCACCCTTTGAATCATGGCTGGTCTTATGCTTTGCTTCGGACCTATATAGAGTGAAGTAGAAAGGACCTCATATGGGTGCTGTGGGATGGTCTGTATGTTAAATTGCTCTGATTGGTCAATAAATAAAACACTGATTGGCCAGCGGCCAGGCAGGAAGTATAGGCGGGACTAACAGGAAAATTGAGACAACAGGAAAGTGGAGGGAGACACTTCCAGCCGCCGTCATGACAAGCAGCATGTGAAGATGCCGGTGAGCCACGAGCCACATGGCAAGGTATAGATTTATAGAAATGGATTAATTTAAGATGTAAGAACTAGATAGCTAGAAGTCTGAGCCATTAGGCTAAGCAGTTTAAATAATATAAGCGTCTGTGTGTTTATTTTATAAGTGGGCTGGGGTTTGGCGGGACCCGGAGAGAAATTCTCCAGCTACATATGGGTGTACAGCCTCAAGGGGATCCATTTGCTTTTGTTACCTCTGGAGATCCCTGCCATTACCTCACACAAACTGGGGGTGGCCTGTTGGAGGATGAGAGACAGACAGCATGGTATGGAGATGAGCCATCCCAGAGTGTCATGTAGACTGGCCGGCCTCTGCCATAGCAGCCTGACCTAACCCTCAAATTGCCTAGCCAGAACCACAATCTAAATAAGCAAGTTTCCTTTTTAAGCCAGGGTGTTTTAAGAATTGCTGGTTTAGCTGGCAAGAGCCACTTGATCTGGAAGGCAGGAATAAATGGACTCACGAGCTCAGAACTGGCCTGTGTCAGTTTTCCCTGTTAGTTTGGTATGAGGTTAATTTAAAAAAAAAAAATTGTGTAGACATTCCATTGTGCCCAGCTCTTATGTGTGCAGTTTAGTGGTGATAAGTATACATACACTGTTTTACAACTCATTTCTAGGAACCCTTTCCAAATTGGAACTGTATATCCATGAAACCATAACCCTACTTAGCCGCCTTCTCCCGGTCCCTGCCTACTTCCTGTCTCTGTGACTGACTTCCCTGGAGATGTCCTATAAGTGAAAACATACACATTTGTCCCGCCTGGAATTGGCTTATTTCACTTGAGCGCCTTCAAGGTCTGTCCACACTGTGCCTTGTGTCAGAATTTCCCCCTGACTTCCATCCGATGGTAAGAATATACCATTTAAGAACCCATTCATATGTGAGGAGATGCTTTTCAGCCGTTGTGACCGATCCTGCTTCTTCCATACAGTTACAGGTATCTCGAGCCACCCCAGCCTTCAGCTCCGTTATAATTGGTTGAGGTGAAACAATCCCATTAGACCTAGCTTTGCAGGGCATGAGAGGGACTGGGGAATGCCAAGAGGGGTCTGTCTGGAGCTGCGTGCTTGTCTAGAGGAGAATGAGACCACAGAACCAAGACCGGCGAGGATGCTGTAGCCAAACCTCTGCATATTTTTCACCAAATGACACAAGTTATTTGTCAGAGACTAATGGGCTCGTTCCAGCCGGTCTAGAAGGGCTGTCCAAGGCAGGAATAAAGAGAAAGGGGTGTCAGATATTAAAAGGCAAAGAATTCCAGTGGCTTTGCAGCAGAGAAGTCCATTAAATCAGAGCCCCAAGAAAGGTGGTGCAACCGAATAATTTTTTTTTTTTTTTCAGAGCTCAAGCAGGAACCCAGCTAGGTGATAAATGCTCCTGGTTCCATTGGCATTTATGGCACATATATGATAAAGGACCCGAAAACATTATAAACTCAGAGCAGTTGGGAAATACACCGGGAAAGCCCAGGGAAGACTGTCATGCATGTCCAGAGGGTAATTCATCTGGGAGTGCAGAAGCTGGATGAGAGCTGACATTGTGGGGACAAAGGAGGACTTTGCACACACAGCCCCCTCAGTGGGTGCTTCGTATCGCCACGCCATCCACGAAGTACTTGGAGCCAGCTCTCCTTACAGCTGCTTTGAAGTCTTCACAAAATGAGCGGAAGCATCCCCCATCTTGCCCCAGGGCCGGTGTTCTTATCCCCAGGCCCAGGGATCGCCCAGGGTTTGCCAGTTTGTGCCTGGGGAAAACGTGATGTCACCACCGAGGCACTACAGTCTGCTACCATAAGGGCCCTTTCCTCCTCTGCGGGAGGTCCTTACTGTTAACTCCGCTCTGTGGACTCACAGAGCCTTCCAGGGTCTGTTCTTTTATTTACAGCTTTATCATCTCTGTCTCCACCCTCTCAGTGTATGCCCAGCACTTCCTGCTCTTTTGACCAAATCATCTCTTACACTTAGGGTCTACAAGTTCCTTAAGCCTCAGCTTTATGCAGCATCCTCTAAGGAGTCTCACAGAGTTCCCTCAGTCACATCATGCTTTGCCCTCTCCTGTGGTCCCAAGAGACTTTGCTGGTACCTCGGTATCAGGTAGAGATCTTGAGTTGCCTCCTTCCAGAGGACTCTATTGTCTACCCATCTCCTCCCCCAGGCTAGTCTCTTTAACCCTGGAGTACATGGCATCATGTTGTGTGCACACATGCATGTGCGTGCGCGCATACACCCACACACACCCACACACCCCTACTTTCTTTTGTGATCTGAATTCAAGTGGGCTACAGAACACACAGGGAGGTGTGGGAAGTGATCAGAACATCCTTAAACACAATTCAACGGAACTAGTCAAAAGATCCAGCTGTGTAGAAGCAGATGGACCCATTGTAGAAGTCAAGCCCTCTCTAAGCCTAGGAGACATCAATGCTAATAACAACAGTGGCAAACCCACAATTTGAAGGGTGGTCTGTCATTGCTAAAGCCCAGCCCCATTCAGGATTTAGATCTCTGGGAAGAGACTGAATTACTCTGCTGAGGTGCAGTTGTCTAGAAGAACCTTAAATGACCAACTCACTCGGCTGACACTGAGCAGCAGCTGTGACCTTGACACAGAGTGGCTAGAGAAAAGTGGTCCTTTTAACACTCTAGGTTCTAGCCACCAGGATGGTAAGGGTTACCCAAATGTAATCCAAAATAACCAATTGCATGAATCAACAGATCATGCCCGAGGGGATCATTTGGGGAATTAGGGGAGGGTAAGGGTAAAGTGGTGTAGAGTCAAAAGCTTTTCAGAGGGGTTATAATCCATCATGGTGGACAAGTATGGCAGTGGGAACGTGGTGTCAAGATGGCCATCAGGAAGCAGACTGAAGCAGAGAGCGAGAGGGAACAGGAAGTGTGGCCAGGCTATAAAACCTTAAAGAGCACCTCCAGTGACATACTTCCACCAGCAAATTTCTACCTCCGGAGGTTTCCATTCTATTCTCAGCAGCACCACTAACCGGGGGAGCACATGTTCAAACACATGAGCCTACGGAAGACGTTTCTCATTCAAACCACCACAAATGTCATAACCCAGATCCAGCCCAAGGAACCTGGCCAGATGGTGGTTTCCACCGCAGGGTGGTAAGGTAACCTCTGGATAAGCAAGGAAGGCTACTGGGCTATCCTTGGGGCTGCAATCAGAGAAGTGCCTGGCTAGGTCAACATTAGCAGTGGTTAGACCTTATCGCCTTCACTAAAGATTCTCTCTCTCCCTTCCTTCTCCTTGGTTTTTTGAGATAGCCAAGGCTACTCAGAGAAACCCTGTCCTGCAATTCACTCTGAGACCAGGCTGGCCTTGGACTCAGAGATCTGCCTACCTCTGCCTCCTGAGTGCTAGGATTAAAGGTGTGCACCACCACCTGGCTAAAGATGCTTTTATTTGGTTCCTTTTTCTTCTGGAAGGTGGATGAGCCAAAGTAGGAAGGACATCGGGAGGCTATGGGGCCATTGGAAGCCGGCATGGAGGGTGTGGACGGGGCGAGTGGCAGCCAGTGACATTTAGGGGAGAAAGGAGTCCCTATCATCTTTATATGATCTAAGAATACAGCTTGGCAGCAAGGGCAAGTGGTGTCTTGAATGACAGGTTGTAATGACAAGGGGTGAGACTCATATGGTCCCAGGGATTAAGTTGAGTGGGGGTAGGGACCTCACTCTTGTGTTCTCATAAATGCTCTTGTCTTTATGAAACGTTTGGACCTACAGTGTATTTATCAGCGGTTCTGTTTCTTTCCCACAATGGGGCTAGGCTTTTGGGAAGTGGGGGGAAAAAGTTCTTCACTGGGGGGGTGGGGTGGGGGCGGAGGCTGAAGTTAAGTCATGACAGTTACTTGGCGCCAAGAACCAAGTTCAGAACCTTGGAGAGTTACACATACCGGGTAGTCCAGATAGAGAGCTAGCTAGCTAATGTGGTTAGGGAGCGGCCTGGAACAACCTAACACACCCGAGGCTGGGAATGAGACTGGGGGATAGGACTTCAGAGGCTGACTGACTCCCCGAGTTCCAGGAACTGGGGGTGGCACCCATACCCACTGATGTATTCCTGAAACATGTTTTCTGTGCGCTGGATGCCGCGGGTACTGGGGGCCCGCCAGGGACACGTATGAATGAACACACATGCAGCCCAGGGGCAGTGCAAGGTTTACTGGGAGACACACTGATACAGCTATGCCAATGGGGATAAGAACTGAGCAGAGGAAGGAATGCCCGGTTCTGCCCGGGGAACCCAAGAGGTACCGAAGCAGGGTGCTTGTCTAAGAAAGACTCACAGGGATTGCCCCAGCTGGCTGGGGTGCAAGTTGAGAAAGCCCCAAGGTTTGAAAGAGCCCATGCTATCCTGGGAGACACCAAGGTCACTGGTGGCTTTCATGTGCAGGTGACCTAGGGAAGGCCGGTCAGCAAGCGAAGGTGTAACTTCTATGTCACCAATGGAGCCTTAAAAGTACAGGAGGCAGGGTGACAGTGTAGCTCAGTGCCTAGAATGCCTACAGCCCTGGGATGATGCATTGCATCCACTGACTCACTGTGGCCTGAGGTGCGTTCACGGGGCCAGCTCTGGGCCAGGTCCTGGAGGAAAAGGAATCTACTTTCCATGATGAGAATGCCCAGAGTCCCCAAAGGACTGGAATTGTGGTTGATCTGGCTCTGTGGCCTCTATTTCTTGCCCCCAACCAATCTCCAGCCCAGCTCCTGGGCTCCAGCCAATACCTTCCCTGTGATTTTGTTAGAGATGGATTCCATGGCTGATATCCCAGGCTCCTGAATGCAGACATGCCAGTCATTATTGCAACTTATTGCAGGGTCTATGGATGCTGGAAGAGCACAGGTATGCACATGGATGTGCAACAGTCACAGGGAATGGGAGGCTTAGATTGGCCTTCAGAGTGGAACATATTACAGAGAGGGAAGGTTCTAGGCAACCTACACATGCAAAAGCTCAGGGCCTTGCATTTCTATAGTCTAAGTATGGACAACTGGGGAAGGGGATGGTAAGAAATGAGGCTACTTGTACAGGTTGACGTCACCAGGAAAGGTTAAATAAGCTATGGTAAGGAACCTACAAATCTTTAAATGCGTGTGTGTGTGTGTACATACAAGAGCGCAGGTGTCTCATGAGTCCAGAAGACTGTGTCCCATCTTCTGGTGCTGGAGGTACAGGTGGTTGTGAACCAACCAACTTTGGGTGTTGTGAGCTGAACTCGGGTCCTCTGCAAGAGCGGCAACCACGCATCATCTTTACAGTCCCCAGAAACCCATAGATGTTAAGTCTAGAGATGGAATTGAGAAAAGTTACGTAGATGGCCTTGGGCACAGAGAGTCGGGGGTCTGGAAGCTATCCATCTGGAGAGATGGAGCATCTTCCAGCAACACTAGTGAGCTGTGAGGGAGAGGCCTGGACTGGAGGCTATAGAAGGGGACTCTCGGGGAAGCCGTCAGAGGACTTCCGGATTCCGTGTGGAGCTTGGTTTCAGGGGGTTGAGGAGACCCTGACGACTGTCTCCTTCGCTGGCACATATAAACCTGAAATGTCTTCTTCCAAAGCACAGTGGAGAGCTGGTACAGCCACCACATCCTCCAGTACAGCACAGCCCTTGTGTGGACATAGGCCATTATGTGACCTGTTTCCTCTGTCTAGGACACAGTGGCTGGGGAGGGGAGGCCTGTGAGAGCCCTGCTTCCCTTTCAAGACCCTGCATTCCCAGAGGGGCTGGCTCCTCAGTCCCCTCACCTGCCTGTCTCCTAGATTCCGACATAAGCTGGATGTGGGGTATTGAGAGGGGTGCATGAAGGTCTCCAGGGGTCTGCTCCCAATGCAGACCTCAAGAGTAGGTTGGAAACTGAAAAATGACAGTGACCTGGATGAGGAAGTGGTGTCCTCACATAAGGGACAAATAGTCTTAACAGTCAGGGACCCAGCCTCGGAGTTTAAATTCACAAGCTATGTCCCACAAAACTTCATTTTGTTAGATTCTTCCTGGGGATCTAGTTCCTCAAGCATCTGGTCAGTCGGGTTTTGGAAAGCCAGTCACCCATTCCAGTAAGAGGGCAGCTGTCAATACTGGCTCAGGGATGAGGCGAGGGCAGGCAGAGGGGAGACAGGGGGAAAAGGGAAATCCTTCCACGGGTCTCTTCCATCTGCTTTGGTGCGAGCTGTCATTTCCAAAGCGTCCCGACAGTCACCATTCCAGCAAATAGAGCAATAGTTTTAAAGGATTTGCAAGAATTAGTGAACCAGAGCTGAGAGTACAATCAGTTCAAGGACCCAAATAAAGAGGGGGATGAAACAGAAACCCCGAATGCCAGGGGCTAACGGCAACTCTAGATGCTACGGAGCTGGGATTCATGGCGGCCTATCAAACTGGGGGACTAGGAGGTGGGAGGGGAGAGTGTGTGTGCACTTGTGTGGGGCCGAGGCACAAGGACCCTTTCCTGCCCACCTGTGTCCTCCACAGTCTCCTAGGAGACCGTCTATCCCGGGTTCTCCATCCGTGTCCACTTGCTGTCTGTGGGCAGGTCTGGTCTGGGAACCATATAAACCTCCCACCCTTCCGGGAGTGATGAAACCCCGGGGTCTTTTCTGGTCTTTCACAAAACTAATGGTCTTTTACATCATACAAGTCATGTCTGTTGTCATTCCAAGAATATTAGGGGATCCTAATAAGGACAAAGATGTGCCTCCAGTGAGTGGGTCAGGCCCTGTAGAGAGTAGAGGTCAGGCATGCTAGCCAATGGGACATCACAGAGGCTGGTGGGGAGCCAGAGCCTCACAGGGCTGGGGATGGATCAACTCAGAGCCCGAGAGCAAGCCCCCCCACCCCACCCATCATACAGTCCATAGTGTTTTTAATCATGTGATGTGGTTGGTACCCAAGGCTGGAAAGAATCAGCAGGGGGGCGGTATGGATACTCCATCACTCTCTTGTTTTTGGTTGTGTCTCTAATCCCGTGTCTACGGCAACTCCTTCTTCTATCCAGTTCTGTCTTCAGGGCAAGTGCTGGTGGGTAGAAATGCTGATTTTCACCATGTATCTGAAATCACTGGTCCCCAGAGCCACTCTGGACACAGCCACAGAGGCTGTGCTCCAGGTGGACAACTTACTGTTGGAGATCCCAGGCACAAGCCGGGAGGCCTGTTTGGGTACACAGTCTGGGCTCTAGGCCCCCCTGGATCAATTTCGCTAGCCTGGTACTGTTTCCAGTCCTGGATTTAATCCCCGCTCTTTTGGTCCAGATCATTTCCCTGCGGGCCTCTAGCTTGGCGATCAGTTTTTCCTGGGAAATGGACTTGCCAAACTCTATGCTAAATTCACAGACCGACCTTTCACAAACTCATGGGGTATATTCACTCAATAGTTGCCATCCTGGGTCCGTGGGCCCAGGCTTACACACATGCCTACGAGCGTGACTCTGAGGGCCTGTGCTTAGGGTGGGATAGATGCACAGTAGCCACACTGGACCCTGACCATTGTGCCTCAGCTAGCTGGAGAGGTCTTCAGAGTGGGCACACAGTAGAGGGCACCACCCCTGCTCAGACCCAAGGGCTGAAAGATGAGCCAGGCTGTGTTCAGTAACAAGGTCGCCCAGTGTTTATAGAGCGTTGCTGTGAGCTGGGGCCTGTGTCGGGGGAGAGACACAGAAGTGGCCCATGGCATGGGAAGTGAAGAGGAGGGAAGCAGTATTGTCAGAGGCACGGCACACGATGGGCCTGAGCAGAAGATTCACCTGGAAATTTAAAAACCGACTGATGTGCTGGGTGTGGTGGCACTCGCCTTTTATCCCAGAACCTGGGAGGCAGAGGCAAGAGGATCTCTGTGAGTTTAAGCCAGCCTGGTCTACAAAGTGAGTTCCAGGACAGCCAGGACTGTGACACAGAAAAACCCTGTCTTGAAAAAAAAACAAAACAAAAATAAAATAAAACAAAACAAAAATAAAATAAAATAAAAAATCAATAAATAAAAGTAAGAAGCCTAGGCTCCACCCCCAGAGTTTTTGAGTCAACAGCATATGGAAGGCAAACTCAGGCACTAGGATTTCTTTAGAATGCATGTGTGTTCATGTGTGTGTGAGTGCGTGTGTGAAGGCCCAAAGTTGATGTCCAGTGTCTTTCTTGCTTTCTCTCTATGGTATATATTGAGATAGCGCCTTCCTCTGAACGTAGAGTTCAGTATTTGGCCAGCTTGACTAGCCAGCTGCTTGAGTGGATTCCCCGTCTCCATCTCCCTTGCCATGGCCAGCTGGACTTTTCTGAGTCCTGGGGATTTGAACTCTGGTCTTCAGGCTTTCACAACAAGTGTTTTACCCCTGAGCCATCGCCCTAGCCCTAGAACATGCTGTCTAAGAGCCCCTCAGGAGAATCTAATGTACAACAAAGCCTGAGAACCTCGGGTTTCATGGCCACGAACTGCTGTTGGTTCTGCCTTTTTATTTTCACTCAAGTGTCCAGATCTGCTCTCAGAGTGCAAAGACATTTACTGAAAAAAAAAAATAAAATAAAATTAAGGAACGACAGCTCGACAGCTCCAAGAGCCAGCAATTCATGCAAATTAATGCAAATAAATACACACTTTCATACATATGTTTATGCAAATATTCGTGTGGTCCTGCAAATCACTCACTTGCCTGCAAGCAGCCACCTACAATGTCTTGGTGGGAACCCCAGGCAGGGTGCCTGGGTTAATGACAAGTGGTATCGTGACCTCCCAGGATGACATATCTATTAGCCAACTCATCTCATAAGTCCTACAGAACCTTCCTGAACTGAGCTCTGTCTACCTCAGACTCTTCCCCCCAGGAACCCGGGCCCCATTGCTCACTCAAGGCCACCGGTGAGGGCAGGATCATGAACGGCTACCCAACACACACACACATACACCAAGGCTACCAGACCTGTGGTCAGAGAAAGCAGCTATGGCAGGCAGCTGACTGGACGAGGACTGGTTGGCTTTAGCTCAGTGCCAATCTAGATGGGCTGGCATGTAGCTCTGCACTTGCCCCCACTTAGACAGTGTGGGCCACTCACAGCGTCTGCCTGGTCATACCCTCCAGCTCATTCGTCTCATCAGGGGACACATGTCGGAAGAAAACACCGTCCAGTCAAGATCATAGACTGGTGTTCCCCAGCACATCTACTTTTCCATCAAGCTTACTGAGGGGGCATGTCCCTGCATGTACCCTAGGGCTTCCTGAGTAGGGAGGGGAGCTTAGCAAGTGGGGAGAGTTATGAGGTGAACTGAGGCCACCTCCGAGTACTGTGTCTTGGCCTATCAGCCTGCTTTGCACAGCCCTGCGATGGTCACGCACCATTTCTTATTTCTTCAGACGCCGCCTCTGGGAGGTAGAGGGCACAAGCGTTTGGAAGGCCTCAGGACATGGAGAGGTAAGGTTCCCGAAGGCAAGAGTCTGTCATACAGTTGGTGCTTAAGACATTCCTGTTGACTGACAGAGTTTACCTCATCTCGCTGGGCCTTACATCTGAGTTCTCCTGTGACTACACATATAACCTGGGGAGGGCAAGACGTGGCCTCACTCCGTTCTGGCATTCATCCTCAGGAAGGAGAGGATAGACAGGCCACAGTGCTTGCGGTGGGGGGAGGCAGAGCACTCTCAACCCATTCAGGCCTGGATAGGACGTCTGTAACTAATGTCTCAAGAGAAACCAGAACTTGGGGCTGGAGAGATGGCTCAGAGGATAAGAGCACTGGCTGCTCTCCCAGAAGTCCTGAGTTCAATTCCCAGCAACCACATGGAGGCTCACAACTATCTATAATGGGATCTGGCGCCCTCTTCTGGTGTGTGTGTGTGTGTGTGTGTGTGTGTGTGTGTATGTGTGTGTGTGTGTACATAATAGATAAATAAATCTTTGAAAAAGAAAAAGAAAAAGAAACCAGAACTCAGTTCAGAATTCAAGTATGAGTCAAGCAAAGGCCTGTTCTAGCAACACGTCAGGACCCCAGTGACACCTACTCACCCAAGCCCTCGCCCATCCCATAATTTTAAAGCGGAAGGAAGTTCCACTGTGTTGGCTTGGGAGACAGCTCAGCCTTGCTGACATCACAGGTCATTCATTCTCTGTTCTTGTGGGCTCAACATTTTTCCCATGGAGAAAGCAGCTTTTACACACAGGAAATTACTTCCCAGAGGACCAGCTGGATCCAGCTCTACCACCAATCAGGGCCCAGGCCCTGGGAAGTACTGTCTCTCTCCTCATCCCTTTCTCAGGCTGGCTTAAATCAAGTCTTAAAGGTCAATGCTATTCATTCATTATTTCAGGCTGACCCTTCACCTCTTCAGCTTTTCTGGGCTGCTGAGGAGATTGGATATCTCCAGGGACACAGCTGCTAAGTGGTAAGCGACAAAGGAGATAAGGTGTCTTCACCCTGCCCCCGCCCCCAAAAGAAGGGGAGTGTTCAAGAGACTAGAGGCTGGTTGATTGGGGGCCCCCTCCCATTGGGTCTGGGGTATGACTTGACCTCATCCTCATATTAACATATCAACCAAAGGCTTCTGAGTTGCCCCATGTCAACTTTTGTAGTTAACAGCAGTCACCAAACTGGTAACAAACTAATAAGACAGTCTCTGAGCAGCGAGGCCGTTTTATTTAGGACCTCAGAACCCCTAGGCAGGTCACTGGGGGAACTATTGTTGAGAGATCAGACCAGCCCAAGCCTAGAAACCTTAAGAACAGAACATGAGTAGAATTTACATCTTAGGGCCCAGAATATTAAAATTCAAAGCTCCATGCCCACTACGGAGAGCCCAGGGCTTGACACAGCCTAACCCTGGGGGCTGGAGGCCTGATTTATAAAACCTGGAGCTCAGATATCAGGCAGCACTCTTGGCGAGTCCTCTCAGCTCCGCGGTGCTATGAAGTTCTCTTCTTTGCCTCCAGCTCTCTGACTGGCACCTGACAGTGTGCAGGGTATTAATTATGGTCAGAGCTTTTCAACATGCAATAAAAAGCCTTTTAAAACGTTCCGATGGGAGGTGATTAACTCTATTAAGTGGCATTATGGATCTTCCTATCTGTTGCTTTCATAAACATAGTTGTAGGCAGGATGTTTTATTATGGGCATAAAAATGTCCCGCATTACAATGCATAAGCACATATTGATGTTGTATTTCTTTACTGCGCTACCGCCCCAATCCCCAGCCACTCCGAAAAGAAACTACACGTCTTAATAATTTATACTCCAAGTTTTAACCAGGATTATCAATGGCAGGTTTTGAGCTTTCTCTTTGGGCAACACAATAGATCATAGTAAAAATGCACCGACAAGCGATGTGTCCGTTTGATTTTTTCCACCTGAATCAGCAGCCCAAATTCCAGACACAGCAGTTTAGGGCAAGCCGCACGCTGAAGAATTTAAGTCTAAGCATTTAATCTGTTCTTTCCATAAATTTCTGCTGCTTGTGCTTTATAATGATTCTACCAGAGGAAGTTTATTTATATCGCAGATTCCCAGCATCAGCACATTGAGAACACAACGCAATCGCTCAGTCAATAGCTTACAGCCATGTATAATATCACTCCGGAAATCAAAAGCCCATTTGAAGAAGAGAAGGCTCAGATTAAAGTCACTTTAAGACATCAATAACTTGGACTGGCTGAGGAGAAGATATAAATATCCGGCGTGCGCATATGCAAATAGGGACTCGCAGACGCGCTATCTCCGCTAGCTAGCGCGCGCGGGAACCTCCCGGTGGGGACTGGCCACACGTGACGGCGGCGCCGGGGGCGGGGTGGGCGGTGCCTCACCGTCACCAGGAGGGGCTACAGCATGTCTGTCCTGCCAATTGCGCCTGCGCGACCTGCGGGTGCCAGCTTGGGCTGGGGCTTGAGGCTGGCAGAGGGCTGGGCTCTCCATGAAAAGCCCCAATGAAGGAAAGGGGCCACCTAGAGTGACACCCCGCGTCATGCAACCGGGGCGTTCATCTGCGTCCTGCACCTAGAAGAGCCTGCCTCAGGAGGCATGTTTTCTTCCGGCATCTCCGTTACCGTATCTCCTTTATCCCTCAGGAGTAACCTTCAAGTCTGCAGGAAAACGAAGCCGCCAGAGAAAAGAACTTGTCCAAGACCTCGCAGCTTGTGAGCCTCAGAACCAGGATCAAGCTGTGTTAAAAAATTAAGCTTTTTAAACGACCGCCTTTTGCTGTTTCCTGCTCACCCTGGACACTCTCCTTACGGCAAGGCAGGTGTAGCAGCCCAGAAAAGTTTAGGGTTCACTTGGGAATAAGAAGCCTGGGGTCTGAGGAGCACACAGAAGGGGCTGTCACTGGTCAGGGTCAGGGTCAGGTTAGGTCAGGTCTAGACACTTGCAAGCATGAGAAAAAGCTGGTTGGTAGGGCCCGCTGGGGTTCTGGGGAGAAATCAGTACCCGAGAAGAGTCAAGGTAAGCCCTAAGAGGGGTCTGGAGCCAGCCAGGGTGAGCTAGATTCTACCCCTGAGTTGCGGAGGAGGCATTAGGTCATAGGTAGGAAGGGAAAGTACTATTGCTTTCCTGAGTGGGGCTGTGGAACCTCGGGGAAAACTGATGAACCCATCGCCCAATGGCCAGAAGCACCCAAGGCCTTAGTGGCCCAGGGCTTGCCTACAGCTTCGACTACCACACCAACCCCCTTAAGGAGAAGGAAGAACATTTAAACTTGGCTGTGTGCCGTGATGTGTCTCTGCACAGGGCAGGGATCCATGAAGAGTGAAAACAAAACATGGCCAAGCGAGAAAGCCAGGGCAGAACATTTGAATGACGCCACGAAAACCTACAGAAAACTCACGATTGCAAAGCAGACTTCTTGAGCGTGACCATTGGCCCAGACGCCTTTGGCTAGTAGCTACCTCTGCTTCTGCGGGTAGCCCTGATCAGACCTCTCCAGCCACACACTCATGGGTTCATGCGCTCACGCATTCAGCAAGGGTTTACTGAGCACGGCTGTGTGCCCACAGATGGGAAGTCTGCTTTCCCACTCCAGGGGATCTGGTGACCCCCAAATGAGCCCTTCTTCTCTAGGGCAGGGCAGCTCCAGAGGGCTGGGTAGCGATACAGGAGTGGGAACAGATGGTCTCTTCACACAGGCATTGCTACATCTAGACTCTGAGCTCTAGGTGGATGGTTGACAAGAACCTTGGGGCTCAGTGACTTATCAGAGTTCCCCTCTCCACCCACCAGCCAAAGTTCCTCATAGAACTAGAGTTGGTGGGGACACCTGTCCTCCCTGCTGGGCAAGACCATGCTCTTCCGTTGAAATGACCTCTTCTTGTCCCTTCTTCCAGTGCTCTAAGCCATGTCCCAGCTGGAGCACGCAGAGCCAGGCTTGGTTAGTAGGGAAGGCCGTAGAGACTCTGCACTATGTGCAGGCTCTTGAGGGGCTCTCTGGGCATCTAGAACCTTCTATCAGAACTTCCCTGATTGCATTGGGATGGTAAGCGATGCCTGCCTGGTGCTCCCATCAATAGGAGCTTCAGCTGCCTCCTGCCTCAGGACACTAGTTGGGTTCACGGAGTTCTGGTGGGTCCTGTGTTGAGCACGATGTGTGTGTGTGTGTGTGTGTGTGTGTGTGTGTGTGTGTGTGTGTGTGTGATTCTCTGGCCCTCTCTCCACTCCTGCCTGTGAGAACCAGCTCTTGCTGGCTCCACTCAGAAACCCTCCTGACTTCTTAGGCTTCTCGGAAAAGCATGGATGCATGCTTTCTAGCACTTCCTATAGAGATTTCTGGGGGAAGCTGCAGGGGTTCTGAAATAATGGTTGGGAGAACTCTGAGGATACCCTTTCTAATTCCCCGTGGAGGGTAGGCAGCTGCCACTGGACTGTGGGTGAACATCTGTGTCAATCAGCTGGGAGGTGGGAAGCGGGAGCCAAGGTGGGGCTGGGCAGAGTGATCTCTCTGGTAGCTTGGGTGTGATCTCTCACGCTCCCAACTGGGGTGCTCACTGCTGAGACACCCACCTCCTGGGCTCTCTCTTCAGGAGTCCCTGTTGGGAGAGAATGGGCGGCAGGAGGATTCAGGCCTGCCTTGGGCTGGCATTTGGTCTGGGCATTCTGTGTGGGGTTCAGGGGGACTTCTGGAGGAAGGACTGGCTAAAGGCAGTATAGTGGGGGTGTCATCTTGAGCAAGAGCAGTGACTGTCCCACAGAGGTCCCAAGGAGCTGAATGGTGGAGAGGGTAATCAGAAGCCTTGGGTGGCCTGATACAGACTCTCTAAGGAAAGACTCCTGTGTGCAGTGAAGAGTGGCCAGGAAGCCGAGACCATGGAGGAGCTGACTATGGTGGGAGGAAGGCCGTGGGTCCAGGAGGCTGGTCAGTGAGCTGAGTTGAAGGCCCTGATGTGGAAGAGGTAATGGGCTAGATGTCCTTCCTCATTGGGGGGTGGGGTGGGAGTGGGGAGTTGAGGCTCTTCAGGGCTAGGTGGGCACTCTGGGCTTCTTCTATGGGATTACCTATTAATTTAAAGCCCACTTCTCAAGAATAAAGTCGTGCCCCTTTGTGGTATCTCATGGGAGAAAGACATGGAACGCCGCCATAGCCATCCTGGAACCAGACACGGAGGATGTAAGGTGAATACAGGCTAAAGTCTAGGCTCTGACATAAAGGATGCCTCGTGTCCATGCCTACTCTGTCCCTGCCCAGTTGGATAAACATAGGAAGTTAATGCCATGTTTCTGAGCCACAGCCTCATCTGTAGATGGGGGTCACAGTGGCCCCTATTTCATAGACACAAAGATTAAATGGGTCAATATACATAATGAGCTTAGAAGAGCATTTTCTTTCTTTCTTTCTTTTTTTTTTTGTTTTTTTGAGGGAAATAGCCTCTATAGTGCCCTGGGGCTGCAGCTCACAGGTCAGTCAAGTCACACACTGTACAACCACAGGGGGTTATCATTCACCTCAGAGTCCTCACAGGTTTCCTGAGTTACTCTCACAGTTTTCTGGTAGGTGGCAGGCAAGGGTCTTTGGGAAAAGGGTACCTTTTTACATATCACATAAAGTTGCTAAATTGGCCGGTGGCGGGGGTGTTCTAAAGTCATTCACGGTTGGGAGGGGGAGACAGACATGAAAATAGACTGTCAAGATGCTCTGGTGAGGAGGAAGGGTGGAGTCTGCACGTGTCCCCCCAAGGGTTGAGCTGAGGAGAGGACTTCCTCTCCCGTGCTGAGCCGGCTGCCTCCGCATTTCCACTAGGAAACAATGTTAACCCCCCAACGCGTGTCTCTCACGAGGGAAACCTTGCTCTTGGACACCCCCCCCCCCAACAGTCCCCAGTCAGAGGCTGCAGCCCTGAGAAGTCCAAGAGTCTTTGCTTAGGTTATCAATGTGAGGTCCTTCTCTGTGCATTCCGTCCCTTGTGGAAAGGGCAGGCTCTGAATAGAAAATAAATACCCAGACCTCCATGTGTCACACTCCCAGCCCGAGCTGTGACTCCCGACTGGCTCCTAATGTACCTCATGTGCTGTGCTGGCTATCCGGAAGCCCCCCAGCTCCCGAGGCAGCCCTCATGCTGGGGAAGGTGCTGGGCATGTGCTGGGGGATGGAGACTTCTGTGAACATCACGGGGGACCCCAGAGTTGGACTGCTCCCTCATCAGGAGTCAAGATCCTGTCACTCCAGACTCAGCTGCCTGTACTGATAAGACAGACATCTTCCCCACATTAGTTCGTGTTCTGGGGTCAAAGGTGTTTCTGCAAAGGGAGGGGCCTTCCTCACAATCGGCAGGGGGAGCCCTGGAAGACAAGATGGCTAGGTTTGGTTGGGAACACAGGGCTCTCAGTGAGAGTAAGCCTGGCAGGGGAGGCTAACAGGGGAAGAGTTGTGGAGGGGAGGAAGGGTGAGGGGGTAAGAGGCCAGGGAAAGAGGATGTGCTGGGTTCAGATGGTGTGGAGACTCTTGGCTTGAGGTTCGCCATCAGCTAGCTCCAGACTCCTCAGGGATCCTGTACTTCAGAGGCCTGGACCATTCCAGAGGCATCTGCCAGGCCACTGAGAGGTGAGGGGAAAAAATACATCCTTGCTGGGTGGTAGTGGCACACGCCTTTAATCTCAGCATTAGAAAGGCAGAGGTGGGTGGATCTGAGTTCAAGCCCAGCCTGGTCTACAGAGCGAGTTCCAGGACAGCTGGGACTACACAGAGAAACCTTATCTTGAAAACAAAATAAAATCCTCACCTGTCCGTGAGTCCCTTTCTGGAGCCCGGAAAGCTCGGGAAATGGATGCTGGGTGGCCAACTATCCTCCTCAGGTAACAGTGATCCAATGGGAGCAGGGCACTAACCCCTCTTGAGGCTGCACCTGCCTAGGGGAGGAGACACCGCCCAGGCCTCCAATGCTGTTCCATGTTCCTGTGGAAGAAGTCTCAAACCTCCCTCCCAAGGAGGGCCGAGGGATTTTTTTCTCCTCTGCTGAGCTCCGGCAAAGATATCAGCACATGGTTAATCTTCCTTTCGCTCAGAAATGTAGAGTAATTTGCCCGAATGGGGATTTCTGCATATTTATACTAATGTCTGTGTTTAAAGCTTATGAGACAGGGAATTGCTGAGAGATGTCCATTAGCAATATATACAGACTGCAATTATTCCTTTATGGTGTGTGGTTCGACTGCAGAATATTTTATTTCTATGGAAGTAGTGGGCTTTGCCTACTGTGTTTTCTGATGTGCCGGAAGAAATCAATAAGCACAGAAAAGAACTGAAAAGAGGCAAGAATAAAAGGAATGTGACCTTTTAGGATTCTGAGAGCCTTGAATACACTATGCCAGGAACTGCCTCTGTCCTCAGAATCTAAATGCGAGGAAGCGCCCAAGTGGGGAGAATCTGGAACGTTTAAGGATGTGGACAAAAACTTATGCACCTTCCCTAGGACGAGACAAAGGTGTTAAGTCACTGAGACCAGGAGGAGCCAACCGGGGTGTCCTGTCAGGGACTAACAGGACAAAAAAACAAGGGGTGTCTATAGAGAATCCCACTTCTGGCCTCCATTTTCCTCCCTCCCTCCCCGATTTCTACCCACATCAGAAGTAGGTTTTCATCGGAAATAAAGGAAACCCCAGATCTAGGTCCACAGACCCAAGTGTCTTGGAATCCACAGGTTATGGCAGAAAACACAGAGCTGGAGGTCCAGGGGATTGCATGGATGTCTAGAATTCATGAGCAGGAACACCAGGGTAGGGATGGGGCCCAGGGGGCTCCTCTTCATAAAGGTTCTGGCCAGGAATCTTCTGTGAGATTCTCTCTCTCAGAAGTTCATGTTCTCCCTCCATAAGGTCTACCTGTATTACCGGTGTTACCGCCCCCTGCCCCCGCCCCCGCCCCTCAATGCTTACCTAGCCTTTGCTGCATTTAATAGAGCCTTTTCATTTTTTTTTTTCTGTCTTTTGTTAGACAGGTCTCTTTATGCCATCCAGGATGGTCTGGAACTCACGATTCTCCTGCCTCCATCTCTGAAATGCTAGGATTGCTGGTGTGTATTACTGTGTCTCACTTTATACGGCCTTTTTGTCTCTTCTGCTGGGAGGGCATAGGACAGACAAACCCCAAGCAGACCTGGCACACCTTTGGGCTACTTCCCCACCCTGGAGGTCTCCAGCATTTCGCCACCAGGAGATCACTCAGCCTGAGATGCTCCCAAGGCCCAGAAACTCCATACTGGGCGGAGGGATGCAGATGGAGGGACATCTGACTGTGTACAACAGCAAGCTGCCAAGGACATTGCCTCTGTCTCCCCCTGGGCCTGCCACACCTCGCGGCCCTTCCCTTTCGCCTTCCCTCACACCTCACGGTTCTCCTGGTATGTCATTTGCTCGGAGCCTCTGCGATGTTGGAACATGTGGGAATCTCCCCTGGACCCCAGGTGGCCTCCTCCTGATCAGCATCTGCCACCACACATTCCCCTGCAAGCTGGCCTTCGTGTGTGGGCCCCCATTCCCTCGGCAGGAAAGCACTATTCTTTTCTGGCCCTAAAATAGTTTCCTGAAGTTGACGCTGACTTCTCACTTGCCTTCTTGTACAGCGATCTCTTCCAAGAGGCGCTGGGGTCCAGAAGAGGGACAGATGGTCCCCGTCTTTTTATAACACGGCCAGTCTTTTGAAGCGCAGAGCTATAAACACAAGTTTGTCTTCAGCAGATGTTCTGTGGGCACACAACAAGTGCCACTTTTGCGCTCTTAAGCAACTGAATGGCGGTAACCGGGGAGGAGCCGGAAATGGGGCTTTGGTGCGTGTTCAGGGGTGCCTAAGGGGCCCACAGTGTGCTGGTTCCCCTGCAGGCTGCAGCTAAAGGCTCGAGTCTCTGTTCAGCCAGTTCTTTATATGCCTTGTACAGCCCAGGGACCCCCTCATAGCGGTTCCACGGTGTGGTGGTCATTTCTGCACTCTTTGGCATCGTTCAGCTGATCCTGAGACCCCATCATCTGAAGGCCAAGGCCCAGATGGGTTCTTCTCAAGCAATCCGTGGATCAGCTACATCACTCTCTCCCCTTGGCTATTCGTCATGGAGCTGTCAAACCTCTAGGGCTATGAAGGGCTGAATGGAAGACTTTGCTGAAGATGTGAATGGTATCTGTTGAGCTTCCCAGAGGCTGAAGGCTGTGCTACACGTCAGCAGGAAGCCAGTTCCTGCCGCTCAGCGCTGGTGGCTCCTCATCCACTGGTGACAGAGACATGAGGCGTCAATAACGACTTCTAAATGGATGTGCTGCTGTTCAGGAGATTTCAAGACTTTCGTTCATTTAAAAGGGCATAAGCTCAATTAATAGACCTCATTAACTTCAAAGATGTATCATCTTTGCTCAGAATTGGCTTCCTTCATAGGAAGACTGGCTCCATTAACTTTATTGCATTGGCAATACTTGGGAGTAAGGCGTGGGAGATGTAGCAACAGGAAGGAATTCCCAGGGCCGCCTGCCTCCCAAGCTCCAGTGGCTTCTGTGGCCAGTGCTCTGTCTGCAGTGTCCTCAAATAGCCGAGTGTCCCCTATGGACTGACTGACTTTGGGAATTTCATCCATCTGTCTTGTCCATCTATCCATCCATGAACAAAGAACCCCAAGAGTCATCAATTTATATATAGAAATATCAGTCACATGGTGCTAGGATATATACAACAGCCATCATGGGACTTATCTTTAGCCCTAGTGACAATAGAACAGAGACCTCCAGGTGTGGTGTGGTAGAAAAGACACCATCACTGGAGAGCTACTCTCATTATGCCACCAACCCCTGTGGATCTGCCTTGTCTGAGCCTTCATTTTTCATCTAGGAATCTGCCCCAGATGAAAGACTGCAAGGAACACACAAACACAGGGTGGGTAAGTAATGAACATACCAAGATAGGTAAATGCATAACAACTATTGTCCCTGTTACACACCCTTCTGGAAGACAAGGCCACACCTTGCAGCTCAACCCACATCTTGTTTGGAATAGTCATCCCTGACCATACTTTGAGACAACTCCACAAGGAAGTTGAATTTCCATTAACTTTATTGCATTGGCAATACTTGGAGTAATTCATTTCCTTGAATAGGGATCATTAGTAGAAAGACCTAGGCAGGAGATCATATGTCTACTGAACTGCTTTGTGGGACCAGAGACACTACCCAGGGAAACCTGGAGGTAATGGACATCCACATGTAGAACAGAGACCTGGACCTGGACATGCAGATCATCAGTTAAGAGCTCTTGCATTCCAGTCCAAGCATGGGGACTGGAATTCAGATTCCAGTGTCCACATAACAGGCAGGGTGTGGGCTTGAGCACACCCGTAAGTCTAGCAGAGAGAAGGTAAGACAGGATGATTTCTGTGCTTGCTGGCCAACAGCCTAGCCAAACTCAAGCTCCAGGTTCAAAAAGAGACCCTGCCTTAAGGGCAGGGTGTAGAATGATGGAGGAGCATCCTCTGGCTTCCACATCCATGTACAAGTGTGTGTATATCACCATGTACACACACATTACACACATATAACCATAGTCACACATTGTCTGTCTGTCTGTCTGTCTGTCTGTCTCTCTCTCTCTCTCTCTCTCTCACACACACACACACACACACACACACACACACACACATACACACAAAATACAAAAATACAGGAATTATTTCTGGATCAATAATAATTTCCAAAACCTGCCAACCTTCTTGTTCACATGGCTAGGGAGATGAGAAGTCTTTAGAATTACCATGGGATGACCCCTTGAATCCAGGGGTTTCTAAGGTTCTGGGGCACAGATCTGAATAGACAGCAAGGCATCTTAGGCCCCTGAGACTGGCCCCTGGAGGCACTCTGGGTGATAATGGATGATCATGGTTGACCATTCACTTCATATTCCTGGGAAATCAAATTCACTAAGCAGTCTTGATAGTGTGAGAGTCCCTGTGTCCCTGAGTTAGGGTTTTCCCATGTCCGTCATCTTTCCGTCTTCCTTTGGGACAAGTTTCTCCCTAGTGGTGTGAATATGTGTTGCTCCCATTGGCCAATAAGTAAAGCAGCTTTGGTCCATGGCAAGGCAGCTTAGAGGCAGGCAGGAAATCCAAGCAGAGATAAAAGGAGAAGGGTGGAGTTGGGGAGATGCCAATCCACCATCCAAGGAGCAACATGTAATGGGACACAGGTAAAGCCACCGAACACATGGCAATACATAGATTACTAGTAATGGGTTGAATTAAGTTATACGAGCTAGCTAGCAAGAAGAAGTCATAGGCCATACAGTTTGTAATTAATATTTAGCCTCTGAGTGATTATTTTTTAAGCAGCTGCAGGACCGTGGGGCCGGGTGGGACTGGAGAAACTTCTGTCTACATTTGGCCTCCCAACATGAGGCAAGAGTTTCCACCTAAAACCTGACAGAACTTAAAAAGAGATTCTAAAACTGAGCTAAGAACAGCTTCCTAGTTCGTATGTCTCATGTGGGCCATGGTACAGAGATGCCGCGGCATTTGACTTGAGCACAGCATGGCGTATTCTAGCCGAGGTACACAGAGGCGTCTCCACGCCTCACAGTGTGCTGCATGGCAGATTTCACTTTTGCTATAAGGTTTCTGGGCTGCACACTGCTTGGTGGGGGCATAAACACACCTGCTTCCCAGAGTCAGGGGTGAGCATGGCTCCCAGAGCTGGTGGTAAACATACCTCCGCCAGGTTGGGAAGCCAAGGAGGGTGGAGTCAGCAGCCAGGGCTGCCGCTTTCATCCTAGCCAGGCAGCTTAACAGTTTAAAAATCTCTCCAGGTCAGAAAAGGATTACAGACAGATATATAAAGAAATAGTTTTAAAAAATAAAGTCTTTAAAGAGACAGTGAAAGTAATAAAAGTTAAGCCATGTGAAGATGAAAGTTACACAAAGAAATCTAGATTTTACGTGTTATTGTCATTGGGGTTTTTAACTGCAGAGAGACATTTTATTGCAGGGGCTACTAAGTTAAACTAATATGTATATTTTAAAGGTATCTTGACTTCAAAATTTGTGTCTAAGGATATGTTGCTTTGGAAAAGAGGTTCTGCTTTTGTTTCCACTGAAGGTGAGAACCTGCGGATTGTTTCCAGGCTAATATGGTTTGATCAACCAAAACCCCCTGAAAGGTCTCCCATAACACCCATGGCCCAGATGATCCAACATCCAGAACAGCTTCAAGGCAACTGGTTGAGATGATTCAGCCTCACAGACTACAGGACAGATTAACAGCAGCCCCAGTCAGCAGGAAGTAGCCTAGAACACTATGCCCACATTCCCAAAAAATGGATTATGGATGTTTGTCATTGTTTAGGGGTTGGTTACAAATTGCTATTGGTCATAGTCAATCTCTTTCTAAAAGATAAAAGGGGAATACAATATAGAAATATATAATATAGATATGATAGGATGAAAGGGTAGATTATTGAATCTACTTTTAAAGAGCAACAACTTGTTTGAAATGTTTTACATTGCTATAGATTTTATTGATACAAATTTTGTTATACTGGATATATATTTCTACTCTTGTTTAAGGTATTATGTTTATGCAACTCATTTAAAATTGTAATATATAATTAAATACAGATTAATAATTAGTCATCTATGATAATCAAACTTATAGTCACATTAGTTAAGTTTTCTAGGTATACACAGATATATTTCAATTAGGTAGAACTACAGAATATGGCATTTAAAATGTTGTAAGAGCTTAGACTTTTCTGGACATTGAGACATGTCTGCTCCTGGCAGTACCGATCTACTTCAGAGAAGATGATAGGCATCAAAGAAACTCCATATGGAGTTTGCTTTCTTTATGGCAAAAGTTAGCCATTTGGGCAAGAAACTGTTCTTGCCTGGACTGCTTGACAATATGCTGTCTAAACTGGACATGCAGGACCCACAAGAAGTTGACCACTGAACTTTGCAAGGCAAGATGGTCCTTCAGGTTCCTGCTTTACAGAAGAAACTGCCAGATATGTTCTACAGGACATAGGGAGAAGTAACTGATGAACTTTGCCAGAATGGGTGGAACAGTTCTTAAAAATTTCCTGCTTCTTTGAAAGTTATGCAGGAGACTTTAAACCTGTGGGCTGAAGATGGATGCCCCAACATTACAGTTACAGAGGAACTTTGGATGACTGTCCAGGCAGCCAGATGTCTCTGTCATTTCTAGAATTTTGGAAGTTGCTTACAATTTACTTTCTGTTTACTTAGGTAATATTATATCCTTCTGGGGACTTTGATGGAGTTGAAGACTAGATAGTCATAGTTTTCCTTAGTCATGATAAAAGGTAAATTAGTTATAAAACTTTAGACTCACAAAAATAGGATAGATGATTGAGTATTTTCTTTAATTTTGCCAAATACAAATAGACTAGATATTGTAATTGATAACTGTTTTGTTATATATAATTTTACTATGTTAATCTTAAAACCTTCCTTTTTGATTAGATAGAAAAGAGGAAGTGATATGGAATATCTTTCTGTATGTGAATATGTGTTGCTCCCATTGGCTAATAAAGCAGTTTTGGCCTATGGCAAGGCAGCTTAGAGGCAGGCGGGAAATCCAAGCGAGTTAGCAAGAAGCCATAGGCCATATGGTTTGTAATTAATATTAAGCCTCTGAGTGATTATTTTATAAGCAGCTGTGGGACTGTGGGACTGGAGAGACTTCCGTCTACACCCTAGTGATATGTTCAAGGGCTATTACTGCTCTACCCCATGTGGTACCACATAAGGACGTGGACTTGGGTGAGAGTGTGGACCTGCCTTTGAGAACATACAGCTCTTACGGGATGCATGACTCTGTCCCAGCTGCAGGTCACAGGCATAAAGACGCTGGGGTTGTCCCTGTGCTTCCATCGGTAGGAGGAGAGAAGCCTTCTGGGATGGAGGATTCCGAGCAGCAGGGGAAGTGATTGCCCAGGCCACCCAGGAATTGGGGGCGGTGTCCCCAGGAATTTTCTAGTGCATTCCTGGGAATGTGATACTTTGGTAACACCTCTAACTTCATCCACGCCCCCCACCCCACCCCATGAGGGGGTAATGAAACACTTCTGTTAAATTATGGCTCGGGTAATACCTTCCCCTACTATCCACTATGATGGTCACGGGGGAGAGGGTTGCAAAGGATGAATGGCTTGTTGCCCGAAGAAGAAGATTCTTACTCGGAGAAGGAGGTAGCAGCTATTCAGAGAGCGCAGGTAGGTCAGGGTTGGAGTCAGGGGAGCAGGTTTCACTGAGACACACCTAGCCCCAGTGATGTAAAGAAAAACAATTTTAGAATCTCAGGGGAAAGATTAACTTGACCCTGACTTTGCAGAGGCAAAAAAAAATGATAAGTACATGGCAAGTTGCTGTGGTGAGGTGCGCCACCCTTTCCACTTGCCAATTAGATGGATTTAAAGACGATTACAGCCAGGCATGGTGGCGCATCCTTTTAGTCTCAGCACTTGGGAGGCAGAGGTAGGAGGATCTTTATGAATTCTAGGCCAGCCTGGTCTACATAGTGAGTTCTAGGACAGCCAGGGCTACATCTTATTTAAAAATAAAACATCATAGGGCCGGGCGGTGGTGGCGCACGCCTTTAATCCCAGCACTCGGGAGGCAGAGCCAGGCGGATCTCTGTGAGTTCGAGGCCAGCCTGGGCTACCAAGTGAGTTCCAGGAAAGGCGCAAAGCTATACAGAGAAACCCTGTCTCGAAAAACCAAAAAAAAAAAAAAAAAAAAAAAAAAAAAAAAAAAAAACATCATGGCTCGTCCCAAACAAAGACCATTACAGACTGAACTGAATCCCTTTGAACTCATGTTAAAGCCCTACCCCCCAGGGGACGGCATTTGAATATGGTCCTTTAAGAAAGCTGTAAGGGTAATCCTATAGGGGTGGTACCCCTTTAAGAAGAAGACACAACACATATACAGCTCCATTGAACTAAGACAGTGTCAGGTCTCAGCATCAAGGAGAAAGGCACCAGGAGAAAGCATCCCTGCTTACACTTGGACTTGGACTCCCAGCTTCTGCAGCTGTGAGGAAACATTCTGTTGATGAAGCCACCCCTTCACAGCATCTCGGGATGACAGCTGTCCCAGGAGGGCTGACTGTCAGGACAGGGACCCTGCAGAAGCTGGTGAGAAACAGGGGTGCCCTAACCTCGTCTGGAGACTGCCTCTGAGGCATGGGGCAATGACAAGTGGGGAGTCATTTGGGAAAGAGGAGTCAGTAGGCAGGTCACGGGGCTCTGTCTGGTTGTCCACCAGGCTGCTGGGAGACCAGGAGAGCAAAGAAAAGCTGCTCCGTGAGGCACTGAAACTCTTGAGCTTCTGAGGTAGGTGTAACACACACACACACACACACACACACACACACACACACACACACACACACACACACACACACACACTTTCTTTTTCCTTTTAAAGAAGTTCACCAAGAAAACAGGCAATAACAGCCATTTCAATAGATGGCAACCTTTTGGCCATTTTTCTCTTCAAGCAGTTTACACAATGTTTTGTGTTCCTGAAATACTAACATGTGTATTATTTTTACCTTTTACATTTCTAGAATAGCGCGCGTGCTCCTGAATGGAATGTAATTTCAACCAAATCGCTTCTCATTGAACTGGTTTTGTGCCATGTTTTCTCCAGTTCTGCTTCATGATGTGGCATACCTGTCATCTGGCCCCTCCCCATCACGCCGGGGCAAGCAGCGGGCATCCCACATGGTCTATCTGAACATCACCCTCAGAACGGACCCCAGGCCTATGGAGAGGAAAATTCTGGAAACAACCCAACTCTTCATGCCTTTACTGGTAACATCGGCAGAGGAAGACTGTTTAGATAATGGTCAGGCACCAGGAACTTGGTTATTAAACCCCTGTCGCACCAGGAGAAAGGTACACAGTGAACTTTTGGAATTTGGGTGTTTCTGATATCTGCTTCAGGGATTAACGGTGGCCAGGTGTCTCCCACCTATGATATTCAAAGAGACTTTCACCTTCTAAGACCACAAAGACCTGGAGATGGAGGGACATTTAGCCAGGACCACAGAACACAGTTGTTTTTTTTTTTTTTTTTTTTTTTTTTACCTACCAAACACCATCTGACTGAGGTAGGGAGGTCAGCCGGTAAGTAGCCTATGCATATATTCAAGCTTTGAGTGCCTGATACCCGGGAAACGGACATTCTTAAAATCTCTAGACAACCCGGTCTCAAATCAGGATGGCTTTCTTTGTGGACAAGTGTGTGTGTGTGTGTGTGTGTGTGTGTGTGTGTGTGTGTGTACATCTCTAGTACCCTTTCCCCTCCCAGCCTCCACGGTTCTTATTACCACTACCTTTTGTATTCCTCCCTCCCCGAGTCCAGTGCAGCCTCTCCTCCGGCCAACCCCTTTCTCCTAAGGCCGGCCCCGCCCCGTGTCTGGAACACTTCGAGTCACCCAGGGCTTCTTGCTTGACAGAAGCAGAGGTTGTGTGGGGGCACACAGCTAGTCTGCTGCCTGTGACTTTTGTTTGGCTTCTGGGACAAGCCAGCATACAGGCTCCGCACAGAGTTGGTGTCTCGGAACACACAGGAGTTGCTCCATAAATACCCGGGGGGGGGGGGGGGGGGGGGGCTTCAGGGAGGGAGGTGACACCACTCCAGCCTTCTCGTGGCCTCTGAGTCATGGACTTTGTGTGTAGTGTGTAGCTGGTCATCCTGCTGTTAGCTGCTTTAGTTTGCTGCTCCCGAGTGATGGCTAGGCTTACTTGGGTCGGGGCAGCTGGTGTCTGCACTGTGGGTCAGTATTTTGGAAAGGCCTGGAAATGTCTCCTCCTTTTGTTCCTTCTCACTCTTGTGAACGAACGTTTTGACACCTCTCTCAGGTGCCCTGCAGGTGGGCGGGGCAGGATCTCTGACTCTGAGGATGCTAGGCATACATGAGTGGCTGAAAGTCAGTGTGTTTTCCCAGCAGCATGAGACAGCCCAGAGTCCTCCACCTGCCTGTGCCCCACTGAGCAGGTGGGTGCGTGGCTGGGTCACCTCCTGCTACGAGGATGACAGTCTCTGGGTGGTCCGGCTGCCTTGACTGCAAGATGCTGCTTGCCTAGTTCACTCACGGCCAAATGATCTCTTAACCAAACTGTTAAGCCCCGGACAACTTTCCAATTAAGGGAAAACAAAGCCCCGAGGATAGAGCCCTGGGAAGGGAAGGAGAGCTTCCCATGGGGCCGGGCCGGTTCTGTTCCAGTGAATGGGAAATACCGTGTGGGTGTGAACAAAACAAAACACCCACAGGCTGTGCCACCCCTGCTTCGGGGGTGAGGGTGTGTGGGCAGGATGTGGGGGCCTTACTAGAGGAAGTGAGGGTACCGAGATTTGTTCCTGAGTCCAAAGCAGTGGCGACCAACCACCTTCCTTCCTTAGCCAGGCGGCGGGGGCGCACGCCTTTAATCCCAGCAATCAGGAGGCAGAGCCAGGTGGATCTTTGTGAATTCGAGGCCAGCCTGCTCTACAGAGCGAGATCCAGGAAAGGCGCAAAGCTACACAGAGAACCCCCCGCCCCCCCTCTCAAAAAAACAAACAAAAAAAAAGATTTATAGTAACCAGAGTGGGTAACATTGTTGTGAATCCACTATGCATCAGGCTTTGACTTCATGTTGCCTAATTCTCAAAGCTGGTCTGGGCTACAGAATTGAAAAGTGAGGTAGAGCCCCCGTTACCAGCACAAGTTTGCCGGGTTCGTGTGTGGAGGGATCGGGAAGTCTCCCCAAGCAGTTGACGTGGGCTCCCGACTACCTTCGCTCCTGCCAGCCACACACACGCCTGATCGATCACCCTGCCTTGGCCAGTTGAGCCATAGGACTCAGAGGATGCTAGCTGTCCAACCTGCAGCCATGGAGGAGTGCCTAATCCTGCCTGTGTGTCCGTGGCTCCCTGATATCAAGATGAAGGTCACAGGATGTTGACACCTCCCCCTGTGCATCCCCCCCCTCCACCAGGGTACACATGAGGACCACCCCCCACAAAGATGAACAGTTCTTGGACTTAGGGGGAAGGTACCGGCAACAGGCTGGTTCCTTCTGGTTGTTATGGTGATGGCAGAGGATTGTGAAATGTTACAACGAGAGAAAGCAATTTTCTGCCATTCAAAGGGGGAACCCCTGGGAGCCGGGCCTTCAGACATCATGATGTTAACATGCTCTCCTAAGACTCCGGAAGGCAAACTGGCCTTTGATTCATCGCATTAACCTGAACTCCTAAAAGGCCGTGGATGCTGAGAGGTGGTCCTGGTCCTGATGGTGCAGAGAGAGATCGCCCAACGCACTTTCACAGCGATTATCCTACGCCTGTGCCGAGGGCTGCCTGTAAAATGAGTCAAACCCTTACAGCAACTCTAAGAAGCGCCTCTGCCGTTATTAAAGACGAGGAAACGGGGGTGGGGGGGGCGGCAGAATTTCAGGTCCCATCATGCACTGGGGGCAGGAATTGTATGGAGGTACCTGGGTATAGGAAGAAGTCTCAATTTAGTTTCTTTTAGTGTGAGACAGGTATGGGGACTTGGGGATTGCAGAATGACTCCCTGAGAGATTTTTGCCTACCTGGATGCCCGAGATTACTGATTGCTTTTGCAAAAAAAAAAAAAAAAAAAAAAAAGACAAGTCTCAGCCCCAGCTTTGTGCTCTCATCCTTCACCTGCTCCGCATAACCCTTGATGTGGAGGACCATTTTGGCTCTTGGGCTAGAATGGGGTCCCAATGAAGTCCTTACCCGCCCCACCTTGGAGGCTCACAGTCTGAGGAGGGAAAAAGAATGAGTCAAAGCATGGGGCATGGCCTTAGATGGACGGAACCTGAGAACTCAGGATGTAGCAGGGCCACGAGGCAGCCGGTGCACAGAGTCGCAAAGGATGAAGCGCAAGGCAAGTGGGTGTCAGACACCGAGGGACCACATGGGGGGGGGGGGAGGGGTTACTGTCGGACACCAGAGGAACTGGGACCTTTGGAGACAACTGAATGGGGGTGTGGCAGGTCAAAGTCTGCATTTTGAAAAGACCACCCTGGCCTCATTTTGGAGCCTGTGCTCAAAGGACACGCTTTGGGCCAGTCAAGGACAAAGGGTGACTCTGAGTTTGAACCCCGGATGGACTCAGGGTGACATTCCTGGGATACTGCCGCAGGGAGGGCTGGCCTTCGTGAGGGCTGTTGTAGCATGGGCTGTATATGGACAAACAGCTTTGGCATGCCTTTCAGCTCCTTCCAGGGTATTTATGAGGTTGCAGAGAGAACAGTGTGCCCCGGACTTGTCTCGGTGTAGGGGACGAGGGAGGAAGGATGAGCTCTGCCTTAGCCTCATGTCTGGGAGAATAGTCTCCCATCCTCTGCCAGAAAGTAACTCATGCCATCTGGAAGAAAGTGGCCTGACCACAGGGCTGTGGGCCTTGTGAACACTGGATGGGCTTGCCCGGCTGCTAAACTCCCTGGACAAAGGGCTGGAGTCTACTTCAGTGGTAGTGAGCAGGCAAGGGGTGAGAGATGATCACAGTTCCCATTTTGGGACTCCAGGAGGGTAGTATAAACATCCCCACATTATGTATTATATATATACCATATATATATATATATATATATATATATATATATATATATATATATATATATTTGATTTTATGAGGCAGGCACTCACTCTGCAGCCCAGGCTGAGCTGGATGGAACTCACAGTGTACCTCAGTTTGGCCTCAAACTCATGGCAGTCCTCCTGCCTCAGTCACCCCGAGTGCTGGGATGACTGGCAAGAATCACCACACTCAGATAACATTTCTAAGAGGAGGTGGAGGAAGCTCAGAGGGGTCAGGAGGCTTACTCTGGTCACACAGCGATTCCCCACACCCCAGCATCTCCTAAGATACCGTCTTTGCTGCTGCTGGAGCCGGAGTAGCCGTGGTTCATGCAGGATGCAGGTGTAAGGATGGACAGAATTCCAGAGGTCTATGGTTAGGGAAGGAGGAGAGAAACTAACCACGGAAGGGGTGGAACAATCCATGCATCACGGAGCTCCTTGGTCCTGGGGCCGAGAAGCCAAACCCGGCAGATGGCTCATCATGGTCCCACATTGTACCTATGACAGGGTCTATACCAGAACAGACATGCCCCGCCCCCCCCACCTCCGGAAGAAAGGAAGCAGGTGCCATTAGCTTTTTCCCTCCCCAGACACTCAAATAGAAAACAAGTCAGCCTCTGGGCCCAGGGGTCTGGGAATTTTAGAGGATCCCAGCCATGACTAAGCCACCAACAATCCCTGATGAAAGACGGCAGAAATACTTCACCCAGCCTGCACCTCGGCTTGACCTCCCAGGGATCTCTAGGAACAGGGTTATTAGACCTTGGTTTCCGCATAGGCCTGAGTTTGGCTGTACCTCTCCCAGAGGATCAGCCCGGGGGTCTGTGCCCATCTCATGCCAAGACAAACACACCAGGTCTTTTATAAAGATTCAGATGGAACTAATTCCGTTTTCCTCCCTTATCGCTTTGCACACATGAAATCTATTTTTAATTACCTTTCAATATATAATCTAAAAAAAAAAATTCCACAGCTTGCTCCCACCCTCAAATTGTTCTTAGAGAAAGAAAGATTTATCTTGTAAGTTTCTTAAGAAAATCTATATGTGCTCAATGCATTTAAATAACACTCATTAAAGCAAACCGCAGGCATGCTGGCTTCTCTAGCCACAGATGAGAGACAATCGCTTGACCTACAGCAAATCAAAAGGCATTTTGCACACCACCTTTCTTTTTCAATTGGTTAAGTTTTAAATTAAAGTCCCAAAGCCCTTTTTTGGGAAAGGCGGACTAATAGAGCCTCGGCTGAAAATTTCGTTCAGTCGATCGGAAGATAATTACAAGAAACAAAATGTGAAATTTTAAATCAGGGCACTAATGAAGTCTAAAAATACCAGTGGCCTATCCCTCTGGCTGGCAAGACCTGTTCTTCATGGAGGGGGCTCTCTCTGCATAATTACTCTACCCCACGAGGGGCCAGGTTATCTCATCAAACAATAGTAAAGGCAGAAATCATAGGACTGTAATGAGCTAGATTGTGCATGGTGGATCTTATTATAATGCTGGGCAAGGTTTCAAACAGACACTAGGAGAAAAAGAAAATTTTTCTTTTTCTTCTTTCCCTTTTTTTTTTTAAAGTGGAGTTCTGATTTGTGTTGATAACATCATGTGGTGCCTCCTGTTCCCGCCTGGAGCCAGCTGTCTGTCATTTAGGAGTGTGAAATCAATTGAGTTTCAGGGATGTAAAAATCCCTACGGGCAAAATTAAAAGTGACCCAAATCCAAACCCACGTGGTGCTGTTGGGATTATGACTCTCCCATGGCAAGTTGCAAAGATTTGGTTTCAAAATTTGGGTTTCTTATTTTTTTTCCCCCCTAAATGTAGTTGTTTGACATTAGATCTGACAGATAAATTATAGCTTCAGCAAGAAAGGCTTTTAAGATTAGAAATGAAAGGAGAATTTACTTAAAAAAATAAAAACCCACCCAGGCTCAAGTGTTGAGCATTGTATGCATAGAGTCCCTTGTCTTCCTTCACAAATACAAGGCGGATCTACCAGCCAGCAAGGGCCATAAACAGACCCGTGAATTAACGTCATCTCTGGGCCAACAGCTGGTCTGGTGGACAACAATGGAAAGCCGGGTGATGGACAGGTCACCCACAATCACTGGCCAGAGCTGGGAGACCTCAAAGGCTCCCCAGAAGATGGAGCAGGAGATACTTTCTGGGTTTTGCTTCCTGCCTCTCACCCAGACCCAATATACCCTATGGGGCTTGGTATAGCGAGCGGCCTGGGGCCACATGGCCCTGTGTGGCTTGGGGCGGCAGAGGTTCAGGCTGCACTCATTGGCTTTCCACAGTTGTCCTGGGAGCAGCTCTTCATGGTTCATGACCTAGTGGGCTGAGCAGCCGGACCCCAGTAACCTGTGTCACCCCATCTCAAGGGTGAGGATGTTCAGGGGCAACCTGCTTCTTAGCAATGTTCAGAGAGAGAGATTCCAGCTCAGTGTCCAGCCCTAGACCTGGGAATTCTAGGGTCAGCTAAGCTGGTTCCCTTCTGTACAGAACAGTTTTTCTCTAGATACATGTCTGGAACTTGGAAAACCAGCAAGACCTTTCATCGGCCTTAGCAGGGCCTCTCCTCGTGGGGACACTAATGTTCTCTAATGTTCCTAGCTTTAGGATAGTCCTTGGACAGCTGGGACCCCACAGCCTCTTGTGTCAGAGTTGGTGACTCATGAAGTGGGAGAGTGTGTGTGTGTGTGTGTGTGTGTGTGTGTGTGTGTGTGTGTGTGCATGTGCGTGTGCTTTTGTTCTTTTGGGGCGGTCTCTTTTTTAAAGGGAGGGGTTGCTAAACTACAACAGTTCAAAGAAGAAATCAATTTAGTCTCCTTTTCTCTATATTAAAAAAAATAAATTTTAAACAAAGCAAGGGTTTACCAGATTTCAGATGTAATTTTCTATAATTTCTGTCGTTTAAAAACTAGTACTGATTTCCCAAACAAAGGCAGTCAGAGCTCACACAGGTTCGGAGTGAAACCCCACAGGGAGCTAGGCACTGGCTTTGTGGATGGGGTTGCTCAGAAAGGCTGGAGAACGACTCAGAAGGACAGTGACAACTGTCTGGAGAACAGCGGGCAGAGAGTGACTAACGGCAGGGTTACTAGGCTAAGAGGCAGGGGGATCCCTGAGCCGGACTTTCAGGGGATCTGAGGAAAAGCCATGGCTAGTTTGTGTCCACTATCTAGCACCACCTACTGGTCCCTTTGGAGGAGACATGGGTTACTCCAGCAGGCTCGAGTGCTAGGCAGCTAGGCAGAGACCCTCTGGCCTCCTCCTGTCCCTGGCTCTGCCTAGCCGGGTGGAGCCTTCAAAAGCATCCCTCTGCATTTTGCAGGGTCGGGGCCTGAGCTGTCCCTGCATCAAGGAAAGGCAAATCTAAGACAGGCAACCTCAAAGCCTCCCCTCCCAGCCCTGGCCCTGCTGTCCCCTCCCTGCTGTCCCGCTCAGTCAGACACTGGGACTAGAACCCACCACCTCTAATGTCCTGTGCCCTGATGCTGAGGCTGCAGCCCATGCTAAGAACCATGTTGTGGTGTGCCCCCTTCCCCAACCGCAGGAACTACCTCTGAGCTCTTGGTAAGGAAACTCCCCTCCCCCCCCCTCCCCGGGGCTGGGAGCTGGGGTCTGGGGTCCCCTGAAGGCCAACCTGGAGCTGTTCTTCCCAGGGACTCACAGAGACCCTTTCAGTCCTTCAAACCCAAAACCTTAAGTGGCTCAGGGTGGTGGGAGTGTGCCTGGGCTCTGGTCCGGCTCTTATCAGTGGCTTGGTGGAGGAGGCTTGTCCTGACCGGCACAGGCAGATGATGTTTTGAGTGTCTTTATGGATGCAGAGTGCTAAAGGCCGCCACTTTCTGGACTGTTCTGGTGACCCTTAGGAGGAGTGGGTAGCTCTTGCTCAATCTAGCCTTGGTCTAGCCTGGGGTGAGCATGTCCTGGGCGCTGGACTTTCAGGCTCCCTCTTCCTTCTTCCCATTTTTTTTCTTGCTCTGTGAATCCTGCTCTTGCTTGTCTCAATCTCCATACTGCCTCTCTGCCTGGATTAACGCCCCCCCCCCTCCCCAATAAGGAGTTTCTGCCACAGCTTCTGGTTAGATGAAGTCAATGAGAGAGCTACCATAAACACACTTCTGTCTCCCCTGTGTTGGAGGGACCAGGCAGGGAGGTACAGACCAGGCACACAGTGGAGTGTGCGACAGGACTTACCTTTAGGGTGCCCTGGGTCGGTGAATTCATACTTCCCCACTCCAATGGTCCGGAGCATTTGTAGCCCATGGGCCGAGTCTGTGGTGGGGGGCCCATTGGTAGCAGGGACGTTACTGGGGAGAGCAGCGGACGGCTGGGCTGGCGGAGGTGGAGGCAGCAGAGACCCTGCCATGTGGCCGTTGCCCACCGCAGTGGGTCCCGGGCGGGCTACCTGCCCCACGCCAGGCAAAGTGGATACCGCCAGGGGCTGAGGGCTGGCATACAGGGCCTGGGCAGGCATGTTCACCACCACACTGCTCAGTGGTTGGGAGGGCGGCTGTGGGAGTGAGTAGTGGCCCGGCATCAGCGGGAGCTGGGGCCCCACGTGGGGAGGCAGTGAGGGAGTCACCCCGATGACCGGGGCCTGGACGTTCACAGCCGGGCTGAAGGTGGGAGGCTGGGTCACTCCATAGGAGTGTGCAATCAGGGAAGGCTGGTTCCCGGCGGCCACCGTGGTCACCCATGGCCCTGTGCCTGTAAGGGAGATGGAAGACATGTTATTCGGCCAGTTACATATTCGCTCAACAAACATCAACTGTCCCAGGCCTTGGGCTGAGACCTGGAGTAACAACAGTGGCTAAGACATTTGTGTCCAAGCACTCAGCAGTTTCAGAATGTGATAAAGCAGCTGGGCAGGTGGTGGCGCACGCCTTTAATCCCAGCACTCGGGAGGCAGAGGCAGGTGGATCTCTGTGAGTTCGAGGCTAGCCTGGGCTACAAAGCGAGTTCCAGGAAAGGCTCCAAAGCTACACAGAGAAACCCTGTCTCAAAAAACAAAAACAAAAACAAAACAAAAAAAGAATGTGATAAAGCAGGCGCACACACCTTTAATCCCAGCACTCTGGAGGGAGGCAGAGGCAGGCGGATCTCCATGAGTTTGAGGTTAGTCTGGTCTACATAGGGAGTTCCAGGCCAACCAAGGCTACACAGCAAGACTTTGTCTCAAAAAAAAAAAAAAAGTGTGTAGTGACAAATGACAAATGACTACTATGGGGGTCCAGAAAATAAAGAAAGATCTGTTTGGGAGAAATGAAACACAACAAAGCTGAGAAAAAAAATAATCAGAGGCCTTCAGAGAGACCTATGCTCACTTCAGCTCTCCTACCTAGGAGCCAAGAGCCCTGGCAAGTTGCTTTAATTCTCTGAGCCTCATGCTTTTTTAATCTGTTAATCTGGACTGAGAACGGAAGGCAGAACGTATCTTTGTGAGAAAACAAAGTAAAGCCAACGGTGTGGCAGACACGTGGCAGACGTTGCCTATGTGTGGTGGTGTATGTAGGTCTTTGCTGGAGAATCGCGGTGGGTGGGGGGAGGCAAAGAGAAGGCTGGCCGTGGACAGTGTTTGCAGGGGTCTCAGGTGATCCCAGTGGACCTTGAAGATGACAAGGTGCTTCCCAGGCACCTGGAAAGAGGTGGCTGGAGTCTGGGAAATCCTGGAAGATTTGAGGGGACTCCAGGTCTTGTCTCACACACCCTCCCTCCCTCCACACAGCTGGCGCTGTTGGAAACTGGAGGAACCCGAGGTAATTTTAGGAGAACAAGGAAGGCCAGCCACACCTCTTAGAATGTGATGAAACAGTGGTGCCCAAGTCAGGCAGAGTAAGGCCTGGGGCTACCTGGAGCTTAATGGACATTGAGGTGACCCAGACGGCTTGTGCGGCAGCTGGGAGATACGGATGACAGGGAATTCTAGTCTGGTCACCTCCGACTGAATGAGTCTTGGCTGGGGCCTCCATTATTCAGACTCAACCTTGGTTTTCATGATTCCTCTGGGGTTCGGGTGTAGACTGAGAAAGGGGAGACTGAGGCAGGAGACAGGGAGCTCTAGAGGCTAGAAGGGCTAGGAGTTCCCTTTCAGACCTAAGATGAGGAGGGAGGGCAGGAGCCCAGAGGGCACAGCTACACTCAAACCAGGAGGGGGCATCGAGTGAGGACGAGGTATCAGCTCTGATTCCTGGCTCTGGTTTCGGGATAGGTGACATGCATGCCTTTCCCGTGTTAATTTCCTCATCTGCAGCAGGCACAGGAGTACCAGCGCCTAGGACCGCTGCTGCAAGCCTTGAGATCACACACAGAACAAGGCACACAATAATGTGCAGGAAATATTTACCATTTGCGTGATGAGAGGGGGAGACTGCAAGCCAGAGACATTGGCAATGTGTTGCTGGCTAGACTCTAGAATAGGCTGCTGGGGGCTGGGGGGGGGGGGGGCGGGCCCGGCACCATGTCCCAGCTAAACAGAGGAGGTAATATCAATGTGAGCCAGTATGGCTGGAGGTCTCAAGGCCAAGGGCTGTCACCCCAAACTCAGTGCTCCCCAGGACTAGCCAGGGAAGCTGGGGACACGCATCAAAATGTCGGAGCCTGACTGACAAGGCCACAGACAGCTCTGAGATGCTATGCCATGGGGAGGATTTTTTTTTTTTTTTTAATGAAATGACTGCCTGAAAGCGGCTGGAGACCTACAGAGAGGCCTCTAGTCACTTACAGCAAGCCCTGATCACTGTTTTTACTCCATGACTTGGAAGCTGCTAGGGCGGGCTACGAAGGGCACAATTCTAGGGGAACTGGAAACAGAACACAGAAAAAACAAAACATGCAAAAGAAAAAAAAAAAAACCCTTGGGGCAGGCAGGGCAGTGGCGGCACAAGCCTTTAATCCCAGCACTTGGGAGGCAGAGCCAGATGGATCTCTGTGAGTTCGAGGCCAGCCTGGTCTACAGAGTGAGATCCAGGACAGGCGCCAAAACTACACAGAGAAACCCTGTCTTGCAAAAACAAAAAACACTGGAGATCGCAGTGGCCCCATTCAGTGGAGAGATCTGTCCTTGTGTCTCCAGACCCAGATGCTTAAACCCAATTATGAAGAGGTGGCCTTGTGGCAAACTTGAGTGTGACGGCTGGGACAGGACATGCTGTCTGTGGGCTGAACAGCTGTGCTCTAGGGCTGTAATGACCAATGTGGGGTGCTGAAGGAAGAGCCCCGGTGAGGCACTGAGTGGGTTGTTAGCACTGGGTTGTGGTTTTGCACTTTAGAGGGATAGAGTAGCTGGAAAGTGAAGGGACCGGAACTCGTGAGCTTTAGGGTGGAGTGACTGATGGGTTTGCGGTGTTTATCTGGCATGGAGCTGGGGGGTATCTCTAGGTAGCTGTACCAAAGCGGGAATGGGGTGGGGTGGGGAGGTGGGGGAGATCCAGGAGCAGTGGGAGGTCCTTTGTTCTGGTCAGAGCTATCAGCAGGAGGACCTAGATGCTATGGAAGGAGGAAATCCTAGACCTGGGGTCCGAGCATGCTCATGTAAACCATGGGCAAGGCAAAAAAAAATCTCCCTGAATGTGCGACTTGAGAGACTTCGGGTCCCACACATCCCAAGCCTGATATCTGGGCTTCTGTAGACTCATGGATCAGGATCTTTGGAGAAGAACAGAGCACCCAGCAAGTAGGTGTCTCTGTCGGTTGATGGACACGCACCTGGATTTTCACTCTCCCTCATCTGTTTGGAGGGCGGCTCATCGGTGTCCCAGGGTGTGGACTGATTGATGGGCGTCTGGCCCCATCGAATGCTGGTCGTGAGTCCCTGGGACTGATTGTCGGCTTTGGAGATGCCTGGAGCCTGTGGGAAGTAGATGAGAATATGGTGAGCATAGACTGTCCCAGGACCCTGCCTGGAATCTGTTCCCTCTGCAGTATCCCTGAAACCTGAGCATGGGCAGAGAGAGAAAGAGAGAGCAAGCCTGCATCCAGACCCACTAATGCTGGGACCTCTGCCTCCTTCCCAGCAAGGATCATGGGATATCAGGACAGAGTACACCTGCAGGTTTGGCCTCTGATGAGCTCCTGGCCTCTCCGACTCCAAGCCAGTGCCTTACCAGGCATCTCTACTGCTGCTGCCTATCCCAGGGGAAGCACTGCAATTGATGGGAACATTCTCTGGTGTGTGGGACACCTCAGCCTTCAGACTGTCGGTAACCCACCGTAACCCAAATGCTCCCCACTTATCCAGGGTATGGGCTGAGCACTGACTGTACCCACTCAGTCTCAGTCCACCAGGTGCCCAGGGCTTTCACTTGTGGCTGCTGAGAATCCCTAACGAGATGGCAAAAGGTTTGCTCCGCAGAACACCGTCATCAGCCGGCAAATGAGCGCTACAGCACATTCTCCACTCTGCTCCTACACACGCTGTCGAGACCCAGTCAACTCATGGAGGAAGGGCGGGGGGTTATGGAAGCAGGTAGGACAGGTGAGTTCATGCCCCCAGGTAGGAAGAACCGATGGCCTCTCAGAGCAGTCAGGGGGCTTTGCTTGCCGTGTGAGCTCGCCTTCTGATTTAGCTGTTTGGATGGACAAGAAAAGGACTCTCAGAAT
This sequence comes from Peromyscus maniculatus bairdii, assembly GCF_049852395.1. NCBI lineage: Eukaryota > Metazoa > Chordata > Mammalia > Rodentia > Cricetidae > Peromyscus > Peromyscus maniculatus. Next base: position 20,364,626 of record NC_134873.1, read on the forward strand.
GAAAGCACATGTCCGGTGACAGTAGCCCCCGAGGCTACAGTCCTGGTAGAACGCGGGCTCCTAGGAAGCATGCTTTCTCGAAATGTATAATGAGAAGGTAACGTGTTCCCGCTGTGATATTGATGAGAAAAGCAGGCCACAAGATTACACCCGTGGGACCTCCCGATGCAAACCGTCCTGCTGTTGAACAACATGTGTGAGACGGGAGTGACCCAAATGTCAGCACGATGTTATCCTTGGGTGAGAGGATTATGGGTCACTTCCTGTTGACCTTCGTTTGCGTTTATCAAAATAATATGGTTCAGGGGATGGAACTCAAGGTGTTGGACGTGTTTTGCAAATGTCCTACCACTGACCCACATCCCCAGATTTTTTTTTTTTAAAGGATTTGTACTCCAGGCTACCTTTGAACTCATGACCTTCCTAAGTGCTAGGATTTCAAAGTGCTAGGATTTCAGTTGTGTATCACCACACCTAAATACCAAGTTTTCTACAACGGCCATTACTTACAAATAATAAAAATAAATCCTAAACATATCGTAGATGCTGGGATAAGAAAACTGGGGTGCCAAGGGGCGAGGACCTCAGTGGAGGTGGCTTTGAGAAGAGCAGTCACAGCTCCTAGGAACCCAGCTTGGCCTAGGGAAGCATGTGAGCCGGGATGAGGGACAGAAGTTCTTCTCCAGGGACACTCACGGAAGAAGCACGTTCAGGTGAAAGCCACAATGTCTGTAGCATATTCTGATAGAGCCTGGCCCAAGGATGAAGCTGGAGGCAGAGCTCCCTGGGGGGCTCTGGGGCAGGGTGATTCTCCTGGGTCCTAGGCCAGGCACATAGCAGGGTGTGTGTGGGCAATAGGCTGGGCAGGGCTTTTGGAGTCTTTGCTGTATCACACTTTGGCACACAGAGCCCGCAGCAGGGCCTGCTGGGAGAGCAGCAGCCAGGCAGGCAGCATTGAGACCCGGGGCAATGCAGAGGTAATTGCATTAGGGTGCACTTTACTTCTGGCCTGTGCCTCAGATGCTCCACTTCCGGGAACAGGATACGGAAAGGAGGATGAAAAGAAAAAGAGGAAGAAGAACAAAGAAAAAGAACAATTCCTTGGACGAGTGTTCTGATCGGAGGTCCCACCCTTGCTTGTGGCATGGATGAGATTGAGGGGGGAAGGGAGATACAAAAGGAGGGGGGTCTGGGGCATAGCCATAATGGTAGCGAGGCATAGGCTTTCCTCCAGTTCTCTGAAGAGGCAACTTTCAATATGTGCCCCGTCTAGAGGCAGAAGCTACCTAGCCATCTGCAGCCCTTTATTCCCAGGCTCCAGGATCATGGTGGGGTTAGAGGCACAGAACTTGCTCCTGAAACCAGAGGCACCTGAGGGGGAAGGAGTCTGTGCTCTGCCCTGTTCAAGAGCCTTCTTTAGAGGACACAGTGTGTGAGCGCGGCTGGGACCCCTAGCCTCCTTGCCAGCAAGGCTCTTCGCTGGCACTGTGGAAACCTTTTCTGCCAGGAGGGGGCGCTGCAGCCCCTCTCTGCTGCCCATGTCCCAGAGGCTGCCCAGATAGGAAACAACAGCTTTGCTTAAGATCTGGAGAGTCTTCTCTCACGCTCTCACCATTTCTGCCCTGCTGGGTCCGCAGGTCCACACGGGCAACTTAAGCAGGGAGGGAAGCCTTCTGGAAACAAACCCTGAGCCCGCCACTTCTGCCAGAAGCTCTGATTGTTTTTTTTTTCTTTTCCCTTGAGTTTGGGTCATCGGGTTCTATGGTATAAAACTCTGGGAATTCTAATGTTTGCCCCGAAATTAGGGGGAGTTTCTGGACTTGAAAAATTGCATATTTTTCCCCCCGACACCTTGCTCAGGCTTATGCAGTGTGTCACTCCTTTATGCCTTGGTCTATTCTTTGGTGAATAACGACTGGGTTGGTGCTCTGTGTTATGTCCTGGCCAGGGCAATGGTGATGCGGGCCATTTGGACCCAGGTGATTCCCTTTGAAGGCTCGCGAAGCAGAGCATGCTGGTGCACAATGTCAACGCTGGTGTACCCCAAATAGAAGCTGGGTGCTCAATCTGGGTGTGCACAGGCTGATCCGGAGCCACAGGGAGATTCCCCGGCTGCCAGGCCTCCCTCCTGCTTGACTCGGTCTTTCTTGCATGATCAGTACAAACAGTTTCTTAGATTGAAGAAAACCTCTCTGAAGTCCACCCCGTCCCCCCATCCCCCCACACCCCCTTTAGGAATGATAAATAAAACCACTCACATTCTATTCTGCGCTAGCAACATCTTAAGCTGCAAGCAATTTGCAGCTCAGGAATTTTACTTTATTAAAGCAATCAAGTGAATATTCCTTTCTTGATTCTGTCAACAAACAACTTGGATGTTAGGAGTGGTGTGCCCTTTCCTGAGAGGTCCAGGGCTTCCAGGTGAGTCATAAATGGATTGACCACAAGCAACTTAAATGTAGGAGTGTGCCTTTTGTTGAGATGTCCAGGGCTTTCAGGTGCCATATATGGACTGACCAGTATAGTATGTGAGGCAGGAAACCTGACTAGGGGGGCCTTTCCTCCTGCTAAGGGCTCTAGGCCCCATATAATCACATGCAGATGGCAGATTCTGGAGGTGCCTGGGACCCTGTATGGGTCTGTGACTGTAGCTTTGAACTTCCCTCTCACGGTTTTGAATTCCTACACATCTGGAATCCCTAGGAGCAATCCAGGCTGTTTCCAGTTTGAGTAAGGGCTTGTCTTAGGGAAGGAGAGCAGGGGTGGGGTGGGGATGGGGGTAGAGAGTGGGCTGCCAGTACAAGAAAGACCAGCTTCCCAGCCAATAGGGCAGAAGTGGGCTCAATAGGGTCTCTCTCAATTCTCACTTCTTCCCACTGCCATTCTCTGGGACACCTGGGAAGGCACCCAGACTCAGTCAGACCTTCTGCTTCTCCCTGGCCCTGGTTTCTGCTCCAGGAACATGGAGGTACTCATCAGGAGAGACTCACCAGCATAGCCTTCCCCTACCAGCTCTGCATAGTGGCCCTATCTGCCCATCACTGGGCTTGAGCCGGGCGTCTCTCGGCTTCCCTTTAATGAGATGCTAATGGGATGCATCATTAACACAGCAGCTTTTTAAACCCCGGCTCTTGTAAATTTTCAAAGGTCACATTTTCACGGTGCCTGACAGCATCCTGCTCCTTTCAGAGACTGGAGAACACTAAAGACTCAGGTCCTTTATGGCTGAAGCTCTGTGAGGTGCGGGGCGCCAGCACAGGCTGAAGGTGCCTGCTGGCAATGGGCTGTCCACTGCCTCCCCCCGCGCCCCCGGCGCCCCCAGCAGCTTCACAGGGCATGAGGGTTACCCTCTTCCAGCCTGGGGAGACCAGGTACACAGTTTCACATGGTCCACAGTGTTGCTCTCAGAAGACAAAGATCCTTGGCAGAGGGGTCAAGGGAGATGCTACCCAGCTGGGGAGGCAGAGGCACTTGAACTCTCCTGGAGGACCTTCTGCTTAAGTCACGCAGTAGCCAGAGAGCCTGTGTTTGGCTGGTCAGTCCAATGAGAGAGAGAGAGAGAGAGAGAGAGAGAGAGAGAGAGAGAGAGAGAGAGAGAGAGAGAGAGAGAGAGAGAAAGGACATCTCCCTACTCTGCACAAAAACACCACAGACATTTGCAGCAGCCGAGTGGACAGGGAGATCTGAATGATGATAGGGACTTAGACCCCCCGGGGGCTGTCTCAGTTGTTGCTTGGTCTCATCTCAGCCTCTGTCCACTCACAGGGCTCAGCGCACTGCCCCGAAAGGTCCTGCTGACCCTGTCCTGGCAGGCAAATTCCAGGAAGACAGATGCTCAGTGCCATGCCTGGCCCAGCAGGTGCTATGCTTGGCATAACCATCCCCGGGATGAAAGCAGGGTTTGTTGACCCAGAGCATGGGCCAACAGGAACAGCGACATCACGACGCTGGTTCAAGGAATGAATGAACTGGCAGGGCATGCTTCAGGAAGAGTGGACCGCGCAGGTCATGGAGCCGAGCCATAGGATGGTCTGGTTCGCCTCTCTAGGGACCACCAGATGACTCCACAGCCGTGGAGACTACTGAAGGTTCCTCAGAGGCTTGACTAACATAATCCACTAACAAGGGCCAGAAACTACTGGTCCTCCCTGAGTGCCTGGGTGTGGTAGAGGTACAAGGATGCTGAGGCTGACTCGTGCTATGGCCATGGATGTCTCCTGGGAAACCCCCAATACTGCACCGTCCACTCTTTTTCCCAAGGGCATCAAAAGAACCAGGAAATCCCCAAGAGCTGCCGGAAGAGATGGACTGGCAGTGGGTCACAAAAGTTCAGCAAGGATTGAGTAACACCAATAGATTGGGGCTAGGATCACCATCCAGGGACCCTGTATCAGCCGGTACATTTCCAGCCTTGACACAGGACGGAGCCTAGTTCATCCCCTCACATGACCCGTGTCTACAGTCATGTGGTTCGAGATGGCACCTAGGGCTCACACACCTGCTTCCAGACTGGAACCTGCAGTCCTAGACGCCTTGCCGCTGGTGGCGCCTACAGCTGGTGTGGCGGCACCTATTTGAGGGCCACTGAGCGTGGTCCACCCCGTGCCAGCGCGGGCTCTCTCTCAGCTATGAGACCCTTTCCTGCCGGAGTGCCTGGAGCCCCCCTCCCCCATGTGTCAGTCTGCTTCTGTTCTTACTTGGGTCCAGAAGCTCTGCTGGGGACCCGGGTCCAGCCATGGTCAAGGTCCTTTCCCTGGAGAGATGTACAAACGCTGCCGCCATGGGGCCGGCTGGCTCAGGGGTTGGTGGCGGTGACTCAGACTTGGAGAGAGACTGTAGGGAGCAGAGTCACAGGATGCCTCCCTTCTCCTACGCTTGTTCATGGTAGCACCCATGCCACAGATATGAAGAGAGACAATAGCCAGGCATGGTAGTTTATACTTGTGATCCTAGCAGTCAGGAGTCTAAAGTGAGAGGACCGGTGTGCGTGTGTGTGTGTGTGTGTGTGTGTGTGTGTGTGTGTGTGTGTGTGTGCAAAGCCAGTCTGGATCACACAGTGAACTGCATGTCAGCCAGAGCTACACAGCAAGACTCGTCTGTCCTGGAGGCCAGGCACCAGTTCAGTGGACCCTACCTGGTGACTGGCATCCACAAAGACACTGCAGACTTGTCCCAACCAGCCTTCCCTGCATCCCCCCTACCCCCACAAATTGGTTAGATATTAGAAAATACTGTTAAGTCACTAATGGACAAAAAGCAAGGGGAAGAAATGAGATACACGCTCTCTACTGTGTATAGTGTAAAAGCCAAGAGCTCCCAAGTCACTTGTGTGTTGCTCTCGGCAAACGGGCCCTGCGTTATCATCTGCATCCCCTAGCCTTTCGCAGAGGACCGGGGAGCAGTGTAAACACAGAAGGGGGCCGGTACCGGGGAAATACTAAAACGAGTACACGCAGCCTCTCTTGGAACGGCGGCCCCAGATGGCCGGTGGGAGGAAAGTGGCCTTGGTTAAAAAGCTGAGAACCCACAGGGAGGGAAATGCCGGCGGTGGCCGTGGTACTTGCATCTCTGACCTTGATCCACAGCCATGCTTTCCTTCTCCACCTTAGGACTTCCTGCGGTAGCCACCCAATCTGGAGAAGACATGTTTGCCTGGGGCCACTGCTGCAGCTTCTAGCTCCAGATTCCTGAAGGCAGAGATGGATACTCGACTGGCTGGGGCTCCGTCGTGGATGGAGCCATGTTTTCTGACCTCCCCGCACGCACGTGAAGCACTCCCTCTGAATGCTTCCCTAACCATCAGGGTGCAAACATTTGACCTGCCTTGCCAAGAGAGTGTGGAAGTTTGAGCCACCTAGGGAGGCAGGCGAGCACAGCTCTGAGTCCAACACACTGCAGAGGTAGGCGGCAGAGCCCGGGAGTAGCGAATGCTGTCATCTCAGTTTGTCTTTTTACCTGGAGGTTTTCACTCTCATAGCTTTTCTGAGACCAGCGGGAGCTGGTGCCTGCCCATGGCAGAAGTGGGTAGGGCTCAGGCCACCAGCCCTTGGGTGGGTGGCTCTGGGGAATCCATCGTAAGACCTAGCTGGCAGCTCAGCCTCGATGGACAGCCTTCCTTTGCAAGTGGTACACTTTCCCTTTCCTTCCAGCAGACTGCACCTTGCAAGACTCTTAGGGCTTTCCTGATGGCCAGGCCTGCCAGTGGGGGAGTGGTGGAGGCCAGTGTTTGGTAAACGCACTCCTGCTGGGGACTGAGTGTACCTACTTCCCAGGGGTGCTCATACACAGCAGTGCACCCTGGAGAAGGCAAGGCTTATTTATAGCAACCGTGTGCTAATGGTGGAATTCATGCATGGGTGGGAGAGCTTTTGGTGTCTGGGTGCTTTTAGATTAAGCCCGTGAGTACGTTCCTAGACTGGCAGGCTTCCTCATTCCAGAACATGGCGGGGACGACTGTCTAAGCGCCGCCACCACGGACGCCATCTCCAACACGAGGCATGTGAGATACATCTGGGGTGATTGCTAGAAATGGACTCTAGTCCTGGAGGTCCCGATTCTGGAGCTCTGGAGCAGCAGGGTACCCCTGGAGTGTGCCACTTTAATAAGCCTGCAACGCTGTTGATTCAGGGAGTTCTTGGGCCCACCCTGGGGAGCAAGGGCAGTCTTTTCGCCTATGTCTCCAGGCCTGTGCCCGAGTCTGGGGTTCTAGGGGCTATAGCTACTTGTTGGGTCCTGGCTGGGACAGATTTAGGGACCTTGCTCACGTGGTTCATGGGAGCCAGCTTCTTGGGGAGGCCACTGTCAAGGACCCCTGCTTTGGGCCTAGGTTTCCAGGGATCAGAGGATTTGTTGACCCACACGGCTGTGGGAGGAGCTGACGGCACCTAAGGGCGTCTCAGTTCTAATTTCTGATTGCTATTGAGCTACAAACAGGAAAAGCCCAGTGAAAGCCCCGCTTGGTATGGGGGGGTGGGGTCTCCCGTGAGCCTCTTATACTCTCGAACCGGGGTGCCCTCTCTTGGCCCCAGGCCTCCCCTTCTGAGCCCCACCAGAATGCACTGCGGAGCCTGATGAAATTTCTAATAATACTAACCAATGATGTGTTAAATTGAGACACTTCTGGCTCGGCCGCCGGAAACCACACGATGGTTTAAAGGACCGGTGCTTACCTTTCTCTATCAATTTGCTACTAAATTACTGCTTTCAGAGAAACTTATAGAAAAGTAATTCTTTATTTAAATTTTAATTTCCATCTTGTCATTTTAAATATATATTCAGATTCCAATCATATTACAGAATATGATGATGTCTCTGGCGGGCAAATGACCCTGCTGGAAGCCTGGGTGGGTATGGAGGATACATACAAGTGGGTGGCGGGGCGGGGCTTCGCGAGAAGGCAGAGACCTCAGCTCGGCGGAGGCGGGACTACAGAGGCCTCTCTTGGTTGGAACCCTGCGACCCCCGACTTTGTGTGCAGTCCTGAGGGCCACCACCTGCAAACGCTTTAAGTTGGAACCACGCGCTTTTTGCCATGCTTGGATCGCTGTGTGAACTGAGCCGTAAGCGGATGCCAGATGAAATGGGGCCGCGGGGCCAGTCACCACCCTAACAGCTCATATTTAACCACCTCCCACACGCCAACGGTGGGCACAGCTCATTTCCCTTCAGGAAGAATTCTGTATTCTCCCCACCATCTTACGGATGACCCTTACACGATCCAGCCAAGTTCACTAACACTCGAGGGTGAAACTTAAGGGCTCTCACCGAAACCTATTCTACCTGTCTTAATCCATTTTGGGTTGCGATTAAAACAAAACAAACCAAAACAAACAACAACAACAACAACAAAAACCATCTGAGGGACAGCGAGCAACATGGCTCCATGGGTGAGGCCGTGTGCTGCCAAGCCTGAGGACCTGAGTTCTAGGTGGTGGATCCAAATGGTGGGAGGAGAGTTCTGAATTCTGAAAGATGTCCCCTGACACCCACATGCATGCAGTAGAGTGCATCCCCACCCGATGAATGAATGAATGAATAAATAAATGTAACAACTACCTGAGACTGGGTACACATTCTAAAGAAAGGAAGTGAGTGCGGTCCCTATTCTGGAGACTCAAGAGCATGGGTGCCAGTCATCTGCAGAATTCTGGTGATGTCTCCATGGTGGGAAGGGATTACAAAGGCCGGGGATGTGCAGAAAGTGTCATGTGTTTGCACAAGAAGCTAGAGCCTGAGGGGAGGCCACACTCACTCCTTTAATAGCAGACCACTCTGGAGGGGACTAATGTATTCACACCACCGACCTACTCCCTCTTGAGGGTGGAGTCCCTACGACCTAGTTATTTTTCTATGGGGCCCCAGTGTCTTCGAAGCACAGTGTTGTCTGAAGACCATCACAATGTCCTGGGACAGTCAGAATGTTCCCAGGTCACCTCTTTTGGGGTTGACACCCCTATCAGTGGACTTAGCCATGTCGAGTGCACCCACACATACTACACTGTTGGGTAACACTTTGATCCCTCCCTAAGAACCTGCAGGGTGCTGGCCACAGTCTATCTTTTCTCTGCTGTGTCCATCAACCGTGCCTCCTGCTCCGACTCTGGTAATACACTGGCTCCAGGGCGCTGGACACCTTGCCTTCCTTCATCTCTCTTCCTCCCTCAAACCTCAGGCCCTTAGCCACCACTGACGTTCCCTTTAGCCTCTGCCAGTGTGATATGGGTCTTCCTGGCGGGGGGGGGGGGGGTTGCACATCTGGACACACCTGCCTCCTTGGCTGGCACCACAAAGCACATCCTTCTCTTCGTATTCCCCCATCTCCCCACCCCCCACTTATAGCTTTGGTTTCTCAACATTAGGCTGAGCAAAAAAAAAAAAAATCTGGCCCTTTTCTCTTCTGTTTCATCTTCCATGGGCCTCCTGACCTTCTTAGACTGTGGTTACCCTGTCCCGGGGCTAGGAATACCCGGCATTCATCTCTGCTGGGTGCTCGGCATCCAACACCCATCTTTTCAACACCAACTTGAGTGGACCCACCCTGTCTCCATGACAATCAACCCCTCACTGCCCATCCCTACAGCATTGCTGGTCCTCTCCCCCTGGGCCCTAATACCAGGTTCCCTTCTCCTTGAAATTCTCTTCCCTTCTCTGTCTTCCACACTTTCCTCCGCTTTGATTTTACCCACACCCCTTCTCTGTTTCTTCTTGTTCCTTCTGACTTCATTCCTGGCCCCAGGTCATGCATCGTGTCTACACTAGGCTCCAGGCCGGCCCCCGTCTCGTCCAGGTCCTGTCTGGGCCCCCTCTTCTTTCCCTAATAGGAAACACTCGTACGGTAGCCCTCGGCTTTGCCAGAACCCAGCTTTCTCTAGTATCTGGGAACTACATTTGCTTTTCCTTTTCCAACATCAAAGTCTAAATCCTTGGAGATGTGTATGCTCAAAGTTCAGTGAAGACAGCTTCCTTTGCGGGCGTCAAGCGGCCAGTGAACAGGGTTGGCTTCTGCACCCTGCTCTTGCACATGCCCTGTCCAGATCTCCCTGGGCCCCTAGCTCTACACTCCATTCCACGATGGGTCTCGTGGACAAAAGAAACGATAAATCTGGCAGAACCCTTACAACAAAGCTTTCAACTTTTCCTCTAACAACTTTCAACCGAAAACTTCTTAGCCCTATTTCCAAGTAACTTTTCATCCATTACAAAACCCACAAATTTTTCAAAGGGGCTTTGAAATAAGATCACCTAGGAAAGAAGAAAAAAAAAAAAAAGCCTATCACAAATGAAAGTCTTTGAAAAGAAAGAGGCCCTTTCCTGTGCTCCAGCTCCCCCTCTGATACCATTCTCTTTCATTTTACAGGAGGTGCAGGGCAGGCCTGGCCCTCAGCGGACGCCTGTGATGTGAGGGAGCCGGTGGCCCAGACGGACACACAGAGGAGAGGGGGAGCAAGGGGCAGCGGCTGTGGAGCTGGGCTGGGCCTTTCATCCCCCCCCCCCATTCAATCAGCCCTCACAGCGCCCCTAACAGCTGCTCCTTGTAACCCGCCTGCCTGTGGCTCTCAGAGGCTTCCTGTTACCCTGCAGGCTTCTCATTCACCTGGGCAATGCAGCTAGCTGCTTTTCCAGCACACACTGGAGACTCTCTTCATTCTTATCACCAAAGTGGGCGGGCAGGGAGGCGGCTAGAAAAGCCCCTACTCTGGCCTTTGATGGGGCATTTCCCAACTGCCAACCCCGCAGGCAGTCAACGTGGGGCCACTTCTTGCCCTCCCCAGGGTCAGCTTCTGACGCGCAGACACACACACCCGACAACACCCACTTCCGTAAAAGGAGCCTTTCTTAAACTTCAGATTTAACATCGTGGTGAATTTGGCGAAGGAAAGTCTTCCGTCCTGGACGACTGTGCTAAGCCTGGTTCTGGAGAGGCACACAGGCTCCCTGACTGGACCACCTGTTAACTGGGGCTGGCCCTCCTCCTATGCCTAGACGCCATGTGCTCAATACGAATTCTGCACCAGGCTTCTGGGCCTCCCAGCCACCCCGGGGAGATGATAGATTCTTTAGAATGGTCTGGCCATGGGCTGGCCTGGTCTGTTGCCCACCAAGCCCTCTCAGTCCCTTCCCAGAGGACATTCTAGAACTGACCAAGACCTTCACATTGGCATGGTCCATTCTAGTCACGAAGGACCCCCAAACTGAGTCCCAGCCCCTTCTTGTAGACCCTTCTAACACATCTACCCGACCTTCTGAATCCATTCCCAGTTTTCTAGTTGTGGCTGCAACAGATCATTATCACTTTTTTTTTTCCCATTTATAAAGGCTTCCTGGGCAGAGAGAAACATCGCTAGCTCCCAAACCCTCTGCCTGAGAGTACGTCGTCAACCGAGAGCAGGACTCAAGGCCAGGCGACACAATCCTGACACAGACATCTTCAGCAACCTCATTAGGGGCCAAACAAGAGAGAGGAGGACTGTGTCAGAGTCCCACGGAGGGGCACGCAGGGCAAAGACACAAACAACACAGCACAAATATCCTTCTCAGGTGGCTCCTCCGGCCGTGATACGGTGGAGGGAGTGGAAACAGTCTTTCTTAGTAGAGGGACTTCGGGACTCTCAGAACCCAAGCTCACAATCAGCCACAGCACGGGACTCCAAATTCAGTGGGGGTTCCCCCAATGTGGACATTCTAGAAGCATGTGATGCAGGACTCAGGTTACATTTCCTAGGTGCCTGGTGTTCTCTCGTTGAGTTTCTGCCTGCCTAGTCTCTGTAATGATAGCAACAGGTGGCCAGGCACATTCCTGGAGGTGAGGGACTCCCCCTCTGCCTCCGTCTAGTTCAGCTTCATAATGGAAGCAGTTGAAGTGATTTTTATTTACTTATTTAGGAAAATTCTTTCAGCATTGATCTATCATCTCTATAGGCTATGGTTATCTTGCTGGGCACATTGACTCTATCCATGCTCAGGAGGTACGGGGCAGAGAGTGACACTGGCAAAGCCTTAAGAGGTGATGGAAGGGGGGGGGGCGGGCGGTGGTAGCGCACGCCTTTAATCCCAGCACTCGGGAGGCAGAGCCAGGCGGATCTCTGTGAGTTCGAGGCCAGCCTGGTCTACAGAGCTAGATCCAGGACAGAGAAACTCTGTCTTGCAAAAAAACAAAAACAAACAAACAACAACAACAACAAAATAGGTGATGGAAGGGGTATGAAGTGCAGGCAAACAGCAATTCTGCCCTGGTATAGATGGGGGGGGACTTCCTTTCCTCAGGACCGACACTAAGGAGAGGTGGGTGAGTAAATAACCATGTGTAACCCTTCTTCCATTCAACACCCACTCACCTACTCACCCACCCACCCATCCACCTACCTATTTACTTAACTACCTATTCATCCACCAATCCACCCACTTGTACACCCATCCACTCATCCATCAACCCACCGACCCATCTTTCTATCCATCCACCCATCTATTCATCCATCCATCTATTCATCCATCCACCCATCCATCCATCCATCTATCCATCTACCCATCTATCCATCCACCCATCTATTCATCCACCCATCTATTCATCCATCCACCCACCCACCCACCCACCCACCCATCCACCCATCCACCCATCCATCCATCCATCCATCCATCCATCCATCCATCCATCCATCCATCCATCCATCCTTCTACCAACCTACCAACCAACCAACCAACCAACCAACCAACCAACCAACCAACCAACCATTTCATTCTTATCAAGAAACTAACCTATGCTGGAGACATAGCCTTGAGTAGTCTCTGGCGTCAGGGAGCACAATCCAATCACAACCCTAACATCTGTATCCCCTGGACCTGTGACTATAGGCTAGTTTTCAAGCTCTCAAGGCCTGAGCGTTCTCTGAGGCCACTACCTGGTTGTCCTGCTCTGTTCCATACTGTCTCAGCTCAGGACGCCATAACAGTATATTACACACCTAGTATGTGACTGTGAAGCGCTAACAGCAGACACTTCTTCTCCTCACAGTTCTAGAGGCTGGACTACCTGAGATCAGGGTGCCGCCATGGTCTGTTTGGGTCAGATTCCTCCTCCTGGCTTACAGATACCCAGCCGCCTTTATGACTGTGTACTGACATGAAGGGAGACGGGATTCTGGCATCTTTTTCTCATCATAGGAGATGAAGGCTAGGAGGGCCTCACCCTCATGGCCTCATCTAAACCAGACTATCTCCCCAAATTCTGCACTCTAAATACCATCACAGTGAGGGCAAAGGCGTCAACCTATGGATTTAGAGGGAGAGAATTCAGTCCACAGCACCCACCCAGCATGCACGCAGTGGGTGTTCAGAACCAGGGTCCGTATCAGTCTATCAGTCTGTTGTCTCTCTGGTTCCACTTTGCCCACCAGACCCTGGGGGTGTGTTTCATGGAGAGAGCTACTCTCAGACCTGACTAGCATGTCAATCAGCACCCCCCCTCGCCCCCACCAGCCAGAGCTCTAATTTTTAGATAGCTTCCCCCTCAGTGCCCCCCCTTCCCCAACAACATAATCTCCATGATCTCGAGTCTTTCCCGAACGCTGTTGAAAGGGTTGTTGTATTTATCTCTGTAGAATCCGCTGTGCCCCCATGCAATTTTCCATTGTCATGGTTCATTTTAATTTCCTCTAAGGCTGTTGGCCACTCTCGTGTTCAGAAATAGCTTGTTCCACTTAATAAAAGTGCTTAAATATGCAGACATGGGAAGTTTCCTTTGCCTGCGCCTAAGCGCCGCCCCGTGTGAAATGAGTTCCGCATACATCACGCCTCCTGCGGTCGGTCGGGCCCAGCGCAGGTTCTGCGGCTCCCTGGAGAGGAACTCTGAAGGAAAGGTTCAAGGGTACAAACAGGACCCAGGAAGGTCAGGGTGAGAACTTTCCCAGCCTGGCTCAAGGCACCATGGGCCTTCTGAGTCAACCTCCACCCACCCCCCCCCCCCCCGTCACTTTCACAGTGCCCAGAAGTCCCTACAAGTCATTTTACCTCTCTGAGTTCCCGATCCCCTGAGAGACATCTGAAATGTCTCCCCCCAAAGCCCATGTGTTAAAAGCTTGCTGCCCCAGCTTGGCATGGGGGACCTAGTGAGAGATTTTAGGTAGTTATGGAGAGAACGGTTTCTTTGGCAGCTTTGTTCCTGGCTGCCAGGAGGTGAGTGGGCTTGCTTCATCCCCGGCTCCCACCCAGGATGCACTGTGCAAGTTCAAAGCACCAGAGCTGATGGATGGTGAATGTAAACTTTGAAAACTGTGAGCGTGAAGAAGGTAACGTCTTCATAGGTTTGTTGCTGTTACCAGTTGAAAGCTGGTAACACTGATCGATAAACTAGTCATGAGAATTTCTTTCCCCCAAGACAGGTTTCAGTGAAAAATGGCCACCCCCTCTCACCAGGGACAAGTGGTGGTGGTGGTGGTGATGTCATCAAGTAGCAGCAGTTGATGGGGCGATCAGGGGCCTCAAGAACATGCAAATGTTAAGAACCTTTTCCAAGAAGGAAGACCTTCCAAACACTGGTCTCTCTTCTGAGTCAGCTTTTTTTTTTTTTTTTTTTTTTTTTTTTTTTTTCTGGATGGCTGAGGCCCAAGGATTCCCTCCAGGCTGTGGCTCACCAGGAAAGGATGAAGGCGTGGAAAACAGACTGGCTCTACATTCAGGATCTCTGGAGAGCCAAGCCTTTTGGGGGGGGACCAGGTCACAGCCAGGGCATGGTAACCTCTGCGGCTAAGCTAAATCACAGGGAAAATATTAGCCATGCGCTGGACTTGGAGACCCAGTGACCAGGATTGTGCAGGTCACCTTTCTTTTACTTAAATAACCAAAGAGTCCGGGTGACTAGGAGACACAGGCATGGGAGTGGGGATGAGTGGTCCCATCACAGCTCCAGTCTTGTCTTGCTCTATGTTTGGTCCTCCAAGGACAGGAAGGGTCAGAAAATGCTGGCCTAAGAACTTTGGTCCTCAGAGCCCCAGAGATGCACACTGTAGGCAGTCATTATCAGAGTGCAGAACTTGGGGTCACATGGGATACGAATGGCTTCTTACTAGAAGCTGAGGGGTCACCTCAGTGCCATCACCCCTGGAAAGTGGGATTTGAGTGTTTGGAATAAGTCCAGCCTTACTCATCTCCACCGGGCTTTAGTATTGACGCCAAGACTTTCTATTACTCTTAGAGAGATAACCTAGAGATCTACTGATGGCTATCCATATGTTAAAGACAAAAATGGAGGCTGGGATTGCGGGCTCAGTCAGCCTGTAGCCACTGAATCAGTAAGCCACAGCCCAGCCCTAGAATGACACACACCTAGGGACGGACGGACGGACGGACGGGGAGACACACACACACACACACACACACACACACACACACACACACACACACACACACACCCTACCTCTAGCCTACTTGGGCTGCCAGGGGCCCTGTAACCCCACAGTGCAGGAGCAGCTGGCAGACGCTCCGCCTGCCCCCCCAGAAGCTCCGCCTGCCCCCCCAGAAACTTTCCTTCCTCGATGGCTCCAAAACACAGAGTCTCCCATGGCCACTTCGAGCTTCCCTCCCAGCTCCTCGTTCCTAAATCAGCTTCCAATCTGACTCATTTCAGTTTTAAAACAAGACAACATCAACAAACACTATGCAGGGAAGCAGATGGTAACAATTACAGGAGGGAGAAAACAGAGCCCGCTCCCTCTACCAGGGGCATGAGAACATATTGTCCCCCAGACAGCGGTTGTCTTCCAGCTACTCTCCTGTGGAAACGTGGGCCTGGGGCTCTCTCTCAGGGGCCACCCCCACGTCAAGGCACAGGCCAGCCCTGGAGGGGGTCACAAGGGCTATAGAGCACCTTGAAGCAAATCCACTGGGAGCGGAGACCTGGTGCTTCCCCAGGGAGGGAAGAAAAAAACCATTCCTGAACATTCTAGGATCCCTTAAATGAACCCGGCACCCCATCATCAGAGACCTGAGAGCAGGGGGTGCTGGCCTCGTCCCCTGCACACTACCCATGGCTGGCCCTTTCCACGTCTTTATGTTACTATGTCACACACCAGGCCACAAGCTCTCCCGACGGCAGGGGTTATTATTCTCTCAGTCGGGGTGGCAGTTAAGAACTGGGCTCTGGATGCCGGCGGCTGGTTCAAGCCCGAGTGCTGCTACCACTTAGGAGTGGGGAGAACTGGGGTGAACCAAGAAAACTGCCAGTGCCGTCCGTCCTTGCCTCACCCCTAAGAGGCAGCTATTTCAAGTACCCCTGCCCCCCCCCCATGACTGAGAATTAATGTGTGCCCAAGCCCCAACACGCCACCCAGAGCACGGCGGGTGCTGTGTGCTGAAGCTCCGTTTATTCCCCATGCAGATGGCCAGCTTCGTGTCTGGTGCTCAGTAAACAGCCCTAAAAGCTTGCCAAGTGGAAGGCTGAGGAGGCAGCCTCCAGCTGGTCATGAAGGCAGGGCGCGTCACACGCCGAATCCAAGCTGTGAGGATGTAAGCCCTGCTGGTGGAGTTGGGGGCTGGAGGGCTGGGTCTGCGAGCTGATGGCCAGTGGCCAGAGTCCTGAGTGAGATTTGCCACGCTTCCGTCCTCCTCGATGTGCCAAGTGTCCATCCTTTGTGGTGAAGGTGGAGTGAGGGCTTTGATCTCCAGGATATCAAGCGGGCAGAGAGTCAGCCAAGAAAACAAAGGCAAACAGGGCTATGATTGGTTCCTGTCCGGCAGGCAGGAGTAGGGGTGGGTTTTTTTTTTTTTTGGTCAGGAATGAGGGTGTGGACACAAGATGGAGATGACGTGCCTATCCTTCAGGCAAGGATGCATAGTGCTTTTTGTTGTTGTTGTTGGGGGGGGATCAAAAAACAGGGTGCAGTAATGAGGGGCTTGCCCCACCCCTTCATTACACGAGTCTCTGTTTTCCTCATCGGTACACTGAGAATTACAGTCTTCGAGTCCCAGGCCTGGTGAGATTCTGAAGGTTGGATCCATCAGTTCCTAGGACCACCCAGAGCTCCCTGCAGGCTCCTGCTGTATGCCTGCCTTTTGGACCGGACTCTTCCTAACATTGTTGTGTTCCTTGACATAGTCTCACCTAACCCTTGTGCAGCAGAAACGGCCACCCCCCCCTCCCGCCGCCCGACATGTCAGTGACCACAGATGTGCTCTCCCAGGTGTCCTGCACGTGTTCACACACGTAGGTTGTCACACACATGTCTCCCCATGTACCGTGGTACGTGACATCTGCTTCTGGCTTTCACCCTAGGTGGGCCTTCGGCTAAGCTCCCAGCCTCGGGGTATGCTGTGTCTGCCCCAGAGGAATATCATTCCAGGCTGATTGGGAGTGTCAGAAGCAAGACGGGGCAGCTCCAGGATGAAGGACTCTCTCTCTTCCTCACCCCATCTAGGGGTGCCCCACACCAGCACGCATCACAGCCCCTTTGGAAGGACTCCCAAAGTCGAGAGAGGGGCGCCTCCGGTTCTGTCTGTGTTCAGGGGCTAGGCATCTTCACATTTTCAGGGTGTGCATTTCCTGCCTGGGGGAAGACTGTCTCCTTCACATCCCCACCTGTCTCTACCACACCCCTCCTTCCCCTCTAACTCCACCTCTTCCTTTCTTTTCCCTCCCCTTTCCATTCTTAAGTTTTTCTCTTTTCTTCTCCCTCTCCTTTACTTCCTCCCTCCCTCCCCCCCTCTCTGTTCTCTCCACTCCTTTCTCCCTTTCTTATCTCCTTTTCTCTTTTCAGCCTATCTCTTCGCCTTCCCCTTCTCCCAGGTGTTCCAGACAGCCGCAGTTGGCAGCCTTCAGTCTTTGCCAAATCATTGCCAAGCTCCCTGGAAGGCAGCATTGAGGGAGTGCAGAGACCCAGGCTAGCCCCAGAGGGAGCATAGCTTTACTCCTGTGGGGTCTTATCGGAAACAATGGCAGCAGTGTGCCTTGGTGTGGACGGGATCTCCATGCCAATGGCTCCCCAAAAGCACCTCCTAAGGTGCAAGCCTGGGCTCTCCTCCACCTGTGATCTGCTGGCCCCTGGTGCCACCTCTGGCTCCAAGCCTGGGACTTCATTTCCACCAGCCTGCACATGCAGTCTGTAGGTCTTGCAAGACCTTGTCTGCTGTGTGTCTTTCTGCTGGAGTCCCCTCCAGCGGGCCTCGCTCCCCTTCCCTGATCCAGCTTAGAGCATCTCTTCTACAGTGGGGGAATCTCTTTGAGCTCAGATGTGCCACTAGATCTGAATTCCTATACGCTCACTATCTTTTTCTCCAAGACACTACGAATTCTTCAAAGTAGAGACTGTCCCGCGTCTCCAGGATGGGGGCCAAGCTACCGTTAGTGTCGAGTAAGACGGAGCACCTAACTGGGAGTCCTCCATGGTGCTCTGAAACAGGGAGGGGGCGGGCAGCCCAGGTTCTTGTAGCTGGCGGCTCCACCAGGGACTCAGCCACACCTCCACATCCCAGCCCGGTGCCGTTCCAGGGCAAACGAAGTTTTGAGTCCTTTCTAATCAAGCTGTCAGTATGGGAGTCCTGACAGCGGACATTGATTTTTCGATGAGGGGAGGCTTCTCTTGTCTTCTTCACCATGACAGTCACTTCCTACTTCTAGACCTCAATCTCTTCCGCCACCACAGACCCCCCTATTCGCTTCCGTCCCACCGGGACCTGGTCTACAGTCAGTACCAATGTTTCACTCTGGGTCTCAGACTGGAAAGGAGCCACAGCCAAGACCTTTCATCTGTCCTCCCCCCGCCACCATTTAGTCATTTTGAGGGTCCAGGCTCCTCTGGGAACACCCAGCCCCACTGGCCCAGGTCTGAAGCAGGCCCAGGCATGGCAAAGGGTACTACAAAGGGAGCAAGCTCTCAGATCATCCCAGCGGATGTCCCCCAGGTGGGGCGGACAAGCTAGGTTCAGAGCCTTCTCCTATAAACTGCCACACATTTGCTATTAAAAACCATCGTCCAGGGGCTGGGGAGGCAGCTCAGTGGGTCAAAGCACCTGCTGAGGGGACGTGAGGGACTAAGTTCGGATCTCCAGTACCCATGCAAAACAACAGGACGCGGTAGCTTGAGGGTCTGCAACCCTAGCATTCTTGCAGGGATATAGGAAGAAGATGGGGGCGGTGGGGGGGGGGATCCCGGAAGCAAGCTTGGAAACCAGCTAGCCTGGTGTATGCTGTGGAAAAACAACCAAGAGACCCTGTCTCAAGGTAGACATGAGGACCGACACCTGAGGGTGCCTTCTGACCCTCACACACTCACTGTGGCATGTGTGCATCCACATTTACACACATAAGTGTGCACATATACATCCACGTACCAATATGTAACTAAGCTTCATCCACATTTTCCCTTGCTTTCTAGCAGGGAGGGATCAGAGGTGGGGTCATGAAGCTTAGGCATGGGGATGAGATCTAGAACATCCCTCCACCCACAGACACGCTGCCCTTCCCGGCCGAGGAGCCTGTGGCTGCTGGGCTCCTATCAGGCTGCCTCAGAGGAGAGATCCCAGTGTGCACAGTAGTGGCCCCCTGGAGGGGAAGGAGCGGTCCTTGTCTATGAAGACAGCGCTCTAACAAGCATCCTCATCTCTACTCACACCGTTCAAGACTTCTGTTACTCTCAGCGGAGGGGGGAAACTGAAACACGTTCTGCAGATTACCAGCCCCATGTTGAATCTTCTGGGACTTGGTGATTCATTCCTCTCCCAAGGCCAGACCATGGGCTCAGGAAAGCCCTCAATATTTCAGTCCCTGCCATAATCATTGCCATCTATACATCTCTGGTGTATTATAAGGAACTGGAGACCAGGAAGTCCCGAGCTCCGCAGTTGGCATACTGTAGACCCAGGACGGTTGATGGCATGGTTCTTGTCCAAGTCCAAGGGTCTGAGACCCAGGAGAGCCTAAGGTATAAACTCTAGTCTGGAAGCTAGCAGGCTGGAAACCCAAGAGGAGCTGGAGTTTCAGTTCGGTTGAAGGCAAAATAAGAGAGAGACAGGGAGAGAGAGGGAGAGGGAGAGGGAGAGAGAGAGAGAAAAAGAAGAAGAAGGAGAAGGAGAAGGAGGAGGAGGAGGAGGAGAAGAAGAAGAAGGAAGAAGAAGGAAGAAGGAAGAAGGAAGAAGGAAGAAGGAAGAAGGAAGAAGGAAGAAGGAAGAAGGAAGAAGGAAGAAGGAAGAAGGAAGAAGGAAGAAGGAAGAAGGAAGAAGGAAGAAGAAGAAGAAGAAGAAGAAGAAGAAGAAGAAGAAGAAGAAGAAGAAGAAGGAAGAAGAAGAAGAAAGGCAAGCAGGAAGGAAGAAAGAAAGAAAGACCGACCAGTGTCCCAGTTCAAGAGTTAGGTAGAAGCTCCCCTTGGTCAAGGTGGGGCCAGCTTGATGCTCCACTTAGGCCTTGTGGTGACCGGTCTGAGGGGACATTGGGCCCAGCCACCTGCTTCCCTCTGATGACTGATTACAGATTCAGTGTTAATCTCCTCTCCAGACGTTGCTGCTGACATCGTCAGAATAACATTGGGCCAAATATCTGGGAGGCCCGTCAAAGTTGACATATAAAATTAGCCATCATATCATCTCCTACAACCCCCACAATTATATTGCCTTTGGTTGAATTTTTATTTCAATCTGTGCTCTGGGTAAGAAGGGTCCAGGACTGGGGGGCGGGGAGTGGCCGGGAGAGGCAAACAATAAGAATATGAAGCAGGGCTGGAGAATTCCTTCCACGAGGATGGAACTTTTCCTTTGACTCTCCCCAGAAAGTTCTGCCCACGCCCCCCCCCTCTCCCTCCCCCAACCCCAGGAGACACTGTGTGTGTGACTCTTGCCCACCCCCGGCAAAGGAAAGAAATAATACAGTTCCCTGGCACATCTGCTCCCACACCTCGGCATATGCTCCGCCTAGCTAGCTTCCTAGCTGCTAAAACTACAACGGGCAGGCAGTGTCTTCCAGTCCAGATCCCTGGGGTAGCTCAGGGGACCCAGCCTTCCCACGCTGAAGCTTGAAGCATTACTACAACATCAAAAATGTTCCACTGGCAGTTTCAAGATTCCTAAAAAAAATAGATTCAAAACATCTTTAATACTCTCTGAAGAAGCGATATATCACAGGAAAAGCTGTAACCTTTAGTATTGCTGATATTATCCAGGCTGCGGGCTGGCTGGGAAGGTAACCGCAGCCAGTTCTTATTCCTAGTGGCTGTGGCCGCCGCCCCAGGGCCGGGACCCTTCCACCCACCATTGGTGGAAGCGGCTGCCTATCTGAGCATTTGCCTAATGTGTTTTTACAGAGTCTAAAGAGTCTCGGGACTCAAAGGCAATGATTTCCAAGAAACAGCCTTCCCCCTTTCAACACGCTATCCCTGAAAATAATACCGCCTGTCTCAAGCAATACCATGCCCTGTATGGAATGCATTTCCCTGCTTTCCAGCCTCAACATGGAGCTGTGAGCAAGGACCTGGGACTGAGCCTCGGAAAGAGCCAGCCAGACACAGGGAGAGTGCAATGGATTAAGTACGAGCATGGTGATGACCAGACACCAGCATGCCTTGGGGTGTAAGAGGGGTGCAGAGACCTCTCTGCAGGTGACTCCCTCAGAGTCTGTGGCAGGTGCCACATCTGGCCAGAGGAGCCCAAAAAGGCAGGAGATGAGACGCTCGGACGTGCCGTATTCTTTACCCTCGTTTCTTTCCGAAGGGTAGTATTATGGGTAATCAACACAAGCAGAGAGGTGATAAAAGCCTGAAAACAGAGCACTGAGACATTTCCTTTACCTCTGATAAGTGGATGGTGTTCCTCTGCCGGCAGGTACTCCTTTTTCTCCATCTTAAACTTTAAACCTGGCTAAGCAAATAGGCTGAGATATGGCCACTGCTCTGATATGGAGAGAAAGCCTAGGCACAGGGAGCAGGAATACCACGCAGGCTCCCCCTTAGCTTTGGAAGCCAGATGTTTCTAGGTGATTTTTCTTGCTGCCTGCCCAGCTCTGAATGGGCCCTGCTGTGACTGAGCCGGGAAGCGGATAGGATGGAAACCTCAAAGCCACAGTTCAGGTGCTCTGTGTCCTTGGGTGGACCGCTGGACTTCTCCGAACCCATTTGCTTATCTTTTCTGGGAAGGATAAGAATGACAGATGAGCCCGGGGAAACGCAGAGCAGAGCTACATTGAGATTCTGTCTCACCGCAGTCAGGATGGCTAGCATCAAGAAAATAAACAAGAGATGGCGGTGAGGGTGGGTGGAGGACCCTCCCACAGTGCTGGTGAGAATTGTAGCCACCGTGGAAATCAGTATGGAAGGTCCTCAGATAAGTAAGTTTGTCCATCATCTGGCTATATCACTCCTGGGCATATACAGGAGGAATCTAAGTCATGCTACCATTCAGATACCTGCACATTCATGCCCACTAGTCACAAGAGCTAAGTGATGGAATCAGACTAGGTCTCCTCCAATGGGTGAACGGTTGAAGACACCATGGCATGTATACACAGTTGAGTATTATCTAGCCATAAAGACCATCATGCCACCTGCCCCAAAGCAGATCAAACTGGAGAAATAACTCAAACCCAGAAAGACAAATACCACATTTCCCATCACACGTGGAGTCTAGATTTTTATCCACAACAAAAAAGACAGGAAAGAAGAGGCAGGGGACCACTGGTGGGGAGGAAGGATGAGACCTTCATGGGGGATGAACGTGACCAAATGACATTGTATACATGTGTGAACATTTTATAATGGGACCCATTATTTTTGTAATTAATATACACTAATAAAATTGACACAAATGGGCACGCGCACATACACATACACACACACCCATCGCACACACAGAAAACAAATGCCAGAGCCACATCCCAGGTCTGGCACAGGTTCTGTTCCCCCATCTCTCAAATAATAGCTTCTATTATTCTTATCACTCTAGAAAATGTCTTTGTGAATTGTTTACTTGATGATTGCAACCATGTTTCTTTTTTAATAAAATCTTGATTTAAAAAGGGCCCGAGGGCACGCTACCTCGGGAGTGTGTGGAAGATAATATTTGGAGACTCGCTAAATCTCTCCTGCTAACGTACATTGCCGTGTGTGTGTGTGTGTGTGTGTGTGTGTGTGTGTGTGTGTGTGTTCACCTTTATCTTTCGCTGGCTTCCCTTGCAAGAAAGGCTCCTCCTCGGGAGAAAGGAGAATGCCGGGGTCCTGACAATCTCCTCAGCCTTCCTGCCAGAGCACTGAAGAGTCAATGAGCCCCAGGATGAGTGTGACCCTCTGTGGGACACCCTAGCAGAACAGAGGACTGATGGGTCCCTGCTACCTAGGCAGGAGGTGACCAGCCACCGCCCCCCCCCACCCATGACTAGGGAGAAGGCAAGGGTCCTGGGGGTGTGACATTTTGCACAGGGGTAAAAGGTCCATACCACCAACTGGGTCCCACAAGCCTAGTAAGGCCATTCATGCTTAAGGGGACTACTGCTATTTGGGAGCCCTTAACAGGGGAAACAGTGAACACAAGGCCCGCAAGACCTGGAGGCCATACAAAGCCCGATTCCAAGGGCAGAAACCGAGTGGGTCCCACCAGACCTCAGGACAAGTGATAGACCATCTACTGACGTGGGACGGGAACCAGCCACGGCCCTTTCTGAACAGAGAGGGCAGTGAAGACACAAGGCCCCAAACAAAGCTGGTGCCGCTGAACCGTGCTGATGTGGTCGTTTTAATCCGACGTCCTCAGCACAAGCGCTGTCTGCTCAGTGACCCTGACAAGTGCATGGCCACCCAGCTGCAAACGAGGAATGTGTGTGTGTGTGTGTGGGGCCTGTGGATGTGAAGCCACCTAGACCGGAAGAAAGGGTCAGACAGAGCGGGTGGCAGTCATAGAAGCTGCTGCCTCAGCAACCCGGTCCACGCCAAAGGCCCTCCGCAGACGCAACCCACCCCACTCCGCGCAAAGGCCCTCCGCAGACGCAACCCATCCCACTCCGCGCAAAGGTCCTCAGCAGATGTATCTGCTCCATTAGGCGTCTGTACACCCGCCACCCACTCGCTGTAAGAGGAAGTCTGGAGCTCCCAGAGCAGAGAACCTCCATAAGCAAATGCATGCTGTTCTCTTGGTCACCCCGCAGAGCTGAGTGCAGGAGGGTGTAGGATGTTTACCTGGCCAAGTGCAGCGTGCATGCGGTAGGAAGAGTGAGCAGAACCCAGTGTCAGGTGCAGAGGGTCTATGTTCTCAAGGAGAATGCCACAGATTTCCCCATCTGTGAAATGGGGGTAGTAGTGCCTATTCCCAGGCCCATGAGGACCCCTTGAAGCACAGGTGAGGGCTGGTCACACTTGAGGCTAGCAGCATAAGACCCTTCGTTAACACTAGGATGTTGCAATTTCCCTGAACCAGCGACAAGGTGTGACAAGACAAGGCTGAGCTGTGAGAGGGAGGAAATGGTCCCGGGGCACCTGATGGCCCGAGAATTTTGGAGGGATCTTGCTTGAATGGAGGCCCAGCTGGCTTTGCTCTGAAGGGACCAGTGGGTTCTCACTGTCAGTGTCTGGGTCCAGGCACCTCTTATCTGTAGAGTGTACAGCTGCCGTTTCCTGGTAGGTTCTGGGTACTCTGAGGTTCCTTCCTCCACTCATCGGCCTGCCCCTGCCTCAACCCTGAGCCTGCAATGTCCTTCCCTCTACTATTGGTGGGAAGTCCTTAGCTCTGATCCAACAGCACTCCAGTGTGGCAGTCTCTTCTTAATGCTATTGTTCAAAATCTTACACCCAAGTGCGGTGTGATAGTGCATGCCTGTAATTCCAGAATATGGGAGAAAGATCATGAATTCAAGGGCTTTCTAGGCTACACAAATCAGTTCTAGGCTGACTTGGGCTACGTGAGTCCCTGTCTCAAACATACAAACAGAACAGGGCACCCCCCCCAACCCCACCCAATGACCCATGCTTATTTTATCCATTTGTACTTATAAATATGTAATTCTAAAGAATAGGCATTCTCTAGAGACTTTGGATACAATATTCTCTATGTAGCCAAAAGTCACGTTTACTGCGTTTTCAAATCCTTGGTGCCTTTATTTATTATTTTTTTGTTTGCTTGTTCTGTTATCTGGAGAGTATATTAAAAACAGCCGAATGACTATGAATTAAACAAAAATTTCCCTTGAATTCTATCAGTTTTCACTTAATGTATTTCAAGGCTGTGTTCTATGGTCTTAGACGCAAGCGGTTGTGATTTCTAGGTGAACTGAGGTGACGATAGACGTCTTTCTAACTTTCTTCTTTCTTTTTTGATCTTGGGAGCTAGAGCTGTTAAACTATAACAATGAAATATTCTTTCTAACCTTAGTATTAGGGCCAGCAAGCTAGTTCAGCAGGTAAAGGCACTTGCTGAGTTTGGTACCCATATTAGGAAGAGAAAACTGACTCCCAAAAGGTATACTGACTTCTGCACACATGTTGTGGCATGCATGTGTGCATCTACATGTACACACACGCACAAATAAAAAAACTGAATGTAAAATTGTCCTACATAACAAACCCTACTTAACAAAAATTCCCAATTTTGCCTGGTGGCGGTGGCACACGCCTTTAATCTCAGTACTCAGGAGGCAGAGCCAGGTGGATCTCTGTGAGTTCGAGGCCAGCCTGGTCTACAGAGTGAGATCCAGGACAGATACCAAAACTACACAGAGAAACCCTGTCTCAAAAAACCAAAACCAAAAAAAAAAAAAAAAATCAAAACAGAACAAAACAAAAAAACCAAAAGCCAAAACAAAAAAAACCCCAAAAAACCAAAAAAAAAAAAATCCCAATTTTGATTTAAAAATCAAAGAACTATATACACAGAAAAAATATCAAAGATATATATTTACTATGCTACCCTGAATCTTTCCATATCTTTTTCTCTTAAATAGGTTAGCATATGTAAACCTCATATCCTCAGGGTTTTTTTTGTTTTTGTTTTTGTTTGTTTTTGTTTGTTTTGTTTTGTTTTGTTTTGTTTTGTTTTGTTTTGTTTTGAGATAGGGTTTCTCTGTCGAGCTTTGGAGCCTGTCCTGGATCTTGCTTTGTAGACCAGGCTGGCCTCAAACTCAGAGATCTGCCTGCCTCTGCCTCCTGAGTGCTGGGATCAAAGGCATGTGCCACCACCGCCTGGAATATCCTCAGGGTATTTGCTCACTGTCTCCTGTCCCCTCCCCCCCAATATTTTCCTGCTCATAGGTTATGTAGTTTGTATTATTTTATTCTAATTCCTATGGATCTACCCAAGTCTCAAAATACCTAACTTTCTTCCTTGTCACTTCAAAAGCCCCAAGAGTAATTTTTCAGTTACCCCATTTCTAAGCTTCTTTGCCTCCATCCTCTGTCTCGAAACACACTGTGCTTCCCTAGAAGAGCATTTTACAGCGCGTACTGTAATATTAGCGCAGGCGCGGGCTTACTTTCCTGCTGTTTTTACTGCCCTCCATTCTGTCCTCAGACTCCAAACTTTTCCTCCCGAGTTACTCGTCCTTTGTTGTCAGAACATATTAGCTGATCTTTTGGTGTAGATTGTTGGCTATTTTATTTATCCGTTACTTTAAAATTTTTACCCATCTTCTTTGTTCTAAGAAAGTTTTCATCGGGCATAAAATCCCAAGCTGGCCCTTTCTTTCAGCGCTTTTAAAGGCGCTATCCTGTTGTCTTTGGTTGTCTGGCGTCTCCGGTGAGAAGTCAGTTATGTGCCTACTTACTGTACTTTTAAGAGTAAACTGTCTCTCTGTCCCAGCCTTTTGGATTTTTTATCTCTGTGTTTCATTGGTGACAGTTTGCCCAGGAGTACCTGGATGTGGTGTCTCTTCATTCATCCCCCCCTTGGAATTTAAAGCTTCTTCAGCAGTTTAGGAATGGTGTTAGCCATTCTCTCCTGGAATACCGCCTCTTCCTCATTTTCTCTCTCCTCCTTAGGGCTCCTGGAGTTATACTGTAACTCGAGTGTCTCTCATCTTTTTTTTCTGTATTTTTTCCTGTGTCTCTCTTCTTAATGCTGTATTTTTTTTTAAAAAAAATCTGATCATTTATTTATTTGTTGATTGATTGATTGATTGAGACAGGGTCATACTAAGCAGCCCTGGCTAGCCCGGAGCTGGCTATGTAGACCAGGCTAGCCTTGACGTTACAGAAACCTGACTGCCTCTGCCTCTCAAGTGCTGGGATTAAAATGTGCACCAGCACTCCTGAGCTTTTGATTATTTTTGAAAAGATCAATCTTTTGGTTGGTCATCCCGTGTAGCCATAACTTCCTCGGGTTGTATCTGTTAAAGTCCAAGGTGTTATGAAGTCACGTGCTATTTGTTTAAGAAAACATACGGCCAGGGGGTGATAGTGCACACCTTTGATCCCAGCACTTGGGAGGCAGAGGCAGGTGGACCTCCGTGAGTTCAAGGCCGGCATGGTCTACAAAGTGAGTTCCAGGACAGCCAGGGCTGAGTGCTACACAGAGAAACTCAAAAAGCAAAGCAAAACAAAAAACCCCAAACAACAACAACAACAACAACAACAAAACAACCAAGCAACCACCTCCCACCCCCCTAAAAAACAAAAAACTGGGGCTGGAGAGATGGCTCAGAGGTTAAGAGCACAGACTGCTCTTTCAGAGGTCCTGGGTTCAATTCCCAGCAACCACATGGTGGCTCACAACCATCTGTAATGAGATCTGGCGCCCTCTTCTGTATACATAATAAATAAATAAATCTTTAAAAAAAAAAAACAACTATTACTCTGTTGCTTGTTCTTAGCAAAACAAAACAAAACAAAAACCAAAATCAACATCTCCAAATTTGTCTTTTAATCCTTTGAATATGGCATGGCACCGTTTAACAATAATCTAGGAACATCAATGTTTCTTTAGCTCCACTGTCTCTCTTTTATTTTCTGATGTTTCTAGTCTAGGGACATTTGGTAACATTGTCTCTTTGGAACCCACAATTGTGTTCCAGACTGTCTTTGCATACGCTTTCCAAAATACTCTGAGGTCTAGGATGATGCCATATTCTGCCCAGTACTGTGTACTTCTGCTGGGCACCTGGGCACACTAGCTCAGGGATCGCCTCAATTCAAGATGATTTAAAGTAGAGAGGCAGCCCTTGAGGGAGTCCAGGTGTGGCCCTCAGAGAGTCCCACCTAGAGCCAGTTGGAGGGGTTATCATACCCAGGGGCTCTGGGTTCCAATTCTGCCCTCTGCCAGACTATCATCAAGAGTCCTGCTAAGCTCCTGGGTGCTTGTTCAGAACCAACAATTCCTTCTATAGACCCCCCTCCCTGCCCCGTGGGCCCGATTGCTTCCCCACACCCTGATCTAACATTGGTTCACTGTTTCATTGGCTCTGCGGAGCCTTCAATGCCGTGGTTGTCACGTGTTGCTAGCTTTCTTGATGTCTTCAGCAGAAGGCTGGGCCTTCAGGGTGCAGCCAGCCTCTCTTAAGTTCTAAGTTGGTTATAGCCGAAAGCAGGGTCACTAATGTAGTAGGTTCTGCCCGTGGGCTCTGGGGTCAGACAAGGGTCTGAGCGGGAGTCTGATTAACCTTTGCCCCGTATGTTAGTGGTACACTCCTTTAATTTCTGTGCGTCTCAGTTTTCTCAGCTGTAAACTATAGAGAAGAGACACGACTTCCAGGTTTCATTTAAAGACTTCCAAGTGAACAGGCCAAGTGTCTGCTTTAGGTCTTGGCACACACGACAAATTTGGGAAGCATCTGCCATCATCGTTATCACTCGTCTTGAATTTCTCAAATCCTCCCATCTCCCTCTTTCCCGCTGCTATTACAGATATCTAGGCTACCGCTATCACGGCTTCCCATTTCCTGTCTCCCTTCCCAACCACCCAGAGAGGAGATCCTGAGATTCCTGTGCTGCTGAAGTCTGTGT
This sequence comes from Peromyscus maniculatus bairdii, assembly GCF_049852395.1. NCBI lineage: Eukaryota > Metazoa > Chordata > Mammalia > Rodentia > Cricetidae > Peromyscus > Peromyscus maniculatus. The sequence continues at coordinate 20,393,011 of NC_134873.1, forward strand.
GTGACTTTCCATGGCCCTCGGGGTTCACTTCACGCTGGCTGCTCCTCTGGGTCTGTCACCTTCGCCCAGGAAATGAACGAGCTACTTCTCATTCCTCAAAGGCACCAAGCTTGCTTTTGTCATTGGGCTTCTCCAGGCAATCTCCTGCCTCCACTGGCTCATTTTCACCCAGCTACTTGCAACTACAGGACTCTGCTTGGACGTAACACCCACAGGGACAGTCACTCACTAGCATGCAGTACCTTCCATGGTCACTGCGGATCATGGCCCACCTTGCTGTGATAGATATGACCCCTGCCTGTAACTATCTTCAGACCATGCACATAAGTGAGGGCAGTTCCACTTCACATACTCAGCATCTAGTGCATTGCCCAACACATTTGTGACACCTAACACTGCTGGGGATGTCTGTCATTCTGTATGCTGTGAATGTGTTGCTCTGATTGATTGATAAATAAAATGCTGATTGGCCAGTAGCCAGGTAGGAAGTATAGTATAGGCAGGATAAGCAGAGAGGAGAATTCTGGGAAGCAGAAGGCTGAGTCAGGAGATGCTGCCAGCTGCTGCTGCTGCTGCTGCTGCCATGAGAAGCAAGATGGAAAGTGCCAGTAAGCCACAAGCCACGTGGCAACTTATAGATGAATAGAAATGGGTTAATTTAAGATATAAGAACTAGATAGCAAGAGGCCTGCCACGGCCATACAGTTTATAAGTAATATAAGTCTCTGTGTGTTTACTTGGGTCTGAGTGGCTGCAGGCTCCGGCGGGACTGGAGAAATCTCCAGCTACAAAAAAACACATATGTGTCAAATGAACAAATGACTAAATGATCCACGTGAAAAGGTCAATGGACTCATAGAAAAAGGAGAACCCCATTCCTGACTGTGACTCCCAGTTGGCGGGATCTTCTGTAACCAGTGTTCCTGCTGACTTCCTTTTGTAATTGTTCTGTTTCCATTCCCGGCACAGGGCTCTCCAAAAACCTGTAAATATTATGTTTACTAATTGCTTATCTGCACCTTAATCACACAGTGGTTTTATTATTATTATTATCATCATCATCATTACTGTTATTATTGATGGCGATAAATAAAACGGCATAAAAGTATTTGCAGGGAAAAAAAACCCAATTGTGTGATTTAGAATTTTTAATTACTATGAGTTGGGGGTTTGTAACAAGTGTTCTGTTTGAGGATGGATTATCCTCAGCGTCACCCCAATGGGGTTGGTATCTACACGCTCCATATTGTAATTTACACCCTAAGGGGCCCACCGCACTCAGAAAACCATCAAGTCTCCTAACTATCTGGTTCCTATCGGCATCGCGTTCTCCAAATGAATGCATTTCAATTAAAGGATGAATTTACCAGAGTAAATGTGAGGTGTGTATTTTGTGAATTATGGCTCTAACTTGGAATGAAAACAAAACAACAAACATTTTCTGAGCGCCTACGATATGGCAGGCATTGAAGATAAGACAAAGAGGAAGGGAGACGGAGGAGCCCCACCTCCAAGGAGACCAGTGACTTGCTGGGGAAGGAGGCGGCACAAAAGGGAAGTACCGCAAACACATTCAAGCCAATGGTCACAGCTTTACCCCCTTAGTGAAAGGAACACCGGCCAGATGGTTTTCTGTGTCTTGCCTTTTTCTTCCCCACCGTCCCAGGCATAGATATGGTTTTGGCTGCCTTTTGTGTGGATGCCAATAGGTGACATTTTGGGCCAGTTACTGGAAACCTTGGGTTGCGTTGCCCCCCCCCCCCCGCCCCCCGCCTTCTCCTTTCCTGCCTTGGTCAATTTAAATTACCTGGGAAAAGAGGAGTTCTTGAGAATCTAAACAGACTGAGGAGATAAATTGGGGGCATGGCAGTTCACACGAGGACAGAGCCTTGCTCACTTTGAGCCCAGAGTCCTCCAATGAGTGAGACACTGGTGACTGAGGATGAGGCTCAGTTGGCTAAAGGCTTGCTGGGGACTCACCAGCCGGGTGTGGTGGTGAGCATCTGCAACCCCAGCATTGGGTGGGGCGCAGGGCGGAGACAGGGCGAGTCCTAGGGTTTACTAGCCAGCCAATCTTGCTGAAGTGGTAAGCTCCGGGTTCAGTGAGAGCCCTTTTCAAAAATTAAGGTCGACAGAAATAGAGGAAGACATTTGTTGTCAACCTTTAAGCCTTCACACACATACACATGAGCACCCACACACATGCATACGCATGAACACATACCCATGTATCTCTCTCTCTCTCTCTCTCTCTCTCTCTCACACACACACACACACACACACACACACACACACACACACACAGACTTATGCATGTGTGTGCGTGCACACACAAGAATGAGATGCCGAGTATGTGGATAGGATAAGATTTGATTTCAGATATTCAATTAAAAATGACCTTTCCATTTTGGCCCAAGACTGAAATATTGGAACAGATTGTATGTTCTCTTGTACTTCTTAGGAGATGCTCATGCCCGCCGCGCCCCCCCTCCCCGCCCCTCCTCTTGGCACCCCATAAAGGGCAGAGAGAGGAGAGATTCTTGTGTAGGGTCAGAGTGACTTTCTTCCAGATCTCTGGTCCATCTCTGACCTCCTGTGTTCTCTGGGCAGTTTGCTGGCCCTCTCTGAGTCATGGGCTCCTTATTTGGAGAGGGGCCATGCTCGGCAGTGATACGAATGTCGTGAGACCATCAAAGTCCCTGTGCTGCCGGAAGACGAATCCCCAGTGTGACAGAGTTAGGAGGTGGGGGGTTCGGTAGGTGAACAGGTCACCAGAGCAGAGACTTCAATATGAGATCAGTGTCCTTCCCAGGAGCTCAAAAGTGCCAAAGCCACCACTTCTGCTGAGGACACAGGAAGGCACCGATGTCCAAGGACCAGGAAGAGACCCTCACAGACACTAAGCCTTCTGGCCCCTTGACCTTGGGCATTTACGTTGTTTTTGGGAACCACCTAGTGTATGGAATTTTGAGACAGACCCTAAGGACTTTGGGGGGCTTCTAGGATATTAAGACAGTGCTGGCCTTTGGGCTCAGCTCAGCAGGTGACAGGTTCCTTTCTTTGCTGACACGCCTGTAGTTGCCTGCTCTCTGACCACCCGTCCCCCTAGAAGTGACTCCCTCCCTTCGTCTCTGCCCTCACCTCGGCTCAGCTTCGGAAGAAGAACTCTGAGAAAAACCCACCTCACACCAAGCCGTGGATGATCTGTTCCCTCCGGAGGCTAAAACTGCTAATTGCGTTTTATAGAAAAAGGAATTTCATAGAGCGAACATCTAATTGTTCAATTGGTCAGGACGGACGCAGAGCTTTGGGCATCTCTCCCTCAAGAGATGCTTGCAGGCAGTGTCCTACTGCCAGGTCTCAGATCTACCTACCGGCTAGGGGGAACTGAGACTCAGCGGGCAGAAAAGGCAGTGGCAGCGGCAGCGGCAGCCTCAGGAAGGGTACTCACAGTCCCACAAGAGACCTTTTCAAGAGGCGTCTCCACCTCCATCAGGCTGGCCAGGGACTCCCAGCCTCCCTGGACACTTGCTCTGTGAAAGGTCCAGTTTTGTACAAGGCCTGCCCTGCTTGCAGCACCTATGTGGCTAAGGACTATTTGGGGCTTGGAAATGTAGCTCAGTGGTAGAATTTGCTTGCTTAGCAGATGTGAAGCCTTGGGTTCAATCTCCGGCAACTATAAAAAAAAAAAAAAAATAGGGAGTGGCTAGGGAGATACCTCAATCTATAGCGTAACTGCTTTATAAGCAGAAGGTCTCCAGTTCAATCCCTGGAACCCAAATAAAAGTCTGAGCCCTGGGCACAGGCTTGCTGTCCCAGTCCTGGGGAGTTAGAGGCAGGCGGGTCCCTGGGGCTTGATGGCTGGGCAGCTTAGCGCACCCTGGCAAGCTTCACATCAGTGAGAGACCTTGGTTCCCAAAAAAGTGATTGTACCGAAGGCATAGCGCTTGAGGTTGCACGCCGACCTCTACACGCACACACACGTGCACTTACATTGTCACGAATATGCACCACCACACCCACCTAACACGCAAAAGGGAACGTTTTTTTAGAATCAGTCATTCCCGCCCTCTCGTCTCACCCCTTCACAGGTTGGCAGTCACTCCCCTATGCTCAAAATGTTTCCTTCATGAAAGATTTGCAGCTTGCCGAAGCCGGGGAAGGTTCTGCGATGCTACAGTACCAAGCAGACACGAAGCTATAACTCCTGCTTCCATTATAATCCTCTTTCTTCAGGCCCAGAGGCTAGGATATGTGTCAGTTTTCATGGGCAGTTTAATCAGTAAGGATTTACATGTTCTGCAAATGAGACCAATTCTATTCCTTACCTCAACAGAAAAACTGGAGGAGGAAGGAACAGGATCCCTTTGTCCTGTCCCTCATAATACAGTCTGTGGCAGGGATCCAGGGACCCTCCCTGTTTGGTGGAGGTCTGGCCTGGTTCCTCTGGGGACTGCCTATAACAATGATAACAAGCCTCAAGGAGAAGTCAGCCAATGGGGAGCAGAATTATGCTGCTGTTCACGTGCTTGGAGACTTACTCCAGGGTCTTACGGAGCGGCAGTCCAAGGAGGCCAAGTCAGGCCTCGTACGAGAAAATAGGGCCCACTGAGTCAGCCAGGGTGCTTGACTGGCCAACCCACAGGGTCTTCTTGTATCTCCACCCAAGGGGCCTGCCCATTGTCCTGTCATGGGTAAGAGGATGCTTGCTCACTAGGCCCTGACTGCAGCCTGGGTGAGGACAGAGAGCACGCATGAGTCATGGCAGCCAGCCCTGGAGTAGAGAGAAGGCTGCCTGGGAGAGAAGAGCGGTGCCCCCTCTGGGGTATCAGAGGGCTGGGGTAGAATTTATACCTAGTTCTGGGCCTTCTTGTATGTTCCCATTTCTGCTTCTTGCTCACTATGAACATGAGCCAAAAAAGCCCCAAAGTGACTCAGGCTTTCTATTTGGAGAATGGACATCAGTGCTCCCAGGGCCTGAGACCTCAGGGTACATTCAGTGTCAGAACCAGAAGGAACAGGTCCCAGTGTCCACACCTCCAGGGCTCCTGCCGATGCCTGGAAGGGATGCTGTCTCCCGTGAAATCTGCCACTTTTATCACATCAATTCTTTTCTCCGGTGACACTGGCGTCCCAGTGGGACCACTTATCAGCCAGCCCGGTTACCAGCAGCACCTGCCTCAGTCTTGAGAGCAGGAATTATCTTCTAGCTGTCCAGGCATCCTTGGTACAGGCACTTCACGCTGGGTAGCAACCGAGTCCCCTCTGGGGCTACGCTGGCCCTTGGGTACTAAGGACCAGGCCACATTAGGACTATCCTTCACATGCCCAGGCCTGAGCCTACGGAACTGACTTCATGGTTCAGCAGCCACCTCATCAGAAGGTCCCTGGACACCTCTGGATACAGTCCTCTTGGAGGGAGGACAGGGGCAATGTTAGGTGGTCTGGGAGACCCCCAGAGAGCTCTGTGGTAAACCAACCGTGTACACCCTTTCCCTCTGGACTGTGCATGCAGCTGCATCATAACAAGAGAGGGATAGGCACAATGATGCTTGGCCTGGTAGCGGGTGAGTGGATTTTTGACTCAGTTTATGGCTTCCGTGGGTGCCAGCACCAGAGTTGGCAGCGCCAGAGGGGAGAGTCTCCTCTGCCCTGGCTCCTCTATCCCATTAAAAAAAAAATCAGCTCTTTCAGAGTTCTTATTCTAAATGCGTGGTGCCTTCCGAGAGGCCCTGGCTCAGAGCCCACCTGAGAAGCAAAGCTGGGTAGAAGACCTCAGGGCTCCTGCAGTTCCAGGCTCTAATATTCTCGTTCCCTAGACGCAGAGCTCAAAGCCCTGAGAACTCAATGGTCCCGAGCCAAACTGTCCTTCAAGGTCCATAACCTTGACTGCTGCTGGACAAACATTCTCTGTCCCAGCTTTCAATATACAGTTCCGAAAGCTCCGTGGTGGCTGGTGAGTGGAGGGGATCTGGCCAGTCCCGAGGGGATGAGTAGGATTTCCTGGCCCCATTAGTCATAGAAATAGCCGTAGGCTGGATATAACCCATGGTTCTAGGGTCCTGAGAATTGTGGCCAGCTTTCTGTGACCCTGGACCTGCTTTATCAATCTTTAGTTTAAGCCTCAGAGGAGGGACTCAGTCGCCACCACCTTGTGGGAAGGCTCTGTCTTGATCTGTGACCTTACCGGATTCCCGATTCCCTACCATCAGGTCAGGCCTAGGGGCAGCTGTCTCCACACTTGGCGACTTCTTTCCAGCTGGGCCTTTCCTGGGAAATCAGAGGGCTAATCACTGGCGAGCCCAAGCTGATCCAGGCTGGGAAGGCATCTCTCAATCACCAGCCTTTCTGAATCAATGGAATGCCCCATCCTCCACCCCGAACTGAGCCCTGGGAACCCCATGAGGCGCAGCTTCATACTTTTCCCCCCAGAAACCAGACCACCAGGAGGAGGAAAGAACTCAGCCTCTCACCAAACATTTTCCCTTAGGTTAGCCATCTTGAGCTGCCCTTTGTTTTTACGCCACAGCACGGGCTTTCCTACCTTTTCTGGCGGCTTATTCAAGGTATTGCACTGACCTGACACGGGATCCAGGACAGCAGGAGGAGGAGGGGCCTGGGAGGCTGGCGGACTCGCTGACTCAGACACAGCCTTCAGCTGTCCAGGACAGACGGTCTTGAGGAGGCCATGAGCAGCCACAGCCACTGCTGTTACTAAGAAAAGCCTAGGGCTAAAGACAGCGCATGCCTGCCTCACACAGGCCCTGAGGCTGGGGGGAGGGGGTGACACAGGAGATCCTTGAGACGTGTGGACGATGTCATGTCTCACTGATCGGGTGCACAGCTGTTCCCCTGGTCTGTCAGGAGAAAGAGGCCCTTAGCTCTGGTGGCCTTCAATTGTGGGGGCATAGGGTATAGACTGGCGAGCCTCTGGGGACCCCTAGAACAGGGGTCACTTTGCAAGTCCTTGTACAGAGGACCAGGAACACATTTGGGGGCCCTTGCTCTAGTCCCTTAATTTTTTTTTTTTTCTGGGATGTTGGGCATGATCACTGGATCCTTCTTCCTCCCATCTAGCCATGTATTCTCCTCTGGCTGGAGGGCCTTGGGAGCTTCATGCAGTGCCTTACATGGAGGCGGTAGCTATTAACCGAGCCCCATCTACATCCTAGACTCTGGAGGTCTTGGAGTGCAAGGGGCATGCTCCCTTAGAAAAGCATCCCTGGGTCTCACCAGGTTAGACCAAATCAGCTAGTGTGGTGGGGACGCATGAGGAGTCAGCCGCCGAGCCGCTTTAATGAGGGAGGCACACTCAGGCTTTTTACAGCTTGTCTTAGAGTCCAACGTATCCCCGCATGGTCTCATCTGTTCTTGTTCCAGAACCACAGAAAGTGGAGAAAGTAGGTCAGCATGCACAGGTTCTGGCTGGGTCCTCAGCTCCTACCCCGGGGCTCAAAGTGGTCCCCAAAGAGTCTTCTGCATCTTAGACAGGGACCTGGGGGTCCCTCAACATCACAAACATGGCTTATTAAAACCTGAAGTGTGCATGCTTTTCTGTGGCAAACAGAGATCGGGGAGCTGGAATATCTACATATACACACACACACACACACATACATACACACGTATACATGTATGTGTACATATATATGCCATCCCTGGGCGGGACTTTCCTCTCTTATATCACATCAATGACTTCCTCTCTTACAACTATCATTAGCAAGCCATGCATGTAAGTTCACACACCCTTAGCACAGTCACTGAATGCAGACATTCGGCCATCAAGGGCGCTTTCCTCCTAGCCAAAGACAATTTCAAACGAACTTTATCAGTCGAACCATTTTTGTGTCCTCATTTGCTGAACCCCTCAATATTCCTAGGTGTTCACATGTGCTTTGGGCCTGATGATGCTACCTTTCTAGTGTGTGTGTGTGTGTGTGTGTGTGTGTGTGTGTGTGTGTGTGTGTGTGTGTGTGTGTAAGTGTTCACACATCACTATAGCTTGATGAGTGGTCAGGGGCTTGCACACTTGCCTGTCTGAACTTGCTGTAGGTTAAGTTCTCTGGGGTTCGATGTTCTCAGCTGTGAAATGATCTACACTGGGACTGTTGTGGGTTTCAACAAGGCAATGAGAAGTGCTTACAGCAGTTTTGGATCTGCTGTGGGTAGACAGGGATGGTCACCATATAGTCATTAATAGTCTTAGCAGAAGTGGACGGGGGCATCGGTGGCTTCTACCAGTTGACTTAGGGCAAGCTGATCTGAAGGTGTGAAGCGTAAATCTAATTGATCTTATCAATAAAAATTGGGAGTCAACTATGGACGTAAGAACCTAAAAGATCAGAGAAGCAGGGGAGCAGCCACCAATGACTTCCTACCTCTTCTGTTCCTCCATCTGGTCTCAGCCCCGCCTTACCATTTCCTGTCTCCTCTCTCTATAGTCCTCCAAGCCTCTATGGTTAACTAGTGGGTAGCTCTGCCCTCTGGCTCCAAGCAAGCTTTGTCAAAGCACAAACAAAATAGCACACAACAACTCTGAGGGAGGACAGGGGAATCTGTGGTTGTTATGTAAAATGAATAGAAAATCTCTTAATAAGACAAAATATCACACAACAAAGGTGGGTGGATTTCATGGGAGTCAGGTCTTTCTCCATCCTCCTATAAGCTTCCTTCTTTCTGGGCATGAGTCTCCTATCCAGAGAATACTTTACTTAAGAAGGGTCCCCCTGTGTCTTAACTGGGGGTCTAGAGAGGCTATTTAACTCAAGGGACAAAACTTCACAACAGCCAGGCAGGGGGGATGGAACAGGACCCTCCTCGGTTAGAAGGTGCTGGAGCGTGCCAGCAGGGTGTGGAGGTTCAGCCTTGAAATTTGGCTGACAAAGATGCTCATTAGACCAGAGAACGGAGCCATGAGCTCAGGTTGGAAGATCAGGCATTTCAGCTCCAGGAGTGGAGTCCCTAAGCCTCCAACGCTCCCTGTCTCTCTCCACCCCATGCTTTCCCAATGATGTTAGTTAATATGGGCCAGTCCGAATAACCTTGTTTCCTCCTTACATCCATGCCTATAAAAGGATGCTATGTTATCCCGATGGCCCATAATTCATCACGCTGAATTCCCCTCCATCTGGAGGCTTTATACAACTGTTGAAAAGTTGTCACTATAACCTATTGTCATCGCAACCTTTTATGAACCAGCCTACATTTTTATGTCAAAAATTTATCTTAATGGCCTCACAGCTCTTACCTCCAATTATTCCAGTGCCATCGACCTCCAGCTCAGGCTGCATTCCAGCTAAGATGTGAGAACAAATTCCCTCTTCAGCTCTCCCCTAACCCCGCACTTAAAATAGGAGAAAACCTCCGGGTGAGTGCGACGCCTTGCCTGAAGTGGTACATGCATGCAGAATGTAAGGGGTGACCCAGAAGGAAGGCCATGGAGGCACCTGGGCAGCTAAGGCTGAATGCAGAACTGTGCTAGGCAGCTGCCATGTGGAAGGTAGGATGGAGGAGGGACGCGGAACCTAGGAACCAGGTTCTGTCTCCTTCATTCTAAGAGGACAGGAACACACAGACTCCCTAGCACAGGACGGAGAATGCCAGAGGAAAAAAAGCATGCTTGCCATTGAGAGGAATTCCAGTACTCCTATTCAGAAGCCTTTTGCTTTTCCAGAACGCAGAGTCTGCATCCATGGACACACACACATGGAGTTAAAGATATAAGTGATCGTAATTATTTGTATAATGTAGAATCAGTGGTGACTGTGAAATAGAATGATCATTTATAATATGATGTGTAAATGTTATACTTGATATTTTAAACATGTGAAATATTTGATACACACACACACACACACACACACACACACACACACACACACACACATACTTAAAAGGTCTTTTATTGCTTTAGGAGTCTCCAAGGATCATTGAAAAGGTAGCTAAAGATAGACACCTCCCCCCATGACTTGTCCTCTGGTTAGAGGCCCTGGCTTCTGCATTTGAAGATCTCCTTGACATTTTTTTTTTCAGCTCTTTGTGAAGTCCATTTTATTTTCTTTACTTAATAGGAAATGAAAAATGGACAAGAATACACTAAAAGACATAGGCAAAGTAAGCGGGGTGGGGGTGGGGGGTGAGGGGGTGGGGTGGGGGAGGGGGCACCTGTGGCCCCAAACCTGCAGCTAGAAGGCCAGGCCGGAGTCCTTGCCGCCAGCCAGTGTCACTGTTCTTTGAAATGGAAAGCAGGGTTGCCCACTTCTCTTGCTCCCCTTGCTCTGGGGTCTTAGCTTCCAGAACGGGCATTCCCGGAACAGGAAAGAACACTCGGGAGAAGAGCCAAGGTCTCTCAGGACCCTACTCTCAGCAAACTGGGTGGACGGTGGCGGCTCCTGAGGGGGTGCCATGCCACATTTGGCTTCTCCTTGCCCATGCTCCCTGTCCCCCTTCCTGTCCCGTGATCCACCAGACACGAAATGGCACTTCATAATTCTTGAGCCCAAGGTCAAGATTGGCCATTTTGATCAACCAGGCACTCCCGTACCCATACTGGACGGAGGGCAACCCAGATGTTCAGAATGATGAGAAGCCCCAGTTAATCTGGGCAGGGTTGTGCCAGCCTATTAGTTTAGCACACAGGAGGCTGAGGCAGGAGGATCGTGTGATCAAAGACTGCCTGGACTCCATGATGGGACCTGTCTAAAATACCGAAACAGCGAAGCTGAAGACTTCCCATGGATTTGCAAGCCTGTGCTCCGCAGGGGTGGTTGAGAGTCATCCCTGTCCCATGCAGGCCCTGTTATAATCTGACCTCAGTGAGAGACAATGAGCCTTTTCTTTTCCCTGTGACTGTGTGGTGATGACGGCTTCCACACAGCCATCCCTGGCTGGCTGCAGAGGTACTGTGCATCATGGGATGGGATATGTGTACAAGCAAGAAAGGGGTTATCTGTACCTGTGTATAGCGTGTGTGTGTGTGTGTGTGTGTGTGTGTGTGTGTGTGTGTGTGTGTGTGTGAGAGAGAGAGAGAGAGAGAGAGAGAGAGAGAGAGAGAGAGAAAGAAAGAGAGAGAGAGTGTGTGCGTGTGCGTACGCGCTCACAGTACAGTGAAGGACACTTGTATTTTCATTTTTGCTTTTGACGAGCACTTGACTTCATCTTGGGACAGGCCAGATCTGAGTTCAAAACCTTGTCAGGCTGCTTACTTTGCAAATGATCTGCCCCCCCCCCCCAAAAAAAGCCTAAAAAAACCAAACCTCCCTAACCCTTGGTTTTTCATCTTAAAATAGCGAGGATAACCACCTGGCCCTCAGGATTTGCTGCAGATACGTGCAAGGCACTTACTCACACCTGGCAGGGAGTAAAGATTCAACCAATGCTTCCCACCGTCACCGCTGCTCTGTATTTACAGCCTCGCCTGCACAGCCTCGGCTGCACATCATTGCCGCCCCTGCTCTTTCCAGATCTGTGTCCTTTGGAATGGCCCAGCCTCCTTTCTTCCCGACTCCAGCCTCCACCTTGGTCTCAGGGTCCCAGGGATGAACTATTCCAGGGAGGGGACAAAGCTCCGATGTGTATGGCTGGCTGGTAGAAGGGAGCAGGAAGAAGATTCCAGTCTGCCGAAGAGAACCTACTGGGTGGTGGTGGTATCTCCTGCTCCATATCTATCTATCTATCTATCTATCTATCTATCTATCTATCTATCTATCTATCTATCTATCTATCTATCATCCATCTATCTCCATCTCTCTATCATCTATCAATCAATCATCCATCCATCCATCTATCTATCTCAGGTCAGGGCTGGATGAGGGACCTTGTAGACTCTCATTTTAGAAATGGGTAATGGATCATGGTGAGTCTGAGACGTGACCTGGAGGAGTTCCAGGGCCGTGGCTCTCCATGCCTGGCCTTCACCGATGGGGACTTCCTTGTTGGGTTAGGCCTAAATCATCTCCAGGGGTTCTTGGCCTCAGTCCTTCCTCCGGCACTTCCTTATGTAGTCTCATCCTCTCTCCTGGGGCGAGGGGATACCCTCTGCTCCCGCTCACTTGGTGGCTTTCTTTCCAGCCTCCCTGTGGTCCTTCAGTCACTCTGTCTCGGGTCTCCCTCCGAATCTCTGCCTTCCCAGCCTCCTTCAGGATAGTGATGACGTTTGCCGGGGCTGTCAGCACAGCTATAGGTAGCTCCCTGACCTTTGCTGTGTCTATCGCCATGACAGGATGGCAGGGTCCTTGCAGTGCTAGGCAGAGTGGCAAAAATGATACCTTCTTGAGAGTGGGGTAGGGGGTGCTGTCTCTTCCCAGCTAACTGACGTCAGTCCTCTCGTCTGATCTCCAGGGAGGATGGCCAACAGATGCCTGATTGCATTTTTTTTTCTTTTTACAAGAGGTATCTCCTGACTACTTTCAATCTGCGTCTGGGCTTCACAAGGACCCCGTCTCCCCAAAGCAGAATCCCCGTACAATGCGCTGAGCTATCTAACTCTCCAATGTATTTCACTTCCTGTTTCAGCGGGAAGAGACTTTGCCCTTAGCGCTGCCTGTTTCTAAACACAGTCTAGAGACTTCCTGTGTCCCCAGGCTCCTAGATGGCTGATCCAGTCTGTGAGTGCCTCTTATGTCAGTGCCAAGGTAGGAAGGCAGGAAATCAGAAAAAGGAGTAAAGTGTGCACCTGCAATTTCCTCTTTCTTTACGTCCTTCTGGGGAGCCGGATTCTGAGACAAGTCTCGCTGTTGTGCGTGGGAGACACTTTGTCCCCTATGGACTCCTCTTGCCTCCTTCCTTCAGAAGGAGATGCCCCGATGGCAGTGTGCTTCCTGAAAGCATCTACTAACAACACATCTCACCTTCTCCGAGATGCAGAGGGATGACTCATTGCGAGGAGGCCTGTTTTCTGTTTATATATAAGCTTTGGTGTGTTCAAGGACAGTGTGGCACGGCCCTTGATAGGTCCCCAGGAGGCTACCAGTAATTCTGTCGGCTCCTCTCTGACATGAGCACGCTGATGTTTCAGGCTCCTCATCCTCTCCCTGGGGACACGGCTACTAGGAAACAGGACCTCTGCGTGGAGACCGAGTCTCCCAGGGGCTGACTGGTAACTGGAGGCTGGCAGACTCAAGAAAACCTCCGCGGAATGAAGCTGGCGTCATTGAAATATAATATGCTTTTAATCTGATATTAGCCCTAAGGGACAGCTTCTTGAGTGTGTCCAAGCAGAGGATACCCGAAGTCCAGGGAGTACCTGGTGCCCTGCAACAGGCTTCCTGCCCGGCTGGTGGGTGAGGGCATTCTATTATACACATAGTACAGTTCAAACCACCAATCAGCTCCGCTTCTCCATGGCAACCACAAACAGCCTGACTGTTCCAGAGGCTATGCTGGCAGCAGACATAAGCCCAGTGGCATGAAACAATGTCCTCATGACATACACAGTCAAGTATGCAAACATCTGAGGATGAAGCTACCCCAGGAAAGTCATGTGCAGGCCAGGAAGAAGACTGATGGTCAGGGAATCACCCTATGGTTGGGGCATGATCTTGGCATGATCCAAGAGCTCACAACGTACTGATAGGAGAGCTTTCTCAACAGAGGTGGGATGGGAAGGCAAAGTTGGGGAGGGATGGAGAAGCCACAGCAGAGGGGAGTCCACAATGTAAGAACTCGGGAGGCTGAATGACTTCAGCGTATCTGAACGCATCACCTGCCTTGGGTGACATGGGCCTGCTTTTTCTCTTCTAGGCATTCGCCAGCAAGCCAAAGTGAGGAGAAGTGATGGCCAGAGGACGCTGACAGAGGAAGTCCACCAGGACACACCAAACACTCCGTCTCTGTTGTGGTAAACGATGACTTTAATTTACAAAGCAGATGAATACTAAATCTTCATGAAATTAAAAACTATATTATTTATGTGAGCGGAAACGGAAAATGTTCTGTAGCTAGCAGCGATCCTGCTTTGTAGGAGGGACACTAAAATAATTAAAACCACTCGTGCTTCAGTAATAAATAATGATAATAAATAAATGTCCTGACCTTAAGCGAAAATATAAAATTAAAACCCATTTGGTATGTAAATTCATTCAGGACGCTAGCGAGGCTCCCAGCCCAAGACGGTGTGGAATGGCGGGAGTGTTCACTACATGAATTTTGAAAGGAAAATCAAAGAACAACAGCATTGTGTGTGTATCGACTCATTATTCTACTTTAATTCCGTCTAATGCTGTGCGGAGCCTCGAGGCTGGGACATTAATTTCCTGCATTTTCTGTTCCACCAATTCCTCATGGAGAGCAACAGGAAAAACTTCACTCCTGGAGGCTGAAATCGGGGGAGGCCAGCACACGGCAGGAGAGGCAGGCAGAGAGCGGAAGATTGGAAGGCAGTTTTGACATGTTTACAGAGACGAGAGGAAAAGACGTCGGCACAGCCTGCCAGGGTGCTGGCTGCTGTGAACTCTGGAGGGCTTGGAATACCAACCATCCTGGCAGAATGAAATGTCCCTGGTCTTGGGTCCAGGGCAGGAAGTCTGAGGACAGTTTTGATTTCGGGAGGATGGCAATCAGTTCCAGATGGAGAGGCCCTCACCACTGACAGCACAGTGCTGTGTGTTCCAAGAAGCCGGCTGCTAAAGCCTCACCCACTTCAGGTCAGGCTCGTCTAGTAAGTTACAGGGTAACATGCCTGGTGAAAAGCTCAGGCAGTGAGGTAGGGCGGAGATGGTTATTCTTTTCTGACAGCCCGGGAAACTGAGGCACTGAGCCTACAGTTGAGGGAGCGGCAGAGGAGGCACTGGAGTCTTGTGCCAGGCCAGAGCTCCCCCCACAGTCAGAGACTTCTAAAGTGAGGATTGGGGAAGAGGGGCCCTGAAAGACAGGCCTGTGGGCAGAAAGCACCTAGGTGATGTGTATGTCTCAGTCATGTGCGGCCTTACATCTAAACCGAGGGTCCTTTCCTAGAATTCACTGTTTCTAAGCTAAATAGAAAAAAAAAATAGCCTGCAGAGTCCTTTGCAATTGTGTTGCTGAGTTTCGTGTGTTGATGTTGATTGCAAGTCTCCCTGGACCACCTTGGTCCTGGCTTCGTGTCCCTTGAGAGGTCTAGGACCCACCCATCACCTCCCCCTCCCACCATTGCTACAAAGGAGTAGTGGGGCCACCCCACAAGAAGTAGAGACCCCAAACTCTGCTCCTCCAGGGGACCCAGGATCACCAGCATGCTGGCGGAGCCAGGGACTCAGGGAGAGGGAAGGGTCCACACAACCACTCAATAAGGGCCATGATGGGACACTTCAGACTTCCTTCAGGAGAAAAAGAATGGAAGAAACCTAACGGGAGTTTCCCAGTGTCTGAATAACTCCCAATCACGGCGGGGTGGGGGAGGCATATGACTGATTTCCTGCATATTTGAATCTGAGATCAGGAACCACTGACTAGTCCAAAATTGTCCATCTGAGGCTCTCTGGGGACTGGAATGTTCTTCGTCCAGTCAAGGACTCCTGGAAATCCCCTTCCACCAGAAGTCTGAAGTAACTTCCAATTCTTTGGGGGTGTTGAGTGCCCTCACCTGCTTCTACCCTGTCATTTTTGTGTGACTCCATGACGGACACCAAGGCCAAGACAGCCATAGTTCTTGCTGTAGGAACAACACTGTCACCGAGGAGTCCAGAGGACCTTAGAAACCTACAATACCAAAATGGTTAAAAACTCACGTAAAAGGCTTTTGGGTGTAGGTGGCTTAGTCCATAAAGCATTTCTGAGTTTGAGCCACAGAACCAATGTAAAAAATAAGCCAGGTGTGGGGGCCCATGCTTTTTAATCCTAGTGTTCGGGAGGTAGAGAGAGGCACATCTCTGGGGCATGTTGTCAGTCAGCATGTCCTACTCGGCAAGTTTCAGGCCAGTAAGAGACCCTGCCTTCAAAAAGCATGGTGCCTGAGGAATGACACATGAGAGGTTGACCTCTGGTCTACACAAGCATGGGTATGTACACGTGAGTGTGCATGTGTTTGTGTGTGTGTGTGTGTGTGTGTGTGTGCGTGCACACACACACACACACACACAACACACACACACACACACACACACACACACACACACACACAGACAGACAGACATGCAAACACAGACAGAGACAGACAGATAGATAGCTTCTGGGTCAAGAGCCAAATTCTCAGAGCAAGCTGTGAGCAGAGAGGACGTCTACATCCCTGCAGGAGGGATAGGAAGAGGGAGCCAGAAGCAAGGCCTGCGTGAAGAGTGGGAAACAGTAGCAGGACCTTCAGGAGGAGGCGGCTGGGATGTGAAGGGTCATGCCATGTGGGAGAAGAAGTAAGACAAATGCTCTTGAACCCCACGCCTGACCCAGAAAGCAGAGTCTGGATCCCAGAGAAGGCTGGGATGAAGGCGGGGCACGATGCAAACCCCGGAAATCGAGTTCCAGCTTCATCCTTGCATCCTGTGGCAGGCGGCCCGGCATAGCCTACAAGGCTCTCACTGGGGCTGTGTTCTGAATGTTTCTCCTCAAGATTTACCCTTTAAAAACCTACCTGAAGGGCTGGGGAGTTGGCTCGGTGGCTAAGAACACTTGTTCTTGTGAAGGACCTGGGTTCAATTCCCAGCACCCACCCACATGGAGGCTCACCATTTCCTCAGGCACCAGGCATGCATGTGGTGGACAGACCTACATGCAGGCAGAGCACTCATATGACTAAAATAAGTCTAAATAAATAAATAAATAAATAAAAGAAAGACCTACCCTAAGGTGATAGTATTTGAAGGTGAGACTTTTGGAGGTGAGTGTGTCAGGAGTGTGCAGCCCTTCTGAAGAGCATTAGGACCCTATTGCCAGGTTTAGCTGTACCCAAGAGGTGCCATATTAGAAGGGAGGCCTTTTCTCTGACACCAACTGTGCTAATGTCTTGGACTCTCCAGTTTCTAGAACTGTGAGTAATAAATGTGTGCAGTTTACAAACGATCCAACCTGAGGTATTATGTCATAACACCAGGAAGGGGCCGATACACCCAGCTATCTGGATAGATGGGCTATTTGTTATATCCCAACCTGACTTCCTACCTTAGCATCTCTAAGTATTTTCCTGGGTTAATTTCTCATCTTCCTGACAGTTCTTATATTTTTAAGGTTTATTTTTATTTAAAAAAATTGTATGTATATGTGTGTATGTGCACATGTGAGTGCAAGTACCCTGAGAGTCCAGAAGAGGGCGCTGGGTCCTCCAGAACTGGAGTTACAGGTAGCTATGAGCCACTCAACTTTGGTGCTGGGGTCTGAACTTGGGTCCTTTGCAAGAGCGTTTATACTTTTAACCAGACCTCACACTGTTTTTTTTTTTTTTTTAATTTTTTTGAAATCATAACCATCTCAGCTTACTATCAAGAAAACTCTATACAAAGGCAGAGGCTCAGTTCCATTCCAGCTCTCCAGAACACAGGAGGCACTAAAGAAACACTTATGTAGGGTCTGAATGAACAAATCAACATCCTCTTATGGTCCCATCCCACCTTCCCTGAATAAAGAACACTTCTGTTTGCTGCTCACTCATGGTGTACCCTGCTAGCCTAGCTCTGGGCATGGGCCACTGAGGACTTAGAAGGGCTGGGCTGCTGGAGGGCTAACAGGAGACGCTACCCTTGAAGCCCAGGCCGAGAGAGACGGTTTAGTCTCTCTGTGGGTGGGGAATCTCAGCTCATGCTTGGCCACCTTCAGACCCTCTAATAGGTCTGGAGAGGAATGTGGAACCTGGGCAACATGCCTGGAGGGTGGATGGAATTTATTGCGCCAAAGGCTTCCTGAGTTTTAAGGTCTTGAATAGCAACTCACATACTTTTGTGGGGGTAGATAGTTTAAAAAAAAAAAAAAAACCACCCCGATCAAAACCTCCAGGAAGCAACTTGGGGGAGAGCTGGAGCAGAAAAACAGATGGGCCAGAGCCTGAACAAACAGAGCCGGGAGAAGGGGCCAAGCCAACCTCGGGCCTTCTAGAGAAACCAGAGTTTAGACCACTGCACTGTAACTTCAGAATGTGAGCTTCCTCACGGGGAACCAGGGCAGGTAAAATGTCAGAGAAATATTGAACAGAAAAGGTGGTCAGGCTCAGCCACCCAGAGAGGCCTGCAGCAGATGCTTAAGTGAGTTCCTGCTCTCTCCACAGCAGTGGTCCTCAACCTGCGGGTCGCCACCCCACATTTCAGATATCCGGGATATCAGATATTTCCATTAGCATTCGTAACAGTAGCCAAATCACAGTTACAACGTGGCAACCGAAATAATTTATGCCACAACATGGGTAACTATATATTGAAGGGTAGTCGCCGCATTAGGAAGGCTGAGAACCACTGCTCTGGGGGCTTTTAAAGGGAGGGGTTTAAATAGGGGGCCTCCCTTCAGCAGGGCCGGCTGGGCTCTCCCACAATGTCGGCCGTGTGTCCCTGCAAACGGTCATAATACGGCAGAGACTAGAACGGACGTTGATAGCTGTTAACAGTACCGCGTATACAGCCGGACCCGATAGCCTCTTTTGTCCTGTACTTCTATATCATCAGCACCCCCCCCTTCAAAGATCGTTCAGTCTTAGATTGGGGAAAGCCCTTCAGAGAATTATTGGGGGGGGGGTAGAGGAAACTTCGGCACCGTGCCGCGTTCAGCTAGCTGTTGGAGTTGACCCATCTCTGCCCAACTCAGAATTTCCTCTCCCAGACAGAGTGGAAAAGCCTGCCACCCAACCCCCCAACCCCTCCAGATCCCACACGTGCCTCCTTCTGCCCACCGACCCTTCTGCTGTGGTCAACAGGTGGCAGGAACTCTTGGCTGGGGTCCTGGGGCCGAGGCTGCTTACCTCCGCCGCCCCCCACTAAAGCCATCCTGTCAGAGAGGTTAACCACTTTCTGTAGAGTGCAGCAGAACTAAGCTGGGGCAACGAGAGAGAGGGCAGGGCCCCAGATCAACTCTGGCCTCCCAAGCCACACTCCAGGGGCACACACACAGAGGCAGGCTCTTCTTGGCCCTGCAGTGCTCGGACAAACCCTATTAATAGCTCAGCTACAAGCCCTGCCTTCCTGAGCTTCCATTTCACTTGCACCAGATCTGGCTGTCCCTGTGGGGACAGTTTCCTTGCAAAACAAACAGCAGAATCAATATTTCTTTCACCAGGGGAGGTGTAGGGTCTGCGGACTGGAGGCCAGGCCCGTTTTTCACTTTTCCTGGCCCGGGGGGGGGGGGGGAGGGGGGGCTGAGCAAGGGCTACCAGGGCACTTCCTGCCTCAACCAGGCAATTTGATTACATTAAATTTAGCACACATTAACCACTAATCTTCAAGGTGCTTCAAAGCCAGCAAGGCCAGGAGGAGACGTGGATGAGGAAGCTGTACCCTGGGTCTGGGAGTATACACGATTGTAAGGAGGAGATGGACACCAGGAGACAGGCACATAAGCCAACGTCTACAGTGTATCATGGATGTGGGCAGTTAGGATGTGGCTGGAGACCTACAGCCAGAAGTACCTGGTCTCTAGGCACATCCCTCCCCTCCCTTTCTGCCAAGCCAGAGCATTCCCAGTGAGTCGGCTTCCCTGGGGGTGGGGGTGGGGAGTGATGTGTGGTCCACGCTGTGTGTGTATGTGTTGGGAGGTGGGGCGTGGATTACAATCTCTCTCTGCCTCTGCCCTGGCCTCCACACCATCTGCCAGTGGGGCCCGGACAAGCCCTGAATACAAACCTCAGTGCATAAAAGGTCCTGGGGGAGCTGTTTAAAGATACAAATCTTGGCCGCAGCCCAGGAGACGCAGAATCAATAAACACTGGTATGTCTGAGGGTCTGCCTATGAGATGAACCCTCAGGGACCCGGGAGTCCTTGGATCACAGGCTGATCCGGACTGGGACTTCTGGGGCAGAAGCTGAGAGAACCACTATGTCTGTGTGCAGAGAGAAACCACACACAGGACATCAGGCTGACCCGTGGGTGTAGCACATACCTCTAAGGCCCAGATGGCCCAGAGGACGCCTGCAAGACCCCTACTGGAGCAGAGGGGGGCCAGGAGAGGCTGGATGGTACGCAGGCCTATTTCCAACTGTGCCAGGGTCCCCTTCGATGGAGGAGAGACAAGATGCTCTCGCTTGACCATTACCAGCTCAGCTTTATGCCTGACTAGTGTGAGGATTCATCCAGGAGGATGAGGACATTCTGCACCATAGGCCTGAGTGCAGAGGTCAGAGCACTCTTGGGAACGGAGGCGTAGTTAGAGGTCACTGTGATACTGACAAGCTGGATGGGCTACCACAGGATATGTAGGACAGGCATGGGGGGGGGGGTCGGTTTCAGAGGGCAGGTTAGGAGCCATTCTAGAAAAAGTATCCAGGAAAAACCTGCTAGAAGCCAAGTGAGAAAAGAAAAAAAAAAAAATCCTAGGGGGTGTGGATGAGGAGAACTCTGTGTGTGTGTGTGTGTGTGTGTGTGTGTGTGTGTGTGTGTGTGTGTGTGTGTGAGTGAGTGATACAGGCTCTTCCATCCTGAGCCCCTAAAGTACCAGTCAATAAAAACAAAACCGCTTTCCCTGGCCCTGCGCATCAGGATTCAACGGGGAGCAGTGATGAGGAGGACCACACAGACTTTCAGACCCCGGACACGGAACAGCTTAGCCGGCATGTTTTAGGATAATAAAGGAATCTAATGGAGAATGCTTCCTTCCCCCAGAGCTCCGATTAAACTCCGGAATATGGGTGACACGTAGGCTGCCGAGGACACGGCGGCGGCGGCGGCGGCGGCGGCGGCGCGGTTAGAATTCCGCCAGCAAACATTCTAAAATATTCATGAAACACGGGACCGGGCCTGACTGTTAACACTGCGACTGGTTCCCTCCAACGGAGTGACAAATGGGCACCAAGCACTGTCATCTGTCCCTTTGATCTCTCCGGGTCCCACCAGGGAGCAGAGGGTGGGTGGGGACTGGGGCGGGGGCGGGGGCGGGGGGCGGGGAGGCTGGGGGGGGGGCGAGGAGAGGTCTTCCTGGCGTCTTCCAGGGCTCCCTCCTAAGAGAGTAAGGGAACCAACAGGAGATTTCTTCGGACTATGGGGTTGAGTCATGGATCCTTCCCCTCTCTCTCCATCAGTGAGAGAGCAAGTGGGGACCTCCCACACCGTACCCTAACCTTTGTGAACACAGCATTGTTATATACACAAATCTCTTGCCAGGGCAGGGCAGGAAAAGGAAAATGTCTTAGGGGGGAAAAAAAAGCAGCAGCAACTTGGCCTTTGAGAGAGAATAGGGGAGAAAAGGAGGCGACGAGATCCCGACTGCTTGGGTGAGGCGCCTCACTGGAGTGTCTCAGCCACGCCGAGAGGGGAAAGCACCCTGAAGAACTGCTGCAGTTTAACAGGGCGGCTAATTAAAAGGAGCGACATGAAAGGCCTTTTTCTCTCCAGTCTGAGTTTTACATCTTTCTGTGCGGGGCATCAAAAGTATGACAACATGGGAGGGGGGGGATGGGACAAAGAGTTATATCCCCCCCTCCCCCCAAACAACGAGAAGTGGCAGAACAAGCTACCGAATCGGTGGTCTGGTAGCCCTCCGTCCGGTGTGTGTGGCTGAGGCGCATCATGACAGGGGTGGCTTGTAGAGGCGGGGGTCACAGGGAGGAACGAGACACCTACCGGTGTGTGAAGAGTGGAGTCTAGGCTAACTGGAGTGCCAGGTGTGCTAAGAGAGAGATGTTCCTTGTGGCCAAGGGGCTGCAGGGCACCGAGAAGAGCAGATACCCCAAGCACAGGAGGCTACCCCCCCCCATCACATTGGCTAAGTGACTGTTTCCTGAGGTCATCCCATGATCCGTTGTGTGTGTGGGTGTTTGTGCATGTGTATGGGGAATGCGTGTGTGTGTGTGTGTGTGTGTGTGTGTGTGTGTGTGTGTGTAGAGGCTGGAAGTCAACCGTTGCGGGGTTTTCTCAGAACAGGTTGTTTTTCAAGACAGGTTCTAAGGTTGGCTAATTAGACTAGGCTAGCCAGCCAGGTAGCCCCAGGGTAGCCTTGTCTCTATCACTGGTAGTTCAGGCAGAAGCATCGCCATGAATTCTGGGGTTCAAACTCAGGTCCTCATGCTTGTGGGGTAACCACTTTTTCCACTGAGCGGCCCCCCCCCAAGACCGCAGTATGTGCTTTGACAGCCGACAATCTTTGGAACGAGGTAGGGGCTGGAGAACAGTCTCACCCTGGGTATAGAATTTCCTTCTGTGGGGGAGGGAGGATAAAGGTCTTTGGGAACCCAGACAGCAGTAATGGTGACCTAGTCACCCTGAAAGTTCTACACATGCTGGATTAGATACTTTCATTTTATGTGGAGTTTATCAACACTGAAAACACACCCAAGGTTCTCTGAGGTCACTATCCATGCCTGAGTTCTACTTAACAGTGTATTCGAGAGTTCCCCTGGCAATTCCCAAGCCTGGTGTGTGTGTGTGTGTGTGTTCCTAGAAAGGTCAGTTGTCCCCGTCCTGTCCCACGCAGTCAGCCTTGGCTGGCCAAAAGGTTGAAGAAGCCTATAGGGTCACAGGGCAGCCATCACCTCCAAAGGCCACCAGGCATGGTTCTCAGCGGCATATCCTCCAGGGCTCTGCTTGGTCTAATTTTAAACTCTTTCCCATGGCAAAGCCATTCCCTCTCCTGAGAGGGGGCTGCAATTGCTTAGAAGTCCATTTCTGGGAGGGAGGGTGGCTGGTGGCTTGGCATTGTCTTCTTCCTGTTACCCCTGGAAGCCCCCCAAAGCCCCCACCCCTGCTCCCAGTTATCTATGGGCCCCTCCCCTTGGTGAGCAAGGTCACTAACCCCAAAATCTGGGCAGGCTGGCAGGGGTGGGGGAAGGGGTGGGGAGCAGGGGAGGAGAAAGGGAGGGGTACAATAGATAGCTTTGGCAGAGACGGAGGCCAGACCCTTCCGTGGGGTTCGAACGGAGCCATCCCCTGGCCTTGGACTCCTTGGGGCCGCCCCCTTCTTGTGGCTGTGCAAATGTTTAGTTTCACCTCCATGCGGCCAACAGCCAGCAGCCGGCAGTCCATCTGTTAACACGCTGGCCAGACCGGGGCCTGGTGGCGTCGAAGTGACCCAGAAGTAGGTCTAATCCTCTCTTCTAAATGTGCTTAATACCATTGATAATCTTGTCACATAAATCTCCGGGTTGGTGGTGAGCTGCAGCCATCACCACCGGACTCCAAGAATCTTTCAGGAAGAGATTCTGCCTCCTCCTGCCATCTATCTCCTTTCTTAGACCCATCTCAGGTGCCGGGCTGCCGAGAGCTTGGGAGAACCGCCCTGACCTTTCCGGGCTCACCTCCCAGAACAGCTGCTTGCCCATTAGGCCAACTAAGCCCCGGTTATTCCCTCATTCCTGAGCTTTGCCTGGGGGGCCTGCGAGGCATCTTTGGCACTGTGGACTCCTCTCAGGGCTCTATCTTCTGTGGAGTCTGGTACCATGGTTAATTCCATTGTTTCAAAGGCTGGGAGTAACTTTTTTTGGTGATGGTGGTATTGGTGTGTGTGTGTGTGTGTGTGTGTGTGTGTGTGTGTGTGTGTGTGTGTATGCAGGGGCACATATATGTGTAAGTATGTGTGTGCAGATCAAAGTACAACCTCAGATATTCTTCCTCGAGCATTGTCTACCTTGATTTTTTGAGGCAGGGGGTATCACCGGCCTGGAACTTGTCAGGTAGGTGAGGGTAGCTGGTCACTGAGCCCCATGGATTTATTCTTCCTGGTTCTCATCTCCAGTGCCAGAATCACAGGTATGTGCCACCATATCGTTTTTCTTTTTCTTTTTCTTTTTTCTTAATGTGGGTTCTGGGGACCCAATTCAGGTTCACATCCTTGCAAGGCAAACACTTCACTGACTGAACCATTCTCCCAGTCTACTTTCTAGACAAGACACTGTTCCTCTCTCACGTTCCCTGTGCCCTAACCCTAGCGACTCCTCATGGTACATCAAAAGCTTGGCTTCAGTCGGGCCAGTTTGGAGTGACCAATGCCATCAAAGACTTGGACAGAGGTCACTGTCCATCTCTCCCTCCAAAGATACTACCGTTATCACGTCACTTCCAAGACTTAAATTATTAGTGTGAACACTGGGTAACAACAATGTTATCTAAATGCCGGCCACCCCACAACCAGGGTGCCTGTGCTCTAACCCCTGTGGGCAAACCCGTGTGTGTGTGTGTGTGTGTGTGTGTGTGTGTGTGTGTGTGTGTGTGTGTGTGATGCCTTTAGGGCATAATGCACAGCTGTGCTGGCCAGCCTTCAGTGACTAGAGAACAAATACCCTGTGCGCAGCAATAATGCGCCTGCCCTACTATGGCACTGGGTTCAGCAACAGCTGGGTAAACAAGTGAACTGCAGTCTAATTCCATGCCCAGACTCCAGGAGCACTGGGCAAAGACACACCGCAGATGCTAGAAGCCGACAGGAGTCTGCGTGGCATCCCATATCTTCTGCAATAGGCCCTTAAGGCCTGGCTGACATTTGGGTCCAGTTTCCTCCAGGCAGGTGTGTGGGCATGCCAAGGCTTTCTGCACCATGGAGGACTCACCCTGGATCATGGACAGGCTTCCTCTGGGAGCTGGGCAGTGAGCAGCTGGACACTCGGGGACAAATTGTAATGGGGGGAGTGTCACGTCCACAGACTGACCACATTTCTTCTTTTCATTTCCTTTTCAGTCCAATGTGACAGAGAGGCACAGATGGTAGCAAAGAGAATTTTATTGTGAATGACCACAGCGGAAAAGAGAGGAGAGTGGCCAGCATTTGGAGGTTCAGCTTGACCTGTGTGGTGTTTTGATTTCAAGAACTTCCTTGGTGGCTCTTCCAATTTGACTGGGCATCAGAGACTATCCACGTCCATTTTCTTTCTCTGGCACAGCAAGAAATCCCACCGAGGGCTTGCTGTAAATGGAGGCCACACGGAAGTCTCACTGCGCCCCCCCCCCCAGTCCCTGTTCTGTTCCCTTTAGCAGACTCTGGATACAGAGGTGACGCACGAGCCCTTGGCATTTCCTGAGGGACGCTGCTGTGGGTAGTGAGGGGTATCTGCGAGTGGTGCAGTTTTCTGTCTTAATTGCCCTTTGGAAGGCCGCCAAACTGGAGTCCATATGGTCCAGGAAGCAGGCACACAGTCTGTAGGAAGCCAGTGAAAACATTCCACGTGGAGGGAAAGGTTGAAGGTGTTTCATTTCCACACAGCGGTGGGCAGGCCTGCGGGTCATCTGCTCTGGGCCTGAACTCGCAGGCCCCACTCAGGAGCCCCACTTGGGCACGATCATTTCCTGAGGCTGCAGTAATGAAGGACCACAGATTGGGTGCCTCCCAAAGCAGAGCTCTGTTCTCTTATGATTGGGGGGGGGGGGGGAGAAGTCCAAAGTCTAAGAGTTGGCTAGGCTAGATTCCTTCCCAGAACTCCAGAGAAGAATCTTTCCTGCTCTTGGCTTTTGTACTTCTTGTTAATTCCTGGACTCTAGCCTCTGCCTCTGGCTTCACACGGCATCTTCCATCAGCTACTACACAGCCAACCCACGTGTACTTTCTTACAAAGCCTATCCTTGCATCAGGACCAACAGCCAGTTAAAGGTGACACCCTCACCTTAATTAGACCTGTCAAAGCCCCACCTCTAGGAGAAATGTGTGAAGGTGACCCTTTGAGAGGTGACGAGCAGTGCTGAGGACAGTGAGGGACAGAGCCCTTCTGGTTTTCACAGCTAAGAGGAAGATGGGCCTGACCCCTGAGCCAGGTGAGCGGGGGTGGGGTGGGGTGGGGGGTGCCCTGAGGTCACAGCTAAAGAACCCAGGTGGATGGGTATTGAGAGGGCACTGTTTAATCTACTACAATGTAGCAGGTTACCACATGGAGAGCATTTTAACACCCACGCTCTGATTTGTCCTTCATTGAGTATTGCGAAGAGGAGTCAAATTTCCTTGGAATGGTCCCATCCTAAAATACAGCAACCTCAGCACACCCCTGGGTGAGGCAAAAGGCGGGTGTAACAGGGGGTCTAGGGCTCCCTCCACGCATTCAGGGAAGGTCCCCAATGGTGAAAAACAACCCAGGCCGCTGGCAAAGCTGTTACCAGTCCACCAAACCTCTCACCCCGTTCCCTTGAGCTACTGGGACTTTGGGCCCTCTCACCTACTCCTAGCTGAGTGTTGGGGCTTAGAAATGTTAAATAACAATAATAATAATAACGCATCTGAGTGTGACGCTTTAATAGCCAATCTATCATTTTCCTACTTTATTTCGGAGACTTTAAGAACGGTGCCCTTCCTGCACAAAACATCAGGGGGCATTTATATTAAAAAATGAAACTAATTAAAATGTTTGAAAACCATAAACCACCCCACCATAAAACAGCAGCAGCCCTATTTTTCCAGTCTAAAAAGATTTTTCTTCCTCATTTTGTGGTCTGCTCGGATGAGCAAACTCCTGGAGTGGGAAGGCTGGAGGAAGAGCGGGAAGCAGAGCTGTTCCCGTGCGAGGCCTCTGGTGAACGCTGGCACCAAGGAACAGCTCCATGCTTCGATGGTACCATAGGGGTGTGTGTGTGTGTGTGTGTGTGTGTGTGTGTGTGTGTGTGTGTGCGCGCGCGCGCGCGTCCACTGTATGAAGTGTCTCTATGCTACAAGTGCGGGCATTCTCTAACATTGAAGTTGACTTCATACAAGTCCCACCCAAACAGGCCAGCTGTGCGCACCTGCTAAGTGAAGTAACTATGAAGACTGGCTGAAAAACGTGAAGGAAGAAGGATCCAAGATGGTGGGAGGGAAGACAGGCTGAGCTGGGAGATGAAGACCAGCCAGAAACTAAGAAGGACCAAAGCCGGGCCAGGCTGTACCTCAGTACAAGAGATAGCTGATGCCGTCCTGAGAACCTGAGAAAAGTCACCAGGTTGACTGGATGTTTTCCATTTTCTCAGATGTTAGTCTGTTTTTTTTTTTTTTTTAAAGGAATTTATCCACAAGGTAAGATCTGTGTTTCATTTGCGGTTACTACCATCACCAGCACATATTCTCTACTTACCGTTGGCCCAGCAATAGGCTAGACTTTCTGCCTGGCATTTCTTGAACATCCTGAGAGGTAGTGTTATTGTTGTTCTCAGTTTAGAGCAGGATGAAGCCACAGGATGATGCAGCAACCAACCAATGGCAGGAACCCTGGGCTTCCTGACCCGACAATCTATGTTCTCCTTGGCACATGCTCTGCCTCACATCTTTCTTGTGGACACACACCTGCTCCAGATCACTTGTGCAAGAGCTGGTGTGTGCAGCTGATGTCCAGCTGGGAGAGAGAGAGAGAGAGAGAGAGAGAGAGAGAGAGAGAGAGAGAGAATGTGTGTGTGTGTGTGTGTGTGTGTGTGTGTGTGTGTGTGTGTGTGTGTGCGAGCACATGTACAAGCAGAGGTTAGAGACAAGGCAGCACAAATCTATTCATTGGGATATAAAGGGCTAATGAAAGCCAAGAAGGAAGCCAGGAGACTGTCCCTTCGGTGAGATGCAGTAGGGGCCTGAACTATGCGGCAGGGGAGGAACTAAATGGATGATGGAATTCAGGGATAGTGGAAGGTGGCCTTTTGAGAACTGATGGACAGTAAGAGACAGGGAAGAGTCCAAGTGAGATGAATTACACAGCCAGCTAGGTGGTGGGCCTGGTGCCTGAGCCAGGCACATAGTGGGAAATCTAGGGTGAGATGTAGAGCTTGGCTCTGGGCATTTGACATTGGAGGCCTCAGGTAAACACCAGGGAAAAGAATCAGAAACTAGAGGAATGGGCTTTGAGGGGATGAGTCTGAGTTCCAATCACATTTCTCACATTTTATAAACTACGACACTGAGCAAGTTCCCAGGCTTTCTGAGACTCAGTTTCCCGGTGTTAATGGGGCACTTACCACATGGAATTGTTGGAAGACTTCAGACGAAATGGGTAAAGCTCTTGACCACAGTACCTGGCTCTGAAAATGCTTTTAAATAACAAGATAGAAGAAAACAACCATAGACAACTATAATCACAACCACTAACACAGAACGTGGGTTGGAAGCCGGGACTCCCGAGGATGCAGGTTCTGGATTTGAGATGGGAGAGAGAAGGGATGACCTCTCATTTCATGGAAGTATAGCAATTGCTTTGCAAAATGCCTCAGCTTGGGATTCCTTTAATCATGGAGGTGCTATGTGCCTTTCAATACAAATCTGACTTGTCTGTAGGCAACTGGCCGCTCCCACCATGATGTCACAGAGAGAACAAGAGGCAGAAACTCAGAAACGAGACCACCACCCAGGAAAGGCTGAATGCGATTTCAGAAGTGTACAGCTATTTTTTTTTTTTTTTTAGCAAGGCGAGTGGATTTCCATGACTACACCTTCTTCCCACAATTCAATGTGATCATTCAACACATATTTCCTGAGCACATAGCAGGCAAGTACGAGGCAGGAGCAATTCAAAAACCTAGGGAGACAAGGTCTTTTGTCTCAAGGACCTACATTCTGGAGGGAGACAGATGAGCAGAGAGGAGAAGGTCACACAGTGAAGGCCATGGTCAAAATAACAGACGACAGTCTACATCTTAGACACCATTGTCGGAGCTCTAAATTATTTAAGCACCCCCGCAGCAACTCCGTGAAATCGACAGTACCGCGATTTTATTTTAAAGAAGAGGAAACCAATCCGGCAAGGGAGCAAATCAACAGGCTACAGCCACACGGCGAGGATGCAGAGGGAACGAGGATTCAGACTTGGGTCATCTGACCGGTCTGGGCTGCTACCCACCCCATCATTGTGCAGACAGAGCTGTGCTAATTACTTACACAACTGGTGTGCAACTGGCATCCCCACTGGGACTGGCTAATGTGATGGGGTAACCCACTGATCCTTTCATGCCGTGTGTGTGTGTGTGTGTGTGTGTGTGTGTGTGTGTGTGTGTGTGTGTGTGTACGGAAACTTGTTGGGACCTGATTGCCTTGCAGGCATCGGCCACCTCCTAGTCTCCTTTTGTAGGCCTCAGGCACGCCATCAGACAGGAGTCAAAAGGGAAACTGAAATACCCAACACCCAACACGACAAGGTGGAAACATGCCATTTACGGTGGCCCCGCTGTTTCAGAGTGGACCTCTTCAGCTCTTGGAGCCCTGGGATGGGGATATCAGACACAGAGTATTCCGAACAGC
The DNA here is from genome assembly GCF_049852395.1 of Peromyscus maniculatus bairdii. Taxonomy (NCBI): domain Eukaryota; kingdom Metazoa; phylum Chordata; class Mammalia; order Rodentia; family Cricetidae; genus Peromyscus; species Peromyscus maniculatus. The sequence continues at coordinate 20,422,205 of NC_134873.1, forward strand.
CAAAGCCAGGTGGTGGGCATATACCTGGAACTCCTCCAACTCTTCCCCTCTCAGCTTGTCCACCACACCACACCTCTGCTCCAAACCACGTTCTTGGATTTGCTACTAAAAGATGGAGCCTGGCCCCATCCAAGGGGAGCTATGCTGATCTTTCAGGGAGCCATGTGGTGACATCACGGCCTGAGCTGAAGTTGAGGATCCCAGCGGAGCATCCGGAGACATTCCAGGCTGCTGTGCAGGCAGAGCCCGTGGGATCAAGCACACAGATAACAGGTGGCCTAGCCCTCAGGCTGGGATAGCAGGGCTGAGGAGCGCACCTGAAAACGGGTGGTAGCCAGCCAGAGCCCCATCCGGCAGAGACGCTGCTGCTGGTGTATGATTGATGGCTGGCTTTGTTGGAGCTCGTCTTTGTCACTCAGGGGGCCAGAGGTGGGCACGCAGTGGGGAGGCAGCTGCTGACTCCGGGATGGTCTCTCAGAGGCCACCTGGTTGCCAAACTGGGAAGCTAATGTTGTTCCGGGGATGGGAGACGAGGGACGTGGAGTATCTGGACTTCCCAAGATTTGGCAGGAGAAACACACAGGGTTTAGCGTTCGGTGCGGCAGTTACTAATTCCTGCCGGGAGGAAGCAAACGCTCATTTTGCAGGGCCTGCAGACCTGCCAGGTGCATACCTTCCCTGTGGTCCTGTCAGACCAACAGGCTCCATCAGCCTGGTGGGGGAAAAGTGCTGGGGCCTCAGAAATGGATCATCCCAAATTTCGAGCACCGCTTTTCTTCCTCAATTATTTACAAAGGAGCAGGGTTGCGCCGTAATGGAGTCTAATTCATGATGCGTTTTAATGCTTTTTATAATACGGTATTCTCAACATTCTCCCCTAATCTTAGCAGATGACAAGTTGCCACTATTGAATTCCCATTAATATGAATTACGGGCACAATATATTTTGCCCAATATAATTTCCTCAGCCTAATATTTTGAGGGAATGGAAATCACACCCTCAGCATATTTCCGATGGAGGAGGTGATGGTGGGGACGGAAGCTGGTTCCTTTGCCAGGGTGGATGTTAGATAGGTGTGCTGGGTAGAAGGCAAGCGTCTAGCATCCTGGAGAGTGAATCAACCTCCCCGCCCCCCGCCATTGCTTTCTTCTCAGAGTCAGACTCATCATCAGAACTGGGGAAGATCCCACCCTAGGCACAGGAAGTCCCTCATCTCGACTTCAGACGCAGGACTCAGATGCGGGGGGTCTTAGGTCCACAGCTAGGTAGACCCCTGATGGCCACGTGACCCTGGGTATCAGGTGAGTTCTCAGAGATTCTATGAGAACAGTTACGACACCGACCTCCTATAGCTGTGAGGACACAGTGTCAAACAGGCAAAGTCACTGAGAACTGTGGCTAGCTCATAGCAAGCACTCAGTGCGCACCAGGGACAGGGAAGGTGATGGCGGGCCAACCCGTAGGCACATCTGGGGTCTTGGCTGCTTGGCTGACACTCTTAATTAGCTCCTGAGATGGCTTGTAAGAGCTTGGGGTCAATATGCCCACTGTTGGGGAGCCTCTTGAAGCTGGTGAGGTTGTAGCCACCCCCTCCCCCCAACACACACAGTACAGTGGAGGCTCTTGGAGGTGCTAGAGGTACTGACCCTGAACATAGTCCTTCAATGACGCTGGCACTCTCCTGATCATTCCCACTTCAGGGCCCGGCTTTCCTATTGTGCGTGGGAGCCAAGGGCCTCTTGAGCAGCTGTGGTTGGGGAAGAGAAGATGGGGGGGGGGCTGAGAACTTTTCTCCTCTGGCCCATTACCTACTGAGTCAGGGAGCTTCCTTGGGGAGGATATCAATCTCACGATTGCCCGGGAAGCTCCCTCAGGGCTGGGCCATCTAGCCCACTCCTCAGGAGAACTTCTAGCTAGCTCATGATGGAACCAAGCTACCAAACATCTAGTCATCCAGCCTTGAACGGGATCTGAGAGCAAAATATATATTTAGAGAAAAACACACACACACACACACACACACACACACACACACACACACACACACACACACACACACTCCGGGCATTCTGTACCTGCTCAGCGTCTATGATGCTGCATGTGAGCTGCCTATAAGGAAAAGGTGTAGCCTGATCAGACAAGCCGAAGAGAACCGCAGCTCGTATCCAGGAGGTGTGGGGCTGGACCACAGACTCTCATCCATATCTTGGTCCTTCAAGATGCAGCCTTATTTCAGATCATCAAATAACAAAACTGCTAGGATGAGCTTGAAGCCGGGCCTTTAGGTGATGTCTCTAGCCTTGGAGGATGATTGTGAACCAATCTTTATTCATTGAGTTGCTCATTCAGCATTTTCCTGTGCGGTGCATTGGGTGGGCTCAGTCTCAGCTTCAGGGCAAGGCTGCCCGGGGTGTGTCTGCTCTCTTGGGTGATTGTGGGCAGGAAACATAGTTTGCCTCCTCTCTCAAGTGACGGCAGTGATAATTCTTAGCGGAGTGCGGACTAAAGGAGAGGGTGTTGGCCGCGCACTAGAGGTGCTTGGAACAAAGCAATGTTTTCCCGAGCGCTTTAATAAGACCGGGTCACGTAAAAAGCTGTGCCGGAGGCAGGGAGGGGGTAGAGAACTTGCTCTGCAGAAGTGAAGGCCCGAGTTTGGGGTCCCCAGAACGCACGGAAAGCCGGACGGGACAGCAACAGGCCTGTAACCTTAGCCCTCTCCTATGGTGATACTGCACAGTCCCTGGATGCTCGCAGGCCAGCTAGCCTGGTACATTGAGAACAACAGGACAGGAGACCCTGGCTTAAGGTAGAAGGTAAGGACTGACACCCCAAATTGTCCTCTGACCTCTATATGGCATGTACACACCCATACGCACACAGGAATGTGCATTTACACACACACACACACACACAGAGAAACCATCTGAAGAAAATGTAAATGTTTAAGGAACAGGTTGTAATGCTTTGGGAGAGAAAAGAGATGCTTCAAAGGTATAAAATCCCTATTGCCAACATCACCTCACCATTTGATTGTGGGTACCAACACTGGGCCAAGAAGCTCACCGTGTGGTCCTGCCTTCTTCATCCTCATCATGGGCAGCCCCAGAAACTATTCTCCGTTGGTAAATGGCTGCTCCACCACAGTCTTTTGATTAACAGAGAGGTAAAGATAGAAAAAGCATTCCTCTCCAACGGTAGAGACATATGAATGAATAAATGCACATATAAGTTCATTAAGTTCATCCATTCTGTTCTCAACCAGGCACTGAGAACCTTTCTATGCTGAGCCTCATTTGGAGGAGCTTATGTTTAGTAAGGAGACAAATGAATATGGATTATATAGATATTCTAACAGGACCACAGCAGTACTGTTATGGGAATGAGAGAAATAATAGCAATTTTCCTCACTACTGATGTGGTCACACTTAGGCTGGCAGTTCTTAGGAAGAATAGGAAATCTGGGCAGACAAGCAAAGGAATTAAGATTCTAGGAAGAAGAAGTATCATGTGTAAAGTCCCTGGGGCATGAAAGTGGAATTGTAGTCTGGCGTGTGTGCGCACACGCATGCGTGTATGTGTATGTGTGTGTGTGTGTGTGTGTGTGTGTGTGTGTGTGTGTGTGTGTTGGAAGATTGTCCTCAGAAGCCGATGCTCCCTAAGAAAACAGCAGGAAAATCATGCTATGGCACTGGCATCATGGGAAGCATCTGGAAGCAAATTTCCTGTATGTAGCAGTAAGTACTCATGGGTGGATAATAGGGAGCGAGGACTCTCAGTAGCTACTGTGGCTGTTTCAGTGGTTCTTGTTTTAGGTGAAGTCTAGGAGATGGAGGGATGCGCTGCTGGCTGTCCCTCATGAGTTGCCCTTCCCACGGAGGTGGTTTCCCCTCATTTATTTCTTAGCCTATGTACACGAGAGTCTCTGAGGCTGCACCACGGCTCTAGTGTCAGGTTTCTGAAAGGTTCCTGCTGCTTTCCGTTCCTGTGTGCTGGCTCCATCCTCAGGCTCACAGTAGGATGGCAGCTGCATGTCAAGGTATCACATCCAGAAATGACATAATCCAGAGGAAAGATTATTTTTTCTTGGGACTCTTCCTTAGAGGCAAGAAAAGCTCTCCCAGAAGCCCTCAGGCTATATTGGCCAGAACTGGGTCACAGGACCCTTGCAGAACTCAATAAGTGGGCAGGAACACTATAGGATCACGTACCTTTTTCAGAATCATTGTAATCCCAGCTGTGACTGGGATCTGTTGATCTCAGACCCAGGCATTAGATGCTGAACCAGAAAGAAGAGTTCTATTAGAAAGGCAGTGGAGAGAGAATGGATGCTGAGCAGATGACCGGTGACATCTGCCGTAGACAATGATCAGGCCTTTTCAGGACTGGAATATTTTCTAACTGCCCGTGACCATTCTACCAAGTCTCATCTCTCCCACCTGCCAGAGGGCCACTTCTGACCTGAAGCCAGGATTCTTTAAGTAGTAGGTCAAGAACTGCGATCATGCTCTGTGCTGGTCTGTTCCCTAGTCAGGGGAACCTCATTTAGATGCTTTTCCAGACTACATAGACATCAGTGCCACATGTGGCCCAAGGCTAGACACACTGGGAGCACTGGTTACATCCTCTTGTTCAAGACGTTCACCTTCAATATGGAAGGCATTGTGGCCTATCTTTCACAGCCAATGGTAAACACGGCCAACCTGTGCCCTCCTCCCCAGGACTAAAAAGGACAAGAGGAGGAGGAGGTGACTGAGTAACCCAACACTTGGAGCCTCAGGAGCAGGTGTGGGTGGACAACGGGAACAGCTTTGCAGAGGTGGGTGGCAGCTAGCAGCTAATAGTTCGTGTCAGGGTGGAGGGGCAGACTGGCTTCTGCCTCCCACACAGGCATCAAGCTCCAGCCCCCCGGCTCCATGGCTTCCTCCTCATGGTGCCATGGGGTACATAGTATTCATCCACTTTCTCCAGGAAGCAGAACAGGGCTGTGCGGCACATCCTGATGCCCCGCCCACATGCTTTTGGCTAGTTCTCAGGGCTCTTTATTTACCAGAGGAAAATGAAGCTCTGGCCCCTGGATTCCAGAGAGCTGAATTCACAACGCAAGTCAACACGCCACGTTTCCTTCACTGAAATGGAGGGGACTCTGGGGGGCCGGGGGAGGGAGTAGAAAAGCCACCGAGGTGTCAGGAGCCACCCTGGTATGTTTCCCTGGGTTATTTTTGGCCCTGCAGACAGCTCCCTGTAACAAAGGGGCTGGGCTCTGAAAGTTCATCTGTGACTTGGCTGTTTAGATTTTGCAACATAGTTTCCCTATGAAAAAACCCAATGTGACAAATGGTGATGAGACTCCCAAGCTAGTTCTCCAAAGCCTGTTTAACCCATAATGTAGCTAAAACACTGTCCTTGTGCAGGGAGGGGAAAAATGTTTAATTGCAACATGAGTAATGAAATGAAACAGAAAACTGTTTTAACAACTGTCTAAGCAGTAGATCTGCATTGATCTTGAAGGATCCTTCTGGAAGGAGGGGCCCTTCCGAGGGTTTGGGTGGGGACCGTGTCAGGTTTATTCTATTACGGGAAAGAGGCATCAGACTGTCTGAATCCGGGGCTGCCGAACATTGGTGTCACGCTGTTAGTTCTCTTTCCTGATTTCACTCCCCTCCCAAAGCCTTCCCAAAAGAATGCTACCCTAATGTGGGTTTTCATGGGGACAAGCCCGTGAAGGGCATCTCCTTGGGGGTGGTTTTTTATTTTAATTTAAAACCAGCAGGCCAGGAATGGCAGTGCATGCCTGTAATTCATAGCACGTGGGTGGCTGAGGTAGGCTGAGGTGGCCTAGTCAGGAGAACTGTCGTGAGTTTGAGGCCAGTCTGAACCACGCAGTGAGATTCAGGCTAGCCTGGGTTTCATACTGAGGCCTTATCTCAATACAAAACAAAACAAAACAAACAAACAAACAAAAACCAACCAAAACAAAAACCAACCAGCCAAAAACAACAATCCCAAATTGGTAGGTTAGCATCTATCTTTGGGCGTGTCCTGGGGACAGCAGTGTCCTTGTCTTTCTAACTCTGGGGGTAGCGACAGTGTCAAATACAGCCTTCAGGATAAAGGGCAAATTCTCAGCTCAGCTAGAGGCTCTTGAGGTAAATGTACCTTTGAGGTCTGGTCCCCTAGGAGCCAAGGAGCCAGCCTGCTTAGCAGCCTAGTTCTGTGTGTCTGCAACCTCTCCAGGATTGTTCTGTGTACACAGGATGTAACGTTGAAATGTCTAAATTGTCTACGGCCATACCACCCTGAACGCGCCCGATCTCGTCTGAAATGTCTAAATTGCCAGTATCTCATCCTGATACCCTATCTCAGGATGGGTGGATGGAGCAGTAGGTAGATCCCGTGCTTTCTGCCTGGGGCATAAAAGCTTTAACTAGCAGCCGGAGGACAGATAACCATGCCTAAATAAACGCACTGGGGACCTGCGGGTTATTTCGTGAAAAGTGATCACAAGTCTACTCATCCGTGCATGATGCCTGCCTCTAGCGATGTGGTGTTTCAGTATCTCTCCCTCATTCCTGGAATCTGGCTTGGGGATGCCACTTGCCTTGACTGACGACGACGATGACGACCAGGCTTTAGCTTCACGTTAAAGCGAGAAAAGCACCTGCTCACCCGCCCTGTCCTCTTGCTGCTTCTGAAACCCCAAACCACCATGTGAATGAGGCTGAGCCAGCCAGACGGAAGTCATGCTGAGAAGTGAGGTCCCCGGCCTGAGTGTCCACTAGCCACAGATGTGGGGACTGAGATAACCTTATCTTTGGAGCCCAGCTGAGACAACCCTGACTCTACCCTCTGCACTGTCCAACTTGTACACCCTGCTGACTCCGGCCCATGGTGTCGTCTTGTGTCTTTACTTCGTGATTCCTCGATGCCTTTTGTCTTGGCTTACGGTTTAGAAATGTGCTAAAACACACATTCTTCTCCCTCTTTAGTCAAAAACTGAAGTTCAGACCCATTCAGGTTTGTCCCACTCCTTGCAAAAGGCAGCCTTGAAATGGCTGTTTTGGAGAGGTGGCATTTCTCATTTCTGCACACACTTTGTGACTGACAGATGGGTTTTAAGTCGATGAAGATACAACCCACACTGTAATCGGGACTTAAGGTGCAGGCAAAAGCCATTAGCTCAGTACTAACACGCGCAAGCTGTCTCCCAGCGCTTTATCTGACCTGATAATTTATCACAAGGGAAATCAAGAATACTTGTTGGTGGATCAAGCCACGGCCTTCGGGCTGAAAATCACCCACCGTCGGGAAATGTGCAGTGGAAAGGGATGGCGTCACTCTTCCGCAGCCTTGATGTCTAACCCAAGTACAAGAGACAGGAGAGCTGAGAAAGCTTCTTCATCATCATCAGTCACAGATCCCAGAACCACAGGAGAGCAGGGGGTTGCGCATTAGGCTTGATGGTTGTTCCCAAGATGCCCACGGGGACCCCAGGTCATCCTCCTAAGAGGAGCATTCCCTGGGAAGCTGAGGTGCACCTCTGGGCAGATGCATTCTTTATGATGAGTAGTTTCCAGCCTCCAGTGCTCATAAATGTCACACCCCCCGCGCCCCCCCCGCCCCGCCCCCCCCCCCTGGTGCTGGGTACTCTGAGCACCAATTTCCCAGCCCCTCTAAGCTTTCCGCGGGCTTCTAACACAGGCTCTGCTGCTGCTGCTGCTGCTTAGCCAGATTTATGTTCAAAGGCTGAGCTCCAAGGGGTGATGGGAAGGTCTCAGACTGAACGCCCCTGACCACAAGGAAAAAGAGGCCTCCCACACTTATTTTGCAGGCCTCTGTGAGGATCCTCCAGCCTATTCTTTTCAGTAACAGAATTGCATTTTATGAAGCTGTCCCCTTTCTGTTTCATCTGTCAAGCAGGTTTGCTGAGAATAATTTAAATTTCATGCAGCAGCAACTGCGGGGCATCGGTGCCTCCCTTCCGTTCTCACAAACAGGCCTGGCATGGAGCCATGCTTTCTCCTCAGCCGTGGCTCCCCCCCCCCCTCAGTGCCCAGACAGCCAGTGGTGGGAGTAGGAATGTGGTGATGGCCCAGTTCCTCAGGTTCACCCTCTACCACATCAGAGGGGGACAGGAAAGTCCCTTGAACCCCCGAGCAGCAACCCCAGCAGGCTGATCTCCCCCAGAGGAAGAGCTTTGCAGATGGACCCAGTTGCTAGTGGTGTGTGTGTGTGTGTGTGTGTGTGTGTGTGTGTGTGTGTATACATGTACATGTGTGCAAAAACATGTGGCGATCAGAGGTTGACATCAGAGGTTGGCATAGGAGGTCAGAGGTTAACATCAGGGGTCTTCCTTAACCATACCTCACCTTAGGTTTTGGGGCAGATTTTCTCACTGGACCTGGAGCTCACTGACTGGCTGGTCAGTAAGCCCCAGGGACCCACCTGTCCTTGCCCACCTAGCACTGGGATTAGAGGCGTGTGCTGCCACGCCTGTCTTTATATATGGGCGCTGGGAACCTAAACTCAGGACCACAGTAGGCGTTTTATCAACCGAACCGTCTTCTCAGCCTTAAAATGAACTTTGATGGAATGCTTACTCAGTGGCACATATCCTTTTAGTGTTTTCTGCACATATTAATTTACATAATCCTTACGTTAAACATGCTATTATCATTTCCATTTTGTAGACATAGAAACTGAAGCCTCACTTGCCGACGGCAGGATTCGATCCCAGGCTGTCTGATCCAGAATCTCCCGGCAGCTGCGCAGTGAGGGTCCACGGACTCTTTGCCTTACCTTTTCCCCTTCTGTGACATGAGAAGCAAACCTGCCCATTTTTCTGGCCTGAAATCCAGAGTTTACGGTCCCTAGGTGGACACCAGTGATGGCGAAAGCTGCTGTCATCCTCTTGCCATCATGGTTTCCATGGTGAATGGAGGCTGCTAGCTAAGCAGCCTGGGATGGAGGGAGCCGGCCCGGGTTGGTTCCATCTTGGGAAGTAGTTAGGTTTTTCTCCCAGCTTCACTATTCTGAGCTGCAAAAATGGGGCTGGGTGGGTGGTCTCCAAGAAAGCTCGCCGTGGGCAACTCGTATTCTGGAGGTTGGAGAGCAATGGCCATGTATTGGGGAGTGGAAAGGTATAGCCTTCTAGACCCTCCTGGTATCTCAACCTCCCAGGAGTCCATGCTCACCCAACTGGCCTTTCATCCAAACACGCAGGGATTCTTTGGGCCGTGGATAACCGAAGAAGACACAGAAAAATCAAATCGGGCCTGGAGGCGGCCACGACAAAAGCAATTGCCATCATCTTGCGACCCCAGTCTCTGGGAGCATGAATGCCTTCCCAGACAATAGCCCAGACCCTCGCCAGGGCCGACCCTAGCACTGGAACTTTGGCATGGAGAGTGGGCAGGGATGCCCCGAGGGACCCCAGAGCATGGGATGGTCAACCTGTTGTCCCCCTGACAACAAAGGGATGTCTCCCAAGGCCTGAGAGCTGCCCCTTGTCTCGGAATCAGCGTGCTTGGGTCCCTAGGGGTGGTCCTTCTGACCACACCATCATTCTTCCTTCCTCTCCTCGCCTGCTGAGATGATGGGGTCTATATTTTCCTTTAAGGAAAGAGCCTCCTGGGCTGATGAAAAGCTTTCAGATCTTCCGCCTTGGTCATTCAGCTTGAGTTTGGATCCGAGAAGCTACCCTCTTCGGTCACCTCTTCCCTCTCTCCTCCCCTCTTAGCTCCGGTCTTCCTTCCAGGTCATCTTGAATCCCAAGCGCTCAAACAGTTCCCCACCCGTTCAGGGCTCCAGCTTTGGTGCTCCCTCTGGAGAACTCCCCCCCCCCACTCCCCAGGTGATGGTAGAAGGGAACCCCTCTCCTCACAATAGGACAGTCTTGTTCTTCCAGGGCCAATGCCTGGAGACAGCGGTGAAGGGGTGACCTCGTTGCTTAGTGGGTGAACCGCCAGCCAGTGCCTGTTCTATTTCAAGCACTTTACATGGAATTCCATGTATGCAATCCTCATGGTAAATCTGGTCATCGGGGACTACCACCCAAAACTAGAACTGAGGTCCACAGGGATTCAGTATCAGCCAGAGGTTGATTGGAATTAAAATTCAGACGTCTTCAAAGCCTAGCTTTATCTACTCCACTGAATCACCTCTACCAATAACGTCAACAGGGAAGATACCGGCTCATCTGGCTGCACATTCATTTATACGCTGACCCACGATTTCCCCAATAGCTAGAGCCAGCTCTTCAGTGGCTGCTTGGTAAAGACCTGGTTGACCAGGGAAACTGCTGATAGATACCTGAATTTGGCCTGGGTGTCCACTGATGGGATCTGGGCATGCGGGTAGACACACAGGCTGGAGGACAGACATCTGGGCCAGCAGCAGCAAGTCCAGAGTGATAGGAGGCACCATTGCCTACACCAGCGGTCCTCAGCCTTCCTGATGCTGCGGCCTTCTAATACAGTCCCTCATGGACCATCAACCATAAAATTATTCCTGTTGCTACTTCATAACCGTAATTTTTCTACGGTTACGAATCGTAAGGTGAGCATCCGATATGCAGGAGATCGGATACGCGACCCCTGTGAAAGGGCCAGGGGTCGCGGCCCACAGGTTGAGAACAGCTGGCCTACATATCTAAGACCGGTGCCCTCCATCGAAACCACCACGGGCAGCTAGCTGCCTCGCTACTCTCCCACCCTGTCCCTGCATACAATTCGCTAGCAATCCAGAGAACTCAGACCCTAGCCAGATCCAAAGCAAACCCTGCAGGCGTGACACTGGGCTGCTGAGATGCTTGCCCAGTAGAGAATGGCATCTTGTCTCTCTGCTGCCACAGGCCATGACGCTGACCTCCCTAGCAGGCCTGAACGTTTGCCCTTTCTCCCACTCTGGGTTGGCTACTGACTCAGTCCTTGTTCCAGCTGTTGTTTTCTGTCTGCGGCTTGTTTTTTTTTTTTTTCCTCCCATGTGGTTGTGGTTTGGGGTCTGGCTTAGGGAGGAGGGCTAGTGAATACCGAGCTATTTTGGAGCCAAGCAGGTGCCATGTGTCCAGGGCAGGGGCGGGGCGTCCCTTCAGAGAGCCATGGGCACTGTCTTTCACCTGGAAGAACCCTCAGTGACATACCCAGGTGTACTCAATACTGGCTCTAAGGCACTCATCGGAAGGGATGGAAGCCATCAAGTGTTGTCCGCGGGTCCAGCTTCTCTCGCACCTGGAGCCCTGGCTGCCGGCTCCAGAGGCCACCGTTCTCCAGATGGTGAACAGCTGGCCTCGAAGACTGCCTGCCAGATGTGGCCAGCAGGGCTGGCAGCAGGCTATCCTGGGCAGAGGTCACCAATTCAGAGTGGCCAGGGCCTGGTGCCCAGGACAGGAATGTGTTTGGCTGGCCTTGGGGGAAGTGTGCCCAAATAATCTTCCATCTCTGCTCCTCTCTGGTATTACTTCCTTCCCTGCCTTGGTGGGGTGGTGTTTTCATAACAGGAAAATAAAATCAATAAGACATTGCAGCAAGATGTCAGCATGCTGCAAGCTGGCCTCCAATAGCTCCATTGTCTCGGGTCTCCGCCGGGCTCTGCGGCCAGCAGTGCCGTTATTAATGGGAAGCAGGGCTGAAAGGGAGTTTTGAAAATCGTAGAGACAAAGGCACAGAGCACCCGGAGAGCATCGTCCACCACCACAGCTACCTCACAATGGCCAGCCTGGGGCTTCCCGCCTTTAATTTCTCCTGCAACCTTTACGAACGCAGGAAAAGAAAAGAGCGCGCGCGCACACACACGTGCAGCACACACATACACACCCCCACACAGGCACACATGCAGCCCCGAGAGGGCTCCTGGGAAGGGATTCTGAATGGCTGGCAGAGGCAAAGACGGCCTGCGGAGCCTCTGCTTGGCCGAGGGGGATGATGGGATGAATGTGTTCCTTGCCTTGGCCACCAGCCGTCCCTCTGAGGCTCGGTCTGCCTGAAGGGCTCTGCACAGCATGCAAGAGGGGGCTTCAGAGCCCCTCCGTTCATCCCAAAGCCCGTCAAGAGCCTTGGCGACATTAATTTCCACATTCCGTTTTATACACACTGGCTTTTGCCATCATTCCTGAGGTTTCTGGAACCGCCTCTTGCAAAAAAAAAAAAAAAGAGGGGGGGGGCAGAGGGATCAGGAGCTAATATCTTGCAGTCAACTGCTGGTATGAGTTATGAGTTCTGAGTCCTTATAGTAACTGCTCTAACTAGTATGTCCAGGGACCCTCAGCCATCAGGCAGACACGATAGACACGAGAACACCCTCCCGTGGTGATGAATCTGTAATGGGCTCTTCACCCTGGGTGGCTAGTATACAGCTGCAAAACCCCGGCCACTGATGACCCCCAGGGGGACTTATTTGCGTTTAGTCCCCCTATTTAGGGGAAATACTTGGCAATACTCTTATATCCCTCATCCGGTGGCGTTCGATCAGCGCGTGCGTGGCCTCCGCACCTGCTGGCCTTCCTACACGTTCGTTGCATACAGAGACAGTCTGGCAGACGAGGCCATTTTAACCTTCAGAAACAGCTGCGAGGCACTCCCCACGGAGGCCGGGACTCTGGTGACATGGACCAGGGAGTAAGGCCCCCCCGAGGCCGGCCTGGGCTTGAGTGGTTGCCTGGCTCCCCCGCCCCAGAAAGGGATCCCAGGTCTTACCTTGGTGGTGACTGCGGAGGCCGAGCTGGCCACGAGACTGGTGATGGCTTCGTTACTGCCCGTCGTGCAGGGAGCAGGAGCGGTGGCCGGTGTGGGCAGCCGGGAGGGCACCACGGGCAGCGGCAGGAGGCCTGGTCGCGCACTGAGACTGCTGGCTGTGCCTCCGCCGGCCCCGGAGGTGACGCTGCAGACGCTGGTGGCCCCGTGGGTCCCATTGACACTCCACTCGCGGCGGTCCCAGCCTACGCGGTAATCTCTTTCGAAGCGGCTATGGTGCCTGGACATCTCGGTGGGCCGTGGCAGCTTCTCGCAGGGAACCAGAGCCCGGACCTGTCGGCACAGAACACAGGAGGGTGGTTGAAGCGAAGAGTTGGCTCTGCCTGGCCACAGGGAGGTGGCCACCGCTGCCGCCGCCATCATCATCATCATCATCATCATCATCATCAGCAACATCAGCATCATCAGCAGCAGTATGTTCAGCCCCTGCTCTGGGTTCACGAACGGGGGTTTTCAAATATTAGCCAGTCTCAGAGTTTCAGCAAGTTGGTAAATCCTCCATCATTTATCAGCCCGCTCCTCAGATGCCGAGGAATTGATCGCTCAGGAGCACACGGCAGAATGTAATGAGCAGGATTTGAACCTGGTTACCGCGCCAAGCCGTCGTAAAAATTTAGTTCTGCCTTGTCACTGTGCCCTGAACAACATGAAGTGCCCATCTTAACTATGGCAGGGGCAGCCCTGCCTCCTATCCCCACTGTGGTAGACGACCTCTGACTGCACACGCGCCAAGCACAGGTCACGTGACCCCCCCACCCCCAATGTGTACTCTCTTTAGAGTGGTCACAGCCTTGACTGAAAAATCTCATTTGTTCTGTATAGTCCCTGTGAGGCGGCAAGGCACGGCTGGTCCCCAATTTACACACAAGGAGACTCACAGAGAACAAGCGATCCCCCCCCCCCCCCCCCCCCCCGACGGCAGAGGACTAAGAGGTGAAAAAGGTCACTGTGTCTCCGAAAGATGTCAAGCTTCTAGGGGTCAAGTCCTCCCTCAAAATCCCAACCCCGTGATTCAGTGCTACACTTCTGGGACCTGGGTACTCTGGCCTCCACTCCCTGCATCTCCCACGCGGCTTCCTGAGTATATGAACAGAAGGCCTTTCAGGGTTGTCATGGAGACGAGACGCACCATGGTATGGGAAGGGCCCTCTGAGTCATCGAGGGCTGTATTTTGCTCAGCATCACTATGATAGTGCTGGCCCCGACCTAGGCAGGGACCAGTTACTCCAGTCAGGGAAGAGAAGGGCTGTAGGGGTGGGGGGTGGGGGGTGGGGGGTGGGGAGAGACAAGTGGCTGGCAGTGAGGGCTTGTCCTGTACTTCATACCCACAGTGCCTAAGGACCTAGTGCGCTTTGGTCCTGTTCCATTTTCCGTCCATTTCCAGTCTAGGCTACGAGCTTCTGTCTCCCATCCTGCCAGCCCAGCTCTGAAGTCGCCGGCTACTAGACAAGGCCACTTATTTTTAAAATGTCTATAAAACCCGAGCCTCCTCTGGTCTTCGCATATCTGCCTCCACTGCCCAGGACTTGTACATGGCAGCCAGAGCCTGGACACCCAGTCCTAGGAAACCCGCTGCCACGCTCTGCGGATGTGGTGGGTGGCTCAGCTCTGGGAGCCGTTCTGTAAGGTGCACAGAGCAGACGGAGGGCAGCCTGGGTGGAAGCTGCCCCCCCGCCTGCGGCAGAGTCGATGGGTACCATGGAAGATGGATGCTGGTTGTTTCCCGTTGAGTTCATCATCATTGTGCATCTAGATTCGTACAATGTCACAAAAATTCGTTTAAAATATTGACTTAGTATTCCACAGTGAAAAGGAAAAAAACAACAACAACCAAAAAAACAAAAAACAATTGGCTCCCTGCCCCTCTTTGGCCATCCCTCACATTTTCCAATGAATGCTTATGGGAGAGTAGTCTAAACTCAGTTCTGCTTTTTTGATTCCTGTTTGCCCCGGAACCTGCTCCCCTGGGGCCCCTGGTGTGCCCACCCCAGAGGATCTTGCTCTTGCGGAGGTCACAGATGACCTATTTAAATCCGATGCACAGTCGTGCCATTATGCCCTTGGAATACGAGGAAACACAGTATGTCCTCCTCATTATTATTCGTTCACAGGAGGCACCCGTCTTTCTCTTTCTGGGCTCACCCCCTGCTCCCCAGCTGTTGAACCTGGCTTTCCTTGGAGGATCTCACTCAACCACCGCCCCCTTATCCAAGCCACTCAAGGCGAATCTCCCAGCGGTGTCTCTCCTGAGTATGTCCCCATTTCCCTTGAGACTGCCCTATGCCATCTGGCTGCACTCCATGTTCCTAAATGGCTCAAGGTCCCCAAATACGCTTATTATTCTTTAGCCTAGATGCCCATTCTCAGAACGCCCTGCCTCAGAGACAGCCACCATCCCAGCAGGGGTTTGAGATCCAATGACTCCACAGGCTGTCAAATCTGCCCCCCCCCATCTGCTGGCCACTCCCTCTATGTAATCTTTCCACATCAACTAAAGCAACTTGGCTTTCTGCTCCCAATCCTGCCCTCCGACCCACTGCGTTATTTTGAGACAGGGTCTCCCTATGCTGCCCAGGCAAGCCTAGAACCCTCTGTAGCTCAGGCTGGCCTAGAATTCTATGTAGCCTAGGCTGACCTCAAACTTGTGATCCTAGTGTGCTGTGGGATGTTCTGTATGTCCTGTGGGAGCCCTTCTTGGGTTCTTTGTGGCGTTACCCAGCAGGTCCGCATAGAGGATGATTAGGACCATGGGCCTGAGTGCAGGTGTCTGAGATGGTCTGCACTTGGCTGTGCTGGGGGATGGTCTGTATGTCAAGTTGTTCTGATTGATCAATAAATAAAACCTGATCGGCTGTGGCTAGGCAGGAAGGATAGGCGGGACTAACAGAGAGGAGAAATAAAAGGACAGGAAGGCAGAAGGACTGACTGCAGCCGCCGCCATGACCAGCAGCATGTGAAGATGCCGGTAAGCCACCAGCCACGTGGCAAGGTATAGATTTGTGGAAATGGATTAATTTAAGCTATAAGCACAGTTAGCAAGAAGCCTGCCACGGCCATACAGTTTGTAAGCAATATAAGTCTCTGTGTTTACTTGGTTGGGTCTGAGCGGCTGTGGGACTGGCGGGTGACAAAGATTTGTCCTGACTGTGGGCAAGGCGGAAAACTCTAGCAACACTAGTGCCTGCTCTTTACCACCAACTGTTTTAAAAGCACACATCCAGTCGTGGGGTCTTTTTACTTTTCCAGGCACAGAGCCCATCCTTGAGAATAAGGTCCCAACTCTCCCCAATGTCCCAGAAGACACCGGAGAGTTTGGCCTGGCCCATCGTTCTAGTGGCCTTTCTCACTCCCAATGCAGAGGCAATGTCTACTCATCCAACACGCAGTGCCTGCCTTGAAACCACACCTGACACTCACTATTTTGTAACTGGATATTTCCACCATAGGACAGACACATCTGTGTGGAAGGGGAGACCTCAGACATTAATCCTCGAGTCTCTTGGCTGGGAATTTGGAGGCACTCAATTAAAACAATGACCTACCTTTCTAGCAAGTAGGACTTGAGCCTCCTAGAGCAGTTCTGGAAGGTGAATCTGCACTTTGAGGGTATACTGGACCTCATAGCTTGGGCTCTTGGCTCTCCATTTGTGCCCACCAAGGCAGAGCTCTGTCAGTGGCCACAGTCTCGGTGTAGTGCTTCTCTAGGCTGGGTCCTAAGTGGGCAGAGACTATGCTATGTATCTATCACACAATGTCCTCTGTTCTCATTCTAAGCACCCCAGGAAGCTCTCTCCCAGATACCTTGATAGATGTGTGTTAGGACCATTCATCTGGCTCCGGTTGTCAATAAGAGTGCGTAGGCAATGAGGATGCTTTCCAGACTCTGTCCTATAAAAATAGGTCTCCTTTTGGACTAGTAAGATGGCTCCCTTGGGCAAAGGAACTTGCTGCCAAGCCTGATGACCTGGACTCAGTCTCTGGGTCTCACTTGGTGGAAGGAGAGAAATGACTCTTGAAAGTCATCCTTTGACCCCCGACAGACACATGTGCCATAGCATGTGTGAGCACGCGTGTGAACTTGTGCACATATACAAAAATAAGTGTCCTATACATTTAATATATCTTCTTTTTAAAAAATGCAAGTACGTACACGCTCCTGTGGGTGAGTGGATGCATGCGTGAGAACTCATGCAAGTGTGCGTATATGCATATGGCAGTTAAAGGATGAGCTCACATCTCATCTTCAGGAATGCCGTGCACCTCCTTTGAGACAGGGTCTCTCACCAGGCTGAAGCCCACCACTAGGATAGCTTGGCTGGGCAACAAGCGGACATCTGCCTCCCCCACAACAGTATTACAAAGGAGCACCATCACAGTCAGCAGGATTGACTTTAGGTCTTCTGCTGCAAGGCGAGTGCTTTACCAACTGAGATATCTCCTTCACTCCCACCCCCAAATATTGCCTAGAACTCCATAGTTCCCTCTGTCACCTGGCAACCTTAGAAGTCACACCTTCAAGATAGTGCAGCTGTTCCCTGGCAGGGGCTGCCCCAGGCTTCACACGATCGGGACATAAATCTGTATCACGTTCAGATACCGAGAGTAGCAGTATCTACTCATTACTTCAGCAGAACCTCACCTAGCCTGACGGTTACAATCAACCCCTGCATTTCCATAGAACCACACAGCCTCATGTATCACAGAGAAGTCATTTCCTCTCAGGGGGCATGGAGGCTCAGGGAAGTCAGGACCCCTGTACCGGAGATGTGTCTCAAAGCAGCTGAGAACTTGGGACTGGGTCCGAGGGATCTTCTTTGGATGTCGCTGCTTACCTTGGGGACCACGTGCTCAGCCCCACAGTTCCAGTGTGCAAGAGACAAACAAGACCCACCATGCGCATCTCCTACCGTCCTCTCAGCCTCACACACCACCTCTTCCAGTCCTCCTTTCAAATGCCAGGGAGGAGGTGGAGACGCAGGCAGCTGGAGGCCACACAATCTGGTTTGGGTCTCATTAAGTGTATTCAAAACAAAGGTCAACTATTTGCATGCAAGCGCTCGGGTCAGACCTCATTCCTCAGTTTAATTTCCCCTTTCAAACCAATGAAAGAAACGCCTTGCAGCTCACTCCGAGAGCCAGTCGGTCGGCCGACTGCCAGCTCCAGAGGTGGCAACAGAAGTATTTCCTGCTGGGCACAGAGCCAGCATGTCTCAGAGGTCTCATGTGCACATACACGTGTACCTGAATGGTGCTGCAGGAGGCACAGGAAGTGCCCGTGTGGAGGAAGGAGGCCCCCAAATGGACACGGTGCCTGAGACCAGACTGGTTAAGCAATTCCAGACAAAACCCAGAAAAATGCTGCCTTGTTGAGGGAAGTGCCCTTTCCTGGCAGGCTGCCTGGGCACTGGTGGAGGCTGGCACGAGGCCCTGCACCACGAAGGGAGGCTACGAGCAGCCACCGCCTTGCTTTTGGTGTGGAGGGGACGGTTTACGGAGAATTCAGGCCGTGTATCTGGGTGAGGGAGTACCTAGCCAGAACCTGTTTGTGTGTGCATGTGTGACACACACGTGTGAAGAAAATGCTCTGAGGCCGAGAGTGGTAGTTCGTTCACACCTGTAATCCTAGCTGTGGAGAGGCCGAGGCGGGATTGCTAGAGGCTTGAGTCCAGCCTGGGCTACATGGTTTGAGTCCAGCCTGGGCTACATAAGGAATTACAGGCCAGCCAGGGCTACAGGCCGAGAGCATGTCTTGAAAGAACAGAAAAGCGGGAAAGAACTGGAGAGTGTAGGGAATCTTCCATCAGTCAGCGGAGGAAGGTCAGGTAGGTCCAGGTCAGAGACCAGGATTTGTTCACGCCCCAGGTTAATTCTGAAAGCTCAGTGGTAAACATTTGACATACACAACTTGGCTCTGGATCTTGGCTCTGGATCTTGTTTGTAGCACAAAACTCGTTCTCCACTGAAATACTGCCTTTGCGTTATCCCAGGGATGCTGAGCCAGGAGAGGAGGTGAGAAGGCCAGAACCTTTCTGGGGTGAGGCCGAGAGGGGACCCCCTTCTTCCGCTTTACTTCAGCTCCACGTTTGTGGAGTCTGCTTCTCCAGAGCAAGCGTGTGCCTTCATGATTTCGCCTGCGTATCTTCATGGCCCACGGGCTGCTTCTCAGGATCAGTTCTGGTTCAGGACTCAGAATCCAGGCTCTGCACACAGCTCAGGAAGCTGGGTCAGACCTTCAGTTTTCCCACTCTCTTCTCTTTTTTTGTTTTTTGGCATTTTGGTTTTTTGAGACAGGGTTTCTCTGCGTAGCTTTGCGCCTTTCCTGGATCTCGCTCTCGAACTCACAGAGATCCGCCTGGCTCTGCCTCCGGAGTGCTGGGATTAAAGGCGTGCGCCACCACCGCCCAGCCTCCACTCTCTTCTTTTTAATACCCCTCTCCTTCCCCAGGGAAGAGGACTCCCATAGCATCCCAGTAAATAGGAGGAAGTGCCGCTCTGAGAATTTAGTCACTGCTAGCAATCCAACCTCTAGTCTATCACAACTCGTCTCACACACAGGAACACACCAAATGCCAAGGCTAAGTCTCTCGAGAACGTCCCAAAGGCAGCCACATCACACTGACCAGTTCTCAGGAAAACCAGAATGAAAAATGCAGATACCCCCGCGCCCCTCTCCCCCAGGAGTCAGGCAATCCCTGAGAAGTACAAAGGTCACACTTCTTGGGTATCCTTGGCAGAACGTCTTCCATGGAAAGGGCCTTTTCTCTTCCATTGATCCTTCCTTGGAGAGGGCAAAGGGCTGTTCTGCCTCTTTGGCTAAGTGCACTACCTGACGTGGTGGCTCCATGAATCTGCTTCCTTCCAGGCTCCCCATTCGCTGGGAGTGGATGGAAACCAGTGGTTCGCTTCCTGTGGACAGGCAGAACTAAGTCTTCACTGTGACCAATACTACCAGAAGCTGAAGCGCCTGAAACATACAGGAATGGAGGAGGAGTGGCCCATCTCCAAAGGTTTTGTGCCTCTGCAGGAGACAGCTGGTATTCTTAAGGATCAAAAGGAGGAAGCTAAGTAATCTCAGGCCCCGACGTCCACCCTCCCCTAAATCTTCACCTATCACCTCTCCCTGGGACCTTCACATCCCCGCTGTTCTCCATCAGAAAAATGGGTCCTTTCCCTGGACTATTGCGAGGATCGAGACGTGCATCCCGTGAACCTCTGTACAGATAGGAAAGCTCATCATTGAGGGATGGTCATAGCCACAGTTCAGGTACAGAAGGATAGGTCTGCAGCCTCCAGGGCAGCAGGAACCGGCAGATTCCTGTACGAGTTCACAGGAAACCGTCCATCTAGCGGCTGAGTGTATGTCCGCTGTAAGCCAATGCACACAGCTCCTGAGACCTCCTGTGCTGGGCAACTGGGAATCCTTAGGGTAGCTTCACCCAGGGCCACAGGGAGGCAACAGATTGCTAATGTCCGCCGTGATGCTGGGGACAGTGTCATCAGTCCCAGGGCCTGCCTTCTTGGATGAACTCCCTGCAGCTCAGGGAGAACCACACCAGTTCTGAGAAGGCCTGGGAGTCTGAGAATGGACACCAGAGGGTGATCAGCTGATGCCCATACTCAGCCCTCTTACCCAGCCATGCCCCTGATCTCTTAGTAGCTACTGGCTGGGCTCCGCCTCCTGGACACTTGTTAGACACTTGCTAGATACCAGATCAGCAGCTCTGCTACGCAGATTTGCCTGGAAAGACTTTATCATGAATAATTCATCAGTAAATAATTAAGGATTGCCATGTGTCATAATGTGCGTGCGTGCGTGCGTGCGTGCGTGCGTGCGTGTGTGTGTGTGTGTGTGTGTGTGTGTGTGTGTGTGTGTGTGTACTCCATGTAGGGCTGAAGCCCAGAGAGGAGTATCTCTTGAGTTCTGGGCACTGGCCCCTGAAAATCCTGTTCAGAACCAGCATACTGTATCTACTTGAATACACAAACAGGATAGCCGTGGTCTGTGTCCAGTGGCTGCGTTTTCTGGATGCCGGGGCTGGCCCTCACATATTAACATTCGTGGTGTGTACACACTGCACACAGGATCACAGGTGGCTAATGACCCTTTCCTCATTCTTATCATTAAGACACGCCGAAGGAGTGGGCTGCCGGCTGCGAGAGCCCTGAAGGCGTGATTAATCCACAGAAGGCAGGGGAGCCCTTGCTGCCTCCAGACTCGGGGAGCCGAGGTGGCTGGCTGAGGAATGAGCCATAGACGTCCGGCCCGATTGGAAAATGGATGATTGCCTCATTTGGGGAAGACGTGCTGCCAAGTCAGTTGGAACAGCCTGTGCCCATCTTTATTATTTTCATTTTCCTCTCTGCATCTTTTAGCTTTTCTTCTGGAACAAAACATTATATAGCAGCCAGCACACCATCTTGGCAAATGCAACACAAAGGAATTCTCTGGGTGCCCTGTGAGGAGCCAGCTTGGCCATGCCTTGGTGTGGATGTTGATAGGAGCTGAGGATGCCCCCTGGAAAATGCCCCTAGAAGGACAGGTGATACAACCAGGGCAGAGGCCCTCATGCCTACTAGTCACCCCCAGTAACTAAAAGATTCACTTCTGCCCGGGGCTGGGGTGGGTCTCACGTTGCCCCCTCCTGCTTCCTCTGGCCAGCTCTCTGCTCACAGAGCCAGAGACCAGACTACCAGGCATACGCCTCAGGGATGGACTAGCTAGCATACCCTACTCTCCACGTGGGTTCTGGTCCCACGCCAGAGGTCAGGGCCGTCTGGATCCTTCTGCTTCCTTCGCTGTCGCTGATAGTTCACATGGCTGGGCATCCCGGGGCAGGGAGTCAGAGATTCCAGGCTAAAGTGACGACTGTTCTTTAGCACGGAGCATTAGGGAGGCCAGGGACAACGTTTAGAGACGAGGGAGGCATCTGGTGCCAAGATTTGAATATGCCTTGCTCTTGGGGGACAGAGCCTGGACATCGGCAACCCCAGACTCTGTCTCACGTGCGAGGCCCCAGTCTGGGCCTTGCACTTCACACCGAGGTTGCTGTGGTCCCCAGGGGAGAGCAGCATGTCAGGGCGTCTACATGAACATGACTCCTGGGGGTCGTGTGTAGATGCCTGCCTGGGACAGGTGCCGTTTTCAAATCCTCTCTATGAACAGAAGCCAACCAAGAGGACAACCCGTTGGCCCCAGCCTCCCTCACCCCTCTGAGGGGTGTGGAGCCTGAAGGGTAGTGGCCTCTTTAGTTCTTTGAAAAGAGCGAAGCCCCAGGTAAAGCAAGTATGGTACTGCTGTCCTATGTCATCTCTGTTCTGAGAGAGATCTTTTATTTCACCATGCCTTGTTCAACTAAGAGGGACCAGTGTGAAACACATATCCCTCCCCAACCCCATCAGGCCTCACCCACTAAAAGCCTTTGTGGAGATTGATTAGGTGGGCACCAGGGTGGAATAGCTCAGCCTGCAGCTTAGTATCCAGAAGATTCTGGAAGACCACAGGGTCTGGACTTAGCTAAGCAATCTCCCTTAGGCCCCCGAGGTTGAGGTAGGTAGGTGTGTGTGTGTGTGTGTGTGTGTGTGTGTGTGTGTGTGTGTGTGTGTGTGTTGAGGGTGGGGGCTGGAGCAAGGGAAGCCAGGGATACCACAAATCCAATTAGAACCCAGAGCCATGACCTGTGACCTCTGTGTTCACGCCTGGACCCCAGGCGACAAGAATCTCTGTAATAGAGAGCTTCGGAGTGTTGTCTTTGTTATTTAAAGGTAGCCAGGGCCGGCATTCTCCAAGGCCAGCTAATCCTGCCGCATCTCCTGGACCCCCAGCCCTTCTGGTGAACTGAGAGCTCTCTCAGCAGAAGGTGGCAGCTGAGACAGGGCTCCAGAGAGTAGGACTGGAACCCTGCGTCACATGTCCAAAGGGTTACGACAGCAGTGGCCTGGCCTTGTGGGACCACATCTCTGACCCTCTTCAAAAAGGACGTTATTCTTTTAAACTGCTCTATGGAGTTATGGCTGGCATACCGGGAGATACAGATACTTAATGTACACAACTCGATGTGATTGGAGATAAATGTGTACCCCAGAAATCATCAAGACGTCACAGTGACCCTGACCATCACTTTCCAAAGCCCGCCCACTCTGTCTGCTCCCCTTCTCTTCCTTGGGTGCTAAGGGCTTGTAAATCCGGAGGGGCTGGTCACAGGCTACAAAGATCTCAGGTATGCAGAAGGTCACCATGAGATGTGGTGATCCCCTGGGGCCTATAACCCATGACAAAGCACAGGACATTTGCACTGTCTTCTGTGGGTGCTTGGAGAGGACTTATTATATAGGATGCCCCTGCTCCCCACATACAAGCTCCAGAGCTGCCACACTTTCTTCACAGCCTTCTGAAGGTAGAGGTAGGGGGTTAGCACTCGGAATTTTCTAAGTCTATGTCTGGAGACAGGGGCCTCAGTCTCCCTCCTTCAAAGGGTCCGTTAGTGAGCCAGGGGCCTTCATCCTTGGGGTACTTGTTAGAAACACAGACTCTCAGACCTCACCCCAGCAGTGCCGATCAGAATTGCATTCTTTTTTAAAAACGGGTTGTAGGTAGAACACGCCCATCTAGGAACCATTTGGGTTAGGCAGGCAGGATTCAGCCCTAGGGCCAGGCTTTTTGGGCGTTGGTGGCGCACGCCTTTAATCCCAGCACTCGGGAGGCAGAGCCAGGCGGATCTCTGTGAGTTCGAGGCCAGCCTGGGCTACCAAGTGAGCTCCAGGAAAGGCGCAAAGCTACACAGAGAAACCCTGTCTCGAAAAACCAAAAAAAAAAAAAAAAAAAAAAAAACGGG
The DNA here is from genome assembly GCF_049852395.1 of Peromyscus maniculatus bairdii. Classification (NCBI taxonomy): domain Eukaryota; kingdom Metazoa; phylum Chordata; class Mammalia; order Rodentia; family Cricetidae; genus Peromyscus; species Peromyscus maniculatus. The sequence goes on from NC_134873.1 coordinate 20,445,784, forward strand.
TTGTAGGTAGAACACGCCCATCTAGGAACCATTTGGGTTAGGCAGGCAGGATTCAGCCCTAGGGCCAGGCTTTTTAATACTCAGGATGGCCTTGTGGTGTGTGGGGGGGAAGAGCAGAGGTACCGATGGGGAAAAACCCACATTCCATAATTACAGGGACTTAATATATGACCTAAAGTGACAAGTGTTCAAAATGCTTTTCTGATGATAGGTTTGAGGTAAAATGCCACAGATTCCTTTTCTGGGCCCCAATTTCTCATACCAAAAAAAAAAAAAAAAAAAGCAGCAGCAATCTCCCTGCATGGGAGAGGCTACACCTAGCGCCTGCTTCAGATGAGAGATTCTGGCTGTAGGTTGTAGTCATGATTTTTTTTTTTTTTTCAAAAAAAAAAAGCATACATGATTCAGAGACTGTTCTCATGGGACTAATTGACTAGGCATTTGTGCTATCGCTTCTGGTGTAAATCATTATAATGATGATAATGAAAAATAAAAAAGATATTGGAAATGACAGTTAGCAACATAATATCAGCACAGACTGAGGAAAGAGGAGAGGCGCGTATAAATTAGAAGCTTGTAAACACCGGGATCGATGAGGGAGCTCTGGCGGGGTCTGGGAGGATTAACTGGTGTTCTCATTATGAACAAACCATCTCTGCTCCTGGTTCCGCGTTCCCGTGGCTCTGCAGAGGACTGAAGCCCCGAAAGCGGAGCCCCGTTTTTCCCCACAGCCTTGCAAAGCCCCGATAGAGAGGTCTCTGGAGCAGAAATTCTGCAGCGACTTCCCTCCTCCGAGTGGGCCTCCCACTCGCTCCTGGCTGCCTCTCAGACAGGCCTGATGATTCGGAATCTTGGAGAATTGACTAATTCAACACGCTCGAGTTCCGCAGGAAATGGTGTCCATCAGTGACCCAGGCTGATGAATGGATCCTACTCGGTGCCTGGAACCAGACCCAGCAGCCGGTTGCATAGAAAGAAAAAAAGACGGATGTGTGTGCTCTATTTGGCTGCCAAAAATGCTCTCGCAATTTGCTTTCTTCTAGACAAGAGTCTATTCAAAAGTCTATTTGGAAACATTAGGGAACGGTCGTCACATGGCCGGCAGATCATGCTGTCTATGACAGGAGATTATCTTCCTTGGGAGAGACTCGACTGCTCTTTTATTTCACCAAGTAACTAGTGTCTGGGCTGATGGCTGCAGAATTGCTCCGAGGGCTGGGGACATTAAAATCCCTGTCCAGGGCAAATGTGGAACCGACAGCTCCTTCAGCATGCAGGATTTGTGGGTCTTTCCCTCGAGTTAAGAGCAAGTGCCTGATTTCCAAGGCTGCTTGGGTGGGACCTGGGGTGGAGGTCCTGCTAACACAGATCCTTCCTGGTGAACGTGGTTTGTTTTTTTTTTTCCCCTTCTATGAGTTATGATCTTACACCCTTTCCCTCCCACTCAAGTCCCGCCGCATGCTCTGGGTGAATGTACGCACTGTCCTTTGCTCACCGAACCCCAGGGAGACACTGCCCACTTTCTCGCCCATCACATCACTGAGGGGCAGGTGAAGAGCAGAGTCCCACCCGATCCTGCCTGCAGGACTAAGTGATGCTTAGAAGCATAGTGCACAGGAGGACAGAAAATCTCCAGGGGAGGGAGCAGCCAGCCTCAGCCACACCAAGGCAGTGTAGCTGAGCTCTGTTCACTCCAGAGGAGACCATGCATATCTCAGGACATGGCGGCCGCATGTGAGTGAGCACACACACACAGTGAGGCTGGGGACAGGGGCCCAGCTTCGCCTGTCAGTCACCTTTCCCCTGGACAGAGAACGACCCCTCCACTCAAAGGCGATCACCGTGGCTTTAGGAACCCAAGGCCCATGCTTCTTCAGAATCTACAATGAGTCTCAGGGGGAAACAGCTTAGGGCCACATGGGAGAGATTTATGTCTTTTGTCCTGGCCCCTGGCTACATGTTTTCTCCGCCCTGTGACTGATGTCCTTGCCCATGCCAAGCTTGTCTCAGACCACCGAGTGGGTCTTTTGTCTTTGCTTAGAAGCCACCGCTCTGGTATAGACTTGCCCACGATTTTTCCTTGTCCTGATTCTATGTCCACGTTTTTTTAATTAAATTAAAAAAAAAAAAAAAAAAAGGCAGCGGCCGAGAGCAGAGGGTAGCCTGGTGCGAGGTTGAGTTTTATCACCACCCAAGCATGCAAACGAGGCGGCCTCCGTTGACAAGTTCACTTCTCCAGTGCAGAGCTGGCTGTTTGAACAGCTTGTGTGCAGTAATTGAAACATAGATTTTTTTGTTGCCTTTCTGTTTATTTTTAGATTAACCAAGCAGGGATACTTGGCTTCTAGGCTGCCATTTGGACCCTATCGGGCAGCCCAGGCTTGCTGGCCTCATGTACAGCAAGCAGCATCACATTTCCTCAGGGTCTCCCTTATGGATTTCCCCGAGTTTGACTCTGGGGAGAAGTAGCCTTTACTGTGATCACCTTCCTGACTTAGGGCTCCAGGCAGGGGAACCGAGGAATGAGGGCTGGCCCCCACTTTCCAGGTTTCGGAAGACGGCTTCTCCCCACCTCGCGAGACTTTCATAGCAGCTCTGAGAGGCAAACCAATCAGAGACCAGCGATCTACTCTCCCACCCTGGTGGTACCCGTGGATAGACCAGAAGCATCCACGCGACTGGGACAAGGGGATTAAAATAAAGCCAGAGCCAAAGCTCAGAGAGAAGATTCAAACAGGGCCAACTTTGGCCACTTTTAAAGGTCTAATTTTTAAATTTATCACCTTAAAAAAAATAATATATAGCCAAGGCCAGCCTTAGCTCCAGCATCAACCTGATCCAGCTTCCTGCATGAATTCCACCAAAGCCGCTACGGTTCTATCAACCATGATAAGACTAGAATGAATATTCAGTAGCGAACATTTTAGCAGGTCAGCAGGGGGCCTGCTTAAGGACAACCTCTGTCCAGGACCGCAGCTGGCAGAGTGCCACCCGGGTACTGCTGGCCACCGTGGCAAAGGGAAAGATAGGTTGGCCATTCACTTAACTGGCTCTTAAAATTTTTTTTCCCTGCTTTCCTGTCATCGGCCAAAGCAAATCACATGGCCACACCTAATTCGAAATCGAGTAGGGAACTACAACCCTACCCAGTTGGTTTTCTGGAACCTTTGTCTTTAGCCCAACAGGGCTGGTGGCATCTTGATGGCAGCAGACCCTCTCATTTCATGGTCCTCAGGGCCCCGCCCTGGCACACTGCAGAGGCTCCCCTGAGCTGACCTGTCCTGCGGGAGAGGATGTGAATGAGAGGGACCTCTGATACAACTGCTGCACTGCCCAGGCCTTACTCTGGTGCCTCTCTTCCCGGAAGCCCTCCTCAACCACCAGCCTGTGAGGGCAGACAGGGGTGCCGGGACTCCCTAACTCCCTGACTCAGCCCCACTCTCAGTGGAAGACTCCGTGACACAATGGTTGTGTAACCAGCTTTTTTAGACAGCTAGACTCAGTGGGGGGGTCAGCAGCTGTCATTTTTATTTTCATTCTCCCATTATTTCCGTCTCATGTTACCCTGTCGGACCCAAACCACTCTTGGGGTGACCTTGGGGTACCCCAGTGATGACTGGTGCTGCTGTAACTCTGTAAATCTGTCCCAGAAAGCCCACGCTCACTGAACTGAAAGGAAGCAGTAGTAGGCACTGAACCGTGGGCCCAACACACATCAGCTCCTTCATCCTCCGAGCGGCACTTTTATTAAACTGAGGCATGGGGAGGCTTATGTACTTAAAGGCTTAAGGGACCAAGTGCTGTGGTTGAGGAGGTGCCAGGCAGGAGCACCCCCCCCCCCACTGGGGAAGGGCGCGGCCTTATATTCCTTCCCAGCTCTGTTCTTAACTTCCTTCTTCTTTGTAGTTTAAGAATTTCCTTCTCTTTCTCCTTTTTTTTTTGGCGGGGGGACTATGTAGCCCAGGCTGGCTTCAAAGTTACCACTTAGCTCAGTTTGGCCTGGAGCTTATGATCCTTTTGCCTTGGCCTTTGGAATGCTGGGATCATAGGCATACCTCACACCATGCATGATCAACCTTTGGGGGTTGTTTTGAGGGGCCCTAAAGTTGACAATCCCCTCTTTTTGATGGGGGCTCCTACAGACTTCATGTTCAACCTGGTTTAGCAGAGACTTCTGCACAGAGGAGGGCCTCAATGAGCACCCTGCCACAACCAAATCTCCCCACTCCCTTCCATTTATCATCTCCTCTAAGGGGCCTGGTGATTCCAGGCTGCTCTGCGTCCCCATTCTTTGTCCCCTAACCTTGTCAGCCCTTACTCTACAGGGTCCTATGTGCCTTATCACATACCATGCTCTGAAGTCACATAACCTTGCTAATACTGTCAGTTTGCTAAGTAGAGGTCCTGGGCGCCGCCTCACTCACATTTCTGCCCAGAGCTACTTATGTGCAGATCCAGAGTTTCCCGAGTGCAAGAGACCCAGGCCCCAGGGAGGACTGGGAATGTAGGGGCAGGGTCCCTGAGTGGATTCTGAGGAGTTTTGTACAAGCCAGAGCTCAACTGCAGGAGCCCCTGGAATGAGTGACCATCTGTTCTTGGCTTAGCCTGGTTCCATCTGTACACACAGCAGTCCATTTACAGCCAGTAGCCACGGCACACAGAGCCGGGCTAGTCCAGGTGTCTAATGAGTTCAACAAAGGTGCTTCAGATGTTGGGCTTTGCGTGGGCGGGTGTCCACTTAAAGCTGTAGTCCCTGATGAGCCAGGCACCACCAGGATGATGGCCTAGGAGTTCAGTGACCTTTTCCTTAAGAAGGTGCTCGGACTAGCATCCCGTTCCCAGACACCCAGGAAGTGACTTTCTACCCACTAGAGAAGCATGCTGTGGTCTACCCACTCAGATGTCCCATGGTGCTGACCTAGAGAGGGGAAATTTCTTGATGATACTAGAGTGGAAGACACCTCCCTTTTTTCTTGCCCTTCCCCAGATCCCTGATCTTTGCTGGCGTCTGTCTCCCGACCTGGCGCTGTGGTCTGCTGTATACTTCATACCAGAGCAAGCTGGCAAAGCAGGCACAGGGAAGGAGCATTTACAGGACAGTGCTACATGCCACCAGTCTAGAAATCACTTAGGTTACCGTGTGCATGACAGCACTGGTTCCATTTTATGGAGGGGCAAACTAAGGCTCAGAGATGAGATGACTGGTCCCTGGCCATGAAGGAGCCATGAAGGGGGCCCCAGGAAGAAAGCTCAGCTCCACACTGGGGCACGTTCTACACCGTCTTGGGGGCCTCATCCTTGAGCTGCAGCTTCCTGTTGGCCTGGCTTGAAGACCTGCAGTCAGTCCTCTGAAAAACATGTCCTTTACGGATCAAGCCCATGGCCAACAGCGCTGGGCGACCTTGAGACTCCAATCACGTTTCTCACTGACCTCCAGCTTGACCGCCCTCTTCTGAGCCTCTAACCCTCTTACCTGGATTCCTGCCAGTCTCCTAACCCATCTCCCTCCATCCAGTCTGTGCAGTCTCCACAACAACATAGCCAAGCAAGCCTATGAAAACGCAAGTCAGACCATCTCACGCTGCCCAGGTCTGCTATGGTTTCCAAATCACTGGAGGAAAAAGTCAAACCCTTAATGCTTCAAAAGTCTGTGGTGCCCATTTTCTCATCTTGACCTGCTGTCCTCACATCATCTCTGCCCCAGCAGACTGGCCTGTAGCATCCCCCTCCCCCTCCCCCTCTCCCTTCAGCTATCTCAGGCCCTATGAGGAAATACAGGCCTCACCAGGCCTTTTCTTTTTGGCCATCAACCAGCTCCCAAATCATGACACAGAGACTTATTACTAATTTTGAATGCTCAGCCTTGCTTAGCTCATTTCTGGCTAGCTCCTTCAACTTAAATCAACCTGTTTCTCTTTGTCTACCTTGTTTTACTTTTCTTTCTTTATAACTTATTTTCACTGCTTCTTGTGTCTGCTGGCTGGTCACTGCCTGGGTGGCCCTGGGCATCTCCCTCTTTCCTTCCCTTGTTCTTTTATTCTCTCTGCCCACCAGCCCCACCTATCCTTTCTCCTGCCTAGCTATTGGCTGTTCAGCTCTTTATTAGACCAATCAGATGCCTTAGGCAGGCAAGGTGAAACAGATGCAACACATCTTTACGTAATTAAACACACATCCTTACATTGTTAAACAAATGCAGCATAAACAAAAGTAACACACCCTTACACAGTTAAAGTAATATTCTGCAGCATCAACAAATGTAACACCATCTTTGCCTAATTAAAATAATATTCTGCCAGGAACCAGTTTCAGCAGTTTAGGGGGGTCTGAAGGATGGGCTACCTGGAAGGCGTAGTAACAACTCAGAGATAGTGCTCATGCAAGCTGACAGGTCACTTTGGCCTTCTGCAGTTGCTAAGTAGCTTCTGCTACAGCTTCTGCCTCTGCCTTGGTAGCCTCAGTCTTTTATTTTCATGAGCAAGGGGTAATAGAAAAAGGGGAAACCACCCAATACGAAGTATTCTCATAATTCCAAAGGCTACTCTTAGAAAATCACCTATATGTTCTTCATCATCTTTGATTAAACACAAAACCTATCCCAGGCTTAACGCCAGAGCAAGCACAATCTATTTTTATTCTTTAATGATTATACAATCTTCTAATCATTTGACCCAGGGGCTAGCAACATGCGATTTCACAAAAAAAAAAAAAAAAAAAAAGGTAAAAAAAAAAGAACAGTGGTTAATGTACCAGACAGTCATTTCCTTCTCACACAGCCTGCTCTGACCTCAAGACCCCTGCAGCTGCCTAAGTTCCTCCTCAGCCCTCTGCAAACATCAAGCCCCATGACTGGTAGGCCACAATGACTTCAGACAAGAGATCTGCCCCTGCAAGTCAGAGGCTTTGTCCTTCTTATCCCAACAGTTCCAAGAAAGACCTGATCCAATTTTCACAGCTTCCATGAAAGGAAGCTCACCTTTCCTGGCAGCTCTTTTCAATCTAGGAACCCAATAAAAGTTGCAGCCATCAACTCCAACCACTGCCACATTGTCTCCACACTCCTTCAGGAGGAATCAAAATATCTGGATTAAAGTTCCATCTCCCTTTCTTGGTGGAGACCACCATTTTCCCCCTGTTCTAGGTTCCCACACTTTTAGTTTGTCATCCCATCTGTAGGTTACTCCATCCATAGTCTTCAGCTAATCCCCCTTAGGGTCTCAAGTTTTACACAATGCCCTTGGAATATCCTCAGAAACCGAGTTATTCATCATGGCCAAACTGAGTCCAGTACGCGGATACCCACCATACCATGTGCTATATAGTTGACCACACATTTGGTACAGTTTATCCAAGCCTGAAAAGCTTCCCCAGACTGCAGGTTCTTTCCCATGACCTGCACAACTGCCTTGACCCCAGCCTGGGTGATCATCTCTGTATAATTTCCCGTGATATTTGTTTCATTCCCATCCCATTTCACAGAAAGAACCGTTGGTCTAGGAACACAGAACATGAAGATCAGAGAGAAGAAAAAGCCTAGCATCACAAGAAGTAATTATATGGAGGAGTACATGACATGTGTACACCATAAAGCACGACCTCGGGACACGTAGGCATTTCTGCCTTGGCCCTCTGGAGGCATGCAAAGCAGAAGATCTGGAGGGGAATGAACGGGGAGGGTTGGTGGTCCACAATCTCGGGCCCCTCATCTCCAGTTTTTGCTGGCAGCATGTCAGGCATCTTGTATACTGTCCCTGGCAATATTCTACAACACTGGCCCCCCTCCAGGTCTTTCAGCACAGGACCCCTCTTACCTTAAGACCTCACACAACATACTAATGCTCTGCCAGCTAGCCATGTGGTTAGCACGTTCATTTCCTTCAGGCCTCTTTCTCAGATCAGTGAGGCCTTTTCTGGCCATCCTAAGTATTTTGTTTCATTTATGAGATGATCAGATCTCAATATCATGTAGTTCAGGCTGGTCTTAAACTGTGTATCTGAGGTTGACCTTGAACTTCTGGTCCTCTTGGCTCTGAGAAGACAGGCATGCACCACCGTCTCCAACTTGACCACCCTATTTTTAGAAGGGCAACTTCTACCCCTGCCTTATTTTTGGATGGTTCTTTGACTCTCTTCCAGGATATATAATTTACTTAGAGGTCTGCCCCCCCCCCCCAGGATGTCAGGCCTTCTAGGCAATGTTTTATAAATACTGACACATTTGATCTACATCAGAGCTCCACGAGGCAGCTGTTAGGATGGCTACCCCCATGTGGAAACTGAGGCACAGGAAGATCAAATAACTTGCCCAAAGTCACTCAGCTAGAAAGCGGCAGAGGCAGGACCTGCATCCGGGCAATGAAACTCTTGAGTTCTCTCAGTGCGGTCCCTAACTGTGGGCTCTACTTACTGTGTGTCAGGGCTCAGTAGAAGTGGATGAATGAATGCTGTAACTCCACACCTGCATGGTCCCCTGTCCGTCTTCTCCCCTGACACAGGATTGGCTCGATTTTCTGCTGTCTCTCATCTTAGTCAGCAGGCTGCCCACCTCTGATGGCGGCAATCATAGTCAAGGAGGATGACAAGAATGAACCCCCCGCCCCCACAATCTCAGAGTGGCTCCTTTTGACCTTGGCCACGAGGCCGAGTCTGAGCTGGATAGAACATGTCCTTTTGAGCTGGGGGCCAAGCCTCATGCAAGTACGTTCATGTTCTCACTCTACTCTTCCTGTGCTGTGTCCCATTGAGTCCTGGAAAGTATGAGCCCCAGGACCTGAGTGCTAATGCCACCAGCACCCCAAGCATCCCTTTCCTGATGCACAGGTACCACGGACACTTGGAGTAAGCATCCTGCTGTCCCCAGGGGCACACATATCCATGGTGCAATTCTTTCTAGGAAAATGACTCAGGCCGCCATTTATTAAAACACCACTACCAAGTCCCTCTGAAGCTCCAGCCATTCCCGAAACCAATGAAGCGGCTTGTAGGTGCTATCTGATTTTTAATCAGCATGTTCTCTCCCCATCTGGAAGGTCTAATGAAATGTTACACTGTGAGGAACACGGAAATAAGGAACTTCAGAGGTGAGGGACGTGGATTTAATTTCTTGCTTTGGTCGGTTATTTGCATATACCTCGAGGGAATAACCAGTAGGAGAGAGAGAGGAAAAAAAAAGTAACAAAATCTGCCTGTCCACTGGGGGCCAGGCATCCCACTTGAAGAATGACTATGTTTTACATTTCACCCTTGCAAGCAGCAGATACGCGTGGTCACGCATGTGTACACATGTACACACACACACACACACACACACACACACACACTGTTTTGCTGTGTCACCATCTCTGAGACAGAGGCCACCAGAGCTCTGCGTTCCTGCCCACTTCTATCTCGGGGACTGCAGCTGGATTCCAAGCTCTGGCCCGGGTTTGGCTCTGTCTGGGGCTGTGCTCGTGTGTGTAGGTCACTCGGGTCCCTCCAGGCTTGGTTGGTTAGAGGCAAGGAACACTGTCCTTCCTCTCTTTCTTTCCCTGCTCACTGCAGAGGAGAATGACGTCGGAATGGCAGGAACACACCACAGCAGAAGCCTTGGTCTCTGTTGCATTCACAGAGCAGCACCTCCTATTAGCCCCCCCCCCTCCCCCGACCCCAAATTGTGAGCTGGGAAAGAAATAAGTTCCCATTGGGAGGAGGCCACGACAGCTCTGGGGTTGGTGCTGTAGCAGCTAACCTGCACCAGCTCCGACGAGCTCAATTTATCAGGTGAAAAACCAAAGATCCAGAGTTGGAAGTCACTTGGCTGAGGTCACAAAAACCCCCGAATCCGCTATATAAATGCTATGTTAACTAGACCTGGTTCCACCTGAAGTGTCCCAGATACAAGGTCCTGTAAAGCCGTTTTTAGTCAATTTTCCAAGTTCAACTCCTTAGGGCAGAAAAACTTATAGGTGGGAAGCCTGGAGATGCAGCTAGGAATGTCCCTGAAAGACCTGTCCTTTCTGTGACTCCACTCTGGGGAGAAAAGCAGGAAGGACAGAGGCTGGATGCTGGCTCCCTGGGGACAGGCTCCTTCCAAATGCTGACAAGCCGCAAGGACAGCACGTGCTCTGTCTCAAAGGTCAAGACCAGAAAGCAGGAGGTTCAGCAGTTCCCCAAATAGCCTGACCCTGAGAAGGCCACCCCCAGGAGCATGCACATACCCCACAGGGACTGACCAAGAGCTTAGCCTGGAGAGGCAGAGAGTGGAAGGAGGGCCAGCCACCCCCATCAGACCCAGGGACAGCCTATGGGCTAATCCCCGGACAGACCGTGCCCTCTCATCGGCAGAAGCTGCCCTGGGCATCCAATCTTCCAGTCGGGCAGGTCTAATGAGACCGAAATAAGTCCTCTAAATGCCTAGCTCATTTCTGTTCCTTAATAAACACATGCACAGAGAAAGATGCAATTAAGGCAGGGATGGAAAGAGGGACTAACTAGGGAAGAGATAGGATTGCCAAATTCTGAGCGGTTATTTTAGACAAGAGATTACGGGGATGGAAATTAAAACAAAACAAAAGGAAACACCACCAGCCCAGGTGCCCGCCTGAGCCCTTCAGGCGCCCGGATGTTGTCTCCCAAGGCCACCAGTGGGACCACAATGACATAACAACAGGCGGTCCACAGCCCACCCCTCCCAGGAGTGCTAATTACCTCCCAGGATTAATTCTGCAGCTTACTAGACAGTTCCAGCAGCACAGCCACTGCCAGAAACAAGGACTCCTGGAAGGAAGACACACCTACTGTTTCCCAGGATCTGGACCCGGGGCCAGAATCCACAAATCCTCTTGCACACGAAGGCTCTAGCCTTGCTGCTTCCGCTGGGAGCACCAATTATGTGGTTTCTTAGGCTACAACCCCTTTCTCTCTCTCTCTCTCTCTCTCTCTCTCTCTCTCTCTCTCTCTCTCTCTCTCTCTCTCTCTCTCTCTCTCTCTCTCAGATCAGGTTTTTAATTGCAAGGGGCTTGAGTAAGCATGGTAAATGTGCATTTGAGAACAGGAGTCCTGGGGGAGTGGCTGCCTCAGACAGCCGGAATCACCCTCCTCTGCTGGCCAGCTCCTTACTGTCCAGCTAACACAAAGAGATACACAGAGCTTTGGCCAGACTTCCCAGTCCTCTAGACAGGCTTAGCGGGGTCCTCGGCTTTGTGTTGGGGGCAGTGAGGGGCAGCAGAGGTAAGCTGGCTAAGGGCTGTTCTATCTGGCAGGGCTGGACCATTCCTTAGGGTAGCAGTTCTCCACCTCTGGGTTGAGAGCCCTGTGGGGATCACATATATCTTGTGTATCAGATATTTACATTATGATTCATAACCGTAGCAAAATTATAGTTATGAAACAGCAACGAAAATAATTTTCTGGTTGGGGGGTAGTCACCACAACATGAGGAATTGTATAAAAGGGTCACGGCACTAGGAAGGCTGAGAACCAAGGCTCTAGGGGAAACTCTGAGTCACAAGAATAGCATCTTCTGCTAGGCACTGGTTATGATGCCATTGAAGTCTGTCTCCTCTTGCCTTCCATACAGGAAGGTAGGCAGATAACTAACTAGTCTTCGATGCAGCCATTCACTCTTCTATCCATCTATTCGTCACCATTCACCCACCCGCCCTCTTTTCCATCCTATCAATTCATCCACATATCGACTGCATCCATTCGTCTATACACCTATCTGTCTAATCACCTACTCCCTACCTGCCTATCAGTTCACTTTTTACCTATTAGTATACCAGACACGGGGCATCTGGTTAGATGCTTTTCAGACACGTAGATTACTTTCAGGTGAGGAAGGCGGTGGTGGAATTTGTGTTCTCTATCTGACACCCCCATGTGGAACCTGTGGGATATGGTTTGGCTGTCCTAAGCCACCACCAGGGGACATCCGATGTACCAGGCCAGGCTCCTCCATGTGTTTTATCTTCTGGCGATAATCAGAGATTTGAGGTGCGTTCCTCAAATGGATTCAAACCCCTGCATCTGATGGATGCACTTTGAACAACGCTTCAAAATCAAGGATGCTGAAGACTGGCCCACTCCCAGCTACCTCTCCTTGTCAATGGGGGAGGAAGCGACCTGCCGGGCGGAGAGTGAAGCCGGCCCGGAAGAGCAGCAGATGAGAGACGAGCAGTCTTGCGGCCATATGAACTACCGGATCTAGCTGTGCAACAGCGTCTACCGAAACTGTTAGTGACAAGAGCCAACACATCTCTTTTTTTTTTGCTTCAGTCAGCGCGAGCTGGCTTTCCATCTGTATGCTGTGCCACCAAAGCATTCAAGGTTCTCATATACCCTCAGAGACGTGATCAAGTCCTGTGCTGCTCGAGATGAGGTCCGGGATGTAAGGATGCGTCTTTGTGACTCTGGAAAAGAGGGAGGCTACAGAGAGAAGCAGCTCAGGGACAGAGGGATGCTGAAGATGAAAGATGAGTGGACGGCCACGGCCTGGTGTAACTTCCTGTGATGCTAAGGCACGCTGTAATGAGTGGTATCCAATTGGTGGCAGTGAACCACATCTGGGTAGTGAGCACTTCAGAACTGACTCCAGGGCTGAGGGAGGGGCTCCATGGTGGAGCCTTGCCTTCCACCCCAGCACCCACAGGACAGGACAAAACAACAGAGAACTGACTTGTGGGACTGAGGAAGTGAATTCTGAAGTGGATTTTATTTTTTAAGTAAGTTCAATAGAACACCTGGCTGGAGGCTACTGTATTGAGCGGCCAGTGCACAGAGGCGACGTGGGAGGAGAGCGCACCTCCCAGAAGCTGGGGCAGGTTTGCCGGAGCCTCTTGGCAGGATGGAGAGCTGAAGACTGGAGGACATTTGGACATGGATGAAAGTGACCCAGGGGGAACGTCAAGGAGAGTCCATGTTGTGGTGGGGACAGGAGGAGCTTGAAGAGAGAGGCCAGGCGAGTTAACTCTTAGGTCCGCGGCTGGTGATCCATCCACAGGAATCAGGAATGAGCAAAGGTTGCAGGTTTGAGAAAGACGTGTAGTGTGTGTGTGTGTGTGTGTGTGTGTGTGTGTGTGTGTGTGTGTGTGTGTGTGTGTGTGTAGGGCTCTGCTTCTGAACGTGGGTTGAGTGGGAGGACATCAAGACAGGTAGCCGAAGCCGGGAGACACACATTTTTGGAGCCACTAGGGGCTTAGTTTGGGTCACCCTAAAGTAAGGCAAAGTAGAGCAAAGGCTAGAATTGGGGAGATTACTAACATAAAGGGGCTGGCAGGGGCATGGCTTGTGTGAAGGACTCAGGAGATCGAACAAGGAAGGGGCAACCTCATTAGGGCTGGTGGCGGCTTTCTCATGTGCTGATATATATATGTGGGACAAAGTTTCTCTGTGTAGTTTTGGTGCCTGTCCTGGATCTCGCTCTGTAGACCAGGCTGGTCTCGAACTCAGAGATCCGCCTGCCTCTGCCTCCCGAGTGCTGGGATTAAAGGCATGTGCCACCACCGCCCAGCCTGACATGTTTTTGAGATCTCTGAAATTTACTTCTTTCAATGTCTGATCATAAGGACGAAGTGTTTGGGTCCTTTAAAAGACTCCTTCTTCTGTGTGCTTCCCAATACGTGGATGAGAACTGAACGTAACAGAGAACCCGGTGTGTGTGTGTGTGTGTGTGTGTGTGTGTGTGTGTGTGTGTGTGTGTGTGTGTGTGTGTGAGATCGAGTCCATGTCCCCTATGCTAATCAGCCTCGGGTGGCACTGGGTTCTTTCCAGTGTGTGCATAGGGTTTTCGGCTTGACCTCTGGTTAGCTTTGCTGTGGTGTGAATGTGGTTACCTGTGCCATGCTGGAGTTGAATTTTTGTATCCTGGGAAGGGGGGGCGGGCTTTGAAAGGGTGGTTACGTCCCTCAGAAGATCACCTTTCCTGTGGGGCAGGGTTCGGTACCGTGAGGGCTGCTGCAAAGCCAAGTCCGACCCTTGTTGATTCTCTCTTCTGCATGGGCCCATGGGTCCTGGTCATGTTACGACATGTGGCTCTCTCATCAGAAGCCAAGGACCCGGAACCGTGTTCTTGGCCTCCTCAGGCTCCAGAACCATGAGATCATGAGCTAAAGCAAACTTCTTTTCTTTATCAATCATCCAGCCTGTGGTATTTGGTTACAGCAAGAAGAAGCAGGGCAGGGCCAGCTTCGACAAGTTTCTTGTTTCTATTCTCTTTTCCCAATCCCCTCCCTCCTCCTCTTTGCCATGTCAGGAATTTGCAAAATTTGTTTTGGATCTCTAATCCGGATCACCAATCTTACATTCAGTTGGTCTTTTACTTTTCAGAACAATTCTGAATTAAAGGCTGAGGGAGGGATGATGAGGAACGAACAGGGCTGTGGGTGAACACGCGTCGTGATTTCCCACGTGTGCGGACCACCTCTCAGCGGCGCCGTCTGCTCTTTCTCAAGCTGGACTCCAACGCTCTGGGAGAGGATTCCAGACCAGCCAGACCTGGTGGAGAAGACAGGGCCTCTTGCACTCTAACCACAGAGGAGCTCTTATTCGGAAAGAGATCAGCGGTACTAACTGTCACAAGTGGGAAGGGCAGACTCACGTCCAGACAACTGACAGAGAGTGGCATGCTTTACAACACGTTCCCCGCCGCAAATAAAGATCACTCCTCATGCTCACTTCCACAGAACCACAAGCAAATTCCTCCAGGGACGGGGACCACACAGTGGAGTCATGAATCTTGCTTCCGGCACATCAGAGAGCGGGTGGGGTCCCCGGGCAGCAAGGAGGTGACAGAGGGAGAGACAATCTCCTCACTGAGGGTCTGGGCTAAGTGCTTTTGGCTCTATCAGCATGGCGGAACGGGACACCTGGGTACCACGGAGAACTGGGGAATTCCAGCCTCACACTAAGGATGCCGGCCTCGCTGTGTGATGCTTCTCGTCACGCATCTTTGTTCTCTCAAACTGTGGTCCTTTACTTGGGAGCTGGTTAGAAACATGGGACCCACCACGCAGGGGCTCTGTCTCACTTGTCCACCGGTGGTATGCACGTGGAAATGCTCTTTCTCATTTCTGGCTCCCATCTTTCCCAGTGTTAATTGGGGCCCAGCGCAATCAGCTCAAGGATCCGCCCATATCCTCACCCTTGACACAATGTCCCCAGGTACCACTCTATCCAGAGCAACCTTACTTTGCAGGCCACAGGGTTTCTCTGTAGAGTTTTGGTGGCTGTCCTGGATCTCGCTCTGTAGACCAGGCTGGCTTCGAACTCACAGAGATCTGCCTGGCTCTACCTCCTGAGTGCTGGGATTAAAGGCGTGCGCCACCACTGCCTGGCTCAAGCATGAATTCTAACAGTGTCTACACACTTCCCAAAGCCTCCAGCACCCAGTCATATCAAACCAAGATGCACACTGCAAGTCACGAGAGGCCAAGCCTGTTCTCCTTGCCAGGTCTACAAGGCCAGCTCCTTTCTGTCCCTGTCCTGTCTCTTTAGCGGTCCTTTAACACAAAGCTGCTTTGAGCCGGCCCACCTCTGACCGCCCCGAAGCTCAGCAAGGAGCCCACAGACTATCCTGTACCAAGTACTCAGCCGAGACCTCCTGCTTCCTATAGCCTCGCCCTTCTGTGCTCCAAATTTGGCCAATGGCTGGCTCCTGGCACATCCTAGGGGTCCAACTCTGCCTTCGAAGCACTAAACTAATGCAGCACCACAATGTGGGGAGCAGGGGGGTACACAAGATGCTCCTTCAGGTGTGCAGGGGACACCTTCCTCTCCCTTACCTCTCTTCCACAGAAAGGGTCACGGAGCTCATGTTTTCTGCCCACCATACAGCTCTAACCCAGTTGAGAGTTGGTTGCCCTCTTTTAAAGGCCTTTATTTATTTATTTTTCACAGCATCTTCAAAACTACCATATAGAATAATGGGCTTCATTATGACATTTGTCATATGTACTGTGCTCATAGTCATCTCTGGCCGTGACCCGGAAGGCTTTTAAATGGCCTTTCTTTCACAGTGGTGTAATGAAAAGGGGACAGACCCTCCTCCTTTGAGGTCACAGGGTGTCCAGGAAGCCAAAAGCAGGTTTGCTTTGATTCTATGACTGTGGTAGGAATCACCCACCGAACCCGAGTGCTGCCCATGGACTCCGGAAGGAATTCAGAGCCAAAGCGGACATGGAAGCCACATTGCGAGAGAGTGGCATCCAGAGATGAGCTGGCGTGGGGTAAGAACAACGTATGTATGCTAAACCTTTTCAGTCAAGAGGGGAAAGGTGGGCAGAAGCGGAATACCACTCAGGTATAGCATAGTCCAGACAGGTAGTCTGAAAGGGAGGTTGTGCATGAGTGTGTGTGTGTGTGTGTGTGTGTGTGTGTGTGTGTGTGTGTGTGTGTGTATGCATGTGTGCTGTTTTTCACTCTTTCATTGGGAGAGAGGCTAAACTAGAGATCATCTCAGAATATACTGCTCTTTATAGCGTGTACCACGTGCTTATGTATGTCAACCCTAGGGTAAGGAGTGTGCAGTCTCCTGGAGAAGGAGCCTGGGAATTTTCCACAGATCCTCTTTGTTCTAGAAAGGTCCAGATGCAACAACCCTTTTATGGGGCGACCCTGGGACGGAGAATTCCTGTTTTGTTTTGCAAACACAAAGGTCAGCAACCCCCCCCCCCCCTGCAACTCACTGCCGGAGGAGGCCAGGCTTTCTCTCCTTGGAGTAGGCAAAGCGCAGCTGCAGGGAGGGGTGAGGAGGGGCGCAGGTTATGCATGCCAAGACCACGTCAAACACTAGGTACAAAGGTGGAAGAGGTGCCCTCTTTAAACCCTCCACCCCGTGCCCGAAGAGTGCCCAGCAGGACACCGACAGGACCAGCACCAGGCTCCCTGCTGTGACAAGTGCTTCTCTGTCACTCTGCATTACAGGACACCAACCAACCCGCCCTGACAGCCAGGCTGCCTTCTATAGAATGTGCTCTAATTTTTTTTTTTTTTTTACCAGCTTAGAGCCCCTTGGGTCTCCAGCATGGGGGTCACCCCAATTATGACGCTGTGAGTCGCCAGAGTGATAAAGTATAATCCACCCCTCGGTTGTCAAGTTGAGGCCTCACACACCGCCTGAGCTAGTCAACAGGAGGAAATCAAGTTAGCCAGGGGTGTGACGGTATGCCTTTGTCTTGACAAAAGGGCCCTGGGTGGACTCCTGTCAGGCCCAAAGGGGAGTCATTCTGATTTGAAGAATGGCATTGGCAGTCAGATAGTCTCTGTTTTCTACCCTATGGTTTTCAGCACCGGAAACAGAAATATCTAGTCAAGCAGCGGCTCTGACCTGTGGGACATCAGAATTTAAGGCAGTTAGAAGGCGGGCTCAGACCCTGGATTTTTGTTTTGTTTTGTTTTGTTTTTTTAATTGTGGATATATACAATACTAAAAGTTACATTCCAGGTCATTTTAAATGTTCAGGGACATTAAGTATATTCTCAGTATTATGTATACACCGCTATCCATTTCCACAACATTTTACCTTGCCGTTGAAACTTGCTCATTAAACAGTACCCTAGAAAAATGTTATGTGTGTGGGCATTGTGTGTGTGTGTGTGTGTGTGTGTGTGTGTGTGTGTGTGTGTGTGTGTGTAGTTGGGTATCTTCCTTGATCTTTCTCTACTTCCTGAGGCAGGATCTCTGCCTGAATCTAGCAGTCACAGATTTGGATAGTTTAGCTAGCCAGCTTGCCCCAGGGGTCCCCTGTTCCCACCTCCTGGAACTGGAGTTACAGGTGAGTTGCCATGCCCAGCTAGTTTTTATGTGGGTGCTGATGATCTGAACTCCAGTCTCCATGCTTGCACAGCTCACACTTTATCTGCGGAACCATTTTTCCCAACCAGAAGTATCTTTCCTTATATCTATATAATACCCCAGGGTATGTGTCAATCACATTCAATTTATGCACTTATCTATGGATGGATATCCTGGGTTGTTTTTGTTGTCGTTGTTGTTGATTTTTTTTACCTTTTTAACCTGTTGACTGTTGTGAGTACTGCTTCTAGGGGTCCCTCGGGTTTTACATGAATTCAAAGCTGCCCCACGCCGGGGGAGGTACACCCTGCTCAAAGCTGTCTGAGGTTTGTCTCTGCCGACTCCAGGGGCAGGCAAGGACAAGGTCTCCAGAGAGGATAGGGAGGTGCCTATGCATGGAGCCCCAGCTCATGACTTAAAGGATTACAGTTCCACTAACACAGAAGCTGTTCTGTCCTTTCCCTCCAGAGCAATCCTGTGACACGCTAGCGTTAGCCACACTTCTGAGTGCCACCTCTCCCACGGCAGAGGCAGGATCACAGAAGGCAGACCAGACACAGGCCCCGGTGTACCCGCCCTATCTAGTCTAGTCACATTTTTTTTTTTTTTAATTAGCTGATTTTACGGAGGGATAATTTCCATAAAGTAACTATTCGCATCTGAAGTGTATAATTCGATGAGTTCTGACAAATGTATGCATTTGTCCAACCGCCACCCCGGTTGGAAGACAGGCCATTTCCATTAGCCTAGAAGGTGTCTTTTGCCAGGCTGTGTACTTCCACAGCCTCGCTCAGAGCCAAAGATTCGCTGCAGCTGCAATGGGCAGAGGGGCTGGCGAAGCCTGGCGGGAGTTCCAGCTAGAACATGGACGATGCCTTCAGCACCGAGTTACCACAAATGGCACTTTTCAGTTTTAATTCTGCAACTGATTAGCCACCTGCGGTTGCCTGGCAAGGGACTTTTTGAAGCCCTTAAGCCCCAAATAGACGGAGTTCCCTACTTCACACTCAACAATTCCGAATACATCCACTCTCCAAGTCCGCCTTCGGCACACCCTGGCGGGACATGGGGCTGGGCATGGCTGTGGTGGGAAAGGGGTATGTGAGGCAAGAAGCTGAGTGCAATTGGGGAGACACAGCCACAGCAGAAGACCATCTGGGCTGGAACACAAGCTGGAATCTTGCAACGCTTTAAAGGCTAAGGCAAATATTGAAGGCTTTTCGGAGAAGGGGGAGGGGGAGGAAGGGTATATCAAAGCAGCCCGTTTGAAAAAGAATGTTTAAGATTTCAACCCAAGCAGGGAGGGGCACATTGTGAGGACAATCATTGAATACACACCTGTGAAGGAACAGGCTTGGGATAAGGGCTTGAATACATGTAATTTTTTTTTTTTTTTTTTTTTTTGGTTTTTCGAGACAGTGTTTCTCTGTGTAGCTTTGCGCCTTTCCTGGGACTCACTTGGTAGCCCAGGCTGGCCTCGAACTCACAGAGATCCGCCTGGCTCTGCCTCCCGAGTGCTGGGATTAAAGGCGTGCGCCACCACCGCCCGGCTGTAATTTTTTTTTTTTAAACAAAAGTAAGACAGTTATGGTCTGGAGTATCCGAGGAGGTAGATCGCGTTAGTGCATTTCAGCCGGTGACTTCCTGGGTTCACAAAACATCACAGCTAGATTTGGAAGAGCTCGGGGTGGCTTTTGAGGCTCCACGTAGTTCTGTTTTCTGCACTGTGGGCATCAGATGCTTGTCGTGGTAATGTGGGAAAGTAGCAAAGGAACTCTTGTCTTCCTTGAATGGTGTCCTGAAAACTGGGGAGTTTCGGGACAGAGGGGGCGGCTCAATTGGTAGAGCACTTACATAGTATACAAGAAGTCCTGGGTTTGAGCCCCAACACCATACAAACTAAGAACAGTGGGACACACCTGCCATCCCAGTATTCCAGAGGTGGAGGCAGGAGGGTCAGAAGTTCAAGGTCATCCTCGGCTACCTAGTAAGCTCAGTGCCAGCCTCAGATGCACGAGATTCTGTCCAAAACCAAACCAAACCCACAAAACCCAAACCAACCAACCAACCAAATCAAATAAAGACTTACGACTCTGATTCCTCACGTGGCTCAAAGTGCAATTAAAACCGGTAGAAGTAATGTGATATCCACAAAAAGAGTTGTGTAAGCCTTACATTGTATGCACATATACTTCTTTTTTTAAGCTCCATGGGGAAACACTCACGTATTTAAGATAAAGTTAATTAGTAAAATTGTTTTTGTGCTAAGAGCAGTCTTATTTATGCAAAAACAGCCCCAGAAAGGTTCACAGAGGTCGCAGGCAGAGCTAGCTTGTAATTAGCACTTTCAATGTCCGAGGGTATGGACAGTGGGTAACCACAAAGAGATCTTGTTCCCTTTCACTCCCGGAAAATCCTTCCAATTACAACTAATACTGCTCATCTCCTGTGAGGGGGACTCCTCAAACTATTACATCATTTCTGCCCCCTACCCTGAATGTCCCATCCAACCAGAGCTCCTAGGTCTGTCTGGCTGCTACCTGTTGCCCAGGTTCCAGAGAGCCTATGAGAGATGGTACTCTTGTCTCAGAGCTTCCTGGGTTGCATCAGCTGCCTGACTCCTGAGAGAGATGCTTTTATATATATATATTTACATGTAAGTATTCTCTGATGTCACATGATACAGTCCTTCTGGGATGGGAGCCTTGAGTCTTCTCCTAGTACATCTTAGCCTTAAAATAGGAAGAACGCCAGCCCTGAAGGACCCCCTTAAATGAGTTATTTCTCTACTGCTTGGAAAGACACTGACCAAGTCAGACAGTTCCTAGATCCAAGAGTCCACGCTAACTGACAGCTCCAGGAATAGCCAAAGAGGGGCCACAGTCTGCTTATATCCATGCACGTATCTGCGAGCCCTCCTCCCTCCACATACATTCTCATGTACGCATGGCCTCTCAGCCGCCGTTGGATATCCAGCCTTATATACATGTATCTCCTCCCCACATATCTCCATGCCATACTACTTGCATGAGAAGGACTGGGCAGCCCCCCCCCCCCCCCCCCCCCCCCCGCCCCAGGGAGGGAGCAAGTCTTTTGAGTTTCCCCAAAGTCAGCCATGCAGACTCCCTTACTCTACAGCTCAGAGGTTGCTGAGCTGCAGGCACGTACAGACGGCTCTCCCCTTTTTCCCCAAGCCTTCGAGACGCCAGCTGAGCCCCTTCTCTAAGCCCATGTGCCCACACAGCTGCAGGACCGTCTCCCTTTCCCAACAAAAGTCCCTCGCTCGCTCGGCAGTTGGTGGCCCGCGGAGCTGAGCTGATACTTTTCATTCCCTAAATGTTCTTCGGTTTGCAGAGGTCCTGCCCTGGCCCTTCTTCCCAAGTGTGAGTGGAGTGGGTGACCCGGCCTTGTTCGGCCTGCCACTCATGTGCCAACCCACAAACCACAGGCTGCTAGTGTCTCCAGCCTCTGCCCGCCCCCCAGTCTCTTCAAATTAGCAAATCCTATCTTGTCACTCTTGTGGTTTCTTCTCACTGTCTCGGCACTGGGGATTGAGTCTTTGGCCTCCCAAATGCTAGGCAAGCACTCTACCACTAAACTATAGCCTTAGTCTGCTTTTACTTTTCATTTTTGAGATACGGTCTTACTAACATGCCCAGGCTGACCTTGAACTCATGCTGTAGCCCAGGCAAGCCTTGATTTTACAACCCTCCTGACTCAACCTGCCAAGCAGTTGGTTGGCCCGGCTTCTGTGGTTCATTTTTTGTTTGTTTGTTTGTTTTTCGAGACCGGGTTTCTCTGTGTCGTTTTGGTGCCTGTCCTGGATCTCACTCTCTAGTCCAGGCTGTCCTCGAACTCACAGAGATCCGCCTGGCTCTGCCTCCCGAGTGCTGGGATTAAAGGCGTGCACCACCATCGCCCGGCTTGTGGTTCCTTTTTGAAGGAAGTGTTTCAACCTCAAAAGGAAACCAATTTAGATTTGAATACCAGAGTAAGCCCGAGTCTGCTCTTGGTGACAAGCATCCCATCCAGGCCTGTCAGTCCTGCCCTGGATATGGGTGACAGGGAAAGGTGCAGAAGGGGTATGGCTTGCCACCAGCTGCTGCCCCTGCCCCCTCGACCTCTACTCTGCAAAGCCAAGCACCCTGCAGAGTGGGATGTTTCCTATCCCCACCTGTGAGCCACACTGCCTTTGTGCTCCAGGGGACTATTATAGGAAACTGAGTTTTAGATTTGTTTTTAAACTTTATAATGCAATCAATCAAATTCAGAGTCTCAACACAGCTCTCGTGTTCAGGCCAGGGAGCATATGCCACATTGGCCTTGGCCACATCTTTTATAAAGCATGGGAAAATACCTCAACACAGACATGAAACTAGATGGTGTAGCCTATGGATGAAGGACAAAGAAGAGCATATTCCTGGGATCTTTTTTTTTTTTTTTTTTTTTTAAACCCAGGAGGATTTCCTTTGGAGATGTGTGCAGAAGAACCTAAGACCATTACAGTAACATGGGATCAGCTACCGCTAACCTGGAAGTGAGATTTTTGGACCCATAGCTGTGTGAAGAACCTTTCATGTATCCAACCTACAGCAGACTGTCTCCACTGCCAATCGCAGCCAACCTTGCCTTTTATTAAGGTTTATTGAGTGGCTTTGGTTTGGGAGAAAGTTCCAGAACAGTTATGGCTACTGAGTGAGAGATCTTTTTGGTCCTAGAGCAGGCTGCTTTAGCATGGCTCCTTCCAGGAAGCTCTGGTAGCCGGGCCGTCAATTCGTGGAGGCCAGGACAGCGGGAGAGTGAGTCTAACAGAGCATCTTCGCCAGCTCCTTCATCACATACAAAGCAGTGACATGGACCAGTAGCATGAGACAGGCCGGCGTTCGGCACTGGTCAACTTCTGAAGCATCCAACATGACAAAACTCGAGCATGTGTGTTTCCAGTTCACAGGGCAGCCGTACCCTGGGCCCAGCTGTCTGGCTTCTATATGGCCATGGCTTTTGTTCACCATGGCTTTGAAGTTTGTCTACCTTGGTGACAAGGCAGAGAAGGCTTCCAGCCAGTCTTCTGCCGGGCTAATCACAGTTTCAGCTCCCTCGAAGTCTCACTTAGCATCCTGATGTCAACCTGTGCATTTCACTCTTGTGTGTTTGTGTGTGTGTGTGTGTGTGTGTGTGTGTGTGTGTGTGTGTGTGGTGGGGGGCACATGTCCATGTCCATGCAGAGGCCCAAAGTCAACCGTAAGTGTTTTCTTCACTCACCCCCCACTTTCTTTATTGAACAGGGTTCACTGATTTTGCCCAGTCTAGAGAGCCAGCTTGCCCTGGGAGTCCCCTGGCTCTTCCTCTCCGGTATTAGGATTATAGGCAGTCACCATGCCTGCCTAGCTTTTATGTAGGTTCTAGGATTTGAACTCCAGTCCTAACACTTGTATGCAAGTCCTTGATTCATTGGGGGTACCTCTGCAGCCTGCTTGGCACTCCTGACAGTGAGCAGACCCCATATGGAAATGGGGTCTCAAGCTACAGCAGCCAGGAAAACATCTCTCCCGCCTTTTTTGGCTCTGGCAGAGGGACCCTTGACCAAGGCCTGTGCCCTTCCAGATGGAGGATGGGGGGGGGGGGGTGGTTTCCAACTCTACACAGCTGCAGACCTCCTGCTCCTGATTTCCTGAGAGCAGGAAAGCAGAGATGGGTCGGGTGAGAGAACCTTCTGTGGCCTCTGCTCCCAGAACATATTCTGAAACAGGTGCTTCGAATTGAGTCCAGGTGGGGTGTAGAGCTGGGCGAGGCAGGCAGGCAGGCAGGGCTGGGTTTGAAGGAAGGGCATCTTAAGGTAATGGGAAATCTTTTTTTTTTTTTTTTGCATTCTAGGGCTTGCCAGCTTCCAACTTGCTGTTTACTGCACTGAAAAATATTCCGCACGATGGAAGAACTATTTTCCAAAACAAAATGCTAGTATTCATCAGGAGGCGCGGGCTGTGCAGTGTGAACAATTCACTTTCGTTAAGTACCATATGGCCGCTGGTAGGAAAATGCTAACATGTTTCAACAGTACAGCTGGGGTAGGGCTCCTTTATTCACCGTGCAGATGGCTCTAATTGACATCTCTCCTAAAACAGGTCTCCAGCATTTCTGCAGGATCATTAGAGTAATTAGTTATTAAATACCATCACCACTTTTAGAGAGGGGGTCTGATCCTTGGCAATACTCCACGGCGAGGGAACTGACAGGCTGGCTGGGAGACCTAGCCAGGGGGAAGGGCTTTGTGGTTAGGGCATGCTAGCCCTTCTTCTGGAAGTCTGGGCCAGAAGAGGACAAAGGCCAAGCAAATTCAAGGCTAGCCCTTGAGAGAACCAGGGCAACCAAATAACTAAGTCCCTGACCACCCAGCCTTAATTTGCCCTATGAACTGGGGGGAGCAATTGCCCCCAGAGGTCTGCAGGGCTGAGGCTATGAAGTCAAGAGCAAACGAAAAGAACCAGAAGGACTAAGGTGCTGTGGTTGGGCTGGTCTTGATGCTTGTTCAGGGCTCAGAGAGACCCTTCTCCTTGCTAGGCTGGGAAGTGACAAGCAGTGGCTCTCAGGACACAGAAACACCCAAGATGCAGATCTTGACCCCGTGACAGGTGTCAATCACTGGTAGTGTGCAAGTGATGGCCACTCAGGTTGTCTGTGTCCCGACTGAAAGGGAATTGGCTCAAGGGTGGGGCCTGGCCCAATCTCATTGAGCCCCAGACGCAGACTTAAGAGTGGGAGGCCGGTCCAAACTGGGTCCTGGGATTTTGGACCGGACATATGCTGTTTCCCAAGTTAGGTCTCAGTGGGTGAGCCATGGATATCAGGAAAAAGCCGCAGCATCCTCCATTGCTCTCAAGGGCTATTCTCTCCATCGGTCCAGATAAACCCAGAGTAGGCAGACAGGTGAGGGAGACGGGGGAGGAACATGTGGAGGACTGAACACTGCCACATCCTGAAAGGGTTCTCCAGAAAACACCGCCATGGCCCAATCCCCCGATCCATGCAGAACCCTGTGTACTGACTGGGTCTATGCCCTGCATAACAGGTGACCAAATGCTGTTGTTTGAAGGTGCTTCCCGAAGTTTGGATGTTAGAAATTTATGCCCCAACATCCAAGTGTTGGGAGGTGGGAAGTGTCTGGGTCATGAGTGCTTCCCTCTTAGGAGGGGATGAATGACGTCATTGCTGCCGTGGGTTAATCCTTATGAGATAAAATGATGAGTTTGTGCTCACCCCTTCTCCCTTGTGCAGGCTCTGTTGACCTTCTATCTTGCGCTACAGGATGATACAGCATGAATGAAGGTCCTCACCTGACCCCTGGTACCTTGATACCAGATTTCCCAGGCTCCAGAACAGTAAGAGATACGTATTTGCTATAGCGACACAAAACAGATGTAGACACTTGGTATTAACCTCAAGGGCGGGTCTCTAGGGACAAGGGGCAGTCAAGGTTGGGCAGGGGCCTGTGGGGATCACTCCTACAGCAGATGCTTTGAAAAGAGTCCCTAGCCATTCCAAGGCCTAAGCTGCACGGATGCAGCCAGCCTTCAGACTCGTGTCTCCCTGTCTTGACCCCTCCATGACACATGAAGACAGCCTCACCAGGATGGCCAGAGACAGCACGGTGAACCGCGCAGCTTTTGAAGAATGGAAAGGCGGTCAATGTGTGTATGCACCTTGGAGTTTCTTAAAAAAAAAAAAAAAAAAGCACATATATGTATCTAGAGGGTGATATGGATCCAGGAAATAGCCTTCCCTTTGAGCTCATTCCCCATTGATTGAAGGTTAATAGCGAGGCATTATTAGTTTAATTTCACAGTCTAATCAGTTTCCTGCTTTATCGATCGAGAGACTCTGAGCAATTGTAATTGTGTGAGGCTGGAAGGTAAGACTCCCGGCCGAAGGAGGTAGAGCCAGTGGCTCTCTGGGCTCAGACACATGCCCAGGTAGCTCCGGGCTTTTCCTGCACAAAGCTCACCTGGCATGGGCCATGCCACCCAGACACCACCTCCCTGCAGACACAACTCTTCTCTCCTGGTGAGCCACAGAAACGTGAGGCGTCTCTAACACCCCACAGGAATGACCACAACCCCGAAAGCAGCCCCTCGCCCCAATACCGCACCAAGCCTGACGTCCCCTCGAGTGCCGTTCTGAGCCCCACACTGGCCCAGGGCCTCCTTGCTAAACCCTCTGTCAGCAGGGCTCCATCTGTGCGATAGAATTTTTTTTTTTTTGTCACTTTTTCAAATCAGAATAGAAACAATTTTTAGTCTATAATTATCATTTCTTTTCTCAACAGACAAATGTTTCCTTTTAAATTGTAGGGCGGAAAAAAGCAAAGGACAACATTTTAAACCAAAAAGAAAGACTAAAATTAATTCCTTCTTTATAGAAAAATAAAATACAACAGCTCTAAGAATGCCAGGTTTTCTTTTTTCTTTCTTTTTTTTTCCCTTTTTCCTCCAAAAGAGCAACAGAACGCCACAGCTGATTCGTTGCTGCTGGTTAACGTCCAGTTTTGAGAAGCAAGTCCCCCCGGGAAGGGGCTAGCACTGTCTGCAGACCACTTCTGGCTTCTGGTGTCTGGGTTTATCTGGACCAATCACATAAAGCCTTTGGAGTAGGACACCAGTTTAGGATTTGGGATCTCAGGAGTCAAGCCAAGGCCTGGGGTCTACCTAATTCTCTCCTGCAGTCTCAGGATGAGCACTTACTCCCCCCCCCCTTCTCCGGGCCTTCAGATAAGGATCTTTCCAGTGGGGGCCCTACTTAGCTTACAAGGCTATTGAGGGTTGTTTTGGAGTTTAAAAGCAAGCCCTGCCGCCTTCACCTGGCAATCAGCAGCCGCTAGACTCACGACGGAAACACCACTTCTAAATGCCTAAGTCTGGCAGCCTCCAAGACCTGCTGACCCTCTCTCTAAGCCAGCAGATTTCTTCGCCCTGCAGGTATGCAAGCGGGGAGCTACTGAAAGACATGCAGGGATCTGGACAGCACCCCAGTTCTTATCCCCGGATGATGCAGGTAACTTGTGTTAAAGGCCACCCTGTCACACAGCAGGTCACGTTTAAGGAGCCGAAAGAATCTGCATGGGCTGGGGCTGAGTCTGCTCGGATAAAGGAGTACAAGTCAAGGCAAGGACTACAGTCAGTCTCTCTGTCTGTCTGTCCATCCATCTGTCCGTCTCTGTCTCTCTTTGTATGTGGTCTGTGTCTTGGAGTCCATGTTAAGAAGTTTGGCTTGAGAATAATGGGTCAACAGAGGACCAATGATCCAACCCTACACCCTCCCTCCAGACTCATCAACAGAAAGCCAGCTCTTACACGGGCCCACTATACCAGTGCCTATGGTTGCGGCTGATCCAACCAGGTGAGCCCTCAGCATCAAACCCCCATGGGCCCCCCATTCCCAGAGCTGTGCTGGTAAACATTTAACACCCAGCTGTGCTGGCGACAGGAACAAAGACAGAGAAAACCCACTCCGCCCCTGACTGGTAGCGTTCACTAGCCTTGGCTGCATAAATACTCCCACTGTGGCCACGTTACACTACCAGCGTGATGGTCCTGAACACGGAGCTGGGCAGAGACATTGACAATAGGCTCAGGGGAGCCAGTCAGGCCAGCTCTACCCCCCAAATTCTAGCTCATTACACTTGAGAGATTCACCTGTGACCTGGGTTCAGGGCTAAAGATACTAAGTCTGCTGCTGCAACCAAGAGCATCTCAGGAAATTCTGGAGGGTAAGGAGTAGACCAGTCACCAGGCCACCATGCCCCTTGTGTCTCTGTATTGACCTACAGGCATTTCCTGCAGCTGGACAAGCCTCCCTAGAATTCCTGGATTTTCACACTTGTTACTGCTCAGCTTACCTGCTTAGGTCTCCGAAGAGCTCGCTGCTGCCCCAGGACCTTGCATCACCTCCAAGTTCCTGGTCACAGTTTTCCTAGCCAGGAGCGCAGCTTTGGCAACCCCTCTGCTGCCGGGCGGGCCCTCCTGCAGTCCCTGCCACAGCCCAGTCTCCTTCGAGGGCACGCAATGTCCCTCCTCTATAAATGCCTAAATACCCACAGTACCCCCTGTTTGTAGGTAATGAACCCCATGGTGATCGGGGGCATGCCTCAGCTTCCCTGTATATGCCACGCAACGTCTTGATATAAAACGAAGACTCTGGAACCTTCTGCTTCGTGACATAAACACTCCTTAGGGTAGACTTCTAATTCAAGAGTCTTCTGGAAATGTCTTTACCTCCTGGCCTTTCCCTGCCCTATCACACCAAAGGAAGCTGGCATTGGTGTCAATATCTACGCTTAAGGACAGAATGTCCATTTCCCCAAGGATCTTGGTGGCGTCACTTGCATGGCCAGGCAGGGCCAGACAGATGGCAAGTTACACTGAGAGGGACCTCATGCTGCCCTAGGCTGCAGCTGAACTCACCTGCAAAAAACTGGCAGGGACCAGAACACAGACACTGGGGCACTGTAAGGAGCCCAACAGGTGGAAAAGACAACTGGGTACTGGGTACCTGATCACTTTCTAAAAATAGCCAGGTGCCCGGCTCCGCAGGCTCCCTCTGAGCAAAGGCAGGGCCCCAGGGCCACTTAGAGGAGGGAGCAAGTCTGTTCCTGTACCGTCCCCTCTCCAGGCAAAGTAGACGCTGCCCCCTCAGCCAGCATAAAATATCTAGTCTGGGGGCTGGGGGGGGCCTGGCCCTGAATCTCCTCCCCGCTTCAGCTCCGTCCCACTGCTTGGCCCGAAGGAACTGTCCCTTGGCTGCTGGGTCATGTGGGAGAGGGCAGGAGACAGGGCATGAACAGATGCCAGTGAGCTCTGGGCAGTACTTCTTGGCCAAGGGATCCGGGAACACAGACATTCTCCTCAGACCAAAGGCACTGACAGCATCCAATAGAAATGCCACGCTCTGTGGTCACGTGGTACAGCAGAAAAGAAGAAAGGAGTCCTCAGGACCCAACCCCATCCTCTCCACTGCCCTCCTGGCTCAGGAAAAAACAACGGACAATGGAATAAAGGGGGGGGGGGAGGTGTGTTTCTCTCCCAGGCCCAGGTCTGCCTCTAGCCGGAAGCCTCAGAGACCAGGTTTCCTTTGGCCCTTTCCTCCTTCCTATGTGTCTAGACAGGAATACTTAGCTCTCAGCACCTAGAGTCAGTCACGTGTTTGGCCTGAGTACCTGGACCACTTGGCCTGCTCAGGGAAGTATTATACAAACAGAGCTCTTGAAGTCAGGGTGTAGATTCTTATAACATCCCTAAGTCACCGAGCGGAGAACCATAATCTGAGTTGGGATGAAAATCACAGGGGGAGAACTTACTTTTCAGCTGCAACCGGGGCAAATCTACGTAGCCTCCCTTGCTCCCCGACCCCATGGAGCGTGCCTCCTGGCTCCGCTTAGAAGCCAGGGAATAAAGAGGCTCTGTCTTCTTGTAATATTTCCAAACCACACGTGCCCCTTTGTACTGTGAAGTCCCTCAGAGACTTTGGACTTTTAAAGTCCCTCAGCCTTGTTGGGACACAGGAAATGCTTGCCCTCAAGAGCTGGTGTGCCCCCAGCTAGCAGCAGTAGGGGGTCCCTCCACCTGCTCTAGCCCCTCTCTGAGTCGAAGGCCACAAACACCCGGCCTCACGTTCCTCCCCTCACGGACTATACTGAGATCATATTGCCGAAACGGGACACCCGCCCTCTCCTGCCAGCCCTGGGCCACCCTGGCACCAGCGTGCTCACGGTCACCCACCCATGAGCCGTGAACATCCATCACCGTGATTCACAGCTGCTTTTCCCCTCGGCACCTCTTGATCCAGGGCAGGTCGGCACATCACTTCAGGGGCTGACACCTCCCATCTCCCCAGGCGGCGGCGGCGGCGGCAGCAGCGCTCAGAGCTGGCGAAGCAAGCAAGCAAGCTCTCAGCCCTTGCGTCTCTTCAGCCCTCCTGGCCGCTCTGGGTTTGGTGTCGTGGAAAGAGAGATGCAGATAAAAAGCCGGGCACTCCAGTTTGGGCGGGTTCTGCGACACCCTCGCACCACAACAGACAACCGCCTCCCTGGCCTGGCGAAGGGTTTCCTTTACTTGCCTCAGGGAGGTGAGGAGTAGGAGGGGGGAAATAAATAAATAAATAAGAAAGCAAATAAATAAATAAGTATAAAGCGAGCCCTGAGTGAGGAAGGGTTTCTTCAGAGTAAAGCTTTGACTGAGGAAATCCATTATCATTGCAGTACAGCTCCGAAGGTGGCCAGGCAGGATCCCCAACAAGAGGCACAGTTCTGCCTTCACCAGCCCTCTCTTGGCGAGATAAGTACTTACTTCAAGGTTCCCGTTTTTTTCTTTTTTCCTCTCTTTGGTCAAAGGAATTGCAGAAGCATGCCAAGCCCCAAGCAGCACCAACAGCGAATAATCGCTTGGAAGGGAAGCTTGTTGAAATGAGTCTTCGCTGGGGACAAGGTCTGCTGGCAGGCTTGGCCTATAAATCACCGTGCCCTCCTCGGCTTACTGGCTCACACCGAGGGATGAACTCGGCTGGACTCTGACATTTCCTAGCTTCTCAGACTGTGCCTTGCACACAGTAGGTGTCTGTTCTTTGTTTACGGAACTGAGTAACCGTCAAGGTAGCCGAAGGGGGGCAAAGCCATGTCCACTAAGACAGTCACTATTCGAAGCCTAGGCGAGGGGCAGAATCCAAATCAGACTCAGTTCCTGTCTGCAGCTCATTCTTGCCAGCCTTAGCCGAACAGGATTCTGGGGAGAGCCCAGGGAGGTTAGAATGAACGTACTTATTGTATTATGTTGCATTGGTGATAAGACTAAAATTGTGGGAGTTTTTAA
This sequence comes from Peromyscus maniculatus bairdii, assembly GCF_049852395.1. Classification (NCBI taxonomy): domain Eukaryota; kingdom Metazoa; phylum Chordata; class Mammalia; order Rodentia; family Cricetidae; genus Peromyscus; species Peromyscus maniculatus. Next base: position 20,476,408 of record NC_134873.1, read on the forward strand.
AACAAGACTCCTGTGTTCTCTGTTTTTTTTCTCATTTGCACTGGCAAGGGCCTGGTTTAGCACTTATGTCCTTTGCTTTGGAATGGAGGAAGGATCATAGACCGTTTGGAAATGTACTCTTCAGATACTGTGTTCCCTTTCTGTTCTCCCTGTGGGACGCGGGTCTCCTTCTCACGGATGTGCTACGCTGCTCTGGGCTGGCAACCAGGCGCCAAGTGTTCCGAGCTGGGGGTTTTCTGAACAAAATGGAAACTGATACCGGTAAAGGAGGAGTCAATGGGAGTCAGAAGGCCAGGCAGTTCAGGGTGCCTGTGTTATTCCCAACTCCCTGGTTCTGGCATGCTCCTCTCCTTCTAGTGCCCATGAACACCAGAGGGCAGGCACGAAGTTCTCACCCTGTTCTCTGGGGACAGCTCCAATACTTCTTTCTACATGCAGTTGGGGATCCCGGAATGGTATTCCACACAATGACAAGTCGAGCCCATACATCCACATGCAGCTTGTCCCCTCCTCTGCAGGACCGTGCGCGAACCTTGGGGGCTGCTCTGGGAAGTGTGACCACTTGACAGTAGATGGGACCGTGTGTGAGCTTGGAATCTGAGAGAGCAAAGGGCTGTAGTCTATCCAGAGAGAGCTGACTCTATCGTCAAGAGTAAGGACCATGTAACAACGTCAAGGCTTGAGTCCAAAGAGGTGAAGCTCCCTCCCCAGAGGCTGGCCATTGAGCTCTAGGAGGGAAGATAATCAAACTCCTATGACCAGACTCATATCATTTTCTTATTAAGCTTTTAAAAAGCAAGACGTATCTAATATGTTCAAAATGAAAAATAGCCATCCTTGGGTGTAGATACAGCTTAATGGTAGAATGCTTGCCTAGCACATGTGAGGTCCTGAGTGGGATACCCAGAACTAGGGGGGGAAAAGCCTCTTTTTTTTTTTTTTTCGAGACAGGGTTTCTCTGTGTAGCTTTGCACCTTTCCTGGAGCTCACTTGGTAGCCCAGGCTGGCCTCGAACTCACAGAGATCTGCCTGGCTCTGCCTCCCGAGTGCTGGGATTGAAGGCGTGTGCCACCAATGCCCGGCTCCTCTTTTGTTTATTCTAAACATACCCAAAAGTCCAGAAGCCATCAGCCAATGCGCCGGAGTTATCACATCACAGTGCGGAAGCTCAATGTCCACAGGAAAGCCTCAGTCTAACTACTTATGGTCTGGGAGGCATCTTTGTGTAAAACTCTAGCAAGCCGGTCTGGAGAAACTTTGAGAAGCTGTTGATTGAGATAAGAACAATGACCACAGCAAGTTTAAAGGATGAGGAAAAAGAATGTAGAAAGCCTGTGAAGAGCAGGTGTATGGTTCAGCAAGCAAAACCAGCCTTGGCCATTTGGTTCAGGGGCCAATGGTCTAACTATCTCTCCAGGCTCCAGAGAATCCACATCACAGTCTAACAAATGCTTCTAGTAAGGCAATGGGCCAGTTAAGAGTGTGGGCTTTGGGCTTCCGAATAGCCTTTATGTCCAGCCTCTGTTATTTATCATCTGTGTGTCCCTGAGCAATTTGCTAAAACTATTTGAGCTTGTTTCCTCTCAAGAAATGGGGAAATAAGTGATCCTTCTCCTAGTTTGGTAAGTAGGGTACCATGGGATGCTTAGCATCTGGGTCCTACAGAAGACATAACCTATATACAATATACTGAGGAAGAGGGGAGTAGTCCCCTCTTAAAAGTGGTCCTTTTCCCAAAAGATTTCCCCAGTATGGTTAAAATAAAAGTTTAAGACTTCAATGGGAGTAAAAAAGGACAAAGTAATAAGAAGCCAGAAGAGGCAAGTGCATGGGTGGGGAACCAAGGTGGACACCCCCCTGTTTCCAGAAGACACATCTCGGATTCCCAGTACTCAGTGTGAGGGCCTTGGCACATTCAATCTAACTCCGTTCACCCTCCCAGCTCAGCTGCAGCTATACAAACTATTGACTAGTGATGGATCTCGCACAGGATGATGGATCTCACACAGACGTGAAGGTGGTCTTCCAAGGCTTTTCACACAGGAGTAAAGGTGGTCTCCCAAGGCTACATAGCTCATAACCAGGATTCAGGCACGAAATAATCTACTCTAAAGCCAGACCAGCAGCAAGAAGAGCAGCCTGGCCTGAGCAGGCTTGAGAAGGATGCCTGCTCAGTTGGCTTTAATGCCAGCAAGGGATGCTAAGGGGCAGGCCACATCTGCAGCTCCAGTGTACTAGGGAGCAAGCCCAGACTCTGAGATTCCTTGGGGGAAGTCGGAGCATTGGCCTTAGAGAATTTTGACATGATTAAGGAAGAATCTGGAAACTTCAGTGCATGAAACCTATCTCCAAGAGCACTGCATAGGGTAAACCCCATCTCCTTTTCCTACATGGAGTCTAGCCGGGAAGGATTGGGCCCAAAGCCTTCTCTGAGGGTCCTTCTGGATTGCCACAGGAGGGCCACCTAAGGGAACCCCATGCCATTTAATCTGCACATGACCCATCACAGGCTCTTGTCCCATGTTCCAGGCAGAAGGGAACAGAAGAAACACACAGGACGGCACCATATACATTTCTTCTTCCAGCCATCCCTGTCGACTCTGTTAGGGGCAGCATGGAACATGTCTATGAAGATGGAAACATCTGAGTGAGGGAGACAGGGATGTGGCAGAATTTGCATGTGGAGACAAAGGACCATTGTTGAAGCCCTCTATGACACCTCAGCTTTGGTGGATGATAATGCAACATTTTTTAGCAGCCATATTATTCAGAGAGGGAAAAGATGAAAATGAACTGAACTTTATAGGGTGTGTGTGTGTCAATCTTAATACTGTGTGGCTAAAGTTCCTTTTGCTAAAATACAGAGGTATTTATGATGGGAATTTGTCATATTAAGAAGTATATGAAGACGTGGCCTTAAACAAGGGACAACTTGCAAACTTGCATGCAGTCACGACCGACACAGCTTAAGTGCGGGGCATGTAACATGTTTCCTGAAGGAAAAGATGCCTGGCGTTAATCACTAGCACTTGCTCTTCCCAGAATGTTCTGTTGATAGCACAGTCTCAGGACCCAGGAAACAGAGGTCAGGGCAGTGGCCTGACTTTGGCCTCTCACCAGAGGGGGGAATTCCAAGAATTCACTCATAGAGTCCAGCACAATATGCTCTGTTCTCAATGCCTTCCTCCACCCAGCAGAGGCCATGCTTCTGTTGACAGTCGTCAATGTACCCAGAAGGCCAGATGGAAAGTCCCCCCTCTCCCCCCAGCACAAATCCTAATTCAGCTCCTCTCCCTGCAGCCTTCCCACGGCAGGCAGAGACCAGGCAACTGCAGGTACTTACTCCAGGTCCCTTGAAATCGAGGAGGCCAAAGTGGGCAAAAGGAACACATTCTACAGGGAACTCCATTTATAATCTAAATGGAGTTTAGCGGTTCTCAACCTGTGTGTCGTGACCCCTTGGCGTCACATATCAGACACCCTGCATATCGGCTATTTACATTACAATTCATAACAGTAGCAAAATCATAGTTAATGAAGGAGCACTGAAATAATTTTATGGTTGGGGGGGTCACCACAACATGAGGTACTGTATTAAAGGGTTACAGCTTTAGGAAGGTTGAGAACCATTGGCTTTTTCCTTCCTGGGTTGTTCACCTTCAGTGGGACTGAGAGGTCTTCAAGTCCCATCCTGCTCTCCGTTACTTCCTTGCTTGGCTTTTCTCCTGGGCTGGGTGGGTGACATCCCCAAAGGGTTAATAATGACAACCTCTCTGATGACAGATCCCCAATGGGGTGACATACCAGGCCTGGCACTTTTGGGTAGGCCTGGACTGTAGTGCCATTATCAGCTGCCTGGAGGCGCTTCTGCCTGGCCAACAGGAGTTATCAAATACCACAGAGATTGGCTGTGTGGGACTGAGCTTGCAAGTGACAGAGTCCTGAAGGAAGACCAAATGAGGTGCTGTGGCAGGGGCCCTGGCAGGCCTCTGAGCTGATAAGAAGGAGCTGGACTTAGCTGTGAAAGGGCCCTGGGTGGGAAGGTTGGGGCTGTATAGATCTAGGCCTGAGTAGAACCCTGAGATTGATAGTGTACTTTAGGTCACAGTTGGAGGCAGGATCCCAGAGCTGGTTCTCTGGAACTGGCGGACAGCTATTGTCTTAGTTAGGGTTACTATTGCTGAGAGGAGATACCACGATCATGGCAACTCTTATAAAGAAAACATTTAATTGAGGGGGCTTGCTTACAGTTCAGAGATTCAGTCCATCATGGTGGGGAGCATGGCGGCATGTAGGCAGGCATGGTGCTGGAGAAAGAGCTGAGTGTCCTACATCTTGCAGGCAACAGGAAGTTGACTGTCACACCGAGTGAAGCTTGAGAAAAAGACCTCAAAGCTCACCCCGACAATGACACACTTCCTCCAACAAGGCCACACCTCCTAGTAGTGCCACTCCCTTTGGGGGTCATTTTCTTTTTCAAACTATCATAGCAATGGAGAAGCCTTTGTTTGCCTGGAATAAGGACTGCCTGTAAGAAGTCACTATCACAGAGTGTTTTTCTAAGGACGCCACGGAGACGCCACTTGCTCTTGATGCCTGGGGCTAGACACCCTCAACCACACTCTGAGACGGTCACCTGATTCATCAGAAGGAGCAGCGCTTGGATTGACTATGGTGGTCAGGGGCTGCATGTAACCGAGGACCAGGGACATGTGTTAGATGCACGGCTGTGGAGTGTGCCTAGTGAGGATCACAGCTGAGCACAGACGGGGCACCGTGGAGGGCTGAGAGATGTTTTAGGCTTCAATACAGACCAGACAGTGTTGATTGTGTTGAGCATGGCACATGGGGAGTGGTTTCACTGGAGACTGGGCTGCAGGGAGCCTACTCCAGGAGAGAGGAAATGTACAGCATCCCTGAAAGAGATCGTAGGACCCAAGCCTTGGCAGGATGTCAGTCCAGGCCGTCTTTCCGGGCCAATGAAAGACCAGAAGCGTAGGCCTGATTAAGACAGTGCAGCCTGGCAGAGAGATGTAACCATGCCTGAGTGTACCCCAGCCTTTGCAGTCCCCCAGTTCTTTACAGCCTCATTCATGCAGCATGGCAGACAGATGTAGCCATGCCTGAGTGTACCCCAACCTTTGCGGAAGACAGTCCCCCGCTTCTTTACAGCCTCATTCATGCAGCGTGGCAGACAGGTGTAGCCATGCCTGAGTGTACCCCAACCTTTGCGGAAGACAGTCCCCCCACTTCTTTACAGCCTCATTCATACTCCCTAAGCTCTGTGGCCCAGACGCTGACCCTCCCCAAGAACCACTGTGTTCTGATACCAGCCAGCTGTGAGGCGTGGCGGGCACAGCTTGTCTTTATTTCCAAGTAAGAAAAATAAAAATGGAAAATGTTTCCACAGGCTCCCTCCCACAAAGAATGTTATACAACTTCTCAAGGGTCAGTGCTATGTGAAAAAGAGGAGTCATGGGCCACCTCTAATGCCTTCTCCATCGCTTGAGATCAGCACACAATGGCTGAGGCAAAGTTTCCAGCCTAAGGCTAGGGTCCATAACAGCTAAGTGTGTGTTCCTGAAGGTTGTAGGTGTGAGGAGAGGAAGGCCCTCACTTCATAAAACTGCTTTTCCATACTACTACAGCTACTAAAAATAACTACAATTAGTACTTCTAAACTAACCCCTTTTGAACATTTATCATGCGACATATGGTATTTCATTTAATCATGGGATTAAATACTCTGGGATAGGTATTCCTAGCACCCCCAATTTGGAGATAAGGAAACTGAGTCAGAGGAACAAATGACTTTTTCATGAAGTAGCCAAGGGGGTTAAGTTTTGAAACTACACAACATAAGGGAAAGAAATATGTGCCAACCTCACTCTTCTATCTAGTTAGTGTATAAACCGATGACATGGCCATTCCATGGTATGGTCGGGGGTCGGGGTGGGGGAAGGCCTTTACTGTAGAAATGAGAGAGAATAGCCAGAGGCATCTGTAAGAGTCCAGAGGAGAGAGAAAAAATAGTAGACTGTGGCGAGAGAGAGAGAGAGAGAGAGAGAGAGAGAGAGAGAGAGAGAGAGAGAGAACGAACACAGGAGAGCAGAGAAAAGGGGAGGAGGGAGACAGACAGACAGACAGAGGAGGGAGATACGAAGACAAAGAGAATAGCATATTAAAAATAGCAGGGTTGTAAGGAGAAGGGGTAGCTGGGAGGAGGGAAACCCCAGGGCTGGAGGAGTTTAGGGTGGGGAGGAGGTGAGAAGGACTGGGATGTCAGCAGGGACTCTGCAATGTGTAACAGGTACTTGTGATACTGAGGGAGCCTGGAGGCCAGCATGCAGGGTTGGCATGCTAACAGACACCCCAGATAGCCATCTGTCTGTCCCTTCTGCCTTTTGGAATTTGGAGAAATGGAGTTCCCCTTTGGACCTGACAATAAGGCTTGAAGACTGGAATACCAGAGCATTTTTGGGAGAAAGACATTGTAATAATGAGCTTTTCAAGTGGTGGGGGTGAGGCCAGACATCTTTTCCACAAAGAGCTGGCGCATAAGCTAGAAATGACGGCTCCTTAAGGGCCATCCAGTCACCTGTTACAGGTTCTGATGTCACAGGAAGCACCGACATGAAGTCCCATCAGGAGGAAAAACCAAAACTGCACAACATCCCAGTATCTGCTCCGTTGGGAAGATGGGCAAAGAGCCTGGAAAGGCCAATGGCTTCTAAGTTCATATTAATTAGGTTCCTCTAAAAAATCTGTCAAAAGGCTTATGTTTCTAAGTTTCAAGGAAAAGGAATGTCAGCAGATGGCAGGCCCCGGGCTAGAGGAGTGTAACTGAGACGGATGCTATCCCTGTTCAACACTGCCATAGCAGCCCGGGAAGAACACGGTTTTCTGGACGAGGCTTCTCTGTAGACCGTGAGCACTTTGTGCCGTGAAGCAGCTGACCAAAGGTCCATGTAATAGGAAGGCTTGGATGGAGTGGTTCTGGCTCCCTGGGTACCTTTTTTTCCCAGCCAAACTGAGCCTCCTCTGCCTCTGCTTCCCCAGAGCCAGCCTTGGAGCCTTGCTGTGGATGCTGCAAATGAGGCTTGATGCTGCATCCACAGCCTAAGAGGTCCTTCCATCCCTGTGCCACCCCTAATCAGACTAATAGCACATGACAAGCTGGGGTCTGTCCACTAATTCCTCCATAGTCTCCCTAGTGCCTAGACCAGGCCAAGACTAGAATGGCAGAGGATTTACTGGTTGCCCAACTGGCCTAAGGGTCCACTTCCCAAGCCTTTGCTCATAAACAGCACGCATTCTAAAATGTCTGCCAGGCAGCCAGCTGTCTGTGACTCAGATGATACTTTCCTGTGGAAACAAAGCGGACTGTGGTCATGAGGTGTCTGAATGGACGGAGGCGGCGGAGATAGCCACAATCTAGCTCGCTGACCCATGGTGCAAAAAAGTGTCTGCGGTGTAGTAGGAAGAGGAGGAGAAAGGGGGGTCAATGGCTCAGTGAATTTGACCCCTAGAACCAATGTAAAGGCAGGAAGAGAGAACTGACTCCACAACATTGTGTAACTTCCACATGAGTGGTGTGATATGTCCCGCCCCCCATCATACACACATATAATAATAAATGATGATGATGTTGATGGAGGAAGAAAAAGGATCATGTCTACTTGTTGGCAACAGCAGACCGAGGGAGGAAGAGAGGGAGGGGAGAAAAGAGAAATCAGGTAAACAATGACATGGGACTTGACAAGTGGAACTGCTGAGCTAGCCTGTGTAGGGTCCTGGCTGACTGACCCTGCCAGTAAGCCTCAGTGGCCCCAGAAATGAGTGAGGGTCTCCTGTGTTAGGTCCAAAAGAAACTCGGGACAAATGGCTATCTGTGGTGCCTATCAGTATACCAAAGAGCATGCTGGCCTCCAGGCTCTCAGTGTCAAAAGCACCTGTTTCAGAAGACATGCTGGCATGCTGGATCTTCTCAGCTTGTCCCCACCTCCAGCAGCCCAAGGGTTTCCCCTCCCCCAGCTTCTCATTCCCATATAACCCTGCTGTTTTGGCCATGTGCTCTCTTGGTCCTCCTTTTATCTTCCTTCTTGGCCCCTCCCTCTTCTGTCTTCCTCTCTTCTTCCTCCTCTTTTGCTCTACACCGCCTCCCCCCCTCCCCATGGCCCAGTCCAATCTGCTGGCCATGGTTAATCTGCTACTTTTTCTCTCTGCTCTGGATGCTTCCAGATGCCTCTGTCTGTCCCCTCCCTCATAGCTACAATCAAAACCTTTCCCTCAACCATAACTTGGAGTGGTCATGTCCCCACTTTATACATCCTGGAAGTGGAATACTGCCTTGGTTTCCTGCCACATGTCCCACATAGCTATACAGACTAAGCTTGGTGGTGGCGGTGGCGGTGGCAGCAGCAGCGGTAATGACATATGACCATTTCATATGTCATCCTGAAGCTCAAATTCAGGAGCCCCAGAGAACCCTTCTCAGCACCAAGGTGGGATAAGGGACACTGCTATCCAGCTTGGAGTCTAATTGATTGGACTAGAACCCACAGCTTCTGAGTCACAGCTTATTTAATAAAGCACGCCTGTCTGGTTCCAGGCTTTGTTGGGGATTCCTGTTAATCAGTGTATCAGACCCACTTACTCATGGAGCCACTAAACAAAATGAGCTCTGGGTTAGATGCTGCTCGGGGCTGTCATTTCTCAGTCAACACTGCCTCCTTGTTCTAGAGGAGGGCTGAGGTCCTTGGGGGAAGACAGGCTGGGGAACTGAGGCCACCGATGGGCGAAGTGAGACATTATTCCCTTTATGGAGTGGGCCTGTTCTGTTGGGTAGCGCTGCCTATGAACTTGTTATAAGCCAACACACAATGGCAAACACTGCCATGTTGAGATGAACCCTGCCCTTTGCATGCTGTCTGAACACCGCTGTCAGTTCTATTTACGACTTCATCCACGGGAGACCGTCTTCCATCCAGGCATTGTGCTGGGTCCTGGGCTGTCAAGATGGGGACGGACAACACGGTATTCAGACCTTTGCAGGCGCTATTAGGGGACTGTTGCGATTGTGATAAGAATAATTACAGAGCAACACGGGTGTGGTACCGCGAGAACAAGGCCCTCCTGAAGGCCTATAGCTGTAGGTGGGAACAAGAGGAGGTGGAACCTGAGTTCAGCACTGGAAGAGGGGCATTCTGGTGAGGAGGGGGAGGGGTGTCCAGTGCAGAAAAGACATCCTTAGCGATGTAAACAGAGGCAGGAGTGGTATGCTTGGGATCTGGGAAGGGTTAAGTAAATGAACCAAAAAGACAGTCTGGGGGCAGGTGGAGGAGGTGGAGGGCAGGCAGAGATCATGATACACCCCAAATTATACATGCTAGAGATCCAGGGGAGATGGGAGGGCATTGATGAGTATCTCAGGATACTGAGAACCAATAAGAACCCTCCCTAGGGCCAGGATCGGCAGAATGGGAAGAGCCATATTTTGGAGAAATAGCCAGAAGTGATTCTGGGTGAGTCCTGGCAGTCGACTGGCCCTCAAGTTCATCAATTGATTCATCAACTAGTTCTCAAGGGCCTATGCCTGGCAGGCTAGTGCGTGGATAGAAGGGAGGGGCCAACCAAAGATGAAGCCTAGCTTGTAGGTTTGAAAGGCCAGAGAGCTGGTGTTGAAACGCTTCAGAGATCGAGGCTAGCAGAGGAGGAATTTCAGGGAAGTCTTCAATGGATGTGTGGGAGCTTGGAGGGTGGGCAGGTTTTATACAGGGGAAGTAGACAGGAGCGAGCATTTCATGTTGGGGAACCAAGTACGGAAAAGCACCAAGGACAGAGGCTCATTGTCTATGCTAACGAGAAAGAGTAGATCCTATTTTTAGGGTCTAGGGGCTTTGAGTTATGGCAAGCACAGACCACAACCCCTCTCCCCGTTTCATAGTACCTGAAAGAAATTCGGTGACATCTATCCCCTAACCAATGATGGCTGTGCATCTTGTGTGGTCAAGTAGCTTCTCAAAGTTTACAGAGAGAGAGAAGCCAAATTTCTGCTATCAGCTATTCTTGGGTCCTTGCTGTCAGCCCTCACCTAGAAGCCCAATGGGTACCTGTCAGAACAGGCCAGAATGGAGGAAGACACATGCAGGGTGTCAGAGGCAACTTCCAGGGAAAACCGTCATCCCGGCTTCCTGCTCGCCGATGTCATGCTCTGCTTCCCGAGCCTACCCAAGGCTGAATCTACCCAAGGCTTTCTCGGATCGGGACTTCCCGGCTCTAAGACTCCCTTTTTCTTGTTGTCTCTTGCCCAGGTCTCTCGGGGGTGCCTGGAGGGTTTCACGAATGGGGAAAGTGGAGAGAACCTAATGGGAAGTTCCTCAGATGGAAAACAGGCAATTGTATTTCGTGTTCCTTGGAGGCTCCCCAGCCCCACTTCCCTGGTACCATAATTAGAGATGTCTCCCTCCTTACAAACTCTTCCTCTGCTTTGCATAAAGGAATACAATTCCTGGCTGTCCAAATTACAACAGACCATAATGCACAAAAGCAATAAACACAGGTTCTAACAGCAATCAGATACACTTATCGTAAACAATGGTGGATTTTTTTTTGTGTGTGTGTGTGTATGTGTGATTTATTGCATTTGAAGCAGGTTTAGCATTACTCCTTAAAAGATTTGGTTATTCTTATTTTCAAGCCAGAGTTGCTGGCAGCCGGCTGACGTCAGACAAAATTGCTCAGACGCAGCAGATTTTAAAAATAGGGCCAATGTGGTGTTAAGACAATAATAATAGAAAATTTGGGGTAGCTGTAGGCTGATGTGAAACTCCAAAAATAGGGCCTTGGGGGGGTTGTAAGCTCCCCCAACCATGCCTCATGCATCCTAAGTGAGTCCCCACTTCCTAATACCCAGCACTTCTGATTCCTCTCGCTGTCCTCCTTAGTGATATGGGATGGAGGAGGAGATTGCTAATTGGAATGGGCTGAGTGACAGTCTGGCCTATCACGTCAAGCTAGCCAATGGACCCATTCTGGAGCCAGATGCTTGCTGGCAGAGTCAAAACGTCAAGCTGACACAGCACATTTGAGCTGTGAGGTCTGCAGCCGCCGTTCACAACAAAGCTTGCTTTCTCTGGCATAGATGCCCCCTGACTCCTGCACTCTATCCACTGCTCAAGGACCAGAGGCCCAGCAGCAAGGCATGGGATTAGGAAGCAAGGATGATCTCCAGATCACAACAGATATTTTCAAACTGGATTCAGAGAAATCTAAGGATCATCTATAGGCATTTCAGGGACTCCTGAAGGGGCCACACCGGCTTCATGGAGGGAATTATTTTTATTCATTGCCCCTAGTAGGTTTGGGAAATATTACATCAGAGAATTAATCTTCCAGTAAGAGTCAGGAAATTCTGCTTGTGATCCCCCCACCACCACCACCAACTCCTTCATTGAATTCAACATCTCTCCCTGACTTCCACAGGACAGGGATAAGGACCAGCACATTCCAGAACAGTACTCCAGCAAGATCCCAAAGAACAGACACTCTCGGATGCTGTTGTCCCCACCCTCTTGGGAATCATCATATTTGAGGTCCAATAGGGCCATAAGGGTGGCAGTGGCTAGCCTGCTCCAAGTTACCCTGGCCATAACTCTGGGACTTGATTTGAAGGGAAACAGAGGAAGAGGGTATCTGGGGGCCAGCCCCTATGAAGCAGAGCTTCCACCGTGTGGAAAGAAAAGCACAGTGCCTGGGCAGTGAAGCTGCTCCTCCTGGAACCTCTGGGGACTGTAAAGAGACCCCCTTTAACCAATACCAGTGCCCTGGGCTCTGGGGATTGAGAGGAAGGCACATAGCTCTGTACCAGCTGACATGTCATTTCAGGCTGGGAGGCGAAGCTCCGTTCTTAGCTTGGAGCAGAGAGCAGAAAGATCACTGAGCTATACAGATCCTGATAAGAAAAATGGATTTGTTAGTGACTGCCCAGTCCTCCGAGAACAGCCCTGATATCTTGCTTGGAGTAAATTCTCTGAACACTACTTGTCTGGGTGGAAAAAGAAAATGCATTGATTGTTAACGTTTACTGAGGAAGTATGTTCTGGGTACTAATTTAAACTCCTTTTCACAATTACCTGTTAACCCCCCCCCCCCCCAATTCTGGGTGATGGCTGCTCTTATGTTAGGTGAATACCTATATTAAAGATGGGGAAACTGAGTCACAGAGAAGTTAGTTTGTGTGTTGAAGTCTATGGAACTCAACCTAATTTCTATCTGTCCACACACATCCCTTTGCATTGCGAGCCCTGCCAACCTTTTCTCTATGAGGTCTCCTCTCAGGTCTGTGGTGGCTGGATCAATACGTGGCTATGAAGACAGGATGATGCCACTTAAAACAACAGCACTGACATTCATCCACTAGAGTCACAAGTCATTGTCAACATTCAAACCCTGCCTGAATACCACTCACTGGTCTTCCTCCCAGCCATTGCTCTCCTCTTGAGATACAGTCTGGCCGGCTTCTGAGTCACGCAGAACATCTAAAACCTTCAAGGTGGCAGGTCCCTGTCAGGTGCTGACGTGTTGGGCTCTGATAGCATGTCCCCAGACAGCAAACAGCAATTTCAGAAAACACACAATTTGCTTTTTTGATAAAGACAACAGTGAATCGTGCCTCAAAGACATCCCCCAGTTTTATGACGTTTTAATGAAGACCCTCACATCTCAGCATCCCTGCCCACAAATGTGTCTAACCCTCAGACTTGAATCCTTTCTATGTGCACACTCAGGCGCATCGCTTTCCTAACCCTCCTGGCTCCACTGTTGACCTTCTTCTCTATCTTCAAGGCTTTGTGTCTCTGCCATGCATCAGGTGGTCACCCCAGCAAGGATCAACCATGTCTTATGCTTCCTTTACATGAGGGCTTGCTTCCTTATCCAGGCAGCAGAACCTCTGTGGGCACCAATTCCCCAGGGAGCTCGGTGTTCGTTTAAATGTTAAGTCCTGCTCTGCATTCTTAGGAGTGTTTTTCTTCTTCTCCATTCATGTCTGTGCTGAATTATGTGTGTGGTGTTTGAGTATGCTTGCGTGTATGTCCATGCACACTTGCGTGCAAGCTGGAGGAAGATGTTGGATGTCCTGCTATCAGTCTCCCTCAATTCCTTTGAGACAGAATCTCTCCATGAACCCAAGGCTAGGCTTGCCGCCAGCAATCCCTGGTCATTCTCCTGTCTGTCTCCTATAGTACTGGGTTACAAGTACGAGCGTGGCAATGCCCAACTTTTCACATGAGTGCCAGGGATTTAAACGCAGGCTGCCATGTCTGTGCAACAAGATGTCTCTTACCCTTGAGACATTTCTACAATCACTCTTAGAGATACTTTTTTTAAAAAATATTTTTGGTTGTGAGCCTTTAACGGCTGAACTGTCTCTCCAGCCCAGAACTTTTTATTTGGGGTGTGTGTCTCTAGAACTCACACCTACGTATACTGCGAGCTTTAGAAGCTTCTGATATTGGCATTGTGACAGCCTTCAGAAGGAACTAACCATGTTGCCATCTTGATCTTGGGTATCAACCCTCCAGGATCATGAGACCACACCTTTTTGCTCAGTAGGGCCATCTAGCCCAGACTTCTTGGTTGTGGCAACTCCAGTCAACGAACCAATGGCAGATATACACGTTTTCTTTTTGGTTCCCAACTTAGCCTTGCCAAGCTATTTAACTGCCCCGCATGCATCCTTCACTGGAGTTTTCCGACTGCCTTGCTCAGTAGCCTCCCTCTATGGCAGCCTGGCGTTGGCGCAGAAGACGGCTTGACGGGCATCTCTCATCAGCTCCACACCTGCCTACCTTGGGAACTGAGCCACTGACGGCTCCCTGAGGGTGGAAAACATTCTTCCTGTAGAGCGCCAACCTTTTGACACTCACCGGACACTTACTACACCTGCTGTTCATGCCAGCTCTCACCACCTCCTCGGACAGGGTGTGGCTCCCCTTCCGGCTTGCTTAAGCCCGGCATTATCGCCTATAAGGCTAGGCTGGTGGCCAACGGGGCCCTGAGGGGAGACTTTCAGGAAGGTGACACCTTTGCTTGTCTCTGCTTGTGTCTGGGAGGTGGTCAGGCCCACAGCCAAGCTGCTCAGAGCGACAGCCCAATAGTGACCCAAACACTGTCCGGGGTGGCCTTACAGCAGGCCTTCTACAGCATAGGTGCTCAGAGCCAGGCTCAGTCCTGCAAGAGGTCCTTGGAACCACACCTCAAACTCTGCGTACCAAACAAAAAAGTAGACTCAACATCAATGTATATCAGCCACAGAAGCCATTGGTCACCGGCTACTGGTTTCTTGGTCAAGACTTCTTCATCTCCTGGGTAATTCTGGGCACTCCTCAATTCATCCTCAGGCACATGGACTAGACTTAAGCTTCTGGGAAGGCGAGAGTTAACTGAGCTCTCTTATAAACCATCATATGGCCTCATGCTACACAAAGGTCTTTAGGATGCTCTCTGAGCTCTTCCTCTTTCTCAGTCCTGCCTCCCCTTGATCCTGTTTTTTTCCCCCTGGGGTATGGGTGGTTGTGTAGCCAGTATGATTAACTTCACCGGGACTATAATCTCAGGAAGGAATGGAATGGAAATCATTTTTGGAATATAAATCAAGTAAGAGTTCCAGTTGAAGTTATTTAAAAGAAATTAATTGACTTGTACTCGCCACAATACACTGATAAGAGTTCATTTCCAAGTCCGTCAGGAGTAATGAAAAAAAAAACAGTTAATAAAATTCAACTGTCAAATGCAGCTTTCAGTGACTCTGGCAATGTCCCATGGTCCCTGGGTCACAGGGGCTGGGGTGCTCAGGTCTGCAGAAGCCAAGCTCAGACTCAACTGTATTTTTCTCTTGTGTGGGATTACTTGAGTTCTAATACTATAAGATTCTTAGGGCTGAGACTCTTTCCCAAGCTGCTTTGTGTTTCTGTATAGCACTATGCACATATTAAATCGCAGCCGAAGGAAGGATGCTGGCTAGATAAGGGTGTTTTTGCATTCAGTGGTTCATTTTCCTTTTCATTTGAAAGGCCTTCTAAAGAGATATTTCTCCTCCCCCTTATCGACTGTAATGACCTTAAGGAGGAGGGAGTGGCAGAATTTAATTAAAGACATCATTGGCTCCTCTCCTACACTATTTCAAATCCATGGATGAGGATAGGTTGTGAACTTACACACACACACACACACACACACACACACACACACACACACTCAGTAGGGGGAAGAAAAAGTCTCCATCTTGCAATCCAGCGCAACCTTGAATTTGGCAGCCAGTCTCCTCGCACACATCCCCTGGACCACAAACACAGACACTATTGCACATCATGGCTCTTGTGGGAGTGATTTCACTGTTCTCATTAAAGATGAATCCTTGCAACACAGATCCAGAAATGACCTATGTCCCCAGAACTCCACCAGCCCATGGACACTGCAGCATCTGCTTCCTTCCCTGGATTTTGAACAAACACCCCAAGGACTCACTAGCACACACTCTAGGCCCGAAGAAGTGACAGATTCCTTATTTGTGTAACAGGGATCACATGTGACATCCCAAAACTCATTTGATTCTCTCGGTGAGGTATTCTTCTCATTATTTATATTCTTTAGACAAGGGATCAGAGGCAAAGGGAGTTTTAGTAACTTGTTCAAGGTGAAGCAGTAGGGAGGGAGCAGAACCAAGACTGGAACCAGTAATTCAGTTTGAGATGTAAGAAAACAAAAGATAGTGACCGAGAAATGTTCGCCAAATGGCTCGAATTGAATCCAGAGACTACAGGAACCCAGGTAGGAATCCCAAAGTGGCCACACTCAAGGGATCTGCACAGGAAGGCTCAAAAGGCTCCTCATCAAGGCTTTGGGCTTCATCTACAAGATGGACCTGCAGCAGAGGTGCCGTGGCAGGCTGTAACCTAAGGTTATTCTACAACCTTGCTGTAGCCCCATGGCGAGCAAGGTCCACTTCCTTTTCTTGAATCTAGGTGGGCTGCTGATTTGTGTATAAGCATAAGTGACGGGGCTTGATTCTGAAGCCATCCTGTACAATGTGGCACAGCTCCGACCTGTCATCTGGGGTCTTCCCCCCGGGCTCTGAGCTCCTCTTCAGTAGACAGTGGATGGCACTGATGGAGACTCAGTTCAGCCACAGTCACGAGGGTGTCTCTGCGTGTCCATTACTTTGGTGTCGTGGTAACAAAAACACCCGACGGAAACAGCAGCAGTATTTATTCTGGCTCATGGTTTCAGTCCATGGTTGCTTGTCCCATCTGCTTAGGGACAACACCATGAACAGTGGGAGCCTGTGGTGGGGGACGTTCCTCTCATGCCCGATAGAATGTAGGGAGATGGGGATAGGAAACAGACCAGGGATGATGCCTCCAGGAAGTCACCCTCCATGACCTACTTCCTCCAGCTAGATCCTTTTAAAGTGTGTACTGTCTCTCCAAAGTAGCACTTCCAACTAGGTATACAAGTCCCTAATGTGGGATCATTTGGGAGAGATGCTTCACATTCAAGCTGGAACCATCTGGATGGTCCCTGGTCCTTGCAAGTGAAGCATTCATCCTCCAAGCATCCCCAGCTGAGGTTCCGCATGGAGCTCTATGCTGCTCAAGTCCTGACCCACAAAGTTGGTGACTAACAGAATGGCTTCCTGTGCCCCTAGGTTTGGGGTAGTTTGTTGTATATCAGCAGGAACTAGAACGGATGCCGAGTTACACACAGTCTCTGTGCCTGGCATTGGTACTTCTTCACAGTCTAGAGAGGAACTGGTGGGCACTTGAACTAGACCTTTACTGGGAAACGAAGTGAGGAGAGGGGCCCGACAGACAGAAAGATAGAAGGATCCTGCTCGGGTGGTTTCCAAAGACCAGGCTTAACTGAGACTGGCCCCTCAACACTGTCCACAGATGTACATCCCGAGTCCTCAGTCTGGGCTAAATTATGGGTGAGTTACACTCAAAGCAGACTTAGAGGAAGCCAGCCAGGGAAGCTGGGTCCCTAGTGCTAGGGAACCCTTCAAAACAAGTCGCTCTTGAAAATATCGTAGGAGGAAGTCACAGGAGGACCCGGAAGACATCTGGCCCCCTGCTCTGAGCCTGGGGCTGGCACATAGCCTGTCTGAGGTGGGGCTGGAGATGGGCAAACCAAAGATGGGCCCTACTCTCCTGGGGTTTGTTTGTTCCTCACCTAGACCATTCAGAGGGTGTGTGTGTGTGTGTGTGTGTGCGTGTGCGTGTGCGTGTGCGTGTGCGTGTGTGTGTGTGTGTGTGTGTGTGTGTGTGTGTTTGTGTGTGGTGTGGGGAGGTGGCTTCTTTGCCACTTTCTTGGTCCTTATAGCAAGGGACCCTGATGCTCATGGGAGCTCTCAGGAACAGTCCCTATACCAAGAAAACTGTGACTATAAGTATGACAGCAAGGAACACCGGGGCCTCATGATCTTGCTCTGAACCCTAAGTTTTCGCCCTGCCCCTCATGCTGGCTTTGGTCATAGCTTCTCCACATTCCACAAAAATAACATCGAAGGACTTGAGAGCTTAGGTTCTCCAGCCTAAGCCTGGAATTCTCTCAACCCAGACTCTGCTCAGGCCTGTCGTATTAGGAGGGAGAGCTGCCCATCCTCTAGGACCTGGGAGTGAGGTGAAGAGCCTGGTCTGACTTTTAGGCTTTCGGCCCCTCTTCTGTTCCTGTGGGTGTTTTGAAAAACTAGGTGGTTCGGGTGTGTGCTTAGGGCATGATGATGGTGCCTGATCCACACCAGGACCCCAGGAAGCAGGAGCTGGCTGTTCTTAGAGGAGGCACGAATATGAGAGGAGTCAGGAATCCAGCTGCGTGAGAATCTGTGTTTAGTTCCCTGCTGCCCTCTGTGGCCTTTGAGGGCGCCCCTTCGAACATCTTACCCTATCAGCAGCTACCGAGAAGGATCTAGCATCCAGTTTCCCCCATGTAGACCAGGCTATTAAAAAGGATAGCCTGAGGTCCTTGGCATAAGAATGGAGTGGCACACGTCACTAAGTGATGACCATGGGAGCGGTGGCTCTCGGTGATAAGGGTCAGGGCGAAAGCTCTTGCAACCATCCTCCATGTAGGGATTCTCTTCGTTACCAACTGGAGGTGGAGGACCTTTTTCCACTAAGGATCACAGCAGGTGCGAGGCAGAGATGTCATGGTAATAGGCCTGCAAGGTTGGAGGGTTAGAATGTGAGGCTTCCTGTCCCTTCAGCACCCCTAAGAAATGGTGATCCATCATGTCCAATAATGGAAGACCTGTAACCACATTCTGACTACCAGGAATATAGCTGGACCCACCCACCCCTCTTGGAAAAGTTGGCCTGTTTTCTCATTGATTTCTTGAAAGGCGAAAGGGTTCCATGGATTCTCTGGTGGTGGTATATTGTGCACCCTGATAAAATTTGCTTGAAGTTCAGAGGACAGAATAAGCCCCTAGATCAAACATAGATTTCAGGCAGTGGTGGCACACACCCTTTAATCCTAGTGCTCGGGAAGCAGAGATATATCTGGATCTCTGTGAGTTCAAAGCCACCCTGGACTACATGAGTTTGACTCAGTCTAGGAGAGAAAGAGTCAGGCAGTGGTGGCACACACCTTCAATCCCAGCACTAGAGATCTCATGCCTTTGCTTGGGAAGCACACACGCCTTTAATCCCAGCACTAGAGAAGTTGAGACAGAAAGCGATATGGCTGGGTGGAGAAAGGAATATAAGGCACGAGGAGACAGGAACTAGAAGGCTTTTCAGGATGACGAGTCCTAGAGGTAAGACGTGGCAGGGGCTTGGTTCCTTTGTCTCTCTGATCTTCAGGCAAATTTTATCAGGGTGCATGATATCCCACCACAGTTGCTGGGAGAACTGGTGTGGAGCTGTGTTATGACGCTGAAGCCGTTTTTCTTTTCTCTGGAGACTGGTCCTGCGGTCAGCCATGGGCTGCACAAGGAGAGAGAAGCTGACCTAATTAGCTATGCCCAGAGCTGCCTGGTGACTGTGGGGACAGAAGGAAGATCCTTTCGGAGCCCTCCAGGCCTGGGGCGTGGCTTCTGAACTGGACCAGGCATCTTGTGGACCCCAGGCACTCATGGAACATAGCTAGATCCAAAGTCCCACCCCTCTCGGGTCTGTCTTCTGAGCCACACAGAGTACCTGTCTGCTGTAGGGATGCTTGGGCACTGCTCTGGCCTGAGGGACCAATGCTTCATCTAGGTTGTGCGGTGGGAACTTCCGTTCCCCTCTGGAACGCTCTACAGGCTGCTCTGTGCAAAAGTGTTTAGGGCGATTTAGATAACAGGGTTTTGAGAGTCCACTGGGGATGCAGGAATGGGGCTACCCAGTGTGCTGAACGCTGCCCAGGCAATGTGACTAAAATGTCTCCCTCCAGGGCAGAGGGATGGCACCAGGTATGGCCCGAAGGGGAG
Source organism: Peromyscus maniculatus bairdii (assembly GCF_049852395.1). Taxonomy (NCBI): domain Eukaryota; kingdom Metazoa; phylum Chordata; class Mammalia; order Rodentia; family Cricetidae; genus Peromyscus; species Peromyscus maniculatus. Next base: position 20,495,879 of record NC_134873.1, read on the forward strand.
TGGAATGGTGGTGTGTGTGTGGGGGGGGAGCATCACTCCCAGCATCGTATTCAAGTAGAGGGAACTTCTAAGCACAATTCTAGGGACACCTCCTGGAGGTAGGAGAAGCAGTCCCTGGGGCTGGGGACCACTCTGGGGACAGTGTTTATGGACCTCATGAATATTAGGGTCTCAACTATCTCCTCAGTATCCTGGAGGGCCTTAGATTCCATACTTGGGGAGGCTCCTGTCAGCCACAGAACGAAAGGAAGACTGGTAAACACTTCATCTGGAAAGGTAAGAAACGTTCACCCTCAAGGCCTAGAAGTCCATAACAAGGGGAGAGAAGGGCTTCTTCTAGGAGAGGCGGGGATGGGGGGAGAATGGAATTGTCTGTTTCTAGGCAAGATGGAGGACAAACCGATGTCCTGGGATGGTGGGGGTAGCACATCGAAGATGCACTTGGGAGAAGAAGAGATGAGACTGACCGTCAGTAGCGGCCCCCAGTCACCAGCTGGCTCAAAGACAGCCGTCCTCCAGAATGCAGAACTTGGGAGTTTAATCTGGTACTGGATTGGTGGAACCCTTACCCCGCCCTACGGGCACCCATCTCTCTAGCTCCAACTGCAAACAGGAGCCACGATCCATCCTGAGAGAAGGCTGGGCCTCTGCCCTGAGACCCAGCCCATCATCACCTTCTGACCTCCAACATCCTCCCTGGACATGAACATTCTGACCGTAACCATGGAAACTAGAGGGTGGCCATGGAGCAGTTGGAGGGCTGGTGAAGACACCTACATAATCACTTTCCCAGCAATGGCTCCTGTGTTCCGGGATCTGCTCTAGAAGGCTACGGCTGATGACCCATCAGAACACCGACCTCTGCTCCAGCTTCGTGCAAACGAGCAGATTTCTAGGTCCTTGACATCTTTCTCTGTAAGAGCGGAATATTAGCCAGGCAGTGGTGGCACACGCCTTTAATCCCACCCAGCACTTGGGAGGTGAAGACAGAGGCAGAGGCAGGTGGATCTCTGTGATTTCAAGGCCAGCCTGGTCTACAGAATAAGATCCAGGGTAACCAGGGCTACACAGAGAAACCTTGTCTTGAAAAACCAAAACCAAAACCAAACTAAAACACCAACTAACAACAACAACCACCACCACCCCCACACACAAACTGGACGTTAAGTTTTTTAAAAACATTTTAATAATTTTTGAATGAAAAACACTTGTGAAATGTGTCAGACTCTGCCTCGCCCCTGAACAGACCTGGAATTGCCCTGCGTGACCTCAGGTTGTTCTAAAGAACACTTTGCTGCCCCCAGATACTCAAACTCGGGCAGCCCTAGACTAGGTTCCCAGGAATCACCATGAAGGCTGAATGGCTTCCGCTCCAGGGTCTTTGGTTAGCTCCAAGAGTGATTTTCAGTGGCCTTCACAAGGAGTAGGCTAGAACAAGAAAGTCCCTGAGAAGAGGGGAGTTGGTAGGCAGAGCCTGGCAGTCTGTAATTCATATAGTCCAGCCCCCTTCCAATATAAACCAAGGTAGCAATGTGGTCAGGATCTGGAGCTATTGGGGACTCAGGTCTGGGAGCTATAGGCTCCAAGATCTATCTTTTTCTTTCCTCCTAACTGGTAGCAGCTTCGGCCTTTCTCTCTCAGAAGCTTGATGGGATCCAGGGCGCAAGCAAGGATGGCCCCTACCCAAGTGAAGGGGCCAGGAGTCCACAGTGCTACATTCTGCATGACAGGGCTTTGGCACTCTTGGTCTGGCTCCCATTGGCTGTGACAGTGGCATGATGAATGGGCATGAATCACACCCCGCTGACACAAGGGAGCATCTATGGCCAGTCTGAGTATCTAAAACCTAAGCATTTCCAGTCTAATTGGCAGTGATCACAGCCAACAGTTGCGGGAGGTACAAGTATCCTTAGCGACCTTTAGTCCATTGTGCGCATTCGGAGAGGGTGACGGAGGCCCAGGCAATGCAATGATTTGTCAAAGGTCAGAGCCACACCAGAGCCCTAGCAAGAGAGCAAGTGTGGGCCTGGCTGGGCCTTCTGTATCCCCCAACCCAGGGTCCAGGCCCCTTGGGTCCTCCAGGCAGGCAGCAGCTTCCGAGTTGCTTTCTCCTGCTGCTGTCCTGTGCATTTTAATTGCTTACACTTTCCCTTCTCATACCCTGGGGTAATTTTACAAAGGGCACAACTCTGACATTCAAACAAAGCACATACATTCTCAGGTCCTTTAAATCCCTTTGATTAGAGAGGGAAATAACAATTGCAAGAGAGGCGCACACACCATGCATAAAATTCATCTCGGCCATTCCAAACAGCCCCTGAGTTCCAAGGGGATCTTATCCATTTGAACCAGACCAAAAGAATCACCCTGCAGAGGGTCACATGCGGGCCTGAGATCACACAGCCGTCTGGCTGGTCTTTCTTGCTGTCTTGAAAGTCAGTAGTCTGGCTGCTTCTATCTGGAAGTGTTCACAGCACCCAGCACAGTGTAGCTGATTTTGAGAGAGAGAGAGAGAGAGAGAGAGAGAGAGAGAGAGAGAGAGAGAGAGAGAGAGAGAGAGAGAGAGAGAGAGAGAGAGAGAGAGAGAGAGAGAGAGAGAGCTCGCGAGCATGCACACGCGCAAAGGATTATGGGTGATGGGTGCAGTCAGGGACACAGTCCTTGTAAGCATATAGAGTGGCCATGGTGATGTGAATAAAAGGCAAGGAAAAGGGTCATAAGGTGGTCAGGACACTGACCACCTAGTGACCTGAGCAGGAAAGGCTAACAGACAGGCGTCAGACGGTGGGTTTACGGGACCTTGTTTTCTGGGGTGTGTGTGTGTGTGTGTGTGTGCAGAGAGTCAAGAGATGAAGGGGTCACAAAGGCCAGAGCTACCTCTGCCCTCTTCCACGCCTCGTGTGAATGACCACCTCTCAGGAGCCAGAAAGTCTGGAGCCAACAAAAAGGGAAGTGGTAGATGCGAGGGATGCTGAAAAACCCGATTCCCTCCCAGGAGAACCGCCCACCAGCAAGCCTCGGCATGCACAGCAGAGTCTCGGGGACACACTGTTCTCTTTGTTGGAGCAGAAATCTGTTCGGTGCTGATTATGCAGGCCGGTGAGTGGGCCTCTCTCGTTTTCCTCTCTAATCTGGAGTCCTACTCAGCAGGCACAATCGCAGGCAAGCGATCCTGGAAACAGAATAAGCTTTCTTGCCATCCATTGTTCTGGAGGCATTTAGTGCCTGCAAATTCCAGGTATAGAGGTATGCCACTGACTACATACTTCAGGGCCTCTGAGTCTCAGCCGGGGGACCTCACAACATGGGAAGAAGAACGTCCCTCTGACCTGCCTACAACAATGGGACCTGGATGCCCAGGAGCCTGCAGCAAAGGAAGACATTTGGTTCCAAGCATGCAGGTGATGTTTTAAAAGCTCTCACCACGCTACAAGGCATGCTCAAAACAAGCCAGTCACTGCTTCTGGTTTGGGGTGCTGGCCTCAAAGGCAGTGGATGGAAATATTCCTTTCCCTGATAGGGATGTATGCAACAGAGGTTGGCATAGATCTATGCAAGACTGAATAATATCCTTCAGATTTGGACATTTCTTTCCTTTGTATAAAAGTTATAAAAAGAACACTGTTTAGAGAAGTTTCAGGCCATCTGCCATGGTGAGGTAAGAGATGCCGCCAGGTCAGGGAACTTTCTGGATAAGAAGAGTAACATTTTTAAAGATTTAACAAATAGTCTTACTAGTTGGAAAAGGTAAGGCAAAAGTTTAGTAAATAAAAAAAAAGATCTAATTATTTAAACTCTTTTTTTGACCCAGGCCTTCAACCTCAACGTCAGCGACAGCACTGAGCAATGAATGAACGAAATGTGTTTGATGCAGAGAGGTGCCCTGGATGCTCACACTGCAGGACCACACTGTCTGTCCTCACCTTACAGAGTCTGCCAGTGCTGGGACAGCACGGTGCCTCTCAGCTGGGTTCCCTTCAACCTGCATGAGTCCCAACTACAGCCCCGGAGAAGCACACAGCCCATCGAGAAACAGAACCCAAGATCACCAGCTAGCCTGCTGCAGATGAAAGCTGGCTCCACGTGACCGCGCGGGCAGGCTCCAGGGACTTGTGGAATGAGTCTGCACTAACAGCCTCTCTGAGACTCAGAGTGACTCCTGTGTTCCAGATCCCCAAGCTGACCCAGTTCATCCTAATGCTGCCGCCCCCCCCCAAACTAGTGCAGGAAGCAATTTGAGCTCATCAAGATGCTCATCAGCTCCAGGCTGGGCCACCTCTGTTTCAGACAGCACGCCCAGACCCGGAGATGCTGTGTAGCAGACAGATGCTATTTCCACTTCTGTTCTCAGGGAAAAAGTGGCATAATCATGATTTATCAAAATATTCCAATCTCGAAAAGCATGTCAGAGTGCAACCTCACGCAATGAACTTGAAAAGGCTTTTTACTCCACGTGCGTGATTTGAGATCTGGATTTTCCCCCCCTTTCCAAATTGGTTTGAGGAGATAAGGCATTGGAGAAATTAAGTTTTTAAAAAATTATACTTCCGAACTTAAAATTTTTTAGAGCAAAAAATAAACCTAGATAACAACTTCCAAGATACCAAGTAGGTTTTTAAATCAGAAAAACTATGTTAAAGTGGTCCCCGAGTCACAGCTGTTGTCTAGCACATAAACATCATGTCATCACTGTTGGACATCTCTTCATCTTTCACTGGTGTGGAGCGTCAGGGAGAGAGAAGGACCAGGGGTCATAATTAGTGGTGTCTCTAAGCAGTGAAGACTTAGCTTTCGTGATGCTGATCCAAGTTGTCAGAAACACAAAGCTAGCGTGTAATACAACGCAACCAGGTGGAAGTGTAAATTCATAAGGCATAACACATAGGATGCACCGAAATAAGTAGAAACCACAGTAGCAAAATGTTCTTCATACGTTCCATAACTTAACCTGCCTCCCATCCTCTCTACCTTTTTTTCTGACTAGTTAAGAGTCCTTTAGATTTCCTCTAGACTTCAAAAGTCTGCTGCTTACCCCAAGTTTCTCTTCCATGAAGACCTGCTGGGCTCCTGTCTCTGGGCATCTTTATCTACCATGAATGTACCCGCCCTGTGTCCTTCCGAGCTGGTGTACTTTCAAGCACCACCTCTTTCCTTTCTCCTTCCCTGGCCATGCTAGGAAATGCTAGAAAGGGAAATGCTCAATCACTGATAACTCTTTGGTGGAAAGCTCATGGTCTACTTTTCAAGTGGGCAGCAACAAGGATTCACAGGTACAATAACATCATATAAAGCAAGACTCTTATAGGACTGAGTCCAGGACAATGCATTTGACCAATCAGTAGGCTAGCTTCCCTAGCCAAAGCCAACGTATCCTACTCATGTATTCTCTGATCCTCAGTCATGTAGAAGCAGCACATGGGAAAATACATCATAGCCACAGCAAGGTTGCTACACTGTTTTTTGCACCTTTCTAGGAAATGGCCAGGGTTCAGTAGAGCCAGGATCTCAAAGCCACCTTTGTCTTTCATGGGGTTGGGGATATACAAGTATTTCTCTGAGTCCTCACGGCCCGAAGATCTGTATCTTGCTGGATATGGTGACCCACACATAACCCCAGGATCTGGGAGTCTGAACAGCAAGCATGAGACGCCCACAAGTTTGAAACCTGCTTGGCCTATACAGTGAGACCTTGCCCAATTCCAAGGAGGTGGTGTGTGTAGTGTGTGTATGTGTACACATTGTAAGAGTGTACACACACACATCACACAAAATAACGTGTGTTCAGAAGACAATCTCAGGTGCCCATCCTTGGCTTCTGTCTTGTTTTGTTGTAGCATGGAAACAGGCTAGCAGACCCTTGAGCTTCTATGGAGTCTCACATCTTGACTTCTCATCTCCTCATTGGAGTTCTGGGATTATAGATGCGTGCTACTGTGCCCAGCTTTATGTGGATTCTGAGGACTGGCTTGTGCTGCAAGATCCTTACCCACGGAACCATTTCTTAGCCCTCCCAAGGAGTTGCGTTGCTCACATTGGATAATTCTGATTGCCCCCAGCCCAGGGCACATCACCAGACCATCCAGCTACAGCTGTTCGGTAACGCTGGAGTAAGAAAATCAACACCCAGCCTGGAAGTCTCAGTCTACACTGGCAGAGACAGGGCCTTGAGCAGAATGCTTGTCAAATGACTCCATTTTGCAAATTCTTCATGAGTGGTGGCCATGGGCCCTCTAAGTCCTTCCTAGTCACCCCAGGAAAGGGAGGAGGGGGAGGGGGCAACATTAAACACGCCACTGCCTAGCGAGCTGGGCCGTGAGAGATCCTGCTACCTACTGCCTGAACACACTGTGAGCCGCCAGGAACCAGATGGTAAGCTGGTGCACAGGCATGGCGTCGGCACGTGTACCACAAGATGCACGAACAATAAAGCCTTGCAAAAGGCTTTCCTTGGGCAGCTGCAGCAGAGGAAACAGTATGAGGCAGGACAGAAGGGTTTTCGGGAAAACCTGGCATGACCTCCTCAACTTGGCCACTGTATGCTGTGTATGCTGTGTCACTTTGAGTAACACAGAGTGACAAACCCAAAGATCTTCTGTCTCTAGTCTTTAGCCTCACTCGGGCCCTGCCTTGGGTCTTCTAGGGTGATTGTGCCTAACACAGCAGTCAGGAGCCAACGGGACTATTTCTTTTAAAATTAATTTAACTTAAGTGGCATTAGAAGTTCAGCTCCCCAGTCGTATGAGCCGCATCCAGAGTTTTCCGTAGCATTTTAGCAGCATGGTGTAGGACAGCTCCATCACTGCTGAAGATTATGGGCTGTGGAGAGATAGGTTCCAGAATGGTCCCAATTTTCTTAGCTTTGCAAAAAGCATGAGGAAATCTATGTGCTGGCTACCGCAGCATCAAGTTCTCTTTCCAGGTTCCTCCACAACCTTGTAGCTCTTTCGGCACCCCAGAGGAGGGGCTCCCCTTGGCCCCAAAAGCCTGAGGTAAACGTAGAGGTGGATGAAGGGAGTCCGAGATATCTGAGAAAGAGCTGCTTCTGCCCAAACTTCAGACTCTCTGATGTTCATTAAAATCCTTGCTAGATGCCTTAGTCACTGTTCTATTGCTATGAAGAGACACCACGACCAAGGCAACTCTTAGGAAAGAAAGCATCTAACTGGGGGACTTGCACACAGTTTCGGAGGGTTAGTGGTAGTTCGTTATCATCATGGCAGAGAGCATGACGACATGTATGCAGGCACTGGAGCAGTAGCTGAGAGCTACGCACACACACACACACACACACACACACACGTATATGTGTGTGTGTGTGTATATATATATATATATATATATATATATATATATATATATATAGAGAGAGAGAGAGAGAGAGAGAGAGAGAGAGAGAAAACATCTGGGCCTGGCATGGGCTTTTAAAACCTCAAAGCGTATGACACACTTCTTCCAACAAGGCCACATCTACTCGAACAAGGCCATACCTCCTAATCCTAAACCTTTCACATAGTGCCAGTCCTTGACACTATTCAAATAATTAAGCACTCAAATAATGAGCCTATGGGGCCCATTCTTATTCAAATCACCACTCTAGATTTCTTAGCGATGACTTTTATATCCAGAATGTCAATTAACCCCTTCCTTAATATTTGAGGTTGAGAATTCATAGGCTCTTACTCCATGCTCACATGTAACTACTATATTGTGTACTGTAAATCTGCAAAGGACACAGATTGTTCAGTTCGTATCAGATACACAAAAGGGTACCTATGTATCATCCCATATCTGTCATCCATTAATTTGCTTGACTACAAGAACCATCTCACTATGCACAAGTATATAAAAACATATTGTGAATTTTACACTGGAAAGAAAAAGCCTAAGAGTCTAGCCTGAAATCTTAAGTTGGCCTTCCCTAGACCAAGCGGTCCCTAATACTACTCAGTCGATGTTCCATCCTTGGGCAACTTTATGGTGGCATAGGTTCCCACCCTTGACCACTTTGCGCTCCCAGCTCAGATGAACCCCATGTCCTGTGCACACTTTGACAGCTTTGGCCCAGCTACTCTTTTGGGATAGCTGAAAATTTCCTTCTTCCCCATGGGGCTCAAGGTTGTCTACCTTCAGGACCCAGTGGAAGACACTCCAGGGTGCAGGGACCTCCCCAGACACCCCAGTCCTCTGTGCCGGTCCCTCCTTGAAGTGTCTGCAGCACCTGCAGTTCCTGGCAGAGATGGGGGGGGTAAGTTCCCTATTTATTTTGTGAACTGCACCTACAGAAGGCTAATCTTGTGGGGGAGCCTCCTATACGCCTGTATACCCGAATTCTTTCAGGTCCATTCAAGCCCACGTGCCCAGGTAACTGCCCAGTCCTAGGAAACCCTGGATGCCTGTCCTGGCCCTGAAGTAGTGGAGATTCTGTACCGAGTAAGGGGAGGAGGAATGCAGGGAGGGTGGACCAAAGGGACAGTGTGCCAGAGAGGCAAAACATGGACAGACTGCCAGGGAGAAAAAAAGAGTGAGTCTCTTTCATCCTGTGTTCAAGTGATCACCGCTGCCAAGAAAGAAATCAGCTCAGCCAAGATACCCAAGGCCTGAAGGGAGCCAGGATTTCCTACCAAGAGAAACAGTACTGGGCAGGAGTGACTATGATTGGACATTAAGTCATTTGAAAGGGCTTGCGGTTTAATCCCCACCCCCCCCACCATATGAGAAACTCGTGACTCTTATATGGTTACAGAATAAATATAAACGTGACTTCCTCTTCCCAATTTACAGGGCTGACTTCACGTGCTTCCTCGGCATTTCTGACGGTCAACCATTCTCCTCGATGCTGGAGTGTTGGGAGGGTCAGAGCCTCACCTGCCCCACTCCCTGATCTGTTTGTAGGGCTCGGTAGGTATTAGAGACACTCTGAGAGAAGCACAACAGTGCACGGAGTGGGTGCAGGAGCAAACGCCCACTTGTCTGTGTTCGGCCAATACTGCCAGGGAGGCCAGGCATGAGAAAAAGCTATGAACAGCACATCACAGAGAGCTCCCTGGCCTGACCCCCTACAGCAGCACAGCCCCCTCCCTTCAGCTTTGGAGACCCTCTGAGGCCTCACATCTTAAAAGTATGCGGGGAGGTCACTGCCATACTCTGGGAAGGGAGCTGGTGCATGGCCTCCTCATGGGCAGAGAGCCGGGCCATTTCTGCGTGCCCCTTTCTAAATTTGAGAGGACTCGCAGGGAACAGAGGCAGGAAAACAGGTAATTTTTTTTAACAATCTGGTGATGTTCTGGGTCTTCAATTCAGAGGTAGGATGGGATCATGCCTGTGCATATCATTGTTACTTTAGCAAAACGTATCTAAATGTTACACATATTATTTCAAATATATCTTGTCTTGTAAAAAATTGTCTGTGGTATGCAAGAAAGCAAAAAAAAAATCACCAATTTAAGGTTGTTCTCACTTAGCTATGCAGCTCAGCATATAGGGAAAGCCGACATCCTCTTTGCAATGGGTGTGCCCCTCTCATGCCCCAAGGCCTGGCAGGCACAGCGGAGGCATCCAGGTGGAAAGATCACTCACCCGAGTCCACGCCATAGGTGACTGGCTGTACTTGGGCACGGGGACCAGGCAGCGGCTCCAGGATTTTGGTTCATAAGTAAAAACAAGCACTGGGGGAAGAACAGCTGGTGTTGAGTCTGGTGCTAGGATTAGTCTGCAACGCTAATCACAAGAAGTGGAAAAAATTAGGAGGTCCTGCCTGCCAAGGAGGTTTTCAAACACACGCGAGTGCGGCAGGCATGGTGGGATTAGATTCTCTCAGCGCCAATTGAAGTAGGTGTCCGCGAGTGAGAGCCTGCTGCTGAGCGTCACATCCCAGAGCTCCGGTTCCGACACGGTGGAAAGAGAGCTGCCACCCGGCTGGAGGGGTGGGAACCGTCGGAGGGGTGGGCAGTGTGAATTTCCAGTGCCCCTCTCTCTCTCTGATGCTCTCTGAGACGCTGAAACCAACAGAGAATGGGGAAAAAAGAAAGAAGGTCCCTGGTCTTGGGAGACACAGCAGGATGTTATTACACCAGCTGCAGATGGCTACCCAGGGCAGAGGGGGATGGACACTGTTTAACCTAGGGTTTCTATTGTTGTGATGAAACACCATGACCAAAACCCAAGTTGGGGAGGACAGGGTTTATTTGGCTTACACTGCCATATCACTGTTCATCATCATCCAAGGAGGTCAGGACAGGAACTATAAACAGAACAGAAACCTGGAGGCAGGAGCTGATGCAGACAGAGGCCAGGGAGGGGTGCTGTTTACTGGCTTGCTCCTCATGGGTTTCTTTAAGAACTCAGGACCAACAGCCAATGCCCTACAGCTGGATCTTATGGGGGCATTTTCTCCATTGAGGGTCCCTTCTTTCAGATAACTCTAGTTTGTGTATCAAGCTGACATAAGACTAGCCAGGGCAAGCACTGTACAGCTTTCCGTGAGATGCCATTCAGGACGTTCACAACAGTGAACAGGGAAATCCAGCAGCCAACCGAAGACAACCCCATACCTCAGCAGCAGCACTGTAACCTGCCGTGGGACCAGTGACAACAATGGCCTGGAACCCCCTCAGTAACAGCATGGCAAGGTGTGACTGGGGATTCCTATGACCTCCTGTGACCACCCTTAAGGGACAACTTCCAATGAGTTTCCTTCTACCAGTGGATTCGAGGCAGCATTAGTCACAGGAACCTCAGGTTAGGGTTCTGTGGGGAAGGAGGTCAGAGCCCCAGGGGACGAAACAGGTATTCCCACATCCCCAGAGCCAGGATGGAGATGGGCCAGGAAACAGACATGAAAGACTCCATGACTGTAGTTGGGTATGGGGAGAAGACCAAGACATGAAGAATAAAAGTGGTGACAGGTCTTCAGATACTAATGCCTAGATGGAGTTGAGGGAATCTAGAATCTAGCCGCCTCCTCCCTCCATAGTTACCACTAGCCAAAACTCACTGTATTACTGCACCACCAGGGTACCATTTAAGGGTTATTCGCTCTATCACTAGGCCATGATGAAGGGTCATCCACACCACTGTCAAGCCTTAAGGAAGAAGGAAGCACTTCTAGAGAGAGCTCAGCAGTCCCCAGGAAGGTCCCTGCAGTCCAATCTCTTGGAAAAATATGCCCGAGGGGTATTCATGACAAGTCACATGCTTCATGGCAGCCTAGGCTGGTCTTCGTTCAATTGGTCTGCACAGATCTGAAAAAGAGGCTTGGCTGTGACGGGCCTATTCCCACCCAGCATCTCCTTAGGGTCACAAGAAGACGTTTCCTCGGAGGAACAGCTGGGACAGATGTTCCCAGCATCCTTTCCCGCCCATCCCAGCTCCCCTAAACCCTCATTTGGGTGTTGCTATTTGCTTCTACAAAATGTAGAGCTTTTCAAAAGACATCCAATTTCCTTTGTTGCTATTCAGTTGCCATAGTCAATTAAAATCTATCAATGCCCCTGAATAAATTTGTGCTAGGTGAAGAAAGAGTCCCGGCACAATCTCGCGACATGATCTCTATTACCTTATGTTACTTTAATAGCTAGAGTAATAGTTTGTTATTAATGGAATTAAGCAATTTAGCTCAAGCTTCCCAGAGGTCTTTTAAGACAACTATTATAATTTGTATTCTCGGATTTTCCATTGAGTAGACGCCATGTGTTTTACATTACTTGCTAATGTTTCAAGAGATAGCAGTAGTATATTTAATATCTGGCTTTGTTTAATGATTCTAACCCTCTTTCAATGTTGGTAAGTGCTGCTGGAATTCAGAGCAGTTGAAAAGTCTACACTGGTACAAATAATTATCCCGAATATTGAATATTATTCAAGTCAATTTCAATTGGTACCTGCACTTTGCCATCTATCTGTCCTTAGGATTAGACCCAAAAATGTGAGTGTGGTGTGTGTGTTTAAGTTTTCTCAACAGAAAACAATCTCCTGTCCCCAGCGAGAAGGCCAGAAGACAAAGCATTTGCTTCTAGTACCCACACAGACGCATACATGGGCGCGCATGCACCCGCACGCATCCACGGCTCACACTAATTTAGCATATTTGAATAGAGTCGTATTTAAACAAGGATTTCAAAAATGTTTTTTTGATGGTTGCAAAACCTGTTTTTAGAAGAAATAAATGTATTCACTGCATTATGAAACAGCTTGAGAAAACAAGATCTTACAATGTACACCATCTCTGTATTTAAATAGTTTCATTTCTATTCATGAGCTCCTTGATTAGATACATGGAAAATATCATCAGTAAAATATGAATAATTCTGACAAATTAATAGCCGATTTTTTTAAAATGAAAATATGTGTAAGCATCTCATTCTCATTAGATAAAGCTGCCATCGGGGGTATATGAAAATTGTGGTCTGCCTGGCTGTGGTACAGCAAGTGTCAGAGACAGCAAAGCCCCTGGCCTGGGACCTCCCGGGAGCTTTGCTGGCTGTAAAGGGAGTGTGCCGCTGGCAGACCAGGTTGGGGCAAACCCAGCTCCATGCTTGTGTAGCAGCACTTCCTGCCATGATGGGAAGGAGGCAGGGCAAGATGGCTGAGCGATGAGATGCTGGAGCAGAAAAAGCAGCTTAGAGATCATCTTGTCCGATGGCCCATTAGATCTTGGCCTGTTTCCATCGTAGCAGAGGAAAGAGAGGTGGAAGTAACTCCCTTTTCAAGGCTACCCAATACATCCGAGAGAGGCTGGATTTGAAGTTTGGTGTGTGGGCTCCGGATCCAATGCTATTTCTATGCCAAAGTCTCATCGGGTGTATGAGTGGCTGCATTTTGCCAATGACCGTGGTGGCCAAAGGGGGCGGGCACACTGACTTAAAGGTCAGTGCCTTTGAGAAGAGGGAACGGCACGGGAGCTAGGAAGTGCTGAATAGCGAGCACTTGCTTCAAACCAAAGACCAGCGTGCACTTGGCTTTGGCACTAACTCTGTGCCCTTGGACATGTCATCTAAAATTTTTGAACTTCTACTGACTCATCTGTGAAAATGGGAACAATTCCTACTTGGTGAGGTTACTGCAGGGCACTCAAAAGGTTATATGAGGACTCAAAAGGTTATTCCCAACACCCAAGAAGCAAAGGCAGGTGAATCTCTATGAGTTTGAGGCCAGCCTGGTCTACATAGTGAGTTCCAGGCCAGCCGGAGTTACATAGTGAGACCCTGTCACAAACAAAACAACACAAAATACAATGGGTTTCACCACAGAGAACACTTCACACCGGCTCTTATTAAAGGAGGGTACTTTAAGGCCATGGAAAGACCACAAAGAACTTGGCAGAGTTCAACTCGCTCAACACATCTCTTCCTTTGGGACATCAGTGTCCCTGCCAATCAGCCTTTGGGTTGCAAACGTGCTATTCAGAGAACTCCAGAATATCCCTTGGAGTCTTGTGTACGCATGTCCATGGAGAGCCCCAGTGGACCTCTCTGGTCCTCTTAGTCCCCCAATTCCCATTGCAGAGGTGAGAAAACTGACTGTTACAGCTCATTTCCTAAAACCAGGACCATTCTCTCATGTGTTGCTAGGTGGTCAATGGCATCCTTTAACTCAGGTATCGGGCCCAGTCTGCTGAGACCTTACGACCTGCTGTCAAACAGCTGGTACTGGGTGGGCACAGATGTTTTATGGGGTGGGGTGGGCAAGGCTGGAGGCCCTGGTCATGTGCAATGGAGGAGGCTATCAAAGGTTTCTTTTCTCTTCTGGACCTAGACGTGTGGCCACCAGAGAGGCAATAGTTGGTTTTGTCTTGGGCCTGTCCAGCGAGGATGGCGGGAAACAAAGTTCTGAGTGGAGAAAACAGCGTATGATTGGCATGGTGGTGGGAAGCACCAGGTATGAGCTCTTGTGTGTTTTCAGCATGAGAGAAGCAAGTGTCTGTATTTGCCTTGGCCGACAGGGAACGCTGGAATCTAATAGTGTGATGGGGGTCAGTGAGCAGGATGAACTTGGAGAGATAGGAGAACTCAGTGGTCACTTGGGTTAGAGCTGTTGAAGGCCCATGGAGAAAGCCAAGAGCGATGGGGAGTGGGGAGGAAGGACACATAGGGCACAGGTAGGAGAGAGAGCCCAGAGTCTGGCGTCTGGCACAGAGAGGCAGAGAGGGAAAGCTGGAGTATGCCTCGGTGACTTAGGTCTGAGGAGGTGATGCTGCCATTCTTAGGAGTTGGGGGGCACAGTTGGAGACAGGGCTTCAGGACAGAGGTGAGTCCAGGCAGGTCTAGGGTACCCGAGGGGCACTCTGGTTGGTGGGGAGGGTGGACGGACATGTGGGACAGGAGCTTAGGGACAGATCTGGGAGCTGCCAGTTCATAGGTGAGGGACAGAAGATCAATAGTACTTGGAAGGCTGGAAGCGAGTGATAAGGGATTCAGACCACTCGGCAGGGATGAAAGAGACCACCAAAAGTAAGAGGATTAGGAACCGTGGGCCGGCACACCAGAGAACCGTACACCTCTGCACGCTACCAGCACGAGTCTTAGACTCCGGGGCTCAAACTCAACACACCGAAACCCGAGTCCATCACTACCGAGGCTCCTCAGGGCTGGCCCGTACTCCTTTTTTGGAGGGCTTTTGCCAAACAGGAGGAAGAAGGGCTAGAGAAACTTGTTCTGGGTCCCCGGGCAGCACGTAAGCTCCCAGGTTCTAGAAGGAACAGCTCAGGAAATGTTATTACCCAAGGACCCACCTGTCACAGGGCTTGAGGCAATGAGGGACCTTGTTAAAAAAAAAAAAGTAAAGAAAAAGTTCTGTGCCACTAGGGGCCCTTTGCCCTATTAGTAACCATGGGCTTCCCTACAACAGGGATGGATGCCGTTCTCCCTGGAAACAGAGAGTTTCGCTCTCAGATCTGATATAAGGAAGGAGGGAGGGGTAGAGCTCAGTCTGTCTCCTGGATTAGCCTAGGCAGCCTTCCAGAGCCTGCAGGGACCCTCATGACCCAGCTGCTGGCATAGGGGAGGGTAGGCTGGGAGCCCATCCTTTTAACCAGCCCTGAGGGGGAGCTGGTGCATAAACCAGCCTTCATATTGAACGGCTGCCACTCTGTTTACTTTCATAAGCCCCAACTTCCCATAAATCCAAGTCAGAATCAATCATCTTTTATGGGAGATATTAATGGCAATTCCATTATTTAAATCCAATCAATGCAGACTGCATCCCCCCCTCCTCTATTGTACTGAAGCCAAGTAGAGGGGGGGGCACTTTTGACCAAGCAATGGAAAAAAAAAAAAAAGATCCAATGACCTTGCTCACATCTCAGTACTGCAGAAAGATAACCGTGTAGGAAAAAGGATTCAATTTCTCTCCGTTTCTCCTGTAGAGGAGGGAGGTTTTAATTCCACTGGCCTAGGAAATACAAAAATTCTTCTCTTGCATTTATTATGAGCTGTCCGAGTACTGTCAGGGCTACTCATCATCACTGCTTTCATACAGAGCTGCTGTGTGTGATCTACGGCTTCCCAATCAGAGAAAAGAAACACACGTACTATGAACCCGGCTCTTCCAGGAACTGGCTTCAGTGGCCTACAAAATAGCTCATCTGTAGCCCAAAGAAGTGGAGGTTTGTATTTACTCCCAGAAGTAAAAAAAGAAAGAAAAATGGATAGAAAGATACAAAAACTAAGAAAGAAACTGAGTGGTCCAGGCGGCCAGCAGAAACCTCTAAAACAAAATAAAACAAAACAAAAATGCACCTGTGTAGTCTCCTGGCCAGAGGCACCCCTTTTCCACAGACTTTGACAAGTGAATGCATGAGTGACCTGTGATAGGCAGAGCTGGGGGCTTGCATCATCTGTGGATTTCTGGGAGAGCCCACCTAAGCATGAGGGCCCGGGAGCTACAGCCAAGAGTGTTTTCTCAAACCTAAGCCTGTAACCTGGGAGTTGACAAAATTCTCTTGGCATTACTTAAAAGGCACGCCACTCCTCTTTGTGACTCCCTGCCTCCTGGAGAACTTGGCATCCCCTCCATAGGACTTCACCCCCTCCTGAAGAATACCTGACTGCTTAGTGGGATGGACTTTTCAACGATGCTGCTCTGGTCACACACCTGTCTTCCTGGCTCCACAGGAGCCACACCCTTGGCTTGGGGGTCCCTCATCAGTTGCTACACTCACCCCTAGACTCCCTACACTCCACCAAGATGAGACCCTTGTCATTAATGCGAATGCTCTTCTCTCTGGAGGCTGCCTCGGAGACCAATCCAACAGGACAGGATTCTGAACACACTTCAGTGTGGCAGGAGAAGTAGGACTTCTGATTCACCCTGCCTTCAGAGGCATCTGGGGACTAGCTCTTCTCTATTTCCACTCAAAACAAAACAAGGGAAAAATGGGCTTAAATTGCAGCAAGAGAGATTTAGGTCAGATAGAAGAAAAGCCTGCAGGAGCCACTGGAACGGGACTTTGGGAGCTGATGGAATTTCCTTCCCTGGAGATCTCTGGGCGGAGGCTTTAGTGTCAGAGACAACCCATCCCCAGGGCTTACTGGAGATGGAGGAAGATGGCCGGCTAACAAGTCCGCCTCTGAGAAGGCTTCTCCTCCAGGAACACCACTTAGCAGCCCAGAGAACCCCTCACCGAGAACCACAGCCATTTGGATATGAACATGTCTGCCATTGAGCATCCGTCCCCGGAGCTCTTAGGTTTATCCTCTCTGCCGTCTCTCCCAGAAATGCCATGCTCTCTGCCTTGTGACAAAAGCCAGTTTCTCTCATGCCTGCTATTGGGGCTGAACAGCGTCCTTGTCCCTGTCTACAATAGTGTTTCCTTCCCTGTCCATCCAGCCACAGCCAAGGCACACTGAGTTCTGTCCCAGTGGGCTGGAGCGACAATTCCCCAGCCTCCACAGGACCGGCTAAGCTTGAGCAGGAGAGGAGAGGAAGTGCTAGCCTGGAGCAAGCCTCTGAGCACACATTTCTGGAGATACACTCTCTCTTCTGTATGGCAAGAAACAGGTAGTTGGTTTCACAATGACCACCAGAATCCTAGACGATTCCAAAGGAGGCCTGGGGGCAGGTTTGTGGCAGCCTGCAACCCACGTGTGGGATTTTCAGATGTGGTTTCACGTAGGTGACACGCTCCGCTCTATTTCCTCTCCTACACTCGTTCTCACTCCTGTTTTGATTTATGATGTCTTAATGGGTCCCTCTGTGTGTCCCCTGAATTCTCTTCTAGAACCAAGAAAGGATGGTGGAGGGGGGAGAGGGGGGTGGGTGTTGGTGTTTCATGCTCTTTCCTGGCTAGGGGCTGGGTCTAGCCTTTCCAGGCCCCAGGTATGAAAGTGGCAGCTTCCTTTCTAGGACACTCATGGTGGGAAATGACAGGCAATTGGAATTGGTCATGGGAGAGGCAGAAGATGTCCAGGGTAGAACATATCCCCCATCCTGAAGGCAAAGGGTTCAGTAGCAGCAGGGTATGCCACTGTGGTAGCCTGCCCATCAAGTCTGGGCCAGCGCCTCCCGAGAGGCAACACGGTTCAAGGGTGGATGTGAGAGGATGGGAGGTTGGAATGAGGGGCTCCAGCTGCTTTAGGCACTTCTAGGAAGAAGCATGTATTTGCCTGCTCCCACACTGGCCAGTCCTGACTACCCTGCTGGCTGCAGGAGAAGTTAAAGAGGCAGGAAGGACCTCACCCTGGGGCTGGTTAGTTCAGCTATTGAGAAATAAGCACATCTAAAAAAAAAAAAAAAAAAAAAACCACCGTGGCCACCTTTATCACACAGCCTGGCCACAGAGGTCCATGCAGCATTCCAGATGTGTGACAATAACATATCCACCACCCCACCCTGATCCTTGGAGCCAACAGCTCAAGACTCCGGTTGCCCGAGAAGCCTGGCGAGAATGTTACGTAAGTCCAGGCCTTGGGAAGGATCCTGTCCACTGCGCCATCATTCAGGAGAAGGAAGAATGGGGTCTGTTAGCAATGAGGTTGGAACCCCGAGGGCCTCCGAAGTGGCCCTGAAGATACAGGGCGGAGCCAGCTCTGTGGGTAGGGTGATGGATCAGGCAGGGGAGGGGCACTTTCCATAGAGCTAACTGGTCCTAAGTACCAGTCATAGCCAGAACTAAGATATATGGTATAGTGCCCCCCCCTCCCCCCCTCCCCCCTCCCCCCTCTTTCCTCCTCCTCCCCTGAGCACAGCCAGAGGCTGCAGTCTCGGCCCAGTAGACAGAAACCAATATGTCTGTTAGAAGATGGACATTCAGGTCTAGTGTCCTGAAGAAATCCCCTCCTGCCTCCTCCATGGTACCCCTGGTTTGGCCTCCAAATATCACTAAGATGCCTAACTACATAACTACCCACCCAACCAGGCAGATGAATCTATACAGGTGTCTCTTGGAACCCAACCCAATCAGGGGCCGGGGGTGGGGGTGGGGGGGTGGGGATGGGCCTCCTAATACTGTTTCACTGGGGAGTCACAGGTCACACAGACCCGGAGGGCGTGAGACACTGGCTAATTGTGACCGCCCTCATGTCATATGGACCTGGATTCCAGACCCAAGGTTCTGATAAAATGACTCTGGCAAGTTACTTAACATCTCCCCCTGATCTAAGCGGATTCCTCTGTAAAGAGCGTGGCAGTACTGACAGGTACAGGACTGGGGTGATTGGGGTGGGGTGGGGTGGGGTGGGGCGGGACCCAGGGGCAAATACGGCACTCTGTGTGTATTTCACTACACAGGCTTTCTCCTGCCTGAGCTCAGGGGCAGGTTACCCAGAGGAGGACAGGACTGAGCAGGGCTCTTAGGGACAGGCAAAGGACACTGGAGGTGAGCAGGGGACTGCCCTTCAGGAGAGAACCTCCTCACGGCCACACCCCCACCCCTGCCAAGCCTCATTTAAATGGATTATTGTTTATTGGCAGCTTATTCCATCTCTCGGGTTATGAATTATTTACCAGATAATGACTTCATAATTGTTAATGAGAGATGCCCCCAAGGACATGCTGACATCTCTTCTAAAGCCACAGTGCTAATTGTGGTGGAGTCCCAGCAGCTCTCATGGGGCCATATCCAGTGTCACTCCCAGGGACAGAGCCTGACAAGCCCTTGGGGATCCAGTGCATCCAACCACTCATGATACGGGTCAAGAGGATGGGCTCCAGTCAGTGGGAAGGGATGTGCTTCCATGGGGAACAGAAAAATGGATGCATCTTGGTGGCTGTTTGGGATCCTTGTGTGTGGGAGGAGGGCCACCCCAGCCTCCTAGACACAGAAGTCACCAGCTGACAGGTGTTCAGCCAGCCAGGGCAGCAGGATGCCGGACTATAGAGGGATGTGGAGAGACATACCCAGGACAACTTCTTTGAAGGTACTCTTGGTCCTCAAGAGAGCAGGAGTTGGGTCTCCATGCTCTGCCCTTGCTCCTTGGACTAACCGCAAGTCTATATAGTGCCATCCTTTAGGCATGAGTCCAGACAGTACTTGACGATGTTATCTCATTTAAGGCTTACGCATACCCCACGAAGTAAACACTTTCAGAACCCCTATTCACAGCTGAAGCAACTGAGGCTTGGGAGTTACACACTGTGCCGGGAAACGGGAGACAATGTTGGTATTTGAATCCGGGCCGTCTGGTACCGACAACCAGGCTCCCAACTTCCACAGCTCCCTAGAAATGTCTCTTTCGAGAACGAAAGATTGGACGAACGCATGACTACAGAATCTACTTGTCTCCATGTGGCTGGAATGTGAGGCTTTATATCAAGGGCCTGGGTTACAAGCAAAGTTTAGGGAGATCTTCCTGACTCCTACACACCATGAAGCATATTTCCAAGTCACCACCTTCATGCCACACCTCTGACAGTGTCCTAGAGATGGAGTTCCAGCCACTGCCCTCTAGAGGGTTCTGCAACAAGACCGGCCTGGGACCCACTACCGGGGAGCATGTCTACAGTTAGTCAGCAGTTCCTGGTGCATGGGCTCTGGCTCAGCTCTGCAGGGTGGCCCTCACATGCCCAGAGCAGGCCAGCAAGTAGATGAGGAGCCAGATACACAGGAAACAGTGGGGGGCCCACAGCAGAGAGGGGCCCAGGGCTGAATGGGTCCTGGGGGTGCCCCAGCATCAGGTCTTCACTCAAAGAAAGAGTTCTCACAAGAAGCACTGTTCGAGGAAAGATGAGATACTGAGGTTTAAGAGGCCAAAGCGCTCCAACGAGTACATTAGCCCAGGAGTCAGGACTGGAGCAAAGTCCATCCGTCACTGGCTGGCACAAGGAAGAGCTTTCTCATTGGATCCCAATGTGTCAGCAATGGCACCTAAGCGCGTGCCTATGGAAGATGGCAGAGCACTCCAAATGCATGTTAGAAAGCCTCAGAACCGGTGTTAAATAAATAATCACACTCTCTATTCTGGGATGGAGAGGCAGGGTACCACTCTACGTGCTAATGGGAGGGTGGGGCTCCGGGGCTGGCCGGGATCCCTGCACAAGCACGCACATCCCTGAGTACTGAGCTCCAGGAGAGCCCTTCTGAAGAATTTCTCTGTGTTCTGATTTTATTTCCCACGGTCAGCATCTGCCTGGGTACCCGGGGAAGGGGCGGGAGTTGGGTTAATTGTTACCTCTGTGCTGTTATTAGTTTACTTTGTAAAAGCAGAAATAGGCTTTTAATGATTTCTTTTTTGTTGTTGTTGTTGTTGCTACCTTACAAACCAGATGCTTTTATCTAAATGAGTTGCTACAAATCAAAGGAAGGGCCCAGGAGAGTTGCTAGGCTGCTTCTGTCTTACATGGGTGGGGAGGCAAGCTTATGCTTGGTGAATGAGGCTTAAGCATCTCCATCCTCTCCACAGCCAGCTTGCTTATAATCGAGAGTAAAAATACCAATTTGGCAGCTGTAACGGATGAGCTTCTGAGTGGCCTAGATCAGAGGATACAGAAGCAAGCATCATGGTCTCCAGGATGTGATGGTACTTCTGTTTCCAATGTAAGCTTTGGGTTGGGGATTCTTCTCCCACGGTTCCTGAAGTACTACTCCCCGGGCTTAGCATGGTACCCGGCGTTATAGAAACTGCTTTAGAAACATTTGTTAAGCATGTTCTCCCATAGCACTTCGGGTAAATTCTTGTTGCATCCTCCCCACGTGCTAACAGTGTGTTTAGTTGCTGGTCTCCCCGCAGGAAAGCTCATTAAGGATAGAGCATGGGTTGAAGCTCTCTGGCTAACAGATGTGGAATGATACCCAGTGTGTGGCTGCCCAGAGGTGCTTCAAGGAACGAAGCAATGAGTACCGTGGCAACCCTTTGCCTCGCCGTGTACAGAGTGTGCATCCTGCAGCCTCGACGGCTTCTGGCACTGTCTGTTCCAGGAAGAGGTCATGGCGGGGAGAGTGGAAGAGAAATTCGGGGCAATAAGAGAAAAGTTTAAAAGAATATCTTATTTGTTTTAAGGAGACAGTATCTCAATATGCAGCCCAGGCTGACTTCCAACTCCAGATCCTTTGCCTCCTTGGTACTGGGCTTATAGGCATATACCACCAAAATGGATTAAAAATCACTTTTGAGTGGTTTTTAATTATGGGCGAGGTCACCTATAATGGATGAAGATCCACACGTTTAAGAGTATGGCCACTCAAAAATACACACCTGGTCCTTTACTAGAGCAAGGCTGGCAAGGCCACTATGACCCTAGTCCTTTTTTTTTTTTTTCCAAATTAAAAAAAAAAAGTATTCCATCCTAGGCTTCTCACAGAGTCCAGGCTGGGGTTAACTTCCACGCCTCGTTCTCAGCCGTCTTCACAAAGCTTTTCCCAACTGTTCCCAGCAGTCCTGCAGGCAAGGGTGCCTACAAGCTTCGGAAGGGCACTCAGAAAGTCAAACTCAGACACAAAAACAAACCCCGAGGTTCTCAGAGACGCTAGCTACTTCCAGCCTAGGTGACACACGCGCTTCTGCAGACAGAAGGAACGGGGATGTGCCCCTTCACCCGACCCATCACCGGGTAAGTGGGATTTCTATGCACATACAGGCTCTGTGCCCCCTGGGTCCTTCCAGGGTCTCTCCTGCCTTCTGGTGGCCCAGGTAAACAGGTGACAGTTTGAATCGGGAACAGCAATTCAAGCTAGATACCCTTCTAGTGAGAACAACTCAATTAGAACTCCTGGTGGACAGACCTGGGCCTCCAGAATGGGCAAAGCTGCCTGGGTTGTGATGCTGTGCCCTGAAGCTGGACGTTGTGGGCCAGGTGGTATGGCTGATCCCTTCCTTCAGTGTGCCCTCATAGTCTGCCCTCAGTTTCTTCTCATTGTCCCATATGGTTTTCTCCCTCAGTGTCCCCAGAGTCCCCTGACAGGAGAGTTCGGAGTTAGGCTCACTCTGTGGATGCTCCCACAGTTCCTGGGAGATTGGACTTGAAGCTGGTGGGCTGTCTCTAATCCCAGGGTCCTCTCCATCACACTGCCTATGAGGAGATGGTCTGTGGTTTTGCAGAACGTGACCTTCTACACCCATGGACTGATTGGGCCCTGTGCTGGGCCTGTGGAGAAAAGGATAGACCCTGTCCTCTAGAATGGGAAGAGAAGGAAGAGGAAACCCTCGTGCAGAGGATACAGATGCAGCCAGGGGATTCAGAGTGCTGGAGAGTCCCTGGAAAGCCCACAGGAGACACCAACAAAGGAACTTTATTTTAGACAGGCTTAATCCAAGAAGGACTCTGAAAAATAACTGATAAGCCGAGATAGAGAGCCCAGCTGGGTGTCAAATCCAGGGCACAGCTGAGGTAGAAGAAACGGACGACACTAGAGAGATAGAAAGCTGGGGAGGGGGGAACCTTAGGGCAGTGGTTCTCAACCTGTGGGTCTCAACCCCTTTGGGGGTCGCATATCAGATATCCTGCATATCAGATATTTACATTACGATGTGTAACAGTAGCAAAATGACAGTTATGAAGTAGCAACAGAATAATATTATGGTTGGGGGGGTCACCACAATGTGAGGAATTGTATTAAAGGGGTCACAGCATTAGGAAGGTTGAGAGCCAGTGTCTTAGGGAATGGAAAGAGGAGCCAGAAGAGATCTGCAGCTCCCACAACCAGGGAGGGCACAGCTGTACGACCAATAAAGAGAGCCAGAGAAGCCACTGAGGTCTTGGGGAAACTTCTGATGGAAAGGCATAAAAGGCCCTTGAAAGAGAGTGTGCAAGAATATGCCAGCCAGAGTCAAGGCCCAGCTAAGGCCACGGTGGCATTAGAGTGTCCAGATGGTGGCCATAGGCACATTGCTTTCTCAAGGGCTCAGATGTCTAGTGGAGGAGGTGGCTATGGAGGTCCCTGGGGTGGGCCAGGAAAGGCAGCAAGATTATGAGGGAATGGGCAGAGCAGCATGGTGATGTCTTCACGGCTCATCCTTGGGGTGGGGACCACAGAAATCTCACGTAGATGGACAGGAGCCAGCACAGGAGAAGAGGAACTGGCTATCTTAGGGAAATGAGGCTCCCCTAAGTGGGTAGAGGAGGCTGGCAGAGGACAGAGTGTGGTGGAAGGGTGTCTCTACAACTGATTTAGGGGCAGTGACGCTGGAGTGAGTGCAGACGCTCAGGGCCTGAACATGAACAGCTGCCATCCACTCTGGAGGCACGTGTTATGATTTGGGGGATACAGGACATGTAGGGCATTTTGCTTGCTTGCGCGGGGGGGGGGGGGGGGGGGGGGGAGGTTGGGGTGGAAAGACTTGGGACGACTGTAAGAGACGGTTCCAGAGTCCCAGGGACAGAGGCAAGGGATGCGGTGCAGGTCTGTTCTCAGTGCCAAGGGAAACTGGCACCTGTTCCAGAGCTCAGAAGTCTGTTCCTACCATCCCTAACCAAATCTTCAGTTCTGCACAGACTCGAGTCTCCAGCTCGCCACTCCTGGGAGCACAAACGTCACATTTCTCTCCCACTGCTCCTGGGACCCCCTTCTTGTTCCTTGGGTGGTTTCCATGCAGCTTCAGAGAGCAGGCAAGCTGCTCTCCACCCACTGTTCCTGAATTGGCCTGTTTTGTAACAGGACCCAGTGGACTGGTCCAGGAGGGTTTCGACTGGACAATGGGTACCATAGTGGGCTCCCAGCATCTTTACTTATCCTCTGGGGGGGATTAGTGGGTATCCCGACCAGACATAAGAAGCATATCTGGTACTGGGCCCATATATGATGGGAACTCACAGAGACAGTCCTGGCTGGGTCCAGAGTTGGTGTTGGTGGCATGTAGACAGACAAAATTCAGAGTTGCATTACATACCACTTCTACCCTTCAGGAACTGACCACTGGTAGGCCAGACAAAGATCCACTAGAGGGACTCCAGTCTCGGGGCATGCAGATACTAAACCCCTGAAAAGGTATACTCTATCTGGTATGCCTGGTGAGAACTGTCAGGCCAACCTCCTCCCCCATCCTGAATCTACGCATGCTTACCCCAAGTTGGGACACATCTGAGTTCCATGCCAAACCTGCAATGGCATCAGGGAATAAGAAGAACCAAACTAAGGGTAGCCATTTTAAGGAAGCAAAATCACTCACTCCTTCAGGGTCTCCCCAACCTCTTCCTTCCTGGCACACAGTCAGGGCAGAATAACCCAACGAAAGCGGTCTTACAGTGAAGCACACCTCCAAATTTCTTCTTTATACCCCATTTGCTGGGAAGGAGACGGCTCCCAAGCATCAGTCACAGAAGTCACGCATCCCCCAAGGCCTACGACAATGGACAAGACAGTCCCTCCACCCCAAACCCCAGTCAGAGGCGCTATTAGGTTCATGCCAACAGCTCACCAGCTCTCTGGGTTAGGAGCCTGCCCGTCAGTCTTTCTCTGTGCTCTACCTTCTGCTTTATCGCTGGGAAGAAGCTGCTGAGGCACAGTTGGGTGGTGGGTGCCTTCCTGGCGATATCTGATCCAGGCCCAGCCTGTAGCCTCCTCTAACTTCCTGATGTCCATCTCTGCTGTCTATAACCTGGGTTCCTAGAGGCACAGTTTTTTCCTTCCCTCTGTGTCTGTGAAGAATCCTGGAATAATATACTACCTTCCACGGCACCGTCACTGAGTCCAAAGACAAGGCTCTCTCCTGACATGGAAGGATCCCTGGTTGGCCTGATGCTCTAAGCTAAGTGGCGAGCATCTGCTGGTCACAGGTATAAGCCTCCTGGCCAGGAGTTCTCAAGAACATGAGCCTAGGCCAGCTGAGCCTTAGTGATCCCGAAACCCCGCCCCCGCCCCCCCCCCCCAGCCTCAGCTGCTTCATGAGTGGTAGTAATTGTATGAGTGTTGGTGAGTCCAGTTGCGGGCTCATCCCTGTGGCAGGCATGTGGTGCCTGGCTTGCCGGCAGGTGACAGAAGAAGGCTACAGCTGCTTTTCCTCAGATTTATGCTCTCATCGGGTAGGCCACAACTCACCCCTGCACACCCCCACACCCCCGCTGCCACTCCCTAACCCACTTGCTCCTGGATTGACAGTCTAAACGTTAGGCCAGATCTCTCTGAATTTAATACCAGGAAATAAATGACTATGCAAAGTACGTTCTCAGAAATGTATTGTGTGGTACTGCTACAGCAGATGATTAAAAAAAAATCCTAAAAGTCCACCTTTAGGGCATTAAGTAGGTTATGTATTTTGTGTGTGTGTGTGTGTGTGTGTGTGTGTGTGTGTGTGTGTGTGTGTGTAATTATTATGTACCTAGAATAGGAAGCTTTGACAAATGATGATACAGATTTCTAATTGCTGAGATAAAATGCTGCCCTAACATACTGTTGAATTAAAATAGCATTTACCCTTGGTAGTAGTGGGTACAGTGTGATCCCATGTATGCATGCATAGACCTATGTACACATTTTATGTATGCACAGAATTTTTTTATCTCTATAGGATATAATTATATTATTTATACGATTTTAGGTTTCTTTCTATATGTAAATGCACATATATACACATATGGGGTTTTTTTGGTGTTTGAGGTTGAATCTGGGGGCCTTGTATATGCTAAGAACTCCTTCTACCTCTGAGTGATACCCTCAGCTTTTAGAGGTGACCTTTTAAAAAACGTAACTTTTTTTTTTCTGATAATACATTTTAGTAACAAAAAAGCTGAACTGTAAGATTTGAACTTTCTCAACTCCAAAAAGAAAAACAACAGATTTTAAGATATTTCAAGGTCATGTAGGCCAGCCCCAGATCTAACTCCTACAGACACTCAAGATGGAGGTCAAGATGGCTTATGGGGAGCCCTATGGCTTACACACCTGTGGTAAAACTCTCCTTAACCACTGAGTAAGGGACCAGTACCATTTCCCTCTTGCCTAGCCCCTCAGAAGGAGAAGACAGCCAGCTTTGCCTAGGCAGGATGCCTCCCTCATTCCAGGCTTGTTAAGTAGAGACCTACCTTGCGCCGTCCGTCTCTGGTGAGCTCAGGATTCGTCCCCAGGATGCAAAAACTTGGATGGCCACCAGCACTTAGCAAAGCGTGGGCATAACGAGGAAGCCAGACAGTCTGGAGAGAGAAAGAGGATGGAGAAGAATGGGGTCGGGGTGTGGAACAAGCATCATTTTTGTGAACTCTCGATTTTGAGTTCCAGTATCTTAGATGACCACCACCCTTAATGGTTGCTTGTCTCCACTTCACGTTCTTCCCTGATGCTGACCCTTCCTCCATATGGACTCTCTCAAACAAGGGTACCAAACTCTGCCATAGCACACCCAGACGATGGAGTACAGTGAGTAGTCTCCTCCCCACCACACAAGCTACCCCTAATCCCCATCACGGAGCCATTAACATGGAATTAGAGTAAGAAGGATGGCATTGTTTCCCACCTAATCCACCCAGAGCAGTTCTAGATGGAAAACCCTCCAAGAAATTCAGTCTTTAATACTGAAAAGGCCATAAACTCCAGAATTACAATAACAGATCATTACTTCTTTTAGACAATGGGGAAGAAGACCTTGAGGAGGTGAAGAATGGAATCCTTGGAGAGAAATGTTTTAAATATAGATTTAATACCTACTAGGAAGAGGCTATCTATTATGGGGAGGCAGAGTGATTCCTTGTTCACTCTTTCAAACATAATATATGAGAAAGCCATCGCCATGATGGGAAATGGCACCCTCCCTGCAAAAGCACAGGACTGTCATTACCTGGGAATCAATATATTTTTTTTTAACGGAATATATCATTATCAATTGATTTTCCTTTTTCCTCTTAGCACTCCAGGGTCCTGGCTAGCAGGAGAAAGCTTTAATGTGGTATGAAGGATTTGGACAGGTAAATAAGTTATTGTAAACAAATCCCACCTCATGGCCAGCTTCTGACGACACGACAGGCCATTTGCTGATCCTCTCTACCTAAGCTTTTTCAGCTGCCTCTGACAGGGACACCCGTGAGCCATATCAAATAGCCATTTGAAAGCCGAAGGTGGCAGAAATATTACTTTTCCCAAGGACAGAGCGTTCCCTTTACGATTAAGAAATAACCTCTGTGGGGAGGCAAAATGAGCCAAGGTCACCATTTAATTTTGACACAGAGCCAAAGTCGTGAATACATTTCCTCCACCAAGCCAGTGTGACGCATGCGGAGACATCGATCACTTCAGCCACAAGGTATTGGCAGCAGTGGCGATCGGAAGATCAATGAATTTCTGGGAAAGATCCTGAGCAGATAGGTGTTGGTGAAAAGAGAGGTCTAGAAGACAGTGGTCACACTGATTTTAGGTTCTCAAGAAACTCATTCATTCATTCATTCATTCATTCATTCATTCATCCATTCACTCATTTCTCGTTTACTCAGTAACTATTGAGTGCCTGAAGCCTAATAAGGTCATTTTCTAGGCAATGGAAGTGTATGAATGAACAAAACAAAAATATCACTCCCCCTCATGGAGTCCATAGTCTGGTGGGTAAAAACAGACAAGAAACCATGAACTTGATAGGTGAAAACTGTATTAGAAGAGGGTGAGTGGCTGGAGTGGAGGATACTGTCTGGGGACTGCTGTACAATTTCAACAGAGGGCGCGCGTGAGGTTGGCATCACAGGGGTGACATTTGCGCACATACTGGAAGGGAATGAGGAATGGGTGACGCAGGCGTCTAGGGCCAAGGGAAGAGGCAGTGCAAAGTGCCTTGGGGATTGGGACACCATTTTAAGATCACCGAGGAAGTCTCTGTGGCTGGACCTGGGACCTGCCAGCAGAAGACGGACAGAGCTGCAGTGGCGGGTTCTCAGAGTGTGGAGGGACTCGTAGGCCACTGTGAAGGCTGTCAATCAAAAGCAGGAGGATCCTTGCTACCAGGCAGCCGAGAGAGATCTTTCAGAAATGCAAGTCAGATTATCTGCTTTTCTTCTCCTCCACCTACATAGTTCAAGTCCCTCTGGCCAGAGGACGCCATGACCCAGGTTAGACCCAAGGGAATACAGCACAGGCAGACGGGAGGCTCAAGGGACAGTAGTGGGAAGGGAATACGGAACAGTCTATGACCTACAACAATGGCCTTGCGTTCCTACTCTTTCGTGTTAGGCACCACTTCCAGAGGAGGTCACTGTGAGGGTTCTGAAGGGAATCAAGCCACATGCAAAGCCAGGATCTTCTGATAGGAAAATGACCCATGAGCCAGTGTGCTGGAAATACTCCATTCATCCGGGTCAGCTTCTTACCCTACTGCCTGCTCTGGGTCCTCTGAGGCACACCTGATCTATCTGGGGCATCACTATAGTTCTGACATCCTCTGACTTCTGGTTAGGTTCAACCTACGGGGGCATCAGTAGGAGCCTGGGTATGGGCTGGGCCCTGTTGTGGGAGCCTGGGTATGGGCTGGGCCCTGTTGTGGGAGCCTGGGTATGGGCTGGGCCCTGTTGTGGGAGCCTGGGTATGGGCTGGGCCCTGTTGCCTCATCTTGTGCTGTGTTTCTCAGCTGGAGGTGATAGGGCTCGCGGAAGGAGAGGGTACCCCCCCATTAGGTTCCAGTCATAGCTGCCTCCCCGTGTCCCCTGCAACTTCAAGGCAGTGACTACCTCTATGCTCATTATTAGCGCCGGGATATCATACTATTGTGGTATCTTTATACCGCACTTAGGCATTTGTGATTTGCTCTTTTGTCTGACTTTTTTCAAAGGATACATTTGAACCTATTTGTTACTTTTGGAAAAGATTAAACACATGACTTTACAAGAGGAATTTTTATATAACCACATGGTTCTGTGATGCCTGGTGAGTTACTGAGTTCCTAAGAACCCACTTCCCATTCCTCAGACTAGAGGACATGGTTTGTGAGCCCAACCTCATCCACACTGTCCCCTCTTCAGTACCACACAGCTCAAGAGTGCCGCCAGTCATTCTATGTCCCCAGCAAGGGGCTCCCAAGTCACGATGCTCTGGCCCATTCCCACCAGGTACTCCCCCTTTAAGGGGTCTTTAGTTGTTCTTCGCTCACAACTAGCTTTAGTCTATGTCTTAGTGGTTTTATTTATCTAGTCTTATCTTTCCTTTCTCGCTGCCTTTTGCCCCACCTAACCAACCTCTATTTCTTACAGTCAGATCTGGGGCCAAGAACAGACAGATATTAAAATACTATTATCTTAATACTTGAATCTTGGGCCCATGGTGCCCCACGCCACATCAGTGCACAATAGATCACGACTCAAGTCATCTTTTCTTCTTAGATGGTCTACAAATTACACCCACTCCACCCATCCACATTCCGCCTTAATGAGCTACTTGGCATAGAAAGTGATTTTAAATTATTAGAAACCGAGTTTCAATGATCAGAATGAACCACAATGCCTAGGAACCACAATTACAGCCAGCATGGCACAATAGCCCCAAGGGTGCGATAGTGGTGTTCATATCTTGGCGCTAACCAACAGTGCTTAATGAGAGGGAAATCATGCCTGATAGTAGAAATCCAGCCAGCTAACCTGGGCTAGTCAGGTCATGGAGCTTGGAGGAGAACCTATTACTGCTACCTCACTCAATGGGCACGATTCCTAACTGCATTCTAAATATTTATCCTTAGACCCACAGATGAGTACTTCTCATTGCAACAGATGGAGACAGGATGGGAAACCACAATTGGTTAATAGGCAGAGAACAAGTGTGGGGTGCCCAGCCCCAACGGACACACCACAGTGCCTCCACCTAAGGTTTGGGTGACTTTACAGAAGAGGAGCCAGGGCCATTATGAGGACTAGGGAGTCTGCTGTGAGATTGCCTCTCCTAGAAGTGACAGGGAAGCTTCATTCACGACACCTCAACAATATCGCTGCTTAATGACAGTCGTACAGCTGAATGATGAGAATACCAACAGACATGCTACCTTGAGAGGGGGAAATCTCACAGGATGCCACCCACAGACAAAGAAGTACAGGCAGCTAAGGAATGCTCAGAGCAGGAGAAATAGTCTTTTCCAGGGATGAGCCCTCTAATTATCCAATGCCAAGTGGTCAGCCCTGAAATCACATATATGTAAGTCACACTAAGTGGACAGAGTAGGTTGCATTTATATATTTAGGCATTTTGTGTGTGTGTGTGTGTGTGTGTGTGTGTGTGTGTGTGTGAGTGTGTGTGTGCGCGTGTGTGTATTTAAAGAAAGAGTCCTTGATTTTGAGAGGGAGTGAAGAGAGAAAAAGGAAGAAAATGATGTGTCATATTTTAATTTTAAAAATTCAATAAAATACGAATAACCCTTTTTCTAGGAACATTTCTGATGTTGTTAGTTTGAAACAGGGTCTTTCTATACATAGCTGTCCTGGAGCTTGCTATATCGATCTGGTTGGCCTCAAACTCACAGAGATCCTCCTGTCTCTGCTTCCTGAGTGCTGGGTTTAAGATCTAGTAATAATTTTGATCCCAAGATAACATTGTAAAACTTCCAGTTTCGGAAGATTGTGGCCTGGGAAAACATCTCACTCAGGATGGAATGGAAGAAGTCACAGGGAGCTAGGATTGACTTTTGACATCCGGTGAGATGGTAACAACACCTTACTTAGGGGCTTGATCTTGGTTACTTCAAGTCAAACTGATCCTTTCTCTTCCATTAATTGACTTACCAGAGGGCAACTTATCATTTCAAGAGCAATGACATTAAAAAGCAAAAGGACATAGGATACTTCATTTTTAAAATCATGCCAGGTAATGTTACTGCTTGTAAGTGGGATCTATCATCTTTACCTTCCCAGGGTACTTAGCAGATGAGATTAACTTTGACAAGACAAAGGCCATTATGAAAACAAGAACCCAGAATGGGGCTGTTTGGGTTAAATGCTGAGAGATTTCAAAAACCTAACTCAGAGAACCATTTCAACTCAAAATCTGTAGGTACAGATGATTCCTGACATGAGCCAAACTGATAGCCAAGAGAATTATAAACAAGGGCCCTAGGAGTCCTTACCTCTCTATAAAAGACACCAATTTTTTGAAGAGAAACTGCCTGCCGAGAAGAGAAACCAATTAGGAACTCTCCCATTTGATACAGGATCAGAAAGCAGCTAGCTATGCCTGGCTCTTGACCATACACCCCAATTACGGTTCTAGTACTCAGCAGTCCAGCACCCCTCGGCTGGCTAGGCAACCGAGATCCAGTCTTTCTTGGAAAGCAAAGGAAAGGAGCTGGAGGCCATAAGCTGAGAGGAGAAAACTAGCCCCAAGCCCACCTCTTATCAGCCTGGATGCAGGGTTCCACAGCAGCCTTGCATCAGGCTCAGACATCCACTCCAAACACATCCCACACAGGGAACACTCATTCATACTTGCTTTCTTTCAACAAGACAGAAAAACAGGCCATCCATTAATGATATCAACCATGGGCTCACCAAAGCCTGTAGGCATCTTGCCAATACGAAAATAAGCACCCGGTTTATCCATTAGGTTCGCAACAGTTCATCGGGCCAAGGGGTCCGGAAGGCTCTGCTTTTAAAATGGAGAGTGAGGAGGCAAAGACAGAGCATGTTCTAAGAGTTCACCCAGCACCACGCAGAGATTTCCCATTTCCATTAAGGTGCAGAGTTGGCCACTGATGAGATCCATTACTCGTTTTCAGCTGTGGGGGTGAGGCCCTGCCTGGCAAGCTTGATTGTGGACACACATTTGTCAAAGCACGTTTGTGTCTGCTGAGGCCACACTACCTGCTTGGAGGAGTAACAAAATTTCCACAATGCTTGAGGTTTGCCAAAGTCATGCATGTTTTCTCCTTTACCTTTCCTAACAAGCTGATGGACCGATTACTTTTTATTAGCTCCCGTTTTACAAAGGAGGAAACAGAGGCTCACCGCAAATCAGAGTCCTCTTTAAGTCACACAGAAAAGTCAACCAGGGAGCCAGGAATGGAGCTCTAGATGTTTATACACCTTTGTTCTGGGTGACCAGGGACCTGTCAATAAGGATATGAGAGCTGTCCCATGCTTGCTGAATGGCTACCACCCTAAACTGAAGAAAAGAAGAGGGGAGGTGCACACTCACTTCCGTCAGTCCCTGGCGAATCGACATCCCAACTCCACAGCCCCCAAACAGCCTGGAGGGCCAGGGGACCTCGCCCTGCTTCAAAGTTCCCCTCCTCCACCTGCCACGCGCTTGTCAACAGTGAGCAACTCTCTAGTTCTTCGCAATCAGGAAGATGATTAACCCAGCGTCCCCCCACTCGGTCTCTTCATTATCATTCTCCGCCCCACAAGACAAAAGTTGAGTTAAATGACATTTAAATTCTTCCTAATAAGAGGAATTAAGTTCTGAAGAGCAAGATTTTTTTTGTCAGAGAGCTTTGGAGTCACAGCCATTGATGTATAAGATTTTTTTTCACCCTCCCCCGCAACTCCAGGGACTAATTTTTACCCCTCCTTGGGTCAACCCTCTGCCCTTCTTTCTCCCATCAAGATGAGAACGATGATGAGCATGAACTGCCTGTTTTGTATTTAAAAAACCCCACAAAACATTATTCCTAGATCCTTATTTCAGGGCATGACTTTGGCCACCTACCTGCCATGAAAACCCTGATTCCTCTCTCCCTCTCTCCTCTGTGATACACAGAGCACTCACTGCTCAGAATGCTAAGCAGACGCATTAGCTGTCACCGGCTTATATGACTGACACTTGAGTTAGGCCATTTCCTCTCTCATCTTACTATTCAGACTGATTTGTGTGCTCCCAAACCTTCCTATGTTGAAACCTTAATGCCCCACATGACTATATTTGAAGGTAGGGACTTTACTGCAGTAGTTATAACTGTGGACATAAGGGGTAGAGCCCCTAAGCTAACAGAATGTTTGAACTGGTACCCTCCCCATGAGGACACAGGAGGAGGGTTTCAGCTTGAGGCTAGGAGAGCATCATACTAGAAGGACTATGAGGATTTCCCTAGGACTCTCCAGCTTGTAGAACCATGGAGTCATTTTCAGTGGTGAAGCCACCCTGACGACTCTGGCATTCTGTGATGTCAGCTTGGACTAAGCCACACCGGTCCCATGGCAACAGGCTCCCAGGGTGGCCTTGCTGCTGCTACAGGGGTTGTGCTAAACCCTGGGGCTCCTCACAGAGCTCCCCACCCAAGAAGCATCACTCTGGTCCTGGAACCCTGAAGAGTCCAGGCAACGAGGCTCTTCCTAGTGTCCTGATCTCAGACTCCCCAGTTCTTTCCTGCAACTCAGCATTCACTAGACTCTCCCCTGACCCATCTCCCATCTGCTCCTTCTCTAGAAATTCCCCAGCGTTCTCTGGAACGCTTTGCCAGAGAACACTGGAGAGTGTCACAATATCATTGCGTGGGTCACCCATGAAGCCTGCCCTTGACCCTCATTGTCTTGGGGGCAAAGAAAATGTAGAGATACGGAAAATGGGGTGCTCTTGACTTGAATGGATCCTACTGTGCTACCACAAGACTGCCAGGAATCTGGACAGAAGCATTTGATCAGGAAATCAAGTTTACAGATCATACTCACCCAAACCAATTTTTCCCCTATTAAACAGCAAACCCTTTAGAAATTAATGATCTTGCATACAATCCAGTCATATCACTCAATGACAGCACACATCCTCGGTCCCCACCACACATTTACACAGATGTTTCTGTCACTGGGGCAGATGTGGGAGGACCTTTGCACTTCCTAAAGGCTCCTCACTGAGGGAGCACTGAAAGGGCCCATGGGACTTATTACATCCTGACTTGCCCACGGGGGCATCAAAGATGTTAGTGGAGTGAACACACCTGGCATATAGTAGATGCTCAGTGAAGCCTATTGAAAGACAGAAAATGCCTCCAAGATGTAACTCATCTTCTACAATTTTCTTTTGAACATCTGGAAGATAGTCACACCATAGTTTTCTGACTGGAATATGAATTAGTTTGTAAAAAAAAAAAAAAAAAAAAAACCAGACATCGCTTCCAGATTCCGCACTTATAAACAGACCCACATCCTCCCTTTAAATTGCAATAATTCCTTCCCAGATGTTGCTTCTCCTTCAGACCCATAAATTTAAGCTTTTCATGATGACGCCTCACATTTGCCTGGCACTGTGGGCCGGTTGGAGCGTTTCTGCATCTCCTCTGCCTCATTAGACCGCCTCAAGTGCCCTGAGAGGCGGGACAGTGCCAACATCCCTAATTCACGGACAGGCAGGCCAGCTGCTGCTCTACCAAGCCGGCCCGGGTGGGGGTGGGCTCCCTTCTTTTCTTGTGGAGAGCGAGACACGGCACCCCCTTGTCCAGTCCCATCTAGGTAGGTATATGTGTGGGGTGACCATGCCCACTCCTCTTCCACGCAGCTCCTGGGGATGCTGTCTCTTTAAAGCTTGGACTCAAGTGTGGACAAGTTTCTCCCCTGGATTCCCCCTGACAGCTCCTGGGGCCAGGCTGTAACATTTAATCAAGACTTGCTGAGAGTCTTGGGGGATGAAACCAAACAACAGGCCAGGAGGTGGGGGGGGGGGAAGCTACGGGAGGAAAGCAACCCGCAGACAGACAAGCTGGCCCCTAGCCTATTTCTCCAGGGGCCCTGGGCTCTGGCTAGGCTCAGCTCAGCTTTGAAGGACAGCCATGCCCCAGCATTAGATGTACCTTAGCACCAGCCAAGACTCAGCATCAGCCCCAGAGGAACTCACACCTAGCCAAATAGCACGCTTTAGGTCTGGGCTTGATGAGAGCAATGGTTTCCTCTCATCTAAGACCCACCTCTTCTTGGGGACACTTGCCTGGTTATTTAGGGGTGCCTGTAGTCTGCACCCCATGCACTCAAGCAGCCAGTGTGTCAGATTGAGCAGAAGTATATCTGTGTATGTCAGGGGACTGGAGACAGTATCAGAAACAGTACGGCTAGGTGATCTTCTAAGCCTACTCCCAGGGTCTGGAATGGGTTACCCTGGTTTTGCCGTGCCCCATGGTGTTCAGGGCCCCTCAGCATCCCCTGCCTCTCTGGGCTTTGACTTCTTAACAGCTTTAAAGAGGAGTATTAGCAGAAAGTAGCCTCATAAGGTATTGCCATGTGGGCTTCAGGTTCTGTACATTTCTGCATCCTCAAAGACACACAGAGAGGTCTGAATCCTTCTCTAAGTTTACTAGGGTCTGGAGCTGGCTCACAGGCTGCATGGCCTAATTGGAGTTTCATGTCTTAGACACACTGGTGCGTGGCATTAGCTTAGTTTGTGCTGTGAGCAAGAGTGTGGAAAATTTACCACCTAAAACAGCTGTTCTCAACCTGTGGATCGAGACCATCATTGGAAAACACAGATATCTATGTTACAATTCATAGCAGTAGCAATATTACAGTTATGGGGTAGTAATGAAAATAATGTTGTGGAGGTCACCACCCCATAAAGGACTGTGTTAAAGGGTCACAGCGTTAGGAAGGTTGAGAACCACTGACCCAAGACCCATGGGTCTAAGTTTCAGCTCTGCTATTGAGCAGCAGGCTGACTCCACACACCCAACCTCCCTTTCCCACTCACCAACGTCTCATCCATCTAACAGGGATGATAGCACTAAATATCAAGGTTATTCTGAGAGTTAATTAATATTCAGTTTGGGCCTCTGGCCCCACCCCATCCCCAGCAACTGGTAAATCAAAAGCCAGGCCCAGAGTCTAAGCCTTTAAAGCCAGCAGCTGAGAACCCCCCTTTTTAAGCCTCAAATGGGTCTGGGAGGCATTGCTTTCTCAGCCATTAAAGAGCTATTTTACTTGAATGGATCTGAGGCTGTTCCTATATTCTCAAAGGAAACAAAATTGTGAAAGAAAGTCTATGGAGATTATGAGATTTTTTATCCAGATATGATGAATTATCCATTCAAAAAATAAACCACAGACAGGCATGTTTCTCCATACCCAATCAGAAAGCAGTTATTACCAGGAATTTCTGTAAGTATGCTGTTTTTCTTGGCCAATGTAGAAACTGCCGAGGAAATGAAAAGCTGACTCGGTTTTCCTGATCTCTACAGACATATGCAGGTAAGTGGCTCGGATGTAGCAGGGTTTCACGTTTCCTCGGAAAACCGTGGGGGGCTGAGGGTGTAGGCTCAGTGGTTGAGTGCTTGCTTAGCATGTACCATGCCCTGGGTTTGATCTTGGGACCACATATGTGCACATGTATGTGTGTGTGTATACACACACACACACACACACACACACACACACACACACACACACACACACACCACACTACGGCTCGCCAACCTCACTGCTCTTGTGCAAACAAAAGCAATATCTACAGAGTCAGGCCAAGCCCAGGACAGCCAGCCTGCAGGAGTGCATCCAGTCTCAAGACCATAGACTGCCCTGGATGGCATCCTGATGCAGGCCGGCAAGGAAAACAACTGCAAGCAACGTGTGCAGGGACAGACTCAAGGTCACATACAGCTAGCCAGGAAAAAAAAAAAAAAAAAAAAAAAGCTGAGCTGAGAACCCAGGTCTCCTGCTCGCTGACTCCTGCGTTTTCTTGTACCGGAGAAGTTTTCCATACTCAGACTACCACCCAAGAGCTAGTAAGAAAGTCCCCAGAAAAGGTTAGATAACATCACAGCCTTCCTGCAGAAAGCCCCTTCTCCACTCTCCAGTGAGCATTAAATCAAATATTCCTTGCCGCATTACTTTTCAAGCTTGATGTTTCTAAATTCAAAGACATCTATAAATAATACATACTCATTTATATGTACATTTAAAGGATAACAAAATAACAAAGACACCTGTAGATTCTTATGAATACTAATCGTCTACTCCCAATACAGTGGAAAGCAAATGGCTAATGAGCGAGTTTTTCCTCTACTCCACCTCGGCCCCTCCCCAGCAAGGAGGGGCTCTCTATTCTCTGCCTCTTCCCACGGTCACATTTAGCCATCTGCTTCTTCTTTTATATGTGGGACTGTGTATTTTTTCCTCTTCAGTTTTATATGAAACATTTAGCAATGAAGTAGCAAATAAAAATACTACATATCATCTAGAATTCATATAAAAACCGAACTTGGCTTTAACGCATCTAAAGGTTGATAAAACGAAACACATAGATGCTTCTGAAAGGCCTATTTATATTTCATTACACATTACACACATCGTACTCCATTGAGAAAATTTAGAAGTTGATGAGGCTCTGTCACAAGGAGGCCTGTCGAAGATGACCACATCCAGAGAACATCTTCCCTCTGGAACACTGGCCACTCCTGGCAGTCACCCCAAGGGACAGAAATGGCTCAAGTGATTAGTCAGCACTCCCACTAGTCTTTGGAAGGAGGGGAACATCTCTCCCTCTAGAGTACTCTTGACATTATCTACCTTCCATTTCTGATCTTCATTCTGAATTGATGACCTGGACAGAGAACCCTCACCTGAGTCAAACACTCATGTCAGCTGGAAGCTGGTCCAGGAGACCTCTGTCCTATTTTATGACCCGCCTCCATTCAATTTGCTGGTCAGACTGACTGTGGTTGGTGCCGGGAGAGCATTGGGCTAGAAGGACCAGGAAGGCATTATGTTGATCCAATCTGGGCAAGGGGGGAATCAGAGAGCCCAGAAGACCAATAGGAAGTTACTCAGAGGGGCATATGTCCCCCCAAACAAGGATTTAGATAGGAATAGTCTCTTTGGAAATTAAATTCAGGAAGCATCCTAAGAGAACGGGGATCTGAGAAAGGACAGGAGAAAGTAATCGTGAGTACGTTAGTAAGCCGGTTACCCCTGTGGGCAAGATGGACTTAGTCTGGCAGGTGACCCTCTAAAAGGCTGTGGGGAGCACCTCAGACCTGTCCACCAAGATATGAGGAAGCCAGGGTACTTTCTCACTGTGTTCCATCTGTTCCCAGTGCGGAGTGCTCCACCCCACACCCCTAGCCTGCCTGGAGGCTGAGCTAAACACCCTCACACAGAGACAGGCAGGAAGTAGGAATTGCTAGCAGGCGAGATGTCCCTCCGTTCTAGTGGCAGACTTCGGCTCTCGTCAGCATGGATGCACTGGTAGTGACTAGGGCCTTGGTGTCTATTCTCAGACTATTATGTGTGTGGGTGGGGGGGGGTAGAGGGTAGGGGGTGGGGAGGCGCACTGCTCGCCACAGTAGCAGACCTTGAGTGTGCCCATCCCCTCAGCACAGGCCATGTCAAATGTGTTTATAATGGGATCATCTGGTATCTGTCGGCCGAGCAGCAACCATGTATGAAAAATAACATTGAGTGAGCAAATTAAGTGGTCTGTCTGCAAGCAGCCTGTTTAGATGAGGAAGGGCTGCTGTTGACAAATCTATTAAAATTACACATAAATTATCTAAGAGTACATGGATACATGTTCAGAACGAGGGCATTGATCTTGGGCATTTTACATATGGCTTAGATGAATTCATCTCGCCTCACTTGAACGGAGTAGTGATGTTTAAGGAAGGAGGTGGGGAAAAACAAATGATGCCTGCCGCCTTCCAGACTCAAACTTTGTGAATTTCCATTTCTCAAGATGATGACTTAAACCACCAAGCCTTCTGGGTATTGCCAAGGTCCTCCACAAAGAGAGGTGTGTGTGTGGTGGTGGTGGGGGGAACATAATACTCTAGATGCCTCCAGAGAGAGAGGGAGAGTGGGGAGATCAGGTGGAATCTCTTGTCAGGAAGAACTGGGAAAAGGATGTGAGATAAGCACCTTATTCGGAGAGTTATCTTAGATGCTCCAGAAGGGGCATTAGGGATATAAAATAAAAAAAAGAGAAGGGAGCCAATGGGAAGGGAATTGCCCTCACTGAGCACCTTATAGTGTGGGCAAGCGAGCTAATCCCGCAGGGAGCCTCGGAGAGCAATGGAAGGGTACATCTTCCTGTTGTCTCATCACAGAGGCCAGGAAGTTGGAACCTTTTGTTCATCTTCCTTTTGTCCTTGGCTGAGGGTTACTGGCAGGGGACGAACTCCTTGGCACGCCATGTCTGTCCCCCATGGTCAGCAAAGGGTTCAATGACTCTGGGGACAGAGCCTCCTTCCAACAAGTCCAGACGCCCTGTGCTGGGGATTTCATAACCTCTGGTTACTGGGATGGGATTCAATTTGCTGCTTTCAAAAGTCTAACAAAAACAGACTACCCCACCCCCCGCCCCCATGTAATCATGGAATATTATAATCATTTTGTATGAAAATTGCATTATTTCCCTGACGGAAGCACCGGCTTTGAACCTCTCAGGGCTTCACCTGAGCTACACTGCTTTTCAAAGTCTGAGGTAGCAGGCTCCAATTATCTGAGGGAAAAAAAAAAACATTTAAAACAGTAAATGGCACAATACATAGTGTGATCCAGATGGAGAGAATGCACATTTTCCAGGACAGGCACCCTGATTAGTGACTGTGATTGTTAAACACATTTCAGGTAATATAGTGATAATGGACATTAATAGCAGCAATAGTGCTGAAGTGCTGAAATATAATCATTTCTGATTATATTACTATTTCCTTTTGTGGAGCACA
Organism: Peromyscus maniculatus bairdii; assembly: GCF_049852395.1. Lineage (NCBI taxonomy): Eukaryota > Metazoa > Chordata > Mammalia > Rodentia > Cricetidae > Peromyscus > Peromyscus maniculatus. The sequence continues at coordinate 20,535,772 of NC_134873.1, forward strand.
GTGCATATTTCCAAATGACTCCGAGCTCATTAACTGACACAAAAGCCCAGTGGTGGGTCCGCAGAAAGGGGGGGGGGGTCACGAGAGGCTTACAGTTCCTGGTATTTGGAATGGAGGAAAGATGGACCCGAGTTCTTAGGGGGCCCAGCCGAGCCAGCCTGGTCTCTGTCCTGTGGCTTCCTTGGAGACCTATTCGCAGGTATCAGTGACCAAGGGGCCAATAAGAAATGCATCAGTGTGCCATATAACAAGCTAATGTGCTTTAAGTGAGAATTCTGCATACTAACGTTTTTATCTGTCCATATACATAGTTGTCTTTCTCCCATCCTTTATTATCCCTCAAAAATGTATGATGCCTTTTACTTAATATGGCTAATTATATCAATTAATGGAATGTATAAAAGTAAAAAGGACCCATTAATTATTTGACATAGCCATAGTAATTAGTCTTATAATTATGACTTCACCATTTTAGTTTAGCTATACACACTTTTATTTATTTATTACATTGTAGTGGGTTATACAAGATCATTTTCAGGCAAGTGTATAGTTTACTTTGTATTAAAAAAAACTTTTTGAGATTTTTTTTTTATTTATGTGTGTATCTCTGTATGCTTGTATGCATATGTGTGTGTGCCAAGAGAGACCACCACAAGATGCTGGATCCGATAGAGCTGGAGTCACAGGACGGGGGTAGCCACCCAACCTGGGTGCTCGAAACTGAACTCCAAGCCTCTGCAAGAGCGGCAGGCATGCTGAGCCATCTCTCCACTCCCATAAACAAACCTTTAAAGATCACTGGAAGAATAGCAACCCAACCAGGGGCTAACTGCTGCAAGAGATTGCAAATATTCATCGATACGGCACCCCCCCCCCAAAAAAAAAAAAAAACCATACACTTCTGGGAACTGGGACCTGTGGTTTGGAGAAAAAATTTCAAGGTTGGTCTAATTCTCAGATTCAAAAAATGCTGTCTCTTCTCTTCCTTCGACAGTAGGGAAGCTGTGGGGGATGGCCAGAGGAATCCGGAAGCTGCTCGACATACACAGAGCCACAAAGCACTGGAGGTGAGGTTGCGAAGGGCAAGTGTGACTAATGACTCGTGAAGTGTAAGTGGTAAAGGCAGTGTTTATCAGTTAACAGTTTACATAGTTCGCAGCTTTAAACATATGTAACACGAGGAATTAATTAAATAGTACAAATAAACAAAAATTTAAAATTCCATCTACATTCCAAAATATATATATATATATATATATTCCATATATTTGGGCTACCAAACATTTTTTTTTTTGAGACCTTTTCTTTGGGTAAGCAGGAGAGCTGGGCATAAAATTAATTTCCTTAGCACTGCAGGTGGGTAACTAAACACCTTAGCCAAGTTGGAATTTAATAAGACAGGTCAAAGCCACCAGAAACACCAAAAGTTCTTTAGTCTGACAATCCCGTCGTCTTGCATATGGGAAAACTGAAACCCAGAGACGTTTGTATCCTTATGATGAGATCATTACGGGAAGATGGCGGAAGAAATCGTTGGCACTCAGAGCTAGCTTCTCCCACGGACTTCCCCTGTGGTGGAGCACCCAGGCTATGGCTTTTCTGCATTTCCCAGATAGAGAAAATTCTGGGCTGTGGACTCACAGGTGATCAGCCCGTTTCAAAGACTCCATCTGCAGGGAACTCTGCTAACCCTTGGGGTGCGGGTGTGCCTGTATTCTCCTAGTCATTCCTTCCCCATCACAGAGCGCGTGGCATTTACCCAGCCCTAGCCAAACCCACTCTTCCTTATGCAAAGAATTAAGATACATTTATTAAACAAGAAAATTTCTCTCAGTGTTTCCCCCTCCCCCAAATGGGAGGTTTACCAATACAATTTGCCAGGTGGGACAGTCCTCATCCTTGGCTTCCCTGAGCAATGGAGACTTAGGTAAAAACTTGTATCCCTTTTGGCCCCACCAGTCCCTCCCACCTGCAAGCCTTGGTCTCTCCCAGTTGGTCCTGGGCAGAGAGAGACTACCAAATATAGCCAGGGCCTCCTAACAGGAAGGGCAGCTTGAAAGTGTGACCTGTGCTGGATGCAGATTTGGGAGTCGAAGTCCCTTTAAATTTCATTTACTGCCCAAAGCCATCTTTCTCCCTGAGATGGAGAAGGGATGCACTGGACGGTGGGGTGGGATGTCCTCCTCCTGGAGAAGGCAGAACATGAAGCACTCAGGACAGAGGTCACAGGAGGGCACTCGGTTCACACACAGATCAAGGCAGCCCCGAGCATGATTCCCTAGGAGAACACTTCCCTGAAGTGCTCCTCTGTGCAAGGGCCACTGCAGCTAAAGTGACCAAAAATTAACCGCTACAATGAGAACTCCCAACCAGGAGGAATTAAAGTGGCTGCCTGGAGGCCATTCCTCTGAAATCTGGAGGGGTAGAATCTTTGGCACATACACAGGAAGTTCTGGTACCTAAGAATTATAAACTGAGGTCTTGCGGATGCTTACAGCTGGTCCTGAAGCCAATATCCATAGGGGAGGCAGAAAACCACAGGCTAGATCGGGTTTCTTTATAAACGTCATCTTAACTCAAGACTTGGCTCCTTCAGTTACTAGCAAGCAAAATATGCACACACATAATATAAAATAAACAATTATTTTAAAAATGCTCCTCTTAAGATGTACATCTGGTTCCTCTCATGTGGAATTCTGTAGTGGTTCCCCACTTGACAGACAAAAATCCGAAACATCTAACACAGTTTCTAGGGCTCCATACTGACTTCCGCCCTCACCAGCCATGGTGCCTTCATTCTGAATTCCTGGAGGCTCCTGGGCTTGTGCCCTTCACTCTGCCACATCTTTCCAGACCTGTGTCCTTCTCTTGCCCATGAGCTGCTCATCTTCAGTTTATCTATCTATGTTCAAACGCCTACCCTCTGAGACCCCGCAGATACTATGCACACATTTTGTATTCTTGGTCATGGGGGCTCCCCACTTCAGGCCCTGTAAGATGTAAATCAACATTTCTGGACTTTACCCACTAGGTGCCAGTAGTTCCTCTTCCCCTCTGAGTCAGAGAAATCAAAAACATCTTCTGACTTTGCTCAATGCCTCTAAGAGTGAAGAAGAGAAGGAGGAGGAAGAGAAGGAAGAAGGAATGAAGAGGAGGAGTTGGAGGAGGAGGAGGAGAAGAAGGAGAAGAAGGAGGAGAAGGAGGAGAAGGAGGAGAAGAAGGAGGAGAAGGAGGAGAAGGAGGAGAAGAAGGAGGAGGAGGAGGAGGAGGAGGAGGAGGAGGAGGAGGAGGAGGAGGAGGAGGAGGAGGAGGAGAAGGAGAAGGAGAAGGAGAAGGAGAAGGAGAAGGAGAAGGAGAAGGAGAAGGAGAAGGAGAAGGAGAAGGAGAAGGAGAAGGAGAAGGAGAAGGAGAAGGAGAAGGAGAAGGAGAAGGAGAAGGAGAAGGAGAAGGAGAAGGAGAAGGAGAAGGAGAAGGAGAAGGAGAAGGAGAAGGAGAAGGAGAAGGAGAAGGAGAAGAAGAAGAAGAAGAAGAAGAAGAAGAAGAAGAAGAAGAAGAAGAAGAAGAAGAAGAAGAAGAAGAAGAAGAAGAAGAAGACGACGACGACGACCACGACGACAACCATCTTTGGCAGAGAACAAGTGAAGGAAACTAAACAACCGCAAGTCTCACAAACCTTCAGGTTATACCCAATTCATGTCTCAGTTATCTGGGACCTTGTCTCATGGTCGGTATAAAGTAAATACTCAAGAAATGCCTGTTCATAAGGAAAGAAAGGAAGGAAATAAAACTGAGTTTAGTGCTCATAGTAAACATACTACTCAAAAGTGAGATAGGTCGGTTGGATCAAATAATAATTAATGAGATACAGAGTTTGCAAAATGAATAAATGTACAAGTGTTTTGAATAAACCGATACCTGCCAGAATTCCATCATCTTAAAATGAAATTCTAATCCCATGGCCTCCTCCAATCCCCCCTCTATCTGTCCTATGTAGCTCTTCCACATCACAATGAATGAAACTTCTGGAAGTACTGTCTGGGCTTCCTGTCTGCTTCCTTGCCTCCCATCATTCTCTTGCTGAGGTCTACAATGATCTCCACGTTGTTAAGTCAATAGACAGTTTCTGCTCTTCAGCTTGTCTGCTATCCCAAGAAGTCTCTGGCACTGGTGGCCATTTTTAAAAGCAGGGAGGGGCCGGGCGGTGGTAGCACATGCCTTTAATCCCAGCACTCGGGAGGCAGAGGCAGGTGGATCTCTGTGAGTTCGAGGCCAGCCTGGGCTACCAAGTGAGTTCCAGGAAAGGCGTAAAGCTACACAGAGAAACCCTGTCTCGGAACCCCCCCCCCCCAAAAAAAAAAAGCAGGGAGGATAACTGTGATATCTAATGCAATAGTCAGGGTACTAACATGGGGTAACCCTGGCCAGGGAGAAAGGTTCCTGGGAATTCTTAACTCCTCCACTGTGCCCACGGTCTCCATCACCTTGATACTTCCTGGTCTACTAGAACACATCTTCCTTCCCCATTATTAAGTAACAGGGCTCCTCAGGATGCTTTCTCATTCCCTCTCCTCTTTTAAAACCCCGTTCTCTTCCTCAGGATTTAATTTCTGCTCAGAGTTCAATAACCACCCTCCATAGACTGATGACCTACCAAATGTGTTATCTCCAGCTCCACCTCCAAGTGCCACCGCTGCCCCTCTGACCTGCTTATGTGATATCTCTAATGTCTCAAAGGTGATGGAAGCCCATCGTGGCCTTCTCTGGTCCAGACAACTCAAAGAAGCAGAGCTTGGCTCAGTCAGTCAAGGTCCTTGCAGTACAAGCAAGAGGACCCAAGTTCTAATCCCCTGTACCCATGTGGGAAGTAAAAAAAAAAAAAAAAAAAAAGTTGAGTGTGACTGACTGTACCTATAATCCTAGTGTAGGGAGACAGAGACAGGAGGATCTCCGACTTACTGGCCAGGTAGTCTAGCTTTATTGGTGAACTCCAGGTTCAGTGAGAGAATGTCTCCAAAAAAAAAAAAAAAAAAGGCAGAGAGTGATATAAGACACACACGTGCAGTACAAATGTGTACACTCCTGCACACACACATATGAACACATACACATGCATATACCACACCACGTGCATATTCATGAATGTACACACACACATACACACACACACACACACACACACACCTCAAAAAAGCAGGTTGGAGAGATGGCTAAGTGGATTAATCACTTGCCTCCATGTATAAACCAAGCAGCTATGGTGGCCGCCTGTAACCCCAGCATCAGGGAGGCAGAAACAAAGGATCCTTCCGGCAAGTTGACTAGCTAGATTAGGCAGGATAAAGTGGAGAATGATCTAGAAAGACACCTGACTTCAACGTTGGGCCTCCACACACATATACACATATATACACATGTGCATATGCACCTGGAGACACCTGTGAGCCATCCCCACGAACATGCATATATATGTATATGTTGTCTCTCTCTCTCTCTCTCTCTCTCTCTCTCTCTCTCTCTCTCTCTCTCTCTCACGCACACGCCAAACAAATGAACCATAACTAAAGAAGCACGTGTGCTCCCCCAGCACCCCGTCTTAGTGGTCAGCACCACTCATCATCCAATTGCTAACCCAACACCTAGGAGCCATATGCAGACCTGTCTTCCACGCCCAGCCTCTGTCACCCTGTATGACTTCTCTCCCCCTCTTCACCTTCTGTGCCCCTTCCTTCCTTGTGACAGTCCCTTTACCTCAGCCCTCTGACCCTACCCTGCTCTGTCCCCAACCTGCTGTCGTGTAGGTAGCCAGCGATTTTCTTTTTTCCAGACTGCAATCCAATCCCATTTCTCCTCTCCTTTAGCTTTTCCCACAAGACTGAGATGAAGACGCGCGGCGTGGCGTGACCCAAGGCTGTGCGTGGACTGGCCACCACTTTCCCTCTCCTGAACATCTCTCTGAATTCTTCTGCATCATTCATTCCCTTCGGCCTTCATGTGGTTTCCAGATGTTCTGTAGTCAGGCCAAACTATTCCACACTATTCCTCTTCCTTTTCACCTGGTTAATGCCGATTCAGATCCTAACGCCAGTACCAAACTCTTTCTTGACCTGAGACTCCATTAAACCTCTCTGGAAAACCTTGAGCATTTGTTTCTGATTATAACTTATGATTGTGATCAGTTCCTTCCTTCCCTGAAGTTCAAGCTCCATGTGGACAATGTCCTCTTTTGTTTATATTAGCTTCTAGCTCAGAGGTCAGTAAACCATCCAGTAAGCCAAAATCATCCTAACACCTGTTTTTAATACATCTTAAAAAAAAAAATCGAAGCTTACCAGGCCGTGGTGGTGCATGCCTTTAATCCCAGCACTCGGGAGGCAGAGCCAGGTGGATCTCTGTGAGTTCGAGGCCAGCCTGGTCTATAAATCGAGTTCCAGGAAAGGTGCAAAGCTACACAGAGAAAACCCGTCTCGAAAAACAAAAACAAAAAATCAAAGCTACATTCAGGTATACACACACTCTCTACTTCTGCTTTTAGCCTATGAGAACTGAGTAGCGGCGATGGACATGATGCGGTTCTTAAAGCCCAAGATACTGACATGCAAAAGAAGTCTCCTAACTCTGTGTTTAGTCCGGAGCAACAAACAGTGCCCTAGCGGGAAACAGGCATTCAGCGTGGGCTTGTTAAATGGGCTCTTCAAGGAGCAAGCTGGAGATAGGAGATGGATGGAGATCCATAGAGTCTGCAGAGTAAGACTCGCCGATGTCCTTGTCTCTCAGGGAATGCTGGCCCACCTGCCCAGCACTGGAGTCCCCCAGGGGTGCTGTTCGGCTGTTTGTTGCTTCAGTAAAATCCCCAACATAAACATTCCGCAGTCATGTGGCGCTCTTGCTTCTGGGCCTGAGTGTGGTGAGGCAGAGTGTTCGGTGGAAAGCTGGTGGTAACAAAGCTGCTCAGCTTATGCAGGCTGAAGGCAGAGGGAAGGAGACAGGAAGCCATAGGGACCTCAGCGAGGACTCTCCAGGGACCAGTTCCTCCAGCTAAGGCTTGCTCCACATCCTGAAGTTACTGACAGAATGTTGCCACCACCAGTTAGGGACAGGTTCTTCAACAAAAGGACCCGAGGTGAGCAATTTATATTCACATCATAGCATTACCCACACTGTTCCCCAAGAATCCTGGGATTCTCTTTCATTTCCCAGCTCACTGGGAGGTGGATCTTTCTGATCTTCCATTTGACTATGGAGACCTTATTCCCGCTGTTTCCCAGTTGGGGAAATTCTTGTTGGTAGAGGCTGGTGAGGGACCTTGTCACAGTCCTAGTGATAGCCCCAAAGCCACATCAAGCTTGGGGAAGACGAGTCAGTCCATGATTCTGGGGGAAGTCTCACCTCTGCAGAAAGGGTTCTAAGTAGGAAAGAAACCTTTACAGAACCCCTCAAGGTAAAGAAGAACCCAAGGAAAGGATATAAGAAAGGAACAGCAGCTGGGCAGCGGTGGCACACGCCTTTAATCCCAGCACTCGGGAGGCAGAGCCAGGTGGATCTCTGTGAGTTTGAGGCCAGCCTGGTCTACAGAGCGAGATCCAGGGAAGGTGCCAAGCTACACAGAGAAACCCTGTCTCAAAAAACCAAAAAAAAAAAAAATAAATAAAATAAAATAAAATAAAGAAATAGCAACTTCTGGCCACTCCTCCAGAACTCCGTATGGATCCCCAGCACTGCCTCCCACAGGAAAAGAGGTACCCCAGCCCCCGAAGAATCTGGCCATTCCTTGTTCAGAGCCCATGCGAGTTCAGCCTTGGCAACCTCATCATCGGCTATGGACACATCCTGCGCAGAGTTACTCTGTATCCTATGCTCTCTCCCTCAGGTCCTTGTCTGCCCTCCTTCAGAGACTGTCACCGGTTCCTATCCCGGATCAGGATGGCATAGAGCAAGGCGCATAACAAGGGCTCAGCGAATGCCCACGGAAGGGCCTCGAACGCCTTTGTCACTGCTGTTCTGCCCTGGACAGGTGTGATGTCCAAGGATGCTCGGCTCCCTATGTGTCCCGCCTGCTTTTGCAGCAGCTTTTGCAGGGTGGAGGAATCCTGTCCTCTGCCTTCACCCGTTCGAGTTTGCCCCAGAGCCTCCTTCAGCGCATCTGGAGCAGGGTGGGGAACCTCAAGGAAAGCCTCCTACACGGCCTGCCCTGTGGTCGACTGGGATCTAATGGGGCTACTTCTGAGACGCCATCCTGGGAAACTTTCCAGACGGAGACGTTGCCACCTCTCTCGTCTTTCACAGTCGGGGCGGACTCCAACATCTGGACACTCGTTAAGTTGTCCAAGAGGCTCACAGCAGTGGCAAAGCCGCACGAGGCAAAAGCGTTCAGTGTGGCGAGGGGGGGGGGATGGATGGAGAAACGCAACTTGAGCACCAATCGCCAGAAACCTGCCCGACTGGCAGAGGAATGTTTCCGTTCCTCACTCGTGGGTGCTAGACGCGCATCGTGCAGCAGCTTTCCTAGAGAGAGTCTCAGAATTCGTTCTCAGATGTTAGAGGATCCACAGAGGAAAGAGTGAGTCCACGAGAACAAAGGCTAGCTTCCTGCTCCCAGGACCCCTGAACAAGTGCTTCCTCTTGCTTCTTCCCAGGCCACTGACACAGCTTCATAAGCACTCTGCCTGTGGGGCCGGGCTGGGCTTCTGTAGAAATGGCTCCCGGTCAGCCTGTGGCTGGCACTACCTCACTGTGCCAAGGGCCCTGGGCCTGGGGGTCTTCTCTGCCTTGGCTTCTTCAGCTATGAAGAAGGGAGGATGCTGGTCCCTGTCACTTTGCAGGAAACTGCTAGGAAGGGGGATCCTTTAAGATGGGCACGCCGGCCTCAAGAGTTCTCTAGGGCTGCCATAACAAAATACCACAGGCTTGATAGTGTAAGCGGCAGAAATTGGTTTTCTCATAGTTGTTGAGTCCAAGGTCAGCGTCAGCAGGTTGACTTTCTCCCGAATGCCTTCTCCACAGCTTGAGGAGTCGTTACTTTCTCCTTGTATTTTCATTCAATCTCCTGTCTGATGTCCCTTAGGGTCTTCCTTCCATATTGTCATTAGTTAGATGGACTGGGGTTCTCCTATATGACCTGTTTAACCTTCCTCACATCTCCAAAGGCCTCCTGTCCAAATAGTCACAACCTGAGGCTTCAGAGTATGAGTCTAGGGGAAGAGGATATGTCTTGTAACCATTGTTGAATGAGAAGAGCCTGGGCATGCTTGCCCATGCCATGGCAACATTAATGGGCTTGGAAACTCAGTTTCTGCCTACGCTCTTCACTATATAATGGCAAACTTCTGCCTGTCTTCAGGAATCTCCTAGCAGAGGGCTGAACTAAATTCCAAGTTTTAAATATCTTAAATTCATGCATTTGCATTCCTTTTTTTTCCTCCAATACAGGCCTTCATGAAAACCAGACAAATCAAAGTTGACGGCAGTGCTAATTGTGTTAACGCTAATGGTAAGCAGCAACCAATCCAATTGAGCAAAACCACAGTTTTCAAGTCGCTTAAGTTTGAAAAACATTAGACTCAAAATGAGACTCTGAATCACAATGTATAACATTTGTTTTTTAAAATCAGGAGCTAGAGAGATGGCTCAGTAGTTTAGAATTTTTGCTGCTCTTGCAGACAATTGGGGTTTATTTCCCAGGACCCACATTAGGCAGTTCACAGCAGTCTACAACTCCAGCTCCTGGGAAGGGTGGTCCATTGCCCTCTTCTGGCCTATAAGAGTACCTGCACTCATGTCTACACACACACACACACACACACACACACAATTAAACATTAAAAATATATTTTCAGTTGACTTTTTTTTTTTAAACAGAGCTTTTATAAATCGGTCTCAAGAGGTCATGGACCCAGTGGTCCAATTTCATGAGCCAACTACAGCTTTGCTACCATTTACATAAGAGACTCAAGCCACCAGGTGCGGCAGGAGGGTCCAGGCTTGGGAAGAATGCTCATCCAAGGAGTGAAGGGTAGTCTTTAATTCACTACCAATTTATCATACAAACTCATTGCATGAAGGTTTCATACAAAAGAAGAAACCAGTGTGAGCTCCCGGACGCCAGCTCCTGTTGCTACAAGTTGTCCAATTTGATACAAAGCTCTCCACTCTCTCTAACCAAGAGGCAGTCTGGTGCCAAGTGCCAAGGGTGGGTGGTGTGTGGTTGTTTGATCTGCCCATGACATGGCACAGGTCAGGTGAGCCGGAGACGTCAAGAAATATCTTTTGTTTTTTTAAAAAAAATGATCATAAAAGAGATCTGGGCTAGGGAGAGGTTAGAAAAAAAAATAGCAAGAACAGAGAATCTGCAAAAATGACAGAGAACCTAGGAGCAGGGTCTTCTAGCAGGCACAAGAGATGGCAAATGAAATAAAGGAATCATTATTCTGTTTTCGGATATGATTATAGGAAGAACCAGAAAGAGCTGACTAAATAACCGCTTTAAAATGTATAATCTGCATCTTTTTAAAAATAAAACCAGGATTTTGTAAAGAACGTATATCAAGGTTCCACAAACACATCAAGACTATACATTTTCTAGACAAATTTAAATGGAGTCTGCCTGGAGGTTTAAGTAAAATCCATTCCACTAAGCACAAAAATAGGATTCTTAAAAAAAAAAAAACAATTACTATATGAAATAAAGAATAAACATGCCGGCTTAATCTTTTCCTGAGCTCATCCTACAACATAATGCACTGAGGCTCCCTACTTTGGGGACAGGGGTGGAGGGGGAGAGGGAGGCAGAGCTGGGAGGCTACTAAGAAAGGCAGGCACCAGAGCTTCCAGGGTCTGATGTAATGTCAAGGATCCTGGACTTCCTCCTTGGGCAAAGGGGGTCCAACAGACGTCTCAAAAGGAGAGCTGATTCAATCACATCTGTATTTCCAAAGATGACTCACAGGTTAAAAGGCCCTAATAAAACAGAAGCCATCCCCAAACAAATACAGGACAATTAAGCAGGGAGTGGGCTCTTTAAAAGCAGGCCTGGCCTCCTCCCTCATTCTTCCGTGGCCATTAGCCCTTAAGGAACTGGGGTCCCAAGGATAGCGCTCACTGCCCTGGGTGCCAACACTGTCAAATCTTCCCACAAAGAAGTTCTCTTCAAATGCAGTTCCCAAACAGCTTCCTTTTAAAAGACTAACCAGAACTGAAATAAGTCTTAGAGTTACCAGGGAGCCTGAATTTTCCTCTTCATAGGACAAAACAAAAACAAACAAAAGTGTTCACACAAAACACCCCAACAAGCAAAATACCAAGTTCTTATTTTATGGTCCTGCTCTTTCTAAATATTTATATAAGCAGACTTTTTTTTTTTTTAAAAAAAGTCACCACCTGTGACAGAAAACATGCTGGTCATAAATCCCGTCTCTCTAGTTTAATTGAAACAGAGCCTTTGCCTATTAGGTATGCTTGCTGGCTTCCATTTCTCGGGGTGTCCAGCGGGGGAGGGCTCAGAGGCATCATGGAGGAAGGCTCCCCACTCCAGGCAAGGATGGCTCCACTCAGTGGGTTCTTTCTCCAGAATCCCCACACAGCAGGGAGACGTTCTGTGTGATGCTCCAAACCGTATTTCTCAAGTTTCACTGCGAGAGCCACACAATCAGCAAAGCCTAGAATCTGCGGGGAGACCTTGCTCCTTGGCCCTAAAATATATGGATAGGTTGTCTGTCACATCGCACAGGTGTGGCGAGTCCCAGGGAGCAGGAATAGCCACCCAAGCACTGCCTTGGTTACAGCTGAATTTCCTTAGGATTATGTCAACTAGCTGATAAGCTGTGGTCCACAGGCATTTGCCGGACACTTCCAGAGACAGTGTCTGTACCCACAAGTCAATAAAAGAACAGTGTGGGCATACAGATTTAAATTTTTTTTTTTACTCGTTTCTGACAAAACACACACTCCTATAAAAAGACACAGCACAGTTCTTGGTCTGCACCAGTTTACAATCAGTTTCTCAAGGGAGACAAACCCAGACATGGAAAAAGACGTAAAAACTCACGAAGAAACCACAGCTCCGGTGTGTAAGCCCAGTCAGTGGTTTACTCGGCAGCTCGGAGCGAGGTCTCCAGCTCTCCCCTCTGAGTGGCCCAGCAGAGGCCACTGATGGTCACAAAGCTCTATCCGGCTACACGTCAGAAGGATGCTCAAAGGGGAGAGCACCCGGTGTGCTGGGGTCGAAGGGAGTATTTCCCTCTGTTCCGTCCTCTGACCTCCCTAAGTGTGTGGTGTCACTTTTATAGTGGATGCTAATAGTCGGTGCGGCGCTGTGGGTCACCAGCCACTTACTGAGACACCGCCAGGGGGAAGGACACTGCTAATGGCTCCTTTCGGCGTGGCTGCAGTGGCACAGTCCCTGTCCTCAGCCTCGAGGACCATGGCCAGTGCTCAACAGCCTAAAGGGGCTGAAGTCCCTTTCCAGCCCCTATTCCTCAACTATTTGAGGATCAGCGGTTATTATTCCCAACTTCCCACCTACCAGCAGCCTGCAGAGCAACAAGCAGGCTTTCCAACTTGAAGACATCCCTTCTACTCTTCCTGCAGACCCAAGAACGCGGACAGAATAGACCAGCGCCAAACCCAAAACGCGCCCCTCCTCCTCCTCCTCCTCCTCCTCCTCGAGGCCACGTTCAGGGCATCAGTTGCCACCAGGCCTTGGGAACGTGGGAAAAACAAATGTTCATACTTCCTCAACAGCAGCAGAACCCCAGAGGCAAAGAGGGTCCATGAGATTGCCCCGAGAAATGGGGTTTGTGTGCAGGAGGCTGTAGACAAGTGAGTGAGACCTTGCAAGGCATGCACAAGGCTCCTTTGTGTCTAGGCCATAGTGTGGTCCATATGAGAACATCAGTGTAAACCGCTGGAAATGTTTGCTTGGAAAGATGAAAACATGGAGAGAGTGAGTTACAAAGGGAAGGGGAGGGGAGGGAGGGGTGGAGGAGGGATAGGGTGGAATGGGAGGGAGGAGTGTGTGTGAAAGAGCGCTCCAGAAAAAGCTACTGCTAGAAAAACAGGCAATTTCACTTCCTAGGCCCTTCCCAGGTCCCAGGCGCAGCCAGAAGCTCCAGGAGCCCCAGAGGAACGAGCAATCTTGTGATGAAAATAAAAAAAAGGCACAGCGAAGGTGCAAGTCATTGGCTTATAACCACATAGCCAATTGGTTGCAAGGCCAGCATTCATAGCAAAGCATCCACTTTTAAAACATGTTACTTAGGGGGCCAGGGAAACAGGCTAGCATGTAACGCACTTGCCGCACAAGTGTGAGGACCGGAGTTTAGGTCCCCAACACCCACATAAATGCTGGGCAGACATGAGAGCCAATCTGTGACCCAAGCAGCTGGGAGGAAAAGGCTGAAGACCCTGGAGCAAGCTGGCTAGCCAGTCAGGCAGAATCTCTGAGTTCTTGGTTTAAGTGAGACACTATGCCTCCTTATAAAGGGTGGTAAGTGATAAAGGAAGTTGTGTGACAACACACACACCCCTCTGCACACATGTAAACCCACATACTTTCAAGCACGCACACACGCCATATATACACGCTGATAAAATTCTAAAATGCTGCTTAGTTTATGGTAAATGAAAGAACGCAGTCAACAAAAGATCCCATGCTATACAAGGCCTTTCACATCAGTGATCCACAATAGGAAAATCACGGAGATGGAAGTAGATTAGTGGTTGCCAGGGAAATGGGGGATGACTCGTAATGGGGACGAGGTGGTTGTTTTTTTGAGATGATGAGAATATTCTGAGGCGGGCTGTGTCCATGATGTTGCACGCATCTGTGATTATACTAAAAAGCACTGGATTGTAAACTTCCAATGGGGGAACTGGACAGCGTGCAAACTGCATCTCAATGGAACAGTTCTCCTCCTCCTCCTTCTCATCCTACTTAAATCTGAGAGGACTGAACCATGTGGGGTCCAGGGTAGACAAGTTTGTTTCAAGGGAAATGGTTGCGAAAGAAAAACAGGAGAATCGTTATATTCTTCCAGTATCAGAGCTGCTAACTGCCACCCTCCCTCAAAAGTCCCGGGGCCTCCAGGCAGCCCTTCATTCTCTGCAGAGGCCCCGAAAGAGATCTGGCTTCATGCAGGTCATGGTCCTCTGCTTTTTTTTAGAAGACAGTGGCTATCTCAGAGTTATCACGTATGAAGCTGGAAACCATCAGATGGGCGGGGCCACAATCTAAGCTACAGAACAACAACCCTGACCCCTCATACTATCCCGAGAGGCCAGGGCAAGCTATCTGCAACTGGCAGCAGCCTGTCTTACCCAGCTGGAGCGAGTCAACCCTGGAAATCCTGGGAGTGTCATGTTCTGTCTCGCAGAGGGGCAGACGAGAGCGACAGTACAAGACCAGCAGCGGAGTCGCGATGAACTCGCTTCATGTTCTCCTGATTGTGTTCTGAATTGTAGAATTGTTTTCCCTGGTATTTGTCACATTGAGGACATGAGCCTTTTAATTGGCAATCGAGTGTGCCGCCTGAGATGTCAGACGGCTGCTGAGGAGCAGCTCCGTTAAGTAGAGGCCCCGCCAGTTAATGGCTGTGTCCCTGAGTTGAGGGGGGTTTGGAGAAGCCCCGCTTTGAACACAGCTCAGAGCCGGAAGGAACAGGCCTATACAGAGCCTTGCTGTATAGTGTGCGTGTGTGTGTGTGTGTGTGTGTGTGTGTGTGTGTGTACAGCCTTGTCCCCTGGGTGCATTAGATTTTTACCCGTGTGCCTCCAAAGCACAGGGCCTTCCGTGCCTTCTAGTCAAGCTACGTTTTCTGAGATGCTCAGGTACACAGAGGCATTTTGAGAAGTTGAATATTGTGCCTAACGTCCTCCAATAAAGCAAAATGCTTACACTGATGGCCCCACGAGACGACCCCCCGTCTCTCACCCTTTACATTGGGAGTTCCTCGGTTCCTTCCCCCCTTGAACTTGAGCATGGCCGTGAACTTGCCTTGGGAAAAAAAATGCGTGGGGACTTCTTCTTCCTCTTCTGCCTCCCAGGCCAGACTGGCTTTTTACCCAGTCTAAGATCTGTCAGCTCACTCCAAGTATTCAAGAGACCCCAGACAAGAAAAACAAGACTCCCTAATTGACCCACAGCTGGCCACATACGCATGCATGAAACCAAGCAAGGACAAAAGACCTAGCTAGCCCACCTACAGAGCAAAAGAAAATTCTGTTGTTTACATCAGTGAGTTTAGGGATAGCTTAATACACAGCACCGTCATACCAGCAAGTAATAACTTTGCCAGTTGAGGTTAGGTAGAGAGTATCCATCCCAGCCCTACACAGGATTCAGAGGCTAGCCCCAGGCTCACAGACAGTCTACGAGGACCAACTGCAGGCCTGATGAAGGAGGAAATGGGAAATAACACACACCATAGTCAGCCAGTAGTCCTGAGCATATGAGAAGGGGAGAGAGGCAGAACAGGTTGCCAAGCTCAGGCTCTGGCTTCAAATCCGGGTACAACACTGTGAGTGTCACCGTTGGGAGCGAGGGTGTGCTTAACACGTGGTTCTGCAGACTGACTCACTCAACAGCTATGACACACACCATCTTCCTAGTGTGCCTTCCTGTGTTGCAGAGTTGAGAATGCAACCGTAGCCTACTCCCTTGCACTGCCAGGTTCTAGATGGGATTTCAGATCCACTTGGCAGGTGCACTTATGTAGATCCGAGGGTCTGGGGCACGAGGGGAAGGAACCACACGGCTGCGGATTAGTCAGTTCTCTGGCCAGCAAAGACAAGAAGACCAGCCTCGAGTTCTATGGGTGTGCTGAAAAGCACTACAGACCCTGCATACGTGAGAGGCACACACAGACACCGTCACTGCAGTCCCCCCAGGACCCCAGATGGTGGCTGAGGCCAATGTATCTGCTGTGCATAGTTCCCACAGTGCAATTCTGACCCCTGAAATTCCCAGTGTGGAAGCAGAGCGTTCCTGTGATGTAGTGATGCGCTGTCATCTAATCACTTGGGAAATTAACAGTCCCTCCATTAACCTCTGCTCACGTCATTACCCTGCTGTACCAAGGCTTTTTCTTTGGGGCCACCAAGCAGCTCCCAAATCGTGACACAGAGACCTATTAGTGTTGAATGCTCGGCCTAGCTTAGGCTTGCTTCCGGCTAGCTCTTTTAACTTAAATTAACCTGTTTCTTTTTATCTACCAAGAGGCTCGAGGCTTATTACCTTTCTTACTTCTTTACATCTTACCTTCACTGCTGGCTGGCGTTTGCCTGGCGTCTTGCCCCAGGCATGTCCCTCATTTTTCCCTTCTCCTCTCGTTCTTCCTTTTTCTCCATGAGCCTGCCTTATTCCTTCTATTTATTCACTCTGCCTGCTAGCCCCGCCTATCCTTTCTCTGCCCACCTACTGGCCGTTCAGCTCCTTATTAGACTAGTCAGGTGCCTTAGGCAGGCAAGGTGAAACAGATGCAACACGTCTTTACATCATTAAACACACATCTTTACACCATTAAAGAAATGCAGCCTAAACAAAAGTAACACACCTTTACACAGTTAAAGTCACATTCCACGGCATAAACAAATGTAACACATCTTTGCCCAGTTAAAATAATATTCTACAATACCTTGCAGTTTCTGTTTCCTGGTGAACTGTAATGGATTCCCTTCCCCTCCACACACTTCTGTCTCCTTATCTGTAAAGGGACACAATGGTCGACTGTTCCAAGGAACCATTGCCTAAAGATTTGATTAAGTTATCCATATTAAATATTTGCAGCAATGCTTGACATACAGAAAATGCCCAAGATCTTACTGTTTAACTTTGTAAATCTAGACAACAGCTGGTGTCAGGGCACTCTGAGATTTAAAAGAACTCTGGGGACCAAAGAACATCCATTCTGAGTTTCAGCCCCTTTTTCCTAGGCTTCATTCCTGTCCTGGATCTTCTAGAAATGTGAAGTCCTCCTATGCTAATAAGGCCTGGGTATTTTCAGTCTTAGGCATCACATGCTTCCCACAACAGAGACCAATTCTACGAAGGAGCCAATGTAAACAGTCTCATTAAATCAACTGACAGGTATCTTCAGCCTCTGGCTTCCTCCAGAATCAGTCTAGAGTTTGAGTCCATATTTGCTTTAGAATTCAGATGACAAATGCCATTTGGCGGCCCAGCACCACAGCAATACCTCTATAACCAATGCCAAGGCCTTTGCCTCCACTGTGGTCAACATTTGCCTATGACAGTTTGGGCCATGTTTCCTGCTTCCAGACTTTATTTCAGAGTTTGGGCTCTGTAAGATATAGGCCCTTTAGATAAGGACCAACAACATGGTAGTGTAAGTGCTGAGATGGAGAGACTCATGGTCAGCTATGAAGGGGTCGCCGGGGCTCCAAACAAAGCCACTGTCAGTGTTAGGGACATGTTCAGGCTGATTTAGGGGAGGGTTGTCTTTTTATATCAGCGAGGATGCTTGCTCAAATGCGACAGTGCAGGGACTCCCAAATAAGGGCATAGAGAGAGAAATTTAGTCACCTTAGACACAAGCAGGGCCCAGGGCTGTAAGACTAAAGCAAAGGGAAATTTAAGGGGCAAAGGCAAGCAAAGCTTTCTCCTGAAGTCCATATACAGGTTAGGAAGGCGGCTGGGTCATCACAATGCCATGAGGAGAGGGAGTCACATATCCTTCACAAAACCAGGAGGCTAGAGAAGGTACGGTAAGGCCCAGCAGAAAGATCATCTGATCCCACAGGGAAGACACAGCGTTCACTCCAGCACACCTACTTGCTGCCAGAGACGAGCCAAGATGCAGATGTGGTCAACAAAAGCAAAGCCAACGCCTCAAGCTGACTTCGGTCACTAAAGTACCCATTTGTACCTGTGTAGACTTTAAACAACCTTCTGCACTTATTCCTCCCCGGTGTAAAACGGTTAAGATTTAAAAGACGAAACCCCCACTTGACCTGAAAGCCAAGGTATTTTTCTACATGAACTAAACCTGTCCCACAGTAGTTTCTTTGAAGAGCGCAGTAAATCTAGCCTGAAACCAAGGCCTGCGCATTGTTCAAATATTTCAGCGGCACGAAGCCATCAGTCTTGTGTGATTCCCTCGCTTCCTCTCCTCCTCCCACCAGAAGACATTCCCGTACTCCAACACAGCTTGCAAAGATGTATATAAATAAGAAAGGGAAAGTAATGTAAGGAAATCAGGATAAATATAGAAGAAATAAGATAAAGCCAGCAGCCGGAGAATGATCTAATGAATTCTCAACACTCTTGAGTTTCACAGCGTTTTTTTCTTAGCGTATCTCTCAATATAGAACCCTGACCTGTCACTAGAGTGTTGCTCATCAAAAGCAATTCCACAGGGAGTCAGAGAGTGTAGACTAGCTCTAGGTACCCAGAGAGCCCAGCATGATTCAGGAAGAGCTCTGAGAGCATCTACCTCTGAGGAAGAGATGTGCCAGCTGTCCCCAGGCCCCTTCTGAAGATACTGCTGCCTTTGATGAATGTGTTGGTAGGTGTGGATTGCAGAGTCTGATATGATGTCAATTACAGGTTTAATAGTATGGACCACAGCTACTCTGCAAGACAGGGTAAGTGCTCCATCATTGGCTTTCACCATCTGGAGCTGGGCTGGCTCCAGGCTGTGGGAAAGCATGGCAGGGTATTCTCCCCTTCTACCTACAGGTATACTAAGGCAATCTGAAAAATTCTCAGGTCTGATGGTTCAGTGGACAGAAGGGGAAGTTGACAAACACGTAGAAATTTGGTATCTAATTTTTTTTTTCGGAGGGTGCTTGGGAGGATGGGTTGTCCATCTTTTAGAATAGCATCAGATCCAATCCTGCTATCATGTGATTCACAGAAAAACCCCTTCAAATGCATTGGATATTTAAGTAGACAACGAAATTAAACATGAATTAAACAGGTGAATTCTTCAATAATACATGAGTGAAAATAAAACCTTGAAACTACGATTTGCTATGCGAGATTGATAAATTTGTTCCCAAGACTGATAAATTTGTCTATGTAAAAGTAAAATAAGAAGAATGCATCACAAAATAAAAAGAAGACATTTAAGAAAAGCCAAAAGACAAGTGGCCAAACTAAGATAGGAAATCTTTTACAATTTATGTCAGAAACAAGAGTTTGATCTCACTAATAATAGAAAAAGCTCTTATAATGGAGAATAAAAAAGGCAAAAGAATAACACAAAAATAAATAAAAGATGTGTATCATTTACTGGAAGAGGAAAGAAATGCCCCCCTGCACTTAAGACAAACTATACAACTTTTCTGATAACAGGATAAACATAAAACTAAATTGAAATATTATTTCTCACTTGTCACATTAAGAAAGAGCCAAAGTTCTGAAAAGCATTTTGTCTGTGGAGACACAGATGTTCCCACAAATTCTCAAGGGTGGAAAACCCCTGGGTGGAGAACTGAGTCACACTGAACAACAACAACAAAAAAAAAACCACAAACCAATTTTGATCTTTTCAACTACCCTTCACATACACCACACACCGTCACAGGTTCAAAAACAATACGGCTCTGGAGATGACTCCTTGCTACACTGTCTGTCAAATAAGAGATAGGAAATAACCCAAGAGTCCACTGGTGGGAGGCTGGCTGAATCCACTCACATTCACCCACCCAGTGAACCATTACATGACGAAGAGAAAGAAGACAGCCTTCACGGCAGCTAAGGAGCGATTTCCAGGTTGTCCTGAAAAGCAGACAGTACAAGGTGAAGAAGGCACACAGGACAGACTTGTCCTGTCTAAGAGAGAAGGGACATGAGCATGGATATGAAACGTGTTTATTTTACAAGAGTATGCAAAGACTAATAAAAGAGGAGGAACAGAGCACTTACTCATGCAGGGGAGGGCGTGGAAAGGACACCTGGATGCTGAGTCTTAAGAAGTCCTTATACCATGTAGTTAAGTCATGCAAATATTTTACATGGTCCCAAAGAACTAAATTAATTTGGGAAAAGGGGCCTAACAATCCCAAGTGAATACTAAAAAAACCCAGACTCACAAACACACAAACAAACCATCTGGGGCTGGAGCAAGGGGCACAGCAGGCAAGAGCACCCATTGCCCTTGCGAAGGACCTGAGTTTGGTTCCCAGCACCCAAGTGATCTCAACAACCTCTAACTCCTGCTCCAGGAGACCTGACGCCCCTTTGTTACGCTCACGTGCATATTCCCACATACAGACACACATGCGTACACACAGTTAAAAAATAAAATAGATCTTCAAAAGAACCTGTTTATCAGATTGATAGAATCAACACAGAGAGAAATGAATTTGAAGGCATGGATTTGAAGCCCAGGGTTCTGGGTCTGTCATGGGATATGTCATAAAGACAGACACAAAAACACAAACGACAAAGAAAGAATTTCACTTGGTCATTTTCTTGTTGGTAATAATGTTTATCTGTTCGAAGCTATTTTATGCACATATATTTATGTAAGCATATTCACATACAAGAATCAAAATTTCAGTTGGAGAAGATACAACACAAAAATACCTACAGAAAACACTTGATGTGATAAATTTGGACTTAGATATGGTTAAACACATAAGCATGTTTCTTAGCTTTATCTAGTTAGGGGTTCTAGATCTCTAAGGAGGGTTAGAGCTTGATTTTAAGTTCCTTGATAAAAAGAAACAAGGTTTCTCAGAAAAAAAAAAAAAAAAAAAGGACCCAGGTTTGAAACAGTGGAACTATAAAGTCTGTGTATAAAACTAAGGAAACTCGAGGATAACAAATTCCAGCTAATAAACATAGAGAGAAAAACAATTTTAAGAAACCATCATTTCTCCCTTCCAGATTGTCAGAGTACAACAGCCATCAAGAAGACAGAGGCCATGATCTAGCCTACTTGTCCCACATGAAACGATAACCCCTCAGTTCCCTGTTAGTTTCAGAAAAACAAAAAAAAAGTTCTCTTCTCCGCAGTATGAATCATGATCCCCACTTTAACCTAGGGTGAAACCCACTTCACCTGCACATGACACCTGACACGGAGCCTCTAAATGTGGTGCCACACGGGGCACTGTACATGCAAATGTCATGCTCAGAGTACACACCCTCACCCTACGTAGCCTTTAAGCATAAACTTCCAACTTACAGGGGACGTGGCAATGGAGGACAAGTGAGATGAACGAGAATAACCGGGCAAATGTAGGATATGGGACAGCTGGACTGATACCCAGGGAAATCAACGCAATGCAAAGAAAAACAAACAAACAAACAAAGGGCAAGAATGAGAGTAAGAATCAGAGGGATGATAACAGGCCAGTGCTACAGACGAACTGACAAAAAGTCTGAGCGTAGACCTTCTGTGAAATGAATTACTAATTTTCTTAGCTGTGGTGTGGCGGTGTGGCAAGAAAGCGGTGCATCTCTAGCTGCGTGGCGTGCTAAGGAATTTAGCAGAAAAGAGGATCGGCACCAGATCCTTTTGACCAGTTGGGCACTCCACACACAGAGCAAGCCTTACTCCCTTCATTTGTGTGTGTGTGTGTGTGTGTGTGTGTGTGTGTGTGTGTGTGTGTGTGTGCGCGCGCATGCACATAAAAATGAATCCAATATGGCAAATATTAACAGCCATTGAATCTAGGTGGTAGGAGTCCAGAACTTGATTGTATTATTCCTTTTTTTCTTTTCTTTTTCTTCTTTAAATTTGCAGTTCTGGGATCACATACCAGTCAAACATTCCATCCTGAGCTCTGACTCTAGCCTTGTACTAGTCTGGAGGTTTTCTTAATATTTAGGTTTTTTCTCCCTTCTGTGAGACAGGGTCTTACTATGTAACCCAGGCTGGCCTCAAACTTTTGATCCTCCTGCCTCTACCTCCAGAGTAATGGAACTATAAATATGAACCATACCTTGTTAAATTGTTTTTTTCTAACAAAAACTTAGGAAAAGAATCAGGTGTGTTGGTGCATGCCCGTAATTCCAGCACTTGGGAGGATGAGGCAGATTTTTTTTTTAGGCTAGCTTGCTTATGTTACACAGTAAGCTCGTCTCAAGTCTTAAAAAAGGGAGGGCAGGTCTTAGAATGGTCCCAGTCCAAGGGCTAAAGTGGTATCACATTCCACAGGTTGGGACAAATGTCAGCTTGGAATTACTATAGAGAATAGGTAATTACTTATCTACCAGAAAAATTCCTACAAGACACCCATAAAATACTTACATTTATGCAAAATCACTTTCCCTGAAGATGACATTCCAATTTTGGTGGAAACTATGACTTTAGTGACCTCCGAATGAGACAAGGCCCCCATGCTAGGGCCTCTGAGTGACAGTCCCCTTCCATTCTGTACGTGGGGACGGCTATGGACATGAGTTTCCTATTGCTGCCATAATGAAGGGTCGCAGTGACTTTCCATGTTATCAAGTTATTACCTTATGCTTTCGGAAGTGGGGAGTCTGAAATGAACCCTCTGAAGATAACTCAAAATGCCAGCAGTGAGGTTCCTTCCAGTGAGTCTCAGTTAAGGTTTCTATTGCTGTGAAGAGACACCATGACCATGGTAACTCTCATCAAGAAAACATTTAATTGGAGTGGCTCGCTTACAGTTTCAGTCCATTATCATCACGACTGGGAGCGTGGCGGCATGCAGGTAGATGTGGTGCTGGCTACATCTTGACCAGAAGGCAGCAGGAAGTCAACTGAGACATTGAGCAGTATCCTGAGCATAGGAAACCTCAAGACCCACCCCCACAGTGACACACTTCCACCAAGACCATACCCAATCCAATAAAGCCACATCTCCTAATAGTGCCACACCATGAGATTATGGTGGCTAATTCCATTCAAACTACCGCACACAGTCTCTGGGGGAAAGTCCATTTTCAGGCCTTTCTTAGCCTTGAAATGTCCATTTTCTTTTGTTCATGGTCCCTTCTTCCATCTTCAAAACCAAATGCTAGTGCTACTACATCTTTTTCTCTGACCCCAATTCTCCTGTCTCTGACATACAGGGACCCATGTAATGACATCAGCCTACTGAAGTTAACTTTCCTATCTCAAGATTCTCAATCTGATGAAAACTGCAACATCTCCACCCCTCTGAAAGGTAACATAGTCAGGATTAGGATGTGGACATCTTTGGGGTCCACTGTGCTACTTACTAGGACAGATGACCATGATGATCAATGAGATACAAACAGAGGCTTGATAAGTGCTTACACAGTGGGATTTTTCTCTTCAGTTTTTTTTTTTTTTAAAGGATTCTTCTCTTAGAACCCAGCCATGATGCAGTGAAGAACCCAATTCAGGCAGAGGGAAGACCACATGAAGACAAACAGACTCTGGGCAATAACCTCTGTTGAGTACTTGCCAGGTTGTGAATGAGCACGCAAGCTGTCTTGGAAACGCAACTTCTGCTCCTGGTCCTGTCAGTGCAGATGACCCAGGAAGAGCAGAGATGATGCATGCTGCTTAGCCCTGCCCTGCAAATGAATGGCTAGTCTTCTCTGATGTGACTACATTTTGAGGTAGATTTTTTTAAAAATGATTAACACCCAAACTGAGACAATCACTTGTGTTGGAGAACGTAGACCAAGCATGCTGACTTTGACTTTGCATTATTGGCCATTGACCCTTGATTGTGATAATAATTAGACAGGAGAGGCTGTTATCTATTGAACCCTTTCAGGGTTTGTGAAAACAAAGACTAACCATTAGAAGACAGCGCCTTTCTTCCTGTTACTTCAGCAAGAGGGAGGCCTCCAAGTCTTCTAAAAGGGGGATGAAATCAACAATGACCGCATTAGAATGAAGGAGGACCAGACTACCACAGGACATCAGCAGCTCATATATCAGGAAGCCTGTATCCATTCCCTGCCACTAAATGCAGTTCTGTGAGATAGATGCCTTCTCCCAGGTCAATGAGATGAGCATGATTGTTGATTCCACCCAAGGCTATTGTTTCAAGTGTTTGATTTAGACGTTTAGCTTGGTGGACTTTGGCCTGAGTGCTACAGTTTGCCTACACATTCTGCTGAACTGGGGCTTCCATCAAGCTACTGGCTCAGCTAACCTATAGCCCAGGGGACTGATTTTCAGCATTTTGATCTTGCCACGAGCTTTTGCTATGCTGCTGGGAGGAAACCAGTTCCTTTCTGGCTGTGAGAATTTGTTTGTGGTTTTATTCTTCTTGGAAAATATGCTTAAAATCATCCATCCCCCATTCCCTCTCTTCCGGGTCTACAGTGCTTCCAGCAGTTGCAGGGGAAAAAAAATGGATGAAGCTCCTAGTCAGGGAAGCAGCACCCAAGTTTAAATCATCTTTTTAATTTAGAGCTCTGGTCATGAAAACAGTGACCTAGCAAGACACGGGCTTACGTGGTGCCCTGATGGCAAACAGCAAAAATCATCCTCATTTTCTCCACGGCTGCAGAAGCCTGGCAGCATCTCGAAAGCATTTTCAAGTCCTCACATAACTATCTTGACCTAGACCCGCACAGTCACCCAGTCATCTCCTCTTGCTCTGCCGCGTTGAGTGTACACAGGTGGCTTTGTACTGCTCACCGTAAGAACGGCCTGGCAGATATGCACCTGGGACTCACCTCCAGGGTGCCTAAACCCACAGACAGCAGGGAAGGCAGAGTTCCTTGGCTCCTGAAGCCCATCATGCAGTGTCTCAGGCTACTGCTCCGCTATTAAGCCTACATTTAAGGGAAGGAAAATTTTGCATGTATATGGCTTTGAAAGGCCCACTTTCAAGGGGTGAATGGTAGACTTCCTTAGAAGAAGAGAAAAAGAAACCTGAGTCCACAGATGTGACTGAGTATGGACAGTGCGTTCAGTTCTAGGCATTGTGGGTAACGCCATTGAAATGCAGAAACGGCCCCATATTCCCGGAGTCCAGTCTTCTTACAGAGAGCCACAGAAGTGGAAATACTGGTAAGGAACTCACCAGCTAATTAATGAAGTCAATAAGCCACCGCAATGGCTACGGGCTGTGTTTTAAGAAAAGTTACTGATTTGAAAAGCTTGGGGCAGCAGATGAGAAATAGCAGGAGGGTGGATCTTGAAAAGTCTCATGCTTGAGAAGTGACAGCTGGCAGCAAAGGAGGTAAGAACAGGGAGGCAAGCAGTCGTTTTTGTTTTCTTAAACAGAAGCCACTGACCCAGCCAGGTACAATAGCCTGGGGCTGTGAAATACGGGGCAAAGGGACCCAAACCCCTCCACAGGCCTCCAGGCAACTCACCGGGGACAATGGGGACAACTACAACTATTCCTAGCCATGTCCCACCATGCTGTGGTCCCCACCCACATGCTCTCCATCCGATGTTCAACCAGGCCGAGGATGGCGGCCAGTGGTCACTATTTAGAAAACTTGCCATCCAAAAAGAGTGCATTTAAGCCCGGGCACTTAAATGCATAAACTTAGTGGAGTAGAAAATTGATTTGCGTGCAACAGCAGCTCATTTCCCAAACTTGGGGTTTGAACTTGACTTCTCCTTCACCATGTCACACAAACGAATCCCCAAGGCCTGGGGATCCTTTGTTCTAGGCGCCGGGACAATCATGTCTCCTGGACACCGTGGCCTCCGGCAACCTAGTCCAGTCGAGCTTGGCCTTTATGTGACAGGATTGTTTTTTGGGGTGTACCTGTGGCCCAGTGCTGGTACACAGCTAGTTCCCAGGGGGCTCCCTGTACCCTAAAGAAGATGCATTTCAGAACAGCCACTGGGTCCTTTAAAATCTGGCTTTTCCGGTTCGTTTAATACATCCCCCACAACACAGCTCAACACAGCTGCTGATTCTGAAAGTCACTTCTACTTTCTTCAAGCGTGCGTGTGTGTGTGTGTGTGTGTGTGTGTGTGTGTGTGTGTGTGTGTGTGTGATGGAGGTGGTAGAGGAGAGGATGCATTTATCATGGCACCAGTCTGGAGGTCAAAAGATAACCTAATGCGTTAGCCCTCGACTTCTTCCTTATTAGGGACAAAGTCTGCTGTTGAGAGCTGTGTATGCCAGGTTGGTTTACAAGCTTCCCGAGAGGCCCCCTGTCTTTATGTCCCATCAGCCTGTGGGAACCCTGGGATGACAAACATGTGCCGCCATGTCCGGCTTTAAGTGAACTGGGGGAATCCAAACGCAGGATCTCACACATGCACGGCCGAGGCATCTCTCCAGCTCAGGATGCTGTTACTTTTTAGGTGTTTTTTTTTTTTTTTTTTTTCCCTTCCAGGAAATTCTCACCTGCTCTTCGCCCCTCCATCACCCAGTCTATGTCTCAACAATCCTGAATATGCAGACCTGTGAGATAGTGCTCCCATTAGTTCTGTCTCTTTCTTTGTGTGTGTGTTTGGGGTTGGGGGTGTCATGTTAACGCCAATGCCACCAGTCTCTTCAACTAGGCCCGGTGGAGGCCTTAGCAGGAGGTAAGACACCCACTGATACTGACTGACCCTTCCCAGGCTTTGACAGGCAGAGTCTGGCTCAACCGCATGATGCCAGGAAGTGGTGCTCCATTCACAGCTAGACTGACAGCCAACAGGCCCAAAGGAGAACTTAATCCCAGCCAAGGATCAGCAAAGCTGGTCTTACCCCATTACGGATAACCATTTACAGCATGTCAAAACCCAGCCCCCTGCAAAGACACTCCACCTGACCCAAATATTTGTCCTTCTGTACAAAATGTGTATGTAAACCACCAGTAACGGGCTCACCAGAAACAGCCTTGGGGAAGGGAATCTTAATCTTCCCATTTCTTTCTTCCTGTCTAAAAGGCCCGAGCACACATCTGGGGAGAACATCAATCATTGGTCTCTATTCTGGACTGTCCTTTGCTGACCACCCAGGGTTTTAATTCGGGCTACATTCCTTACCGGTAGGTATCCTAACTCCAAGGGAGGTCAGAGCAGGAACAGCCTCTCCCCTGCAGAGATGCCCTGCTTTGTCACAACTCTGGCTCCTGTCTGTTTTGAGACAGGTCCTTGCTATGTAGCTCAGGCTGGCCTTGAACTTGTGATCTCCCTACTCTAACCTCTGGAGTGTGGAGATGACAGGCTTACCCGAGCATCCTGGCTCAGGCAGGGTCCTCTAAATGACCCTGCACACTCCCAAAGCATGGCACTGGAAGAGGAAAGGGTTACTTTGAGTGAGCATTGCACTGTTCCCCTGCATCCCTGCATGAAGTGCCTCCCCTCGGCAGGCACCCCTCTCTTACCAGGCACCGTTAGGCTGTAATTTTTACCCCCCAGTTCCCTGGTCAAGGGGTGATAGGTCACTGAACAGCACTGCCGGGTTGGGTATGTGCCTGGGTCCTTCGTGGCCACTGCTTGCCCCATCCCCGACACCAGCCTAGAAGAGTCAGAGAAACAGTTTCCTCTCACTCTGACAAAGGCCATATCATACCGTGTCTGCAGCCACCATAATGTGGGGACTCTGATAACCGTGTAAAAGAATGATTTCTGGGACTTTCTCTCTGTTGAGTTAACTGCTTTGCTAGGGGTGGAGGGTCCAGGTCTGGTCTTTCTGGGGAGGCTCCACAAGGGCAGACCGTGTGCTGAGAGACCCCGAGATCCACAGACAGGCACTGGCCTGGGGCAGCAGACTACTTCTACAACCACTATGACAACCCAAGCCACAACTCTGGAAACAAGCAAGGGGTCACCCCCCTATCCCTTCAGCCACCTTTCCCACATCCAAAATGACCCCCGCAATCCTTTTCTGTTTCTGCAGCACCCCACCATTGATTGTTCTTGGAGGAAAGGGTTAATCTGCCTTACACTTCCAGATCACAGTCCACCAATGAAGAAAGCCAGGGAAGAAACTCTGAGGCAGGAACCGGGAGGCAGGAACTGAGGTAGAGAGCTCTTTGCTGGCTGGCTAACATCTCCTGGCTCACTAAACTTGCTTTCTTATACACTCCCGGACCACCTGTTCAGAGGTCGTACTGCCCATATTGGGCACTGTCCTTCCATGTCAATAATTAATCAAGAAAACGCCTCACAGACTTACCTACAGGCAGTCTGATGGAGGCATTTTTCTCAGCTGTGGTTCCTTGCTGGGTGACACTAACTTGTGTCAGAGTACCAAAAACTTGGCCAGCGCACTTGACACCAGTCTGATTTTAGTCAACTGCATCCTCTTAGGCTGAAGGCACCGGCGACCCTACCACCCTCTACTGCCTTCATTCCTAGCCACACCAGCTTCTTCCCCTATGGGTCTCAGCTCAAACATTTTCCTCAGCAAGGTTCCCCACATACCTTGCCCACAGCAGACCACCACCCCCCAACCCCTCCTCTAAAGATCCCATCATGCCACCCTGTGGCGTTTTAGTGTGATTCATCCCAATCCAAAATGAGCTTTCAAACTTATGTGGGACTCATGGTGTCCCCTTTCCAGAAGCAGAAGGACACGGCTTTTGTGTGCACTACCATATCTACCCCCCTCTCACCCCGCCCCACCCCCCTCCCCGCCACCCGGCATGTGTCACCATGGCTGGCACGTAGCAGATGCTCAGTAAATATTTGCTTTCATAAATGAATAAATAAGTCCTGCCATTTGAAAAAGAACCTGGGAAATAACTGGAGGTAACCGGGCAAGGGCACGCATGCCAGTATTGTTGGGGGGGGGGGGGGCGGGATGGGAAACAAAGATAATAATTTAAATAGCCAACAAAAAAAAGGATCGTGTCAATCAGGGCTTCGGCATGATTAATTATTGAATGCTATTTAGCATGGATGAGCTAGTTACTCCAGCACTGGTGTGGAAAGGTGCCCAAGATATTATAACAAAAGCAGGCTACAGTATGCATAGGCATGATTCATTGACGGTTTGAAAAAAAAAACTTCTAATATTAATAACACACACATACATATATGCACAAAAAATCTTACATGAGAGCTAAGAAAATTTGAGAAAGGATGATCAGGGCTCTGGCCCCCGAGCTTTAAACTGTGTTTACTTCCGAGGCAAGGCGGTTACGATGTATTTCCATTGATTTCTTTTGTTCATATTTTCTGATTTTTAAAGAATGAATGCATATTGCTTCCATAATAAGAAAAAGCAAGAAGACAGTAAAAGGTCGGGCAAATCTGCTATGTAGATGCAGATCACCTACTGAGGAAATGGCGGAGGGTGGAGAGGTGGAGGGGCTGGGCCCGCAGAGAAGCCCTGACGGCAGTCAATCCCTGGACGGAACTGTTGGGAATAATGAGTCTCTTCCTGTTCGGAGCTGACCTCAGAGAAAATATACTTGTGAGATAATAAAAGCAGAAGCCCCCGGGCATTTTTCTTCCCATGGAGAGAGGCCAGCTGTGGCTTCCTTCCATGTTATTCTCTGCTGTTATTCTCCACCCCGAGCTCTGAACACAGGGCTCCACACTTAGAAAAGGGTCCATTTGCCAACATTTGCCAACACTGGGCACCCGGAGGACTCTCAGCTCTAATCCCGAAGAGAGCTAATGGGGCCTTGGACACACTGGACACCTCATAAACATCCAGAATGGGATCCTGCCTAAGACCTCACCCGTGGCTCGGGGACAGTTTCCAGTCCACATGCCAGGGAGGGTAGGAAAGTTGCCGCATCTGGACTCTTATCAAGTCACAGTCATCGAATGTTGAGGTATCTGGAAAGCCATTTCAGCACTGAATGAAAACCAACCACAAGGACACAGACCAAATCTATGGTTACCGTGAATTAATTCAAAATGGACCAGGCTCTGTGGGATCTGGTACAACGCCTTGTTTCTGCACTTTGGTTTCATCATCGATCAAGCGAGGCCATTGGAGGCACTGGTTTTGCGGGTTTCACAGGCTATGGCTCCAGGACCTGAGGATTACTCCCTTGAAGAGCCTTTCAGGTGCTAAGTTAGACTATCTTCTTCGGGAGCTCAGCAGAAAACAAGATCCCTGTGGGTTGGTCTGAGCATCGTGGGCTTCCTGAGGAGGTGACAGCTAAATTGTGCTAAGGTGGCTGGGAAAAGTATTAGGCACTGCTGTATATCTGCCCCCTTTAGCCAGGGGAAGTGCTCAGAGAACCACCTTTTCAAGATAGGGTATAACCATGGATGATTTTCTGGGGCTCCATGTTGAGGGCAGGTTTGTGAGTCCCAAGACATCAAACTATCAGCAGATGTCTTTTGCAGAGCCTGCTCCGTATCAGTGGCTGCCAAAAGCAATGTCTGTGATGCCAGATACCATCATCGGGGACTTCTTTCAGGACAAGCAGGGGTGGGCTGGAGCAGGGGAAGGGGTATGGGTGTGTGTGTGTGTGTGTGTGTGTGTGTGTGTGTGTGTGTGTGTGTGTGTCTAGATATGGAAACAAGTCCACACAAGACAGCAGTGTGGGCAAGGTTCTATGTCAGCTTCATGGCATTGCCTGTGAGTTCCCTGTGCGTCCAGAGTCTCAGACTTAGTCAGATCTACTGAATGAGAAACCCAGCAATAGCCAGGTGGTGGCGGCACACACCTTTAATCCCAGCACTTGGTGGATCTCTGAGTTTGAGGCCAGCTTGGTCTACAGAGAGAGTTCCGGGACAGCCAGAGAAACCCTGTCTCAAAAATCAAAAACAAAAACAAACAAAACAAAACAAAAACGAAAAAAGAAAAGAAAGAAACCCAGCAATATGTGACTAACAAACCATAATGACATACTATGACACGGTATTCGTGGAAGCAAAGTGGGCTGTGCAGTCATGTGGCATCAGGGGTTCAAATCCCAGTTCCCAGACATACCTGAGAACTCAACATGGAATCGCTTTTCTCGTCTATAAAATGGGCATCATTAATTCCTATCCAGTAGGATTATTGGGGTGACTGACTCCAGTAGCTGATCTATATCATGGGCCTGTGCCAAGCACCCAGGAAAGTATTTCTGAACTGGAAAGCCACGAGAAGGAACCTGACACTCGATAGCAGTAGCTGCAGGAAAAGACACACAGCTGCTGGTTTCTCTCTCCTTCGCCTCAAAGTTCTTAAACTTTTGCAGTCCTGTTACTCTGACGGCCAAAACGGAGACCGTGTGGCGCCACGAATCCCCGCGGCTGGGGCACTTTTCCGGGGCTGTGGCCGGCGGGAGGACGAGCAGCAGGTGCTCTGTCATTAATCCATCAGCAGCGACAGCCTGCACCGCTCTGTCAGGGTGTGACATATTTCAACACCAATCAAGAAATGAGCTTGCGAGCATGCCGATGGCTAATCGAGGCTGCAGTCGGGGGAACACACTCGGGCACACTTGTTAATGGCCTTCTCCATTAAACTAGAGCCGCCCAGGTGTAAAATAGCCACCCTGATAGGGAACTGTTTGAGCATGAGGAGAGAGGGGCAGACAGACAGCTGATGGGCTTCCCAACCCTGCTTCGCTTAACTACAACACGACAGACTATCCCTCAGAACAGTTTCTGGTGTTTAAAAATATGTCACCAAAAATTGACATCAAGGACCTCCTCGCTCATACACTGACAGGATTTCACATTTTTTATCTTTAAATGTTTCCCAGTAGGTGAATTACCCAAATTAGTCAATAACAGGACCCCAAATGACTATGTTTAGCCAATTGAGGGTGACACCACACTGCCTGACCACATCAGCCATCTCTCCCTCAAAGTCACTCCGACCTGACTGTCTGCAGGCCCTGAAAGCTTGCAGTTCTGCTGGGAGGATGGAGAGAGCCCTAGCAGAGAGGGTCATAAACGAACCAAGATCGTTGTGGACCTGCGGAACACTCCCACCCCACACCTTACAGACCTTGTAAAGAATGCAAAGTTACTGTCACTGCCTATACACTTTTAAAATGTTACTTCCGCCACTGTCAATTTTTCCTCAAGACACATCATTTAAAGCAGGCCTTTCCCACCATGGGATTTTTTTTTTTTTTTTTTTTTTTTTTTAGCAGTCCAGGTGAAAGCGATTAAGGAGAGGGATTTAAAAAAAAAAAAAAAGGATTCATTCATTTCCTGTGGCAACAATCATATTGTTTTATTCACCTCCACTTTGGTGTAAACGCAGTATGCTGTAAAAATATCCAGCCTAGAACAGTCCTTCAGAGGTGTCTTTTAGAAGCAGCTCCTGAAGCTTTCCACTGTGTGAGGAAAGCTTGATGCCTTCTGTGACATTTCAGGGGGCCTGGACTCTAAGCAGGCCCTCAGTTTGGGAAAGAGAGTAGGGATACTCTGCGGTCCCCTGACAGACGAAACCCCAGATCAAAGGACTGGAGTATAATTTGATAAACAGCAGAGCAACTCAAGTCCATCCCACACTGTGGAAACAAGTAAAACTCAGTTTTTAGGATCGAAAGCAAAATGGACTCCCAACAGCATTCTCCCCGAACATCAGATGGAGCCCTTGTAGAAGGGGGAGTCTCCAGCCCCCTCATGGTACCCGTCGTCACCCTCACGGCAAATTGCATCACCTCTGCTAGAACACAGAAGCCTCTAGAAGAGCTGTCGGCTGTAGCTGGGACCAGCTGTGCTCTGGGATCCTGGCAGAGGGACCTGGCAAGGTTGTCCTTTGCTACCCTGGTGGCTGTTCCCAGGCCATGTGCTCCGTGGCATGTCTACATCCTGCGGGCCATTTGGAGACGCGTGACCAGTTAAGAGGACACGGAAACTCGGTGTGAAGAGCAGCAAGGGGAGACACTATTACAGCCTTGGCCTTTATTTGCAGCGGTGAGGAGGGCACTGTCACTGTCCGTACAGGTCTGAAAGGTGATCCTATGTATGGCGGGTGATCCTATGTATGGCGGGTGATCCGCGCGCGCGGGGCAGAAAGAATCAGAAGTAGAGAGGACAGGGGAGGGGAGGGACTTCCTCTCCTTCAGGAGAGGTCTGCAGGAATGGACGGCCGGGCAGCTTGATCTCGTCCCTGGAGGTGACCAGCAGCAGTAGGGAAGTCACTTGGCAGGAGAGCCTGTAGGGAGCTCGTGAGTCAATGGTTCTATAAATAATGGTACCTTGGATTGATACATTTGAGGATGGGCTGTGGCAGGTCAACCAACTGGAATAGATACAAATAAATGTTCCTGCAGGATGGGCCACAAAATACCTACAGAGCCCTGACCACGGTCGTGTCTGCAGCTGCAGAGGAAAAACCTCTGTAGTGAGCACAGCCTGCTTCCCACTTCCAGGCTATCTACCAGGGTCTGGGCTGTGCCTCCCAAGAGCCTTTCCCATGACCTCGAGGTCACCTCCCCACACCCAAAGCATTTCCAGGGCACAGGAAGGGTACCATCATCCTTTAGCACTCTTTAAATGGAGGCATTCCTGCCCTAGGCCACTCTCGAAAGTTCTCCGGAAGAAGGCACATTTGGGATGCTATTGGATTTTGTTTAAGGCCCTGGGCAACCTCTTCCCACCTCAAAGCTTTGATTTGTTTCCTATAAAACAGAGAGAACATGCTCCAGTGACCAGTGTCCTGCGGTCCCTTCCCGCTAGAACAAATGGTCCCGGGGATGAAATCTTGCCCGGATGCTAGTGTCCTGCCAAGTCACGTGACCGCCAGTTCTCAGAAATGACTTCGCCTGCCCTGGGTATTCCCGAACAAATCTAAGGCAGGCTGGCAAAGCAGCTTATCTGGGATCAGCGGGAGAATGCTCCTTCCAGACTGCTGTGTGTGGGGTAGCTTCATCCATCTGTGACTGAAGCTCACTTTCTGCCTTCAGAACAGAGAAGAATGGAGGACCGGGTCCTGTGATATCCCTGGGGTTTGCGTTCTCCTAAGGATGCCTTTTTCATTGCTTTGAGGAAAAGAGGTAAAGCCAGCATTATAAATGCCCTCACCTCTACTTAGCCTTTGGCATTAATGGCTGGGTCTGGGAATAGTGGGTAGTGGGTGACGGGCATTTGCCAGACACCAGAGGGGAAGTCATTCTCTCCATACCATGCAGGTATGGTTCCTTCTCTGTCCTCACCCATTTTTTCCTTATCCTTTCTTCCTACAGAATGTCCCAGGTTTTGTATTTCTAATCCTGTTTTTGACTAATGAGCTCCTTTCAAAGTCATCTATAATTTTATAAACCCCTACAATTAAAAAAATCATTTTCTCATTTTTGCACGGCTTATGTTGAAAAGATTTTAAGTTAAATATTTTATATGAGTATATTACTCAAAGATTATATTAAATGAGCATTAAAAGGCTGTCTTTAATACAGTTCATTACATAGGGGCATATTTCATATTTCAACATCTTCCATTTAGTAAGTTACACACAACATTCTATTTCCTTTAAGCTAGTTGTGCAAGAAAGGATGAATTTGTTGACAATTTTTTTTTAAATGACACTTCTCAGTCTGGGACTGAGCTATATCTAAAGCATAATTAAAACTTAATTAGATGCATCGGCTTTGGGAGTAAATTCATAAACTACTTTTGTGACCTGATCTTTAGAATATGTGGGTCTTGTGCTTCAGAAAATGCAACCATTCATGCCATCTAAATGAAAAGATAGCACTAGATTCGGAGGCAGTCATATATTCTTCTAAATGACACACATCAATCATAGTTTTTATTTAATCAATAAAAAGGCAAATCAAATGATCTATGTATTACCTGTCTGTTCCTTCCCCCACCCTCAGTCTCTTTCTTCATTTGATATACTAAAGACATCTCAATGACCTACATAAGGACTTGGATCAGGTGATCCTAACTTATGGAGCTGGTAAAAATAACCTTGAGGTGAATTTGCAGAATTATCATTCCTCGGCTCCTCATTAACTTGGGGGCGGCTCAACATAAACTCTTCATATTATTTCCTGTCTTTGTCACTTTTTATTGCTGAACCGGTCTCCTTTGGTGGCAAACAAAACCATATCCAACAAATAATAAAGACAACTTAACAGCATATGGCAGCCATAATGAACCAAAGCGATAAGCTCATTGGTCTGGTTTCCATTAGCTGTGCACTTGCTCACAATGTGCGTACACACACACACACACACACACACACACACACACACACACACACTTGAATCACTCATGCATACACATACACACAGGTACGCACAGCTGTGCACACAGGCCACCCAAGTTTGATTTTTAGGTGTGATTACATCTATCTATTTAGTGGATTTTGATAGACACTTTGAATCTAGTGCATTTCCCATCTTTCTAGGAGGTGAGTCAGGCCTGTGGTGGGCAGGAGGGATGGAGGTCCGGGCAAAGGAAGAGAGTGAGAGAGGGGGTAGAGAGTCACTGGCAACATCACTATAGCTAGACGGCAAGCAGGGTCGAGGAGAGGTCTGCGCTGTGATCTGGTCTAGAAAATGTCCAAGTGGGAAGCGTCAATGGGACCCCGGATGCAGGATGGGAATGTGAGAGGTGGATCTGCCGCAGCCCCTTGGAGGAAAGCTCTGCGTTCTTCCTCAAAGAGAAACATGTACCGCCATTGTGTCCTACGCATCCCTGCTAGAGCCCAGGTGCTGGAGGGACAGAATTGTGCTGGGGCTATGTGGCTAGGGTGCTTCAGGAAAAGGGGCAGGCTCCGATCAACCAGTCAACTCCCACATGCCCAAGTTAGCAAACGGATGTCCTTGGTATTCCCACCCCTAACTCGGAGGCCAAGCTTCTGTGGCTAACCTAGTCACCATCAATCAACACAGAGCCCCAGCTGTCGGGGGTGTCGGGATCACACACAGAAGAAATTAGGGGCTGTTTCCCTCTGAAGGAAGACACCAGACCAGAATTCTCCAGATCCTCCGAGAATGTGGGAGGAAACATTCTGTGCTGCAGCATATGAAATTCTCCTGGAGGATGTGAATGCGAGCACCCGAGCAGGTCAGGAACAGAAGCTGGCCTGGCCCTGAGGTCATATCGTCTAGGCTGAGCTGTGGCAGCTGACGGTCACCTCTGATGGCTCCAGTGGAGGTCTGCTCACCCCAGCCCAGCCCAGCAGTCTCCGGCATTCCAGTGGGAAAAGGGAGAGTATGCAGGTGAGTGAGAACATCAAAACAGCTTCTCTGGGGACCACGGTTAAATGTGCAACCCAGCTGAGGCCTGTGGCTCCACGACAGACTGTGAGCTCTGTTCTGTTTGCCCACGCCTTCTCCCTCACCGAGGCCGCCTAGGAGGTTACCACTTGGGCAGTGTTATGACAGGATCAGAGTCTTCAGATAAGCCCCTCCCTCACAGTCACCCCCAAACACATCATCATCCTTTGGGATTCAGTGTGGGTTCCCTCTACCCAGAGACCTGAGCTCCACACACCTTAAAGGCTCAGCCTCACCTACTTCTTCCCAGGCCCTCCCATTCTTTGGCATAGCCAAGCTTAAGCTAAATCTCCTCGTTCATTACAGGCCCTCAGCCCCCAGCATGCTCTGCTTACCCCCCACGCCCCCACTGTTGTGGCCTGGGGCCTAGCTGAGTCTCCTTTCTCAGACATTGGCCCCCAAGGTCCTGAAAAGCAGTCAGTCGGGCCCATTTACAGGCTGCCTTTGTTGAATGACTGGAGTTTTTCATTTTCTAAGAAACTGGAACATAAATGGCTTGGTTGGCATTTTACAGACAGAGGTGTGGGCGAGTGACTGTATCCCTCACAGGCCTAGCACAGTACAAACAGAAAATTAGAGGCTCCCAAAGGGGTAAGACGTCATCAGTCGGGTTTAGGAACCAGGCCCTGCCTGCCTGCCTGTCTGCTCATACATTTGCACAGGCACACTCAAAACAGACATACAGACAGACACTCGTGTAACACACAGACATATGTAGACAGACACACTCATAGACACAGACATACTCATTCACATAGAAAGAAACATAGACACTGATACACATACATAGTCATACATAGACACAGACACTCATATGCATGAATACATATGTACACAGATACACTCATTCATACACAGAAGCACATAGGACACATGAGCATATTTATAAATACACAGAGAGATGCAGTAATGGTCACACAGACACAAACACACTCAGAGACACACTCCTACAAAAACACCCATACAATTTGGTTTATGTCCTGTGTTGGCTAATCTTATGTCAACTTGATACAATCTAGAGTCATCTGAAGGGAGGGACCCTCAATCGAGAAAAAGCCTCCATAAGATCCCACTGTAAGGCACTTTTCTTAATTAGTGATTGATGGGGAGGGTCCAGCCCACAATGGGTGGTGCCATCTCTAGGATGGTGGTCCTGGGTTCTATAAGAAAGCGGGCTGAGCAAACCATGAGGAGCAAGCCAGTAAGCAGCACCCCTCCATGGCCTCTGCATCAGCTCCTGCCTCCAGGTTCCTGCTGTGCTTGAGTTCCTGCCCTGACTTCCTTCAGTGATGGACTACAATATGAAAGTGTAAACCCAATAAACCCTTTCCTCCCCAACTTGTTTTTTGGTCATGGTGTGTTTTGTCATAGCAACAGAAACTCTAAGACATGTACTTACACACACACACACACACACACACACACACACACACACACACACTCATCGAACGAAGCTTTATTTCCAACACTCAGGACAAGCAGAACACACTTAGGAACAGACATCTCTTCTTCCTTTAAGGAGCTAGCAAGCAGGCAGAGGAGGAGAGAGCCAAGATTGCCTCGAACCCCGACCCCCATTAACCTCCTAGCGGTGGATAAACCGCAGACCCCTAAGACACAGGCGTCCAGGAGACACCACAAGAGGGGTTAACAGCATCCTTGATTTCATGGAGCAGATAACTAGGACCGAATGGTCCAAAGGACCCGATTGAAGGAGCATGGCACAGAGTCTTAAGAAATACACCCAGCCTGGATCTGGCCCACCTTCTATGGCCTCTGTCAAAGGTGACAGCCAAACTGGACAGATCATTGTGGGCCCAGAATTCTTTCATGCTGCAATTCCCTCACCAATCAGGTGGGACCTAAATAAAGGGATGACTAGAGAATGCATGCTGTACACAGGACTCATGGTGCCTGCCATAAGTAGAGGTCCCATTGAGCAAGAGGGTCCAGCAGTACCTTACTGGGACAAGGGGTAGACAAGGAGGGACCACAGTTGGGCGCAAACTGTCTTGGCAATCAGTCCGCTGCCCTACAGGCACTGAGGAGAGGCCTCTGCATAATGGACTCCACCCTGAGGAGCTGTGGTAGTTAACTAAATACATCAACTGGCAAGAGGAACAATACATGCAAGATATGACATGAAGGGCTGGGCAGAGAGTGTGGAAGCCTGAAAAAAGAGCACACAGGAATGCCTATCGGCAGGGCAGCGAAGGGGACCAGCAACAGGATCTGGGCCTTGGAGGGATCAGATTCTAGTCCCTGCCGAAACCTGGCAACCCACAGAACAAGCTCTTTTCTCCAGGTAACCTATATAAACCTTGACTCATTTGTCAACTGGGGCCCCCCTTATGGTGAGAATTACGGGTAAGAGGTGGCAGGGATGTGGTGAGTTTGGAAGAAGGCAAGGGACCAGAGCACTTGGGGGACGTCAAGCGGAGAGCTGGGTGAATTCCTGCAGTGGACAGCTATGACCTGACTTTACATGATGGATCACGGGGGAGTCCGTGTGGGTCAGTGGGCAGAACTGGCCAGAAGAGCACATGGACTGAGCAGGTGGGGTTCTTCAAGAGCACGTGATCCGGAGAGTCCCACAGTGGTTGAAACCCTGGGGAACTAGGTGCTGACATCATCAACTCAGTGCCTGGGCAGCCAGATAATCCAAGCTGGCCACACGAGGAACCGGATCCCAGGGTATGGGAAAACATTCTGCATTCAAGGAGGAAACAAACAAACAAACAAACAACAAATCAACAAACACATATCCTAACCTCCATGGGCATTGCGCATGAGGTCTCTGAGGCTGAGAGAGATGTGGAAAGTCATCCAGCCACAAGACGACGACCGAGCTTGCCCAGGTATTCCAACTCTAAACAAAGGAATTGGCTGCAAATCTTTTTTTCTCTCAATGAAGAAACCACAAGCTAGTCACAGAATCCTTGGAACTGAGGCAATGGTGGCTGACAGGAAAAAAAAAAAAAAAAAGCAAAAAAAAACCCAACCCGGCCACTCCTCAAAGTACACCCTGCCAGAAGCTTTTCAGCAGGGCTGGAAGGTGCTAAACTGAGCCCTGGGCTCCTCATTAAGGTTACTGTTATCCTGAAGAGTCACTTTGCTCAACATTTTTTCAGGGAAAGGGCAATTAAAAATCTATTCTGAATGCAGTAAAGACATACTTTTAGAAAGGAATTGAGCAGACATCCTGAAAATAACATAAAACACCCAAGCCCCAGAGTGATTAAAGGAAGATAAATCAAGCATGATATGACAGACATGGCCAGGACAGCGGGGGGGTGGGGGGTGGGGGGCGCGTTTCGGCCTCAAGCAGTCAACCTATCCCAGGTGAGGCCCCAGAAGACGGGTGGACAAGCAGTTCACATTGTGGTTGTTTGTACCCTAACTAGGATCCTCCAGCCATGGGGGTGCCGCTAGGAACATGGCGGCCTCACCTTACCTCCATTTTCACTGGCTCTAGGTGAGACAAGAAGGATGCAGAGAATAAGAAAAAACAAACCAACCAACCAACCAACCACCCAGGGGAAATCTATGAGATGGCTCTGAGCTGGGAGGAAGGTGGAGCTGGTATCCACAGGGAGGAATTTCAAGCCACAAACTGGACTCCTGGAAGCACTCCTTTGGGGGTGAGAAACATCAGCCTGGGAATTTAGAAGCCTGGCTCTATGACTGAATTCACCTTTAATTTAGTTGGTAAGACAGATGACCAGTATCTGAAAGTACAGACCAGGGC
The DNA here is from genome assembly GCF_049852395.1 of Peromyscus maniculatus bairdii. Lineage (NCBI taxonomy): Eukaryota > Metazoa > Chordata > Mammalia > Rodentia > Cricetidae > Peromyscus > Peromyscus maniculatus. The sequence continues at coordinate 20,575,482 of NC_134873.1, forward strand.
TGGAGCGATGGCTTGGAGGTTAAGAGCACTGACTGTTCTTCCAGAGGTCCTGAGTTCAATTCCCAGCAACCACATGGTGGCTCACAACCATGAGATCTGGTACCCTCTTCCACTGAGCAAGGATACATGTAGACAGAACATTGTGTACATAATACATAAATAAATCTTTTTAAAAATGTAGAGAAAAAAATAAAAGTATAGACCAAAAAAATACAATACAAAACAAACAAACAAAAAAAACTGATGGTGAGTGGGACAGGAGACAGTGGTCCTGATGCTGGCTGGGAGAGAGGGAAAATCCCTTTACAACCTGTAGATTCTCTCACTCATCGGGCTCTGCTATGGTCTGGATCTGAAACGTGCCCCTAAAGACCCTGTGAAGACTTTATCTCCAGCTAAGTTACTACTAGCAGGTGGCGGGAGCTTTCTGAGGTGGAGCGTAGCAGGTGGTCTCTGGAGACATGCTGCTGGAGGGGACTGTGAGGTCTCCATTTTTTTCTTCCCAGTTATTAGGGAAGTTCTGTTGTACTGTGTGTTCCCCATCCTGATGCAATACTTACTTAGACTCAAATGCAAGGGGACCAACTAAAATCTCTGGAACCCTGAGTCAATACACCATTTCCCTTTCTAACTTGATTCTCTCAGGCACGTGTTCAGGGACAGAAAGCTGGCTTACACAGGCCCTCTGTGGAGCTGGTGTTCCAGTGAGTCACACCTAACATGACCATTAAGGTCAGGGGAAGGGAGTCTAGTTTTAAGGATGTCTATGATGCAAGCTTTGAGTTTTTCTTTCTCTTTTAATCTTCCTAATACCCCTAAGGTGGAAGCTGCGACTGTCCCTGTCTCACAGACGAAATAGCTGTGACTCGGAGTTAAGCTTCGAACAAAGTTAGCAGGGGCAGTGGCGGCGTCCCCGTTCTGTTCTGCACTTTGCTGCGTCGCTGGAGTCTGCGCAGACTCCGGCGCTACCCCACACTGGTTACTACTGTTGAACACAGGCTAAAAAATCTAATCAACAAAGAAAGTCCCTGTGTCAGCAACAGTCCGTGGAGGAGAAAGCGAGCATTAACAAATGCCTGATTACTGTAAACTAGCCCAGAAATGCCAGGATACTAAATCATGCCGAGGCCTAACATTTGCCAAAGCAAAGCACTCGGTCTGCTGGCTCCTGGCAGCTTCCCATGAGGCCCTTCCACAGGCCACAGGTGGATGCTTGGGGGTAGCGGAGACAGAACATAGGGAGGCAGAAGGTTGGAAGGGATGAACTCACAGACCCAGTTGAAGACTGCCAACTGTGGGATATTCCTTTCCAAAATGGTTGGACCCAACCTTTGCCCATTCCATCTTATAAAGGGATCAGGCCCTAGTCTAGTGAAAGACACAGGCGGGATGGGAAGGGAACTCGGATGAGAGGGTGGGCTGGAAGGGCAACGTCCCTTCAGTTTTGAAAACCCACTGCTACAGTGAGCAGGCAGGACCATGCTGTGGAGTGTATGGATTATTCTTTTCCTCTTGGTGTGCTCACATTGTGCAAAGATTGTGCCGGGGTTGGGTACCAGAGAATGGAAGAGAGCAGATCGTGTCCTCTATGAACTCACAGTCCCAAAGACAGGAGGATGCCCTGCATGGTGCTCACAGGAGGGTAATGCCATTTGGCTTGTTTTCCAAATGGCATTTCAAAGCCATGGCTGGCGCGGGGAGACGTTCCAAATAGGTTCTAATGTCCGGGATGGATGGATGATGTTGGCCACCGGTGAAGGAGAAGGGACAAGTTCAGAGGTGGGGTCGTTCCAAACCCAAGGAAAGAAGATGGAGCCCGAACCCACCCAGGAATCAGAGGAGGAGAGCTGCAGCGGCAGGCGTGGTCTGAAGGGGGCTGGAAGTGGGAATCAGACGGAGGAAGGTTCCAGAGTTTTCTGATAGGCTATGGGATTGGAGCATAGAGAGAAAGAGAGCTTGGACATGAGGCTAGGGAGAGAGGTGGAGATGTGTCACAGAGTTGAAATGGAGATGCTTATGGGATCTTCTGGGGAGATGACCCTTCCAGGTTAAGAGTCAAGAGTGGGGATTGTGCTGAAGAGGAAGACTTGGGTAACAACTCTTGGGAGCATGGGCAGGGCTCAAGGATAATCAACAGAGCAAAAGAAGAAAGATGGAGTCCCAGACAGGCAAGAACAGTGAGCCTGGCCAGGAGGGTGTGGACCTTGAAGCTAGCAACCTATCTAGATATTTACCACCCTAGATAGGTAGCAGAGTATCAGATAGAGAAGGGAATTTCCGTACATGCCTAGGCAGTAGATCTACTGACAGAAGATGGGGAGCATCTTAAATGATACAACACGCAGCACAGGTCAAAGGAGCCGAGAGCCCTCCAGCCAGGACTAAAGTTAAACAGTATCTCTTCTGTTTGCATGAATACAGCCTGGACTTGAGGCTGGACTCTGCCGGCGTCTCACCTGCTGGGAGACCCTCTGTCTCTGTGGATTAAGGTTTCTGAACCTGGGAGGAGAAAGTAGCTTCCTTCCAGCTTAGAGGTGGAAACAGAGAAGAAAGAAGCATGCCCCCTTGGGGACTCTGGACGTCCCCAGGGGACCAATAACTATAGTGTCACACCTCTAGCAGGCACAAGAGCTGGTTCTCGGGTGTTCTGCATGATTTGGGGTCTGTGTCCAGAGAGTTGGCTTTAATCGATTTCAATCTTCACTTCCTGGCTGCTGGTTAAACATTTTCTTCACGCTTTCTTATTCAACTGCTCGCTACGACCCTGAACAGTGAGTATTATTTGCATATCAGAAATAGGATTGGAGAATGCCTCATCACTCATAGAAGAAGTCTGTTCTCATAAGTGGTTGTCTTGGAATTTAGACCCAGGTAGTCTGGCCCCCAGATCCCCAGTCTTCTGGGTCTCGTGAACTAGCAGACTTTCAAAGCATCTGGGGATGAATAGCAGGTTTTCAACGTCGGGTTTTGCAAAGTCACAATCCTGTGTTAAACATCAGACGGCTACTCATCTTACTAGACGAAAGAACACTTTCGACACTCACATGTGCACACTCAAACTCACATGTGCAAACGAACACCAAGCCTGCTTGCTTCTCCTCTGTTCCACCAGTTTGACACACAGACGTGCTTTCGATCAGAGGCCAGTGATGCAGAGGAGTGTGAACTGTGTGGCGTGATTGTAGTAGTGGCACCCCCAATTGCGGGACTTAGTGTGCTGGTGGCACATGCTGGTAGTCTCGGGGTGGGGGTGGGGCGGCGAAGGGGACTTTCACCGGGACAGATCTGGGAGTGCCCTGGTGTCAGTCATTCTTGGCCACATGGTCAATGAGCCTGGTTGTTTTTACCTTCCTCAAGACCCTGGACTGCCTAATATCCTTTGGGTTCCTCTTTCCGCTTCAGTTAGCTAGCATCCATTTCTGTGGCTTGCAACAGAGAGCCCTGACTGATGGAACAGCCAGGACAAAGGCCAGCACTTCAGATGGAGTGCATTTAGTTCTACGGAAACTGTGGCGTCTGCATTTTTTCTCCTTTGGTTGCAGACCCATCTGAGCCAGGCCAGGTCCTGCCGACTGGAGTTTGGGGCAGTCCTAAATTCTGCCTCTCCAAAAGGAGCCAGAACCAAGGGCTTGATAACGGGTTAAGCAGGGCCAGTGCTTCACACGCCTGTGGTAGAGGCTTCAGCTGGCCTCTCTAGCCCTATGTACCCGGCCCCCTCTCCCTCCTCCTGCTCTGTCCTTTATCCGAGAGGGGGTTTCCACTGTTTGTAGGACAGTCAGCCAAAGCCGCTTTTCACCAGTCCTAAATGGTATCTATCCACACCCACGTCCCCAGCTCCCGCTGCTCTCTCAAGCTCCTGAGTTATTCCAGCCCCACTCTCTGTATGAATTCCCTGCTTTACATTGTTTTCATTCCTATAAATTTCCCCCTCAGAACCAGCCGCCCGGTCTGTCCGGTCTCCCCAAGCCCTCCACGAAAGAGGCTTTGCTTATCCATTTGAGATCCACTTTGTCTTCTGTCTTGGTGAGATGGAGAACAACCCATCTCTGTCCTCTGCAGGAGGATCCTTCAAAGACAATTAAGTCCCTCCTCGGCCTCTTTCTTGTGAAATGAAATTATCCCTAATCCTTTATCCTGTCTTCAAGAGTTCTATTTTCCGGTCCTTGTATGGAGTGGACTCTGTCTGGGGAACAAGATGGCAAGGAGGGCCGAGGAGCACAGGCGTGGGGTTTACAGGCATCTTCACCAACAGCAGGTTCCTCTCAGACCATTTGCCAAATGGAATGACCTTGCTTTTGAGCAAAAACAGTCTCCGTTCACCATCTCCCAGCCTGATACTATCCCACCCCATGGCAGAGCACCAGGTCCTGAGGAACCCAAGAAGGAGGAGGGTCAGCTCCAGGTGAGAAGGTATATAGCCAGGAACAAAACAAAAGATCTCCAATGCCAAGCTTAACACTACATTTTTGTGGCAATAGAGGCAAGATCTAAACAGGGAATTGATAGGGGGAAAGGAACAGATGTTTTGGGATGCTACCTAGTCATGAAGCTAGGGTTTTTATCATTATGTCACTTGCTTCTTAAAAAGTGGGGAGCCATATCATTCTTCTCCTGTCTCCTCTTGTACCTGGATTTAGAGAAGGGATAAGAAGAGAGAATCTTCATAAGGAAGTGGATAACTACATGTATTCTTAAGTCTCTTGCCAAGGCATATGTGTAGAGGTCAAGAGATAACCTTAAGTGTTGGTCCTTGCCATGTACCTTGTTTGAGACAGGGTCTCCTTGCTGATTACAGCTGCATACGCCAGACTAGCTGGCCTATGAACTTCCACAGATTCTCCTGTGGCCTTCTACCCAGCTGTTGTGGAAGTACCGTGATTATACATATGTGCTATCAAGAGAGCCCAGATTATGAGTGAGTTCTGGAGACTCAAACTCAGGCACTCATGCTCGTGTGGTAAGTGCTGTAGCCACTGATCCATTCTCCCTCCTGTTATGATTCTTCATTAACATCTCCCTGGTTCACTGTAGTGGAAATGATAATATCATGGCTACCATGTCCACAGGTCTGGAGTGACAAGCTTTTTGCCACAGAGAAATGGGGTCACACAGCATTGGGGCATTGTTAGAGCAGGAAGAGTAGGCCTGGTGTTCAACCCTTTAGCTGATGCTTCTTCATCCATGGACCGGTCCCCATGGTTGTTAGCATCTTCAGAAAGATGGGCCTTATCTGGCCAGCTCAATGTCGGTGTGACTCTGCAGATGAATTATCTCTACTTAAAAATGATCCCTAACCTGACATCAAGAAGCGACTACAATCCTTTTATTAGAAAAAAAAAAAAAACTTACACCTTACCTAGAGCTGACAAGTCACTGGTCCTGACCCCTTCATACTTCTACCAGTTTCTTAAATGCATTCTGGGCCTCACCTTTCCCCTAAATGAGTAGAGAACTACAGGCGTTTTCCTGAAGGCAAACAAGAAAATTGCCCAAAGAACCAAGTAATCTTCAAATGTCAAAAACATCTCATGTGTGAATCACTTTTAAGTAAGAGCATGGGAATTTGGCAAGGTGACAAGCAGTGGTTTATAACATTAAAGGTGACTTAGAAACAGCCAACCAGTCAGAAGCAGAGGGAGAAGGGTGCCTGGGCCAGCCCAAACCTGCCATCTTCCATGATAGGCCCAACACTGGCCATTTTCCCATTTGTGAATGGATACCTGGGTTGCGAGCTACCTGAAGAGGAGACAAGTGACTCTCAGAACCACATATGGATCCCTCGGGCCAGCCTTGCCAGTCTGGAAGAGAATTCCTACAGCACTGCCCTTTGACCCCCTGCATGAGCTTGAGGCTGGCACTCACTTCCTCTTTTGCCATCTGATGAATATAGGATGATTCGCTTTAAAAGAAACTGTGAAATGCTTTTTGTCCAGACCCAGGTGTTTGGGAAACTTTCCAAGATGCATCTGGTCCACAATGATGTTCGGCGTCCCCCGATTCTCATAGCTCTACCCTACTAGCTCTAAGAGTTCTGGGCCTTTCTTTGAAGATTGTAATCCTCTTGTCTCTCCCCAGCTTTGGAGAGTGACCCACGCAGCACCCATGACCCACCTGTCAGTATTGGTAGACTCCTATGCTTGACCTTCTCCGTGGTCCAAGATGCATCCACTCTGTTGGGACATGGACCCAGATCAACAACATGGACTTGTTTGCATTAACTCTGAAATTCCTCCACCAATGACCTGGTGTCTCAAACACCCTTCAGCATGCCAGGCCCTGGCATCACTCAGAGTGCTGGAGGAAGGCCAGCTCCAGCTGTCCTAAGTCAGAGCCCTCTGACATTTCCTAAGGAGCTAAAGGTCGTGCCAATGTCAACGTGAGTCAGAAAATATCCATGACTAAAATTTTGGCTCTTCCAGAGGTTGTTAGTTAAGAGCCTGGGCCTGTGCACTGGCTTAAGTGACTCAGATTAGAATCTATCTTCACATTGCCAAAAGAGCCTGAGGAGACCCTCAGAAGCAATCACTCAACACTGCTGACACTTGGGAGCTGCCATTTTCACATCTGGGGACAGTGACATCAGATGTTATCGGTACCTATTAAAATCCCAGCCCAAGCCTTCATGCCCCAGTGCAAGGAGAATGAGGATATTTTTGTCTCCTTTCATCTCCTGACAGCAGGAAGGGATGAGACTGAGAAAACTGTTCCGGCGTTATGTCGCAGAAGGAAATCGGCCGACCTCATGGCACTCTTCTCGAGGTCTGGCTTTAAGTGGGTACTGCTCACCTCGGCTGCTTAGACGAAATATCCCAGGTCCCTGTATCTTCACCATGACCTGGCCCTTTGCTTCTCCTCACACACCTCTTTCCAAAAGGCATGATACACCCCAGCCACAGACACCACTCCACATTCCCTAAGTACCTCCTGCTTCTTCCCTAAGTTCCTCACATGCCCCCACTTCTCACCCCTGGTCCCTTGTTAATTACACACATCCTTAGCTACCTCCTGCTCAGCTGGATGGTTACTTCCTCACGAGGGATATTGGATACGCTTCCATTTCAATATTTGTCACATTCATATTCTAATGCCATCACTTTTGCCTCTGATCTCCTGCCCTGTACTAGATTTTGTGTGTGTGTGTGTGTGTGTGTGTGTGTGTGTGTGTGTGTGTGTGGTGTGGTATGTGGTGTGTGTGTGTATGTGTGGTGTGGTGTGTGTGTGTGTATGTGTGTGTGGTGTGGTATGTGGTGTGTGTGTGTGTGGTATGTGGTGTGTGTGTGTGGTGTGTGTGTGTGTGTGTGTGTGTGTGTGTGGTATGTGGTGTGTGTGTGTGTGGTATGTGGTGTGTGTGTGTGGTGTGTGGTGTGGTATGTGGTGTGTGTGTGTATGTGTGGTGTGGTGTGGTGTGTGTGTGTTATGTGGTGTGTGGTGTGTGTGTGTGTGTGTGTATGTGTGGTGTGGTATGTGGTGTGTGTGTGTGTGTGTGTGTGGTGTGGTGTGTGTGTGTGTTCACCATTTTTTAGCCATGCTGTTATGCCTGGACCACGGCCGGAGTTTAATGAGTACTTATTAAAGGCCCGATGCATAAATGACCTCAAATTTAAGAAAACTCCATTTTCTCCTTGGCCTAGGTAAAAGATATATTTTAAATATATTTAAATACATTTTGAAGTGTACGGCTGTGGACTGGACGGGGGGTGAGGGGGTGTGAGCTTGGAGAAGAGGAGGGGAAGGAAAAGGGAGAGTCTCTGGTTTTGCTCTCTGAACCCAGAAGCATCCCTCCACAGAGGATCTGGGAGTCTGGAGCCAGGATTCTTCAGCTAAGTGGTTTCTATGTTTATGTCCATTTTATGACATCTAGCCTTGTCACAGCAGCATATGGCAGAAGGTACACAGGAAGTGCCCTCTCCCACACCCAGGAATGCATCACCTCTGGGAACTAAGAGAGGGGACAGTCCTTGGAGGTCAACTGGGGGTCAACCGCATGTCCTTGAGCACTTAGGTTCTCCCCCCAAACTACCAGGGATGATCTGTCCAAATGGATGTCTCTGCCCTCCTCACTCGTGAGTGACAGCCAGGTTCATATATCCGACTGCCATGCATCTTAAGGGCTCTCAACCCCATCCTAAATAAAACCTGTTTCTCTCCTTGCACCCCCCGAGACTCAGAGATGGAACTCGGGTGGCCACGTCTATTAGAGACAGGTGACTTTACCACCAAGCCGTCTCACCTGCCCAAAGTGACACCTTCTCAAAAGCCAGCAAAAAATCAGTCCACACTCTTACAAAAAACCGACAGATCTTTTTTTAGGTGGCCGGCAAGATTCTGCATGGCATCTCCCTGCCCGACTCTCCCTGTCAAATTAATTCTTGGCTTTCTCAGCTCGGTCTCTGTGGCCTCCTCTCCTTTGCCGAAGTGCCGATAGTCTCTCCCACACACGGGCCCCTTCTGCTTAGCCCTCGGTCCTTACCCAGCCTCCAGCACAGCAGTTCTCAACCTGTGGAATGTAACCCTTCTGGGGGTCGAACAACCCCTGGGACAGGGGTCACCTATCAGATGCCATGCTCTAGCACACCCGCCCTTTAAACCTCAGCTGTGACAGTGAAATCAAGGTTAGCAGTTCCTTGAAGTCTCAGCTCGGTCTCCACCCACTCTGAATCGGAGGCAAGGCAAGGCTCCATGTAACAGCACCGTGTCCCTTCCTTCCTGGTGTCAGTGCTGCGTGAGCCGCTCGATGTACTTTGGTTTCCTCCAGCAGACTGTAAGCTCCTAGACCAGTGGTCCTTCAGCCTTCCGGATGCTGCGACCCTTTCATATCCTCCCTTGTGCTGTGGTGACCCCCGAGCCATACAATTATTTTCATTGCTACTCCATAACTGTAATTTTGCGACTGCTTTGAATTGCAAATATCTGTGTTCTCCAAGGGTTTTAGGTGACCCCCGGGAAAGGATCATTTAATCCCCCCCCCAAAAGGGGTCGAGACCGACAGGTTGAGAACCGGTGTCCTTGAGGGAAAGAAGCGGCTCCTCTTTTGTTCTTTGTCCGGTTCTCGTATCGCACACCATGCTGGGCACCCAGAAGGCACTCGGGTGTTTGTTGAAGAATGCAAGAATGGGTTTGGGTTTTTGCTGAGGGACGGCATGCTGCCTTGCAGTCTGGATTCACAGGAGATAGTTACAACACAAGAGGAGGCATTGCTGATGGCAACATACTTCTTCCGAGGAAGATTTTCAAGTGGGAGAAAAAACAGCCTCCCCCCCCCCCACTGGCATAGAAAGCAGAGAGTAAAAGCGGAGCTGTTCGTCCAACAGAGGAACTGCACACGATCGGAACATTCGCAAGCCTTCTGTGTGGAATGCGGAGAGATTCCACCCCCCCCACCCCCCACCTCAAGCCATATGCCAGGGGAGAACTGGGGTAGGAGAAACCCTTTCTTTCTCCACTCCCCAGGGGAGGCCTTGGTGTAGAGAAGGAGACGGGATTAAGTAAACCCAGAGAAGGGCTTTGATATCACAGTCACATTCCCTGCCTTCCCTTCTCTGTTTCTCCCTTCGAGGGGTTGGTTCCCTTTGTGCTGTCAATGGCAGTTTTGAATATCCTCCGGGATCAACTCTAGGATCTTCATACTCAAGTTGGTCTGGCTGTGAGCACACATCTGGGTGAAATAAAACCCGATGTTAACACCAGTAGGCTCTCTTGACTCATCCTAGAGCCAGCTTCTGGATGATTCTTTATGATCAGTTCTTCCCACTCTTCCATAAGGCAGGGCTGTGACCCCCAAACACCCATCTGAAGATGTTTCCCTGTCAGCTCATCAGAGTCACCATGGCTGTCTGCCATTCCAGGGGAGGATTAAAAGCAAGTGCTCACGATGAGATGGTATGTCTCAAGCAAACCCATCTCCAGGGCTTGGGCCTAGAGTCAGAAAGAAACTGCACTGAAATGTTTACAAGACATAATGAGAGGCCATTTGCCTCCAAGGAAATAGATTGTTAAAAACTATAAGTACAGCTTTCTTAGATGCTATGGATTGAATATACAGTAATATTATCAGCATCTTTCCAGAGCTTTAAAAAATTCTACTCATCCACTAGGCAGCGGTGGCGCACGCCTTTAAACCCAGCACTTGGGAGGCAGAGGCAGGCGGATCTCTGTGAGTTCAAGGAGACAGCCTGGTCCACAGAGCAAGTTGTGGGACAGCCAAGGCTACACAGAGAAACCCTGTTGTGAAAAACAAAAGCAAAACAAACCAAAACCAACCAACAAACAAAACAAATGAAAAGCCTACCCAAAAGAAACTTCAGTCACAAAAGAAACAGACTACCAGCTTTCCTACTTGTCAGTAATGAATCATTAGGTAACATGATGGGACAGAGAGCTCGCTTGCTCAACACAACACCCGAGGATAAGGTTTTTAAGGAAGAGTGCAGAGCTCATATGAGGAGACGCACAGATGTTTACACAGCATATGAAAGCAGATTCAAATAAACAGAGCGAGTAAGTGGAAGAGCACACTCCTGAAGGGGAAGACTCAATATTGTCGGTAGGATGTCAATTCTTCATAAATCAATTTATAGCTACCGTCTAATTCAGGCAGACATCGTGTAACGCTAACTCAACAAGCTGCTTTCTTTTTTCTTTCTAGTTTTGGGGGGAAAAAAATGGGTCTAAAGTTCAACTGGTCTGCAAGTTGTTTCAGATACAGCAGCCAAAAATGATTTCTGGAAAAATAATACTGACAGAGATCGTCTGCACTACCAGATTTTAATACACAAATAAAAATTCTGTAATTAAAACAATGTGGTTTAGTACTAGGTCAGACTGGAAGCGAATAAGTGTGCTAAAAATACATGCTCCTTTGCCTGCAAGAAGTTAGTGTAAGAGAGGAAGTGATTTAAATCGGTGGGACAAAAAAAAAATCTTTTCCTAATCAGAACAGCAAGATTCAGCCATTAAGAAAAAGTTATATTTCTCTTATGTCTCAGAACAAAATGAGAAACCAGGACAAAAAGTTGAATGTGCAAAATGAATCCCCAAACAAGTAGAAGAAAATGCAAATGAACAGATAGCTAAAGCCAGGAACAGGGAGGATCTTGGTAGCATAAAAACCAGAGAAGCAGGCCCGCTGAGCCGAGGAACAGGGCAGAGCAAATCAGGCCTTCCACGCACCCGAGAAGCCATAAATGAATTGAAAAGACAAATGACGAACCAGAGAAATATTCCAGCGTTACACCAAAAGGTTAATCTCCTCGTATGCATAAAGAGTTCTTATAAATCAATAGGAAAAAAAAGATAAATATAAATAGAAGAAAAGCAAAGGACAGGAATGTCAATAAGTGCCAAAACAAATGTTCTAGCCCACTGGTAATTAAGGAAGTACAAAGTAAGACCGCAGATGCCATTACTCACCTACCTAACAGACTCCAATTTAAAAATTACAAAAGGCAGGAGTGGAGCACGCTGCGTGTTCACAAGGCTGTGGGAGGGCCAAGGAGCCTAGTCTGTCTGGGGCAATGTGGCCACACAGATCTACATTGTATTCCTGCCTCTGCGGTGGAGACTGCTATGTCCAAGAATGAATCCTAAATAAATACTCCAAGGTATCCACAGCTATTGGTTAAACACCATCGTATGGCAGTATATTTTATAGTAAATTTTTATAGCATTAAATAACCACATTATCTGACTATCCAACAATAGGAAATTAAAACGTGGCATATTAGCATAATGAAATATAAAGGCAATACAGTCTTCTAAAGATAAGGTTTCTGAATGAGTAATAACAAGGCAAAATCAATACAAGATAGAGGGGGGGGAAAGCAGGACATAAAATGATACACAGTTTCACCCCCATTCTGCTGAGGGCAAAACACAGTAAATTATAAAATGTTAATTGTTTTTATCTCTATGAGTGGTAAGATTACGCTTGCTTTTTCTGTCTAATTTTTCCATAAAGAACATTATTTTTATAATTGGAAAGTTACATAATTTTTGAAAGATCAAACCTTGGTGATTCTATTTCTAGAATTCCATCCAAACATGACGTCATTTCACTCTCAACCATCCCGTAGACTGGTCTTATTATTTTTGTATTGACACGTACGGTCAGAGGCCCCTGTGCATCATGTGGCAATGGCAACTATTGCCCTCAGAACTGGGTCTGGGCAGATCTGCCTGTTACTAAAATTATGAATCAAAACAATATATAAGAATAGCCACCATAGTCCCACGGGAGGGGAAAGACATATATATTGTATGGGCAGGGCTGAATAATAGCATGGAGGCATTGTGGGATAGCACTCAGCTACCCAATAGTTGTTATTCCTAGGAATGTTTTTTTTTTTTTTCCGAGACAGGGTTTCTTAGGAATGACTTTGAATGGCGGGATGCTATTTATCCTATACCGAATTAAAAAAAGCAAGTTGCAAAAATTCATCTGTGAACAATGGTACCAACCGTTTGTAAAAATGCAAACCGCAAGGCTGGGAGAAAACATAATAAAATATATTAATAATAGTTATCTCCAGACAATAGGTTTACTAGAGGTTATTAATTCACACCCCCAAAATTCCACATAATAGGCATCACTCTAGGTGTCAAAACATGCTCCACATTGATTTTAAACAGTGAACACTTATTTAGTCCCACCCCTCCCTTCCTGAGCCTTACCAATCCCTAAAGGCCAAGTTCAAGGCTTACTTCTCCCATGAAGTAAGACCAGGACGTTCCAAGTAAAGCTTTGGGGTTGGACGGATGGTTCAGCAGGTAAAGGCACTTGGCGCCTGCCAAGTCTGACACCCCGAGTTTGGTACCCAGATGGTGGAAGGAGAGAACTGACTCCTGAAAGGTGTCCTCTGAGTCCTACATGGGCACCACGGTATGCCTGTGCCCACCCAAACACAAATAGGTCAATTCAAAACCAACCACAAAGCGAAGCTTTCGTGGCCTCAGAAACTCTCTCCTGTGTCTCTTAGGACATCGTGGCTCTTGGGCTGACCTCCCCATCAAGAACTCGGAGCTCCGCCCCCCCCCCCCCCCCCCCCCGCCTCCTATGTCACAGCTGGGAACTCCACAGGATGGCAGAAATGGTACCCACCAGAATGCCAGAATGCCACTGCTGTGTGTGGCCTGGTCCTCACAGCTGGGGGGGGGGGATGGCAGAGGTGATATCACCAGCAAAAGCTGTGGACCTCAAAATTGACTGCAGACCACAGCCTGCCTGTCCAGGATGAAGTAACAAAGAAGATGAGAAATGAGAAGATTCCAGACCATGGAGCAAATCTTCCAAAACACTACATTTATCTAACTCTTCTAAAATCTGGGCTGACACCCTTCCTGTTCTGTGTTTTGAAATAATGAGATACAGAGGGGGAAGTTTTTAGCATTTTTTATCAAACTGATACCTGGCAATCACATGTTACTTCACTCATTTTTTTCATGCTTTCAGCTCCATGAAAGAATAAATATTAAGGCTAACTTTTTTGACTGGGAAGGGGGAGTTTAAACAATTTATTACCTTGGCAAGCCAAATATTAGTGCCAATTAAACAAAGCTGAAATATTTGTTACCCATCAGAGAAGCATCCCTAACTCCTCAATGCAACACACCTTATTCTTTTTCGTGTGTCAATTATATTTCTTTGTAACATTTACAATTATCTAAATCACATTCTGGTAGGTATCTATTTAGTTTTTTCTTTCTTTCTTTCTTTCTTTCTTTCTTTCTTTCTTTCTTTCTTTCTTTCTTTCTTTCTTTCTCTCTCTTTCTTTTCTTTCTCTTTCTTTTCTTCCTTCCTTCCTTCCTTCCTTCCTTCCTTCCTTCCTTCCTTCCTTCCTTCCTTCCTTTCTTTCTTTCTTTCTTTCCATGTTGGGTCTCCCCATGGAGACCGTACGTTCCATACAGATAGGCTTAGTTGGGCTCAATACTGACATGGGGTAGATACTCAATCAATATTTATTAAATACATAAAGAAGAAACCGGAAGCTGGAGATGGTGAAGGCTCATCGCACTTAGTCATTGACCAGAGTCTCAAAATACTAGAAAATCAACTTCAATGCTAAAATCATTGATAGGTTCAGCTACGCAGGAGCTTGTGGGATCTTGGGCCTGGAGATAACTCTTGTAAAGGATTCCTTTGCACCCCAGTCACTGTGGAACTAAGACATTTGAAAAAGGGTGAATAAACGCAGAACAGCATTCCTGGCTGGTAGCACCGGCTTGCACGCAGCAGGACACAGTGAGTGGAGGCAGATACATGCCTCAGCGGTACGGAGCTCTCCAGCCCCCTTCCCTCCCTCTGATGAACACGCTCCTTACCCCGCCTCTCCTCTCCCCTTTAAAAACAAATCTCTCTTATAGCAGTTGATGAGAAAATGCCCTCTTGTGGGCGTGACAGTGGACCACCTCGACAGTGTCACAGATTTCTGAAAATGTAGTTGTTCAAGAGAATGCCTTCACTTGATATGAAGGTGTTTTCTCTCTCTTTTTTTTTAATTCTCAAGTATCAACCCTTTGTTAAATGGCAAATACATTTTGTAGGAAGCCATTAAATGATCCTCAGTTCACGTCTGCCGTGTCTAACTTAGCAAGTTCTGCTGATCCACGTCGTCACAAAGATAATTATTCTCTTTTCGAAACTTCTGTGCGATTTCATAATGACTGGGTGACTTTTTTTTTTTTTCTCCCCCTAATCATCGCTCAGAATCTGCCTCCTTTCTGCTCCCAGGAACCCATCACCTGAGATTGACAGGCAGCAATTGAAAATAATAAAATTATGTAAGATGAGCTTGTAATCACCTGCATTTCACAAGAAGCAAAATGCATTTTGCTCCGGCTGGGGAACAGAAAGTTTCTTCCTCATTTTAAATCTGTATCAGAGGTAAAGCCTTCTATTAAAACACAATTCTCGGTATGCTCGCAGCCTCTGGCAGACTGCCAAGGAGACTATCATGCAGCTACTGCTGCAGAGAAGCCATTTGTCAAAGGCGCCGAGGATGCTCCCAAGAAATCAGGCAGCCTCCTGATGCTAGGGAGGGCTTTGCCCATACCTACCCCAGCTCTGCTCGCCAGCTCCGCCTGCACATGGAAACACACACACACACACACACACACACACACACACACACACACACACACACACACAGCCGTCCTTTTTATGAGGAGCCACAGGAAGGAAAACATTGAGACAATTCCCTCTTTAACTATCTTTTACACACACACACACACACACACACACACACACACACACACTCGTGAAACAAACACACCACATCTGGCTTTTTTCCCTCTCTCTTTTTACTTCCTTTTTCTCCTTTAACTGTATTGTTATTTTCATTATGGTTATTCAATTGTACACCCTTCAATCCAAGACCTGGTAAACTGCAACCTTTTTTTTTTTTTTTTCCTGGATATTATTTACAGGTCTGTGCGACCACTTGGGGGCACAGTTATTTGAGAACACTGGCATGGTGAGAGGCGAGCCCCTAAGGTTTAATGCCTGCTTAGCTACCATTACGACGGTCTACAAACCTGACTCTTTTAAGGGCCCCCCAAGTGGAAAAGAACCCTGGAGAATTAATTTTTAAGGGGAGTCTACGATCGCTGTGACAGACATATTTTATAGGGGATTATATGAAGCCGACTAGTCCCTCCCTTTAAAAAAAAAAAAAAAACCGAAAAACTGGCTGTTTAATTTTTTTCTCTTATATTATGAGCTGGCATTGCCCTGTTTCTGTTAGTATTAATAAGAACCTGTACACAAACACCTATTGCTCACTCCATGGGCAGAGAAATGGCAAAATTAACCTTACTCTTGCAGCAATATTTCACTCTTGGGCTAGACAAGTATTTTTTAAGTATAAAAATATGAGGATTATTTTAATAATTGGAAAATTTTAAAGTAGGGAGATAGCTTCTATTAGCATTATATTGTATTTTCAGCTTTCTGTGTGCGTGCACGCATACTTCAGTCTCACCATAATTGTTTCTGATGTCTTTTAATTGACCATGTCTCCGTTATAGTTAAAAACTATTCTTTCAACCACACATATGATAAAGTCACTTTAAAAGCTTCATTCTCCATTTTCAAAGCCGCCCTTTCTATTTCTTCCTAGGGTTCCCAGCGAAAAATTTTCGTGCAACTTTTGAAACCTCACCCCTGATACCCAAATGCCTGACAAAGAACACGGTCCTCCCGTGATAAGCTGGGCTTTCTGCTCCATGACCCCGCAGAAGCGTACACTGGTGGGCACGAGGGAGACGTGAACTCAAAGGAGAGTTAGGGTAGGAACGTGGAGAGCCAAAGACAGGCTGGGCTTTCATCAGGAACGCCAAGGACTTCGCCCCCTCGGGTTAGCATACCAAATCATCCTTCCTGGGTCGGATTCAGAGGTACATTCATTTCACACCCTGCTGATGGGATCCCTTATCGAGTCACACATTTTAAGAAATTGTCCTTATTTGCATGTGACAACAGCTAACACCGTCAGGGAGGGAATTCTGTGGGTTTGCACTTCTGCAAGCCCGGCTGGGAGCTCAGGATATGGTCCCTGGCTGTCCCCTGACTCTTCCACAAGCTAGCTTGTTGGGAATGGCTCAGGCTCTGCCTAGCCCATCTTCGACAGGGCAGCCTTTTCTCGGCCTCATGTTTTCCAAACCGTCATACGCAAACACTGGCCTAGATCTTTAGAGGGAAATCAACAAAAGATGGAATATATACAAAAGATGGGGCCACTATTCCTCCCTCCCACCCCCCCACCCCTGCCCCAGGAGCACAAGGCAGGCCAGCAGGGGACTTCCACACAGCTGGGAAGCAGCCACCGGTACCAGGGTGTCCCTATCAGCCTGCAAGGGAGAGCAGGGACCCCAACAGGCAGACAGGATGGCAGAAAGGGGGCAGAGCAGGGGAGGTGGAATGGAGTTATTTCAGGCAGCAAGCTAGAGGCCCCCCCTTGCTCAGCAATAACTTTCCTGAGCCTCCAGCCTCTACAGGAAAACAAGTCTATTAAGAAGCAGGCAGTTTTCTCTGTCCCAGGTCCCCCCCCCCCCCCCCCCCCCCCGTGTCTAGGCCTTGGCTTGCAGAGTGAGGCTCTGTGCTTCAGTTCCAGACTAAAGGTATCAACACGGCTAAAGAAGGTATCAACCAGCCCCAAGGGTCCAAGCCAGAATAAAAGAGGCTGAGCTGGGTACTGGCCACCTGACCCCTCTGTCTGGAGGAGGTGGGGTGTCTCTCTGGTCGGCTCTGTGGGTAACAGTCAGAGCTGGGGATAAATGTGTGCGACAGGCTATTACAGTTCGGGGATGTCAACCTGTGAGGCCAACCACCAAGTCATTATGTCCAGTGAAGTCACCAAGTCTGCTGGCCCCCGAGTGCACTGCCCTGCAGCTTCCTGCAGGGGTGATGTCTCGGTGGCCACACAGTGTCTAGTCCTCCGGCTGGCCATCCTTCTAGAGAGACAAACTGACAAAACGCCTTTACCTCTGGGTAGGCGGCGAGTCCGATATGTCCAGTCAGAAAGTGGTGGGGCCCGGAAGGACTGACTGGAGCGGGCACAAGAGAACTTGTGGAGTAGTGAGAAGCTTTTATTGTTTTAAATGATGATCGCATAGGCACCTGCAATTACTGAAACTCGGTGTAATGAACATTCAGATCTATGGCTTTCATTATATTGCCTCAACTGTTATAGAATAAATCAAATAACCACATGTCCAGCATAGTGTTGGGATGAGGTATACAGCAAGTATACCATATAAGCTTTGTTGAACTTTTGAACTTATTTCCCTCCCCCAAGATGAAGTCTGAAAATAATGCAATTAAAGAATCAATTTGGGGGTCGGTTGGAGAGATGGCTCAGTGGTTAAAAGCACTGGCTGCGCTTCCAGAGGATCTGGGTTTGATTTCCGGCTCATAACTGTCTGTTCAATCCGGTCCCAGGGAACAAACATCGTCTTTGGGCCTTCTCAGGCACTCAGGGAGTACGCAGCTACACGTCCAGACAAAACACTCACGTACATAAAATAAAACAAAAAATACATTTTAATTTAAAAAGAATCAGTTGGGAATATTTGGAAATCTGTTTTTTATCATCACAATAAAGGACAAAAACTTTAAAAAAAAATCTAGCCTTTCAGTCATTTTAAAATGTACAGTTCTGCGACCTTAAGCACACTCATTTTGCTGGGTAAGATTCACTACTATCCATCTCCACACACATTCATCTTCTCCAGACGGAAACTGTAAGTCCATTAGACAGTAGCTTCCTGACTGCCACCGTTCGGTCTCTCTTCCTGTGCATATGGCTAATTTACATACCTCATACGAGTGGACCCACAGGGCACTTGTCCTGGTGTGACGGGTACTTTACTTATCACACAGGTGAGAGGATTCCCTTCCTTCCCCAGGCTGGATGCTACTCCTCTCTAGGCAGGTAGAGCATCTCGTTTGTCCAGTTATCCATGGATGGACATGGCTTACTTCTGCCTTTGGAAATCACGGATGCTTCTGCGGCTATGAGCCACACTGGTGTAGGAGACCACGGACCAGCCTCGGCATTGACTTTTATGTGGTACCTGCCCAGAAGTGGAATTCTAGGCTTCGTTTTTTGTTTTTTTTTGTTTTTTGTTTTTGTTTTGTTGGATCCATTGTATTCTCCACAGTGATTGCCCCATTGTGCGTTTGAACCAGCAGTGCCCGAGGCTTGCATTTTCTCTACATCCTTCCTGACACTTGTTAAGTTCTGGATTTGTTTGTTTGGTAACCATTCTCCTAGTATGCACCAAGTGACATCTCGCTGTGTTTCTGGCTTGCATTCCCCTCATCATTGAAATGTCAAGTGTATTTTTGTGTGGTGAGCGGCCTCTGACTATCTTCTCTGGAGAAAAAGGCACTGGAATCCTTAGGTCATCCTTTCATCATATGGTTAGGTCCAAAAAAAAAAAAAAATTCACTGTAACTAGGAAGTCCTGCCTTCCCTCCTGTCACGGGTGCTGTCTCTAGATAACAACTGTCTCTTCCTCCTCCTCCTTCCCCTGTTCTTGATCCCAGGGGCCACATGGGTCACCTCCAACACAGAAACAAGACAAGGTGGTGAACCGATTTCCCTGTTTCCCAGCCCCAAGGAGAACCAAGTGGTCCAGGTGTTTATTCCAGATACTGAAAGAAAAAAGAACGTATCTGGAGACCAGACATTCTGGGAGGTAAACCAAGAATAAAAACAACAAGCCCTTGAATTGTGACTTCGCAGTTCACTGGGTGCCCGCCCACCCCTGGGGCCTCCCCTAGGACTCCTAAAGCCAGCTTGTGTGTGTGTGTGTGTGTGTGTGTGTGTGTGTGTGTGTGTGTGTGTGTGTGTGCGCGCGCGTGGTTTCTGCAGAATTAGATTGCAATTTTAAATTCTCAGGTGGGAACCAGAGCAGGGCCAAGGCTTTAGAATGTCCTGATGTCTCATGGATTAGAAGGGGAGCCCACCATGGTGTTTCATGGACTGGAAGGAGAACCCACCACGGTCTCTCATGGACTGGAAGGAGAGCCCATCATGGTGTTTCATGGACTGGAAGAAGAACCCACCACGGTCTCTCATGGACTGGAAGGAGAGCCCACCAGGAATAACAGCAAGGGACAAGAAGCTCATTACGTTCCTTAGCTGGAACCCAGGGCTGCAACCCTATCCTGAGGACACATTTCAGACCACAGCGAGGGCTGCTTTGGGGACACTGGTCTGCCTGCTTCATTCTTTTCTGTGTCCCAGTCCATGGCGCCTGCCAGCTCCACAAGCCAAACCTCTTCTCTCCAGGGAGCTCTGTCTACTGTCCCATCTGACCTCTAAACCAGGGCTACTGGAGCAGACCTCGTCAGACACATGGGGCTGGTGAGGAAATGCCCCTCCCCGTCACAAGAGAGGCGGAGACTGTATAGAGCAAAAAAAAGAAAAACAAACAAACAAACAAAAAACCCAACCCAAAAACGTGACTTCTTCAAACACGGTTTCCAGGAAAATCATTTTTCTCCTCTGGGGGAAAAGGAACTGTTAAGTCTTTGTGCCATTTCACTGTGGAAAAAGCCAGCTGCCTCACACCGCATGAAGAGATCCACACACTCCTTTCCGACAGCACGCTGCGTGGACTGGTGGATTGAGAGACTCTGGCGTGTCCCTGTGGCACATCGAGGCTTCAGCAAGAGTTATGCTCCTTTCACAGTTGGAATATTTTTCCAGTTTTGATGATTAAAGCTGGTTGGAACAGCATGAACCAAATAGATTATAGCATTCCACTCACAGAAGGCTCTTCACTTGAAGGACAGGCTGGCTATGACGCTGCCCGCGGCCTCCTAGTCTAATGAACCCAGCTTCTAAGCGTGGCCCTTGCACTTCCCAAACTCCACGGCCCTTGAATTTCGCTCAGAAAACCTGATTGGGACTCTCCCGAGTAAGGTCATCATCCATTTCTTCCTATCACTCCAATAAGCAAATTCAATTTGGACAAAATAATCCATCTTTATCCCAAGAGTTCAAGGCAAGGCATTTTAACAAACTGGCTTCAACACGGAAGTGGGCGGGTACATTACAAGGCACCCGGGCTAGGACCCTCCTGGTCACATTAGAGAAGCCACTGAGCATGCATACGCAGGCAGAGCATGCAACCTCCTTGCAGTTACCAGAAATGCTAATCATGTGCTGGGTAGGAGACAGCAGGCAGCTGCCCCTGCTAAATTGAGCACTAGTGGACTAGGCAGAAGTCAGCCCACCTGTCAGGCCAGAGGTGGAAAACTTAGCTTTGATAATTAGGGATTCCAAGCCCCAAGTGTTCGAAAACCCTGCCCACGCTTTGACAAAGCAAACTACGTCTAGGTTTCTCCACTGTTCTCTACCTCTATCTGTGATGATCAGGTGTCTGGAGGATTTTTTTTTTAATTTTTAAATTTATTTATAAAATGTTTTCATTTTATGTGGATGGGCATTTTGTCTGCATGCATACCTGGGCCCCTCATATGTGTCCAGTGCCCTCAGAGGCCAGAAGAAGAGTTGCATGCCCTGGGGACTAGAGTTAAAGACAGTTGCGAGTCACTATGTGGACGCTGAGAATTGAGCCTCTGTTCTCTGGAAGAACAGCTAGTTCTCTTCATCAGTGAGCCATCTTTCTAGGCTCTTTGAGTTTTTGTTGTTTTTTTGTAGCAGGGGTTTCTCTGTGTAACAGCTCTAACTGTCCTGGAAACTCGCTTGGTAGACCAGGGCTGGCCTCAAACTCAGAGATCCTCCTGCCTCTGCTTCCTGAGTGCTGGGATTAAAAGCACGTGCCACCACTGCCCAGTTTCTCTTTAATTTTTTTTATTGTGTCTGTACACATGTGTGCACTGTGTTTTTGCATGCGTTGTGTTCCATGTGTTCACTGCAGTGTGTTTACTGTGTGTGTGTGGGGTGTGTGTGTGTGTGTGTGTGTGTGTGTGTGTGTGTGTCTATGTCCTCCTCTATCTGATCTCTGTCTTATCTCCGGAGAAAGAGTCTCTCACTGATCCCAGAGCTTGCCATCTCCAGCTAGATTAGCGGCTGCCCCCTCCCCACCCCTTCTCCAGCGCCGGGGCACATATGGTAACACGCAACTTTTGACAAGAATCCTGGGGATCCAAACTCAGGTCCTCGTTCTTGTGCGGCAAGCATTCTTACCCACTGAGCCATCCGCCCCGGATTTTGATTTTTGTTTTTATTTCCCATCTGTTAAGAACCGATACGCGGAGTTAGGGATGTGTGGCTCAGTGGTCTAGATGACATTTTACCTGCTATGTACAAAAGCTCTAGGTTTGATCCCCTGACATGGGAAAAATCAAACAAACTTGAATGTGGTCCTACTAGGCACAGCCAGAACACTGTCCACAACTCTGTTGGTGTAAGTTTCACTTTGCTCCCATTGCCCTCTGCCTGGTTCACTGAGAGGAGCCATTGACTGTGTTCTTGGCCACCAAAGCAATGTTAAATGCAATCCTAGTTTCTAATAGCTCACTCTCAATTTACCTTGGCACCAACTGTCTGGAAAGACACCGTTGAGGAGACCTTTCCACTGGCTGAGAGAGACTGAGCTATGACAGCAGCTGAACAGACCCCAGGGGTCAGGGCAATACTGCATTCATGAGCCAAGTCTCCTCCCTGGAACATCTCTCAATTTCTAAGTAGACCAGGAATTCTACAGTGTAGCTGACCAGTAAACATCAAGATGTGCCAGACCAGGCCAGAATCTAATGGCAATGTGGTCCTTTAGGACCACAAACTCTATGTACCCAGAAATAACTGCTTGTTTCCAATATTTGGCATATGCTGGAGCTGTTATAAGTGCTTTGCAGAAAAGAATTCATTAATCCTAAAATATTCAGTCCTCGGATATTCAGGTGAGCACCCCAGGGACCTCTGACCTCAAGGAAAAGGCACCAGGTAGACCTAAGCCTCCTATGTAGACTCACATGCAAACTTTTGCTCAATTCAGAATAAGTTTATGTGTGAAGGTACTTGAAATTACAACAGTAGGTCTCTGTTTCTTTGAGTTTATTTCGCCCTTGAACAGAGAAAATTAACTGGACCTCAACTTCGTACAGCATCACCTGTGGTAATTAGAGAGCAATGTGGTTAAACATGGGAGGGTTTTTATTATACAATAGGCCATTTATAGTCCTTATGGAAGGCATATTGGCCCGAATTCCCTTTACTCTATAGGCAGGCAGCTGTGTGTAGATGACAGGCTTGGTATCTCATGCCCATCTCTCATACTTGAGCTGATCTTGGGCAAACATCTGCTTCTCTCTCATCTACAAAATAGCACCAAACATAGCAGCAAGGTTCTCTCGGTGGCTAGGTTAGATGGTGATTGTGATCCAGAAGCCAGTGTCTCTAGCTGGAAGGGTTAATTCAACAGAGAAAGTGAAAAAGAAAAGTGAAAATGAACGGTTTGTTTCATTTTTCTCAAACCCAAGCTTCACTCTTCCCGGACAATTGCTAATGTTACTAAACAACCAAAAATAAAGCCAAGTCTCCAATGCAGACAAGTCTGTGACTAGCATTTGGTTTTTCAGAAAACAGCCACAGCATCTTCATGTGTGGAGCGTCTTCATGTGTGGAGTATCTTCATGTGTGGAGCATCTTCGTGTGTTGAGGGAGCATCTTCGTGTGTGGAGGAGCATCTTCATGTGTGGAGCATCTTCATGTGTGGAGCATCTTCGTGTGTGGAGGAGCATCTTCATGTGTGGAGCATCTTCGTGTGTGCAGCATCTTCGTGTGTGGAGCATCTTCGTGTGTGGAGCATCTTCGTGTGTGGAGCATCTTCGTGTGTGCAGCATCTTCGTGTGTGCAGCATCTTCGTGTGTGGAGCATCTTCGTGTGTGGAGCATCTTCGTGTGTGGAGCATCTTCGTGTGTGCAGCATCTTCGTGTGTGGAGCATCTTCGTGTGTGGAGCATCTTCGTGTGTGGAACATCTTCGTGTGTGGAGCATCTTCGTGTGTGCAGCATCTTCATGTGTGCAGCATCTTCATTGTGCAGCATCATCCCTTCACCTTTCTTCTCAAACTCGGACTTGGATGAAAAAGTCCCTTGATCTACCTTTTATACATAGAGAAGGGAGGAAGGCAGAGGTGGTGTGCGAACTGGGTAGCAATATAAGGGAGGCCTGCCAGCCCAGAGATGGCCAGTTCTTGCAGTGGCCAACCCCGCCCTGGCCCGGAACATTGCCTGTGTTATGGCTTCCTCGAAGGCTTGACCTCAGGTCTGGAATGAATGCCCCACTTCCAGTGAGCCTGGATGCACCTGGGTGGGAATCCTTAAAAGACGGAACAGAGACAGTTCTGTGGCGTGTGTGCACTGGAGGCTCTGTTCACACCCTTTCCCATCTCACAGAGGACTACCACAAAGCGTCAGGCCAGGAGAGACATGGATGCAAACACAATGCTATCCGTCTCCCATGGCCTCTGTCTCTGGGATTGGGAGTGTTTTTATTTTTCTTTAAAAACAATGCTGTTTATGAAACACCACAGATTTTAAAATCTGCAGAGGGAAGACACTCGGTAAGTGAGCCCGTTATGAAAGACGACTCTGTGTCGGCTCTCCGAAGTCCCAGATAGATCCAGTTATCACTGGGATGATGCAGTTCCAGGAGAAAATTAGTCTTCAAAGTCTCAAGTCATAAATCCTCCAAGATTCCATTTAGATTACTTAGAATTCATCAACAAGCATATTTAATAGATTTAGGCCCAAATATAGCATCTAAAATTCCATACAATGACAAACTCTGAATGCGTAACTAGACAGTCCACGCGAGTGAAAAGACAATCCGAAATGTATGCTTTGATATTTATCACCCGATACCTTCTCTGGGTGGAAATGTGCACAGGCAAACATCTTCACGGAGGAATTTAATGCCAGACACTACGCTAACCCTGATATTAAAACTGGGGTAAGTTCAGTTAGCCTTTAGTAGGTCCAAGTAGGTCTAAGTGATTCTCCCTACATCGCTTTTTTTCCTTCTTCGTAGCTATTTAATTTTACGCAGACTCACTATAGAAATGGGTCCCATCCAAGCCTATGAACGTTGGTCTCATTTGTCTTCTAGGAGTAAATGGAAGCAGGTTAGACTGGTTTAAAAAAAAAGAAAAACAGAAAAGCCCGAGAGTGAATGTTGGCCAGATTGGGTTAATAATCTTAAACTCGTGTTCCTTCTAATGTTAAAATTAATTAGCAAGAGTTAGGCATGATGGAGGATCTCTGTGAGTTCAAGGCCAGCCAGTTCTATGCTAGCCAAGGCTATACAGGGAGACCGGTTGTCAAAAGCAAAACGTTAATTACCATGGGAAACGAAGAACCTCCTCACACACGAAAGGCAGCATGAACTGGTACAAATACACTAAAACTCTGTGTGCACTATCAGAAATGCACAAGGGGCTGGGGATGTGGTTTAGCTGGTGGAGGGCTTACCTAGTTTGCATGCAACCCTGGATTCTATCCTCAGCATTTTACACACACACACACACACACACACACACACACACACACACACACACACACATGAGAATTAGTAGCTGAAGGTTCTGTGTTCGAACTCAGCAGGATGATGTGGCTGGACGTGGCTGGGCCTTGGGTATAGGCCACTTGCTTACCTCTAAGCTTCCTCGTCATTTGTAGAGTGTGGATAATCCCTACTTCATGGGTTTGATGTGAGGATTAGAGATAATATATGTAAAGTACTAAAATATGGTGGGCAGCCCTAACCAGAAGCTCTTATTATTTGATTATTGGGGCTTGAGAAAGGTTTGCTGATTGAATAATAAGGTAGATTAGCTGACCTCTGAAATCCATGGCAATGCTAAAATTATGAGACTAAAAATGGAATTAAAAGTTCATATATCAAATCCACTCAGGGTGTTTTGAACTGTTGGAATTGTGATGCAAATAATCTTACGCTGTTCAGAACTCATATTATCATATGAGGTTCACAGACTGCAGCATATACATGCCCTGATGTATCATTAAAATATTTAGGATTCATGCCTGGAGGGCTCAGTATACATCCCACTTCAATCGGCTCCATGACTTGCAGTCACCTCTCTGAATGCTCCAGAGCTCTGCTCCATGGAGAGTCTCTCTGTGGAACAGGTTTTAACAGCGTTCCCTCTTCATTTTGAAAAAGAGAATTTTTTTAAGTTAGTTAATTTTTGCATGTATGAATCTTTTTTTTTTTTTTTTTTTTTTTTTTGGTTTTTTTTGAGACAAGGTTTCTCTGTGTAACATTGCACCTTTCCTGGATCTCACTCTGTAGACCAGGCTGGCCTCGAACTCACAGAGATCCTCCTGGCTCTGCCTCCCGAGTGCTCGGATTAAAGGCATGCGCCACCACCGCCCGGCTGTGTGTGAATCTTTAAAAAAAAAAAAAAATCTAATTTTGCGTGTATGCATGTGCCACGGCGTGCTTCTGGGAGGGGTGATTGACTGGCACCAGGAGTCAGTACTCATCTCCCTGGCCCAAGGGGGTCCCCTCTTCTAGCCCTAGACTGCTAGTGTGCTTCCTTCACATTTTCAGGAACAGAGGCCTTGTGAGATGACAGGTCTTCCCAAGGTTGCCCAGAGACTGGACTTCAACTCCCACGTGAAGCCCCGACTGCCACCCACTCTGCATTGTTACCAGAATTCAGCTAACTGCCCCTCCCCCGTCCCCCTCCCCTTGCCACCTGCTCCCTGGGCAAAGCACGAGGGACTGGAGAGACTTCTGAGGGAACATACACACCAGATAGGAAAAACAAATGTCAGTAATACCTGCTGCGTTTGATATTTGACATTGTTTCGACTGACTGCATTCCTACCAAGTTCTTAAAACCCGAGACCTACATTTGTGAGTGCTAAAGTGGCAGAATGCAGTGGTCTTATCTCTGGGTGTATGCCGTCAGAGAATGAAAAGCCTCGTTTCCGGAGATATCTACACAATCAAATTCACGGCAGCGTTACTCACAGTAGCCAAGAGGTGGAAACGACCCACATGCTCACCAACAAACAAAATATACATATGCTTGATGGAATACTAATCAGTCTTCAAAAGGAAGAAAATTCCGACATATGAGACTGCATGGATGAAAAACTTGATCGTATGATGCTAAGTGAAATAAGCTAATTAGGAAATGATAAAGCGTTTTGTTTCGCTTGCGTGCAGCATTCTGGATGGTCAAGTTTATAGAGACACAGAACAGAACGGTGGCTGCCCAGCAGAGGGAGAAGAGAACGAACACTGGCATCTAAGGGCATAGAATTTCCATAGCACAAGATGAATAAGTTTCCACAACCCATTGCTCGGTAACGTGAGTAGGAATACCACTATACTGTTCCCATAAAAACGGTGAAGATGGTAAATTCTGTGCTATTGTTTTAAGCCATAATTTTACTAAGTGGCAAAGTATGCATGTGTGTGCACAAAGGCAAATATATGCCTGTACGTATTTGCCTATATTTATCTCAGATTGCTCAATGATTTAAAGGTTTCAAAACGTCCTAACATGGAAGCCAAAGAGAGGCACCTGTGGTGACGGCAGTAGCCTTTAACGGATGGGGAGCTGTCCTTTTCACCCAAACCGGATGCCTGTCCGGCCCATGCTCCAGGGTTCTTGTTCGGGTGTCTGAGCCATCTACGCAGCTACAGCATGGAGTCCCGGAACCATTTCTATTTCATGAAGCTATGAAGCTATTCTGCCTCATGGGTGTGTGAGTGGGGGGTGGGGGGGAACACCTCTCCTTTCCCACCCTAAAGGCGGAAATGCCCCCAGAACGACGACGATCATTCTCAGCAGCAACTCTTTTGCAACTTCCGGTGATCCGCCAGCCTCTTTCTAAATTGAAGCTTCAGTTTTTCTGGCTTCAAATGGTTTCCTTGAAGAAGGTAGAGTCTGCCTGTCTGACCCCAGGTTTGAGGAGAGCAAGGGCGTAGCTGTTGGAGGAAGAGCTTTGGAGTTTGATTTCAGGATGGCTGTGATCCCAGCATTTTTTTTTCTCCTAGATTCTACTGTGGAATTTTGATATATACCTCTACTTATTAACCAAAATTATTATAACCACTTTCTATGGTTAAAGAAAAAAGCCATTGCATGTGACATATCTTGCAGGGATCACACTACCTAATTGTTTAAGCATATTAGGAGAGGACCTTAGATTTTTTTTTTTTTTGAGCAATAAAAAAAGATTCCTCTTCTGCATCAAGTAGAAACATTTCCCCAGTTTCTGAACATTTGTGTTGAGACGTGCCCTAGCACTAAGAAAGGTCGGGGGGAAAGAGGGGCGCATATCTGTCTCATTCTCCAGTCTTCTTTCACTGTAACTACACCAGTTTGGCTTCATTCACAGCCGGCAAAGGCTGGATTTCTTATTCCTGGTGTTTCTTACTCCTCCTACCCCCAAGTAGGCGCTTAGTTGACTGATTATAGAATCATAAGGTTGGCCATAATTCCATTTCTCCTTCTGACTTTGAACTTAAGTGTTCCAATTAGTTTGCCCGATCCTAATAAGTCAGTAGCGTGCAAATGCTTGCCTTGATATTTCTGAAATATACAGGGCTGTGATTAGCATGGGATTGCATCATTAGAAAGCAAAGTTGAAAGAGGATGAGCAAAATCATCGCTTGCAGGGAAGTAAAACTGCCTGTTCTGAGGACTTACAATGTTACTGTGATCCTAGAGACACTTGGCGCTATGACTAAATATATATTATATTTGGGGGGGAAATCCTCTGATGTGCCGGAACCTTCTGGCTTTATCCATTACTGGAAGAGAAAAGATCTTACAGAAGGACAAGCCCACTCTAATACGCAGCTTTGATGGCTCTTCAAGTCCGATAGAGCTAAAGACACAAAAGAATCCTCATACCACGAAAAGAGGAGGGGGAATGGGAAAAGAGGGTAAGACGGAGAAGGAAAGGGAGAGAAGGGTATGAAGGAAAAACTTTAGTCAATTCTGTTAGAATAAAACTGACATCTAGTCATAAGGTTAGAAAGCTTTATAGTAAGCCTGTGAGGAAAAAGGAAAACAATCTCTCTCTCTCTCATCTCTCTCTCTCTCTCTCTCTCTCTCTCTCTCTCTCTCTCTCTCTCTCTCTCTCTCTCTCTCACACACACACACACACACACACACACACACACACACACATACACACACGTAACAAATGGGACACTAAAAAGCTACATCAGCTCTGATGGTGTTATCTGAATTAACTTCTTTATCTCTCTGTGTTACTGGGAATCACGTAAACTTTTGGAAACTATGTAAGGGAGACGGGGACATGCTTTCAATTAGGAATGAGCTGCAGCCAAATCAAATGATAAATGGGAGAGGGGCAAGATGGTACTGCTGAAATTGATGCCAAAGATTTATAAGGTTGATTAAGTAAACAAAACCAGAGTGGATCACCATGGAAATGCATGAATATTGAAACAGGCAAGATTTGAATAGACTAATGATATGCCTCACTTAGACTGACAGTGTTGGTAACAAGTGTGACAGTCCATCTACACCAACATCTACACTTCTAACATGTTTATTCCTAGGAAACAGGGGCTGGATTTAATGATTCCTTTAGTAATAGCTTACAAGCAAAATACGTCTTCCAATCTTAAAAGAATACGGACTCCATTCTCATCTACTTAAAAAAAAAAAAAAGAAAAAAGAAAAAAACCAAAAAATGGCTTTATGCATTTGCGTTCTGGATGCAAGGAGCCCCAGTTAGCAGAAGTCATTCTCTTGGGCTTCTCGGTAGTCTTTGTTCTAATAAACCCCTCACAAAACTGAATTCTGGCATGGCTTTTCTCCCACACTGAGTATGCGGAGTGTGACCACCATTCATTAGAAACATAACTTAAGAGACCCAACATTAGGTCCCCACCCCCACCACATACAGAAAAAACCAATAACCCTTAATCTATTTGTTTCCATGGCTACCATAGGATGTTTTATTTCAGTAAAACTCTTAGGTATTTCGTTTGGATTGTTGCTTGCAAATGGAAGTTGGAGACCTATTCATTTCCACAACTATAGTGGAAATGGGAAGACTGGACCAAAGACAATGTTTTTCTTAATCATGGACTAATAAGATCCTTGTGCAGAAAAGTTATTAAAATTGGCTAAATGCATCAGCCCATAAGCCAAGTTAAACATTATTAAATTCCTATAGGGTTTAAGGGCACACATGCTACTGATTCCCTGATTTGTAGTAAGGTGATAAATTTAATGCACTCCAGAGCAATATATGGTACCATAGACACTGCGAGACACTGCTCCATGCATGTAGGAACCTGCAGACTGAGTATGCATGCCTGACAACCAACCCTTAAATTATTATGTTTACCAGATACGTTTGCTCCAAGTGTCAGGATGAACAATCTGAACAGTTGTTCAACACCCCCCCTCCGCCAGTGAAAAATAATTAAAAAGTTAGCTCTCCATCTCCCCCCCTTAATTTAAATTTAAAAAGTCAGGAATGAGGTGGGCTAATTAAACGTGCTGTCATTCAGCCCGAACGGAAAGAATTTCTCAAATCTGCCCTCCCCAGGCTGAGTTAGCAGGAAGACCCACACCGCAGGGGAGAAACTCTGTAGTGACTAGACAAATGGCTTGAAAGAGAATGAAATGAGGATAAATACAGCTGTAACCAGGACAGATCTGTCACTGCAACTGGAGTCCGAATCCTAGCGTTGCTCAGCTGAGGAGGGGCTGGAGCCTGCCGCGGCGGCGGAGGAGCTTGAATGTCCCAGAGCTGAGGAGTGGAAGTTTCTCGGCAGCCGCAGCCCGGCGTCCTCCACGTCTAGTCCCTCCGGCGAAGAGGTCTCGCCTAATGCTACATAAATATCTGCGTTCACGATTCGCCCCGGGCGCGCCGCGTCGCAAACACCGTGGGGAGAGAGGATACGCTTCGCAGAGCCGCGCGTGTGGCAGCAGCCGCTGCTCCTCACCCATCATCATCCCTGGGGACCCACCGGGGATCTGTCAACTGACCGCCGCCGCCTTTCGGTTCCAGAGGCCAGCGATGAGAGAGAACGTGCTTCTCAGCAGGCGGACCCAGGCATCCAAGACTCACGCTTTGCAGTCGCCCGCTCCTCTGAGAACAGCCGCAGGCAGGCAGTGCGTCTCCGCCTTCCCCGGGCAATGCACATCGAACCTGCCCCGGGAACAGCCTCGGACCGAAACTGGGCTCTGGGCTCCGCGATCTGGGTTGGAGCGAGCACGCCTCTCTCCCCTGGGGCCTGGGGCTGACACTGCCCAGCGCGGGCACCCGCGCACGACCGCAGATAACCCTACAAGCTTTCCGCCAGCTCCAGGCCACGGAGACCCGGACGTGAGCCCGCGGGCAGCCCGCACCGCCCGTGGCAGTCCGGGCGCGCGGCCACACTCCCACCTACGTGTCTCCCGGTCCACTATCCCACACATAAACAACCCCTCCCCACTCGCCACCACCTCCCCGCCCTTCGCATCCCCGAAGCTGTCCTCCCACCTCCAACCCCCGCTGGAAACCACAAGGTGTCAAGGGAATGAACGGGAGGTCACCACACGGTCTGTGTGGGTTCCATCCAGAGGATTTTCAAGCTCTTCTACCTCGAAAGTTACTTGGGATCCAGTGAAGAAACCCGGTCCCCTAATGCTGGATCTGAGAACGCCAGGGGCCGAACCCATCACCTAGCTTCCCTTGGCACACGGGCGCTCACCTCCCCAACACGCAGGGCACACGGCCGCCCTGGGGACCAGCTCTCCAGTGCTTCCTGGGCACCCCCCCCCCCGGCACTGCTGGGGCCCTGAGCCGCGCAGGGGGAGGTGGCCAGGAGAGGGACGCACACGGCCGGGCCCGGCCCAGCGCTACCCAGCTCCGGTGTCATATTCGCTTCCAGCACCTCCGACCACAGCGACAGTCCCCCCAGGCATTCCCTGCATAACACACCCGGGGGCAGGAAGTTTTTTCCCCCTTTTTTTCCATCCCCAGAGCAGCGCAGGCGCAAGGGCTTCTGCAGGCTTGCGAGTCCAGACGCGGGAGGCTTCAGCTCCAGCCGCCACCACTGCCAGAGCCGAGCCCAGCGTTCCGGGCTCCGGGCCCCGCTCCCAAGTCCTGCCTGGCCCAGTAGCTACCAGGACCCTGGGATCCCCCAAAACCCCCGCTCCGCATCCTAAGAGCCCCAACCTGACCCGGCTCTTACCTGCGGCCGCGCCGCTCCGGCCCCGGCCCGACGCGCAGAGAGCCCAGGGTCGCGGATGGGTGCAGGAGGGCTGATGGATAGGGGACGGCGCCGGCGGGTAGCGGTAGCTGGGGCCGCTCGCGTCCTGGCCGGGAGAAACGGATCCAGGTCCACCTCCTCGCGTTCCTGCTCTCCGCCTTCTCCCCCTTTCCCTCCTCCTCCCCCGCCGCCGCCGCCTCCCGGCAGCCCAGGGAGGATGCCCGGGAGAGGGAAGTCAGTCCTTCTGCCTGTCAGCCTGCGCGGCTATGCGCGGTGCGGCGCGGCTCTCATCGAGGCGGCGGCGGCGGCGGCGGCTCCGGCAGCATCGCCCCCGCCCTCTCCCCGCAGCCGCGGCGGCCGCGGGGCTGGGGCTGGCTCCGGGCTCGGGGCTCGGGCTCCGGGCGGGGGCTGAGCTCAGGCTCGGCGATGGCCGGGGCTGCGGACGTGCGCTGCGGAGCCGAGGCCGGGGCTGGAGCTGCGGCTAGATCGGCGGTGGCAGGGACAGCGGCGACGGCGGCGGCGGCGCGGGGGTTGGCGCGGCCGCGGCGCGGGGACCATGCTCCCTTCTGGCTCGCTCCTCTCCGGGTACCGTCTGCTTTAGCTGCGAGGGAGGCGGGCTTCGGCGCGCAGCCAGGGGCGGGCGGAGCCAATCACCGGCGCCCGAGTAGGCGGGGGCGGAGGGTGGGGGAGGCGGGGCGCCCCCGGCCCGGCTCAGCGCTCGGCTCCCGGGGCCCCAGGGATCCCCGGCAGCAGCGCGCCGGGCCCCGGGCTCAGTGCCAGCGGGTGTGTCCATCGTCGGTCCGCCGCCCCCGCCCCCTGCGATGACTCCCGGCTCGCCGGGCTCCGTGGCCGCGCCCGGCAGACTCACGGCGCGTGGCCGGGCTGCTGGGCCATGGCCTCCGGGTTCCGAGAGCTCAGGGTTGAGGGATCCGGACTGAAGGGAGCTTTCCCTCCTGCTCTCAACACCTGAGGAAACTGGTGGAAAGTTTGAGAAAGAGAAGTCCAATCGTCTTTCCGCTTCCGCCCTCCCTAGGACACTCCGGCCACGGGAAGGAGCAGGAAATGTCCACCTCTCCGAAGGACCACCGCGAGCCACGCCAATCCGGTCTCCTTGCATCTGCCCTGACTCCTGAACCTATGAGAACTTTTGCTGTTTCCACAGACCTCCCTGGGTTGTTCAGACCACACAGGCCTGTCTGACTACTCTGACACTCCAGATGCAGCAGCACCCGGCCAGCCAGCCAGCCCTCCCAAGGTCCCCTCTGCAGGCTGTGTACGCAGACCCTAACTGCAACACTAAGAGGAAACTTGGGCTGGAGACCTGTGGCTACCCGGTGTGGGCTTTTCCATCTCGCCAGAACACTTTTTTTTCTGTGCCTGTCTTCCTTGGCTTGCTAACTCTGCAGGTCTGTCTGTGTCTTATTCCCAGCCACCCCTGACCCCGCCCCCGCCCACCTGTTTTGAGATTCAGAGGAAAACCCTGTGACTCCCCTCCACCCTCCAGGCCAGTCTGAAGGTTATGGTCAGTGGTTCATGTTCCCCCTCTTCATTTCTCTCCATCCATAACACCCCTCTCCCCCCCCCCCCCCCCCGCTTCCGGGAAAATGCTCGGAGGCCTAAGGGTCTGGTTAGAAATTGGGGGTGGGTGTCTGTAATGGGGGGGGCACTGCTGGTTCTTAGGTCCACTCCTGACTAGTCTACCAGAGAAGACAGAGCGTGCCTGTGGTCCTTCCTCTCGGAGGCCTCCTATGATGTCAGATCCATAGCTCTGCTCTCTTGGCTATAACTCAGCGCAGGGGTTGTGTATTCTTTAATATCTTGTAGGAAGCACAGTAGAGTGTCATGGCTGATAAATAATAAATAACAATCATCTACTGAGGGTAGCAGGAAAACTGTCAGCGAAGAAGAAGAAGGACACCAGGGAGATGGTCCATTGGTGTTAGAGTAACTGCATTTCCTGGCATAAATATCAGAGGAAGTTTTGGTGTATGAAGGTTTGAAAGGCTGGTGTGTGTGTGTGTGTGTGTGTGTGTGTGTGTGTGTGTGTGTGTGCAGAATGACTGCATCCCAGAGCCATCTACCCCCGTGACAGGACCTCCAGGACAGCTAGTGTGACAGTTAGGCAGTGACAGAGGATCTTCAAAAGGGGATAGGGTGGGAGCTGAGGGGGGGGGAACAGGTGTTAGAGGTCCTCAAACCACACCTGAAGGTGAATGGTCAGTCTGGTTGGAATACTAAGTTGGTGCAATGGTGAATGAGGGCCTGGAAGAGGGTAGATAGTAGGTGAGAGAGTCTGGGTCCCTTGGGATTTAAAACAGATGCATAGGCAATATCCCAGGCAACTCAGTGCAAAGCAAAGGAGGTCGAAGCCACGGATATGCCAGTTCTGTGGGCAAGCCGTCCTCTGAGATGATCTGTGCCTGCACACCAATCGTGAGCGATACAGGACTCCGCCGGCTGCATTCTGAGCACTTTCCTGTATAGCGGCTGTGGGCGTTACTGAATGTGGCCAAGGTTTGTAGGGTCTGAAATAGGTTAAAATCTGGCATTTTTGGACCTGTGTAGTTTCTGACCAATCGTTTTGAACGATCCTCAAGTGAATGAAGAAACAGTCCACTCCAGGAATCCTTCCTGGGCTCTCTTTAGGTGAGACTAGAAGAATTCTCCCAGTTGCCTTGCTGAGCATTATCATGAGCATTATTATAATACTCAGCAATATCACAGAAGAGAGGCAGACCTGAGCGATGCCGAGGGTGGGGGGTCTGGAGTGTTGTAAAAATCTCCAGATTTGAAGCTGGATAACTGTTCACAAGGGGGTCAAAAATGTGTGTGTGGTGGTAGTGGTGGTGGTGGGTGAGCTGTACGGATTAGAATCACAGAGGGTGTGTTCCCACTCCCCTCACCCTTCCCTCTTTTCATCTGAGCCCAAATGCAAATCAGATCTTGAGAGAGCACGTTTTCTTTTGTGGAATTATGTCTGGCTATGAGCTGTTTGTTCTGACGCTCGCTGTTTGTACAAAGGTCCGCCCTGGTGCAGGTTTAGTTCTTCCTTGTTGTTGTTGACTCGACACAAGCTAGACATTTGGTAAGAAGGGACCTGGAGTGAGAAAATACTCCCGCCTACTTGGCCAGTGGGAAGGTCTGTGTCTTGTCACATGTGGCAGGGTCAGAGACCCTAGAGAGTTCAGGAGAGGCTGTTGGTCAATGTGCAGCCTCACTTATAGTGGAAACCCATACAGGATACACGCGAGATGCCAGGACCACGGGTCAACCACCAAGGACAGTGGCACGTGAGGAGTAGACTGGCTTAAAGCCTAGGAGAAAAGCTACGTTTGCGGTGGGTGGCAGAGCTGGAGAGGTGGGTCTACCCAAGTCGTTTGGAGCCCAGAAGGTTTGTGAGTTTAAGATGTCAGACACTGTGTTATTACAGTGTTGGAGTTTGACTTTGCTTTAATTGTTACTGTGCCCTGGTCTTTCTTCTTGGCGTAAAAAAGTATTTAAAGCTGTTTTTTGTTTGTTTGTTTGTTTTATAGGAATCCACACTTGAGAGGCTGTGGACTGACTTCAAAAGATAACTTGGACTTTTAAAATATTGAAAAGTAAAAAAAAAATGGTTATACTGAGTTTTACATTATGATATGAGCAGGAGATCTTAGGATAAATCAAAGAAAACGTTATTGGTTGAATAGTGATGTGTTTGTGTTTCAGATTGACAAGAGATCAGTTGTGTGTGTGTGTGTGTGTGTGTGTGTGTGTGTGTGTGTGTGTGTGTGTGTTTCCAACTTGACACAAGCCAGAGTCATTTAGGAAGAGGGACCCTTAACTGAGAAAATGCCTTCATGAGATGGGCCGGTAGGCAAATCTGTGGTGTATGTTCTTGATTAATAATTAATGTGGGTGGGCCCAGCCCATTGTGGGTGATGCTATCCTTGGGCAGGTGGTCCTGGGTTCTATAAGAAAGCAGACTGAACAAGCCAGTAAGCAGCATTCCTAGATGGTCTTTTCAGTTTCTCCCTCTAGGTTCCCGCCTCGAGTTCTTGCTCTGACTCCCCTTCCTGATTGACTGTAAGATGAAATAAACCCTTTCCTCCCCGAGATGCTTTTGGCTGTGGTGTTTATCACATCAATAGACAGTAGACTAGGACTACTCATGAGCTCCATTTCATCTGGATCGTGGTAGTTCATTCCCCCATTCCCACTGCACCCAGGGCCTTGGGTCCATGTTGTGTGAGGGATCTCTCACCTGCTTTCATAGCTCTCACTTATGTCTTGATCTCTTCCAGGTTGTTCACTCCCTTGTTTTGTGTGCCCTGGGACAAGCTCCGCATTTGGCATGGATCTCTCTGCACGGTACTTGGGAATTGTTGGTTGCGCACGGGGACCTTTCTGGCCATAGCTGAGGATTTCTCCATTGTGGGGTGCATTCCCATAGCCAGCCCTTTTCCTGTGCTGAGTCACAAGTTGGCTTCTAGGATCAGGATTAATATGCATTCATCAAGTGGGTGGGTTAGGAAAGAATGGGCTCATAATACACAGGGAAGTGCATTGGAACACTCCAGAACATTCATTTCCTCCTCAGAACGTGTGGCATTCTTTCTGCAGCCAGACAAGGGCCTTGTACTGGAAAGTCCCTGCTCTTATCTGTAGGAAGCCACCATCAGGATGGCCAGGGAGTCACATATATCTTCTGTGCCAGGATGGATTTCTCCCTTTATTTGTGTCTATAGCAACAACCTCAGCAGCGTAATCACTTACTTAGTGGCTACTGCATGCTGAGCACCATACCAGTGTCTCGTATTAATGATACCTTGTCAGTCATCACAGCTACCTGTGGAATTGATATTATTGACTACCTAAGTCCAGGGAGGATGAGATGAGCTCCTGCAGTCACCCAGCGAGCAGGTAACGGAACTGGAATTTCAGTGTGCTCACTTCCAAAGGTACTCTTTTTGTTTTCTCCCTCCACTGAAAACACCAATGCAACATCTTTTGCGGGTAGCCCAGCATCTTCCCCTTGCGGTGGACACGGTGGATGCTGATTTATGCCTTTACTCATAGTCAGTTCTGAACCCAGAACTAGAAACAGTTTTACACTACAGAGCACTCATGTAGACGAGGGGCAAGCGTCTCTTTGATTAGTGAATGCATGGGTTCCTTGGAAGAGTGGAAGCCTCGTCAGAACCCTCAGGTTTGACAGGACATCTGTCTCCAGCAATACAGCGGATATAAACAGAGCAGCTGCCAGGCTCTCTGCTGGCTGAGCTTGTGCTTCTATCGCAAACCTGTTTTTCTAATATAGTGCTCCACTAAAACCACCCCTACTTGGCACCAAAAGCATGAATAAATCCAACCCAACCAACTGTTCTTCCAGTGGCTAAATCAGTCCATAAAAATCTGTGTAGCACCTACTGTGTGTCCTGCAATCTAACCCCACACCCTTGACGGAGACAGGAGGTAAGTCCCAGTTGCTGAAGTGTTCCTGGGACCACCTTACTCTGTGATGGGTCACATTTAAGCTGGGGACTATTTAACTGCATACCATAGCTGATAGTCATCATTTCACCCTGCTTATTCACAGCACAGGGATTAAGGCAACTAAGTAACATTTTTTGAATTGTTCTTGACAAGGATTAAAATAACAACAGCATTAGCACATATTATCACTTACTGTTCATATATGGGGGAGGGTCTCCAGATGGGAAGGGGGGGTCACAGATATCCCCAAGAGCAAGGCTGGTCAGGATGGTTTCTTGGGATGGGCAAGTTCTAGTAGATCTGGGGTGGCTGGAGTATTGGACTAAGGAACTCATTCTGAAGACAGTTTCTGAAGCATAACGCATTTGCTAAAAGCTATTGGGGGAGGGGTGAAAATGAAAGTATAATTCCTCTGTTGCCTAAATCAGTGAAATATTTATTATATTCTAAAGCTCAGAATGGCACTGGTGCTGTCTTTTTTTGGGGGGGGGATTCTTAATGGCAAGAATTCAGCACCTTTTTTAGTACCACTTGTTTGCAGGTGGCAGGGGCGCTAATTAAACAGAGCCCCTAACAATTTTCCTGGGTGGCTCTGACTCCCAGACTGGCAGGAGACGTAGTCTGTGTGTTCCTGGGATCAGCTTCTCTCCCCATTGATGCCGTGACGCATCCACGCGGGGGAGGGCGTGGTGGTGGTGGAGGGACGCTGCCCAGAACATAGTTATTGGTTAATGAATTATTTATAATGATCAAGCTTCAACTTTACTTTTCAATGTTTAAGAAGAGGCCAGTCTTTATGGGAGAGTATAAAAATAAAACCCAAATGATGGGGAGGATCTGGGAAGGGGAATTTAATTGCATTTTGGAGGATTCTTTGACTCACTGAAGCCTGTTCAGTACGGATAAAATTCAGGAGTCTTTTGAGAGAGGATTGAGCCCCGATGGCTCCTGACATTTCTGAGCTGTTTTTAAGAATAAAGAGGCAATGAGCTTGCCTGACCCCCGCTGTGTTCCGGAGTCCATTGATGTCACTGTTTGTCAACTCCCTCTGGGTTTTTGGCAGGGCTGAAGGCTGGGATCATGTCATGATGGTCATTCTGAAGCCCAGAATTAGACCAGAGGCGGAACAGTAGCCTCTTATATAGAACAGGGACCCAGATTGTTCCTGTTCTACTTATCCATTTATTATTTATTACTCTTTGACAATTTAATACATGCGTATAGTATAATTCGGTCATTTTTACCTTTCTTTCCCCTTTCTCATTCCCTTCCCTTCCCACTCCTTCTTTCCAAGTCTTCCTTCCCCCCCCCCATGTCATTTGTTTGTTTGTTTGTTTTGATTTTAGTGACCCGCTGGGTTTAATTAGGGTTGTTTGCAGGAGCATGGATGGGAGGTTGTTTACTGGAGCATGGCTAACTAAGCAGCAGCAACTGCGTTGAAGAAAATGACTCACCCACCCCCAATACCATTAATTGCCAATTCTGGGCGATGTAGGGCCTCGTGAGCCTTCCCCCACCCATTCGGGGGTGTTGACGGGTCCCATCTTGTGTGGGTCTTGTGCAGGTAACCACAGCGGCTGGGAATTATCAATGCAATGGTTATGTCATGTCAGAAGACCGAGTTCACGCCACTCTTTCCCATCTTCCCACTCTTGTCATCTTTTTGCCCCCTTTATTCAATAAATAAAGCGGCGGTTCTCAACCTTCCTAATGGTGAGACTCTTTAATGCAGTTCTTCATGCTGTGGGGACCCCTCCCCCGGACCATAAAATTATTTTCATTGCTACTGTTGTGAATTGTAACGTTAATATCTGATAAGCAACCCCTCTGGAAGGGTCATGACCCACAGGTTGAGAACTTTAGTGCCATGTTCCCTGGTCTTCACTAGGATTCATGCTGTCTGATTGTATGCCACAGTCTCTATGTGCTTCGGAGGCATAAGAGGCAGAGGCATGAGCATCTTAGTATGGAGCTTTAGGCAGCAAATCTCATTTCTATCCGCCATTTAACGAACAGAGCCCTGGCCAAAGCTTTGTCTAAGGAGTTTCTGTTTGTCTTCACTCCCAAAGCAGAGATATCCTGTGGCATATATACTAGTCACAGCCAGTCCTTCCTCCAGGGAGTGCATCCTTTATTTTCTCCACAAACGGAAAGCCTGAGAATGAGATGCCTAGCAGTCTGAGTTTGCAGTATCAAACATCTAATGGTTCCAGCTGCTTGGGGGAGCCTTTGGAATACGTAAATTTTCACTTCCTCTTGTTCTCTATTTCTGAAGCTGCGCCATGCACTTCCGGTACACAGGAACCCGGGAGGAGGAACTCCTGAGCCAACAGCCCGTGGAAAGGTGAACGTCAACAACCTTGTGCAGAGGCCCCACTCTTGAATCAAGGGTGACAGAGGTAAGGAAGGAGACGACTTATTTAGCTTTAATAAAGGCCATTGAGGGTCCACCGCATCTTACCAAGTATTTGAAAAGAGCCCCAAGTCTGTGATCCAGGCCACCATCTGGTCCAACAGTACCTTGTGGTAAGAAAACATGAGATGCGAATTCTAAACGATGAAGCTGAAGAGTTCGCCAGCTTGCGTTCCCAGAGGATGCATGGGCTTCCTGTCCTAAGGGAGCTTTTCTCTTGGATGCTTAATCGGTGGCTGTTTTACTGAAAATTCCACTCACGTACAGCTGCTCAGAAACACATTATTTTTATTTATTTAAGACTTATCACTGACCGACTTCTGAGAGGTCCGAAGCAACTCATAGGTTAAAACACACAGTGAAAGGAGGTCTTCAAGAGTGAAGTAGAGGAGATGATGCCTAAGAGAAAGAGATGGGGGAGAAGCCTCAAGCCAAAATATAAAAAGCACCTCAATTAGGCTGTAGGGGAAAACAGGGCAGCGGTACCTCATCATCTGATTATACAAAGGAAGGTGCATTTTTTTTTTTAAATCATAGCATAAAATGCTCTGAGTGGAAACTGCTTAAACATGATACTATTGTCACTGGGAGAATGGAGTAGTCTTGAGATAAAAAGGTTTCAGCCCTAGCATTCTGGGAAAAAAAGGTGTCATACTACCACAGCCCTATCTATCTATGTTCATGCACTTCATGACTCTCGGAGCTTTGAACAATATTTACCAGAGGGTTTTTATTAATAGACCCTGATCCTTTATAAGTTGTTTTGTTGCAGATTCAAGGAAAGGGGCAAATGAGATGCATTTCTTGCAGACAGTTGTGCATCTTCCTAGACAACAGCAGGTACCTTCTTACTGGCATCCAAGCCCTCAAAAATGTCAATATAGTTTCAGACAATTTCAAGATTATCTTGAGAGTTCTGGATGATATAAAAGTTTGGTAGAAACAATTAGAATTTAAACCTGATTGGAATGAGG
Source organism: Peromyscus maniculatus bairdii (assembly GCF_049852395.1). Classification (NCBI taxonomy): domain Eukaryota; kingdom Metazoa; phylum Chordata; class Mammalia; order Rodentia; family Cricetidae; genus Peromyscus; species Peromyscus maniculatus. The sequence goes on from NC_134873.1 coordinate 20,616,040, forward strand.
CCAGCTTGGACATTAGGCTCGAAAACTGAAATTGTTTGGGACCTGGAATCTTTGTACATCAACCCACAGGATAAATTCAGTTCAACCGAACTTAGGATTTCAAAATGGTGGCAGCTAGAATCTCATAATTATGATCAAGACTGTTGTTTTTGGGCATAAAGAATGCCATGTGGTGGTACATGTGTATGTGTTGTTCAAAGGCAGCAGACCTGTGAGTTCAGGCGAAAGAATATAAAAGAAAGATGTACCAATGATGAAAATGCCAATAATAGCAGACATTCATTTAGCACTTCCTGTACATCAGACATTGTTCAAAAACTCTTTTCTCCTTCTTTCTTTTCAAATGTTAAATTGTTTTTCTTAATCCTTACATCAAAAGATGTGGAAATCAATGAACCCCGAGTGTAAAATTCTCAGTGCTGACACAGAGAGAAGGCAGATAGCCTGCCATTACCAGGGAGTCTGAGCCATCCAGCAAGTGGACAGTGTGGTTGGTTCCTTGTAGACACAAGTCTCAAACCCCCCAAAGGGACGTTGGACTGTACTTTGCCCCAGATAAACTCCGGTTGCTCATGGCTGATGGTTGTACCTCTGGTACTGATGAAGTCTGGCCTAAAGTGTGGAAATTCATCTGACAGTGAACGTAAGAGGTTCAGTTGTATTAGGCATCACCCCCAAATTCTTAAAACTGTCTTCCACAATACCGAACATAGCTGGGCGGTTTGGGCTTAGGAATGCTTATAAAGTTGCAGTTAGATATCAGTTAGAGTTGTAAAGTCAGCATTCCTGAAATCCAGGAAGTACACCGTACCATGCCCATTCTTTCATAGGCCTCATCGAATCTAAGAATGTGGAGGTACCCAGCCCCCAGGATGATATGCAGGCGTTCCCAATGCTCTTCTTCACTTATTTATTTTGTGCATGAATACATGTGCCTGCATCATGTGTCTGTGTGAGTGTCCACATGCCACGACCCATTTCTGGAAGTTAAAAGAGAGTCACTTCTCTTCTCTTGCCTTGTGGGGTTCCAAGGATTAGAATCCGGTCATGAGCTGTACACCCTGAGCCTTCCCGTTGGCCCAGGGATTCTGAACTCTTAAGACTGGACTGAGACAAAGGGTTTATTTCCAAGCTCATGCGTGAAACTATTGGCTGTAGGCCTTCGGTCCTTGTTGATAAGTATGTCATTACATGGCTACTTCAGGGTGTGGCATTTTGTGTGTGTGTGTGTGTGTGTGTGTGTGTGTGTGTGTGTGTGAGAGAGAGAGAGAGAGAGAGAGAGAGAGAGAGAGAGAGAGAGAGAGAGAGAGTCAGAGTTCAGAGAGAGCATTTTGGAAGCTGGCCATTTCCACAGTTATCTTAGATTCCATTGGGTCCATTAAGCTGAAGGATGAGCAAGGGAAGATGTATTTTCTGGAGCTCAGGAATTCGGGATTTTGAGTATCTTGAGAAAATTGGGGAATGTTAAACTTGACAATGAGGACGGACGGCTCAAGAAGGCAGGGGTTGTCTTAGTAGAATCCTTAATATCTAATTACCAGAGTTGGAACGCCTGTAGCTACAATCCGAATGGCTCGTGGGGAAGGTCACCTTTGGGTAGAGTGGAAAGTGGGGGAAGATGGACATAAACAGAGTTGCATAGACCTTTGCTAATTAGGTTAATCAAGGCAGCAAAACTGTAAGTACAATGAAAAGCTTTTCTTATTTGGCATGAGCAGAAAATTAAAAAAAAAAAAAAAACGGAACAGATAAGTGATTGCAGAAAGTTGTCTGATGGTAAGGATTTCTGCAGACCAAACTCTTCCTGAGTGCTACCATGTACCAGGCAAGGTGCCAGGTGCCGGGGATACAGAGATAATTAAGAAAAGGACACTGCCCTTGAGGATCTCCCTGTCTAATGGGATAGCAAACCTAAATGAATGCCACTCAGCATGATCAATACCATAATGAGAGGCAGTCCAGGTAGACCAGGGAGAAGGAAGGCTTTATTAGTGCCCCCTAGGGGCAGGTGAGTCCTGGAAGACCGACTTTGCCCAAGGATCTGGGAGAGCAGGAATTTGCCGAGCAGACAGAAGGAGGGGAAGGCAGAGAAAACAAGAGCCACCCAACATTCAGGTGGAGCAGAACCCGTGAGCAGGGGACCCTGCTGGTGCTTTGTATGATCACAGCAAGCCAGTCACGGTATTTGAGAGGATCAGGGAGGCCACTTTGCAAAGAGCCCTGGGAACCTGAACAGAGTTCAGAATGGGCAGAGTAGAACTGTGCACAGAATGACCCACATAAGAATCAAGTGGGAATCCTGAAAACACAGATTCCGAAGTCTAACCCCCTCATCCACTTTGGCCTTATTCTTCACCATAAGTCTCTTCCTGTACTACACTACACTCCCCAGCCTCCCTTGCAGTTAGACTACATTTCCCATCATCCTCTGCAGCTATGTTATGCTATTTCCTATAGCCTCCTTTACAGTTAGGTGTACTCATGTGACTGAGGTCTAGCCAATGGCATGTCAGTAGAAGAAACCTGTGCCATCTCCTGATCTGACCTGTTTAAATTTGACCTTCACCTTCTCCATTCCTCCTTTCCTCTTTTCTCTGTTGTTGTAGACAAACACAGGTACCTTGGAAGTTCAGTGTTGAAGACTGACAGATCATCAAACTTGAAGAAACCCTTGGAGATGGCTGCCCACTGATCTAGGACATTCATTTGGGTACTTGATGAGAATGAAAAATAAATTCTGTTCCTGAGCTACCACCATGCACATCGGGATGAGTTTTAACACCTGCTCTTCCCTGAGCACAGCAATTGACTCGGCCTCTGGGAAGAGAGTTGGAGAAATATATATATTGGCAAGTTCCTCAGTTGAGTTCGAGAATCAGTGCTGGAGGGCAAAGGATACCCACGCCCTTGCAGACTTACAGAAGACCCATGAACACAATGCTATTGGCCTTGTAGGATGGGGAGGAGAGAGAAGAAGAACTTTGCCTCCTTATCTCTGCCAAAGAGAACAATCTGACTGAAAAGGAAGAGAGAACTTTGGTAAGGGAAAATTGAAGTTTGAGATGAGTAAAGATATTCTAACGGCACCAAGCTGCTGTAATTGAGCTCAAGCCTCTTGGGCAGGACAAATGGTACTCCAGGGAGTAGAGAGAGCTCACTACTGAAGATGTAGTATAGATCTTCCTTCCACTGGCGAGGTTTAAGGAATGTAGAGACTGAAAGAAACTGGAATGCTAGCGATGGCAAAACAGCTCTGCCTTTCAAAGATGGGAAAGAGCTGGCAGCTCCAGAAGCAAGTTTCTCCTATTCCTCCTCATTAAATTCCCTGATCAGAGTATTGAGGACGATTCATGAGCATATGAAAACAACAACCAACCAACCAACCAACCAACCAACCAACCAACCAGAGCAGAACTCTCTAGAATCCAAAAGCAAAACTCCAAAAAAGTAGATGTGTTCCCAGTTTTGTGGTAGGCTCATGGACTGATTAGTCTTTTTGTTCGATGACACAAGCTACCATCATCTGGGAAGAGGGGACCTCAACTGAGAAAATGCCTCACCGTGGACAAGTCTTGATTAATGGTTGATGTGGGAGGTTCCAGAACACTGTAGGCAGTGACACCCCTGGGCAAGTAGTCCTAGGTTGTATTAAGAGAATCAGGCTGAGTAAACCATGGGGAGCAAACCAGAAAGCACTTCTCCTCCTTCACTTCCTCTTTCCCGGATCCTGTCCTGCTTGAGTTCTTGCCTTGGCTTCCCTCCGTGATGGACTGTGATTGGGAACCCTTTCCTCCCCCAAAAGCAGGTCATGGTGTTTTATCACATCATTAGAAAGCAAACAAAGGCAGCTTGTTAGAGTATTATGTCAGGGAGCTGTTTAGGCTAGGCAGACACAAAGCATACCAAGGCTGGATACTTATTTGGGTATCTCATGATGAATTTGTGCACAAGATGAGGTACAGTGGGCCTTCCACACTTGTGAGTAGGACAAACCAAGGATCATAGCTATTGGGGGAAACCGTGTCTATGTTGGCCATGAAAGGATTAATATTTTTGATCATTATTCCCTAAGCACTACCACACAGTGACTATTCATTTACTTTGCATTAGGTATTATAAGTGATCTAGAGATGATACACCACGCATAGGGGCACATTCATAGGTGGTATGCGGTGATGCCACTTTACATAAGGGATTTGAGCATCTTTGGGTTTTGACTTTGCAAAGGTCCTAGAATATGTCCCAGGACAGCAGCAAACAACAGCTGTAGTTTTAACTGCATACCGGAATACCCAGTAGGAAGATTTAGAGTTTCTTTATGGCCATACTCAAATATGCTGACTAATGCCACTGTAAAAAAAAAAAACAAAAAAACAAAAAAACAAAAAAAACATTTGGTATCCTTACTAGAATTATAGATATCAATGACTTCTTTCATACTTAACAGATTTTTAGATAAAATGCAGAAAATACTTTTATTGTCATAATAAGGCCCAAAGAATAGACTAGAGCACTAAACTAAATCTAATGGTATGAAATGCAAGAAAGAAATTGTAGCATTAGACATCTAAGCCTTAAAGAGTCCCCTGTGAGGTCAGGGTGAGAGCCATCAGCTACAATACAAGAGAGGACATCAGCTACAATACAAGAGATTATAGCACATGATGTCATGGCGTCCGTTGGCCATGTTGTTTACCTGCTCCAGTCATAAAGCCCTTGATGGTTTGATTGAGGGACGCCTGATGGAGGAGCAGTCTAGGTTCACTGGGAGTCATGCCCTTTGTGGAATTTAGTTATGATTTCCTTTCTGTAAGATGCCTAAGAGATCCAGAGGATACCTACCAGAGTTTCACCTGGTAGAGATGTGTTGGTGGGTATCAGAACTTTCTTATTTGAAAAGTATCTGAAGAACTGAGGAAAATGGGTCCAATGTCCAGGAAGTGCAGAGGTTAAGTGAAGCCTCTGGGGTCATCTGAGACCTGTACATACTTATCTGAAGGGGTGTCAGAAGCAACAAGGCTTAGGGAAATGGCCTGGTGGGCAATTGTGGTGCCTTTGAGAATGAGCTCTCTAACCATCTATCAGCTGCCCACAAGGGATGGGCTGTCTATAGAGAAAGAGTGGAGAGCAGTCGACCCCTTTATGATGACTTAGAAGAGAAGACTGATTGGCATCCTTCCAGATATCAGTAGCTGCTATTATTGGCCACTATTTCTAAGAACTTAAAGTGTACCTGGCATTAGCCGAAGCAGGTTCAAATGCTCTGCCTGGTTTTCTTGGGTGGTGTAGCAAATTAGCATGGTACCATTGGCTTGAAACATGGCACATGTATTATCTTACATGGGAACTCTAAACTTAAAGCGTCTTTAGCACAGGCCCTTCAGCATACTCCAGGGGAGAACCCTTTCTCTTGCTTCTCAAGCTTCAAGGGTCTCCCTACATCCTGTGGCTCCTGGTCCTTTCTCTGCCTTCAAGGCTCACAGCAACACAAAATCATGATTTTTGCCTTGTCTGATTCTGACCTTCCAGCCTTCGCTCAGAGGGGGCTCTTGGTACTATATAGATCCATCTGGATAGTCATAATTTATCATTAAATTTCAAGGTATTGAAACCATATCTGTGCAGTTCCTTTTTCATGTAAAGTAAGATGATCCCAGCTTTGGGGGAATTAGGAATTAACAGCATAATTTAGAGAGCCGTTATTCTGTCTACCCCCAGCCCTTTTGTATATTGACTCATTTAACTTATGGTCTCATTGCTCTTGAGAGTTGGGTATCGTTTCCACTCAAACAGAGAGAAACAGCTCAGGGAAGGTAAATAGACCCACGGCAGTGCCATGCTCAGATGTGGCTGGGATCTGAACCTGACTCTAGCCCAGTGCCAGTCCTGAACCACCGTGAGTTGTACCACTGGGTGGGTTATCCTGGGCTCAGCCAGAAATTTCAAGCCCTCACAATCGCTTTTCTTTCATCGTGTTAATTTACTCATGACGTTATTGTGGTCTATTTTTTTTCTAAACTGTACCGTGAAGTCAGGCACGTCTGGCTAATATTAAATTTAACCGGTTTCTCCTCTTGCTAGCGCCTTAGCATCTTCATCTAGCAGCTTCTTCCTTTCCTGGATTCTGTCACCCCGGGCCTTCTCAGACACAGGAGTTTGGAACAGTGTTATTTTCTGAGTTAGGATCTGACAATCTTTGCAGACTAAAGGTTACACAGCTGCAAACATTTGTTTTGAACCCATACAAGGCTTTCCAGAAACGCTGGTTAAAAGCCTTGCGGTTCCTCAGGGCAGCCGGCAGTAGCAATGTTGGCACCACATGCTGGGGTGGGAGATGTACAAGCACAGCATTGAGGGGGGCAGGGGTGGGGGGTGGTGGTGGAGCTACTGCTTTTCCCTCACAGGCCCTACAGAGTGGGCAATGAACAAGTGTCCTGCTCAGGCCCCCTGCACTGGGACATTTATTCCCACATCTGAACATCAGTGGCCTGGTTTACCCCCATGCCAGGCAAGCAGAGATAAAGCAAGGGAGGGCCCCCATTCTACAGATGAAACCCTGAGGCTCAAGCACTGACTTGTTTGCATTAACCAACTCAGGGTAGAGAGGGAGGTAAGTTTAGGCACCTGGGTTCTAGTCTGTCCCTGGGACAGAGAGTGTGTCGTATCTTTTCTCAGGCCTTCTTTCTAGCATGTTCCTCTTTGACCGCCAGGGCCTTCATCAGCTACCCACAGCCCAGATCTGCCTGCATTGTGCTATCCTGGGCCCCGGAACAAAGCAGAATGGCATGTGTACTGCACCCAGCTGGATGGAGAGAGGCCTTGGGCACATACACGGGGTGGGGGGTGGGTGGGTGGGCAGGATGTCAGGAAGATTCCGCCAGCATCAGGCAAATGACTGGAAGAGTTCACAGGGCTCAGGAAGGGATGGGCGGCCTGGAGTCAGGAGCTGTATCCAGATTGTGGTAGGGAAGAGGTGGTCGACAGGCTTCCCACCCACCGGGGGCTCGCCTCTTGTTCAACTATGGGCACTACCTGACCGCCTGAGCCAGTGGTTTCTAGAGGATTCTTCACACAGCAGTGTCACAGAGAGTTTGTCAAGTCCACACCATAGGCGCCGCCATTGATGCAGGACCTGAGGGTCTAGGAAGGAAGGAAAGTAACATTAAAAAAAAAAAAAAAAAAAAAACTTAAAAAAAAAAAACTAATGCCAGATACTGGGCTGGAAGGGCCGCAATTGCCCTTCCTGGGTATCTGTTTTGTGAAACACACTGACTCTGGACGCAAAGAAGAATGCAGCACAGCCCCCTCAGATTGATCGAAAGTCACAAGCCAAAGATTACAACCCCGGACAATGTAGGACCCGGACCGGGGATTTTCAGTGAAGATAAAGAAAGTAGTAAGAGTAACAAGGGACAAATGAGGAGGAAGAGCTGGGCGGAAGCACCGAGCCTCTGTTTTTATGGCAGCGCTGGGGTATTAAGGCTACGACAGGAGCGCACGCACGCACGCACGCACGCACGCACGCACGCACACAGAGCTTGCTGCCACACAACTACTACTGCAGCTTGAACCCAGGGCCTCACCCATGCTAGGCAAACGTTCTGCCGCCGAGTGACACCCTGACCCAAGAGGTGCCACTTTTAGGACTCGTCTGCCCAGGGGACTCCATTTCTTAAAGTCCACACCCTCCTGCTGTGTTCACTGATGGCTTTATAGCCAGTTGGACTTTTCCCTCCCAACACACACATGTATAAAACGTATTTAGGTCATAGCCATCCCTCATTTAACTCCTCTAACTCCTTCCTAGACTACCCCTCTACCCTTTCTTTCTTCCTCCCTTCCCCTCCTCTCTGCCCCCTCTCTTTCTGAACCCTACTGAGTCCAATTAGTGCCCGCCATATGTGCCTAGGTACAGGGCCAGTTACTGGAGCATGGACAACCTACCGTGGACCTAACCCTCAAAAAAAATATTGACTCTCATTTTCCAAGGCTAGCGAGCCCTGCCCCCCCCAATACTGGAATGCTGGCTGGCTTAATCTTGTGTAGGCTCATGCTGGCGACCACAGCTACTGTGGGGTTATGAATGTAACTGTCCTGTCGTGTCTGGTAGACAGTGTTAGGCCTGGTACCGTTGGATCTCTGGCTCTTAAAATAGTTACGTTCTTTCTTCTGCAATGTTCCCTGAGCCGTGCGCAAGGACAGAGTGTGATATAGCCCACTTAGGGCTGAATACCCCACAGCCATTTGTTCTCTTGTGCTACGGCCAGTTGTGAGTTTCTGTGCTAACCGTCTCCTGTAAGAAGCTTCTCCTAGGAGGGGGTGAGAGTGAACGCTACTCTATGGTGCTGTGGGATGTTCTCTATGCTGTGAATGTGTTGCTCTGATTGGCTGATAAATAAAACGCTGATTGGCCAGTAGCCAGGCAGGAAGTATAGGGTAGGTGGGACAAAGAGAGAGGAGAATGCTGGGGAGTGGAAGGCTGAGGCAGGGAGACGCTGCCAGTCACCGTGATGAGAAAGCAACATGCTAAGATACCGGTAAGCCACGAACCATGTGGCAACTTATAGATGAATAGAAATGGGTTAATTTAAGGTATAAGAACAGCTAGCAAGACGTCTGAGCCATTAGGCCATACAGTTTGTAAATAATGTAAGTCTCTGTGTGTTTGCTTGGGTCTGAGGACCATGGGAGCCAGGCAGGAATAAGATAACTACAGCTACACTATGGGTCTAAGGGTAGGCATTTAGAAGGCAGTTTGATACTATGTCTATTTAGCAAAATAGTAGTAGTAATGTGTTCTCTCCTCCAGGACTCTTTAATCTTCCTGTATGTGGGTCTTAACCAAGTGAACTTCATTTCTTGGAAGGATCCGGTCCCAACAGTCAGCATATCTTTGATAAGATGGAGGAATGTGAAAGAACTACTAAAAACATTCGATTGATTTTTCTTAACAAAATACTTTATTAAGTTACAATTTATATACCATAAAATCCATCCATTTTAAGTATGATATGAAATGAATTTTAGTAAATGGATAGAAAGGTGCAGCTGTTCCCACATCCAGCCTCAGAACACTTCAATTATCAGAGAGAATAATTGAAGGGCGCGATACTGTGAGTGTGGGTTCACTGGGCCTACTTGAACACACATTACTGAGAGTGTCGCACCTAGGAAAATCTGCCAGTATTTTTTGAGTAGTTCCTTCATGGTGTGCTTTTGGGGGCAAAGAACGTGAAATGAAGCTGAAGGGGGAAGAATCCGTGTGCTTGAAATCTTAAGAAATCATTATCTATTTTGTGGCTCACTTCATTAATAAACAGATTATTACAAAAGTAATTATTTTAGAGATGGGAAGTGCCATTAGCCGGTACTATGTTGTTGCCTATTGGGACATATAAGAAGTCTTTTTAATTTGCTCTTCAAAAATCACTTACACCCACAAAACCACTCCAGTCAACGAAGGAAATCCAAGTCTGGGCAAACCTTCGTTACCATGGTAAAAACAGCTTTACCTTTTTTTTGTTTTTTTAAATTAAATTTATTTATTTCCAGTCAGATTTGCTTCCTCTCCAGAAGTCACTATTTGGGTGTACGACTAGTTTGCTGAGAAGGGCCCCAATCCTAAGACTTTGTGAAAGTGGCCACTCACGCATAAAAGGTGCCTCGTAGTCACCCAGGTCCTCAGGAGGGAAGAGAGCACTGAATTGGGTGAGTTCTACAGGACACACCCATTTTAGGAAGCCCAACAGTCGGCTGGGCCTAGTGGTACAGTCCTGTAGTCTTAGTTATTCAGAAGGCTGAGGCCGGAGGATAACAAGTGGAAGGCCTGCCTGGACTACAGAGCAGGTTCAAGGTCAACCTGAACAATTCAGGGAGACCCTACTTCAAACTGAGAAGTTAAACCAGGGCTGTGGATGTATTCCAGTGATACACTTGTATGGTATACATGAAGCCTTGGATTCAAACCCTAGTGTGAAGGAGAGAGAGAGAGAGAGAGAGAGAGAGAGAGAGAGAGAGAGAGAGAGAGAGAGAGAGAGAGAGAGAGAGAGAGAGATTAGAAGAACTTCCCCGCAGAGTATTTTACACAGCTACACATCCCTGTCCTTCATCAGCTTGCTCTATGATTGTTAGGCTGTAGGCTCATGAAATATGAAATCTGTCTCCAGGTGAAATAGAATCAGTTTTCCTATCAAAACTGAGAAAAATACAAAATGCATGATCTTTATGTTAGAAGGGCTTCCAGTGCCCTGGAGTTCTGTCTGTGGGGATACGGAAGAATGGACATTGTTCTCCTGTCCACTTGAGTGGGAAAGACAGATTCCCCCAAACTAAACTGGCATCACAGACTTACTTCTTTTTAAATTAAAAACTGAATTTATCATACAGTCAAAAAGATTTACCACCTTAAAGGGACAACCTGATGCATTTTTACCCTGAACAAACTCACGTCAAGGTAAGGAGCAAACACACCCCAAGACTTCTCTGCTGTCCCACGAAGTCACCAACATCTGTTTCCTATCACAACTGATTGGTTTTTTGCCGTATAAATAGAATCACACAGTATGCATTTTTTTAATCTGACTGTTTTTATTTCATCTCAGTGTCTGCGCAACTCATCATGCCATTCCCTATAACAATGGTTCTTTGTTTTCTTTCTTTCTTTCTTTCTTTCTTTCTTTCTTTCTTTCTTTCTTTCTTTCTTTCTTTCTTTCTTTCTTTCTTTCTTTCTTTCTTTCTTTTTTTTTTTTTTTGAGACAGGCTTTATAGAGTCCTGACTGGCCTGGAACTTACTATGTAGGACTTGAACTTGACATAATCCTTCTGCCTCTGCCTCCTGAGTGCTAGAATGATAAGAGTGTGCCACCATGCTGGCAATAGCTCTGTGTTTACACTATGGTATAGTATCCCATTTTAGAAGCACACCCTTGCTTCTCTTGCTAGCCACCCGGGCAGCCTGCAGCCTTTTACCTGTTCTATGGCCTCTTCAACTCAACATCATCCAGGCAGTGAACCCACCTGAGCAATCATATGAGTTCCTTTCCTCGTGGCAACCAAATGGCTGACAAGAAGCTCCTGAGGGAAGGAGGCAGGTTCATTTTGACTTACGGGTTAAGAAGGGAGACAGCGCATCATGGTGGGGGAAGGCAAGGCAGATGCATGAGGTACCCGGCCGCATCGTGTCAGCTGGAGGCCTAGAGCAGATGGAGAGTGGGGATGGACTGTAAACATTTCAAGACCAGCCCCTAGTGACTCACTTCTTCCAACCAGGCTCCATTTCTTAAAAGTCTTACAATCTTCCAAAGCAGGGCCACCACTTGGGGACTAGTGTTCAAACAGATGAACTTCAGGGGACTTGTGCATGTCACACCACAATAGTATCAGAAACGCCCATTTCATCTAAGCTGCACGTTTTGTTACTGGCACAAAGCTGTTGATAATGTTATCTCATTAGCCGCTCACTATGTTTCCAGGGATGACAGGCCTTTCATTATTTTTTATTAGTAGTTTGCTTTTTCTCTTTTCTTGGCATTTCTATGGATTTGTAAATTTTATTAGTTTTTAAAGAACGAAATTTTGACTATGTTGATTGTTTTCCTTTGATGTTGTTTGTTCTAGTTTCTTTTCTGCCTTATTATTTATTTCCACCCAATTTATTTTGCCTTCATTTGGTGTTCTTTTCTAGCTCCTTGCTCCTCTGTTATTTTTCCCTGCCCCCCCCCCCCCATATGTATTTAGGAACATAGTTCTTTTTGTTTGTTTGTTTTGAGATAGGCTTTTTGTTTGTTTTGTTTGTTTGTTTGTTTGTTTTGAGATAGGCTCACTTGGTGGCCCCGGCTGGTCTGGAGCTCATTATGTATCTGGTGCTGGCAGCCAATAGGACAGTCTCTCTTCTTCAGCTTTCTAAGTGTGGGATCCGAGGTGTTAGCCACCACACCTGGCTTGAGGGTATCAGTTTTATCTTGTGAGTTCTTTTTGGTACTTGCCAAACACACATGTGTAGAGGTCAGATGCTGGTATTAGATGTCTTTTTCTATTGCTTTTTTTTTTTTTTTGACACAGATTCTCTCATTGAACCTGGAGTTTATCCACTGGTTAGACTGATTGGTCAACAAGCCCCTGGGCTCCAGCTGTCTCCACCCCCACCTGTCTCCACCCCCCACCTGTTTCCACCCCTCACCTGTCTCCACCCCCCACCTGTCTCCACCCCTCACCTGTCTCCACCCCTCTGGGCTGACTTCAGAGACTGGGTGCTACTCTATCCAGACTTTACATAGGCACTGTACAGCCCTGAGCCATCTCCCCAGCCCCCCAATGTTACTTTTTCCTTATCATCCAACCCAGAATCCTTTTCTAATGTCAAGTGACACTGCCAATTTTTAATTAAACAAAATTAATTCATTAACTCATTTTGAAACATATAGATTACTTGGAAGTACTAAGTAAATTCTCAAGCATTTAGGGGCTTTCAAAGTATTTCCTATTGATTTCTAGTGTATTTTCCTTCTTGTCAGAGGACAGACTTTGAGTTCAGTCCTTTGAAATGTGCTTTGAAATTTCCTTTGTGGGATGTTGCCCGCGCACTTGAAAAGGAAGCATCCCTATTGTTGTTGAGTTCGCCGGTACATGTGTCACCGAGGTCAAGTGTGTTTATCATGTCGTTCGAGTCTTTATCTTTCCGGACTTATTGTCTGGAAGTTTTTCTATCAGTTACTGAAGATGTGTTGGAAATCTTCACCTATGATAATTGATTTGGCTTTTCCCTTTCGCTTTGCATGTCTCAGATACGCTCGGGCTTCAGATGAGCCAATCTCCCCGATGAATTGACTTTTCGTCATTGTGAGCCTGGCCTCTTTATCTTCGGGAATACTTTTCGCCTTTTTTTTTTTTCTTTTTTGCCTTTTTACTTCACAGACTTGTTTTCTCTGATAGCGGGCAGAACTGAACCAGCCCTCTCTGGGTTAGTGTCTTCGTGGCATATTGTTTTTATATCGTTCCACTTCTGAGTTTTTAGACTCTGTGTTTGAAATAACATGTAGCTTTTTTTGGGGGGGGGGTGATGGTCTGACAATCTATTTAAATTAGATGTTGAGTCTACTTAAATTGAATAAATTGAATGAATTCCAGATGTGTTAAGAGGTCACTCCATCTCCTTATTTTATATTTTTAAGCTTTGACGACCACAGACAACCACTCCTTTACCTCCTCCTTCCCATCTCCATCACTACCTCCTTCTTTCCCCCCTTTTTCCACTATTTTTTTGGGAGGGGGGCGTAACATGGTGAACTGTTTATTAGCTTCCAGGATGGACCAATAGACTGTGAGCCTGATTCGGGCCTTGCTGAAAGTTTGTCAGCCTCTGCTGGAGAGTCACCCTATGTCTCCGAAGAATTCACCCTTCAATTAATAATTTCATGCTTCTTAAACAGCACATGGGCCTTGCAAACTTTAATCCCACTCCCCGACGCTCCTCCTGGTTTGCTATTTTGGTCCCTCCCGCACGTTACTTCTTTCTGTATTTAAGATCCTCCAAGACATCGCTGGTTTTAAACGGTCTGTACTCAATTACCGCTGTTCTCTGCTTTTCTATTTTGGCTCTCATTACTGCTTTTGCCTTCACTATTCAAACTGGGATCATTTTTTCCCTCCCCTGAATGATTTCTTTAGTATTCCTTTTAAAAAATAATAAAATAAAATAATGCAGTTTAAAGTTTATGCTTTAATTCATAGATACATATAATGCATTTTTTTTTTTTTTTTTTTTTTTTTTTTTTTTTTTTTTTTTTTTTTTTTTTTTGGTTTTTCGAGACAGGGTCTCTCTGTGTAGCTTTGCACCTTTCCTGGAACTCACTTGGTAGCCCAGGCTGGCTTCGAACTCACAGAGATCCGCCTGGCTCTGCCTCCCGAGTGCTGGGATTAAAGGCGTATGCCACCGCTGCCCAGCCACATAATGCATTTTTGATAATATACCCACCCTTCATTATCCTCTCCTAGGGCCCCTCCCATTTCTGCTAAATATCTTCTTCCTACTTCAAAGCTGGCTTTCTATTTTCCTGTCTTTCCCCCCCTTGTATAAAATGTTGATAACACATTTCTTTGCTTTTGTAAAATTTTCTTGAAAACATTACTTTTAAATGTAACCTTGGGGCGGGGCCTGGAACTATGTAGACCAGGCTGGCTTTGAACCCACAGAGATCCCCCTGCCTCTGCTGCCAAGCACTGGGATTAAAGGCGTGCATCACCACGCCCAGCTGTGTTTTCATTAAGGATGTTTTCACTGGATATAAAATTGTCCTCTTCCGCCCCGTTCCTGCTGTGTTGGGTAGGAACACTGCTTGCTCATCTGTCCTCTCCCTGTCCCCTGTTCTCTCTGTGTTGGGTAGGAACACTGCTGCTCTCCTCTGCACGTTTAGAAGTTTTCCTTTGTCCTTGGTTTTTGGGGGACAGTACTTCCTACTACAGTGTGTCTGGACAGTCCTCTCAGGATGTGTTGGAGTTTCCTTAGAGTTCTCTGAATTTGTGGATTGGTGTTGTTCTTGGTCTTTCTGTAAGTGCTCTATGTCTGCACCATTTCCCCGCTTCTGTCCTGCTGGATTCAGTATTTGCTACTTTTCACTTGCTCCCCCGCTGTCCCACCTCTCCTCTCTCCCTCTTTCCCCCTCCCCCACCATCCCCATTCTCTCTTCCCACATCTGAACGTATAGATAGGCACGTTTGCGCCTCCATCCTCTCCATCCATCTAGCTGTTTTCCTACTGACCTAATTTCCGCTTTAGAAACCCTGTCTTCTGCTGTTAAACACATCTACTGAATTCTTAGCTAGTCATATATTTTTTTTCCCCTCAGCTCCAGAATTCATAATTCTCTTTTCCGTCTTCTCATTTTGTTTGGGTGAAAATATTTATTAGCATGAACACATTGAACTGTTTGTTAATGGTAGGTATTTAAAGTATTGACAGTACGACTATATATCTGTTCCCAGGGCAGGTTTCAAAACTTGGTTTCCTTTTCCATCTTGGGGCATGCTGGGTAATGCCTTATTGAAAATTAGGTATTGTGAATGAAACATTGTTGAGCTTCTGGATGCTGCTTTCATCCACAGAGCACTTTTTCCTTTTCTCTTCTCTCTTTTTTTTTTTTTTCTAGCAGGAGGTGAAGAGATGATAGATCACCTTGAGCCCATACAGAACTGAGAGATTTTGAGACAGGGTTTCAGGCTTTGTCGGGGTTGGGTTGCACCTGGCTTGTCTTTTCTCTTGGCACATAACCGTTCTGCAGTCTCCACTCCAAGTCTGGCTCTCTGGCCAGGGCCCTGCCTCCTGGTGCCTCCTCAGCTTCCTCCTTCCAGAGTACCTCCAATTCTGCCTTTCCAGCCTTCTGGAAGTTTCTTGCTGCTTGCTTTCCTGGCTTCCTTCTTTCCCGTGCAGTGTTCAGGAAGTCAGGGGATTCTTGGAGAGGACATCGAAGGCAGTTGCGTGACCTCTTTCTCCAGAGTCAGGGTCCTCTTAGTGGCTATGAACTCTGAGTTCCGTCTACTCAGACCGGCGTGACTGCTGTGGTTCTAGCCCAGTGTTTCCTCACAGTCTCGAGACACCCATGGGGAACTAGAGGGGAAGCTGTGAGGGAAACGGAAGGCTTTTCTCTCCAGGATCTGAAGTCCTGCTTGCTTTCCTGACTCCCGGATGACTCCTAACAGCTGTTTTCTGCAATATATTTAGCTTTTATAGTTGTTCTCGGCAGGACAGTTAACCTGACACAAGCCACTCTGTCATAGACAGAAGGCAAAGTCTCCAGAGGTTTATTTTTAAAAGTGGTTTCCAGGACGTGTCCTGGGGCCATTGCACATTCAGCTGTGTCTCCTGTGTCTCTCGGAGGCATCCCCAGTAGGGGGCTGGCAAGGTCTCTTGGTGTCTTCAGCCTCATGGAAACATCTTAGTAAGAGCTGCTGAGTGGGATTTGCAAGTAGCGTTCTAAAATTGAGATGCATGTGCCAAGTATGATTACTCTTCACCAGATCACTCAGTTTCCTCTAACACCTTTTCTACAGCTCTCTGTGGAGTCGGTAGTCTTTTCCTTTGTACTACTGTGAAGCTAGTTTGAAACACACACACACACACACACACACACACACACACACACACACACACACACACACACAGCCTCTTTTCTCCTCTGGGAATGTTGACTTCAGTGTTCCGATTCTTCTTGACCACCATAAAGTCTCTTCCAGTCCCTGGCTGTCAGCATCATCACTGGAAATAGGGATGGTGGAGAGCAAGCGGTATAACGGGACACACCCACGGGCTTTTTCTGGCTCTGTTGGTAAACCTGTCTTGTATGATTTGGGTGGAAGAAACTTTGTGAAACAACAGGACCCTTTAACGGGCCTCAGAGACACAGAACTCATGCTCTGAAGTTGGTCTTAACTATGGGTCTCTGTTATCAATGGGGAAGGGGAGCAAATATCATGCCAGTGGGTGTGGGCTGGTTTTTCTGTCCTGCCTGCCAGCTCCCAAATAACCACATGAAGATTTCTTATTTATTATGAAAACTCAGCCAATAGCTTAGGCTTTTTTAAAAAATTTTTTTATTATTTTTTTTTAGCTAGCTCTTATAACTTAAATTAACCATTTCTGTTAATTTGCCTCCTGCCTCATGGCTTTATTACCTTTACTCTGTACGGCCCATGATGCTTTCCTCCATTCCTGGCTGGCAACTCTGCCCTTCTTCTTCCCAGCATCCTCTCTGCCCTGAAAATCCTGCCTAGCTATTGGCTGTTCAGCTTTTTATTAAACCGATCCGAGTGACAAATCTTCACTGTATAAAAAAGATTATTCCACAACAAGTGGGCCTCTTAGGTACCTTAGCACAAATGACAGTCAACATCTCCTGCAGCATCAGGTCCCTGCAACTTCCACGCCCATGTCTCTTCCAAGATGTACTAGCAATAGTCTGAGCATTACTAGGTAATCCTGATCCTAGCTCAAGCAATCCCGTGGCTTTTTTTGTTGTTGTTGTTGTTGTTCCTCCAGCCTGAGGGTGGCAGTAGATTTGGACTGTGTTTGTCTCCAGGGCACCTGGAACCTCTGCTCAGTCCCTAGTTCCTTATCATGTGTAGCAGCCATTAGAGCTGTTCAAGAATCTCTGTTTGAGTACTTGGAAGGGCCGCTGCATTCTTGTTTAGGTTCTGATTAGCTTAACAGCTAAACACTGTATTTATAACATCTTTTACTTTCATCCATAGGTAATAGAAGCGTCCCTGAAACACATTTGCCTCCATTCCTTTATCATCTCCCAAGATAAACAGTATCACTTCTTCATCCAACAAATATTTATTGAGACATTGGTAGATACTCTAGCTGAGTATTCATTTAAGGGATACAGCTGTGAACAAGAAAGGCCCTGGTGGTGACCTTGTAGCACTCACAGCTTTGTGGGCAAGACAGCCTTGAGTTCCTAGACTAAGGTGTGTTGAAACAGACCAAGTTAGGGGACAGACGAGTTGGCTAAGTCAGTCTGTGCAAGGAATATTAAACACAGACACTTCAGGTTCCTCTTCCATAGACGAGTACTCCATCTCATGTTACTCCTAACATGCTCAGATTCAGCAAAGATGATGTTACCTGTTTCCTGGGATCATGTATTGATGAAATGAGTTGCTAGTAGATGAACAGACAAGTACCCAGGGAAACCAACTCCCATCAGAGGTTTATTTTTAAAAGCAGTTCCCAGAGTGCATAGAGACAGCACTACCATAAGACAGGTGAGCAGTCAAGTGAGCCTGGAAGTGAAGCAAGAAGGGCTGAGGTCCAAAGCCTGGATACAGAAGGTTGCTAGGAGGACCTCCCAGTGGCCGGATTAAAGTCACATCATTGGAGAGCTTTCCTGGCAGTCAGTTACTAGCCACCCTGACCTGTGTATGAATGGAAGTGGGAAGTTTCTTTCTACTTTGCTTGGTCGAACGCCAGGAAGGACCGCTGGCATCTAGCTTGGGCTAGATCTTCTTATTATATGCTTCTTGTAGTTTTTCTGTCACTCTGATCAGTGGCCTCCCCCTCCTCCCCACCCTCCTCCTCACCCTATTCTTCCCTTCCTCTTCTTCCTCTTCCTTTCCTCCTTGCTAACATCTGTTGAGCACCCTCCATGTTGTGGCTTCTGATGGCCTAGTCTGGGTACAGCTGAAGACAAGGACTTACTTAATTCTTCTGTATCTTAAGACCCTAAGTTCCAAAGATTCTTAGAGGGGTGCTCGTGCACGTGTGCGCGTGCGTGTGCGGGCGTGCATGCACATGCCATGGTATTTTCAACTTTGAAGATTTCTAATCACCAAAGGCTCAGAATATGCCAAGTGTGATTATGTTAGCATCGTGTGTTAAGTTCTGAAAAACTAAATCTGGGAAAGGGCTCCGATCCCTCTCCTTCTCTTTGTGTTCATGCTTGAGGGGCCGGTGAGTCTCATGGTGAGCTAGACCTCCATGCTCTGGAACCTACCATTCTCTTGCCTTCCCTAATAGACCACACTCTGGGTCCTCAGTGGCTCTCTTGCCTCTTTGGATTCGGATTTCCATGAATCATTTATTTACATTTTATTCATAATTTTAATCATTCTGCAAACAATATTCTAATAGCATTAAACAATTGCAGAATCTAATAAAAGCCAGCCTTAACCTCATTGGAATCTCATTAAGAGGACGGCTGCTCTTTTTTTTTTTTCTTTCTTCTAAATTGTTGAGATTATTTTGCCGGCTTTTGTTTTGTTTGCATTACCCAGGAGATTAGGGG
This sequence comes from Peromyscus maniculatus bairdii, assembly GCF_049852395.1. Taxonomy (NCBI): domain Eukaryota; kingdom Metazoa; phylum Chordata; class Mammalia; order Rodentia; family Cricetidae; genus Peromyscus; species Peromyscus maniculatus. The sequence goes on from NC_134873.1 coordinate 20,634,819, forward strand.
CATAGATGGGATCCTAGGTTGCGGGCTCACACAGGAACAATATTTTACTCACTTTCTTGAATTTACGGATGAAGACGCTGAAGTCTGGGGAACGGAGGGGGTTTATCCAAAGTCATGCTTTAAATGGTGGCAGTTAAGAACCAGAGCTGTGACCCATGTCCCTTAGTCCCGTATCTCCCCTGTGATATCTGTGTTGTGCGTATGTTCCCGTGGTCCTGGCATGGACACTGGTGTGTCGAGAGGTACTGTCTTTGGGAATACTGCAGACATAAGGTTCACCTCCAAAATGGTGGGGTAGCCTCAGGCAGTGTTTGCTAAGGTTATCGTATTACTTGCCTAAGCTTTCCTATACTAGCCCAGGAGCGTTCTCTTTAGTTCTGCCTGTCTGGGTCAAAGGCCTCCGGTGTTCTGGGCTCTGAGATGGGCAACTCTTTCTCTGCTATAAGAAAAATGAAAATCCACACTGGAATGACTCACTGAGAAGGTCACAGGTCAAAGAAAAAGAAGGAGAAGCGGGCCCAGTCAGAAAACCTTTTCTATGGTTTCATCGGCACGTGCATGCTGGCATCTCTGTCTCTTGGAAGAAAAAAAAAATCACTGCTAATATTAATAATTATGCTGGCTTTTGTATGGCACTTTGCAGTTTAGGCTGTTTGTGCTGTGCTTTTGAATCCATTATCTCTTCTCATCGTGTGCTATGGGAGATAGAATGAGCTGGAGGGAGGGGGGCGGGAACAAAGAAGCTGACTTCTTTGGGGGACCGAGCTATCTATCTTTGTTTCTCTGGGAGTCAAGCCCTCCGAGGTGGGTGGTGCTATCAGAAACGGGCACTAAAGTTCTTCTCAATGAGACTGTGTGGTGGAGGGCAATGCCGGCCCGTCAGCTGTCTTCCCTTGGAATGCCCAGCGTGTCTCTCCACACTCTTGGTTGGGTTGCCTGTGCTGATTTCCAGCCTGGGTCTTCATTTCTCATTGTGCTGAATGCTTGCCTGAACTTTGCAGCTGGTTCTGCTAAAGGCTGGGTCCCGCCCTGTGCTGGTGGCTGATGCTAGGGTTCTCCTCCTACAAAGCTGGGCCTGCGCCGGGACAAAGCCGCTGTCACCAAAGGGACTTTGCCAACTGGCCAATCCTGAATTTCCTGTGGTGGTGTGTACCCTCTTGTAACGGAAGCGTAGACTATTATAGGTAACAAAGGGACTGAAATTCAAATCGAATAGTGGTGCGTGCAAGAAAGCGGAGCTTTAGGAAAATTTCCAGAACTAGTTTGATCTTACTTTCTGGGGACAGTAGGAAAAATGGCGGTGATACCAAAGATGCACACCATGCCTACCACACTCACCACCCAGACCAATGAACCGGATTTCTTCTAGTTTAAAAGGCCCCAGAGAAAGGATAAGTCAGTGACAATTCACACCCCCATTTGTTCTGTGACTCCCGCCTCAAGCAGGCTCTTGCTCCCCCCTCCCCGCACCCACCTTTCCTAAAAAGATGCCCGGGCTTAAGCCATGTCCACATCTCCATCTTTAATGGCTCATCTGCTTCACTCAGTGTGCTGTTCCCTGCTCATCCTTGGGGGCAGCCACATCCAGCTCTGCTGTTGGATTGTTTGTTCACAGCTGATGGAAAAGAAAACTTGTGGCCTATTTGCTTGACCAAAGCTGAGCCTGGTGAATGATCTCAAGTCCCTTGGTGTCAGGCAACTCCTCAGTTCCTACCTAGTACTCAAGAGAGGAGAAGGTGGGGCGGTGGTGGTGTCTTTGACCACTTAGAAAACTCCCTCAGCCAATTCGGATGTACCACGCTGGACACCTAGCGCAGCATACTATTTTTTTCTGAGGACTGGTTAGTTTTACCTGGGCTCTGCCGGGGGAATCCAGGAGCTCTCATCCGTGTGCTGGGATTTCCTCGGGAAGCTGTCAGGCCCACTGTCAAGCTCTCACCACCCTCGAGGTTCCAAGTGCTAGAAGGACCCGGGAGTCCTTTGCCTTTGTTCTTCTCCTGCCTCGGCTACCAGGGCAAGGACGTTCGCTTTCATTTTTCAGTTCACTGGGGGCACATCTGTGCCACCTTCTGCCTCCATGCTCTGTGACCTTCTTCTAGGCCTTTAGAGCAGCAGAGGGATGCAGGGCAAAGGAAAAAAAAAAAAGAACCCCCCCCCCAAAAAAAGAAAGAAAAAACCGGTTTAGTGAGATTTAATTTCCAAAATGTAATTTCCCTTTTGTTCCCAAAGTCATTTCCCAAATGCCATGGTATTTTGTAATGTCATTGACAGCATGGATGGAAGAGCCCCTTGGACATGGTCATTTGGTTACCTTTGAATGTGTTTCCTGTAGCCCCAGACCTTGCTGGCTGGTGCATCTCCCTGCCCACATGTTCACAGAATGCCCACATGTTCACACGTTTGTAGCCAAACGTCCTGAATAACCCAAGGCCACAGACCTTCCAGCTCCAGTTTCCTTATGGGTTTAGCCCACTTAATATAGAAATGTCTGCCCCCAATTGTGCTTGAGAGTATGCCGAGTAGAATTTTGACGTATGTAGAAGGTTTTACAATTACTGTCTTAATGTCTGTGTGTCTCTTTGTATGCATCCAAACAAGAAAATTCTCAAAGTGTCCTCTTTAGATACATTTTAAAGACAAAACAACAAGTTTTTGCTCATTCTGGGTCAAGCCTTCAGCAAGCAAATAGCCCCAGGGGTTGTCTGTGCCCTGTAACCTGTGAACTCTTTATGGTCTTCAAAAATAAATATGAATCGTGGGTGGTATAAAAGCAGTGGCTTTATAAGAATCTGTTATCCTGGGGAAGTTTGGGTTGCGGGGGCCAGCAGAGGGGATCGCGTTTTACTTTGAGATAGAAACACAAATCTGTTCACCTCCTTCCCCCATCCTTGGCGCTTGTATATACAGAGTTTAGCCCCAGAGGGCCAGGTAAGTCTTCTAACAAATTACATCACTGTTCAGACCAGCAATGGCCACCCTCCTGGATTGAAGGGAGAATGTGGAGTTAGAACAGGGCGTGCTGTGGCCACTGTGGAGCTCCTGGAGGTCAGAGTGGACCCCAGAATGAAATCAGCTATTAGACCCCCATCGGAATGCAGATCTCTTTTTGGTCTCTCCCCTGGGAACTCCCCTAGTCACTTGGCCTTCCGGGCTCCCTTGCTTTCTGTTCTACCCGTGCTGATTTTCCTGATGTTTTCCCAAACCCCACCCCTCCTTCCAGCTGTGGAGTTCAAAGGTTTTAGAACTATGTTGTAATCCCTTCCCTGATGGTGGGGAGCCACTGCTGTGGGATGGTCTGTATGTCAAATTACTCTGATTGGTCAATAAATAAAACACTGATTGGCCAGTGACCAGGCAGGAAGTATAGGCGGGACTAACAGAGAGGAGAAAAGAAAAAACAGGAAGGTGGAAGGAGTCACTGCCAGCCACCACCATGACAAGCAGCATGTGAAGATGCCGGTAAGCCACGAGCCACGTAGCAAGGTATAGATTTAAGGAAATGGATTAATTTAAGTTGTAAGAACAGTTAGCAAGAAGCCTGCCACGGCCATACAGTTTGTAAGCAATATAAGTCTCTGTGTTTACTTGGTTGGCTCTGAGCGGCTGTGGGACTGGCAGGTGACAAAGATTTGTCCTGACTGTGGGCAAGGCAGGAAAACTCTAGTTACAAGCCAGCTCTCATTTTTCCGAGTGCATCTTAAAGATGCCTTCCAAGTCCATGTGTTCTCTCCTCAGGGCGGCTCCCACTGCCCTAGAAGTTGTAATCTCAGCCCTCAATGCAGTGTCCTACTTACTATTCTGGATCCAGAAGGACTGAGCTTTTAGCCCATGCAGTGGGCTCCACTGTCCACTCGTCACTGGACTTGGGCCTTCCTTCACTTCTAGGGTTCTTTGATTTCCTAATGATGAGGCCATCACATTTCTCTCTCCCCTGTTCCAGTGTCATCCACCTTGGGTCTCGGTCCATCACGGCGATCAATAACCGACAGGTGGGTGATGGATGGCATCTTCCTGTCCCTCCATAAACTAAAACCCAACTGACACTAGTTCCTTTATATCTGAATCACCCTCATCATTCAAAGACTGATTGGACAAAGCCAAATTGGAACGTGATTCCCGGCTAATTCTTTCTCCCTCCGCTCAGCCTGTTCTTACTGCCTCCCTCCCTCCCATGGAGGGTCCCTGTGGCTGAGAGGAGACCGAGTCACCCTGCTTATGACAGTAAAGGTACAGTTGCTTTATCTCTGGATGGAGACTCTTGAGAAATCTTCTCTTTTTACCCAGATTTTTCTGGGAAAATGATGAAAAGACTGTGACCATGTCTCAGAAATATAACAGTATACCATCTTTCCTCAGTGGGACCCGGGCAAACAATGATTCTTTTGGAAAAGAAGAACTTGGAATTTTCCCATAGCATTTAGAAAATACAGCGCATCTCTTCTGGTACAAGATCAAATAATGGCAATGACGAAGACGAAGACGATGACGATGATGATGACGATGACCGTGGTGGTGGTGAGTGTGTGGTCAGAATTGGCTGGACCTGTTTTCTTTTTCATGATGGAGTATGGACACACAGAATTCTAGTCTCTTGTTGTCTCATTGTCTCCAATGTGTCATCCTGATCTGCACTGCTGGTTAGCCATGGTTGTGTTGCGATAAGTTCTCTGTTGCTGTGGTAACCTGTGGAAATGCCATCTAACTATGATAGGACATTTTCCTCCACCATGTTGGGGGCTAGCCTACATGCTGTCTGGAGTCAGGCCATCTGCCAACTCCCCATTTTACTATCATTTGGCCAGGGAATGTGACTATGTATCCTGTATTGAAAGACACGTCTCAAAAGACTGGCGGAAGAGAAACTTACTGTGCGATTTACACAGCATCAAATAACCAGACTCATCTGTGAGTCCCTTGTGCGCCCCCTCCCCATACTAAATGGATGGAAGTTGGCTTAATGCTTTGGTACCTGAGAGGTACAGTATGGAAAATGTAGAAAAAGCTACAGAAATGTGGTGATCTCTCCTGGGGGGAAATCTCATCTGTACCCATGCCTAAAAAATGTTTGCTTCATCCCGACTTCCCACCTTCCCCTGACCCCCACCTCCACCCACACTCAAGTCCCTCTCCTGGAGGGCTTCCTCTCAGTATTACAGTCTCTTGCATGCAGCCACCTGCTTGGAGTCTCCTCATGGTTTCCACGCCGGGTCTTAAAGCAATCATCTCTGTTCTGTCTCTGTGAACAGAACTCTGGACATCTCCTCAAATCATCCCTCCTCCCTTCTTCTCACCCCAAGGGCTGGTGCTCCTCAGGACAGAATCTAGAAGCCTCCTGGGACCCTTCCATCCTGCTTCTCCCCCATTCCCTCAGGCCCAATAAAGCATTCATCCATCAGTCCTTTCGCTACATTTTTTCCCTTTTCCTTTACTTTATTGAGACTGAGTCTCATGTATCCAGTCTGGCCTCAGAGTTCCCATTGTAGCTGAAGCCAGCCTCCTCTAGCCTCCATCTCTCAAGTGCTGGCATTACGGGCATAGGCCAACACGTTCTGTTGATTCTGCTTCAGGAATCTGCCTCCTCGTTCATTCGCTACATGGAAGCCTTCTTAAAACTGAAGTTACACCAGATCACTCACCTTGCCAACACTCGCCGTTGAATTCCTGTCACACTTAGAATAATACCTGAATTCTGTGTCCAGATCTCTAAGGCTCTCGAGTATCTCTGGGACCCTGTCCTCTGTTTCCTTCCTTCCCCCCACTTTCCCTTCTCAGTGGCTTGTTCTTGGCTATACTGCCCCACCTCCCTCCCACCTCCTCTTCTATGCTGGAGATGGAGTTGAGGGTCTCACGCCTGCTAGGCAAACATCCTTTAGCCCTAAACTCTATTCTCAAAGGGAGAATTCTAATAGCTTCCATCTGTTTGAACTCCGTGTGCTTTCTAATGGCCTTCTCTGCAGTGAGCACCATCCCTTCCCTGGCAACATTTCCTTCTTAGGTGTGTCTGGGTCACTCCCTGGGCATTTCTTCTCTGCCCACTGTGATAGACCATGCTCAGCGATGTTGTGCCTTACTCATAGCCCTCCACATTCTGGAGTGACCTGCTTGTCCATTCCTCCGTGGCCTGTCTCCCTGCCTTGGCCATGAGATCCATGAGGGCAACACCGTGTGTATCTCCTTCACTGTGGCAAAAACAATGTCATGAGTTGAGCCCATGGGAAGAGACAAGCAGGTGATGGCGACACTTGGGAAGAGGAGCCAAGACTGAGGGAAAACACAAGACAGCGTTGCTACCCCAATTCTAGACACGGCTCCAGCCCCACGGGGGTGACAATGGGCAAGCTTGTCACTTACATTTCTCATGCCTATTCTTTTTTTTCTTACTTTTTTTTTTTTTGCCTCAGCTGTTTAAAGATAAACATGGACTCGGTTGTCACGCAAAAATTAGCACGAAGTTTTCTGTTAGAAATAGATGTTATCTGAAAATACTTGACACTCTGTCTAGTACAGAGAAACCCAAAATTAAATACAAATGTCCTGTAACATTTTACCATATCCTGACCATTTTTATGACAGACTGCCTCTTACTCTTGGTGGGAGAAAGGAAAACATCAGTGTGTTCCTAATACCATAAAAAAAATCCTCATTAGATTATTCATCATTCTGTATATTCATTTGGCTCATAATATCCTAAAGTAGAAATAACCCAATTATATATCAAGTGATGAACGTGTGAGCAATGTGCATGTACTGTCTAATCCACACAATATAGAGTATCATTTAGCAGTAAAAAATGAAGTGCTGATACACGTATCTCAACACCGATGGACTCTGAGATGTGCCGGGAAAGAAGCCAGTCATATAGGATGCCAGCCTATGACACAGAGTCAGAAGTAGACAGGAAGTAGACTACTTGTAGCCTTGAGCTCTGGAGTTCGAGTGACTGTTAATGGATGTGGTGGTTTCTATTTGGGGTAATGAAAATGTTCTAAAATGGATGGTGGTGATGGATGTTCAACTCTCCGCATATACTAAAAACTACAGAATTATATTTTCAGTGGGTGAATTCTAATGGTATGTGAATTATATTTCAATAAAGCTGTTCGAATTAATTAATTTATTGAATTAAAGCGAGAGAAGCCTGGTTCTCGGATGACAGCATGACTGAACAGGCAGTTCGGGGGGCGGCTTTGTGTTAACCGCCAACTTTGATTAGATGTGGATAATTGATCATACCCTTCCATCTTCCCTCTTTTCTCTCGTCTTACATTTAAATCCTTTGGGTCCTTGCCCCTGAGGTGAGCCAGGTGGGGTGGTTATGTTGGAAGAGCTGAGCTGAAGTGTGTGGCCAGCATAGTGGCAAAGGGGTATGTTAAGGGTAGAGACAGTCTGTTGCCCAGTGGGCACAGACTGGACGTCCTCGAGGCTCGGCCAGAGAAGAATGTGTGTTCAGAACTGTCTCTAGTCACAGCAAATACGCTAAAGAACTCTTAGGTGACTCCAGCAGGCGCCGGCTCTGTGGGTGACGGAGGTGCAGAGACGACGTGAATGTTGGGTAAATCAAACAAACAAGCAAGCAGGCAGAACGGATATTTGGCTTGGCGAAGCCGCTCAGAGGTTTGCGTTTGGTGGACAGCTCAGTTTGAGGCAGTCTGGGCAGTTTTCCTCATCTGTGACTTGCCTGACCAGGGAGAGTAGAATAGGGTGAAGTCTTCTCCCAGGGCACGGGATCTAGCTGGAAGGAGCCCATTTTTTTTGCAAAAATACCTTGTCTTTCTCCCTTGTAGAGCTGGGGGCGGGTGTTGCAGTCGCTTTTAGCAGGCTGCCGCGGTCCTGGCGGGAGAGCTACTGAGGACTCTGTGCGGGACATCGGCCGCTAGAGGGAGCACCGCGACGTTCTACATCACGGGCCCTGGGCTCTCGGGGCAGCACAGCGGACGGCCACGAAGCCAGGCTTTTGGCAGGGAGGAGGGAAATGTTCCTGAGAAATTCACTCTCTTCACCTTTGCTCTTTCCATTTAAAGATTTCTCAGAATAAAGCGGACCTGAAAATCATTATTATTATTATTATTATTATTATTATTTGGTAGGGTTTGCAGAGCACCCCCAGGCCCCCCCTCCATTTTCTGGGCCTAGAGTTTCGGGTGCCCCCTGAGGCCTGTATAACTCTGGGGTGCTTAATAGGAAGACGGAAGACAGAGGAGTAAAGTGAAGCCAGACTGGTAGGAAAGAGCTTGGAGAACTGGCTGAAGAAACTGAAAAGGGGGGGCTGATGGCGTGCATGGTGGGTGGGTGGGGGACAAGCACCCATGGCTTGTCAGTATGTTCTGATTTGGCTTTGTAAGGAGTCTTTGGGTGAGGGGAGCCTGGGCTAGCTAGAGCATGCCCCTTGGTTTTTTTTTTTCCCCTTCTTTTGCATGATAGGCTCCGACTCGTTCAGTTGTGCTAGCCTCCTATGGTGGATGGACCCTTCTGGAGGCATGGCTAAGACTGGACACGGTGGGTGTTCAGAGCTAAAGCCTTGGTTCTTGGCTACCCCCTACATGGTCACTATGTTCTTGGACCACATCCTCGCTCTCTTACGACCCAAGCCCTCCTCTCATAGCCGGAGGCTCAAAGCCCCGTCTCCTTCCCCGCTCTGGCTCTCGCGTAGGGAAGACAGACCGTCTTAGCAGGGACTGAACGCAGGCAGCAGGTGTGTGAGGGATAGATGTTGGATATCTGCCCACCCACAGCTCTCCACAGAAGCTTGGGGAAGATGGTACCCCATCTGCAGCAGAGCAGGTCAGCATGGGCCTGCTGAGGCTCCCGTCACTGCCTTTGTGAAGGTTGGTGATCACCATGGTTACCTGGAGGCTGGGAGCTCTGACAGTTGGAGGCAGAGCAGGAGAAGATGGCCTGGAAACCTCTCTGGGTGAACAGGAGATCCTGGACCGGAGGAGATGTTTTGCGAGGGTTTAGGTGATCCATACTCAGGGGGTCCGTTTCTCACCCTGCTAGATCTTCGGTCCTAAGTCTTAGGAGGAGTGAGAAGAGAGGAGGAGAGATGCTGGGACTAGTCCTTAGGGAGCTCAGAACAGGAGAAGGCAGGTGGTCACAGAGCTCCCTAGAGATTCAATACAGACTTCTGGGGACCTAGAGGAGGGCTTGGGTCTTTCACTCACCATGCCAGCATGGGGTTGTGATGGTCCCCTCCATAAGCAGGATTCTGGCCAGGAATGCAAGACACCATTGTGCTCACAAGCTCCAGTTCCCTTCTAGGTCTTGGTTTTCCAGTCTGCAAAATGGGGTTAACAATTAGCAAGCCCCCACCTGCTTCATGTTGATGAGGAGGATTTCTTAAATGAATAATTCTGTGTCTTGAAATGAGCAGACAGATTTTGAGTCTTGGAGAAAAGGCCTCATTTAGTATGAGCATCAATTCATTGAGCAGAAATTCCACTTAGTACCTTTGCTGCCTCTCCATTGCCTCTGTGAGAACATGGGGCTCTTCGTAGCTGTCCAACCCCAGTTCTGGGAGTTCCTAGAGCCTAAGAGGGGAGGGGGCATCATATGAGCCCTGAATAGATGCCAAGATCGGTGGAGAATAATGGAGCTGGAAGCTAAGACTCTGGTAGGACAGCAGAAGACTAAAGGTTGGGTCTCACAGAAGAGGCCCCTGCTGAATGGCAGAAGCTCCGGGAGAGGTGGGGACTGGGGCTGGGTGCAGAATTCAATCCAGGTCAAGAAAGCCAGCTTCGAAGCTGTCCCCCTTTTTTATACACTGTCATTATATGTTCACTCAAGGAATGAGAAACAGAGATACAGAAAAAAGGAGAATAAAAAAACCCATCAAATCAGCTGCATGAACCAAACAGTATTTGAACACATAGATTCTATGCTGTGCTAGTACAGAGGGTCCCCATGAGTGTGGGAGTGGATGGATGCACTCAAAATGGAAACTTAGAAATACTTGGTACCTTTCATCCACTCTATATAACATGCTGTCTGGTTATATTGCTGTGTAATTTTTGCTGTATATATCTAATGTACACTATGCCATACAGACAGACAGACAGACAGACACACAGACAGACAGACAGACACACACACAGGAAACTTGTTTCCCCCCTTTGAAGAATATAGTAGAGCTGACAATAACCAACACGAAAGAAAGGGAATGATGTGACCTGAGGCCATTCTGTGCTGGGCAGAAGAGGAGCCAAAGAAAAGCACAGAGTGACACCAATGTCCTGCCACACAGAGTAATCCCCACCTCTGCAAAAGCTGCGTCTGTCCCTTGGTGTGGCTCCTGGTTATGACAGACATTTCCCAGAGTCTTGTCCCAAGAGTGCCTTGATTCTTGAGGCAGACTATATTCCAAAGGAAAACAAAAGACAATTATTAGGGAGGATATCTATTCTCTCTCTCTCTCTCTCTCTCTCTCTCTCTCTCTCTCTCTCTCTCTCTCTCTCTCTCTCTCATCTCTGTATCTATATCTATCTAGTCCATATCTTTATCATCTGTATATGTCTATATCTATCTACATATGTCTGTCCCTATCCCATCCATGTCTATACCTGTCAGCTGGGCTTCTTAAGGCTCCCTGGTGTCTCCTTGTCTATCTATGGTCCCTCCTTGTGATAACTCTAAGCCTATAACCATCCTCAGTGCTTCCTTGGCCTGTCTTATTTGTACTAATAGTTCATCTTTTGTCTCAATTCTGAGTCTCCTTGACCAATGGTCTGAACTTCAAGGACTGTTGACTTCACACATCCTTTCCATGTCATCGAGGCCCACAAAGTGGCCAATGATATTGATGGTAGTAACAGTCACGGGGCAGGAGGGGGGGAGTTAGAAGCACTGTTTGTATAGCTCTATGTCACCAAACAGGTGGTCTTGACCAATGTGCAGGTGAGGCCAAGATGAGAAGCACATCATAAAGCTGAACCTCCTGGGCTGGGCAAGACCATAATCCAGAGGCAGCATGTGGTCCACCAGGACAGATGCTTTCATTATGGGGTTCCTGAATGTGCACCTCTGCATACCCAGTTCTCATCACCTAAGATTGATTCTCAGTCTCTGGGTGTGTTGGCCAGTTGAGAAGATGAACTGCTTGGTCCTGAAAATCACAGCCTCCGAAGGCTGTGCCTTTCAGTTCCTCTGCCAGACTGTTAGTCTCTCTCTCTCTCTCTCTCTCTCTCTCTCTCTCTCTCTCTCTCTCTCTCTCTCTCTCTCTCTCTCTTTCTCTCTCTCTCTCTCTCTCTCGTCTGTTGTTCACCTCTTTACAGTCATGTCTTCTCTTAGTTTGTATAAAGTCATGGAGCAGACATGACTGCCATGTATGTCTTGGGGAAAAGGTAGGGCTCTCTGGCTAACAGGCTGGACTTACGGAGATGTTCCTTTGGATCTGGTGATGTCATACCATTACCTATTTCAAGGGCGCCAATAGCTTCCTATTGTGCATAGAGTAGGTTCTGGGTTCCTTTCGCAGCTGGCCATATCTATGGGCCTCTATCTTGCCATTGTGGTTCTTCCTCTCTGCTCATCCTGCCTCAGCTTCTGAATATTCCAGACTCTTTCCCAAACTAAAGACCCAGTCCTGCTCAGCTAGGCATCCTTGAGTGTCCTACACACCATCATCCCCTTGTTCAGCTTCTTTTCTGTGCTTCTGGTCTCAGACAAGATGTTGCCTCTTTGGAGAAGTCTTCCCTGACCATAGTACCCAACCCTCCATACAAACAAACAACAAACAAGTATTATTTGTGTCTCCAAGTAGCCATCATGTGAGCTGGGCCTGTATCCTGTAGACGCAGAGGGAAGCAAAGTATGCAATAGTTCACAGACAGTCAGTAGATGAAGAGTTGGGCATCACGTGTAAGAATGTTCAGTACGCTGTGTCTTCACCTCAACCTAAGAAAGCCATGACCTGTCACTTTTTGACTGGTGTTTTGGATCACTGGGCACAGATATAGGCTTTTAGCATAGTAACATAATAGACAAATTACACATGTGTAGGACACATGATGGCTGGAAATTGGGGCTTTATGAAAAAGCAAGTCAGCGTTATCTTTCTTACTTGGAAAGGGGAAGGTGTTCCAGCATTCTTTTTATTGCTGGAATAAAATACTGACAAAGAGCAACTTCGGTGGAGAAAGGATTTATTTGCCTTACACTTGTAGGTCACAGTTCACCATGGAGGGGAACCAGGACAGGAACCGGGAGCAGAAACCATAGAGGGTCTCAGCTTGCTGGCTCACTCACAGGCTCATGGTTAGCTAGCTTTAGTATACAGCCCAGGACCACCTGTCCAGAGATGATGTCACCCACTGTGGGCTGGCCCTCCTACACCAGTTCACAGTCAAGACAACTCCCCACAGGTATGCCAATGAGCCAACCTGATTTATGCTTTCCTCTTAGATGACTCTAGACGACATCCAGTTGGCAAGGGTAACTGGACAGAAGGCTTGGGATCCCTGACAGCTGCCCATAGATGCTGGAGCATTGCCATATTGTAGAAAGAGATGATTGATGCACTGTGTGTGCGTGTGCATGCATGAGTGCATGCGTGCGTGCGTGCGTGCGTGCGTGTGTGTGTGTGTGTGTGTGTGTGTGTGTGTGTGTGTGTAGCACTTCTCCAAGGAAGTGATTCCTCATCAGTGGGGGCGATACTAGGAATTTCCTTCGGGGAGGTTATGGGGCTAGATGACCTTTGGTTATCAGGTGGAAATGTTTGCCCATCTAAACAGGATCCTGAAAATGTCTTTGGAGGGTGGTTTTGACCAGCAGGGAACAGGAAGCAGGAAGAGTGAACATTCCCACCTCACAGGTTTAGTACTTCTTGTCTTTGAGAAACACATCCCCTCCCTCTGGCACCTTTAGCAGACTGACTCATGTTTTTTTTTGTGTATGTGTGTGTGTTCATGTGTATGTGTATGTACATATATGCGTGTGCATGCATATGTGGGGGCCAGAGGTCAAGCTGAGATATTGTTCCTTAGGAACTGTCTACATGTGTTTTGAAGCAGGGTCTCCCACTGGGAGCCAGGCCTTGCTGATTAAGTTACACTGGCCAGCTGGTGAGCTCTGGGATCCCCTTACCCTGTCTTTACCTCGCATGGCTGGGGTTGCTGACGTACGCCATTGTGCCTGGCCTTTTGTGTGGGTGCTAGGAATCAAACTCAGGACTCTTTTTTTTTTTTTTTGTTTTGTTTTGTTTTTTCGAGACAGGGTTTCTCTGTGTAGCTTTGCGCCTTTCCTGGGACTCACTTGGTAGTCCAGGCTGGCCTCGAACTCACAGAGATCCGCCTGGCTCTGCCTCCCGAGTGCTGGGATTAAAGGCGTGCGCCACCACCGCCCGGCCAAACTCAGGACTCTTACACAGTTGAGAGATTTCCCTAGCCACAGATGGGATTATTATTGAGTGAATAATAATATTTAATAATAATTAATTATTATTGAGGAAACACTCGTGTTCCCTGCTTCTCTCTCTGTAGGATGGTGTATCCCTATTGATCCTGTGCACAGTACATGGAGGTGAGAGTTGGCCCAGGCTTGGGTTGCTGGTGTCTGCAGTCTCCCCGTGCCCCCCCCCCCCCCCGCCCCCATGATGAGATAACCCGGATGAGCCAAAGTCGCAGAAGAAGGAGACGCAAGCAATGGAGCCAACTCAAGCTCAGCCCAGTGCAGCCAACTCCAGAGAACCTGCAAACCCACCAGTGAAAAGAAAGTCTGTTCCCGTAAGGCTCTGAGACTTGGGGGTTATCTTACACAGCATTATCCTAGAAAAACTAACCGATGCATATGTTTAGAATGTCCTTTGCATGGGAAGACTTCATTGCCTCGGCCTTTGTGCTGAGAGTGTCATGGAAGAGATTAATAGCTTTGTTTCATGCCATCGAGATTTATGAATTTTTTTTTGTCTTTTTTTGTCAGGAACTTCTTTCATGACCTGAAGTGTGTATTGTTCACACCCACAGGGTAATCCACCACATTTGTCAGATTGCACCTCCTCCCGGCCGGTGAGCCACTTCTAGTCACTCAGCCCTGCCTGTGGCCCACAAGGACTTTGCCTGTGCTGAGAAGACATCAGGTTTATGGGAACACCGAGCAGGTGGAATTTAGAGAGATGAGGGGCCTTTGAAAGGCGTAAGGAAGCACAGAGAAGCTCAGTTGGCTGGACCTCCTGGGAGAGCAGAGATGGGGAGCAGCTGCATGCCCACCACGATGCGAGGTGTGGTGCCACATGCCCAGACTAGGCTGTTCCTTGTGACATGAGGTGGACATCACGTACAAGGCTCCTCCCTTCATCCTGCCTACCACAGACAGGTGGGAAGCGTCTTTCCCAAAACCTTTGCTTCTTATCACGCTTGCCTTACCCTCTGAAATGAGGGCAGCAAACAGGGTTCGGAATGAGTCTGACACAGCGGAAGGAGTCAAAGCCCTGGAGAAGAGCATGAATGGACTTGGAAAGGACAGACTGAAACGGCAGAGGCATTTATACAGGTCTCCCCTACCTCTCAGAACAAAACAATTCTGAGATAAGAGAGGCATGGGTGAGAGGAAATGCTTCCATTTTTCACATCGCAAGCTGGAGAGATCCAATAGGCTGTTTATGAAGAACAATAAAAAAGATACATGAACCCAGTAAAGAGGTAGTTACAAATACATCGGGTGATTTTTGAAAAGCCAGGGTTTTCTCCCCGCTTTTGGATAAAGCTGTCAGCCAAGTATTAAAAGATTCTCTCTCTCTCTCTCTCTCTCTCTCTCTCTCTCTCTCTCTCTCTCTCTCTCTCTCTCTCTCTCTCTCTCTCTCCTGTCTCTCTTTTTTTCTCACTTTTTTCCCCCCAAAGCAATAACTGACACCCACTGGTTTTGTTACAATTGGCAGAAAGAGTTATCATTTTTCTTTAGGATTTGGAAATGCAATCAAAGACGGGCAGATTGGAGCCCGAATTAAATGAAGCTTAAACAAACACAAAGAAAAATCTCGGCTGGCTTTTTTTTTTTTTTTTAAACAAACAAACACTGGAATTGCAGCTCCTTGTTGCTAATTTGAAGCTGTAAAGAATTTGACACTCGCGCTTGATAAAATGGAGCCAAGCAGAATGGCGGGGACTTTCTGCATGTAAAGCACCGAGAATGTTCTGATCATTTTATGAAAGTAAAAACCCATTGTTTTGGGGGAAACTCTCTAGTGAAACCTGTCTGGCAGTGTGTGTGTGTGTGTGTGTGTGTGTGAATCACAGAGGATCTTTCTTCTGTTGACTTGAGAACAGATTAATTCTTCCTGGGGTAAATTAAATAAATGAAAGATCTGGGGTATGGCGGTATCAGTTCTGTGTGGCTGATGTCACATTTGCTCTGTTTTCGGTTTGGTTCCTATGTACCAAATTCTCCCCTTGAAGGTGTAGTAGACACATTTGTGCCAAAGAGTTAGCCTTCTGTTGGTACAATGATTTTGTTTTGATTCATCCTCATATGGAAAGCCTTCTTATACTCAGAACACCCCTCTCCTGGTTAGCTTCCACCACCAACTTGACACAGCCCAGAGTTATCCCAGGGAGTCTCAATTCGGGAATTTCCTCTTTCAGATTGGCTCGTGGGCATGTGGATCATTTCCTTGGTTGTTGATCCATGGGGGAGGGACCAGTTCCTGGGTTGACTAAGAAAGTCAGCTGAGCATGGACCAGAGGGAACAAGCTACTAAAGTGGCTTTTCTTTATGGTTCCTGCCTCCAGGTTCCTGTCCTGCCTTCTCTCAATGATAGGCTATGGCATGGAAGTGTGAGATGAAATAAACCCTTTCCTCCCCAAGTTGCTTTGGTCATAAGCATTTATCATTATGCTTAGACCTACACCACAGGCCTAAGAATCAGGACGGAGGCAAGGTGTCCCCTGCGGAGACAGAAAGATACCCACACAGGTTTGCCTTTGATATCTTACCCACCGGCCTATGGACAAAATGCTATGATTCCGAGAGCAGTCCATTTTTTGTGGAAAACTCAGAGTGAATTTGAATAGAAGAGAGGGCCCTCTATGTGTAGGGGCAGGGACCTCAAGAGCGACCAGGTTCCAGTCAGAGGCAGAGATGCTGCAAGACAGACTGAGGCTCACAGATGTGGTAGGAGACAGCTGTTATGGTTTGAATAGAAAACGGCTCAGGTGTCTGAGTACTTGTTCTTCCGCAGGTGACGCTGTTTAGCTGAGTTGTAAAACATGTCAGAAGAGAGGCCTAGCTGGAGGAAGTAGGCCACTGGGGAGTGGATCTTGAGGTTTATAACTCTACTTTGCTTCCTTTTGTCCATTTCTGGGTCCATTGGAAGAAGGCAGGTACTTGTGAGGAGGTAGCCCCACACTCCGGCCACTGCAGCTGTGACTGTGGAATATTAGTTTAAGATGTGTTACATTTGTTTATGCTGTGGCGCTTATGCGTTTGATGGCTCAAAGATGTGTTGCATTCCTTTATGTTGCGTTTGTTTAACTCTGTGAAGCTGTGTTACTCTGCCTGTCTAACACACTTGATTGGTCTAAAAAAAAGGGCTGAATGGCCAATAGTAAGGCAGGAGAAAGGATAGGTAGGGCCAGCAGACATAGAGAATAAAAGAAGAGGAGATATCTGAGAGAGAGGATAAAGGAACAAGAAAAGAAAGGAGAGGAGGATGCTGGGGGCCAGCCACTCAGGCACAGAGTAAGAGTGAAAGTGAGATCTACAGAAGTAAGAAAAGGAAAAAACCCAGAGACAAAAGGTAGATGGGATAATTTAAGAAAAGCTGGCTAGCAACAAGCCAAGCTAAGGCCAGGCATTTATAAGTAATAATAAGCTTCTGTGTGTGATTTATTTGGGAGCTGGATGGCAGGCTCCCAAAGTGCAAAGAGTCAAAAGAGAAAAAGAGTAAAACAAAACGAAACAACAAAACCAACAACAACAACAACCACACACACACACACACACACACACACAAACACAAACCCAACAACCCACAACATCCCGCCATGCCTTCTCTACCAGGATGGGCCATACCATCACACTGTGAGTCAAAATCAATTTCTCCTCTCTTAAGTTGGCCCTCTCTCCCCCTTTCTTTTCAGTCAAAAATTTGGTTGCAGAGATGAGTAATGTAGCTACTACAGAAGCAATGCCATGCCATCTGATTTCCTCAGTGATGCATGTTTGTATTTGGAATTTCCAGCTTCCTTCTCTTCTGTATAAGGACCAAGGACGTGTGAAGCATTGTTTTGGTCTTGGGTTCCATGAGGTAGAATTTGAGGTACTCACCCTGTGTTAGGAGTGAAGGCCACTCTGCTTTGCCAGTATTACCTTCTAGATGGGCTTGCCCAGTGCTCATGGATGCCCTGGGTCCCTGCCTAGCTGCCCAGCAGCAGTTCTGTTGTATCTCCAGCCTCTAGGATGCCAGCTTTGAGGGGCCTTGGGTAGCTGATTATTGCCCCCATACCATGCAAACTGTCTTTTATAAGCACAGATTGAAACCAGTGAATGTTTTCTCTACCTTCCCACAGCGGTTTTGAGTGAAAATTGTTTAGGAGGTTTGTGGTGTGTGTGTGTGTGTGTGTGTGTGTGTGTGTGTGTGTGATCTTTTGTCTTTGCCCCCCAGTGCTGGGGTTTGAGGCATACATAGGTATCCCAGGATTCTCTTGTCTCTGCCCCACCCCCACCCCAGTGCTACAACTCCCAGCCTTTTAAAGGGTGGGTGCTAGGGATTTGAACTCAGTGTCTTTTGTTTTCACAGACAGCACTGAGCCATTTCCTCAGCCCCAAGGTTTTGTTTGGTTTTTGATAGTTAGCATTTTATGAGAGTGTTATCATTTAGAGAGAAAACACTCACACTTTGGTAGTGGTCCTAATTTTCATCCTCCCAGTCCACCCATGTCCCTTCATGGTCAAATGGTGTGTTCAGGAACATTCATCTTCTTTCTCAGTGAAACTTTCTGACAAGGAAGGGGTGTATTCTTTATTTATACCATGCTTCTTTGTTTATCTGGTGTATGCATAAACACATGTATAGTGGGTAGCCATTCCAGCTTGGATCTGGAAGTTCCAACCCCCATTGAGACTCTGGCAACTGTCACGCCTACGAGGCGAGGCGAGGGGAGGCGCCTGGAGACCCGAGAGCTGGATGGGCCAGCGCTCTCTCTGTGCACTCTCTCTGTGCCGGGACGCTGAATTGTGCAGAGCTCCGGAGAACACCGCTGGACTGCGATACACCTTCCCCAGACCCTGCGACCTACCTTTCACTTAATTTGTGAGTTACGCCATTAAATAAATATCCTTTTAACTACGTGGAGTGGCCAAAATAATTTCTCCAATATCTGGCGCCCAACATGGGGCTGACAGCACAAATGCAATGCTGTCCCTTCTGGACAAGCGGGACACGAGGAAAGCGATCACTGTACTCTGCCAAGACAGGGTAAGATGGTCTTTCAGAAATCCTGCTTCTGAAAATGGTCTGTCAGATACTCTAGGCCTGTAGCCAATTTGAATGCACCAACAATGCTGAGAAACATTAGGTGACTGTCCAGGCTGCCAGCTGTCTTGGTCTACTCTTGCAAGATTCCTGAAAGTTGCTTGCATCCATCTACCATTTCTCAGGTACCATTATGTTCCTTCTCAGGTCTTTGATGGGATTGAAGACTAGCAGTTATAGTTACAACTTAGTATATATAATATCTTAGATAGAACATATTAAGTATTAGATTCAGGTTCTTTAGGATAGGACACCTTTGAATGATCTTTATAACATGCCATTTACCTATGCTCTATACTTCTCTGGATTTTAGTATGTGTTTCTTGCTTGATATTGTTTGCATTGGTTGTAGTTACATCTTATCTAGGTCATTATCCCTCATTATTTCTGGACAATATTTGATAACCATTCCTTTGTATATAGTCTTGTATTAGTTTAGAACCTTCTTATTTAGACAAAAAGGGGGAGATGCAGTGGGTAGCCATTTCAGCTTGGATCTGGAAGTTCCAACCCCCATTGAGACTCTGGCAACTGTCACGCCTACGAGGCGGGGCGAGGGGAGGCGCCTGGGGACCCGAGAGCTGGATTGGCCAGCGCTCTCTCTGTGCGCTCTTTCTGTGCCGGGACGCTGAACTGTGCAGAGCTCCGGAGAACACCTCTGGTGCGATACACCTTCCCCAGACCCTGCGACCTACCTTTCACTTAATTTGTGAGTTACGCCATTAAGTAAATATTCTTTTAGCTATGTGGAGTGGCCAAAATAATTTCTCCAATACACATGCACATAGTGCATATGTGTGTCTATGTCCATGTGTGTGTAAGTATGTGTGTTGCTATGCATATATGTGTGGAGGTCAGAGGCCATTGTTGGGTGTCATCTTCTATTGATCTCCACAGTAGGTATGTTTCGAGATAGGGTCTCTTATTAAACCTATATACCTCACTATTCTGCTAGACTGTCTGACCAGCAAAATCCAGGGATTTGCCTGTCTCTAGCACCCCCAGTGCTGGGGTTATAAATGTTCACCATCATATCTAGCTTTCATGTGGGTGCTGGAGATCCAAATTCAGGTCCCTTTGCTTATATATAATACACTATAACCCATGAGCTATCACCTTAGTCCCTACTTATATTACCTTTTATATCACATTGTCATTTTCTAGAGACACTTGGTATTTAGTACTGAGGCTTATGGAATCAGAGGTGGCCTGCAAGCGAATCCTGCTTCGAGCTAGAAGCTCTGTCACGGCCAAGTCTTCTCACCTCTGTGGGTCCCAGTGCCCTCATCTACTGTATAGGGAGAAATACCCTGTTTATGGACTATGGTGCAGATGAAAGTCAGTAATGCACATAAAGTGCCTCGTGCATTACCTGGCACATAGTAAGCACTCAATAAATTTTAATTCCCCCCTTTCCTTCTCCTTTCTTCAGTTCGATCAAGCATTATGATAGATGTATTTCTCGTGCAGTGTACAGCTTTCTAAAGTGCATATAAATCAATTAAATAGGGCAACGCTGTAACTGATCATGTAACGTTTATTTAAGAGATGCAAGGGAGAGTAGAGAGAAGATTAGGGCCTTGTAGACTCTCTGCTGTGAACTCGGGGAAAAAGGGAAGGCTAGGGGCTGGGCTGGATTTGGAGATCAGGAGAATGGCCTCAGGATCTGAATTCTGGGTAGGCCACAGAGGAAAAGACAGACAGACAGACAGATGAGAGGACTCACTACAATGGCTTCTAGTTGCTGTCGAAGAGTGGAATCTATAGGTTTGTGCTGGCCTCAGTGTACCTAGACGAGAAAGCAAGGAACTCTAGATTTGAAACTACCATTTACTCTTTGGGAGAGGCAGGCACGTCTGCTACACTTCCTTCTCTGGCTGCCCATGAGCCTGGAAAGCAGGGTGCTTAGGGGTTTCTTTGGATAGCTGGAATGCCTGGGTTGTGGCTTGGGGTGGCAATTGGAAGTGAGGTTTGCCCAAGATAGAATGCTAAGAGATAAGGGTCTCCAAGAAGTTGCTCATTCAGTGGCTGAAGAATGATTCTAAACATGCTTCAGATCCTAGGCAACCTAAAATAAAACCGGGACCATCTTGCTCTCTGGGGAAGTCAGGGATTCCGTTGACTCCTGCTGGTCCTTGCTCTTGCATCCTGCTGACCCATGCTCTAGAGTGGGATTCAGAGGAGGCATCTCTCAGAATGAGCTGTCCTGTTAGACCAGGTTATCTCTGCTGCCCTTCCGGGACAAGCTCTTGGGATTTCTTTTTCACCCAGCACCCTTGTGTATTTTTTTCCCTCTTTGGGGGGCCTACCACCTAGCTCCCAAATAAATACAGGCTGGGTTCGGGGGGGGGGGGCCCGGGTTCTCAGTCCCCGCTGCAGAGTTCAGAGATCACAGCTGAGTTCTGAGGGCAGAGGCACCTGTTCAGAGGCCGTGACATTCAGGATGCAGGGGCTTCCTGTAGCATTGCCGACAGCAGCCTTTTGAACATTTTCTAGCATGTTCACGAGTGAGTGAGTGGTCTGTGGGTGCCAGGAACATGCTCATCCGTCAGTTTGACAATACATGGTGAGTACATTATTTATGCTAAAAATAGTCTGCGTAAAAAGACAAGGCCCTGGAAGCAGTACCACTGACGTCTTAGAGGTCTGCCAGCGCCCCCCCACCCCCACCCCTTCCCTGGAAGGTGATTGATAAAGTCATTTTCTGTTGTGTTTTAATAAAGCTGAGCACATCACACACTCCAGCAAGCTGTGGCAACTCAATCACTGGACTGGGCCCTGTCCCAAGGTCTCCTCCTACCAAGGTGGTCCTCTGAGCTGGCTTCTCTCAGGGGGTCATTCTTGGGATGGTCTATTCCACACGTGAGGGTGGATCTTGATTTAATATAGCACAACTGAAAACCAGTGGCTTCTAGCTGTGGTTTGATTATCTCCATTTTTTTAAATTAATTCATTAATTTTACACCCCATTGCAGTTTCCGCTCCCTCCTCTCCTCCCATTGCCTCCCCCCTGTCTCACCCCCCCTGCAACCCCCCCTACCATCCACTCCTCCTCTCTTTCTGTTCAGAAAGGGGCAGGCCTCCCATGGGTATCAACAAAGCATGGCCTGTCGAGTTGCAGCAAGACTAAGCATCTCCCCTTGTATTTAGGTTGGGCAAAGCGACCCAGTATGAAGACTGGGTTCCCAAGAGCCAGCCAAAAGCATTACGGGCAGCTCCTGCTCCCAATTGTTAGGCGTCCCACAGGTAGACCAAGCTACCCAACGGTCACATACAGGTAGAGGGCTTAGGTTGGTCCACTGCAGTCCTTCTGGTGGTTGTTTCAGACTCTGTGAGCTCCTATGAGCCCCGGTTAGTTGATCCCGTGGGTTTTCTTGTGATGTCCTTGACTCCTCTGGCTCCTGTAATCCTTTTCCCCTCTCTTCAGCAGGATTGTCCGAGCTCTGCCTAATGGTTTGGCTGTGGGTCTCTGCATCTGTTTCCATCAGTTGCTGGATGAAGCCTCTCTGGTGACAACTGGGATAATCACTAATCTGATCAGGCTGTGTATCCGCTATTGCGAGGAGTCTTAGCTGGGGTCATCCCTGGAGATTCCTGGGAGTTTCCCTTGCATCAGCTTTCTACCTGGATTGTCTCCATTTCTAACTCCTGGAAAGAGTGGGAAAGAGAGAGGGAAGCCGAGAGCCAGGGTCTGCACTAACCCCGACCACATTCAACTCTGTTTGTTAGGACCACGGCCATCGCTACTACTTATTTGTGTATTTATAACTGAAAAAAAATTATACACATTTACGGAGTACAATGTGAGGTTATGCATTGTAGAATGATCAAATCAGACTTTTAAGCCTGACCTGTCACCTCGCCTTCATTTAGGTTTCCACCGCAGTGTATGGAGTTCCCTTTTCTCCACCTCTTTACTGGTGCTTGTCACCTCCCATCTTCCTGACAACGGAGCTGACATTTTATGAGGCCTTTCTCATGACTGACCCTGTGCCAAGTGGCTTTCTCACCAGCCCCCATGTGTAAGTAATAGTAACACCTGAGAAAACCAAGGCCCTTTGAGGATTCTGAGGAGAGTTAATTGCTTTTGTGTCCACAAAGGGCTAGGAATGTTGAGGTTCAAGTCTGTGAGCTGTCAGTGGGATGTTCAAAGTTGGAAACAAGAGGCCATGGTAAGGATGGCTGGTTTTCTGGGGGAGAGGCTGGTCCAGGGTGGCTAGCTGAAGATTTCTGAAGGATTCATGCGCATCTTGGAAAGGCTAACGGAGGGCCTTCGTTTGAAACGTAGTCATGTCCACCAAGTCCCCTGCGGTGTGTTTTGGGTGTAGCAAGCCAGGCAGTGTAGTTTCAGATCTTTCCAGTTTGTGTGTGAGAAAACCAGCGGAGGCAAGCTGTGTCAGCCCTGAAACTGCACAGGACACAGAGTGGCACACAGTGAGCACTAATTGGAGCCACTTAGGGATATACCCCTGCCTCAGTTGAGTCTATTTGCGAAGAAATCAGTGGCTTTTGACTGTCTGTGGCTTCCTTCATCTTCCTCAAGATTTCTTTATTGTTTTCTTTGTGTGTGTACTTAGATTTTTATCACTATGTAGCTCAGGGTGGCTTTGAAATCACAGTCCTCCTGCCTCATCCACCCCAGTGCTGGGATTATAGGCATGCACCAACATGCCTGGTTTCTTCATACGCTCCTTTTAATTAGGTGTTTGTGATCTGAGATCTCAGGGCTGGCCCTGTATCTTCTGTTTTCATAAGAAACCTGCCTATTTACGTAGGGGCTGTGATTGTGACTGTGGCTCTGAGGTCCCTGGACCGAGCTGGCTAAGGGCATACTGTTATTTGAGCATCTCAGTGTCTCAAGGGAGCCAAGTTTTCAGTATCTTCCTAATGCTGTTTTTTTTTGGGGGGGTGGTGGTGGGTGGGTGGGTGGATGGGGGAGTGGGAAAGGTAGAAGAGAAGCCCTTTTGCTGGTTGTGGAGAAAATCCAATTTTCATTTTTCTTACTCGTTTCTGGAACTGAGCTCGTTTGAGGGAGCAGGAGGGCCAGGCCGACTCTCATTGCAAAGCGAGGTCTCCTGCCTTCACTGTGGGTTTGTCTGATGGCCACAGATCGTGGCCTGATTGGAACTGATCTTCCCCCCGGGCACTTGGCGCCTGGCCTAATAGGCTGACAGTCTGTAATGTGTCCAGAGAGGCCCGTGTCAACGTTGCTCCTGGGTCAGCATCTCTTCTGTCCCTCATCTGCTGCATCCAGGATGCTCCCTGACACCCGCGATATGCTGGAGCCCGTGCCAGACTGAGTAGGGGCGGCTGGCAGCCAGCCTGAGACAGGGGCCGTCTTCAGTGACCTCGGGCTTTAGAGAGGAGACCTGCTTGGCAACAGAGGACTCAGATTCCATGTTGATGACCTCTTGTGAATGCAAGCCCTCCTTCCCAGCCACAGCAGGGCCGGCTGAGCTATCTTAGCTCAGGCCCTATCTGCCACAGGCTACCCTGGGAGGGTGCCGTGATGGGCACATGACCTACAGCACCAGGCATCTAGGGTTTAGTTTGTTTAAACTGCCATTTTTTTTTTTTGCCTTTATTAAGAACCACCCTGTGTGCCTGAGCTGATCCCAGGAGAGGGTAAAGACTAGAAGGGGTCAGGAGACCTGTGTTTGGTCCTAGCTTGGCCAACTATGAAGTCTTAAACGTTCTTCTGGGCTTCAGCATCTTCCGCCTGTAAAATGGCTCGATGGGCCTGCAGGATTTCCAGATGGTCTTCTACTTGACCCCTGGTTTCTTCTCATTCTCTACCCATCTCAGAACAGAATTGTTTGCACAATTGGCACCTGGTAAATAGAGACTTACTGGATAGTATTTTGCCTCCAGGCCAGCACTGTAGCGACCACCCGGAGAACTGACCCCACCACTTGTCCTGGCTAGTCTTAGGTCAACTTGACACAAGTGAGAATCATCCGAGAGGGGGGAACCCCAAATGAAAAAACACCCCCATAAAATCAGGTTGTAAGCAGCCTTGTAGGGCATGATCTTAACTAGTGGTTGATGGAGGAGGACCCAGCCCATGGTGGGTAGTGCCTTCCCTGGGCTTGTCCGGGGTTCTAGAAGAAAGCAGGCTGAGCAAGCCATGAGGAGCAAGCAAGCCAGTGAGCAGCACCCCTCCACGGGCTCTGCATCAGCTCCTGCCTCCAGGTTCCTGAACTGTTTGAGTTCCTGTCCTGGCTGCCTTCAGTGAACTGTGATTCAGGACACATAAACCAAACACACCCTTTCCTTCCTAACTTGTCTTTGGTCACGGTGCCTTCACTACAGCAACAGTAATGCCAGTTAAGACACCACCCCTGCCTGGCTAAGAAGAAGTCCCATTCTCAGCCCTTGGGTGGGGACACATTTGTCTCAAAGGCTTTGGTAGCACTACACTTGATTGAAGAGGCATTTCTCTCTTGTGGCATCCTGACAGGTTTGCTAGGACAAAAGTTAGGCGTCTCTTCTGGGCTTCTGGCTGGAGCTGATAATTGCACAGCTTCCTGTTGTTCAAAGCGGTGCCAACATCATCCAGGACCTGATTGGAAACGCAGGACTGCGACCCTCCAGTCCCAGGCTGAATCAGACCTGTGCATTCCAACAGTGTGTGCCTGCATGCAGGGAATTTCCACGCCCTGGTATAGCCTCTTGCCAGGCTCGAGGACTGAGGCTGTCCTGCCCCTTCCATGGCATAGCACGTGGTCCTTGTTACTGGTTCAGGCGGTCCACCTGTTCTTGCTTAGGCTTGTAAGGGAGACAGTCACGTCTGTAAGCTCCTGCTAGAATCCCAGGACTGAGTGTTGTCTCTTCGTGTCTGCCTTGGCTGAGTCTAGCTCACATGGAACAAATGTCCTTCCCGCTTCTTAGACTGTCACACTCATTTATGTTCAAGAAGAGTTTTAGTGCTTCTATGGCCATTAGATTGCTTGGAGAAGTAAGTGCAACTCAGCCTTTCTCTTATAACACACACACACACACACACACACACACACACACACACACACACACACACACAGAGCTATACACATGCACATACACACAAACATGAACACACATATATACAGACACACACATACAAATACACACAGATAAATATACACATATAAACATATACATATATACAAGACATACAACTACACACACATATACATACTCAGACATATACAGAGACAGATATACATAGATAAGCACACATTACTTATACATACACAGATATATGCACATACAGACGTACTCACATACAGACACACACCAACACATATATACATATATACATACATGCATATGCATACATAAACAGAGAGACAGACACACACACATACCTATAGATACACATTCATACATAGACACAGAGACACACAGACATACACAACACACACACACAGACACACACACACAACAAGATGGAAGGAAAGGGCCTTTAATAAAGATTGTGTCTATCATGGCTTTCTAACTAATCTGTGTTTGCATTTCTAGGGGAGTCCATGAGCTCGGAATTAATATGCTGAACATATGTTTATATACATTTTTGTCCCGATGAACGAGAAAGGGTCTATGGCTTTCCTAGATTCTCAAAACAGCCTATGACCTAAATAAAGACAAAGTACCCTTGGTCTCAGTCCAAGTCAGCTTCTTGGGGTTCACTTGGCACCTCGTGGTTGAAGATGAACCAGGGCCTGACTGGAGGGCTCTTATGAAAACAGCCCCCCGCAACGCCAGTTCGGCGTGGCTTTGCTCGCCTCTCTCTGCTCCTCCAAATTTCTCTTTGTTCTTCCTATTATCTCCATCAAGGACTATTTTCAGGGCTGATTGGAAACAGAGAGTGGGCCCGGCGGCACCGTGACAGGGGAGAATGTTTGCCGGAAAAAGCATGGGCAGTCACTGAGAGCAAAGGCAATTAGCCTTCGGAATTGGCTGGTACTCCTTACTTGCCTTCTTTTACTAAGTGAACCAGCGAAGCCATTTTCTAGAAAATGGCCAAGAGCAGATTCAGGCCTGCAATTTCCTTGTCTCTGCCCAGATGGATGTTCTGGGACAGGAGCCATGTCACCATGCTCTGTGCTGTGCTGGGCATTCTGGTCTCTCAGCCTGATTGTCTATTCATCATTTTAGGGTTCTGCTGTGCCCATGAGCGAGGGCGTCGTCTGTCTCCTGGGTTTCCAGGCCAGTTGCATTCCAAAGAGGGAGCTCATAGACTCCTGTACCTGCAAACCACAGACAGAGACTGAAGCCAGCGGCGTTTCCAGGGACCCCAGCCTGGCTCTTATTAACCAGTTTCTGACCCCATGGTGACCTGATCGCTTATTTCTGTGAGCAGATGGCCTTGAATGCTGAGATTGAGTTCTCTGTCTTTGTACTGTGGCTCTCCCAAGGATGTGACACTCATTCTTCCCCACATTTCCTATTCTTTTTAAGTTTTCTAGGCAGTTCTGACCATCAGATCCCTTAGCCTAACCCCAGTGCCTTGCTAGGTCTTGCCCATTGTGAGGGAGATTTGGTTATTGTAGCCCATCAGCTTTAGCAAACAAACACATCTATAATTCCTATTCTACATCGTTGACAATCAGTCTACTCTTCCTTATTTTAGGCCTGTCACATCCAATGTCTCTAACAATGATGCATGTCTTATTTGAATGAGTTTGCCCAGTCTCTTTTTAGACTGGATTCTTCACCACTTCCTAGGGGACTTCCTAGCCTCCAACCAAACCCCTCCTTTATTCTATACACAGCCTATTCCGTTGTTGGGAAACCTGGGTCTTAGCAATGTTTTCCCGAAGTGTGATCTCAATATGTTCTTGAGTGTGACTTTCAAGAATTTTATTGAGCATTTTTGCATCTACGTTCATCAGGGAAATTGGTGTATAGTTTTCTTTTCTTTTTTTATTGTTATATCTTATCCAATCAGTAAATAAGCCAATGAACTGTATAGATAGTATTCAAAGGAAGAAATGAAAATGGCCAAAGAATACTTGAAAAACAATGCCTGACATCCTGACAACAGGTGCTGGTAAAGTTGCAGAGAAATAGGAATCCTTGCACACTGCTGGTGGGAGTGTAAACTAGTGCATCCTGTGGAAATAAGTATGGTGTGTAAACTAGCGCATCCTGTGGAAATAAGTATGGTGTGTAAACTAGTGCATCCTGTGGAAATAAGTATGGTGTGTAAACTAGTGCATCCTGTGGAAATAAGCATGGTGTGTAAACTAGTGCATCCTGTGGAAATAAGCATGGTGTGTAAACTAGTGCATCCTGTGGAAATAAGTATGGAGGCTTCTAAAAAAAAAACCTAGAAGCCCCACTTGTGGATATACACCCAGAGAATGCTAAGTCAGCATACCACAGAGATTTCTCCATATCAGTGCTTATTACTCTCCTACTCACAATGCCCAAGAGAAGGAATCAGCTTAGAATGGGTTAAAAAATGTGGTAGATATACCCAATGAAAACGTGTTTGTCTATAAAGAAGAACAAATGGCATCTATAGGGAAATGGTAGAACGGGAGATGATGATGTGGAGTGAAGTGAGCTGGACTCGGAAAGACACACCATTTTTTTCTTTCATATGTGGAATCTAGACTGAAAAAATATATATTTATATGTATTATGTAATCTCCACCTGTAGCTGGAGAGCTTCTCTCCAAGTCCCACCAAGCCCCGGCAGTCTGACAGCCCACTTAAAAAATAAACACACAGACGCTTGTATTATTTACAAACTGTATGGCCGTGGCAGGCTTCTTGCTAACTGTTCTTATAGCTTAAATTAATCCATTTCTATAAATCTATACCTTGCCACGTGGCTTGTGGCTTACCGGCATCTTCACATGCTGCTTGTCATGGCGGCGGTGGACTCCTTCTGCCTTCCTGTTCTTTCTTTTCTCCTCTCTGTTAGTTCTGCCTATACTTCCTGCCTAGCCACTGGCCAGTGTTTTATTTATTGACCAATCAGAGTAATTTGACACACAGACCATCCCACAGCATCCACCTGTATATGTTACGCATAGGTCAGCCATGAAGGGAAAAGGGGGCCATGCAAGAGGAAGAAGAGATTTAAAGAGAAGGGGAGGAGGGACAGGAGAGGACAGCGGACCACAAGTGACATAAAAACCGAAGAGGGACAATTGGAGGCAGGCAAGGGACCAATGGGAGGTGGGGGAGGGTGAGAGAGGGCTGTGGGAGGGGCAAGAAAAACAAAAGAAATGACATATGTATGAAAATGTAACAAAATAACCAATACCATTCGTATGCTAACTTAAGCAACAACATTTAAAAAGTTAATTAAAAGCAAACCATCCCCCGGTTGGGTAGATGGTTGGATAGATAAAGATACATGCTCCTAGGCTTGATGTCCTGGTTTCAGGTCCCAGGATCCTCATAGCAGAAGGAGAGAACTGGCTCCTTCATGTTGTCCTCTGACCTCCACATGGATGCCATGGTGTTCACACATGCATACTAAAATAAAGAAATGTAAAAATGTTCTTTAAAAAGGGGTCCTGGGTGCTGGAGAGATGGCTTAGTGGTTAAGGGCATCTACTATTCTCACAGAGGACTCATGTAGTGGGTCGCTGTTCCAGCTTTGACCTGGAAGTCCTACCCCCATTGAGGTTTCGGTAACTGTCACGCCTACAAGGCGGGCCAGAGAGAGGAGCCCTTAAGATCTGAGATCCAGATACACCAGCTCTCTTGGTTCCTGGATCCTGGACGCTGGAGGTCGATTGAACAGAGTTCTCCAGAGAACACTGCTGGACTGCGCTACACCTTTCCCGGACCCTGTAACCTATCCCTTCACTTGTAAGTTACCCCACAAAATAAAACTCTGTTTTAGCTACGTGAAGTTGCCTTAGTACTACAACCAATAGACTCACTTTTTTCCCCCCATGGAACCCATGTCAGGTGGTTCATAACCACCTATAACTCCAGTTCCAGGGAATCTGATACGCTCCTTTGGTCTCCACGGGCACTGCACTCCCTCTCACAATCCCGTACTCAAACACACACATGCGCACGAGTAAAAATAAATAAATAAATCAAAAGGGTCCTTGTATCGTCTGCACCTACCCCTGACCCTGTAGTCCTCCGGTGTGTGTCCTTTGGGCTAATTAGGGGTGTGGGCTTTGGGATCCGCTTAGTAGAGTTGCAATGCCCAATTTCTTATTTATTAGCTGTGTGACCTCAGTAAAATTACACAGCGTCTCTAGCTCTGGGGTTTGCTGTGAAGCAGGGCTGATGATGCTCCTGAGTCCAGAAGGTGTTTGTGAGGGTTCAAGGTCACTGAGATGCGGAGTGGGAGTGCATTCGGGAAGAGCTATTGCTATAATTTTTTTTTTTATGCCTTCTTCTAAACTTCCCATTTGGCTTTTACATTGCTCTTGTTTCATCTCGTCCTTCATGCTGTGTGTCTGTCTGGTCCAGGCTCATAGAAGGAAGCGTGGCAGCTTCCTTTTGATTCTCACCCCTTTCTGAGGTGGGCTAGGCCCGTCATACATGCTCACCTACAGGTGGTTAATTGATTCAAGTCAATAAGACTTCCACAGTTTAATTAAGGCAAACTTGCAAACAGTTCAAATTCAGCCTTGATTAGCCAAGCCTGGTGGGTTTGCACTGAGCAGGACAGCGATAATTATTAGCCAAACCCTCTCTGCTCTTCCAAACACTCAATTCCCCGAAGGAGACAGGAGGCACTTCTGAGTTCTCCTGAAAAGCATTCTACCCAAGGCAGCTCTCTATCCATCCACCCATCAGGCTGGCAGCCAGGGACAGTACCACTAGTGTGGGAGGCAAGGAGAGGCCTTTGGGGGTGCAGCCACAGCATCCCCGGAACCTGTAAGGAATGTCCTGGAAGCTGTGCTGAGAAAAGGCTGGAGCTGGGGTTGTCGTGAGGCTTTGCTCATCCTGGCACCCCAAGGCCGTGCACACAGGTGCAGTGAGCCCAGGGCTCGTGACCTGACCTGCTCCCGTCTTCCTATGTATAGCACCATGCATCCTGGTGTGGGGACATACAGAAAAACAGACTCCAGGGAGAAGCTTCCAGAAGCCCCATTCCTTTCCTCCTGCTTGTTTATCTCTATGCCCTGGGCTGGCTCTGAGGCTCAAGAGTGTCTGAGTCCCTGAGACTGAGGAGGCTGGGATTTTATTTTCCTATGATCAGGCTAGACTATGGGGAGGCAGAAAATGTAGAGATTAAGGGCTGGCTGCTTTAACGAAGGAAGCGAATCTTTCATAGTTTAATGTGCCACCCAGGCCTCTTGAAGTGCGTGGGGTTTGTATTCAGCTAAAACATTTAATTTTATTTATTTATTGCAAAGGAAATCGGGTCACGGGGACATTAAAGGTGCAGGAGAGGAATGTGTAAGGCAGAACTCACAGCAAGGCACAACCTTGAGCCAGCGCTGCTGTTCACCAACCAAGCAGAAAAGCAACTAATTAGAATGTGGCTCTTCCTGGGCTCCTGGATGTGAGTTCCAACTCCCTCCCTCCCAGGACTGCCAAAAGTGCAAAGGGAAGCAAAACTCCCATCGGGCAACTGTCCTGGGGAAGTCGTCATGTTTTCTGGTCCCACTTGTTGTACACTTGCCTGGGAAAGGGACTGTTCACGTTTGTAGTGACATGTAAGCCTGATCCTGATACAGGGTCATCAGGGAAGGTCTTTCTGTCCATGAAGTGAAGGACTCCAGCCAAGACGATGGGGGTCTCTGTCAAAGGGTCGCCTTGAGCCACAGCCCAGGTCTCTCCTCAGTGCTAGCAGTCCTACCAGCGGCAAGAGCTCATCTCCTACCATGGGGAGCATGCTCAGGTGGAGCGTGTGGGGAAAACACTGAGAAAGAACATCCTTGAAGTAGCCCGAGATCATCCGAGGAGACCAGGCATCATCGGCACTGAGCAGGCGAGAGTGGGAGGCCAGTTCCTGGGACCTGGGAGGGCCACATGAGTCCCTAGCTCTCTCTAGGAAGAGGAGAGGGTGTAGAAAGGCTGGCTGGACATGTCAGGGCATCCTCTGTTATTGTTTCTGTTCACCAGTTGGGTAGAAAATGCTCGCAGGAACTAGCAAGGAGTAAAGGGGTGTGCAATAGGGAAGGCCCTGGGTGTCTGAATTGCTATCTGAAAGCCACCCAGAGAGCAGTGGACAGTTGCATTGGGGGGTAATTGAGGAATGTCTATTGGGCCAGGCCCCTGGGATTTGGAGTTGTCTGTGCCACTGTTAGTTTATCCCGCCTAATGGGATGCATGCGTATGAACTGCTCATGCATGATCAATTGCATGCTAAAGAAAATATGGGGCAGCTAGATGAGCGCTACCAGACACTGGTAGAGAGAACTCCAGGTGAAAAGGAAGGTTATAAGGGTGGAGGTTTGGTTCCATACTGGCTCATATCAGAGGGATAATAATACATTATCCTTGCTTTGTGCAGCTCCAGGTTCGTATCTGACTTTTGAGGGCAGCAGGGGCTGGACAGTGTGACAGTCTGGCCACCAGACTTCAGACTTGATCCGGTCTCACACCCAGCAGGTCACTCTGGCATCTGGAGCCTCGGATTGCCCTGAGAGGCCACTGGGGAGAAAGGAGGGCAGCTCTCTCCATTTCTCAAATGACGAATATACTCTTTTCACCTTGTGGCTTTTACACGGGCACAAGAGAAATGTGCATTCAGGAAGGACATGGCATGATATCCTCAGTGCGCTTGATGGGAGGTGGTGGGGACCGGGTAAGGGGCTGGCGAGGGAAGTGATCCCAGCAGTCAGCGGGGACCCTGGTAAAGGTAGTGCTGGCAGCAGGTCTGGGAGGTATCAGGGCATGTCCGGGCCATTCCCCGCCCCCAGCCATCCTCTGGCTTCTTCTGGGGCCACCTTGGAGGTTACAGCACATGCATCTTTAATTTTTTCAATTAACAACAATATAGAACAAATGGAGTGGAGTTTTAATTATTCATAATTCATTTAGGAATAAAATCTTTGTAAACTAAAGGAAGGGAAGGGCCATATTACCTTTTTCCTTAAGCCAAAAAAAAAAAAAAATGTAGAGCAATGAAAGGGACGGAAAATGGACTCACAAAGCTGATTTTGCTGCATCTTCCCCCATGGTTTGTGCACTGAGAAATGAAGGCTGGTAGGTGATGGGGAGATTACCTGCTGTGCTGGTGGTCAGAGGATCGCCTTTACCCTGTCCTGGGAGGCCAGTCATGTACTGTGTGACATTGTTTATCACTGTCCCTTTCTGGGTCCACATGAGCCATTCCTTTCAAGAGCCCTGAAATGATCTGGACCATCACTAAAGTCATTCTGCATCCTGTGTATTAGCAAGCGTGGCCAGGATGTCTCTTTATACCTGGATCCCAAGGTCTCCTGTCTACCTGGAAGCTTTCTAGGAGGTGTGTGTCCCTTCATGTGTATATGTATATATGCATAGCACACAATAACAAACCAACCAACAAACAAAAACAGTCAATACTCTTAGACTTGGAAGTACAACTAGGACTTCATTGAGGTCTATTTTATAGTTTAAGAGTCTAGGTTCAAAGAAGGGGCAGCCAGGATGAATACAGGAGTTGGAAGTAGCTGTTCCTGAAGTCATCTTTGGCAGATAGGGTTTAATAATGTTAGGGGGCGACTCTCTTGAGTCCGTGCCTACACACTTTGGTATGTCTTATTTTCTGTGGATTTCTCTTAGAAACGCCCATACCCATGCTCTCAGTTATGTGTCTTTTCATTCTGACTGTTTCTTTTTCTTTCTTTGTGCTTAAGCTTACATTAGAACATCGTCATTAAACACCAATCCTGGGGCACGAGGAGATGGTTTTGTGATTAAGCATGTGGATCAGAGTTTGGATCTGCAGAAACCTGTGGAAATGCAGGTGGGTGTGGTGGCCCCCAATGCCAGCTTCAGAAGGCAGAGATAGGAAGTCTTCTGAGAAAGATGGATAGCAAGACTAGCCATATCTGCCACCCCTGGCTCCTTTTTGTTTGTTTGTTTTGTTTTCCAAGACAGGGTTTTTCTGTGTAGCTTTGGTACCTGTCCTGGATCTCACTCTGTAGACCACGCTGGCCTCGAACTCACAGAGATCCACCTGGCTCTGCCTCCCGAGTGCTGAAATTAAAAGCGTGCGCCGCCGCCGCCGCCGCTGCCGCCACCACCACCACCCAGCCACCCTGGTGTTTTATTGAGAGACATTTCCTTATTGAATAAGGTAGAAGAGTAATTGAAGATGGTTCCAGACACCAACCTTAGATATCCACATGCACATGCACATGCACAGACATACAAAAACACATGTGTGTGAGTACAACACCACACACACACACACACACACACACACACACACACACACACACACACACACTGGAAAAAGAAAAAAAAACCCTGCTTTATGAAAAAAGCAAGGAGAAGAAAGGAGGGGGTTATAGCTGAGGTACCTGTAGGGTTACAATGGTGGGTGAGAATGAGACTGGACCCTAAGAGTGGAGAAGTGAGTCCATAGCAGTGGGTGTGTCTCTAGGTGAGGATCTTGATTCCATTTTTTTTTCTGCAGGCTTCCTTGCCATGTGCCTTAGTTACTTTCCTATTGCTGTGACAAAACACCGTGACCAAGGCAATTTATATAAAAGAAAGCATTTATTTGGGTATCATGGTTCCAGAGAATGAGTCAATGGTCATCATGGCAGGCAGGGGGCATGGTAGCAGACAAGCAGGCATGGTGTTGGGGCCGTAGCTGAGAGCTTACACCTACTCGATCCATAAGCATGAGAGGCAGAGAGAGAAGGCTGGGGAGAGAACACTAACGGGGAATGGTGTGGACTTTTGAAACCTCAAAGCCCACCTCCAGTGACATATCCCCTCTAATAAGCCACACCTCTTAATCCTTCTCAAAGAGTTTTACCAACTGGGGACAAATCATTCAGATATATAACCCTATGGGGGGGCCATTCTTGTTTAAACGGACAGATTCGTACCTTCATGTTGGCTCAACAGTGCTCTTGGGTAGGCTCTTGAATCTTTCAAACAGCCAAGCATCTCTTTAAGTATCTGTGTTGAGGTGTGGCTTCTCTGATTGATGTCTGTAATTACTCTTGATACTTTTCCAGGGTTGAATGACAGCATTAATGTAGGCAGTCCGGGCCTTCTGTGTCTTGATAGGAAGGGACCTGGAGCATGACTGCAGGAAGAGGACATGCATTTGAGGTCTATTATCTTCTGTTGGGATAGGGAAGGAACTTCAGGGGTTCCTATAGCTACCTGGGTGGGATTCAAGGGCCAGTGGGGATGCCAAGATGGCCGCTGTTATAATTGACATTGACAGGGGAGATGGGATGTCTGCCAAGAGGGACAAAGGGAAGCATTCTTGGCAACTAGAGAATTTTGGTGACTCTTGTCATGGCTACAACCATCAGTCAATGAAACTATCTGCAGGTGGTCAAAAACAGGGAGACCTTCCCACCAACACAGATGACAGCTTTCTGAGGGGGTACATGCCATCTTTGCCATATCCCCCTCCTCAGTTTCTGTTCCTGGAGATACTGACTGGAAGAGTGAAAGGCCTGTGCTTTTTCTTCTCAGGGGACATCAGGTGTATCTGTTGTTGGTTATAATCGGATGAGGACCTGTGGGATGGACCAGACTACCTGTAAGTGAGAATGATCAGAAAGCAAATAGATCCACTCAAGATATTGCTAAGGAACAGGGAGCAGGTTTGATAGAACAGGGATAAAGGCAGTAGTTGGGGAAAAAAATCAAGCGTATTTGTGATTATACAACACAGGATAAAGACTGATTAGCAGGCTGCAAGAGCCAGCAAAAAATGGCCTGAGAGAGCCACACCAGTTGTTCACCACGGGAATCGGTTCTGATTGGTCGGCACTGGGTCAGTTGTTAAATATTCTGAGAGTCACCTCTGTAGACAGGTATAATCACAGTGGCAGGAACACAGTCACCAGGATGGTTAAAATGGAAGTGACCGCAAGTATAATCAAACAATCATAATTTCAGGACCAGGCGGCAGCAATTATGCAAAGACAAGCTCCAGACCTGGGAGTTCAGGGGCAGGATCACAGAAACAGTCAGGCTCAGACAGCTGGAAGCTCAGAGCATAGGCAATGTCATGGGTTCTGGAGGCAAAGCACCCGGCCAGGGGCAGGTGTGCACCAGGACTGGTCTCACCGCTGTGAGGAAAAGTACGGACAAAGCCTCAGATGGACATAGGCAGCAGCCAATCTCATACACAGGAATGCCATCTCCCTCAGCTTTCCTGCCTGATGCTCTTTGAAGAAGGTACTTCTGAGGGATGAAGCTCAGTGCTGGGGAATACTAATGGAAACCAGTACGTTAAGGTCTTCTTGGCTTGCCCTGAGGATCTGTGACCCAATTTGCCCCATCAAGTATGAAACTAGAGATGGTAGAGACTCCCATTTGGGGTTTATAAGACATGCTAGAGCAGTGATTCTCAACCTGTGGGTTGAGACCCCTTTGAGGGTCAAAGGGCCTTTTCATAGGGGTCACCTGAGACCATCAGGAAACACAGATATTTGAGTTATGATTCATAACAGTAGCAATATTACAGTTATAAAGTAGCAATGAAAATAATTTTATAGTTGGGGCGGGGGGTGGGGGAGGTGGTTTCCACAACATGAGGAACCATATGAAAGGGTCACAGCATTTGGAAGGTTGAGAACCACTGCTCTAGAGAGCCAGGAGGCTTGAGGTGAGATCTGGGTGGGATTTCTCACAGGTGGTGTCTATACTTTTTCACAGTGTACCACTCTTAGTGAATGGGTAATGAAGCTTCCATGATCAAGGAGCTCATCCAGACAGGCTGCTTTTCTGGCTTCCCTCAGCCTGAGACCAAGCCCTGAGTGACGTCAGGAGTCATGGCAGCTGCAGGTTTGCCAACGGCAAGTGGGTGAAGAAGTGTTTTCCATGATGGTGCCGATAAGACTTTCAGAGAAAGCTTTGATGAGTAAGAACCAGCAATGGCCACCCAACAGTAAGTCAGAATAGCGCAGACAATAGTGATGTCCTGGTTTTGTTGCAGATTTCCTAAGACATCAGTCTGGTTTGATCTAGTGAAAACTCCCTACTTCAGGGGCCACAGAGATGGTTCAACAGTTAAAAGCCTTTGCTGCTCTTCAGAGGATGGGGGTTTGGATTTCAGCATTCGTGGGTCAACTCATACCCATCTATAACTCCAATTTGAGGGTCCCAATGCTGGGGTGATATATTGTGTACCCCAATAAAGCCTACCTGGGGATCACAGGACAGAGTCAGCCACTATGCAGTGGTGGCACACACCTTTAATCCTATCACTTGGGAGGTAGAGATCAGTCTGGATCTCTGTAAGTTCAGGGCCACATTGGGCTACATGAGAAAAACAGAACCAGGCAGTGGTGACAGATGACTTTAATCCTAGGAAGTAATATGGCAGGACACAAAAAAGTATATAAGGTGTGAGGAAACAGGAACTTGCTCTCTTGGGACTGAGAATTTCATAGAGGTAAGAACTAGTGGCTGGCTGTTCTGCTTCTCTGACATTTCAGCTTTCACCCCAATATCTGGCTCTGTTTTTTTTTTTTTAATTACAAGACCTTTTAAGATTTGTGTTACACAGTGCCCTCATTTGCTCTTCATAGACACAAGGCATGCACATGGTTCACGTGTACACATGAAGGCAAACATACATATAAAATAAAAATAAGCTTATTGTCTAGGGTACCCTGGCGCTGTTTTCATCTGGCCAACTCTGGATTTTACCACTTGACCCAGAGGCCATGCTCTGTTGCTTGCTGAAAGGCTCCACGTCTTCACCATTTATCCTTAGATCATCAAGGAGCTTTGCATTTGGCTATGATCTGTCCACTTTGGTCATGGTCATCCCTGCTGGTTGGTTGATATCAAAAGGTGGCTACGCTGGAGGGCTCTGTGCTCATGATGAATGCCTGCACACTAGAAATCTATCAGTGGGGGTCTAAGCCTACACAGTGTTTCTTCCTTTGGCAAACAAATACACCATGAATATCTTAGGTTGCACGACATACTTTAGGTCTTCTCTCTTAACCATTTTACTTCCAGTACTATCTGGGCTTATGCCTTCTAGGGTCATCAGAGGACATGCGACTCTGTTTCACAGGACTTCCATTATGCTCACATGGCCATGACTCAAATAACTTTTATAAGGAAATGGTGGGAGCTCCTGCCTTCCTGGTACACTGGCCAGATCCTTGTTTTATTATGGATTCCAAGAGGATCTTCCTTCTAACTCCAAATTGGTCCTAAAGGTCATTATGCTCTTTGAGGTCAGAGTTATTCTAGGTAACCGGAGAAACATTTATCCAGGGCGTGTTCTGAATACTGGTGAGCTCAAGTATGTGCTGGAGATGAGATATACCACTGAAAGTGTGCCTGGGCTCTGTGGGGCCTTTTCCAGATATTCAAGGTTCTGCTGTTTAGTTATTTTTCTTGATGCTGTCACCAAATCCCTGAGAAGAGCATCTTAAGGAACGAAAGGCTTATTTTCACCTTTAGTGTAAGACACTGTCTTGGTGAGGAAGGCCTGGTGGCAGATGTGTGAGGCATCTGGTCTTGTGTCGACAGTCAGGGTCTGACACGGTGGCTCACTTTCTCTGCTAAGGCTCCCCCTTCGTAAGCATCCACCACTTTCCAGAAACAGTGCTTCCAGCTAAGGATGGGAAGTCTTCAGACACATGAGACTGTGGGGGTGCATTTCACATTCAAACCACACCTTCCTAGACAGAAGAAAGCCTTTGTTTGAGGATGAGGTCACCCAAGTCACCGAACTATGCCTGAGCACCAGTGGCGTGCCTGGGCTGTGAGCAGCATCTTGAATAGCTCTGAGTTGCAGAACTCAATGCACCCCGACTGCCTGTCTTCCATTAGAGAACCCAAAAGTCCTGGGTTTTCTGATCTCCATCATTAGCTCCCCCATGTCCCTGAATCTGGCATAGAATGATATGGCAGACAAGGGAGAAACTCAGTGATGCTCTGAGGTCATGCTTTTCATCCAAATTTCTTGTTATCTTGATCTTCTTTTCCTCTCGGTTCCCAAGACGCTCCCTTGAGAGCTGCCTCAGACTAGGCAATGTTATTTATTATATTGATCACCCATAACATCCCCCCAAGGCTCAATGTAGAGGGAAGTGACTGGTCCTAATGGCCCAATTAGCTTTATTATCTTCTGGCTCCTGATGTAATGTTTGTGTCTCAGCCTCTGCAGCAACGGGGACAAGCCAGGATGGGAAATCTGTGAGTCAAGGTTGTGAGTCTTGCTGAGTTACTAGCACTCCAAGTGACCTTGGATAATATTCTCTTTCCTTTTCAAGGCAATATTTTAATTATAAAAATATAAAAAGCATCGATTGGGTCTGAGACAGTACACTAAATACTTTAGTGGGTTATCTTGTTGAAATCTCCCAGCAAACCTACAAAGTAGCTATTGTTTTTAGATGTATTTATTTCATTTTGTGGGTATGAGTGTTTTGCCTGTGTGTGTGTGTATATGCATCATGTATGTGCCTGGTACCTGCACAGCTCAGAAGAGGGCATCAGATCCTCTGGACCTGAAGCTACAGATTGTTGTGAGCCATCATATAGGGGCTGGCAACAGAACCAGGACCCTTGAAGGAGAAACAAGTACTTTTGATGGCTGAACCATCTCCTACATCCCTACCCACCATAAGTACTATTTTCAAGGCATCTTATAGGCTCAGGGAGAGTAAGTGACATGGCCAATGTCTTGTAGTTCTAGGTGTTAGTCTGGGTTTGAACTTCAGGTACATGAATTTAGAGTCAGCAGTTGGAAACTTTCCATTCCCTTGCATCTTCAGCTGCCTTATAGGACAGTGGCTCTCAGACTTCCTTATGCTGCCATACTTTTATACAATTCCTCATGCTGTGGTGACCCCCAACCATAAAATCATTTCCATTGCTACTTCTTAACTGTAGTTTTGCTACTGTTGTGAATCATAATGTAAATATCTATTTTCTAATGGTCTTAGGTGACCCCTGTGGAAGGGTTTGTTCAACTCCAAAGGGGCTGTGACCCACAGGTTGAGAACCACTGTTCTAGGCGTACAGCTAACCAGGTAAGGAAGACTGGCGTTTGCTATCCATTGTGATGCCATCCCAGCCGCTCCTATGCCTTGTACCAGGACATGTAAGTATTGCTGTAGCCTTCCAGTCTTGGGTCCTGAGCGTACATGACTTTACAACATGGTTCCTTTGAATTCAGACCTGTGTACTTATATTTATTTATATTCCTCGATAGACAAAATATTTACATATATGGATACTTATGTATATATTTATCTTATGTATTTTATAAGGCTGGTTTCCCCTCACCACGCAGCTCATTTTCTCACTTTTTTTGATTTCAACTGACCCTGCAGGAAGAATCACCTGTACCTGCCCTCAGAGAGCCTGGATAGAGATGAGATTAGATTCTTTTTGTAGTGGGGGACCACATCAGATATCTTAAAAAGGGATTTATTTATTTTACAATATTTTAAAATTTTATTTTATTTAATTAGCTTTTAAAAATTTACTTTACATACTGACCATAGTTTCCCCTCCTTTCTCTCCTCCCATTCCCCCCAACTCCCATCTATTCCCTCCCCATCCAGTCCTTCTCTGTCTCCATTCAGAAAGGGCAGGCCTCCCCTGGACTTGAACAAAGCATAGTATATCAAGTTGAGATAGGACCAAGCTCCTCCCACTGGATAAAGGCTGGGCAAGGTAATCCAGCATGGGCAACAGGTTCCCCAAAGCCAGCTAAGCACCAGGGGGCGGCCCTGACCTCACTGCTAGGAGCCTTACAAAGAGACCAAGCTACACAACTGTCACTCACACACTGAGGGCCTAAGTCGGTCCCATGCAGTTAGGATCTGTAACTGTTGGTGCAGAGTCCATGTGCTCCCATGAGCTCAGATCAACTGTCTCTGTGGGTTCCTCCGTCATGACTGGGATTTATTTATTTTTATTTTATGTGTGTAGCTGTTTTGTTTGAATGTATGTCTGTGCACCATGTGTGGGCCTGGTGTCTGAAAAAGCCAGAAGAGTGCTTCAGATTGCTCCATAACCAGAGTTACACATGATGGTGGGGTGCTGTGTGGGCACAGGGAACCATACCCTGGCCCTTTGCAAGAGCAGCCCATATTCTTAACTTAAGCCATCTCTCTAGTGTCCCATATGATTCTTTGAAGCACAATCATGATCTAATGACATGGGTAATTGTGGAAGATCACTCTAGAGGCCCTGAGGAAGAAGGCAGGAACAGGGAGCGTGATGGGGGAGGGGGAAGAGGCAGGGGGATGTAGTTTCCTTTTGGACAAAGGACCACAACATGAGGCATCTTGCAGTACAGACTTTTTGCCTGTTATGTTCTCAGCCCCATGAGAACAGTGGTCGAAAGTTTCACTCTGTTTGGGATCCTGCTGTTTTTATTTCTGGTTGTTGACCTCCTGACCCGTCCCTGGCCCCTTTAGCCCACAACTTTCCCATTCCATTTGATGGCTTAAACATGAGAAGCCCAATCCAAGTGTATTAAGTTTCAGTCCAGCTGGAGCTTGTGGGGTTCTAGGGCACTGTGTTTACTCTTTGATTTATGGTACCCTCGGCTCACTCTCTCTTGCATTCAAGAGGCACCTGGATCCACGGAAGGGTGACTTCTCAAATCGGAAGAGTCAGGAGCGCCTCTGATGATGGGTGGCCCCTCTGACAGGGCCGGATCTGGAGCTCCAGGCTCTCAGGAGAGCACACAGGCGCTTTATCCCGGGGTCCCTAGAGGCTAGCGGGGGCGGGTGACACCAAGCGCTGCCAGGTGCACTCTAATGATTGTTTTCACTGAAGAATTTTGGACACCATGCTATACAATTTTCATCCTTTTTGCAAAATGGATGATAATTTGGGTCTGTCTTGACTGCCGGCTTTGCATTGCTAATATCGGTGGGAGGAGGGTTTTGCCTAAGTTCTTTTAAAATATGAGAATTTCGGTCCAAAATATGTGAATTTTTAATTGCGATCTTGGCAGCCCCGGCGTGGGTTTTGTGTGAGCATCTGTCCCTTCCTCCTTCCCCCCTGCAGCCTCTACCTTGCCTCTCTTTCCCTTTCTAGCCTTTCCCTGGGCTGGGATGCTCCCCCCTCTTTCCTCATTCCCTACATGGAGCTTCCCTCAGCAGCGGGGACCCAGCTCTGCTTTCTGCCCCAGGGTGGGGTCAGCAGCTGTGCATTACCAGGGTTTCTATTACAAATGCTATTTTCCAGGGGCTTCTAACCAAGTCATACACATTTGTTTGGGCTTGGAACCCAGCCTTCTGGGCAAGGTCTCAGACTGCACAGCCTCCGTGGTTCTGTGCAAAATCTCATTACCGTCACTCCGGCCGTTTTCCTGGTTGAGAAACTAGACAGCGGCCGCTTTTACATGCTGTTTATTCCTCGTGTTTGCATGACAGGGGTGGCAACTGTTAAAGAAACGCTCTCCTCCACTCTGCCCACCCCAGCAGTGATCAAATACCGCATGAGCTGGGGTCGCCGGGAAGCCTCAAAAATATACCTTATTTCCCAAGCTCCTTAGCTTTACACAGCAACATGGTCTGACATTTAAAATTAATCTATGTGGTAAAGTTATTAGCGTTCGAATGTTAGCACTGGAATATCCACAGTGACCTCTCCTCCCGGGCTGGTGTGTGTTTGATGAGGATTCCCAGGCTGTGTCAGGGCTGAAAGCAATGCAGCCACACACGCTTTTTATTAATTCTAGCACTGGGCCTCACCTTGGGAGATCTCCAAGTGCTCCATAGGGGAGCTCTGATTTCTCCAGGCAATAGCTGGAGGAGCCACAAGCCAGCTCTTGCAAATGCCAAATAGGCTTCTTCTGCCCAGACAGACAATGAAGACCCAGAGAGAAGCCAATGGGATGTTTAACAGCTGCTGAGAGCCATTGTTCCTAGGGCTAAAGCGAGCACCTCACTGACCATGGTTGTCAGGCATAACCTTGTACCCACACGTTTATGGGTGTCTGTGCTATTTCATGTCATGCCCATGGCCTTCTCCTAGCCAGTATCTGTCTAACCTAGGGGGTCAGAGAGGAAGGACCGATCCATCCGACCATGCCTGTCCTCATGATGGTGTATAGGACATACATGTTAGTTTCTAGGGGGGACTATGGATGGACTCGTGAGAGAGACGGAAGGGAAGCATGCTTACTAACAACTTCAGTAGGTAAAACTTGAAGCAGGAAAGACAAGTCATCAAGTAGAACACCACAAATAGAACAGAAGATTGCGGGGATATGGAGGAAACAGCAGGCTGTGATTTAGGTGGAGCAGTGCTCTCTGAAGAGAAGAGTTATAGAGTGGAAGTAGAGAGTTCTGCAAAACCAACCAACCAACCAACCAAACAAACAAACAACTAAACAACCAACCAACCAACCAACCACCCAACCAACCACCCAACCAAACAACCAGCCAACCAACCAACCAACCAACCAACCAACCACCCACCCACCCAACCAACCAACCAATCAACCAACCAACCAACCAAACAAACAAACAAACAAACAAACAAACAAACAGAAACAATTCACAGGGGCCTAGACTGTCAGTTCACAGTGGAGAATCCAGGTGGAGGGTCTTTTGAGGCATTGTTTGCAAGCAGATGTCATGATCACAGGTCCAGAGGGTTAATGTGACTTCTGATTGGAGGATTATGGAGGAGAGGACTAGGAACCGGTTATTCCCAAGTATGACTTCTTGCTTGCTTCTGTTTAGGCATTGAGAAACTCAGCCACCTAGCTGACCTGCTGCCTTTGACATTCAAAGTCCTTGGCCATTCTCACCTGCCTGCCCTAATATATTAGACTTCCCTAGGATTCACCTTCTGATAAATACTCACCTTGCTCTATGGTAACACCTTCTCTGTGGTGACATCACCCACACTCCCACTCCCACCTGCTCTCCTGAACACCTGGCATGAGCACCTTACCTCCTACCTATGCCATCCCCTGAGTGTGAGTCTGTGTGTGTACACGTCTCACCTTCCTGAAACACCTCAAGAATGTAGAGCCTACACCCATGAGTCCACTTGGAAGGCTTAGTGATTAATTTCATGACAAATCCAGCTGCAGTCTGAGGTGTCTCATGTCTTGGCTCCTCTTCTGATCTCTCCAGCTTGCTGAGTCTCCATCTTCTTGTCGATACGTCTTGTAGTTCTGTTCCCCATCCCTGTCTTCTTAATTCGCCATCTCTCCCTTTTCTGTTAGCTTAAAAGAAATTCTGCTTGCAGAAATCATTAGGTCCAGAGAAGACATTGGTGTCAGCTCTCCCCAGAAGCTGTTCCCTCCTTTGATCTTCATGGCCATCAGTCACTTTGCTTTGACTGGTTACAGGTGAGCCTAGGCTCTTATAAACGAGCCCTGTCCTCCGGCCCGCCTCATTGCTACAAGGGATGTGCTGGTTCAGGCTCTAGGACAGTGAAACAGTTTGAGCACCAGCTTATTCCACAAATGAAAAGAGTGGGTTTTATTCTAAGCCACATCCCCTTCTCATCATGACTCTGTGAGGGGGAAACCCTCAAAGAAATTGCCTGTCCTCCAAGTGGTTCACAGAATGAGTTTGCTCTGGGTTTTGAGATTTTCAAGAACCAATA
Source organism: Peromyscus maniculatus bairdii (assembly GCF_049852395.1). Lineage (NCBI taxonomy): Eukaryota > Metazoa > Chordata > Mammalia > Rodentia > Cricetidae > Peromyscus > Peromyscus maniculatus. The sequence goes on from NC_134873.1 coordinate 20,678,941, forward strand.
ACACAAAGCATGTAGAAATACAGAAACTCAGATGGGCCTGTGAAACAACTGTTCCAAGCCAAAGCTAAAGAGCTGGAGTGGTCCAGGGTTTCTGTGTCTTGGGTGTGAACCAACTAGGTAAGGAGAAGACTTGGTCCTGAGGCTGTGGAAGGCTTCCAGTCTTTCTTGTTATATCTACTTCCTGGCTCTGCCAGAGGATCATGAGTTGTTTTTCAGATTCCAGAGGCCCAGGGAATGCTTGCTCACCTTGGTGGCACTGTTAGCTCCTAGTACATGCAGAATGATGAGGGCAGAGAGAGGACCAGCTTGGCCTCACTCTACACCCCTCTCAGGACATGCAGAGAGCTAGGTAGTGGTCCCCGATAAACTGCCACTCTTCATGTGTCTAATCCTCTTTGCTCTCTCAGGGTTTCTTGGAGAACAGGAATGATGTCTTTGCCATCCTTATCTAAGCCCAAAGTGGGGAGGGGAAGCTCTCTCAGCAGGCTCCATAAATACCCTTCATCTTCTCCCATCTTCCCTTTCCCTTCCCCACTCCTATCTACATAAACACACACTGGCTATGGAATGAATATAATTTACCTGTTTGAAAATGAGAGTTCTGGGAGAAATCGAAGGTATGTGCTTTTTCGGGTGGTGATTCTATATTGTGTGTGTGTGTGCGCGCGCGCGCGCGCGCGCGCGCGCGCACACACACGTGCGCGTGCGCGTGTGTGATAGAGTAGAAAAGAGATGCCTTAGGGACAAATTCAATGGCCACATGTCAAGGGACAAATCTGGATGGACAATACAGACTTCTCACTATCTGCTTTGTCTTTGACCTTCAGACCCTGTCTACCATTCTCTTGGCCACAAGCCTCAGGTTGTGATTAATTTAGGAGAGATGGCTGCCAACTTTTTTTTTAATTAACACATTCTGCCTTTGTTCAGTGGTAGGCTTCAGGTAGGCTACCGTGCCATGCCCAGCCTGGACTTCTTTGTGTCTCTCCCCTAAGATATTGCCCGTGATCACAAGTGTTTCCTGGAAGGGGTGGGCTTCCCTCTTGGGGTAGGGATATGGGATGCCACTGACCTCCCCTTTCTCCTGCAGCTGTGAGCTGTGTAAATGGCAAGGCCTCCCTTGCCCAAAGGAAAAAAAAACCCACACACACAAGCAAACAAACAGACAACAAAGAGCTCCGATGTGAAGTTCTCATCTATTTTCATGTTGTTCTGGAAAACGTTCAATAAAAATGGCTTTAAGGTTTTAATACTTGAAACATGAAGACACCCTCCCCCTCCCCAAGAAGAAAAGGGTTTATTGAGTATATGCAAGGGGAGGAGAGCTGGGAAAGAGCAACAGTATTGCCATCATGGTTTCTCTTATAGTTCTGTGACTGAGCCGTTAAAAATAAAATAAAATAAAATAAAATAAAACAAAAACAAACAACAAAAAAATCATTTTGTGTGATAATGGAAGAGACAGATGTGGAAAGAATATGAGTCGGAGGATGAGGAGGAATGCCGTAAAAGGTTGTCCTATAACGTAACATGAGATGCCTATTACACCCACCAACTCACAGCAGCTTTGGCTCCCCACCCAATATTCCCGCAAGATCAAGGAAAATTAAAAATTTCAGCAGGGATAGGGGAGAGTGTCCAGGATGTCTCACCCCCTGGCTGAGGAGCTCAAGGCCATTGATGTCTGCTGAAGGAGGGGCAGTCACTCTTTTATGCCTCCGTGGATGGCCCTCCACGCACGCTCATAAGGGCAGTGCTAATAGAATTTGATGGGTTATTTTTTTTTTAAAAAAAAAGATGTGAAGTTGGGTGGAAATAGGAGATACGTTGGGGGGAAAGTAGGGGGAGCTGGAGTGAGGGAGTAGGGAATGGGCATGACCAAGATATACTGTACACATGCATGAAATTAAAAAAATTTAAAAAGTCCAACTTATTGCATGAGCTGTATGAGACTCGAGATAGATTTTCCTATGTGGGAACGCACAGAGAGATACGTGCCTAAGACTCTCCGTCTGGTTATCCATCAGTAGGGCTGGCAAAGCCCCGAAGAGAGTAGGTGGGAGAAAGACCCAGTTTTCATTTTGGGTGCCATCACCCATTTAGTTGACTGGCTTAATTTCCAAGTTTTCTTTCAAAATGTGAGCAGCAGCTTTACAGTGCTTATCCATTTATTGTTTCTGTAGAGGCAGAGAGTATAGAGGATTTTGTGAATCTGTGCTTTCCTAGCCAGTCATGGAGATGTGTTAATTAGTTATTTAATATAGCCACAGTTATTTCTCAAGGAAAGAAATCTACAAACATGGCAAGTAATTGCTATTAATCTTAATTATTATAATGACCTCCCTATAAACAATAACTGCCTGGCTACCCTGTCACATGTTTATTTCATTACTGACAAGAGAGATCTTTAAAAAATCTCATGATAAATTAATGCTTTTACCGTTAGCTTCAGTATGCTGGCTGTGGGGAAGAAAAAAAACGATAGCTTGGTTTATAAAACTGTTCAAATAAATCCTTTCTCTCTAGCTCCCATATTCCAGATTTCTCATCTTAACATAATTCCTAATCTTTATTCTCCATCTTTCAAAAGTCCTTTCCCGTTTAAATGGTTTTTGTTCTCTAATTGACCAGAGTGAATGCTTATGTCTGCTTTGCAATGATGCTTCCAAGAATCATCTAACTCTTCAGTGACTGGAATCAATGATACAAATGCCTGTGCTGCTGATGGGTTATTATAACTTTGCTTCAGTCCACAGTATGTCATGCTTAGCCCTGTCTGAGGTAGCTAGAGGAAGTTGTGTTTTATGTAGCATCTCCATTTTGTCTTTCAAGACAACAGAGAGGTTAAGACACTGTCCTTGAAATAGCCAGTAAGTCAGTTGTAGAATCAGGACCAGAATGCATTTAAGTGTGCATGTGTTTATACTGGATCCCCCAACTACCACAGTAACAACCAACTGATAAAGCTGAGTTTACTATTTACTATTTTCACACATCAGTTTGGGTTGTGTCTGAGTTAGGCTTCTATGGGTGTGATAAAACACCATGACCAAAAGCAACTTGGGTGGAGAGGGTTTATTTCATCTTACAGTTCTCGGGTCAGACTCCATCATGAAGGGAAGTCAGGGCAGGAACTCAAGGCAGGAACCTGGAGGCAGGAACTGAAGCCACTAAATGGCTTGTTTCCCATGGCTTGTCCAACCTGCTTCCTTAAATCTCTCAGAACCACCTGCCTGGGGGTGGCACCACCCACAGCTGGCTGGACCCTCCCACACCAATCATCAATCAAGAAAACACCTCATCAGTTTGCATATGGGCCAATATGATGGAAACATTTTCTCATTTGGGTTCCTACTTCCCAGTTGACTCTAGTTTGTATCAAGTTGATTAAAACAACAACAACAACAACAAAACAAACATCAAACTAACAAGGAAATGTTACTTTAATTAATCCATTAATAACACTTAGACTGACTGTTTAATAGCAAGCATTTATTCTTGTAATTCTGACTACTGTACATTCAAGATCAAGGTGCTGAAGGTGTGTGTCTGGGTTTGCAGATGGCTGTCTTGTCTTTGTGTCTTCAAATGGAAGAGGTTAGAGAAAGAAAAAAACTAACTCTCACTGGTCTCTTCACATCAGGGTGCTCATCCTATTCAAGAGGGCTCTACATTCATTATCTACACCACGCTCACACCTCAGATCCCATCACAGTAGTGGTTAGAGGCTCCTGTGACTTTCAATGAGACCCAGACACTCAGTCTGTGGCCTTGTGGTAAGAGAGCACAAGCTTGGCTGAGCAGGCCAGAGCCAAGCAGGGCTATTTACCAAGACTGAAGTTAGCACCATGGCGGACCTCTCAAGGTAGAAGGTCAGTCAGAACTCACAGGAGTGTTGGATCTGATACATTCTGTCTAGAGACAACGAAAAGGCCTTAAAAGACTTAGGGAAGGAGTTCAAAGGGTCTCAGGAGACAAACTGCCACTTGCTGCTTTCTCTTCAAGAATCAAGGGATCTTCCCACAAGTTCCTGGTCTGAACAACTTTTACTCCCCTGGGTAGGAATATCCTGGAAGGTGAAGTCGTTTTAGTGTGAGTCTTGTGTCTGGTTTGATTCTTAGCATGTATGTGTTTCGTTATTTATGCCTTTAGTTATTTTTATTCGTCTTTTGATGTGTGTTGATTTCTGTACTTCCATCACTGCAGGCTGCTGTCTGTTTCATCTTCGCTGTGGGTATAGCAGTGGCTCTTCCCTCCTCCACCCCAGGGCACCTACCTACCCCTCAGAAACAGCAGCAGAGATCTCACCCCCCCCTTCACCTTGAGCCATGAAGTCAAACTTGAGTTTCTTAGAAATATTTCGCATGTAAGTGGAAGTTAGAATCACCCTAGATGAAATTACTTAAGACCCCCATCCCCTGGACTTGAAGAATCCCTTGACGAGGGGGATGTTTAGATTTCTGCTTAATTATTTACAACCTTGGAAACTGCCATTCTCATCTAGGGTACCTGGGGACAACAGAGAGGCAACTGCAGATACTCACAGGCGTGCACTCAGAATACTGAACAGTAGGTAAGATGAACTTGCATGTCAACTCTTTCTGATGAGCGGCATGGGTCGTGGGACATGGCAGAGGAGGAAGCATGTGTTGCAGGAGTGACAGCATCACGACACGTCTGGGCCGAAGGGAGCTAGGTTGCTCGCTACCGAAGAGAACTTTTTTCTTCTTTGCTGGTAACAGAGTAAGTAAATCAACTCTCTCAGGCAGGGACCCAGAGCTACAGGGAACGGTGTGATCATTTGTATGGAATGCGGTCACTTCAAATTGTTCTGGGAAAACGCTACCATTTGAAAATGTGCCACAAATGCTCAAATCTGGGGACAGATACTGCTTCAGATGGTCTGTCAGCGTATTGGTTAGGGTGACGATAGCTCTTGATAGCTGTTACCCAAATGTCAATGGCCCAATATAATAGGTTTATGTCTCACTTATGTAGCTGTCTACTTGGGGTATTTCTGGTTGGCAGATGAAGTCCATCCAAAGGGTGATTTAGGGGGATCAGAATTTTTTTGTCTTTAGACTCCACCATTAGTTAAGACATCTGTCTTCTGTACCCAAGACCCTAGAGGTGAAAACATACACTTAAAAGAATCCCTGGCTTGGGAGTGATACACAGCACTTCCACGAACATTGCTTAGGGAAGAGCGGCAACGTGCCTACATGCAAGAGTGACCATGCCAAAATGCAAGGGAAGGAGCCAGGAAATGCAGCCTAGTGGCTGGCTGCCTCCTACGGACAGCTCCATGCAGTAGCATGAAGTGGTGGACAGCTAGTTGTCGCTACCGCATCATCATGCCCCTGGAGACTCAAGAAGTCTAGACAGATCCTGCCTGCGACACTTTAGATCAGTCCCAACAAGCTCCATTTCACATATCCAGCTCTAAATCCTGGAGTCTGAGCCACCAGGTCTGGGTGTGGTTGATTGTGTCGTAGTGGTCAGAGAACCAGAAGTCATGTATCCTGCTCTCTCCTCTGTCAACCCAGTGAGTGTCAGGGAGCAGAGCCTGTGTTCCTTGTACAACTCCGAGTCTGTTCTCTGAGACAACAGCCTGCTCACTGGCTCTGTAATCTGGAAGGCTCCCCACCCCCTTTCTTTTCTCCCTTTACTGGCATATCTAAGGGACAATGTTCCTTTCTTGCTTGCTTCTTTATGAAGCAAGTTGAGCCAAGAGGATGACTAGTAAGTGACAAGTGTTGAAAGTTTTAATATTCATACTTTTTTAAAAAGAGGCTAGGATTGTAGTTTCTTTGGTAATACAATTTTGTCAAAATCTCAGCAAACTTCTCATCTGCTTGTACTGTGCCGGTGAAGATGGTCATAAGCTCACCCAGAGTTCTTTCCTACACATGATGAAGCCAGTCTAGTTTTTTTGTTTATTTCCCTTCATGCCTCTGACTCTAAGCTTCCTGGGAGCGTTGATCTTGAGGCTGTCTCAAACAGCCTAGGTGGGAAGATAGCATCCTGATTTTGTTCTCTGCTGCAGGGTGGAGTCCCTATGCTTAACTGTGAAGTCCTCATGGACCTGAGTTATGCAAGCATTCTTCTTTCTAATCTCTTCCTCTTTGGGATCTCGCAGTTGGGTGCTGGTTTTAGTTCTTTAGATGCTTTTCCTTACAACTCAGCCATTATATTTCTATTTCTTTGTGAAATACTGCCTTTCCCCAGCCATCACCTTGAGCCATTCACTCTGCAGGCATGTGACCTGCCTTCCCGTGATGGCAGATAACAGTTTTGAATTATTTCCCTTTGGCATAGTGGTGGGTGGCCTCCATCACCTCAACCTGTGATAACTATCACTCAGCTACCGCCCAACTGGGGATGGCAATGCATGCATCTTATTTTTTGCTACTGTGGTATAACAATTATTTTGCTATTCATACTCGTTTCTGCAAAAATCTCCCTGCTCTGTGCCAGTGTGTCTGACTTTGCCAGACTTCAACCATTTCATCTCTGACACTCATTGGGTTGATAGAGGAGAGAGCAAGATACATGGTTTCTGGTTCTCTGGCCATCGAGACACAGTGAACTATACCCAGACCTGGTAGCTCAGATTCCAGGATTTAGAGCTGGATATGTGAAATGAAGCTTGTTGGGAATGATCTAAAGTGTAGGAGGCAGAATGTGTCTATCTAGATTTTGATTCCCCAGGCTCCTGTACCTGAACCCAAGTTTCTGGGCTTTGTTGTGATTTCTCAAATGGTCAGATTATGGGTAATTTTTTCATCTGATCTTAACTGCTTACAAAGTGTGTCATTAATTATGACTACACCTAAGGTATTGCATTTTCAATATAAGCATACACAAAAGCTGTGTATGAGCAGTTCAGGCAGGGCATGGCTAACATTCCATGAGGACCGATTGATTTTAATATTAGTCTTAAAAGCATGTTTATAAGGAGAGAGGCTGCAGTAGCTATTCTCAGAGTGACATCAGCTTGTGCATGATTATATGTCATGTAGCATGCAATGATAGTAAATAAAACTTTTTCTAAATAAATATCTGTGTCCTCAGTCATCAAATACAACTTAACACAAAGCAAAACATCAAAACATAGATATTCTATTATCCAATTTGTATTGTACTTTGGTAAATGCAGTAGGACTACATTCATATGAAAGTCTTCATTGCTTCTATTTTTTAGTTGAGCCAAGAGGATGGCTAGTAAAATCTAGCTTTATGGTTGGATTTCATATACTCTGAAGTCCTATTATAGTTTAACCAGACAAAACTCAAACTCTGCTGTGATGGAATGTTTACTGTTGACCGGAGTCACTCAGACACAATGGGCAAGTCTGTATTACTCAGGAAATGCTACACCCTGTTGTAGCAATGAGTGCCCCTCAGATTTTGGGGATTTAGCCTACAAATGTTCCCTCTTCCCTGAGTTGGGAGGCTCTTAGATCAGCACTATTTTTAGTAGTGACCAAAGCTCCAGACTTCAACTTTCTCATGCTGTCCTGTTTCACACATGACCTCCATACTGGCTGTAGAAGGGGAGAAGGGATGTGGGCAATTATGTTATTTTATTTCTTAGCTACAGATTATGGGTAATTTCCCAACTAACCTCTATAGTATGTCTAAGACTGAAGATCTGCTAGAGTGGTTTCACTTTACCTTTGCATTCACTTTCTAAAGTTTATTAAATTCTAGTTAATAAAAGTGTTACCTCAAGAATTCAAGAAATAATGCACAAGTTTTAAATTGCTTCCTGTTCTGAGTAGAACAATAGTTCACACTGCTCTGCTTCATCCTACCTAAAATGACCATTTTTTTCTGTGTATCCATGCTGTATACATCACTCACTCGTTAGTCACTTCCAAGCTGACTTGGTTATTAGATTAAATCAAGTAACTACTATATTAGTAGCTTGACATTGTATCATAATGCTTGTGTTATGCACCCCACTTCATCTGATCATGTAGGCATTGGGTCATCTCCCATTACAAAGAGAAGGGTAAGTATAGTACAATAAAATATCCTAAAAGATAAAGAGAGACCTCATTCTTATAAGCTCTATTATAGTATATTGTTATAGTTATCTTTTGTTATCAGTTATTAATGTGCTTATGTTATATATTGACTCTTATAAGAAGTCTATACATATTACATGTATTATAAGAAGTCTACATATAATAATCTACATATAATGATATCTATTTCATATATACTATATATGACATAATTTACATTGGGCTTGGTACTATTCTTAGTTTTGGACAACCATCATGTGGTGGGGTTCTTCAAATGTATCCTCCACAGATAAAGGACCTGGAAGTAGTATACTCAACTTTCTGCTTGCAACCCATATTACATGTCTCCAACTTAACTCCAAGGAAGGTTAGTAAATATGTAAGGAGAATTACACCCTGAGGAGTGTTATAAAGGAGGAGGGTAGGTGACTAGAGAGCAGAGCCATCCAGGAGTAGAGTCTGCTGGTTTGGGGACTGATAGGATGTCACTGTGATATGGTAAAAGAATGTCCCAAAGGTTTTGTGTTGAGTTACTTCAGGAAAGCCTGAGAGCCGTTTTTGACCAAGGTGGGAAAGGAGACATATTAACTCTACTCATGCTCCTCCTTCTGCCAGCTTCTCTTTTTCTCCCATCCTGAGAACTTGACCTTGAAAACAACCATACTGCTTTGAGCCTATGGAGAGGCAGCCTCAAAGCCATGGAGAGCAGAGGCTCTGCTGCCTTGTTGAACTTGGCTTTGCGTGTAGCATAGGTAGAGTGAGATTCTCCATGCTGCCTTTGGGTGAACTGGTATCCCTGGACACTATTTCAAGTTCAGTTTCAGTTTTCAGAGGTTTCAGTAAAGTTGTGAGGTCTTCTTACCAGAACTTGTTTTCTCAGTGCAATCTGATGTACTGAAACTCAAAGATTGAAGTACTGAGTGACCATTGACCCATCAATCTGGCCGAGGGTGAGGACTGCCCTGAGGGAGGATATACTGTGGTGGCTGTCCACTTGTGTCTGGCACTCACAAAGCAAGCTGGGTTTTCTACAAGCAGAACTCAGACCTTTATGACCTCTATATGTAGGTCAATGGAGTTTGAGTCTTCTCTTCATGAAGCTTGATGGCACTATCGGATCTCACTATGAATTACTGCTGGGCCTACCTGACCTTATGGCTTGAAGGGTTTGACAGAGCCAGATTTATGGTGCGTGGTCTTGTCACTCACAGCCTTCTTGTACCCCAGGATCACACTCTGTCTTAGAGCAAGCACTAGTTTTTAGATGAAGTGTGATTCCCTAATGAAAGATCATGGACTTTCTCTAGAAGGCCTGGGATCCATGCTATGGCTTTCCCATCGGAACCCATTGCAGACTTCATGTGTTGTTTTTCTGCTTTAACAGGGACTCATGAATCTCCCTCAGCTCCCCGTGTATTAGTGTCAACTTGGGTTGTGTCATAGTCTTGGAGTGTCGGGTTTCCCCCTTTCTTTGGGATAGGCTTTCCCTGCCACTTTTTCTCTTTAACGAGTCACTACTATATAAACATGAAGGTACATGGCCTTCACTCCTCATAGCACAAATTTTCATTCAGTAAAAGGGCTGGGGGTGTGAGAATGAAGTCAGTCAAGTCTAGACGTTGGTCATGGTTTTCTTATTGAGAAAGTTCCATCAGCCGACTACTCATCTACTCTTGTTTTCTTGCCACTGTACACATAACAAAAGTCTTATTCATCTGATATTTTATGCCCAGGAATCCTGAGATCTCATCAGATCTATCCATGATCACTGGGGGAACAAAAAGAAACGACTCTGCTGCAGAAGATTTGAGCTGTTCTTTACTGAGCATGCAGTTATGCATTCTACAGAAGGCTGTTCCGCTTTAACTTAAATGTAGCTGTAATCACCTATGCTGCGGGATGTCCTGTATGCTGTGACTATATGTTGCTATGATTGATTGATAAATAAAACACTGATTGGCCAGTAGCCAGGCAGGAAGGATAGTGTGGGCGGGACAAGGAAAGAGGAGAATGCTGGGTGAAAGAAGGCTGAGGCAGAGAGATGCTGCCAGCCGCCGTGATGAGAAGCAACATGTTAAGATACTGTGGCACCTTATAGATTAATAGAAATGGGTTAATTTAAGATATAAGAACAGCTAGCAAGAAGCCTGAGCCATTAGGCCATACAGTTTGTAAATGATGTAAGTCTCTGTGTGTTTGCTTGTGTCTGAGGGCCGTGGGAGCCGGGAGGGAACGGGATAGCTTCAGCTACACACCTACATTTCCCTTACTCCTTCTTGAAACCCCACTAAAGCAGGAGCAGGTGGGTAAAACAATAAGAATGTTGTGAGAGGAAGGATAGAAATGGAGACAATGGGGCGGGTGAGTGATTACAACAGGCATTTGGAAAACAAAAATGGAGTAGCCTGGCAGCGAATTTACCTAAGCAGGAGAGTTATAATTCTTAAGTGTTTGCAGAGGGTGATATTCGTAAGACGTGGGCTGGTTTATTCTTCTGGAATCAAAATGCCCAAGAGCTGGAAATGAAAGACCACAGGGGTCCGAAAATAGAATCTGGCTGGCAGTCATATATGAAGCTTGAGTACCATCATTCACTCTTCACAGTCATGACACATTGTCTTAGCAGCAGAGGCTACTTACAAATAATGTAAATTCTGTCAAAACAAAATTGAATAACATGTAAACTTAATGGAAGGACAGGAAGAGGGAAAACAAGGAATTGATAGTTTGTGAGCATTTAATCCTTGTTCAGTATAGCCAGAAACAAACATATAAGGTCTAAAATTGGTAAATCAAGATGTTCAAAGGTATACTTCAGAAGAAAGAGGTAAACAAAGGCAGTGGCTGTCTGTGTCTTGAGGACAGGACTGGTGGATGATGGAAGGCATGGAAAGAGAGCGTTGTCTTCCTTTACATGTAAGATTTTTTTTTAGATCATATGGATGCATTATTGAAAATTGTATCAAAATACAAATGAGCACCAGCTGAAGGTAAATATTGCAATCACTTTCCTTCCTGTGATGGAGGCATTCATGCATTTACACATACAAGCATTCATACCAGTCCTGATTACCTGTTTAGTCATTAAACATTTCTTGAGCTCTTCCCTCCTTTTGGGAAATCACTGGACTGGGTGTGGAGGATGGAGTTTGAAGGATTGTGGCTTTCACAAATGTAGAGGGAGAACAGAGAACCTTGGATAATCAATGCTGCAGTAGATATTAAAGAGAGTGGAGTCACTACTTTCTGGAATTTGCTCTTGATGTCATGTAGAGGTGTCAACTTTAATATGAACTTCCATGGTTGGGGGAGCCATTGTTGGCCAGGGATGTTATTGTGAGCCTGTACAACAGAACCTGGGCTGAAAGAGACTCTGGGCATTTTCTGCCTCGGTCTTAGGCCCAAGGGATTAAGATCTCTTATTCTTTCTATACCATGGAAAATGTCCTAGGCAGGGCTGGCAAGACGGCTCAGTGGGTAAGGGTCCTTGCAGCCAAAGCTGAAGAACAGAGTTAATTCCTGAAACCCACAGGGTAGAAGGAGAGAACCAATTCCTACATATTGTCACCTGACAGGCACATGAGCCCTGATTCAAATGCCTGTATACTGCATAAAAATACACATAAAAAAACAGATATTTAGGATAAATGATGGTTTTAGTCCTCAGCACTAAATAGGACATTTCTATGAAAAAATTGGCATTAATGTGGGAAAGGCATGATGAGCTGTAGAGAGGGGGGATAAAATAGGGGCAGGGAAGAGAAGAGAGGGTAGGGAGGGAAAGGAAATATGTGTGGCGTTGTCAAAGAATAATATTAATCAATAAAAAAAATAGAAAAAAATGAAAAGATCCCAGACAGAAGAGAGAGAAGGGAAGGAGCTGAGACGAGGAGGAGGAGGTGATGGTGGGGCCTGGGGAAGGGAAGAGAAGAGGAGAATTGTGGCATACGTAGCTACCACCCTATTTACGAGATTGCTCCTGAGGAAACAACTGAGGGTTTTGTGTAGGTATTTTGTTTTCCCCAAATACTGCAGAGGCCTTTCTTCATCTTTCTTTTTCCTGTTGATGGAAATGTTGTTGTTTTTACATTATGTATATAGCCGTTCTGGTGTCCTCTTGACAAGTCTATCACATTTCTGACAGGTGCTTTTTTTTTTCCTCCCCTGGGAAAAATCCGAGTGGGTGGTGACAGACTTCTGAGGTGTTCTGCCAAGACTGTGCCCCAGCACAAAGCCTCTCTGGGTCACGGGGCAATGGCAGAGGAACCAGCGTTGGCTTTGGGGGGAACTCGACAGTGGACACTGGGTTCCTACATTTTTTCACTCCCCCCCTTCCCTGTCTTATTCTCCTTCTACCTATTTGATTCCCCCTCCCTACTGGGTTTCCCTCCTCATCAAAGAGGGGTTGGGGAATACAAGGCTTCTTTGGAGCTCAGGGTGGTCAATACCACTACCAGCCTCTCAGCAGAAACCAGCGTTTGATTCCGTGAAGTTAAAGGAGTAAGCGCGGGCTCTCTTTGACAGCGTCTGGTGGGTTGGGGACAATGGATGCCCGCCAAGGACATTGGTGCTCTCTGAAGGGCACAGCCATGGAGATGGAGCCTCTGATGAATGGCTCGATACTCCTAGTAGCTTTGGGCTCTGGTTCCCCTTATTTTCTGCGGACTGAGCAAGTGTGAGTGAGACCTGGGTCGGGTGTGGGGAGTGGGTCTTCAGACAGAACTCTCCTCCTACCTGTCCGTGCCCTTGGAATGCTCCAGGGCTCTAACCAACCTGCCCTGACTCAACTGATCCCCTTCGTATTTGAGTTCTCATGAAAACCCGCACACTCTTCTGTGAGACGTTGTTGTGAACAGTGGCAGCGACCACTGATGATGAAGGACTTACTCCGTACCAATCCTCTCCTCCACGCACTACTGATTGCTTGTGGTGCTAGGGAAAGGTGAGAGCTTCCTGTGGCTCACAGAGGTCAAGCACTTGGCTTTCCATCCGAGTCCTCTGCATCGCTTGAGGCAGGCACAGACTGTGTCTTATCCACCTCTGTGTACCAGTGCGTGAAGCCACCGGCTTGTAAATGACTGAGGGTGTAAGCGAATGGACTCAAGTCAGGCACTTGCTTTCTCGAGAGGAAAAAAAAAATCATCCAATTTGATTTTCACTGGCTTCTACATCCCGTAGTCTGTGTTCAAAATCCTTCAAGCAGCCCCCTGACCTGTGAGTTGGTCCCTGAGGCCTGGATATAGCTTTCTAAATGCCAGGATGAAATAGATTTGCCAGGTCCCTGGAAGGAGAGGCCATCATCAGCTGGAGAGCAAAGTGTTCAATTCGACCTGGAGGCAACCCAGACCTGGGCTGGTCTATTCTGAATCCATGATAGAAATGTTCCTGTCTGTCCTCGTGATACAGCTCTTATACAGTGGCCATTATGCTACTTGTTGGAGGTGGCACCTAGTGGGATTTAGTTCACTCAAGACATATGCTGTATACCTATCAAGCATGAAGGAGTGTCCTTAGGGCTTTATGGGGCTTGTATTGGAGTCAGTACAGACATGTGACACGGTACTTTCTTCTTCAAGGAGGTAGCATTGGACAGTCACCATGCTCCACGTTTCAAGAAACAGATTAGTAGGTGCATCTCAAAGACCTTTCTCAGACCTCCCCACCCACAGAGTATAACCATTCACTTGACTTTAAATTCACCGAGACATTAGCTTAGCCTGTGAACTTCATGGGTATGACCATACAACGTGTAATCTGTGTTTCATTTTTCAACATGATGGTCATGAGATTCCCTCGGATGGTTGTGGTATATACTTGTACTTACTTATTTACACTGAACTGGAGAACGTCCTGTCATAACAGCACTACTATTGTGTATGTATTGCGATGCACTTATGTACACATTATATTGGGTATTTACATCTAGGAAAGCAATAGCTGGGTCATAAGGCCTATATATGTTAATAACTGTTGCGGGCTCATTTATAGCAGTTTTACAACTAATGATGAGGCAGATTTTACCTCTTCTATGTCTACATCAACATGTGGGACATTTTTCTTTTATGGCAGCCCTTCTTGTGAGTATAGAGTTGTACTGGGAATACTGCTTTCACTGGTATCACAGAGCTATTTGGAGCATTAGATAAATACATAAATATAGACGCTTAGAACCCAAACAGAGTGTAACACCACCAACTTGTTACCGGTCTTGAAATGTCAGTGATGCCCTTGGATGCTACTTCCCTCCAAAGAGCGTTAAACCCACTTGCCGATGCCAGCAGGAACGCTGGTACCCGGGAGCCAGAGTGGTCCAGGACTACAGCTGGAATACTCAGAACTGAGTGACCGAGGAGTTCAGGGTCCCCAGGGCTGAAGGCAGAGTGGAGAGTGCTGCCACAACTGGTTCCCAACAAGCACTTCTTCCCTGGCTTTGTACCCAGCCCAGAGCTGTGCTGGGAAGCGATACAGTCGGAGCATAGTTAGGATTAGGGCTTCCTCCTAACATGATGCTCCAAACTCGGGCCTGCATGGAACGTGAGGAGCTGGAGACGGTCTACGGGCATCGTGTAACCTAACACATCTCTCTTGCTGTGAAAGGCTGGAGGTTGGGAAAGGGCACCTACTTTTCAAGAAGGTCGTTCGTGGGAACTGAGGTCTGTTTTCCAAGGCCTCTTCTTCTGCAGATTTCAAAGGTATCCTACCTCTACTCCTACATTCAACGACACATGTGACCTGCGCCTAGGCTGGTCTGCGTTGCCTCTAGCTTCATCATATTCATGTCGGTATCTGTGTTCTCACCACTTGTGCCTACACTCAGGCCAGCGTGGCCTTGAACCTGTGACTCTTGAGACATCCCCACTGCATGGGGAGTTCCTCCCAGGAGAACCCGGATATGTTAGTTTGCTATAGGGCCCCCATAGAAAGCACTATAAATACAGGGTGGTTTAAATTACAGAAATTAATTTTCTTACTCTCTTGGAGGCTAAGAAGTCTAGAATAAAAATATTGGCAGGGTTGTTTGCCTCTGAGATTTTCTTCTTGGTTTGCAGATGGTCACCTTTCTGTTCCCTCACACAGGCTCCCCTCCGCTCATGTCTGTCCTCATCTCCCCTTCTTAGGAAGACAGTAGTCACACGGGATTAGAGCCCACCCTGTGATCTCAGTTTTCAAGGGCCCTCATCTTCAATAGGACCACATTCTATGTGGTGAGGGCTAGGACTTCACTGTATGGATGTTTTAGGAGAGGGACAATGTAAGTCCCTTCCAGGGACCATATATTTTCGATGTTTTAGGGGAGGGACAATGTAAGCCCCTTCCAGGGACCATATATTTTCTCTGCAGGTGTCACATCTTCTGGAGCATGATTTTTGTCTGGATTTCTTGCACTTGTTTGTGCTTCCCCCCTCCTCCCCCCCAGCCGTAACACACTTCCTTTAATCTTCTCTGCCTTTCTACTGCCTGCCAGCTCCATCCCCACCCGCACGGAGCCTTCTGTCTTCCGAACTCATGCTTGTCCAACGCCTAACATGCTTCCCGTCTGTTCCACTTGGTTGAACGCTTAATCCCAGTTCGCTTGTGAACTTCCCTGCCGTTTTATCCAGTGTATTGTGTCTCCTCCACTTGACTGTGTGCCTCTCGTGGCCAGAGTTCCCATTTTCATCCTTTTTACATCTACTTAGTGTTGGGCACGAGGCTAGTAATAAATAATATTGTTGATTGATTAGAAACTGACTTACAAGGGGCCCTGGGAGGCGCTCCTTAAATGCCAACCCCAAATCCTTCCTCGGTGGGAGGGGAGGGTGCTGTAATTCCCGAACACTTGAAGGGAGCCTCTGGCACAGGTATTTTTACTTTAAGAGGCAATGAATTCAGGGACCTGGGAAAGGTTTAAACATGAGTCTTAAATTATTTGCTCAGCTTTGATTTTTATTTTACAAGATGCCAGGGCAGTGCTGGGAGCTATTTGCAGAAGGGGTGCGTGAGAGGGATGAAGAGAGACCGCAAGTGGATTTACCCAGATGTTGCCTCATAGAAAAATATGTGTGCACTGGGCAGGGGCTTCTCCCATTCGGAAGCATGGAGAACTCTGGGTTCTGCCCCCAGGCTGACTGGAGGGAGATTTGATTTCTATTCCTGCTGTGATGTCCCTCTGCTGGTGTGCACGGAGCTAAGCCACTGTCAAGTATGGCCCCTCCGAGGAGGAGGAGAAGTGAAATCAGCTATTTATAGGCTGAAGTCAGACTCGACCCACCTTTTCAGCCTGTAATTTACAGTATATGATGAGAAAATGAACTTCTATTGCCGCAGGAATGCGAAAGGACAGGAGACAGATTTTTTTTTTTTTTTTTTTTTTTAGAAGCCTGGAGTTTGGCTTATGCGCTTATGAAATGTCTGTGAAAAAACGGCCGCTTCGCTTTGCCAGAAGACCAAGTTCCCTGGTCTGCAGTGACTGGTGCCCAAAGTGCCTGTGGCCTACACTCTTGGGGACGGATGACATCTTATTAGATGTGTGGGTAGAAGGCAGAAGAGAGAGGCACAGGAAAGGATGCATGTAGATTCAGGGCTATGGTGAAGACAGTGCTCTGAGTTTATAGAGACGTTCCTGTGATGCCTAAGATCAGCTTTGTTGTGGGGTTTCAAGGGTCATGCATTGCTTTGCATGGACCTTTGACCAAAACATTGGCTTTGGTTTGTACTAAAGCACCTGGCCTTCGTCAGAAATCGTGTACGAAGGTAAGTTTTGGGCCTTCAACAGACTATTTCTGGAGCTATCCAGAGGACACAGAACTTAGAGTACCCACAATTCAGTCACACATTTTGCCAGGCATTTACCGGAGGTAGATACTGAGCAGGCTGTGGAGGTAAATTAGGCATACATAGTTCTTGTCTTGGATTTAGGGTGAGAGAGTCACCACGACAGGACATCTACAGTCTCTGCCATTACACTTTGGACGGCAGTTGCAACTGGGCACCTCCTAAGAAAACCCTTGCCCGCTAAACTTGCAGAGAAGATATGGGTGCGTAGTGTGAGATTCACTTTTGAGGAATATATGGGGGGTGGGGGTAGAGGTTGGGGTGGGGGGTGAGTGGAATGAGAGGAAGAAAAGATGCTTGAAGACTAGACACAGCTAAACACTTGAAGGGAATGTTGGATTCAGGGAGGGAGAAACACACACACACACACAGACAGAGAGAGAGAGAGAGAGAGACAGACAGACAGACAGACAGACAGACAGAAGGATTTCTGAGACACAGGAATATAGAAATCCAAGGCTACAAAAGTCAAATTATCAGAGAGATTTCAGTAGTTTTAGCATAGAAAGATATAAATTTGGTCATTGGCCATTGGTCATTGGGAGGCCCCTTCTTAGGAGTGCTAGGAGGGAAGCAGCTGTGGTTGATGAAGCAGTGGACAGAATAGGGTTAGGGAGATTTCTCTCTGTTCATTAGATCAACTTTTGTGTCACGTTGTCATGCGAATCTTTTATATCGTCACTAATTTCTGTGCTCAGGAATTTCTTAATTATGGAGTGAGCTCCCGGAGATTCCCACGATGAGAGCTGACCTCACAGTTTCACATGGTAATCTCATCTTTGCTTTATGTACTTTGCATTTTATTATCATGTGAGAACAATCTTAGGGTTACAGGACCTTCTTGGGAAATTGTTTCCTTTTTGGTTAGGTAGTGAACATCTTTGCCTCTAAGAATTCTTTCTCCCTAAAATACCATTTTGTTAAGCTTCTTTTGATTGGTTGGCATTTATCTAGCACATCTTTTTTTCTCACCCTTTAACATACAATAACTCTGTTTTAAGGTTGCCGCTTGTAAACATCATATAACCACATTTAGCTTTTCTATTCTGTCTGACAATCTGGATTTTGGTGGCTGAATTTAACCCATTAAATTTTGTGTAATTACTATTATATTTAGATTTATGTTTTCAATTTTCCCTTGCTTCAAATTTCTCCTCTCCTTTCCTATTTTCTATATATATGTATAATATTTATTATTCCTTATGCCTTTTGCTGATTCTAAGTTATCTATTCATTTACCATTTACAAATAGCTACCTTAAAAACCGTTTTATGTAAACTTTGACCAACAACATGAGTCAACCGTCCTGTAATTATCATAAACAAAATAGTTTAGAAAGCCTTAACAGTTCCAATCACATTTCTTTGGCCCAGAACTTACAGTTTCATCTTGATTTGTATGACTCTGAAATTAATCACATTTTTATTATTCCATTGTTATTGTTTAGAATTACACACAGTGAATATCAGAAAATTAGCCTCAATAGAGATCAGAGGCACCTCTCTCAGTAATGAGCAAATTAGAAGATACAGACTTAGATGACATAATTAAAAACTTGACTTAATGAATGTAGAGGAAGTTGGATGACTCCGTTCTGTCACACTTCATCTCCCAGTGCACCTTCCTACTTCCAGCGCTGGTATTCAACAACCTCCCAACGAACAAGTACATATGCATTGGATTTTAAAACCCCAGGCACTCACTGATAATCTTTGTTTTCAAGACAGGGTTTCTCTGTGTAGTTTTGGTGCCTGTTCTGTATCTTGCTCTATAGATCAGGCTGGCCTTGAACTCACAGAAATTTGCCTGGCTCTGCCTTCCAAGTGCTGGGATTAAAGGCGTGCGCCACCACCGCCGCCCAGTTCACTGATAATTTAACTCCATGCCTCTAGATTACTGTGTCTCTAGCTCTCTGCTCACTTCTTTCTTGCCATTTCTTCTTGCACCTCACTCTCCTGGCTTCAACTTCTTTTGTCTTAATTTTCATTGCTTATGCTTAGGGGAAGAAAACGATTCCTTTAACAGAGGCTAGTAAAAATTATTTAAATTTGGTGCTTCTCTTCCAAGTGATAAGTCAGCAAGGTATAGAATTCTATGCAAACAATTACATTTTGATTAAAGCTCTTGGAAAATGATACTCTATTGTCCTCCGACTCCTACAGGCACTAGTAACAAGTTTGCTGACATTTTTTTTTCAGGAAACACACCTTTTCAACTGGTACTATGCTTGCTAGTAAGCAGTACAAAGTGACCCTCTAATTCTATTTTTCATTAAACTTACAAGAACAACACTCCAATTTTACATGAATGACTTTTTTGGCATCAGCTTAGGAATTATGGCAGAGCCTTTCTGAATTAGTAAAACATAATTTCACTCATATATTTTTAGATAAATAAAAGCTAAGATTTGAATATTTTTATCCCCACCTCCAACAGATCATCTTGTGACTACCCGGGGGTTTAGAAGTGGAATGTCTACAAAAATCATCCATTTTTGGAGGTTTGATACCATTTCCAGAAGCTAGCCTGTGAAGAGAGGGGTGGGAGGGGGGAAGTCTATGTAATTTGATTTTCTTAATATAAGTGATAGACTTGGGTATTTGTGATCTGAGGGGGGAAGGAAGCCAAAGGGAGTGGGGTGGGCTTGAATACATGCAGCGAAGAGAACATTAAATGATGTAGACTGCGAGGACTTGGAAAGGTAGCAGAGATCTTTCTCTGAGACGGGAATTTTGTATTTTATGCCACTAATGCTTAAGCTTCTAGATCTTTCTTCTGAGGGTGAAATTAATTCAAGCCACTCCTAAAACCCCTGTCCTTCTGACCTCCATCATACTCCTTGATAACTTCTTACTGCCTAACTCTAAGCTCCCATGTGATAACAACAGGGCTTTAATTACTGCCAAGACACGATGGTAACCAACAACTCTCTAATTGGACTTGAGACCTGCTCAACCAGAGAGAAAACAGGCCAGGTACTGAAAACCTAGCTGACTACTAAGTTCTAGCAAAGTTATGGATACTGGAGGAGAGCCTGTAACCACTATTTTATCCAAACCAGCACAACCCCTCACAATAGTCTATAAACATTTGCTCTTAGACCCACAGATAACTGTACTTTTCTCTCCTTATCAAGGAAATTTCTCTTCACAACAGACAGAGATCACTACAGAAAACTACAACCTCTCAAAATGCAGAACTGTGGAGTCCAGTACCAGTGGATATATCTATATTAAAAAAAAAAGTACTGGATCTAAGGCTCAGGGAATTTTGAGGAACAGAGAACAGAAAGATTGTAAGCGCCAGAGGATCATGGAGTTTGCTGTGAGACTGTGTTTCCTGGTAGTGTTGGAAGTTAGAGTCATAAAGTGTCACCAGCGTGACTGTGACTGTCTAAACATGAACTTAACAAGGGCAACACCAATAGACATGTTAACATGGGCAGGGAAGAGCACGCTCATTGTTTATCCAATACCAAGTGATCATTCTTGAAAACATACATACAGGTAACACTATACAGACTGAGCAGGTTCTATTTCAGGGGACGCGCGCGCACGCGCGCGCGCGCACACACACACACACACACACACACACACACACACACACACACACATTTGCATCCAATAGCAATTAAAGAGTCCTTTGAAACTTGAATGAATTTGTAAGAGAGCAATGGGGCAATGGAGGTATATGGGAGGGCTTAGAGGGAGAAAAGAGAAGGAAAAAATGTTATATTATAATCTCAAAAGAAAAAGAGTCCAAACATTTGTTAAAACAAAACAAAGTAAGAAAAGTGCTTTGAGATTTAACTTTGTCTTATATCAGACCATTCCTTACATGGTCTTTTTTTTTTTTTTTTTTTTTTTTTACTTCTTTCACATATTCTGAGTAATGAGGCTAGTTTACTTGGTGTTTTCCGAGGAAGGCCTATGTTTTCCCCATTTCTTTATTTCGCTCCCAAGTTCCTCTTCATAGTCCCACATATTCACAAGTCCCCCCTTGCAAGGCTCAACACAGTCTCTCTTCTTCTGTAATCCTTTTGCTCCATCCTTCCAGTTGGAGGAATCTCTTTTTGTGGCATCTCAGGGAGACATTAGCCGAGAGCATGCCTTGGTTATCAAATACAAATTCTTTGGGCAGAGAACACATCTGCTTCACCTCTATGGCTTTTGGGGTAGCTCCTTCACTAGAGATGTCTCCACATAACCATAAAGGGACAGGAAAAGGGTTTATATTTACACTGATAGGAAGATTGCTTCAGAGAATTATAAGGACGGTCCCTGCTAGCCATGTGGCCTTCAGATCTCTTGGCAGAGGGGCCAAGTTCTATAGCATGGCTGTGAACCTGAGGTGGGCATGAACCTCCGCATTTACCTATCGGTGTGAGAGCTGAAGAACTCACTCTGAACACTGCATAGCACAGTGCAATAGACCAGAGCTGGGGAACTCCCTGCAGTTTTATTGCGGAGAGAAGGTACCCTGAGATTGACTTTTAGATTTGGCCATGGTGTAGGACTATACCAGACTTAAATCCACTTCTACCTGGAGCTCTCTGGGTAAGTATTCATTACTGCTCTACTCTGGGAAATTTACAAATCCAAGGGAGGAGAGGATGGGGGCTAGAGACTCTCTAAAGACTATCCACCCCAATGGTCTTTGAGTCCCTCCAGACAGGGCCTTCTGGTCTACCATTTCCCTTTCTTCCTATCACGTGATCACTTGGCTGCACCTGGCTTCTCCTGGGATATGGCAAGGGGCTCACCTGGTCCAAACAAGAAGAATTGAATGTCCTCATCTCTGGGATCTTAATGTGCCTCTAATCACTGTGAATTTTCTCAATCTTCTTTAAAGGAATGATACAAAGTAATAAGGAAAAACCTGAGGACATTCTAGAATCTGACCCACCAGGCAGGTATCTGTTTGGAAGGCAAGAACCTTCACTCTCTAGGGCTCTACTAACCCAGGCATGCCTGTTGTCTACTTGAAATTTAAAGATATCTGGGCAGGATCTTTCCTGGAGATTTGATGAGATCTGAAACAAAGGAAGCCTGTATCTCGGGGTTGCAGACCTACACTGTGCCCCATTAAAGGACAGTCAAACAGCTTGTGTGTTCTCCAGTGCTCAACATAACACGGCTCCTCACCAGCCCTGACCATCTCCCACCAGAGACACTTCATCCTCTTGATGGCCCACACAGCATGTAATTCATTCTCCAGGGAAATCTATGCCTTGGCCAATTGCACATCCCAAATCCTTGCCATGTCATCTTTTTAATTATGGACTCTCAGTACAGTGTGGAAGCCGGACATCCCTGCATATGTCCACCATGCCCTAAGAGCTTCGCCTGGTGGGATCTTTATGTGCCGTGTGAGGAAATACTGAAGGCTCTGGCTCACCCTCCTCCCCCGAGAGTTCCCGATGGGAATGACAGTGTGAGAACGCTAAGCCTCCTGCCAGACAAATTAAAGGCTTTGTTCTATGGACAGCAAAGGCCCTTGCCTGCAAGAGCAACTTCCAGCAGCTTCCCCAACCTGGGAGGCAGCAGGCAGCGTGAGCTGCCCACAGGGGGGCGTGGGCATCGGCTGGGGAAATTTTATATGATTACTGGGGTGGGATCAGACCCTCAGCAGCCCAGCACCCTGCCAGGCCCACTGAGCAGCCACCCCTGTTTCTGGGCAAGGCTCTGCACAGCAGCCGTTTTTTCTTCTCTTCCTGAACTGCAAAATGTGGCCGATTGATGGACAGGATTGGGGAAACACTCCAGGACCTGGAGTCGTTGGCTCTGCTATGAGTTCTGAAGGGCAAAGGTGGCCATCCAGTCAGTAGCTGAGATCCATTTGGGTCTCACTTTCCAGAGCCTTCTAGTGTGTCATACAGATCCATCCTGTGGCTATAGGGACACAACACCTTGCCTCAAAGATACCCAGATCTGCGGTGCACACGGAGGAACATAGAGAATGAGGCAGAATGTGTGCGCCGCGGTGCAGCGTCTCAGTCTTTTTTAACATATGTCTCTTTTGGAGAAACATACATCTTGAAAGTTCTTTTAAAGTTTGTGTTTCAAAAGGAATAGAGTGTTTTTAAAATTTTTTTGGTTTCCAAATATGAAATTATAATATTGAATATATTTTAAAAAAAACTACAGATGTCCTCCCCGAGATGCTTAAAAATCTTTTTGAGGTATAAAATTCACATACGGCAGAGTACACGGTTTTCCTCACACACATGCAGTTGATTGAATACCACCCAGATGTCTAGGAAATGTTTTCAGTACCTCAAGAGGTTCTGTCCCTGTCCTTCCAAGTCAGTACCATCCCAACCCCATTCATATGGAATGTAACTGATTCTAACTTCGGTCCATGCAGGTTGCCTTTGTCTGTCCTTGAGCTTTCTAGTCACAAAGGTGTCATTTGTGCCTGGCTTCTTTTGTTCCACTATGGGTTACAGCACAGAGTAGAATAGATGATTCTTATCTTACAATGGGGTTCATCCTCAGGACCCCCATTGTGTTGAAAACATCCTAAGGAAAGTGAACTTTGTATTTTTACCCTATTGCCATAGCTTAGCCACAGTTAACACTGCAGCATCCATATGGTTGTTTCCCCATTGTGGTCATGTGACTTACTGGAAGCTGCAACTCCCTGCCTGCCTGCGTCAGATAGAGACAAGTATACAATATATCAACAGGACTGGGGAAAACGGAAATTCCCCTGAGTCTGTTTCCCTTTTGTGCCACATTAAGTCAAAGTGTATGGGTTGAAGCATCAGAAGTTGTGGGGAGTCTGTGTGCTGAATTCTTCACCATGCTTGTGTAGTATTCCAGCATGTGGAAAGTCTCATGGTGATTTATGCACCCGTTTTCCTCCTTTGAGATTACTAGTATGGTAGAAAGTACCCATCCTTGGAGTTATGGATAGAAAGTCAACACTTCTTTTCTCCATGTGAGTTCTTCCTGTGGGAGCCTTGGTTTCTCACTTGCAGAATGGGGTGATGGCATTTAGCTCATAGAGTGAGCACAGGAGCCAGTTTACTTAAAGTCACTGTTACAGTTCCTGGTGCAATAAGCATTCAGCCAGTGAAACCATGATTGCAAAAGGGTGTGAGGATCGTGGGATGTTGCCTGGGTCCACTGAGGCTGGAGGAAGCTACCTTTAGGTCCAGGATATCAGGCTTTGCAGTGGGTTGCACTGTCCCCAAGACTCTGTCACAGGATGTGTGGGAAGATAAAGTATAAGGAGACAACAAGATGGGCATGTAGGGTTTCAACTGCAGGATTCTGAGAACAGCACGCTCTAAATTAGTGCCTAAGACATGTGTGGGGCATGTGCTCATGGTCAGATATACCCATTGTTTGCTTGAGTCACTGGAGCTTAGAGAGGGAGAAGGAGAGGGAGAGGGAGAGGGAGAGGGAGAGGGAGAGGGAGAGGGAGAGGGAGAGGGAGAGGGAGAGGGAGAGGGAGAGAGAGAGAGAGAGAGAGAGAGAGAGAGAGAGAGAGAGAGAGAGAGAGAGAGAGAGATGTTTGTATTAGGAACTTATAGAAAATGGAGGAAAAAAATGATGCTAGAACTGGCCCTCGATGGAGGTGTCTACTTCTTGTGCACAGGAAGATCCAAACAAGACCATGAAAAAGGGAAAAGCTAGAGCTGGCTTAGAGGTCAGCAAAGCCCCAGACTGCCACCCTCTGCTGCCACCACGGCTCCTGCCGCTAAGGAGCTTGAGCACAGCGCCAGGCACCGTGTCGAGCAGGTGAGAGTTCTCTCATGTCATCTCCATGGGCTACGGTCCAGTAAATCCAGTGATAACCATCCTTTCATACGAGGAGACTGAGGGTCAAGGCCATTGACTATGTCACTGGTGGCTTTAGAGCCATTTTCCCCCATTGTGTTCTGTTCTTTGGGAGGGCTGGAGATCTAACACATTGCCTGTAGTGCCCTGAGATGCTGAGCTAGTACCTCCGGTGGTAGTTAGTCCTCTCTTCTTAGCGCCTTAGCTGGACAGGGTCATTAGTTGAATGGACAGTTGGTTCAGCTTAGTTGTCATCAAGGCCGGTGGCTGTGATAATGGGAGTGCCTGCCTGCCTGTGGCTGCGCTCCTGACCTGCGTGAACTATTTCCATGTTTGTGGAAGAGATGGAAGCCATACTTTTTGTATCGAGGGAAAAAAATTGGAGATAGGGGATATAAGGGAATGAATTATATCCCCCTTCACCAAATTTGAGTGTTAAAGCCCTCAAGAATATGGTAGGGTCTTTCAAGATGCTCTGCCGGGTGTCACTGTGGTTAGGAGTGATTAGGACCGAGACACAAATAGAGAGAAGACTTTGGGAACACAAGATGAAGGCGGCCATCTACCAGCTGATGGGAAAGGCCTCAGGAGAAGGCAATTGTGTCGGTACCTCGGCCTTTTCCTGTGAGGAAGAAAATTTCTGTTGTTTAAACTGGTCAATTGGGTCTACTTCTATGATATCCCCAGAAAACCAGTATAGCAAGCCGTTCATGTCACTTAAAGCACAGAGGAGGACATGAAAATTTTAATAGTAGCAATGTTAATCTTCATTGCCAATATACCTTATAGCTATCAATGTTCACAGGCCATTTTCTTGGTGAAATACCTTGTGGGACGACAAGATGGCTTCTTTCTTATTAGGAGAGCTGCATTTCTTTTTAAAATCTGTGCCTGGCTCCAGAAATATTCATTACTGAATGCTACCTGACCATGCTAGTTCACCTATACATCAGGCTAACAGAAAATAGCTCACTATATTTCACCTGTGTTTTTTCTAAGGGATACAGTTACCCCTTGTCCTTTGTCACTGGACTCAGGGAGATGGAATGCTAGGAGACAGAGCTCCAGGAGGCCTCAGGTTCCTTCTTTCATACACATTTGGGAAGGAGATGTTTCTGGCCTGCAGGGGAGCCTGCCGCCTCACCAAGGAGATAGATCACACAGATATATATCCTGGGACCATCATAAATGTCTCCGCTTCTGATGCATCTGAGTGACTTACAGAGCCAATAGCTTTGATCAAGTACCTAGCTCCGCTGGATTAATAGAAAGATAATGAGAGCTGAACAGCAAGAGACTGGGAGTCTGGGCAGGGGCGGGGGAGATGGTGGGATGGCCTTGGGGAAGGTGAGGCAGGAGGAGCTGGGAGCTGCTGTTTTGCTGTTCTCCGAGTTTTCCGGGTAATCTGAATTTGCAGGGATGTGATGTAGAGATAACCCTTCCCCCAAGAGACTGGTGGTTTCTGGACTTGAGGTTTCCTCTCTCCAAACCACTCCAGTCTGCATCTCCCCCATGCTTCTCCCTGAAGCCCCACTGACAGAGGGGCAGCAAGTGCCTGCTCACTGATGGGTGATAGAAGCCCAGATGGAAGGGATAGGGCCAGGATGGGCACACCTACATCCCGCTTCCATATCTACTGGCTTTCTAGCTGTCAGTGCAGGGGGAGTCATGGACAGCCTCTTTCTGCCTGCATGGATTTGCTCTCTCTGTCCATTTGTCTCTTCAACACCCCCCTTTCCCTCTCATTCCTTTCTTCCTCTATTACCACCTCTGCTTCTTCTTCCTGCTCTGCCTCTCTAGTCTTTCTTGACATACCTTCTCTTTCCATCTCTCTCCTCCCTTTTCGTTCTTCTATTTTTTTTCATTAGCATGGTTAATTTGATTTCAGTTTTAAACTAATACTTTTTGAGGATGTGCATTCAATACATTGGCCATTGCTAGGCTCTGGGAACTCAAAAAAAGGAGAGATGGGCCAGACCTCACAGAGCCAAAGATCAGGAGAAGAACATGGATGGAGACATCACAGAGGTTAGAGGAGAAGATGGACCAGTCCGTTGAAGGCCCAGTGAATAAAACTCCTCTAGGTCTTGTCCAACTGAGGCAACTAACTGAGAAGCAGATAAAAATCACTAGGTAAGCCGGGAGGTGGTGGCACACACCTTTAGTCCCAGCATTTGGGAGGCAGAGGCAGGTGGATCTTGATGAGTTTGAGGCCAGCCTGGTCTACAGAGCGAGATCCAGGACAGACACAAAGCTACACAGAGAAACCCTGTCTCGAAAAAAAAAATCACTAGGTAAATGGGGATCACAACTGTGCTCAAAGTACTGAGGAATCCACTATGGGAGGATGTAGCTTATTTCTTAGGCATGTGGATTACCTCATACTGACTCTCATAGTTCATCTCACTCAACTCCTGATCTTCTTGGTCACTATTGCCGCTTGCATGAGGGCTTGCATCTAGATAAAACCCACAGCCTAGAAGAGCATCGATGTGGTGGAGGGGCTGGTTGTGGGGAAACATTTTCAATGACAAAGGGAAGAGGAGGAGACCCCCACAATACCTTGCCTGACTCAGGCCAAGATCACCCATGAATATAAATGCAATAAAAGAGAGTGGGAATTGGGAGAGAGGTTGGGAGCAGGTGGCTATTTTTCATTGCATTTGGAGGAGAACCAGCGTGGGGAAGAAATATTCCCTCCAGCTCCTCTGTCTGGTATCACTGCTCACAGCAGCGGTGTGTGTGTGTGTGTGTGTGTGTGTGTGTGTGTGTGTGTGTGTGTGTGTGTGTGTGTGAGAGAGAGAGAGAGAGAGAGAGAGAGAGAGAGAGAGAGAGAGAGAGAGATTGCACAGAAGAACTCAATCTAGTCTAAAGGCAACAAATGGGCCTCTCCTTATGTGCCAGAAATGACATTTAGCCTGACACACTTCAAGAACTGCTACCTACCTCAGTGTGATATGTGCCAAAAAATTCTAGATAAAATTAGGTAGCCTCATTTCCTTTCTCTCTCTCTCTCTAACCTTCTCCTGTACAAACCAAAACTCCAGGGAAGTCTTTCATTCAGTTATTCAGTCAACAGATATATATTTAATGCCTATTAGATGCAAGCTACTTTACTATGCAGGAGAAATATAAAGATTAATAGGAAATGGCTTCTGCCCCAAGGATTGGTATGCCAGGTGAGGCAGACTCATAAATAGTAGAGATGCCAGACCACGACTAGTATGCCTGTTGCTATTGTTGAAGCAGGTAAGAGATCTAAGCAAGCTGTGTTAGGGCTTTATAGGGTCCATAAGAGGAAGGGAAATTTGTTTAGGGGAGGAAATGGTATTTGAGCTAAGGCTTGAACGATGAGTAGGATACACATAAACAGATCCTGCCTTGGCCTTACAAGTAGAAGGAACAGCATCAAAGAGGACTCTTTGGAGATAGGAGGATTTTTCCAGGGATTAGCAAGTAGTCTAGTTTGTCTTACACACTGTATAAGAGGGAAGATACAAACAGGTGAAAAATCTTGAAAGTCATTGTAGCTGTCTGTCCACCCGTGGGCCACCAGGATAAATGTGAAAGTTGCTGAGATGTGACTTGATCAAAATGGATGCTTTAGGACAACCATTCTGAGCAGTGCTGTGGAGTAGAGGGAGCAGAACTTGAAGATGGTAAGCTCATCGGACAGCTTTGGGGCATTCCATGTTAGTCATTCCGACCTTGAAGGGTGGCAACCAGGGAGGAACAGGTGAGTCGCAAAGATTCTAAGGCATGGCCTCATTTCGGAGCTTTTCACAACAATGCTCCAAGGTCTCTGAACACAGGAGGGGAAGAAAGACAGAGGCATTAGACATACAATTGAGATCAGTCAAGGAATGTACACAAGAAACTCATAGGACATGAAGAATGCAGTGGGATCCCCTCGGGACAGGGTCTCATGGCAGATCCAACATGATGAAGTATAAAGCATGGGGTGTGAGCAGGCCTGCTGTAGCCCAGAGAAGGCCAGGAGCCTTGATGGAAGAAAGGGGAGTTGTGAGTGCTCGGATGGGACTTGCTCTCTCAGGCGGAGGTCAAGTTCTACTAGGGGTGGAAGTGAGAAAGTAGAACCAGAGAGATAGGCTTCAAGACAAGACAAACTTGGTTGTGAATTAGCTAGCCTGGCGGCTGTGTTCTGAACCCTGCACGTGGGCTCTGCCGCGGGATGCTGTCACATCTCTCTGGAGTTGCCAGCATCCCTCCATTATTGCTTGGACTTTATGACTTTCTTGTTCTCAAAAAGAAAAAGGAGCTTATTAAGTGAAGTGGCTGCCAAGTGTATTTTAAGATGAACAAAGCAGAGATCACTTTTTTTCCCTCACCACATACCATACATAATTGTATGAAGGGCAGGATTTATTTGGTTTGCATTATGATTTTTCCCCCAAGCTTAATTACAGTGTTAAAAAGGCAAGTCCAACTTGAAAGGAACAAGCTCCACGGTCCTGGGGACCAGCATGACCATTCTGGATTTGAAACACTATTTCTTTGTGAAAGGAATTAATTGTATATGAAACTTTGGGGCTTATGTAAAACACATTTTATGAAAATAAACTTGAACAGTCATTAAAATGAATAGTTGTTTTAAGTAAGACTCTAACTCCATGGAAGTGCCAAGGAATTTTAGATGCCTCCTTTGTGGGCTTTGTTTTGAGTTCAACTCTGCATTTACTAAGACAATATCAAGGCCCCAGAGCTAAGCCTTAGCTTGTAATTGGGAATCAAATGTATAATTCCAATGGTGGATTCTCAGGGGAAGTAAGAAATTGGAAACGCTTGTGTGGTGTGTTTATGTCCAAATAACTTCACAAGTAAGTAATTCTGTGTTGGGGGAAGTCCAGTGTGTTAGTGGTGAATGTTGTTTGGCCTCAGACCAAGGAGCTAATGATGGAAATTTGGCTTCAAATTGGGACACTCCTTGGGCAAAATATAAGTTAGAATGTGAAGGATGATTCCTGTGTTCTTTCTTATCCTCTGGAAGTCACTTGGGATATCTCTAGCACTGCATTTTAGGGAGAGTTCAGAGATGAGCTCTTTCAGCTGGGACAGGACTTTGAAATTTGAACTAGAATGGTATACCTCACTGGGATTCGTCAGGGCAAGAACATATATCTGGACCTTTTCCTTGGTGTCTGTGGAGTCCACAGAGTTGAGCCTAAAAGAGGTGTGGCAGGGGGGAGGATTTGGGTCAGATAGCTTTGTTGTTAGTATTCTGTGCTTTTTCCCTGTCCTGCTGTTGGTGGGAAGGTGTGGTTTGAATACCTTAGGGAGTGTAGAGTTAGCTTTCGATCTGGGGCAGGAGGGTAAGTAACACTCCTAGTCCTTAGAAGAATGCTACTCTCATTTCCACATCTCCCACCACACACTTGTGGTCTCACTGTTCTAAATCATGAGCATTTCTCCTGATCATAAGGCCATGCTTTCTTCTCTGCAGTGAGATCCTTGCAGTTATGTAGACAGAGCCTGTGAGAGAGGGAGGAAGAGAGGTCCTTGTGGATGTGTGTGGAGAGATCCAATAATCCATCTGCCTTCCAGCTTTGCACTGAGGTCAGTGATTAGCTGACGGGCATCGACCTTAATCCAGACTTGGTAGTGACATTTTTGTTCCCTGTAGAGTTATTCTAAGTTTTCAGCAAGGCGGTGTCCACTGCCCCCCCTCCCCATCACTCTATTATGAGTAAGTAGAGGGATGGGAAACAGAAGTCAGGATATATTATGTGAGAAAAGAATCTATTTTCAATAAAGGGGGAAAAAGAGACAATGAAAGAGGAAGCAATTTGGCAGCTCATTATTAACTTTAAAAAGTCTCAAGTCTGACTTGGCAATTATGATATAAATAAGTCTCTGGACACCAAACAGTTGTAAATAGATGATAAGAAATAAAATGCATCAGATGCAAAAACCAAACCAAAAAAAAAAAAAAAAAAAAGCAAAACACCAAAAATCCCCCCACCAAAACCAAACCAAACCAACCCCAAATCCCCTTAAAAACCAAAAAATAAACCCTCTAAAAAATCCAAAAAAAACACCGCCCCCAAGAAAAACCAAAACCCAACTCAGTAGTAGAATTGATTATGTGTGTGAAGTTATTTGGACCTAAGCACATCACACAAGCTTTTCCAATTTCTTACCTCCCCTGAGAATCCACCATTGGAATTATACATTTGATTCCCAATTACAAGCTAAGGCTTAGCTCTGGGGCCTTGATATTGTCTTAGTAAATGCAGAGTTGAACTCAAAACAAAGCCCACAAAGGAGGCATCTAAAATTCCTTGGCACTTCCATGGAGTTAGAGTCTTACTTCAAACAACTACTCATTTTAATGACTGCTCAAATTTATTTTCATAAAATGTGCTTTACACAAGCCCCAGAGTTTCACACGCCTCTCTGTTCCCCTCTCTAATTCCCAGATTCAAACCAGTGCTCAGCTGGTGTAAACAGTGAGATCAACAATCATTGGAAGCCTCCAGAACAATGGTGCAAGTTGAACAGTGAGAAGAGAGAGCACCTAGGTAGCTAGTGCCTGTCAGGGCGGCAGCAAGCCGGTGGAGGAGGTCCTGCGACGCTAACGGTGGTGACTCCCGAGATGTCAGGGGCCCGGTGAACATGTTCTGCTCCTCTCCCTTCGGTGTGTTCCTTTGCCAACTTCCTTCGGGCCATCCTCAGCGGGGCAGGTGTTTGTGCACAGCGGGCCTGGGGACATCAGACACATTAGTCTTACAGCAGCTATAGCCTTGGCTTCTGGAATGGTAAACCTGCAAGCTGGCTGTCCCTTAGCCTGAGTCTGAAGCTGAGCCCCATCTTCCCAGGTTTGGATCCCGGAGAACAATAACCAGGGCGGCCTCATCTTTTGCATTCCATAAAGAAGGGCCTTCGGTGACACGTGGCACATGACCTGTGCTTGGAAAGACTGGCTAAATGATTTATTATTATTATTATTATTATTATTATTATTATTATCATTATTCAGCAGAAACACATTCAAAATTCAAAGTACTGAAGTGCATTTTGGTCTGGACCCCAAAGGCGTAGCCGGGAATACGGGGTCACGACATTTCTCTTCTTCTTCAATGGCTGGGCTCCGTGAATCAATTCAAATCCATTAAGGTTTTCAGAATGACAGGAGGAGAAAAATCCTCCCAGCGAACACTCTTAGGGGACTGTGACCGAACACCATTTCCTTGAACCTTAGACTGTTTAGTCTCTCTCTTTCTCTCTCTCTCTTTTTTTTTCAAATCCCATCAATTGCAATCCCTCCTTGAGGCCGAATATCTGGCTCTCTCCCCACTTTCCTATTTCTTGACACAAAAGCTTATAGCAAAGGCTTGTAGATACATGAATTACATACTTGTTAGTAACACCATGTGGCTCCACGTTCAAGAGGTAACATGGAAAAAGAGTTGGCAGTTTTTCTGAGTTTGTAAATCTAAAGAGGTAATTGCCTGCAAAACAGCAGGAATGGGAACCAGGGCAGGAAACCTGGCTTTGAGGCCTGGGCCCTTCTAACTACCAGTGTTATCCTTGTCTGTAAACCTTTTCAAGTGAAACTCTGTGTGGGTGTGTTCTGTGTCTGCGTGGCGTGCATGCCTGTGTGTGAGTATTGTGTGTGTGTGTGTGTGGGTGTGTGTGATGTCTTAAACAAACTGTTTCTCTGCAGAAACACAATTGAATTTGAAAATTGAGATTAAACACATCTGCTGGAGCACATCTGTTGCACAGAATGAAGCCCATTCCATCAACACCATTACCTGCAGAGCAATGAAGCCATTCCCATCCAATTCCTAACTCAGGAATGAGGATAACAGCCCAGTATTAAATATTAAGGTCCTTTTTTTTCCCCCTTCACATTGTGCTGTTCTTTCAGAGAACACAAAGAACGCTGACATATTTTCCAGAGCTCAGGTGGATAGTTAATGGACTGGAGAAGCTTTCAACTCAACTGGAACGATACGTAAAGAGAAAACTTAATTACACTCAGGATTCAGCGGGTTAAATGGATAATCAGGGAAGATGCCATGTCTCCGAGCCTCTAGGATGCTGCTGATTTTAAGATCCCTTGTTTCATGCACTTCTAAGGGGGAAAAATACTGCCAGCTAAACTACAGCCACGGAGCTTTACAACTTAAAATTATGACTTAATGCTGATTGAAAAAGCTCTTTAATGCTTATTTAGCCCATTATAATACATTAAAATGAACATATAAATAAAATAAACTGGCCGTGATTTTTTTCCCCCTGATAGCTCTTCATATGAGTTTCAACTTGGAGTTGGTCATCTTGTAGTGCGGCTTGCCATAACATCACCAAGAGCAGATCTGTGATCTGGGGTCCTCTTTTCAAACCCTGATCCCCGTTGATACTCTCCAGAGAGGAAGCTTTCTTGATTTAGCTAGAAGGTAAGAACTCAGTATTCATATCAATTTCATTTTAAATGGCTTGTTGACTGTAAGACCAAAGTATACAACTATCTCATCTTCCCATTAGACCAGCAATCAGGTATATTAAAGTATGGGTAATGACCATGCCATGACTTAAACATTGTTTGATAATGGTTCAAGATGCCATTACTCACACAGGCTACCTGGTAATCTCCTCCCTTCCCTTATAGTCTCAGACAGTCACCATGTATAGCTGGGTCTAAGGTATTAACTCAATTGGTGGTTTGAATAGGAATGGCCCCCATAGACTCTTGTGTTTGAATGCTTGGCCCATAGGGAGTGGCATTATTAGGAGGTGTGGTCTTTCTGGAGTAGATGTGGCTTTGTTGGAGGAAGTGGGTTATGGGGTGGGGGAGGGCTTTGAGGTCTCAGAAACCCAAGTCTGGCGAGTGTGTCTCAGTCACCTGCTGCCTGCAGATCAAGATGTGAGACTCTCAACTCCTCCAGCACCATGTCTGCCTGCATACCGCCATGCTTCTCACCATGACAAGAATGGACTAAACCTCTGAAACTGTAAGCCAGCCCCCATTAAATGTTTTCCTTTATAAGAGTTGCTGTGGTCATGGTGTCCCTTTCTTCACAACAATAGAAACCCTAACTAAGACCAATTAGATGTATGGATAATGATGCCTGTCATTTTAGTGGTTAAATCCCATGTGGAAATGAGAAGTGGAAGAGAGAACAATTGCATCCAACAAGTGGCAAAATGTGGTTCAATGAATGGTCCCAAGTAAATTGCCTCTGTTTACCTTTGACGTGCTGGCTCCTTGGAGCTCCCCAGTCAGAGTACATTCCACACCACATGACATGTCTCTTATTCTGGTGGCTACCGTGACTTTCTTAAAAATAACAAGCATTGGTCTTTGCAACTCCAGTGCATCGCAAAAATGCCTAGACCTTAGTGGACATTTGTCAAAAGGCTGTAGACGGAAAGAGCAGGACAGGTAAGGCTCAGGGACAGAGACATGGCAACCAGCTCTAGGAGTGATAGAACTATGCTGTGTGACCGAGGTGAAGGATCCACGAAACAAGTGGTGGAAAGTTACAACCTTAGGGGAGCTGGTGCCATAGGGAGCCTCTAGAACTACCAGAATGGATATTATTTCATCACACAGCACCTGATTAAAGACCTGTGTAGGACCCAGCATGGACGCTGAGTCACACTGGAGAACATGGTTGAATGAACTGGTCACTATTAACTATGTACCTGGTGAGGTAATGTAGAGAATCTGACACACCAGAAGCTTTAGCAAAGTTGGTTATTCTTCTTGTGGATCTGCCCATCTGTTTGTATATGGTTTCCAGTAAAAGTGACGAAGGGAGAGCATGTTCCAGGCACTGAGGATACCTAGGATGAATCGTACACCTTTGTTTCTCTAAGGAGATCACATTCTGGTAGAGGAGATACAGTTGCGCATAGTGATTATATATATATATATATATATATATATATATATATATAACATATGATATATATATATACTATATATGATATATATAATATATGATATATACTATATATATACACAAATTTGGATGTAAAAATAAAAGCAGTGTATGTAAAGCAGAATATTCAACTTTCAGATTATTTCATGAAGAACGCTGAGGGCATACCAAAAAGAGAGTGATCAATTTTACATGGGTGGGTCAAAGAAAATTCCACGTAGCCAGGATGATTTTTAAAACATTTATGACCAAGAAAGAGATAATTGTCTTCTACACAAATCATTCCCACAGAGGAGTGTTCTTCCCCATCCAAGGCGGGTGGTATAGAAGTAATGCATAGTTCCTAGAGCTCACAGTGAATGCTTGCACATTGACACTGTTCTGGAAACTAGCAGTAAAAATAAACAGACAACAGACAGATAAACAAGCCCTACTTATTTGCCTTGGTTTAATGTACTATTTTCCAAACTTGGTTGGTCATTGATGCTTTGTATGGCAGGAAGCATATTAATATCTTGATCTTAACACCTATTAATGTCTTACACCTATTAAAATCTTTAAGAAACATGATAGATAGCCTGGAATGAGTGGCAATTATCTGAAGACAAGGACCTTAATGTTCTTTCTGGTTTTGACGATTTCTGTATTTTTTTAGTGTTCTCACAATTAATTTTTGCCAGATGTGTTACATGGTGTATGGCCTTCAGTATCCAAAATTCTCTTGACAGACACCAAAAAAGTACATAATTTCTGTTTCAAAGGCTTATAACTTTGTATGGGGATGTTACACTTGGCAAATGAGAATAATATTTGCAGAATAATTCAGAAACCATAATGTACACACACTAGATGGAGTATCTCAGCAGTGGGACAAATTCTGGGCCATCTGGCTTGTGTCTCTCTTAGACTTTAGCTTTATGTGTAATTTTGGTGTCAATGCAAAAATCACTTGTCAAATTACCTGGAGATGTTCTCATTTTAGCAGCTGAATATTTTCAAAGCTCCAAGCCCCTCCCCCAAAAGACCCTTATTGTTATAATGAAAAAGTTTAGCTTTCAGTAAGCAATAACAGCAAAAGTTCACCAATGAACTGACTCAGAGTGTCTGTTGTGCTTGAAAGGACTGGGATGATTCTGGTTTCTAAAAACAATTTTTGATTAATAGGTATTAATGATTGCATATGGATGGGGCTCAGTGCAATATTTCAATGTACATGTGGGGTGCAATGATCAAATCTGGTCTCTTCTTATCCACCCGCCCCAACTGCTAGCAATTACTATTCTGCCTGACTTTGGTTATTTGATCACCAGCAGTGTGCACCAGGACAGGCCTGTCCAACGTGTCTGCAATGTGAAATCTGAAGCACTGACATCAGATTTCTGGAGATGTAATTCATAGACTCCCAGGTAACAGGTCGATCTAGATCTACTGACTGGTTGGCTGAGAGCATCTTTTGATATTGACCACTACCATTCCTCCTTGCCTAGATGTCCGTTTCCTTCTCTTCACCCCAGGAAGAAAACCACGGGAACGCACAGCAAAGCCCTGTAGCCCATGATCGGAACATTGCAAGTGATTGCTTTCACCCAGAGATGTAGTTGCAGGGCTGGGTAAATACTCTTTCTTTTGTGTGTTTTTGGTGAAGAGAAGGTTTGGAGAGGTGTTTCTTAAACGAATGAGTGAGTGAGTGGTGGAATATCTCCCAGTTCACCTCGAGCAATATTCAGACGAGCCTTTTACACAGTCAAGGGAAGATCAATGGCATTCTGAGGCCAGGCCGTATGCAGCCCTTGATTTCGAAACTCATTATGAACCTGCTCAGATGTCACGGTGCTAAGTCTCCAGGACAGCTAGACCCGAAGCCATTTCCTTTCACCTTCCTTCCAAAGTGCTCCCCTCTGCAGACCTCTCGTCAAGCCCCTCTGTCTGGGAAAGGTGCCAAGAAGGAGGAGTCCGTGAGCGAAGCTTGGAAGGCCTCTGAGAGTAATGAGAAAAACACATCTCGCTGCACACACGACTCCTTCTGCTCAGCTCTGCCCGTGTGAGCTTGTGCAAGAGGCTGAAAAGTGCATTCTTTAAAACCCTGGCCCTTAAAAGGAATGCATCTTGGGCTGAAATGTCAGCTTGGCTGTGCCCCAAGTACAGGACAGTTTTTTTTTTCCCTACTGCTTTATTTATTTATTTTGGACATGATAAAACCCAGCCCCTTCCCCTCCGTTCTGGAGATGGTTCATAGAGCTGATGAAATTTCAAGCCCTCACCCAGCCAAACTGTATTGGATTTTTATCACAATGCAAAGATTTTTTACAAATTGTATTTCTATACTTTTTTTTTTTTTACACAACCCCCACCTCAAAATCTTGTCTTGTTCAGAACCAGTGGCGTTAGCTATTATCCAAGGGAGCCTTTCCACGGGACCCCAGGGGTCAGCTGAGTCACGTTCATCTCTCTCACCTTTTAAAAGCCGGTCTAAGTGTCCACCTCGTCTGCCCTTAGCAGGCTGGGTCAGCAGCTGTGGGTGGCCAGAGGATGAGCTCATCCCCTTGTCTCATTGCCTGGCTCACAGCTCCTCTTACAGAACTGCCCCTTGCTGAGTTAAAGCTGGGTTCCTGAAGCATCATTTTTTTTTTCGGTAATTTATTTTCATCTTTGGAGTCGTTACACATTGTTCCTTTAAATGGATTCCAACTTTGTTTGGAAATTTGGCTTTGCTCACTTCTGACCTTAGAGCAAGGCCCTTTGAGTTTAATTGCCTGATGGTACTTTAGAGTTGATCGGAAATTACTTTTTTTTTTTTTTTTTTAAAAAAACCCTCCTTGCACTTGAAAAGACCCAGTGTCCCTTTTATAGACAGAGGATTTTGACTGGATTCTCTTACCTCTTATTGGAGGGTTTCAATGTCCCACTATGTGCCTCTGAGCAAGTAAAAACAACCACCAATCTGGTAACTCTCTGAAGGGAAGGACTTCTGCGTAAAAACGCAATCACTATGTATCTGCTACACGCAGAGCACATGGAAGGGGGTCCTCCAGGGAGACAAAACCTTCAGTTGTTCATTCATTTGCTTGGGTGTTCTATGTTGTATGGATACAGGATAAGCACGGAGTAAGATTCGGGGAAACTGGGGACGTGGCATCTCCATGTTGGTTGCTCTCTCTCCCGATGGTCACAATGCCCCTGTGGCTAAACATCCTGGAGACTGAGGTTAAGCCGTTGTCACTCTACCGGAGATGAAGGTGCCAGTTGTTGCCACACGTGCACACTAACAAAGGGTCTGCATCCTCAAAAGACCCCGATTCACAGTCACGTTGTGATTCTGGCCTCTTCCTACACTTTGTGGGCTTTTCTGGATGATGATGGGAAGAAAAACCTTAAAACAAGGCACAGTCCATCACGGTTGTGGGAGGTGGGTTACCTTACCCCAATGAATATGCTACCAACCTCATGAATATTCATAACATTGTATTTAAAGCCCACACTGTAGAGCCCACCTGGCTGCTTCCTTTCTTAGGACAGCCCACTCCAGTCTTTCCTTGGTGTGTGTGATTTGTGTTGCTAAATAAAATCCTACTTGACAGCCTGTGCCTCTCAGCTAAATTCTTTCCCTGGAGAAGAGAAGCTCTGAAAGGCCCCATCCCCTCAGACAACGCATGGCTGTGCAAGGTCTCCTGAGCACCCAACCTGGCTAAAGCCTTTTTCGGGGTGTGAAGAGGGCAGAGAGGAGAATCTCTCTTACTAAAGCCTCAAGGAACTTTACAGCCAAATAGGGGGAGAGGAGGTTTGCGCAGAATAGAAAACATTAGTCCAGGGAGAAGCCTGTCCCTGAGATTGTGGGTTGTGGCTGCCTGCCACTGTCCAGAAAACCACAGCCTTCTGTTTCTGCTCCTGTGTGTAGGGGAGGTGGTTCTGGAAGTTACTAGGGTTCCTGAAAGTCTCAATTTCTCGTCACTCCTGGCAGGAAAGAGCAAAACAAAAACCCAAGCACACCACAACAAAACAATAACAAAAACACCACCAATAAAACCACAGCAGCAACAACCGTACAACAACAACAAACCCCCCTGGCTTCTGGGTGTATGGTCTACTTCTTGGAACTTTCTCTAAGCCAGATCCTCGCCATCTCGACTTTCTTTGTTCCTAAGTGACTTTGATTTTCAATACAGTTACAAGTGTCTTGGGTCTTTTAATGTAATGAAATAGCTTTTAAATAAGGGCAGAGACACTGGGAAAAAGGCCATGACAGATTTTCACCTTTTCTCCCTAGCCATTAACCACTCGTCCTTGCTTGTGTGACCACTTGAGTGTTACTGGCGGGGGAAGAGAAGACAGGAGGCACATCTGCGGGAGATGGGAAGGGACTTTCAGAAGCTGCATCCTGGATTCTGAGGGTTGGAGTCCTTTGGGTTTTCTGTAGGAACAGCTTTGTGTCCTTGTGCCCAGTGGTAGGCTGTCATAAATTCAGTTCTCTCTGATCTCAGAGTAGGGGGGAATTGCCAGGTAGGAGGGATGCTGGTACTGTCCTGGAAATGTCCTCTGAAGATGTCCTCTGAAGGTTTTCATGTCTTCTCTCTGTTTTGGTTCTTTCTGCTGGATGTACGTTTACGCGTGAGTGCATGCATGCGTGCACACAGACACACACACACACACACACACACACACCACTCTTCCAATAAATCACCCACACCCACAGAGAGGGAGGGAGTGAAGGAAGAGAGAGAGAGAGGGAAAGGGAAAGAGGGAGAGAAAGAGAGACCATGCAGAAGATCCTTGTGAGGTATACAGCATGAGAGAAAGTGGCCATGTGGCCATTTTGCAAGAACATGCAGAGCTGTGTGTGGCAAAACCCCAGCCTGGGCATGGGAAGCTTCGCTGCTAGTTCTCATTTTTAACTCAGTAGACCTGGGTAAGTTACTTCCCTCTTTGAATTTTGTGTTTCTCCATTGTACTACTAAATGCTTAACAATATAATTTCTAAGAACTTTCTTGATTCTCAGAACCCTTCCTTCGATCTTACTGGTGTTTCCTAATATGAAGCAGGGACTAGAAATCAATACCTACTAGGTCTTAATTCCCACTGGGCCTGTGGCAGACATGGAACAGAAGTGTCACTATGGTGAGCAGTGTCTTGTAGGATGTTCGGGACCAAAGCTGAAAGTTAAGTCCAAATATGTGACCCACAATTAGCTAGCTTCAAGAAAACCATAGGAGCCAGAGTACAACACCTCACGGGGCTGGAGAATGGAAGAAAGATATCAAGGAACCAGGAACCTCTATAATAAATGTCCATATCTAAATGGACTTATAATTATTCCAGGGTCCAGTTGTACAGGAGGGTAATTGGTTTACAGGATTAGAATGGAGAATATCTGATTATCTTCTTCCAAACTGGAAAGAAGGGAAAGACCTTTTCCTATAATATTCTTCTCCCTTGAGGACCTTCTAAGTACCCCAGAGTGAAACACACCTAGGGAAATTATTTAATATCCCCTTAATCCAAACCCCAAAGGCTTTTAAGTCAAGGTGGAGACCTGATGATATCTATAGGATACCCACATGGGCTCCTCCATTATCATCTTCAATGCTCACTTTCAGGGGATGAATTGCACACAATATGAACTGTGAGGATATGCAAATAAATATTTCTCTCTAAAATTTAAAAGTCAAGAATGGTTGCCTAAGTCAACAGCCTAATTATGTGGTCACTTAAGACTACAGGCAAAGTTGTTAGTTCTTGGGGGTGAATATGTCTCATGCAAGTAGATTATCTCAGTCATCCCATTCTTCTACCATTTTATGCTTATATGACTCT
This sequence comes from Peromyscus maniculatus bairdii, assembly GCF_049852395.1. NCBI lineage: Eukaryota > Metazoa > Chordata > Mammalia > Rodentia > Cricetidae > Peromyscus > Peromyscus maniculatus. The sequence continues at coordinate 20,719,295 of NC_134873.1, forward strand.
TCCTAGAAACCTATTTGGTTTGATATTGTCCCAGTGCAGATTCTCTGCCCTTATCATGAGTTATCCATCCATCCATCCATCCATCCATCCATCCATCCATCCATCCATCCATCCATCCATCTATTCACCCACTCACTCATCTATCCATCCATCCATCCATCCATCCATCCATCCATCCATCCATCCATCCATCCATCCATCATCTATCCATCCATTCACCCATTCTTTAATCCCTCAGTCCAAATGGCAAGCACATCCTGAACAATTACTCTATGTTAGGTTCTAATCTAGGAGTTGGGGATAATATAGTAAGATGGCTGTTTGTTTCCACCCCAGGCTTATCCCTGCCTTTCTTCTGCCAAAAGGAAACTTATGATGGCTGTGGTACAAAAGTGATTTCCTCTTTCCCTACATCTATGTGTCAGCTCTAGATTCACTGGATCAGTGAATCTAAAAAAAAAAAAAATGCAAACCATCCTTCAAGCACCTGGTCACAGTAAGAGTGTGGCAAGCCAAGTCATTAAGAATCAGTAATGCCAACCAAAAGACTTATCTGAGATCAGACTTGAGGACCTCTCTATTCCTTTGGACTAGAATCTAGAAGCATCTCTGAGGTTGTGGGATGCAGTCTGATAAGAACCAGGGAATGCCCTCAGAGGGCAGAGCTAAAGCCAGGAAAGGTAGTTAGAGATCAAGAGTGAGAATGTAGGCCCATCTCACATCCTTCTTATCTTGGATTCAAGTTTTGTCTGTGGCTATAACCTACTAAGTTATGGAGGCATCTAGTGTCCTTTGAATGTTCAAGCCAGTTTGGGATGGGTTCTTTCATGATGGTTGAAATTGTTTTAACAGACGAAGAGGCAGCATTTGTTTAGTAGTTAAGAGCTTGGCAAGGAAAAATACGGAATACGGATCCAGAGGCCAGAGCACTTGGTCTTGAGCTCCATTATCATCTATCAGTTATATGATTTCCTGTGCCTCAGTTTCTTTACTCATAAAATGAGAATAACATTTTTGCCTCATAGTGAGACAGATAGGTACCCTAAAGGAAATTATGGGTAAGATATAAAAATGCTTAGAAAGATGCTTGGTACACTGTAAGTGCCACATTAAAAGATATTAAAAAAATGATTTAAAACCACCACTCCCATTGGTTGTTATTCTATACGAGCTAAGAGAATCCCTCCTGGCTGCTAACTCTATGGAAATATGGGACTAGATGATGGTAACACCAGCATCATAGTACCACCAACTCGAGTAGAGTTCTCAGCACTTACTATGAGGAATATTTGAAAAGAAATGAGAATTGTTTGTGATCGTATACAATTAGTTTCCTATTGGCTCCACAGAGCAGCTCTAGGTCAATTTTGTGTAGCTTATGTACTATAGCTTTGACTGAGCAGAATCCTATTGGTCATTTTCTCTAACCAACCGAGTGCTCCAGGCTTCAGAAGTTCTCAAAATGTACACTGTCTTCCTCACGTGCCGGGTCACGTATTCTTGACTTCTAAAGCGACCTATCGACCTGGTATTATTCTGAACCTTCTCCCTAAATTTAAGCTTGAGGACTACCTGAGTCACTCCATTGTTCCTGTCCCTTATACCCAATGAGTCAAGTGTGTCGATCAGTTTTCTATGCTGCTACAGAATACCCGATATAAACAACTAAAGAAGGAAGATTTATTCTGACTCCTGGCTTTAGAGGTCTCAATACATCATGGTGGGGAGGGAATGGCAGAGAAAAGTAGACCAAATCGTGATAGTTAAGAAGTAGAAAAAGAATGCTTATAGTGTGAACTGGACTCTTAATTCCCTTTTCAGTTCATGTTGACTCAACACTATTAGATAGTGTTGCCTCATTCAGGTGGGTTTTTTCACCTCAGTTAATCAGTCCTCTCTGGAAATGTCTTCATAGGTATATCCAGAAGTGTGTTAAATAATCTCTTGGCCACCTATCAACTCAGTCGAGATTGACCATCACACAAGGCTTAGGATATCACTTCCAATTATCCCCAGCCTGTCTCCTGTTCTCCACTCTCATTGTTCCTAAAAGGAGGACGTGACTTTTCTGCTTCCAGAGATGACCCTGGGAAATCCCTTCTCGGCCTCTTTGATCAGATAGATCATGAAAAAACAGATTGATAATGTTCTTCCAAGGTCTGAAAGTTAGTAAGAAATTTTATTTTTCCAAGTATATTGAAACCTCACATTCTTATTCTGAATCATCAGGATTTAGCTCTGGTGACTTTTTAAACACCCGTCTCTCAGAAATTTCCTTTGGATTTTCCATATCTCATCCCTTTGCTTTGCAATTCCTTTGTTCATGTCATGCTTATCATCAGACATCCCTGCTCCTCTGATGGCAAAGAAGGTAGGTGCTTGTGCCAGGCTGCATGAGCGTGTGTATCAGCTTCATGATCTGAGAGATTTCTGATGGTAGGTTAAGTTACCTCTTGATTTCATTTCTTCTTAATTTGTGAATGGCATGAACAACATACCTACCTCATGTGACAGCAGTGAAAAATGAAGAGGTTAGTTCACACAGAGGACTGAGAAAACTGCCTATGGTATTTTGAAAGAAAATGACTCCCAAAGGGAGTGGCACTATTAGGAGGTGTGGCCATGTTGGAGTGGGTGTGTCCTTGTTGGAGGAAGTGTGTTACTGTGGGGTTGGGCTTTGAGGTCTCCTTTGCTCAAGCTATGCAAGTGAGACAGACCACTTCCTATTGCTTTTGGGTCAAGATGTAAGAACTTTTAGCTCATTCTCTAGGACCATGTCTGCCTTCATGCTGCCTTGCTTCCCACCATGATAATAATGGACTAAACCTCTGAACTGTAGCGAGCCACCCCAATGAAATGTTTTTCTTTATTAGAATTGCCATGGTCATGGCATCTCTTCACAGCAATAGAAACCTTAGCTAAGAACTGCCTGACCTCTACAAAGTACCAAGTACCTGTTAGCGAACATTGTTATTTATCTTTTTCTTCTTTCTCTTTGTATCTAGATTAAATGTGGGAAAAACTTCTGCAGATCTTTCATCAATTAGTTCTTCAGGATTCAAGATTGAATTCAACATTGAATCTGTTCATAGGATTGTCCTGAAAGATCTGTCACATTTTTGCTTTCCTTTAATTGTTATCCTCTTAGCTCTAACAAACTGTCCATTATCAGAGGGAAAACATTTAGATGTCTTCTTTAGCACTCAGAATGATGATTAATAGGAAATAAGTGCTCAAGAGTTTTTTAATAAAGGAATTCATGATGCTTACATTTTTTTTCTCTGAAACTGTAATGAACTGAAATTTGTGGTCAACTGGAAACAGTCAACTCAGATGCTTGTGTGTAGTCAAGAGACTCTTGTAAGTCCCCCAGACAAGGAGTAAGGAAAGATTCTGATTCATCAGATGGGGGTACCCAACATGGTGGCTGTGACATAAATATGCACTGACCTACTACTACCCAAAGCAACCTGTGGTCGTGAGGGTGGTTTAGGCCACCACTGGGGACACTGGTGCAGCTGTCTTAAACCAACAAACAAAAAAAAAAAGGAATGTGTTATCCCAGACAAGAAAGTCGAAGATAGGATCCTTCCTAGTTAGTAACTTCAGGCACTCAGCTTCACAATGGAGGACTGAGACTTAGACTCTTCTTATCTTCCCAGTTCTCTTGAGAGGATTTGGCGTTGTCTTTAGGTTTTTTCCACCCAAGATATCCTCATAACATTTTGTTTTTTTGGGACAGAGAAAGATAGGATGTGCTTATTCATATCAGAAAGAAAATACTTCACCGGGAAGCCCTAGCAGATTTCATCTGGTATATTATAGGTCAGAGACTGGATACAAGACCGTATATAGGTGCCACTAGCAAGGATAATGCAATCTTCATGTGGAGTTTAACCAATAAGGATTTATTTGCATCTCGAGGAGGAAAAGTAAGCACTGGAATAAAATCAAGGCTTTTCAAGCATGAAAGAAGATGGCCACTGGGTAGGTAATCAAAGATATCAGCCTCCACAGCTCCCATAAAAGGGAGAGAGATGGCCCCACATTATCTGTGAAGACATCGTACCTATTCAAATTTTATTTTAAAAACAAATAAAATATCATATTTACATGTAAATAGAACTGACTATGATCCAAGTGTGGGCTAGCCTTTGGGTGAGAAAAAAAATCTCTGTATTTATCATAGAGGTTTTCCAGCTCAGCACTTCCCCACTCTTGAAAATTATTCAGTCATTTGAGCCTTCAGGGTAATTGCTTATGATTGGAGATAAACAAACACATTTGCTCAAATAAAGCCTACTTTTTACCCATTGTAAAGGCATAGCTCTAAAGCTCGCAGCACTGGTGTGTCTTTCTTCTGATTACGCCTGAGTCCACCCTTCAGTGCTTTTCATTGTCTATTTGAAAGAGATAAAACCAACCTCAGAATATCAGCAGAACATGAAAGCCCTTGGTGACTAGGCTTTCTCTGGCCCCCAGCACAGTAGTACCTCCTGCCCCAACAAGTCCCTGGCTCTGTAGCCACACAGATATACTTGCAAGCTATAAGACACATTATACTCCCTTTTCTTTATTTTTGTGTTTTGGTCTTTGGTTTCTGTCAGTCTGCATCCTTTATTCATCCTTCAAGGCCCGAGTCAATGTCTTGTGAGAAAGTGGATGGATAGGCTCCAAGTACGACTTTTCAAAGAAGAAATTTAAAATGTTTAAAAATGAAATGTAGTATTTTCTAGGTTTCCCCAGGCAGGTCACATGCTTCTTACCTGTGTGTAGCCCCAGCATGAATATGCACCTCTCCTAGAACCTCATTGTGTCTTGCTGTAATTACCCAACATCCTAAAAGTAGGGTCCCTAAATCAGCCAGATGGCTATGCAACTGTCTGATGTGTGTTTCTTGCCTAAACCAGGAACATAATGGGGGTAGGGATGGCTAGCAAATGGTTTTGCATATAATCTTATAGTTTTCATAATAAATCAGAGTTAACTTAGTGGATGCGTTACTTACTGCCCTCTTTTAAGGCACATCCCAATTTGAGCCATAATCTGATCATTTATGAATAGATTAGCCACTCGCAAATGGGCACATTTCTGCATATTTACCTTGACATATATGTACTAATAGCAGTGAGAACCATTAGTGGATTCATTATTTTTGAATTCAACTTGCACTTCTACAGCTAAGGTTAATTATTGATTTGTTTTATTCTGTGATTAAAGCCATTAGCTACTATTAGCAAATGATGATGTTTATGCATGTTTGAATATCAGCAGGCTTGCTTTTCATAGCAGGGGCCCAGGATAAATGATTGCTCTCTGGGACCAAAATCTAGAATGGGGATGTGCACAGATTCACTGATGGTAACCAGTGATTTTTCCTTGTGATAGAAGAGTAAACAGAATCTGAACGCCTCCACTAATTACTCTTCTTGAGCAGATACTGATCGGAATTTACTTTTAATTAGTTTGGCCTCTGTCTTCATCTGATTTTGGATGACCAGACTTCTGAGCAGGAGATGGAGAGCCTGAGAACTCTCCTATCTTTCAAGGACTGCAGGCCCTGATTTTTTTAAACGGGAAGTGGAATGGGCTCCTTGACTCTTTGAAACGGTTGGAAAGGCAGCTTAAGGTTCAGGGATTGAGGCTTTATCTGGGCACAGTTCTGCTGATGAATGGAAGGCATTGCCAGGTGACATCCCCTCTGCCCAGGTCATACCTCTCCTGGCTTCTCGCTCAGTGGGGGAAGGTTGGCCCGAATCTGCCCGGCTCTACTGCAATGGAGTTTCTGGATGCCAGTGTTGAGGGAGCAGGCCCCTCCCCTTCACTCTCTGTTAGTTAGGTGTCAAAGGCTTAACGTCCCACATCTAACACGGAGCCACCAGTTGCTTGGGGGAGCCATGGGGACTTTTCTCTACCTCGTCTAATATTGCGAGTCTTGGCGTAATTTCTAGTTTTGTCTGTGACTGCAGCAGCAGTATAGGGAAAGAGACGGGAGAATTGTGTGGGAGGCTTTCTGGATTGGATCCAGAGGAGTATCTATTGTTTCCATCTGTATTCTCACCAGCCATAACTTATACAGACACAACTGTACAGAAAGGTGGGAAATGTAGCCCGACAGCTCCGTCTGACAAAGGGAGAATCAATTTAGAAAGTAATTTGGCTAGGGTGGGCTGTCGTCTCCTTTGCTCTTTAAAACCCGGGCCACTATCTCAACCTGTCATTTCTTTCTATGATGCTAGAGGAACCACCCATCCCAAGATAATCCCTCTTGAGTGGTCTTCGGCTTTCTCCAGGAAAGGCAGGGATGAGGGCTTGAGAGCAGTGACAACTACATGTCTCACTTCCCCCAGATCTAACACAGTGGGGACTCATGGTAAACATTGGCTGAGAGAGTAACTGTCCAATTGAATGATTTTTGGCGAACCTAAGGCTCCTGTCACCTGGCTGTGACATATATTCCTCTTAGAAGGCTCATCTCTTCACCCTTTTCACAAGCCTTCCTGATGGTTATCTACAGTTCATCTTTCCCTGGGAGACGGTTCAATTAAGACACCTCAAAATGAGCCCATGAGTTGAAGGAACAGCCGACCGCACTCTGATTAACTTCCTATTCATCAGTCACAGAGATATATGATAGGAATTACCAGGGCAGGCAGGAAGGAGGGCAGCCGGGCTGGATGGAGAGAGGTGGGAGCTGGGAGACCAGAATTTGGGGGTATAAAGAAGATGGGGAAAGTGGTAGGAGGGGATTTGAGTTCCTCCAAAGGAGCCCCAGCACATAGCTTGAGATGTGAAGCCTTCTTGGAAATGTATGCCTTCATAATTCATTGTCTGATTCTAGAGTTATATTGAACTTCCTCACAGCGTGAAAGGGAAGCAGATATCAGAGAAGGCTGATGTAGTGGAGCCTCTTTGTGGGACGCCAGCATTGGCTTAAAAAAGGACCAGTGACGATGTTTCTCATCTGGAGAGGCTGTAGCTCTCTGGGCCTTTCTGGGTGAGAAGTGGACATCTCTCTGAGTGCTGTTGGAACTTTTTTTGGGAAGATCTGATGCCCACACTGCTTCAGAAGCTCATTTCTGGGGCTGCCCAGCATCTGGTGGTTTGCTGGCAGCCTGGCATTTCCTGACTCGTGGTTGTGTCGCTTCACTCTCTGCCTTCCTCTTTACACATCTTCCACCTCTGTGCAGTCTGTCTTTGTGTCTGAATTGTCTGGTTTTACTAGGACACGATTACATGGATCTGGGGGCTCCTCTAAGGACCTCACCTTAACTGTCTGTCTGCAAAGACTCCATTTCCAAAGAAAGTCACATTCATAGGTCCTGAGGAATGTCAGTATCTTTTGGGGGAGAGGAACACATTCTCACTCACTGTCATTACCAAAGGTATGCTGGAAATACTGAGCCCCATGAGCCTGAAACCTACCCCTTCCTCTCTGCCCAGTGCCCTTCATCCTGATGCTTCCTAAACATCCTGCACTGGATGTCTTCTGAGCAGTTTCCCCAAACATGGGAGAACTCAACTTTTCCCTTCCTTCTTGCCAGTCTCCTACTAGGCCAGGACACACTATCATCAGCTCCATGGCCTGGCATTGCTCTCTCCTGCTTGTTGACTACAATTGCCCACAAGGTTCTGCAGCTTTGCCTTCTTATGATCTCTCCAACCCCACTGACAGTTTCCTTCTACCAGAACATCTGCCTGGGGTTTTAGATTGGTTTCCTTGCCACCCACCCTGTTCAGTTATGAGCCACCTGCACATGCGACACAGTGATCCTTCCACAGTGAAGTTTGCTCCTAATCTTAATCTCAGAGCTTCCTAGTGGTTCCCTCTCTTGCTTTTGGAATACATTTAAGCAATCCATAACATGTTTTTTTTTCCCATTGTCCTTTATGGTCTATCTCATTTTCGTTTGCTCCATTTGTTCTAAACTTGCTTTGAGTTACAGCAGTTGGGAGTCCCCCAGATGTACTCTGCTGTCCCTTGCAAGACCTCCCCACATGCATTTCCTTCTGCTGGAAGGGTAACTCTCCTCGCCTTTCTCTTTCCTTCAGCAGCTAATAAAAGTTTACACAATTAGATCTATGTCTTCTGTCCAACCTCTCTTTAAGTCTTCAGAATATTTTAATATTTCCTTGTCTGTCACAGGGTCCAGTGGGAAGCAAACTTCACTCGTTCTCTTCTCACAAAGTTCAACCCAGTGGCCAGCATCAGAACCAGCTTCATGGTCATGGGAGCAGTGTAGCAGCAAAAGGCTGTGCTCAGAGAGGCCCTGCACTTGGGATGTGATGCTCTGTAGTTGTTGACTTACCTACTCTTAAAATTTCTACCTCTGCATCCGTCTTTGCCATGAAACCATGTAGGTGATGTTGATGCATATGGTGGAAGTTCGCCCTCTTACCCCATCACTGGGGATGGATTCTTGAATGTTTGCTTTCTTTCTTTGACCCAGGAACTTCTGCCACTCTCTTTGCCCAGTAAGAACCTCAGTAAAGGGGTGGCATAGAGCCTCATTGTGGGGAATCAAAACATCGGAAGAGTTCGTCTTCAACTCCAAGCATTCCTAAGGCAGTTCCATTCTAGGAAGATGAAGGTACTCTATGGTACATGACTTTTGATTGAGAACTTGGTGAACTTGCTGAAGCCCAGAGAGACGAGAGAACAGAGTAAGGAAAATAAGAGCTATTTCTGCCTTTGGAGAAGGAACTCCACATTCTCATATAGCAAGAGACCCCATCAGTTATACAAGTTATGTGGTTAACTCTGCCTGATATATATGGTCAAAGATGGTTGAGTTTCAATACTCTCAGTTATCTCTTTAGCCCACCCATACCTATAAAGTTTGCCTTCCCCTTTCTTCCATTTCTATGGCTTCCACCCAGAATCCAGCTCCAAGACTATTTAACAATGCCTTCTTTGTCTCTATTCTTGTAATCTAGGTACCCAGTGGAGGGTTTGGTACTGAGCAGGAGGACTTCCAACAGGCATATGATGAATACACGAACCAATTCAATAAGTAGGAAAGCTAGTCTTGAAAACATTCCGTTGTTATTTCTGCAGGTTGTTAAAATGCCTGTGAGGTATATCACTGAGAAGTAACCTTGGGGATTATTTAATCAATTCTGCCCTGTGGCCTTTGCCAGGAGTTGGTCAGAGCCCTGGGCTAATCTGTATGGGCAGGTATGTCCTGACTGTCTCTACCCTTCACCTTAGGAGGGCCCAGTTGCGGGATGAGGATGCACAGCTGGAGAACCAGGGAGACTCAAAAGTTGGAAAGCTGTTACTGAAGCATTTGTATGACCAGGAGGCAGAGCTCAGTCCTAGAAGTGGAGATAAGTTAGGTTTTTTTCAGTGAGTTTGGTTGCATGGCTGATAAGTAACCACATGGTTGAAAGAGCTCACCCCAGGAGGGCAGGGTGTGTAGAAAGAGTGCTATTTGCTTTCAGCTTTGCTCCCCTGCCTCAGTTTACCTAACAAGCTACAGAATCTAGGAGATTTTCTGGACTATATGGGAAATCGTTCTTAAGAAGTACAAGGATGGATGATGCCTGGGCTCTGGCTGGTTTGGGTCTGCCACTTTGGTTTCCCAAACTCCCAGTCCAGACTTGAAAGTCTGCTAGGTGAAATCCGCTCTAGCTGCTCCTTCAGTCTATTTGTGCTGCCTCAGCCAAGGAAAATATCAGAAATCGAGTAGCTTGCAAACAACATTATTCTTTGAAGTTGGGAAATCAAAGATCAAGCCACTAGTTGAGTTAGTGTCTGGTGAGGGCTCCCTCTTTGCTTCCTAGATGGTGCCTTCTTGTGACCTCCCGTGGTGAAAGGGGGTGGCAACTCTCTAGGGTATCTTTATGAGGGTAGTGATCTGATTCATGTAGACTCTGCTGTCATCACATGATCATCTCCTAGAATCAAGACCTCTTAATTCCATCATTTTGGGGGAAGAGGATTCAAAACAGGAGTTTGGATGGGACACAAACCTTCGGGCGATACAGCACCTTTAAGGACTTACTCAACCTAGGTTTCTTTCTGAGCGGACACAGAACTCATGCCTTCCCATCACTAAAAAGTTGCATTCTTTAATGTTCCAGTGCCTGTCATTACTGGGCACATAGAAATTCACAGTTATCATGCATATGAGAGTAGACACCACTCCATTCTAGTGAGAATGTGCCCGGAAGTACATTTAGGAGCCTTCATTAAAATGTTGGGAAGGTCAAGTTTTCTGCAGTTTGCTTCAGAACATATATATATGACAAGTAAGTATTGCTTGTTAGGTGTCATAGTCATGGAGGGCAGGTCTGACCAAGTGTGTGTGTGGGTCTCTATAATGGCATATATCATTGGCATTGGTGGCTCATAGAAGGAATAGTGAAGTTGCATTTTGGTTACCATAGCAGCTATAACACAACCGGTAGTAACAGTATAGATGTTTCCCCCATCTATTTTCTTGGTTAACAGGAGGTCGAATTCAGAGGCTGTGGGAAATCTGAAGGTTCCTTCTGAGGACTTCCTGGGATTCCCCACTGTGCTGACACAAAGGCAATCCTCCTGAAGTCTCTCCCACATAAGGATTGAGTGCAGGGTGGACACCAAGGCAGCTCATTTTTTGCAAGAGGCGGAACTACTCTGCTGCATGACTGGAACTCCGAGGCTTTCCAATGACTTTGAGAAGCTTCTCTGGAGACTGTGCTATATATAGTCTGGGTCTCTTCTCTTGCTTCTTTCAGATACATCAAATCCAGGCTGAAGATTGCTCCATGTTCTGCTTTCTCCTCCAGATCTCTCACAGGGTTCACTCTGGTGTGATGCCTGCTTCACACAAACGAATGCATTTTTCTCCATCTATTCCATCTATCTTCAGGTATATGCAAATGACTTTCATGTTTCATCTTAGTGGCTGGTGATATTAGGTGCCTTCTAGAGGAGGCAGAGTCAGAGAAGGGAAACTGGAAAGGAGTTTGAGATTTTTGACATCTATGTAAGTCATAGGAACTGATGTAGGCTCACGTTCAGGCTCCAAAGAAGGTACAACACAGAAGCTTAGATACCAGAGACCAAAATGGGTCTAATGTGGCCTCTGTCACTTTGTGAAACACAGTAAGGAAGACCTCAGAGCCACAGATGTCGAATGGTAGGCACGAGAACCATAGATGATGGACAGACACTCATCATTTTCCAAACTCCTTGGAAGTTCCAAGTGTTTAAGTACAAACTTAGTGAGGGCGTAGAAAACCCTTTAAAATGATCTAGAAAGGTAAGGAAACATATGTTTCTTAGATCTCAGTGTTCTGGAGGGTCCACTAAATATGTACATACATATAAGAACCGGAAGTCTCTCCAGGCATGACTGGGCAGGGCACAGTACAATCACACATATTTTCTAGAGCAAGGACTGTGTCAGGAGTTGGCGGTCAAATGCAGAGTATAACATCGGGACTCTATTTCTGTATAGAAAAATCAAATTTGCAGAAGACAATAGCTCTTTGAGGTTGAGAGTATTAATCAAGTCCCCAAAGACAACAGGACTCACTCTAGCCATGTTAGATCCTGGACATTAGCCGCTGTGCATGCAGAGTGGGTTCCGAAGGACTAGGGTAGGTCTTATCAATGGGTGCTGTGGCAATCATAAAAATGTAAATAGGGCTAGGTGTATTTTCTGGTGAGACATGAAAGAACATGAGGCTTTTCTTCTCAGGACTCTCAGTTGCCCCTCTAATGACAATAGACAGGGAGTTTCTTCCAGAAGGTCTAAGGACAGAGCGGGAAGCAGCCTGTACTGATGCGCACACTGTGACTTTATGGATCCCACAACCCATTTGTACATTATTCCTTTGCTGAATGACAAAATATTTGTGAATCATGTAACAGAACTATCTATGAGGGAGGTCGCATTTCAGTTTATAAAATGGTATCACTCCTTCAACTTTTAAAGTGCTGGGACTATTACCCATAATATCAACAGCCAGGCAATCTTTTCTAAATTTTTAAAGAGAAAAGTCAAAGCAATGAATGAATAAAACATAACAGGGAACTATGAAAGTGCATGCATCGATGCAGGCTGTTTCCATCTCTACCACAGGATACATGAAGCAGGACTTTGCCACTGACCAGGATGGAGTAAAATAGCTCAGCCATAGCCTCCTTCTTCAAGGAAACGGGAGAAGTACAAAATTGTAGTTTTTAGACACTGGACAACAGGTAGTGCTGGATATTGACCCTGAGTGAGAAGTGTTGAAGGGTGGTGTTTGAACTGCCCTGCTCCTGCCACAGGGGCATTTCTAGTTGTAGGGAGAGGAGGTTCACATAGATTCCAGATGTTTTCTGGAGTTGAGGGGGTAGAATTCATATTTTGGAGACACTGAGACAGATATACTTAAGGATCCTAGGGAGACTGGAATAGGGCAAACAGGAGAAAGCTACATGGAATGAGAGCATTCTAGGGGGTTCACCTCAGGGGTCTAGCATAGCAATGGTCTCCATATGCCTCCAAAAGGGAGCATGAAAAGAGTGGGAGGAATGGGTCTTGATCACAAGGAGCCAGAAATAGATTATATTCTTGCCAGACAGAGCGTAAAAACATTACAATACACAGATATCAGAGAAAACGCCCAGCTTGTGAAATATCTTGTTATTTTTTCCTTGGTACACCCAAACTACTTCTTGCTTAAGCCACCTGGTTCAGCCTGAAAGAGAGAAAGCCTCAAAAGGATCATGCTTTTCCCAAATAATTTAGCTGCGTCTCCTCAAAATGCTCAAGAATATTAAAGTATCAAGGATACAACAAGGTAAAATTTACATTTCCAGCAACTCAAACCCCAAATTATCTTGTATTCAAGCAATAAGGAAAGCATGACCACAATTAAGAAACCAGTGGATCAATCAGTCAATCAATCAATCAATCAATTAATCAATCAGACCATAATGAGGAAATCAACGAATCAGTCAGTCAGTATATACAGACCCATAAACAGTAGATGACAGAATGAGCCATTAAAGATAGTTACTAGAAATCTGTCCACCACTGGGTGTAGCCGGCTCACCCAGCATGCAAGAAAAGCTTTGGATTTGAGCCTCAGCCCCGCTACCAAGGAGTAAAGATACATAAAAAAAATATCATGTGTTTAAGAAGCAAGGATTTAAAAAAATGTCCTGTGAGCCAAATCCAGCCTGGAGCTTACTTTTTACATTTTTTTACTCTCTCTATTTTACCTCTCCTCCTTTTCTCATTTCCCTTTTATTTGTAAGATTATAATATAATCACATAATCTCTCCCTGCACTTTCTTCCTTCCAAACCCTTTCCTAATTCCCCTCCTTGCTCTCCTTCAGATTCATGGTCTCTATTTTAGTTGTGGCTACATGCCTATATGTAATATATGTAATAATGTATACATATATACATACACACACACATAATCTGCTCAGTTTGAACAATGCCACTCAAATGTACATGCTCATTTGGTACTGATCGTTTGGTATTGGACAAGCAGCTGGAGCCTGCTTTTGTGTGATATGAGTACCAAGAACAATTATTTCCTCTTCTCTTTCTCCTCCTCTTCTTTCTTCTCTTCCCTTTATTTGTCCTTCTCACTTCTCCACTTTCTCTTCCTTCTTCTACATTTATAAAAAAAGTCGTAAGAGAAAAAATGTGGTAGAAAACATTTATTTATAAGTTGAGCTTGGAGAGATGGGGTGAGCCATAGATATGGCTGCCAAAGAGAGGCCAATGGGATTTGAAGACGCAACCACACCCACTGTTTACAATGTAACAAAGCAGCAGAGTGGGTGAGAAGATTTTGAGGATCCTCAAAGCGCGGGATGACTTGGAGGGGGCTTATCACACATATGACTGGAGCCTCGGGAAGAAGGGGACCCCAGAGAAATCTTTAAAAAAAGTAGAAAAAGCTCATTAACTTTCATTAAGAAAAATAGTATGGACACTGTTTCCAGACTTTCAGTGAACCGCAAATCCAGAGGATGAAGAAAACTGTACTACAGGGCATAAAATCAAGTATTCAGAGCCAGTAACAAAGAATGTCCTTTTTGTGTGGTCCTGGAATCAATGCAGAAGAACATCTTTAGCAAGGTAGCAAGAGACAAAAGGCTGATTACCTACAAAGAACTCAAATGAAACTGGAACAGACTACTTAGTGAAAACAATTCAATTGATACTGCAGTAGCTTGATATTTTTTCAAGCATTGAAATGAAAGCAAAAGTCAGCTTAAAATTGTACACCCTTCAATAATTTACTTCCAAAATGAAGTCCAAACACTTATGTAGGCACACAAAAGAAGAAGGACATTGTCACCCCGACAAATGCCGAAAGACGTCACCATCAGCAGTCGAATTGCCACTGTGTGAAAGTGTCCTCCAGGCAATCTGCAAAATCTGAATCTACAAAAAGCAATGAAGAGTGTAGGAAATGAAAACTGTGTGGGGCAAGTGGAAGAGACCTTTTCTTATTTAAAACATATCTTTGAAGGGTAATTGAATGTTCAAAGTAAAAATAATGAAATGATATTGGGGGGGGTGTGTTTATAACTTACAGATGTAAAATAGTACCAAGCCCAGGAGGGCTAGGGAAATGTTCTTACATTACCTGCAAAGTAAATGTTACTGGAAGTAATAATGTTACTTGATGGCTGTAACAAATTAAAGATGTAACTACAAAATAGGAAGAAATCATTTAAAAAAAAAAAAAAAAAAGAGGATCCCAGCTAAGAGAACCGGAGGTAAAACTGTGGCTATGAGAAAGTAGAATCATAAAAAGTCATTTAAAGCAAAATTTAGAAAAGTACATGTCATGCTAGCTGAGACTATTCAAAAGAAAGGGAATGGCCATTTTACAGGATGCCAAGTGGAAGAAGCAAACAATAGTCTTGGGGATAAATGGGATCATTCTTGATGAAAAAGAGATAATTGAGGCAAGAGGAAATAACAACAATGGCATCCAGGCATCTAAAAGAAAATCTTTTTAACATAAGTGAATTAAATATCCTTAGAATCGGAAAAAAATACTAAATAGATCAGCTATTATAGTTGGATATTTTATAACCCTTTTAGTAATTGATGGGAAACATAGACATAAAATCAAGAGTGACATGGAGGAATTGAGTGACACCATCAATCAACTAGCTAATTGGCATTTATAGAGGGAACCACTCAATGAGAGCAGAGTAGAGATGCATTTCAGGTGCCCTTGGCACTTTTACCAAGGTAAACTAGAATATGGGTCATAAAACAAATTTAAATTCTTGGTCATAAAACAAATCCCAATGTATTCAAGAGAATTCAAATTATGCCAAATAGATTCTGTAAACAGAATGGGATTAAATTAGAACCCAATCACAGCAAGTTATCTTGAAAAAGAAACCCCAGATATTTAGAAACAAATGGGTACATTTAAAAATATTCCTTCAGTCAATGAAGAAAGCAAGGTTAACTGGAAAATATTTTGGGTGTGATTTTAATTAAAATTGACATATTGAAATTTTTGGAATGCATCTAAAACAAAAATTTGGAGGGAAATTTACAGTCCTAAGTGCCTATACTAGAAAAGAAGGAAGTCCTTAATGTATTGCCCTAACCTGGGGCTTCAAACTGTATCAGGTAAGACAAGTCCAATGTCTATTTTTTGGCAATTAAAGTTCATGTTCATTCAATTATGTATTAGCCGTGATTGCTTTCATGGAATTAGTCTTCCTTTGATTAAAGGTATGGGCATCAAAACCTAAAATAATTATTCTCTAGCCTTTCATGAATACATTGGCTGACCCCCCATTTGACAATCTAGAAGAAAGAAAAGCAAACACAAGCTAAAGTAAGCAGGCAGAAGGAAATATAAACACAGGAGCAAAAACAAACGGAATCGAAAAATAAAACTAATGACGATAACGAAAAGAAACCATGATTCCTTAATAAAATTAACAATCTCCAGGACATATAGAACATACAAAAGTGTAAAAGCACATGGGGGAACATTAAAATGTAGCACAGAGCTGTGTGTTGTGCCTTATTTCAGAACTTGAGAGGCAGAGGCGGGAGGATTGCTTCCAGATTAAGGCCAGTCTGGTCTACACAGTGGGACTTGGTCTCACCCCTCTCCTCAGATACATTGCATGGATATATTAATAGCATTATGTACATAAATTGGCAGTTAATTAACTCATCCTTAATTGTGTTGTGATTTTATGTGTATGAGTGTTTTGCCTGTATGCACATCTGTGTACCAATTGTGTGCAGTGCCTGCAGAGGCCAGAAGAGGGCGTCAGATTCCCTTGCAACTGGAGTTGGACTGCTGTAAGCTGCTGTGTGGGTTCTGGGAACTGAACCCAGCTTCTCCCGCAGTGAAGCCAGTGAGTCCTCTTAACCATGGAGCCATCGCAATGGAAAAACAATTGCAATGTGTAGTGAAATGGATGTTGACTCTTTCTTCACACTACATACAAAAATAAACTTGAAGGAGATCCTAGGCCTAAATTCAAGCACTAAACTTTGGGAGAAAATGTGGGAAAAAAAATTCTCATTGCCTCTGGGGTTTGGCAAAGATTTTTTTGAATGTGTCCCAAAGAGAACAAACTATAAACATTAAAAAAAATCATCAATGGCAAATGATCAAAATTAGAGTATTTTATTTTTTTTTAAAAGGAAAGCATATATCACAAAGGATTTTATGATGGGTGTGTGAAAACTCCCCACCCTCTATTATAAAAGATATGTGTCTCAATTAAAAAGCAGACAAATGGTTTACTCGAGTATCTTTACCAAATAGTATACATTGATATCAGATGAATCCTTAAAAAGATGCTTGGCGACATCAGTCATCAGGAAAAGGCCACTAGAACTGCAATGGCATTTTATAACACACCTACTATGAAAGCTAGAAATAAAGACCAACTACTAATTATTGGGGAGGAAATGAAACAACTAGAATTCTGATAACTGTTGGTAATAATGTGAAATTATATAAACATTTTGGAAAAAATGACAGTTTAAACCGCAGGCCTCATGAATTTGGAGGCCTTGTAATAAGTTAAATGGCCATTCCAATTCCTTTCTGTGTACCCCTAAATGCCACAAAGATTTTTTTTTTCAAAATTATCTATAGGCATTTTACTTGCTGTAGTTCAAACTTAGAAACAGGCCGGTTGTCTATCAGCAGGTGGATAGTAAATTGCAATGTATTTATGAAACAGAATGATACATCCCATTATCAAAAATGATCAAAGCATTAGTAGAACAATAACATGAATGAATCTCAAAAGACTTTCCCAGAGTACCATATTCCAGAAACTGGAGACATCAGTGCATATCTGGAGATGGAGAAGGAGTGAGTAAATTCAGACACAAAGACATCTAAAAAACCTCTGGTAATGATGCATGTGCTAATTATCTTGATTTTGGTAAAAAGTTCCCACACATAGACATCTCAACAATGATCAAGTTTTATATATTAAATATATCCTGCTTGGGCTTCATCAAGTATATATACCATAATAAGGCTGAAAAAAAAAAAACCCAACAAGTTACTACTGGTAAATCTGAAAACAAAAGACCTGAACCAAAGTTGAGAAAATAGGAAGAGAAAGAGATAAATCAATGCTTAGAAATTGAGGCTTCTAACACTTATGATTTATTTATTGTTATAACAAACAAACAAAAGTCATAGCTAGGATATAGAATGCTTAAACCAACAATGTTATCCAAATTTATTATGTTTCACAACCAGAGACAAACAAATTTCTCCACATTCTTCAAATGTATATAGAATTTCCATTAGGTCAAATTATATCTTGGACCATACAACAAGACTAATTCCAAAGGTTTGAAATTAGATATGTAGAAGGTCTTATAACTTAAAACTAAGACTATACTTTTAAAACCTCAAGGAAAAAAATAGCAAGAGAAACAAGAAAGCATTTCAAATAAACTGAGCATGAAAATACAAGATAACAGTATCAGGGATGTAGCTGAAGTTGTTCCAGTGGGGGGATCTGCACCTTTAAAATGCTCGTGTTGGAAATCAAAGTGTTTAAAATCAATGATTTCAGCTTTGGCCAGGTAAAGTGAGAAAACAAGCAAATTTACATCAAACTAAGATGGAAGGATGGAAAAGAGATAAAGCAGGAGTCAACACGACAGAAAACATGCAGGAACAGTGAGCTAACGCTCCAAACTGAATAGGGATGAAATAAGAAAATCGTAGACCAGTAACCCTCATCAGCTAGTTACTCATGAAGCAAATACAGGGATATATAAAAGGACCAGTTGTGACTTATCCCAAGAATTCAAGGCTTGTTTAGCGGTAGCAAACCAATCGATGTGGCTGGCTATGTCATCTGAGTAAAAAATCTCACATGATCCTCTCCAGAGATGAAGAGAATGAGAAGCTGTTCATGATAAGAACTGCTAACAAATTAGACATTGAAGGGGACTTGGTGGCGTAGTGCCATGCATTAAACATCAAATATCAAACACTAAATCATGAACACTTGCTTTCTCCCAAGAACAGCAGCAAGTTATCCACCTTCCTCTACCAGCTTCCTTACTGAACTGATCCTAGACAATCACTTAAAAAAATAGCAGCCTGGGAAGGAAGAAAATAGAACTTAGGCTTAGATGATGTGATAATATATATAGGGAATTTTTATAACTTTTATAAAACCCAAAGGGCGATAAGTGAATTTAGTAGTTCTACAGGGTGAAAGTTCAACATACAAAATTAGGTTATGCTTCTATGGTTTGGCAATAAATAATGAAATTGAAATGGAAGAAAATATCATTTTACACAAAATTAAAGACAAAATACATCAAAATAACCTTTCCATAAGAGTGCTAGGTTTTTATTCTAACTTCTATATAGTATGGGACAGGCAAGTTAAAGGAAGATCCAGTTGTGCTATAGGTCATGGTGATACACTCAAAGATCCAATGTTACTAAAATGTTTATTCTTAAATTTACACAATCCAAAGCACATCTGCCTCCAAAAGTAAAATTGACAAGCTCATTTCGAACACATATGGAAAGTGCTAAGGATCTAGGAGAGTAAAAATGTTGACAATTCTAGAACAAAGTTGGAAGACTTACTCTATTTGATTTTAGGACTTTATGAAGCTATTAGGATTGAAGTTACATTGTGATTTTCCTGTAGACAAAAGGATCATTAGTATCAATTTTAAAAATCTCCATTTTTTTATGAACATGGCCATTTGATGTCAAATGATGATGTGACTTAATAGAGGGGGGAATTTCTTTTAATAAATAATATCAAGACAACTGAATAGTCATACATACTTTAAACCTTAATTCATTCTATCCACAGCAAACCATCCTTGATGCCCATGTATCTAAAATGCACAAGGTAAAGTCATCATATTCTACCTTCTTGTCATCACAATGAGGACAGATTCTTCAAGGAACAGAAAAAAACCCAATTCTATCAGAGAGAAAAATAATATGTAGGAATTTATTAAAATTAAAAACATCCACTCTTCCAAAACCATTCTTCAGAAAGTTCAACAGTATGGCATAAATGTGGTGAAAGGTTTGCTAATCAGAATCACATGATTTCTTTTTCCAAAGGAAGCCATAAGGATGGCTAATAAATACAACGGGACTAGGAAACAGCACTGTGAGTTAGAATAAGGCACCATTAAACTGCAATTGGTAGAATAGTTGAAGTGAAGGAATCTAACAATGATGAGTATTGAGCCTGTAGAATTCTAGCATAATCATATGGCCACTATTAAATCTTTTATGTGACTTCACACAAGATTATAAATAAAAGGACCAAACTGGGACATATCTTAAGGATGCAATGTTGCTCTAGCATTACCAAAATCAATCAATCAATCAATCAATCAATCAATCAGTCAACTCTCTCTTTCTGCAGACAAACCAAGACAGAAGAATGTACAAACACACCATACATCTATAGAGTGTTACTCAACAGTAAAATCAAGTTACTGATGTGTAATGATGTGGATGACATTTATGTACATTTCTGGAGAACGTGGTCAAATCGAAGAGTGTTTGCCTCTGAGGTCTACACAGTTGGTGGGAAGAAGAATGAAGGAATTTCCTGGGTAGAGAGAAAATGTCTGTCTTTTCCTTGGGGCAGTAATTACATAGGCTTGCACATTTATTAGCATTGATAGCAAGAAGTCAAACTATAAGCTTAAAATCTATGTATTTATTAGATGTTTATTATATCCCAATTAAAAATAGTATGGGAGATAAAGAACCTATGCAAACTTGCCTCTTCCATTGTGTTTGCCTCTACCCTTAAAGTTAACTGCCATTAGCCATATGACTCATCTTCTTGATTTCCTTTACAGATTTACCCATGTGAATGCCTTTTTTTTTTTTTTCTAAATACAGCTTCTCCGGAGTTCTTCAGAGAAAAAGAGGCAATTAGATATGTATATGGCTGTATTTATATATGCAATACTTGTATGTATAGAACACACACACACACACATACATACACACTGAACAGGGTGAGGGGAAGCAGAGGGTGGAGGCGGGGGAGAAGAGAATAGAAATTAGCACATGCGGTTATGGATGCTGGGACGTGTCATGATTTGCTTTCTGCAAACTGGAGGCCCCAGAGAAGAGCTGGGGCTGTAAATCGGGTCTGAATCTGAAGGCCTGAGAACCGAGGGAGCTGTGGTGTAAATCCCAGTCTCAGGGCAGGAGAGGATGAGCTGAGCTGTCCTAGCTCAGGAGACAGGCAGGAAGCCAAAGCAGCAGACTGCTCCTCTTTCCATTTTTTTTCATTTGCTTCAGGCCCGCAGAGCCTTGAAGAGCGTTACCCACAGTGCGGAGGGCGATCTGCTTTACAGAGACCACCACTCAAATGCTGACTGCATCTTGAAACACCTTCACAGACACACCCAGCAGCAGTGTTTAATCTGGGTACCCCAAGGCCAAATTGACTTTCAGCTTGACTGAATCACCCAAGTTCAGTGTTGCTAGGGGGTTCTTTTATCCTACCTCTATTCACTCTCGAATGGCTGGATTTTACCATTAGTTTTTTCTTTTTTCTTTCATAAGGGACTAAAGGGTGTTGTGTTTTCTGAGTTCTCACAGGTCTGTGAATACATGTCTGGCACCTTTATACTTGAATAACCCCTTGTTGGGCCTATGATTTTTGTTTCACACTTTTATTTTCTCCCCAGAAACTCACAGATACCGTCCCTTTTTAGCTCTAGTTTTTAGTGTTGCTATAAAGAAACACGAGGCTCATCTTATTTTCTGCTTTTTAAATACTTTCATTGTTGTTGTCCTTTCAAATGCCCAAGGAATCCCTTCCCCTCTCTCCCTTCCTTCTTTCTCCGGCTGAAGGATTTTTCTAGGACCTGTCCTGATAATATTTATTCTGCATTGGATTTCCTATAACATGGCCAATTTAGAATGTTCTTCTGATGGGGAAGTTCAATTCTTCCTTCATTTAAGGAAAATTTCCCATAACGTAGTGTGTTGTATGTGTGTGCACGCGTGCGTGCGTGCGTGCGTGCGTGCGTGCGTGTGTGTGTGTGTGTGTGTGTGTGTGTGTGTGTTTTGTGATGCTGGAGATTAAGTTAAAACCCAGGGCCTTTCATGTTAGACAAGTTTCAAGCATTGAGCAATAAGCCCAGCCTGTAATGCAGCTTTATATTTTTTTGTGTTACTCATATCTCTACTTGAATGATACAAATTATCTCTTAGTCTATTAGTATTATTTTGACAATATGTATTTGTCCTTGATATTGTTACTCAGCTTTCTTGCCTCTTTCTGTAAGTTCCACAGCCACTGAAGGAGACCTGGTAAATAGTGCAGAATATTATCAGTCCAGGGCATCATCATGTTGTCTTCAGGAGGACCAGCCCTCCCGCAGGGAGCCAGCTGGAGTTCTCAGACCAGATTTTCAGCATCATCATGAGGTGCTTGGACAGATTTTGCTATATCCCTTATTCTTCATTTCAATTCCTTTCCCTGATACATTCTGTCTGCCTTCATCCCATATCCAGATCTCAGGAAAGGTCACAAGCTTTCCAATTCCAAGGTTCTAATTCTCTAATCTCAAACCATTCCCAGAGTTCAGACCCCAAGCTTATGACTTCACCCTTGATTACACCCACAAGCCCACACTAGCATCTCAGTCCATCTTAGCCTCAACTCCCATGGCTTTCTCTGTTTCTTACAGAGCAACTGTCTTTGACCCCAACGAGAGGCCTCTGGGGTGTGACTTTTCTTCCCACCCATCCAC
The DNA here is from genome assembly GCF_049852395.1 of Peromyscus maniculatus bairdii. Classification (NCBI taxonomy): domain Eukaryota; kingdom Metazoa; phylum Chordata; class Mammalia; order Rodentia; family Cricetidae; genus Peromyscus; species Peromyscus maniculatus. Next base: position 20,741,543 of record NC_134873.1, read on the forward strand.
ATTCCTGGATGCTGGATCAGAATGGCTTCCTGTTCCTTGTGCATCTGGGTTTTCCTTGCTGGTAGGTCAGGCTACGTAGAGGACTCCTCTCACTCCCAAACGAGTCATAAGTTTCTACTACATTGGGAACATCTAACATTTGTATGGTGCTTGATAAAGTGTTAAATCGGGGAAGGAAATACCCACAGACAAACTGAGAGCTTTCTCACAGAGGTGTAAGTGCTTTTTATCACTTTTATGAAAAAAAAGGGGGGACTATCAGAAAAGCACTCTACCCTCTTTGATTTATTTTAGGTATCATCAGGATTTGAAAACACCCTTACCACGGTCATTGCGGGCACTGGTGTTACGCACAGGGAAGTAGGTAGCTGGCTAGAATGGAATAGTCGTGCTTCCTCTGCTCTCATGATGAAAGGCGGCCTTGCACAGAGCTTCTCCCATGTCCAGTAACCCACTGCATCACTACGCTTAGAGTGGACTTTATCTTCTTTCATTACACCCATCCCTTAGCAACTTCAGCAGAGAGTGAGCTGTCCCCACGTGCATCTCTGCATCTACTCTGTGGATGGTGGGCCAACGCATGTGTCTAATTTCACATTCTTAAGATTGTGTGGTACACAGAGGAGCCCTTGATGTTTGCTGGATGCTCAGTGGCTTTCTGATCATGGTGTGTGTGTGTGTGTGTGTGTGTGTGTGTGTGTGTGTGCATGTATAGGCAGGATAAAGGCAAACAAAGGTGGATGTGCTGTAGGAATGCTTAGGCTGCTATGGACTGGTTATTTCAACTTGATTCATGACCCCCCCCTCCCCTTCAAAAACAAAGATTTGTTTCTGACCGTGGTTTCAAAACATAAAAATCTCAGCCAGTGTGATCAGGCAGGCAGTCTGACCTTCAGACTGAATATTTCCTCTTTTTGTATGGTTGGCTTGTTTGAAGCACAATCCAGAAGGGAGCAGACTGATGAATTTGCACACAGTTCTACTGATCCCAGTTGGAGGGAGCCTTTCAGACCAATGGTTGACAGAGCCTGGATATTAAGTGTCACTCAAAGGTAACTTGCAAAGAAGATAGATGACCATTGCTAGGTAAACCGTAACTTTCCATTCCAAAGCTGTGCCGCTTCGAAATTCACAGCTCCATGCCACCTCAATGCAGCACATTAAGTGAGTAATAATTTTATTTCTCACAGGACGTTACCAGATTTTTTTTTTTTTGGCCTGACCTTTGAGAGGAGAAGCTTTTAATTCCAATCAAAGTTTCTTTTGAATCTTAAGGAAAATATAGTGATTTACTCCTTGGAAGAGCTTGAGGGAGAGAAATCTCTAGCAGTGCCCAAGATTGTTCACTGTTTACTAGACTGGGTCTCATTCTGGATCATAATGAGGAGGAGACTAATGGGAAAAAATTGATCCTTTCAGAATTTGTCAAGTGAAGTGTGGCTGGCTGAAAATGTCACTCTCAGACAACACTGTCCTCAGCGAATTATACAAAAGTTAGCCAAAGTCACAAACTTCCCTTTCAGGCTGGGGGATATTGACTGTCAACTGGGGAAGAATCTGCTATCATTTCTATGATGCTGTAGCAAATAAAAAAGTGATTTACGATGTTACTCTCAACTCCCTTAGAACTGAAGGGAGGCCTCATTCCCTCTGCCGAAACTGGAATATGATTTAAGCTAAGAGGAGGCATTAAGAATTGCTTTTGTAACCTTAAGACTGGGTTAGGGCTGCCCATTTATCCCCGTGGAGAGGGAGTCACATTATGTTAGTGTAAAGTAGGTTTCACAATATGCGATAAAGTATGATCCTGTTTTGGTTTAAGAGAAATATGTGTATTTGCATAGAAAAGTCTGGAAAGATATACTTGCATAATCACATAAGAAATAAACAAGAAAAAAAAAAAGGGCAAGCCAAGATAAGTGAGCGAAGCAAGCAAGTACATAATTCCTCAAAAGAATCAGGAGGGTAGAAAAGCAAACATTTCAAGCGTCGTTTGTAATCACAGAAAGGTAATTTAAAAGGACAGTGAGATGCCTTAACTTTTGCTTATCAATTGGACAGAAGTGCTTAGAGTAAAGCAATAAGATGCGTCCATACATACTTGGAGGTGGGTGTGTTGTTAAGTATTTTTTAAAACTATGTACTTTCAGAATTTTATTGATGCATAACTAATACTTTCAAACAATGAACTCTGCACGGTCTGTGCAAATGGCATACTATCTGAAGGGCCAGAATGCATTAAATTTGCCTTCTGTATGCACTTACGATGCCATGGCAGCTTTCAGGATCTACGCACCCACTTTCCAATGTCCTCTCCCTTCCTTTGTAATTCTCCCTTTCTCCTCCGTGTTCCACTCTCCATCCTTGGCAGCTTTCAGTCATTACGGATTCTGCGGCATCTTCTAGAACACTGGATAAATGTAACCATATTGTACATCTCCTCTTCATACTCAGTATAAATATCTTGAGCTTCATCCATGCTGTCATAGGCTCCTATAGCGCATTTCTTTTTGTAACTGGATACACAAACATCACACTGATATTGCCATCCTCTATTCAGCTGCTTCCTGGTATCTGGATCATTTCCTGTTTTTGATCATCACAAATAAAGCTGCCACAAACATTTGTGTACAAGTATTTTTGTGGAAATTATATATATATATATATAAATATATAAATATATATTTCTCTTTGGTGAATTATTAGGAGGAGAGTGGATAAAGTATGTGGTAGGTCTTTATTTAACCAAGGAAGGAGTTGCTATGCTGTTTGCCAAAGTGATTGCTCTGTTTTCCATTTCTGCTTGAATTCTATCTGTCTCACCCTCTTACCAACAATTACATGGGCGGTCCTTACACATGTTAGCCAATCTAGTATCTGTGTAATGATACCTTGTAGCTTTAATTTGTATTCCTCCAGTAACTAATGAGGTTGATCTGCTATTTTATGTTCAGTTGCTATTTGTATGTCTTCTTTCTTTCTTTATTTTTTTACTATTATTAAGAGATTTTTTTATTCATTTTTACATATCAACCACAGATTCCCCCATCCTCCCTCCTCCTGCCTCTCCACCTTCCCCCCAACCCACCCCCCATCCCCACCTCCCATGGAGAATCAGCAGAGCCTGGTACACTCAGCTGAGAGGTCCACGCCCTCCTCCCTGCACCAAGGCTGCACAAAGTGTCCCACCATAGGTACTAGGCTCCAAAAAGCCAGCTCATGTACTAGGGATGGGTCCTGATCCCACTGCTTGGGAGCCCCCTAAACAGTTCAAACTAAACAACTGTCTCGCCTATCCAGAGGGCCTAGTCCAGTACCATGGGGGATCCTCAGCTATTGGTCCACAGTTCATGTGTTTCCACTAGTTTGGCTAGTCGTCTCTGTACTTTTTCCCACCATGATCTCAATGTCCTTTGCTCATAGAATTCCTCCGTTCTCTCATCGATTGAAATATCAGTGAGATATCTGTTTAAGTCTTTGGCCAGTTTTAAATTGGGTCATTTGTTTCACCCCTATTGACAGATAGGACTTTATGTAATTTCTGTGTATTCGTAAGGCACATTTGTAAATCTGTTCTCACAGTTCACGGCTCTGCTTTTTCATTTCTGTAGCTATGGCATTTGAAGAATGGAAGCTATGACTTGTGATGAAGCCTAATTTGCTGAGTTTGGCACTTCAGACACTATTTCCAAACGTTTGGGCGCTAATATCTTCTCATAAAAGTTTTATTGTTTATTTATTTGTTTTTGAGATGGCCTCAAACTCATTATCCTCCTGACTCACCTCCAGAGGGCCGGTGTTACACGTGTGCTCCATCAGATTTCATAGTCTTGGGTCTTACATTTAGATCTTGAAGGGTTTGGAGTGAGATGCGGGTTGAGGTTCTTCTGCTGCATATTGCTTTTTAGCTGTCCTACATCATTTGTTGGTAGATATTCTTTCCCCCACACTGAACTGGCTTGAAAACTAATTGTCTGTATGTGTGTTCACCTATCCCAGTATCCTCAACTTATCTAAACGAGCCATTTAAGTTTCTATTTTAAAATATTATTATTTTTTTAATACGTGTGCTTGTGTATGTCTGTGGGTGGGTATGTGTCCTCGAGTGCCTGCGCCCTTGGAGGACAGAGGACATCAGATCCTCCTGAAGCGTGAGTGACAGGTGCTGATGTGCTGCTTGGCATGTATGCTGGGAAGCAAACGCTGGGCTTTGGCAGGAGCAGTACGTACTCTTCACCACTGAGCCATCTCTCCGGCCCCTGCTTCCTGCTTTTACTTTCCCTGCTCTGTCTTGATCACTGTAGCTTCATAATAAGCATCGACGCTGGACACGCCCCCTTCTCTCCATTGTTTTAATCATTCTAGATATTGTACATTTTATAGGTGATTTTTACAGCCAGAAGAAGAGAAGAACTCTGCAAGGTTTTACTGAAGATGTGAACTTACACATCAATCTGGGAAGAGTAGATTTCTCTCTGTCTCTCCCCTTACCCCTTTCTCTCATGATGGTATACATGTGTTTGCCTTCACAGGTGCATACACATGTGTGCACACATGTGTACACATGCATGTATAGGCTGTGGTTCATGTCAGGTATCTTCCTCAATTGCTTTCTACTTTTTTTTTTTTTTTTAAAAAAAAACAAGGTCTCTCATTGAACCCAGAGCTCATCGGTTTGGCTAGATTGGTTACAGGACTCCATTAGTCTCTGCCTCTTCCAGGACTGGGGTTTCAGATGCTGACTACAGCACCCAGCTTTTATGTAGATAATGGCGATTGCCACTCAGGCCCTCATTCTTATGTGGCAGTCCCTTTATTGCTAGTCGTCTAGGAGAGAATAAATTTGTTACTGATATTGTGTCTTTTAGAACCGTGAATACAGTTCATATCTCCATTGACTTGTGCCTTGTGAGATCTATCAGTAATGTTTTACTGTTTCTAGTGTGTAAGTTTTGAAAACGTTTTGCTAACTTTATCTCTGAGAAGTTGATATATTTTGGTGCTATATTAAAATTTCCACATTTCTATTTCTGATTGCTTCTATTATATGCAAAAATTGATTTTATTTATGAATCTTGTATCTTGAAGCCTTGCCAATCTCAGTTATTACTTGCAGTAACTCTTCTGTGTAAGATGTAGAGTTTTCAGGGTAGATGCCATCTGTCAATACAGAAAGTTTCTTTTCTCCTCCTTCAGTTTGGATCTTGGTTTCTCATGGATTTATGATCTAAGATCTCTGAGATGACATTGAAGTGTATAAATTAGATATATTTTTTTCCCTTTTAAAAATTACTGTGTAGCTCAAGCTGGTCTTGAAACTCATGATCCTCCTCCTTCTTATTCTAAATACTGGAGCTGCAGGCATGGCTTATTTCTGAAAGCAAGAGCATTCAGTCTTTTATCATTAAATATGCTTTCACTGTAAAGGTCTTTTAGATACTCCTTAGGTGGTTGATGAAATTCCTTCTACTTTTTTTGCTTTAAGTTTTTGAGTGCATACTTCCTTTTTAATTTTTGAATAATCATAACTAATTTTACAAAATCCTAGTTTCCATCATGACAGTTTCACATACATTTAATGTGCTTTGATCATATTCATTCAGATTCTATCTATCACACCCTCAATTCCTCTTCATGACCCCCTTCCTGGTCCCTAATTGTTTCCATCCTGCTTTCATGATTTGGTTACCCTAGATTCCACTTATGAGAGAAAGTATGTGACCTTTGTCTCTCTGAGTCTGGCTTATCTCGCTTAACATGATGTTCTGTAGTTCCATTTGTTTTCCTGAAACTGACATGATTTTCTTCTTCTTAATGGCTCAATTAGATTCCCTGGGCGACGTTGTTTTACCCTTTCATGTGTTGTTGACGAACATCTAGGCTGGTTACATAATTTGCCCACTGTGGTCAAGACTGTGATAAGCACAAGTGCACAGATATCACTGTTGGATGCCGATTTAGCTTCCTTTGGCTGGATGGATGTGCAGGCATGGCTTGGCAGGATCACCCAGTAATTCTGATTTTAGAGATCTTCAGGAGCCTCCATTCTGATCTCCACAGCAGCAGGACTCATTTGCATCCCCATCAACTGTGTGTGAGGGTCCCTTTTCTGCTCCTCTCTGTTTACAGTTGTTGTTGTTGTTTCTTTTCATGATAACAGCCATTTTGGCTGAGGTGGGATGGAACCACAGTGCGGTTTTAATTTCTATTTCACTGGTTGCCAAGGATGTTGAACAATCTTCATGTATTTATTGGCCATTTCTACTTCTTTTAGGAATTGACTGTTTAGCTCATTGGCCTACATATTGATTAGATAACTTACACTTTCCATGTTTATTATATATATATATATATATATATATATATATATATATATATATATATATATATATATATTTGAGTTATTCAGATGTCCTTAACATTAAGTCCTTTGTCAGGTGAATAATTGGCAATGATTTTCTGTTAATTGTAGATTGTCTCCACACTCCTGTAACTGTTTCCTTTGTGTAGGAGCCTTTTTAATTTGATGAAATCCCGACTTTCTATACACCCTAGTATTTCTTAGGTGGTTTGAGTCTTACTCAGAATGTTATTCTTTCTGTATATACTGAGATATTTTCCTCTAGTGGTGTCAAAGTTTCAGTCTTTGCTACACCTTGAGTTTATTTTTTGTACAGGGTGAGAGGTAGGGATATGGTTTTAAATCTTCCACTATGGATGTTCAGTTTTCCAGCTTGTTTGTTGGTCTTTTTTTTTTTTTCAAATTCAAGTTATGATTTTTGTGCTTTTGTTGAGAATCAGATGCTTGAGTCATGTGAGTTTGTTTCTGGCATCCTTTATCATACTCCTTGGTCACTATCTGCTTTTCCCAGTACCACCCTGGTTTCGTCACTGTGGCTTTGCAGTATAATTAGAAATAGAGTACTGTGGTATCGCTGACATTGCTTTCTTTGTTTGATTGCTTTGGCTATTTGGGTTTTTTTTGTGTGTGTACCAATGTTCTATTTCTGTGAAGAACAGTACTGGGATTTTGATGGGGATTTCATAGAGTCTGTGTATTGCTCTTGATAATATGGACAGTGTCTCCAATGGTAGCCTGCTATGGAGAAGACCAACTCCCTCGGTGGGGGGGGGGGAATCTTAAGATTTTACAGAACTCTGAGAAAGGACTATCAGCCTATCATGAAGGACTGTCAGCCAATCATGAAGGACTATCAGCCAATCATGAAGGACTATCAGCCAATCACAAAGGACTGTCAGCCAATCATGAAGGACTATCAGCCAATCACAAAGGACTGTCAGCCAATCATGAAGGACTATCATCAGCCAATCACCAGGGCTGCCTACACTCTCGGACTGACTGTGGCTGTGCCATCTTGTTCCCACCTCCCCTACATTCAAGATTAGAAATGCAGGTTGTGTCTTCTTGTCCTTACAGTATCTTTCTGTTTCTCCATGCTTTTTACCCTCCTTGTTACCCCTTTGTTTCCCTTTCTCTCTCTTCAGAATATTGTATAGTCTTTGTTATCCTGACTTCATTTGAAGAGCCGTGTGGCAGGAATCTCCAATCTTCCATTTTACGCTAGGAGTCAATGTTCTTTTACTTGTGACATAATAATGGATGCTGGGTTTTGTTCCTTTTTTCTTCATCTTGTGATGAACAAAACATTGTTATTCCTTTTAGAAGATTTTAAAATTAATTAATTTCTTTATGTGTATGTGTGTGTTTGTATATAAATGTATGCCATGTGTGTGTAGGTACTTATGGAAGCCAAAAGTGGGTATCAGATCCCCTAGAATTATAGGGGGTTATAGGGACTTGTAAGCTGTTAGAAGTGGGTGCTAGGAACAAAACTCAGGTCTTTTGGAAGTGGGAAATGCTTGTGGCCATTGAGTCTTCTCTCCAGCCTCTGTTATTCTTCTGTTAGTTAATATAATAAATCGTAATGACTATTTTCTGATGGATACCATCATTGCACTTTGGAGGCCATGTTAACTTGATTATAATGTTATATGTTTTACTGCATTCAATTTCTAAAACAATTAAAACATTTGTGTCAATATTCAGAGAGGTATGGTTCTATCGTTTTCTTCATTTGCAACATCTTTATCTCGACTTGATAAAAAGATAATATTGAGCTTACAGAGAATGGTAAATATCATTTGTTCACAAATTCTCTTCAAGAATTTGTGTGGAATCAATATTATTCTGATTTTAAATATTTTCTTTCTTTCTTTTTTCTTTTTGAGAAGGTTCTCATTCTGCAGCCTAAACTATAACTCACTGTTTATATGTAGCTCAAGAGCCTTAAAGGCATGGTCCTTGTGGTGGTCTAGACCTTTCAAGTGCTGGCATTATACAAGTATAAATGTTTGATATACTGTGGAGTCCTTCTTGGAATAGACATCTCTTTTGTGTAGGGAGGGAGTGGGTTGAAAACCTACTAATTATAAATTTAATTTCTTTGATAGATGTATCATTTCTAATGACATTAGTTTTCTTTTTGAGTGTGCTTTGGGGTTTGTGTCTTCTAGGTAATTCATTCTTTTTTTGAGTTTATTATTTATTTTTACTTCTTTTTTTATTATTAAGAAAATTTCTATTCATTTTACATACCAACCACAGATCCCCCTCTTCTCCCTCTTCCCATCCCTCCAGCCTTCCTCCCACCAACCAACCCCCCATTCCCACTTTCTCCAAGTCAAGGTCTCCCATGGGGAGTCAGCAGAGCCTGGTACATTCAGCTGAGACAGATCCAAGCCCCTCCTCCCTGCACCAAGGCTGTACAAGGTGTCACACCTTAGGCACTGGGCTCCAAAAAGCCTGCCCATGCACCAGGGAAAGATCCCAATCTCTCTGCCTGGGGGCCCCCAAAGAGTTCAAGCTAAACAACTGTGATTCATTTTTTCACGTATTCCATGAAAATGTGTAGTATAAGGATATTCACAATGTCCTCTTCTTCCCCTTTTAGAACATGTTGAATTTGTAGTGATGTCACCTGTCATTTGATATTGGCAATTTGTCTTTTCTTCTTTTCCTGATTAGTCTTGCTGGAGGTTTATGAATTTTATTGATCTCACATAACTAGATTTGGGTCCCATCAATCTTCTCTATTGATTTTCTGTTTTCTATTTCATTGATTTCTCCTTTTTGTGTTTGTTTTTTTTTCTGCTTAATGCAAAGTTTAATTTGGCTCTTCTTTTTCTTAATGTGGTTGTTGACTTGAGATGTTTCTTCAGTTTTAATGAAAAACAATAGGACTATAAAGTACTTTTTATCTGTGTAGCATAAATTATATATTTCATTTTTTAATGATCTTTTAAGAATTTATTCTTCACTTTTATGGTTTTTGTTGTTTGTTCTTGTTATCTTTTAATTACTTTTAAAAACCTCATTAGAGAAGATACTTTATCTTACATAAAAATTTTAAAATTTATTGAGATTTCATGACATACTAATGGTATTATGAGTACTTGCTAAGTAAGATCATTCTATACTGCAATACACTATTATGTAAATGTCAATTGGCATATATTAAATGGTAGTATTGTCCAAATCTTCTCTATCCTTTTTTGAGATAGATATATACATATATACACACATATATGTATACATGCATATATATGTAAATTTGTCTATTTATAAGTAACATTTACAAATTTTTCTTCATAAATTCTAAAGCTCTATTTCAAGATGCACAGATATGAGGCTACCAGCTCTCCTTTCTGAGTTGACTCCTTTCATGTAGTAAGAATTCCTATGTATCCTTTGTAATAGTCTTGGTTATAAAAATCTTAGTTTTATATTGGTATTGTGATACCGCTTTATTATCATTTGCCTTAACATGGCTCATTTGTTTCTATATTTGAGTTTTAATCTGTATTACTTGCATTTACAGTGAATTTCTTGAGAGTTCCATACAAATGAATCTTACTTTTTTATCCACCCATATAATTTCTGCCTTTACCTGGAATGTTTAGACCATTTATATTTAGTGTAATCATAGTAGTTATGTTCTGTGATTTTCCTTCTTTTTTATATCTGTTTTTTTTTCTGCTTTTATTTTTTGTGTGTGTTTGTATGTATGGCGTGTGTGTGTGTGTGTGTGTGTATGCATGTGCGTGTTCATGCATGTGCATGTGAAAGCCAGAGGTTGACCTTGGATGTCTTTCTTAGTCACTCTTCATCTCATTTTTTTTTTTCGAGACAGAGTCTTTCAGTAAACTTGGAGCTCACTGGTTCATCTAGGCTGGCTGGCTAGTGAGCTCCAGTGGTCTGCTGGTATCAGCACTAGGATTACGGATGTGTGCTGCCACACACAGATTTTTACGTGGGTGCTGAGGAGCTGCACCCAGGCCCTCATGTTTACACTATGTCTTAATTTCCTTTTCTGTAACTGTGATAAAAATGCTCTGACAAAATCAGTGTAAGGGAGAAAAAAAATTATTTGGCTCACAATTCCAGGTCTAACTTGAAGCAAATGATCCTATCCCATATAGACTGGAGATCAGAAGACAACGAATTAATGTATTAAATGCTCCACTAGTTCTTACCTTTTCATTCAGTCCAGGGCCCAGCCCATGAAATAATGCAGCTTACACTAGGGGGCGGGTCTTCCTTCCCCCATTAATTCAATAAGAAAATCTATCAGGCGTGATCACTGGCCTACCTCTTCAAGTCACAGTTCCCCACTGAGACTTATTTCCCAGACAAATCTGAATTGTGTCAAGCTGACAATTAAAACTAACCATCATATGCAGCCAGCAATTTACCAACTGAGTGTCTCCTTAGAATTTCTTTTGGATAATTTGATATTTAGGTATAACTTCATTGCATTTTATTTGTTGTTCACAATCACTTGGTATTTAAAAGTTGGTTAAACTTTATAGCAGGGATAATAATTTTCGCAAAAAGCAAGATACTAAATGTTTTAGAGTTTGTAGACTTTGGTTTCTATCAAAGCTACTGAACTCTGATATCATAGCCTGGAAAAGCAGCCATAGACAATAAATAAATAAGTACATAGTTGTAAATAAATGGATGTACTCAGGTTCTGATAAAATATTATTTATAGAAAGAAGTGCTGGGCAGCAGTTTGCCTGTGAGATGTAGGTTGCCGACCCTTGTTTATAGTGCATGACTTTATCTCTTACAGCCTTAGAAGACAAACATTATTATCTAGTATAAAAACTTACCTAATAGTATATGTCTACTTCCATTATGTAGCATGCATGCTCTTTTATTTTATAATTCATCTCTAAGTAGGTAACAGGTTTGACAACAAAGTATTAAGGCTAAGAGTTACCTTAGAAGGAGATGGAAAGACATTTTCAAAGTGCATTGCTTTAACAATGTCTTGACTTACCATGCGTTTCCTTCCTTTGTCCAATTAGAGATTCTCAGTAACGTCACTTTCATTCTGCTTGAAGGACTTGCTTTAATGTTTCTCATAGTAAAGGTTTGCTGCTGGTGAGTTCTTTCAGCTTTTGTTTATCTTACAAAGTATTTTGTTTTCATTTCCAAAAGATACTTGTGCTACAGAATTCTAGATTGCCTTTAAAGACCTTATTTATTTTTATTCTTTGACAGTTTCCTGCATGTGTACAATGAATTTGGGTTGTTTTCCGCTGTCTCTCATCCCCCTTCCCTCTCCTGCTGAAGCCTTTCTTTCTATCATGCCCCTCTTCTAATTTCATTCTTTTTTTGAGACAGGGTTTCTCTGTGTAGTTTTGGTGCCAGTCCTGCATCTCACTCTATAGACCAGGCTGGCCTTGAACTCACAGAGATCCACCTGCCTCTGCCTTCCAAGTACTGGAATTAAAGGCATGCACCACTGCCGCCTGGTCTAATTTCATTTTTTAAGAATGACCCACTGAATTAAATTTGGGTTCCTTGCTCAAGTATGGGAGTTATTCACTTACTATTTTTGAGGTAGGGTTTCATGTAGCCTGGGCTGGCCCTGAATTTGTTATGTATTGAAGGCTAGCCTTGAACTTTTGGTCTCTTGCCTCTGTCTTTAAATAGTTGTGATTAAAGATATGAACTATAACATCCATTGGCAAAGGAAACTATCAGTTTTATATAGATAAGGATTAAGTAATGAGCAAGTGAGATAACCACCTCTGGGGAAAAATAGCCACATTTTAATTAAGTTACTTCATGTCTATGGCTTGTCATGTGTTGGGAAAAAAAGAGAAGTGATGTCATCTTCTCTTTAAGCAGGGCTTTCTGATGCCCTGCAGTTAGATATGGTCACTGGTGTTCAACTGTGTCTCCCTAAACTTAATGATGCCTTTATAACACAGAGGTTTAGTCAGTGGTGAAGACACCAACTTCAAAAACTGATGTCTGGTATCAAGTGGCAGATTAGAAGGGATCTCGATGAGATGCCGGCTAAAAACATATGGTAATCTCTACCCCAAAGAGACAGAGACTGAAGGAGTGTGAGAAACCACAAAGGAGGTAACAGGATGGTCGGAAGGTACAGGGAAACAAGAAGACATTGCAGCATGCAGGACGGGGCTGTACCCAGCTCCAGCTGCAGACGCTCCTTTACGATAATTCAGACAGTGTCAGTGACAAGAGACTGGCAATTCCACAGGGTGAGCCCACAGTTCATACAATCCACGGGTCCTGCTGGTGGACTTGGTGAGAGTGTGACATGGGTTAGTATTGGAATGGAGGCCAGTTTTGTCACCTCTCACGTTTCAGAGGGCTGTGGTTGTGGGGATCATCCTGACAGGGAGCCTGTTTCAGGTGGAGCTACCCTGGGCCTGGAGAACAAGGGGGCAGGGCTGTGGGAGACTTGACACAATTCCCGGAAGGGAAATAGCTGTGGGTGATGGTTGTAGAGAGACTGAAAGCTGGTCACGGACATACTGTGACATTAAAGGGCATAGTGGTCAGTAACCTCACCCTAGATGATGAGAATCAGATACCAGCATTTAAGGACAACTATGAAAGCTGAAAACCCTGAGCTCAAGGTAGGTGTGTGGCCCACATTTTTGAGGCCTCAGTCATTTTCAAACACCAAAGGTCAGCTCTTGAGGAGCACTCATTTTCTGTAGCTTGCCTGCCCCCCCCAAAGAGTATTTAATAATCTGTACAATTTGAAAGCACTGAGATTGGTCAGCATAACTCTTAGTGATTTGCTTTATTCTTCCATTTCCTAACGCTCTTGGGAGGGACACATCCTTTATCACAGAGATTAGTTAGCCCACGGCATACAAACTGGGGAGCCTCTGGGGCAAGACAACTCTTGCCTGGCCTGTAGTTTGCAAAGCTAAGGGTGGTTCATAGAGGCTCTTGGTGTGCAAAGAAGGGAACTGCTGGAGTCAAGACAGCTCTGTCAGCCTTTGACTTGACCAGCCAGGGGCTCAGCATGAAAGATTCGAACTTAAACCAACTCAACTCCCTCCGTGCCTTTCAGACGTGGATATCAGAAGAACAGGAAGAAGTCACTCCAAAACTTAGAACTTGGGTTAAAAAAATTCTTACACACACACACACACACACACACACACACACACACACACACACACACACACACACGTTCCCTTTTTAATATACATCAATCGAGATTCCATATATGAAAGAGAAAGGTGATAATTGTCTGAGTCTAGTCTCTCTCTCTTTTCCCTCTCTGTCCCCTCACAATGCACAGTTCTCATATATATATATATAATATATATATATACACATATATATTTATAAATCTAGATTCTATATATGAAAGAAAAAGGTGATAATTATCTGAGTCTGATTTCTGTCTCTGTTCCCTTTTTATGTGTACACAAGTCTAGATTCCATATATGAAAGAAAAAGGATAATTATCTGTCTGAGTCTGGTTTATTTCACCTAACGGGAAGATTATTAGTTCTATACATTGCCTTGCAAATGGAATAATTTCATACTTGTTTATGGCTAAGTAAAACACGATCACATGTACGTATCACACTCTGTCCATTCATCTGTCATCTGTCAGTGGGCTTCTAGGCTGGGTCCATATTTTGACTATTGTAAATGGTACCCCAAGAAAAACAGATGTGCATGATTTTCTGTGCTATGCTGACTTACATTCCCCTCAATACAGACCCAGGAATAGTATAGCTACATCACACAGTATTTTCATTTCTAGTCCTTTTTTTTTTTTTGAATGTCCAGATTGATTTCCACTGTAGCTGTTTACATTACCATCAGCAGTGGATTAGGTTCCTTTTCCTCAACATTCTCATGAAAGTTTCTGTTTTGACTTAGTGATGATGATAGCCATTCTGACTGAAGTGAGATGTACTTTTATCTGCATTTCTCTGATTGCTAAAGCTCATGAAGATCTGTTTTCATATTTCTATTTGGAAATTTGTATTTTTTTTATTTGAGGACTGTCTTTTTAACTGATTTGTCTATTTATTGATTGGATGGTTTATATGGGTGTTCAGATTTCTGAGTTCTTTATATATTGTGAGCATTAATCCCCTGCTAGATGTACCACGGGCAACATGTGCCTCTTTCTGTCGGCTGCTTCTTCATCCTGGCAATCATTCACTTTCCTGCATAGACTCTGGATCTCGCACACCACCATTAGTCAGTGTTTGACATGTCCCTGATCTACTGGACTTCTTTCCAGAAGGTCCTTGCCACTTCGTCCCTATGGTTTCCTCCCTCAGGAAGGTTTCAGGTCTCACATTGAAATTTGTACATGGACATTTGCACTGGGCAAGAGAACGGGCTCTAATGTCATTCTCTATATGTGGTTATTCAGTTTTCCCCAGTAACATTTATTAAAGAAGCTGCCTTTATTGATTCAGTGCATCTTTTGGTACGCCTGTAAACAACAACAACAACAACAACAACAACAACAGGTGGCCGCATGAGTGTGGGTTTATTTCAGGGTCTTCTGGTCTACCACAGTGGTTCACATCTGTTTTCGTGCTTGCACCATGCTGTCCTGTAGTGCTATTTGAAATTGGCCATGGTGGTATCACCAGTATTGCTCTTTCTCTTAGGGACTGCTTCAGCTAGTTGGTGCTTTCGCTTTCTTGTGTGAGTCTGTGGATTGTTTTTCCAGTTCTGCAAGAATGCCTTTGGGATTTTGATGTGCATTGCATTGAATCCGTAGGTCACTGTGACCATGTAGCTAGTTTGACAATATTATTTCTGTTGATACAGAAATGTGAGATGTTTTTCCACCTACTAGTGTTTATTTCAATTTCTCTCCTCAGTGTTTTCAAATTTCTGCTGTAGAGATCTTTAGTCTCCCTGTTTAGGTCTATTCCTAGGAATATTTTGAAGCTATTGTGAGGGGGATTGTTTTTCTGATTCCTTTCTCAGCATGTTCATTTTTAGTATATAGAAAAACTGCTATTTTTTTTTCTGTTGATTTTGTATCCAGCTACTTTGTTGAGAACATTTATCAGATCTTTGAATCTTTAGGGCATTTTAAGTATAGAATTTATAAGTAGGGTTGATTTGATTTCTTTTCCTATTTGTATCTGTCTCCCCCCCCCTCTTACCTTATTACTCTGGCTAAGACTTCAAGTAGTATGTTGGATGAGGACAGGAAGAATGGATACCTTTGTCTTGTTCCTGATTTTAGAGGAAATGCTTTCAGTTTTTCTTAAAGTAATTTATGTTGGCTTGAGGTTTATTGTGTATAGTCTTTACTATGCTTATGTATGTTTCTATAATTCCTGGTGTCTTCAGGACATTTTTTTTTTTGTCAAGAAAAAATATAGAACTCTGGCGAAGGCATTTTCGGCGTCTATTGAGATGATCACCTGACTTCTGTCCCTGAATCTTCCTATGTGCTCTGTTACACTGTACTGATTTGTGTATATTGAACAGTTGTTGCATTCCTGGAACAAACACAACTTGATTGTGGAGTATGGAATTTTTGAAGGATTACTGAGTTTGCTTGCCCAGAATATATTAAGAGTTTTCGGTCTATGCTTGTCATAGCTTTCTTTGTTGTTGTACTGTTGTCAAGTTTTGATATCATGGAAACACTGGCTTCATGGAATGAATTAGTGTTCCTTCTCTATTTTATGCAATAGTTTGAGCAGCATTCATTTTACTTCTTCCTTAAGGGTCCCGTGAAATTTGACAGTGAGTCCTTATCACCCTGGGCTTTGATTTATTGGGAGAACTTTTATTACTTATTGCTCATTATAAGTGTGTGTAAGCTTTTTTAAAATTTTAGTGTTCTGCTGTGGGATGTTCTATACGTCCTGTGGGAGCCCATTCTTGGGTTCCTTGTGGCTTTACCCAGCAGGTCCGCATAGACGATGATTAGGACCATGGGCCTGAGTGCAGGTGTCTGAGATGATCTGCACTTGGCTGTGCTGGGGGATGGTCTGTATGGCAAATGTGTTGCTCTGATTGGTCAATAAATAAAATTTGATTGGCTGTGGCTAGGCAGGAAGTATAGGCAGGACTAACAGAGAGGAGAAATAAAAGACTAGGAAGGCAGAAGGAGTCACTGCCAGCCGCCACCCTGACAAGCAGCATGAAAAGATACCTGTAAGCCACAAGCCACATGCAAGATATAGATTTGTGGAAATGGGTTAATTTAAGATATAAGAACAATTAGCAAGAAGCCTGCCATGGCCATACAGTTTGAGGCAATATAAGTCTCTATGTTTACTTGGTTGGGTCTGAGCGGCTGTGGGATGGGCGGGTGAGAGAGATTTGTCCTGACTGTGGGCAAGGCAGGAAAACTTTAGCTACAGTGTTCATTATACCTCTGTTTAGGGTATCTATTGCCCCCTTGATGAGCCATATGTGTCTATTAACTTATCTATTTCTTATAGACTTTCCAGTCCTTTTATTTCTCAGGCTTTGAGAGACTTTCTGCTCTTATCCCATTAAACAGGTTTTATAAGCCTTTTGTTTTTAATCTAAGTGCCATTTATCCCACAGTTTCTTAGCTTTGGTCTCCTGATGATTTCCTAGAGTTCTAGAACGCCAACCTTGCTTGATACATCCCATTGGTGATACTTTCCATTGTGTTTGGTTTGATTTATTGAGCCTTTCCATTTCCAGCAAGACTTTTGTTGTTGTTATTCTTAATTTTCAAAAATCTTAACCTCTCTCTCTCTCTCTCTCTCTCTCTCTCTCTCTCTCTCTCTCTCTCTCTCTCTCTCTCTCTGTGTGTGTGTGTGTGTGTGTGTGTAAATACAAGGGGAGGAGGAAGAGGACCAGTAAAAGGGGTTCAGGGGGGTGAGAGAAGGCAAATGAGGCTAAATATGAACAGTGACACAAGTATGGAAGTGTCATAATGAAGCTCATCTTACAACAAATAAAAGAAATAGGCAACAAAAGCAATACCAATTGTGCCCATGTAAGCTGCTGTATAAGCAGGGATCAGATTGCACATGTAGAGTGTTAAGCTCCTATATGGGACCTAGAGTATTTTGTCCTACCACCCAGGCCAAAGCAAGCCCTTCTCTGAACAATGTTTCTAGAATAGGTTATTACCCACAACTGCTTGGAAACTGAGAGCCGAGGTGCTTATCAAGGTCCTATTGTAATCTGATGAACCATCCTCAGATGACAGGTAATATATAGCCAGATGTCCATGACCCAGATACTGTGTCTCTCTCCTTCAAGCATGGAGTCACCTTTGGATCTTTGAGTTGTCATGGTTAGCTTTGGATTTCCGAGGCACTCCCTGATCTATAGACTCTCCAACATCTTAGCCTCTACCCAACAAATCAGGTCATGGTTTCCATTTGTGGCTGAGCTAGCTCTTCCCTAGTGAAATGATTCATTTGTCACTTGCAAGTTTCATTTGTTTATACATTAAGGAGACTATGACCACTGATCACAGCACAAAGATTGTGAAAGTAAGAGTGAAACCACTGTGGTGTCTTCCACATGTAGAAACGTGGAAGAGTAATACAAAACAGACTGCTATGAAAAAAGAACACACAAATGTAGAACCATGTTACAGCTTTTCAGACAACATGTGCATGTGGCTGAGGAAGAGATGTTATGATGACATGCAGCCCTGACACAGTTAGGGTTAGGAGGTGAGAGTTTGGGTATCATGACCTGTGCTGATATTATAAATGTAAGAAGATGCTTTGTCCTCCATATGCATGGACTTGATGGGCAAGCAGTCTATCTGGGTCAGAAGAGGTCACAGATGGAAGAGGTCTTTGCCTTAGAGTCCATCTCTGTGATAAGTCTCCATTGTCTATTTCAATAGAAGACCCTTGTCTTGTCCTGCCTTCTGAGAAGAACTGTAGGATTTTGGGGATCTTTGGGAGTTTTACAGCTTGACACTCCAATGTCAGCAACTCTGAAAAGCAAAAGGTCAGATCCTAGAAGAGGTTTGAGATTGTTCTGCTTCAGACAGGTGCTCAGCCTTGAGTCCCTTCAAAACTTTTTGTTTGAGAAAGTATACGTGTACATATTATGTTTTGCTCAAACCCGTCCCCCAATCCCTCTCCTCCCATCCTTCTCTGTGTCCTGCCACGTTTCCCTCCCAAACTCATGTGCTCTTTTTAAAAACCCACTGAGTCCACTTAGTGTTGCCTGTGTGTGCTTAGATGTAGAGCCATCTATTGGAACACATGTAGCCTCTCCAAGATCATACCCCTAGAGAACACTGACTCTCTCTTTGCCAGCAGCCATGAATTGTCCATACCCCCACAGCTAGGGGTGGATCTTCATTAGCCCATCCCCATTTCACACAGAGATTTCAGCTGATCTGATCTTGTGTAGGTCTTGAACATGCAGTCACAGTCTCTGTGAGTTCCTGTGTGCAGTGGCCCTGTCAAATGCGGCAAAAGTTCAGTTGCAGAGGCTAATTTCACTGGTTCTTATAATCCTACTCCCTATTCTGGGATGATTCTTGAGCCTTAGGGGGTGAGGATGTGAGCACTCCACAGACTCTTGTTCTTTGAACACTCATCAGCCATGTGTCTCTGTATTAACCTTCATCTTTTGCAAAAACAGTCTTCACAGGTGAGGGTTGAAAGATGCCCTAAAGGAAGATACAAAGGGGGAAGTAATGGAACAGGAAGGGTTAAATGGAGTGGGGGTGGGTGGGCTTGGTAGAAGAGGGAGTTTGAGGAAGAATTACTAAAACTAAAAATACTTGAAAAATGCCATACAGAAATAGTACAGCAGAAACTTCCTAAAATACGCACATATATGTACATAAGCAGTTCAAGAGGAATTAACGCTGTAACAGGGGGGTAATGCTTCTCCTAGATACCGTAGTTCATCAAATAAAAAAATCACTATGCTGTGTATATGTTACCTCTAATTATGATCTCCACCAAACATTGTAGGATATTGCTATTGCATTTGGTTAATCTCTATAACTTGATTCCAATACTATACTAATAAAGGCACAAAAGACTGGAGTCATAGGACATGGAGAAATCAAACTCACACCAACCTGGAAACCTTTTTCCTACTAGCTAGTTTTCATAGTTCTGGAAGTCTCTACGTATGCTACCAGAAGAGAAAGGCAATAAATAGTCTTACTTGGTAGTTAACCTTGGGAGGTACAATAATATCTGACCTATGCATGCTAGTGCAGCAGTGGCATGAACATTATGGGAGTAACCACCCCCTTTCTGACTGGATTTAAAACCTGTTCCACATAACAGAACTCATGCATGGTACTTCTGACTTAGCTCCAAACATGTGGTTGGCTAAATCCCAGGGAGACGCCAACTCTATTGTTCTCCTAAATGCACGTAGAAGTAAACAGTCCGCTAAGTTATCCTTATACCCACACACAGGCCATCTTTCAAGCCTTGAGCTCATGATGGGGAAGTGACCCGAGTCTTTTCAACCTCAAAATTCCCCAAATGAAAAGTATGTTTTTGTGAAGCGCCACCTGCAACGGAATGTCTGTCTGTATGCTGTGAATATATGCTGTTCCCATTGATTAGTAAATAAAGCTGTTTTGGCCTATGGCAAGAAAGCTTACAGCCAGGTGGGAAATCCAAATGGAGGGACAGGGAGAAGAAGGGCAGAGTCTGGAGAGACACCTGCCGCCACCAAAGGAGCCGCAAGATGCCAGCAGGCCCATAATCCCATGGCCACATGGGAACAAATAGATGAATAGAAATGGGTTAAGTTATAAGAGCTAGCTAGCAAGAAGCCTGCCATAGGCCATACAATTTGTAAATAATATTAAGCCTCTGAGTGATTATTTTATAAGTGGCTGTGGGACCGCAGGGCCGGGTGGGACCAGAGAAACCTTCCAGCTACGTCCATCCATATTTTTAAAGGTTTCTTCTGTTTATCTGATTTCTCTCCCCTTTCCAAGTCTTACCCTCTAAGCATGCAGACCTCATGTTTACCACTTGATCAGATGAGATGATGTCAGTGAGTGTTGCGTAAAATGTAGAGGGCTTTGCAAGGGTGAGGGTTACTCATTTTTATTAAACCAGCTTCTATTTGAAAGGCCATAGCAAAGACATATGTTTACAAAGTTGTTCACCCATATAATTCTAATGTGGGCTGCTTATTAATGTGGGAAGCTGGAACAGAAAAAGGGTCAGTGTTGAAAAATCACTTTGGCACATTAGAGTTCTCAGTGTGTATCGATGAGATGAGTGATTGGGATTAGCATGAGAATAGAAGATATTGGGGTGTAGTCTAGAGAGTGGGACCACAGCAGACTCCTGGGATTCTTCCTGTTGTAACACAGGGAGTGTTTGCTAGAGTGACCTGTAAAGGTACTCTGAGGCATAAGACTCACAAACCTTTCCCTGAGAAACTGACTCTTCTCTTGATAGTTCATGGGAGTTTCAGTTAACAATTGCCAATGGAGAGTGCGTTGAAGCATGTTGCTGCTTTAGTACAAGAGTCTTAAGAATCCGGAGTGGGGGGGGGCGGGGTTAGGTGGTAAGTGGTGTCTGGTGTTTGTGGTTAGTTTTCTAATGGAAAGCCTGCTTTATAAGTAGAAGTTCATAAAAGCATACTCTGGTCTGGGTATGCGTAACACATAGAAAATTTTATATTCTATGCCTGGTCAACTTGTGGGATGATACTGCATGAAAGATGAAGGGAGTTGAAGACAACCAGCCGCAGTAAACATAGTCAGGGTCCAAGTTTCTGCTAGGAGAGAGCTTGGCCTCCCAGGATGCATATATGGCCTCAACCCATAAAAACGATCAGAGAAATCTAATTTCTTTTCATGGGTCTGAGCATGTAATGTCTCCTCACATAAAAGGATACCCTAGAGGAGAAAAATCAGGATGAGACACTTTACTTTTATGCATTGTGGGTACTCTGCTGAAGGAAGCCAAAGAAGTTATGGGGTTGGTTAAACTTAAATTGTGGTTAGGAATTACCCACAGATCAGAACATTAACTCGTGATTCAAATTCTCTTGTGTCCTTCTATGATATTGGAAATGGGTCTTTGATGGATATGGTCACATTCTGATATGTCTCATTCCAAGCCGTTTTAAGGCCACATCTGTGGTTTATACGGAATGCTAAATACGCTAAAAAATGATATGTAGTCTTATTCCATGTGTCCATAAAGTATTAGTTAATGTAACTTGGTATGCATACGTGTCTGCACCTGCAAATGCATGTAGCAAAAGTTAGGAAAAAACTCCATAAAACAGGACCAAGGTTGAAGTTTTTG
Source organism: Peromyscus maniculatus bairdii (assembly GCF_049852395.1). Lineage (NCBI taxonomy): Eukaryota > Metazoa > Chordata > Mammalia > Rodentia > Cricetidae > Peromyscus > Peromyscus maniculatus. The sequence goes on from NC_134873.1 coordinate 20,763,164, forward strand.
ATTGTTGGTTAATGGCAGGTTTGCAAATTACAGCTTGTTCTTCTAAACAGCTGATGATGAGCATTGCAGGTTGAGTTATTAGCTAAAAACTATGCATCTGCTGCTTAGTCTCATGCCTATATGTGACACTGAGGAAGGGTCACCTGGGTCTGAGTGGAGGCGACATGGGGAAGCCCTCCCTTTCTAAAAGCTGGCTTAACTTGAGCAATCCACACAATGCTTAGAGTTCAAATCAGGGCTTGTTGGATCACAACACTACCCAGTCCTTATGGCCTTTGGGTAGTATTGCACAGCTTCACCTGAAGAGCATTGAGAGCTATCTATGACCACGCCTTGGGAAGGTGTGAAACAAATGAATGCCACAGCCTTTGCTCAAATAAATGTATTGAATGTGAATTCTGAAGCTTGCTGCTGTTTTTTTTTTTATTATTACATGTTGCATGATTTTTAGTAAACAGAATTTATAGAAGGAGAAATGTAGCTGAGAGGTCATCGGAGAAAGGAGAGGATAGACTGGGGAACAGATGACCAGGAATTCCAAGTCTGCTTCTGTGTGTAGAAGAAGCTGGAACATCATTCACTAAATTAGTTAGCAAATATTCTTTATATAAAATGGGGAGTTTCTTTATGATAGATATAGATTATATTTTTTGGTCACACCTCCATGTCCTATTCTGTCTTTTCTATTTGCTGTCTTCTTTATCTTTCCGAATACTCTATATTCAACTTTCATTTTTTTAAAAAATTTATTTACTTATTTTTCTTTCTTTCTTTTTCTTTTATTTTATTTTACAATACCATTCAGTTCTACATATCAGCCACGGATTCCCTTGTTCTCCCCCCTCCTGCCCCCTCTCCTTCCCTTCAGCCCACCCCCCATTCCCACCTCCTCCAGGGCAAAGCCTCCCCCGAGGACTGAGATTGACCTGGTAGACTCAGTCTAGGCAGGTCCAGTCCCCTCCTCCCAGACTGAGCCAAGCGTCCCTGCATAAGCCCCAGGTTTCAAACAGCCCACTCATTCAATGAGCACAGGACCCAGTACCACTGCCTAGATGCCTCCCAAACAGATCAAGCCAATCAACTGTCTCACCTATTCAGAGGGCCTGATCCAGTTGGGGGCCCCTCAGCCTTTGGTTCATAGTTCATGTGTTTCCATTCGTTTGGCTATTTGTCCCTGTGCTTTATCCAACCTTGGTTTCAACAATTCTCGCTCATATAAACCCTCCTCTTTCTCACTAATTAGACTCCCGGAGCTCCACCCGGGGCCTAGCCATGGATCTCTGGACATGAGTAGGAGTAATGAAGGGTGAGGATCGAGGGAAAGAGAGCCTGTGGGAGTGGGAAATCCCAGCTGGATCAAGAACAGAGAGGGAGAACAAGGAATATGAGACCATGGTAAATGAAGACCACATGAGAAAAGGAAGAAACAAAGTGCTAGAGAGGCCCACAGAAATCCACAAAGATACCCCCACAATAGACTGCTGGCAATGGTCGAGAGACAGCCGGGACTGACTTACTCTGGTGATGGGATGGCTAAACACCCTAATAGTCATGCCAGAAACCCCATCCAAGGACTGAGGAATCAACTTTCATTTTTTTTTTTTTTTTTTTTTTTTTGGTTTTTCGAGACAGGGTTTCTCTGTGTAGCTTTGTGCCTTCCCTGGAACTCACTTTGTAGACCAGGCTGGCCTCAAACTCACAGAGATCCGCCTGCCTCTGCCTCCCGAGTGCTGGGATTAAAGGCGTGTGCCACCACCGCCCGGCTCAACTTTCATTTTTTAAAGTCTGGACTCCACCCATGAAACAAAACATGCTAGTTGTTTCGCTGAGTCAGGCTTATTTCACTTACCGTGGTAAGTAAAATTCCATCCATTTTATGCAAATCACACAGTCTTAGTCTTCTTTATAGCTGAGTTTTATGTACACACCCCACATTTTCTTTATCCCATGGGTACTGATTTTATTCTGTTTCTGTGACCTCATACCCAACAAGAAGCAATTTAAAGGAGAAAGGTTTTCTTTTGACCTTCAGTTTAAGAAAGTGTACATACAGTTCATCATGGCACGTATGGTAGAGAGTAGAAATGTAAGGTGGTAGGGCACATTGTATATTATAATCAGAAGGCAGAGATGAAGAACTCTGGTAATCAGCTAGCTCACTTTCTTCTGTTCATTCAGTCTGGTATCCCAGCCCATGAGATAATGCTGTTCACTTTCAGAGTGGGTCTTCTCTGTCAATTAAACCTTTCTGGAAACTCCCTCATGGGAACACCCAGACACATGTGCTAAATCCTATCAAACTGACCATCGTAGGCACCTAGATTGATTCTATGAACTGGATATTCTTAATAGTGTCAGAATGAACATGGGTGTGAAATAAGTCTTGGATTCCTTTGGGGTTATACTCAAGAATGATGTAGCTGGCCATATGCTTGTTCTATTTTTCTTCAAGTGGATATTGAGAATCTAAACAGAGTGGAAGAAATGAGGATTCAAGAGTACCAGTGTTTCCAGTGAAAACTTTTGAAGTTACCTGAATCTCAGTCCTTCCTAGACTTTCAATTTTGATTGTCCTCTGGGATGGAGGTGGACCATGTTGACAGTGGCAGTTTAATCCATTGTGAAAAGGGGGCTGCCATCCAGAGTGTCAAGTTAGTACCTGGGATCTTACCTCTGATTCCTTTAAGTAATGTCCATGTAAGGAGATAGTGTCATATGAAAGAATCCTTTCCATTTGTTATTATTTATTTCTCGGTAGCTTTGGCAATACAAGAGTAAGGATAAATGAGCACGTATAATCTGTCTAGGGATGAGAGGAACAGAAACTCCAAACATTTACCAAGCACCCACAATGCCAGGTACGGTGTGTGTGATCTGGTTCAATCCTTGTAATTATGCATGTGGCATGTGTGAGGTATGTATTATTATCCCCCTTTTATAGATTAGTCATTAATTAGGACAGCGGCCAAAGGGAATGCATGGTTGAACAGGTTGAGATCCGAACTGTCAAACATGATGCCCTGGCTAATTGGCGGGTTGTTGATGGAGATTATTTTGCCTGTGGGTCTGCTAATCTATGCATTGAATTTGGCTCAGAAGAGACGACGGGTGAAAACAAATTTATCTGAAATAAACATCACAATATTATGTTTTAAATCTCATGTATAAAAATTCAAACCTAGAGTACATGTATAATTTTCCCCTTCCTTTTAGGTCTCTTTGATTTTAAAACTGCTGTAACAATCACAGTCAATTTTCAAGTGTTGATGATAACAATACCTCCCTGAATTTTTATACAGACTTTTTCTTCCAAGGACCTTGAAGTGCTAAAAATGTTGTCATCTATACAGGCAAACCTTGAGAATATCTAATTTAGCAAGTGTCAGTGATAAATTCTTCTGGTGCCATTCTCCATGTCTTTGAATACATTAGAACACCCTGGAAATAAGAATGTTTATTCTACAGCAATTGACTGCTGGTAATATGGTTAGTTGGTATAATTTCATGTGTATTTACTATTTATCATTTAAATAGCTTCTTGGATTAAAAAAAATCCTTTCTATTTGTTTTCTGTCTTGAACATGGTAGGTATTACCTTTGGTCTAGTGTCTTCTCCAGGTTGCCTAAAGAAATACCGATTGTCTTTATCTAACTTCCTCTTTGATGTTGTGGGACGCCCTTCCTTGCATGGGTAAGACTGGGAGGACTTGAATACAGTGTGGAATTTGAAAGGTTGCTAAACCACAAGGACAGTTCTTGTGTAAGTATGAAACAGTGGACACCGTGAAGTCGCATGAAGGCGAAAAGAATGCAGGATGCCTGGAGTAGGTCTGTGCAAGTTCCCCAGGCAGGATTAAGAACATTTCACCTATTCCCTGAACCATCTAGCCAGAACCTCGTGGGAAGTGACCAAGCCGGGCTTGGGTTAGTGCAGATTATGAAGTCATTCCATGTCACTGAACCATTGCGAGCATTTCCATCTTTGCTCTTTATTTCAATTTTCAAAGACTTAATTAGCTAAGACTAAACTGTCCACAATAGCAGCATTATGTTTAAGAGTCAATTAAATTGCAGGCAATGTCATTACATGGACTAATGCAGATGGCAGGATCCAAGGGAGAAGGAGAGTGAGTGCCAAGCATCCTGGACCTTCACGATGTGTTGGGGGCTTGGCTCCCATGGGCCTCTCTGCCCTCTCTGCATAGTCATGCTTGTCTGGGTTTTACACATCAGTGCTACTGCACTCCGCTTGCCTTGCTTACTGCAAGCCCCTCACAGACCTAAAACATCCTTCATTCTTCAAGTCCAAACTCAGATCACTTCATTCATAAAATCACCCCTTATTTGCTGTCTGTTGCCAGCCCCTTGGTGATAACAAGAATCCCAGGCAAGTTTTGGAGATAGCTACTCATCTCTGTGTCTCAGGGTCGCTCCATGAAGTCAGAGCCCAGGCAGGATATGGTCGAGAGGGTGCCTGAGATGTACAAACCTGGGACATTGTAGGTGGATGGTCGTCTTTCCGAAGAACAGTCTCTTGTGATGATGGCTCATAGCTTCCAACCCTCTCTATCTATAGCATCCTTGCATCTGTCCGTCTGTACTGAGGTGTCACGTACTTTCATGCTCCATGGTCTGAAGGAGGAAATGGAGAGAAAGAGCGTGGGAAGTATCCCCAGGATGATTGGCAGCTGTAGGGGAGCTATGTGTTTATCCCTGTGCCTCTGTAGCTGTCCTTTCAAGGGCCTTGGGCCTTGTAATCTGCATTGTGCTGTGTATACAGGATTACGTATTCTTCACACTCAATCCCAACACTGCAGAGACACTGGCCCTGGAGACACTGGCTCTGGAGAGGGTTGTGAGCCTCTCAGAGCCTGGCTGACTTGTGCCTCACAAATGCAGCATGTGTGACAGAGGGTCCCATCTGCTGCCCATTGCTCAGCCCACCAAAATGGCCTCTGGCCTAATAGCAGCATGCAGCCTTTTCTCTCCAGAGGAACCCCTGCCCTGTGGGGCCTTCACGCTGTTATGCTCTGAATTCCAACTACACACGGGGCACGCACGTCACTGGAGTCATTTTCCAAATGAACAAATTGTGTTTTCTTCTTCGTTGAGTCTGATATTTGAGCCAATCTGTGCAGCAATTTCCTCCTCTTTGTTTTGCTGACCCTGAGCGCTTTCTCAGCCCCAACCGTAATTACGGCCTCTCCTGCCACTGGGAGTGTGGCACGTTCAGCCACAGGAATGATTTAGCTGAACATGAAGAGGAAAGAGGCCCAATTCCAGGGCCTTTGTCTCCGTTTCTGATGCTGGTTATTTACAAAGTCAGCTCTTCATGTAGTGAGTCAGAGGGCATTTCCTAATGTCATGGGAGAAACAGGTCTGGGGGGGCACTCACTTGCAGGCCTCTCGCTTCTGTGACACCCTCATGACACTCAAGGCTTACCTGGCTCGTCAGCTCTCTCCTCCAAAGAGAACAGGGCTATTTCCAAGGAGCAGTGGGGACAGAAACATCCTTGTCGCCGATGTCACATTCCTTGTCATTGCCTTTCCTTGTGTGAACCACCATGATATCTTTGCCCTTGACCTATAAAGGATAAAATGAATTGTCTTCTTAAAAAAAGGCACTTCCTAAGGATAAAGGAAAAAGTACAGCAAATATGAAGGGTCCAGGACTAGCTGAACCTCATTCAATCTATTCATCCTACTTCCTTCTCTCTCCCCAGCAACCCCTTATTTAGCACACTTTCTCATTTGCTATCCATCCATTTATCCATCCATCCACTTATCCATCCATCCATCCATCCATCCATCCATCCATCCATCCATCCATCCATCCATCCATCCACCCATCCACCCATCTATCCATCTTCTCATCCTTACCTCCTATGCATTTATTAAGCACTTGGACTATCTGTTGTTAAGAGACTGAATTGTACTTCTCTCCAAATTTGTATATTGAGATTTTAAACCCCGGGATCTCAGAATGTGACTGTGTTTGGAGAGGAAGCCTTTGAAAAGATAATGTGAAGTGGGGTCACATGGGCAGGCCCCAATTCAATGTGACTGGTGTCCTTCTCAGCAGAGGTTAGTGGAGAAAAAAAAGACAATATGAAGACATAGCAAGAAGATGGACGAGGGCATGGTGGCTCACAACTTTAATCTCAGCACTCAGGAGACAGAAGCAAGCATATATCTGTGAGTTTGAGGCCAGCCTGGTCCTCCTAGTGAGTTCAAGGATAGTCAGAACCACATAGCAAGACCCTTTCTCAAAAAAAATTGGGGGTGGGAATATATTATTAAAGTAGTGATGAGTAGGAACTTCCCAAGTTGCTCAGAGCCTAGTGCGAATCCTGAGTGCTGTAGACTTAGGTGAGTGGGTCAGCCTGGATCCTTTTTCCTTTCCATCATCCAGCCAAGAAGGCATGAAAGAAGGAAAGGCCTTTCATGAGCTGTAAGTCAGAGGTCTCAGCACCGACCCCAGCAGGCCAGTGTGGCCAGTAGCATGTAGCTGGTGACTTGATAATTCAGAGTCAGGAAAACTCATACAGGGCCTTTCCCAGGGAATCCCACAGACAGTCTGAGGACATGCTAGCTGGCTAAGGTAATGCAGCAACATTGCCTACAATTGTGGGACTCTAGTTTATACTTTTAGGCATGTGACACTTGACACATTGGCTACACGAATACCATCCCATGTTTCTGATGTTAATTAGCAGTGCCTGTTACCGAGAATCTTATTTTTTGAATGGGCTGACCCTGCTAGGGCAAATAGAAGAAGAAGAACTCAAGATCTGTCCTCTGGTTATCAAGGCCCAACTGCTTTCACAGGCTTTCAGTCTTGAGAGGGGAGGCTTACCCAAGACAGACTTAGGGCAGGTTCTGGACATGGCGTGAGTGGCCGAGTCAGTGGCTCAGACCATGGCTGCTGCTTGAGGAGGTCAGAGCTGAGGAAGATCAATGTGGGCTAGAGCAGTTCATTTAAGTAGCAATTAGTTATAATTAATCAATTATGTAATTGAGTAGCACTTAATTATTTACTGCCTTGTTCAGTTTTCCAGCTGCTCCAAGTGTCAGCTTTGTTGCCCCAATCGGAGCCGGAGCTCCCTGAGAACAGGGACAGGGTCATTCACTGGAGACCAGTGGGGCCAGGGTCAGGTTCTCACATGGAAGGGCAGTTATATGAGGAAATGGAGACCATGGGGACAATCACTTTGAGGTCAAAGGAGCATGGTTCTGCCAAGAAGTGACTATGAGTGAGTCAGCCGTTGGGATAAACACCGAGCAACAAGGGACCAATGTGGCATAGGATGAGATGGGGAAGAAGGTCCCTTTGGTAAATGGTAAATGAACGGGGACAGGGACACTTGCGACATCTTTACACAATGTGAGGGGTGTGTCTTAGGAAGCCACTCTGCCATGGGGATGTGGGCCTCCTAGAGGACCTCAAGCTGGCCCCCTGAACTGAACTCCAGCAGAACTGTGTTGAGATTGCCCAGGGCTGTGGAATGTCATGTGAACACAGACTGAAGACAGCTAGTCCACCCTCGGGGGGCTGTCAGGACTCTAACGGGGCCGTGCTTTGGGCATAAGAGCTGCCTCATTGACGCCGGTTAGGAAATCAAGGATAATGCAATGATGTACCCCTGGAAAATCGGGGTAGGGTGCCTCAGGACTTCAGGCTTGGGCAAAGAGAGGCACAGCTCAGCCCCAGCCATATGGCAGCCAAATGAGTCTGAAGTTCCATGGAATACAGACTCCCACAGTTAACACTTAATGGGATCTTGAGCTTGGGGTTGGGGGAGTTCCCCAAACAGGGCAACCTCTTAAATTCCAGGTTTCCATAGCTGGCTCAGGTCTGGCTCATTTACAGAGAACTATGGTGCCTCCTCTCTCGCCATGAGGTCAGCGGTGTTATTACCTGTATTCACAAATGGGGCAGAACACCCCGAGACTTGCAGACTGATTGCTTTCATTAACTTTAATTGGATTCTTTCGCACATGGAAAGAGAAGTGTAACCAGGGTTTAATTGGAAGAACATCTCAGACCCAGGGTGACACAGGATTGTAAACATTAAAAGTGCTACAGCTGTGTCGGTGGAAAAATGTTGAAGTCACTTGTGGAGTTTGTAAGAACAGCTCACAGATTGGGAAGTTGGCTGCTGGAAGTTCTGGGTGTGTCAAATTTGAGGAGTGTGTGTGTGTGTGTGTGTGTGTGTGTGTGTGTGTGTGTGTGTGTGTGTGTGTGTGCGCGCGCCTGTTTAGATAGAAAACAACTAGGAATCCGAGGTTTGCAAGTGAGATACATCCTAGCTCTCTCTGGTGCCGAGAGAAATCAGCTCTAGCCAGGAATCCCTCAGTGCAGACCATTCTCTGAACTGCCCTGCAGCTGCATGGGAAGCCTGTAGAGTTGAGTCCAACCTCGCTAACCCATCTCTCTGCTTTACCGAGTTACAACTCATCATGCCGGGGATGTGCCTCTCATTAGAGTGGGCAAAGTCCCATTCAGCCTTCGGGACCTGGGTTTTGTGTTCCCACTGTGAAGACTTGGCCAACACCTTTGGAAGAGGTGGCTGCTCAGTGCTCAGTGGTTTCACAGAACTGTGTTCCTGCCGCGAGTCCTGAAACCACCCCGAAGCAGGGAAGAGAGAAAGAAAGGCTCCCAAGTCCAGAATTCCAAATATCAACTAAAGCACCGTTACTTGGGGGTAGTGGAGGAGCTTCTTATGGCAATGACTTGGGACCCTGGGGTTCAACGTACATTTGGGGAACCTATGAATAACTAGGTCAGTGAACTTGAGGTTTATTCAGGTCTCAGTGGGGAGTTTGTCAGTTAGTGTTGACATTCTGTAGGTGATGGCTCTTGGCCTGTCCTGAGAGAACCTGAGTACATTGTTGCCCACGAGACTAGCTTAGCTATTTGCTGATTTCCTGCATGCCTAAACCTGAAGAGTATGTCTGGCATTTCAAGGGCACCCTGGCAATGTCTACCTGTTACACACCGTCTGTCTCTATTTTCTGCACATACATTTCTTGGAGCTTGTGCCTAGATCTTTCCTTCTGTCTGGGTGGCAACACCTGACACCTCCATGGGGTTCCTATCTTTAGGTTTAGGTAGAAGTACTAACTGAGGTATTCAGCAAGCCCTGGGTGGTGATGATGGTGACCACTGAGTCATTTCTGATGCCTAGCAGCCACTCTAGGTACAGCAGGGTCTGATCTTAATACGCATCATCGATTTGATTTGAAGAAATGTCTCGGGCACTTAACCCACTAAGAGCCCACCCGATCTCTTTGTTTTCTGGAGTCTCCTCTACTGACCTGCAGCTGCGTGACTGGTCAGATGAGGGCTTGCCACTCAGTTCCCTAGATGTGCTGAGGGCTCCTTCCAGAGGTCATTGAGAAGTGCACTAACAGGTCACCATCAAGGGCTGGCCTTTCCCTCCTTGACTGCTCTTTGATTTAAAATATAGTCTTTTCTAATTCACACAAAGAAGTAAGTCATCCTCTCAGATATTTTTAAAGCAGAGATAACTGTTTTAGTAGTACACAGACTGATTGTTCCAATGGGAGAGTTGAGATAAGGAGAACCAGCTTGCTGGGCTGAGGGAAGAGTGGGCCCTGGCCACTGGCCAGATTTTCCTGGCTCAGTTTCCTGGGTACCAGTTTGGATGCACAGGTGTGTTAGTTACTTTTGCATGGCTGTGACCAAAATACCCAACAGAAAAACAGAAAGGTTTATTTTTGCTCATGGGTTCAGAGGGTCCCTAATTTGGAAGGCATAACATCACTCTATCACATTGTCCCCTCACATCTAGATAGACCAGGAAAGCAGTGACTATGGCCAGAATCTGTGTGGGAGTAGCTTTCCAAGGTCCACCCCTGGTGACCTCCTCCTGCTAGCTAGGTCCCACATCCCAAAATTCTCTGCAGCCTTCAAAATATTACCACCAGCCAGGAATCTAGATAGCATTTGAAACATGATCCTCTGGGAGACATTTCAGATTCAAAACACAAGAGCAAGTGAAGCACTCGGGCAAATGATAACCAGCCAGGGTGGGAACATGTAGCCACTGAGCACACAGAATGTGGTTAGTCTTAGTTAAAATGAGCCCTACCTCCAGAATATATACTCCAGAGTTCAATGACCCAGAGTTCAATTCTTTTCTAAGAATGACATGAAAGAAAACTTAATAGTTTTTATATTGATTATATGCTAAATGGTAGTATTTTGAATATACTGGTTCAACAAAATACACTCTTCAGTGAATTTTGCTTCATTTTATTGTCTTAAAGGAGAGCTACTGGAAAATTTGAAAACTGAAATGGCTTGCACTTCTTTGCTAATAACACAGGCCTGGGTCCTTTGACATAGAGGATGGGTGAAGGAAGATAGGTTTCAGGAGTATAGAGGCTGCTTTTGACCTGCCATCAAATCTTAGAAAGCTGATGGGAACAGAGACCTGGAAGGACAATGTCTTAATTTGTTTTCTACTGCTGTGACAAAGACTATGACCAAAAAAAAATTTTTTAAGAAGAAAGGATTTATTTTAGCTTATTATAGATGTAGTCCATCATGAAGGGAAGTCAGAGCAGGAACTCAAGGCAGAAACCTGGAAGCAGGAACTGAAGTAGATGTCATGGAGAATACTGTTTACAGGCTTGCTCCTCATAGCTTGCTTAGCCTGCATTCTTACACAAGTCAAGACCACCTTCCTAGGGGTGGCACCACCCACAGTGGACTTGGCCTTTCTACATTAATCGACAATCAAGACAATACCCTGCAGACTTGCCTACAGGCCAACCTGATGGAGGATAGAAGCATTTTTTTTTTTAATTAAGATTCTCTCTTCCCAGATATGTTTATGTTTGTATGAAGTTGACAAAAACAACTGGCACAGTGTATATCTTCATAGGATAGACATCTTTTTATAGCTTGTTCTGAGACTGAGTAAGGTAAAGTTCCTTTAGGGTATCAACCCCCATTCCAGATCTATGCTAGTGTGAGGTGAAACATGCATTTCTAGACAGGACTGGACTGTCTTCAGACATTATTAGGGAAGAGAATTAAGTGAGTTGATTTGTCTACTTGTGGCTTCATTATCCTGACCATTGTTGCAAGTTGGGTTTCCCTTATTGAGACGTCCATCTGCAAAAATTCCCCACCTGCTTCCCCAATGCTGTATATACTGGCAACAAACAAACAAAAACAAACCAAACCAAAACAAAAACCCCATTGTATATAATTAGGGCTGTAGTTCACTCATAAAGTGATTGCCTATTATGTGTTGAGGACCTAGGTTCAATCCCCAGTGCTGACCAGAAAAAAAGGTCATAGGGAATGTTTATACTAATAAGAAGTGGACAGTGTTTACTAGTTCATCAGTTTTACTATGAAGGCATGTAAATCCTTTATGAATTTTGGTGTTTGGTTTAATGTCCCAGTTTCCATTTGCAGTGGAATCAAAGAACCCCTTAGAAATGTTTGATAAGGACACCTTTCTCTAAGCATCCCCTTGCTCTGTATTTTAATGCCTTGGCTTTATTTCCAGTCAATGAGAACTTCTTCTACATTATCTTATGCTGTTCCATGGTCTGCTTAAGTCTGTGCCAGAATGGTCGTTTGGAGACTCTTGGTCTCACCCAACATGGTTTCTCAGGGTCATTGTTTACTTTGTGTCTTTATCCAGTGTGCTTGGCCAGCTCTCCTGGCACAGGCTTCTATTCATACAGGACTTGGGAGCTTCTGTTTCTCACTAAGACATCAGCAACGCGTCAACCTTCTCCTTCTGCTGTGGGATTTAGAAATGACTTAGTCTCCTCTGCTCTGTAAAGTCTTTTGTTTTGCTATGGCTGAGCTTCTATAGTCAGTCCTGGATTTGAAGGAAAGGGGAGCCATGTACAGATTGAGGAGATCTGAACTTTCTCTCCCTCTGAAAGGAAATCATCCATTCTTCCCGGCTTCTTAGGCGAATAAGGGAGCGGCTATCACTATGTGATCTGGGGGAATTCTCCCCCACCCCAGTGTGTGTGTGTGTGTGTGTGTGTGTGTGTGTGTGTGTGTGTGTGTGTGTGTGTGTGTTTGCATGTGTGTGTTATGGACAGATGCATGTGCCTGGACATGTGCAATGTGCATGCAGAGGCCAGAGGTTAGTGTTGAATGCCTTCCTTACATTGTTTTTGTCTTTAGTTTTGAGTCAGAGTCTCTCTCAATGAACTGATAGCTTACAGTTTTGGCAAAGTTGCCTGGACAGTGAGCTCTGGGGATCTTCCTGTCTCCATTCCCTGCCCACCCACACCCAGGTGGGCTTGTACATGCATGCCCCTGGTCCTGGTTTTTACGAGGTTCAAGTCAAAACTCAGGTTTTCATGCTTGTCAGAAGCAGTTTGCATACTGAACCATCTCCCTGATTGAGAAGGAGTCTGTTAAACTACCTATTAAAAAGATCTTTCTTATGGATCTATTCTAAGTATATGAATATATCCCAAAGTCCAGTAACACAGGCATGTTTTCTCTTTCAGTAGATTTGTCCTTGACAGATGTCTAAGTGGGAGAGAGTTGGATACAGCAAGCATGATTAGATATTCTTTTCTCCTGCTCAGTTAACCTTTAGGGGACTAAATGCTAAGGCAAACAAAGGATCCCTTGCTATATAATTCAAAACATATATATAAAAAGAGAGTATTAAATTTTAAGCATTTACTTTAAAATAATGACCCAGATAGGTTTTGAAGCATTTCAAATGCTGTTTTTTTTTAAGCATATATTGGTGCTCCAGCTTTGTCAGTGACCTGATTGTGCCTTGGGTTGACTAACCCATCCAATCAGTTCTGATGGTTGGAGCCCCATCAGAACTGGGAGGCAGGGTGTGGGTGATAGTTCCATGTTGAATCCTTGGCGTCCACCTGGACCTGAGATTTTGAGAGATTCAGTAATCTTCAGGAAGGAGGGTCTTGCTATAGGAAGTAGGTACCAGGAGGCACATGTCTGAAGGTCTCAAGTCTCTTATTCTCTGCTTCATGTCCTCCATGAGTTCAACTGTTCCGTCTTCTACACACTCATGATACCGTGGAGTAGCACCTTCTGTGGGCTTGGAGTCAACGGGGCCAAGGACTACAGACCCAAATCTCTGAAAACATGAACCAAAATAAATCCTTCTTGCTCTTCAGCTGTTTCTGTAAGACACTTGGTTATAGGGATAAAGTCTGGTTAATACAGTGACTGAGAGAGATAGGTATCCAGGGGAGCTGTTGCGAACCTCCCCTACTCCCCCTAGTCATCTCTGGCCCTTGCACTTCAGAATGCCTGGATTAAATTTTACTGATATTACAGGTAGAGGAGGAAAACCTTGCAGTTTGATCTCACTCTGTATTATTTTTAGTGATCTATACCAAAGTACTTACTATGGATCTAGCATTAAAAAAAAAAAAAAAAAAAAGAACAAAAGAACAGAGCATCAGTGTACCATGACCAATGCCCTTCTTTTGGAGGATATGAAAACATTCACTTGACAGAGATCTGGAAACAGAGGGTCTAAGACCCAGGGGTCCTGCTCAGCCACTTATTAGTAAAAAGAAAGTGAATGTTAGGAATTCCTTGCACAGTGCTTGGCATGAATGAGTGAATGAATGAATAAATGAATGGCCTCACCCATAATGGCTTCAGAAATACAGTATCATTTTCAGCCACATACTGGGATACTCAAACCTTTTAATGATAGACTAAATTTCCCAAAATGAGAATAGATGCCAAATATTTACTTATCTAGTAGATTCTTAGAGCAGCATCCTTCATCCTTAAACCTCAGGGTGCATTCAAATAAAATTACAAATAATTAAAATCTTTTAAAAAAATCCCATAAAAACCTTAAAAACAAAAAAGATATTTTATGGTTAATAAAGCTAGAATATAGGCATGATTACAATGCTATGTAATCATGTACATAATTATTACATAAATAATATATAATCATCCTAATAAACCATGCAATTCAGCCACTCCTTCCCATGAAGCTTCTCTATTTATAGGCCTGATGTGGTTGGCAGGGAGGGCAAAAGATAGATTTGGGGGATGCTCGAGGATTAAGCACAGTGTATAACTTGGAAGAGTCTTTGTGGCTTACTAATTTAAGAATCTACCTTGGAATGCAGAAAATTAGCTTCAGGCTCAGAGGTGCCCTGAAAGGAATACCTGGGGACCTGTGAGCTTGTTTGTATCTGTCTTTTGTCCCACCCACCCTACTGTCTATTTACGTCTTCATGTTTACTTCTCTGTCCCCAAACACACACCAAGTTCCTCGGCCTTTCTACACACAACTAAAGTTCCCATCCAGAGATCCATCGTTGGCTCCCTACCCACCAGCCTCTGTTGCAGGACATAATCTAGTGACCTTGTGCCATTTGCTCATTCTCCATCCAGGCCCTTCATGCTTCCATCTAATCTGTATCCCTCTCAAGCCAGGGAAGACACTGGCCTCTCCTGTCTGCATCTCCACCCTTCTTCATTTGTTCCTGGTTGAAGAGGCATGATGGACTAAATCAGGCAGTCGAGATCACAGCAAGGAGGAAACACGAAGCAAGTTGGCAAGTCACAATTTCCTTAAGGAGGAAGTCCTCGGACTTTAGTGTATGGAGTAGAGTCCTCGGAAAGGCTGACTAAACACTGATTTCTCCATCTTTGAACTCTTCCCCCATTAAGCATTCTGATTCAGGCATGGAGGGCTTGATAGTCAAGCTGCTGAGAAGACCATCCTTTGAGGAACAGGAGTTCAAATAAAAATCTTAAGTATGGTTTGAAGATTGTGATGATTTCCAACAGAAAACAAGCTATGTCCTGCAATTGTTTAGCGTGTTTCTGTAAAATAACAAAACAAAACTACTTTTAAGTGTTTCTGCGATCTTCTGCATATTTCTGTGTACCACACGCATGCCCAGTGGCTTCAGAGGCCAGAAGAGGGTGCTGGACCCACTGAAACGGCAGTTATAGGTGGCTATGAGTTCTCTAACGGGTGCTGGGAACTGAACCTGGGTCCTCTGTAAACACTGCAGATGATTTAATCTGCGGGGCCTTATCTCTAGCCTGAACACATTGCCTTTTCATAGAATGTTTGTTGAGTTTTGTTTATGGCCTGTTTGTCTAAGTATAGAGAGATAAGAAGATTTCCCCAAGGCTCTAGATATCAAGTAGAGGGGCAGGAGCTATAGCCTAGACCCTCCCTTCCATATCCTAGGGCCTCCAAGACCTGGCCCATTTCTTCGTGTGTGTGTGTGTGTGTGTGTGTGTGTGTGTGTGTGTGTGTGTGTGTATCCCCGTCCTGTTCTGGTGGCTTTGCTTCACAGGGAACCCTTCACTCAGTAATGTAGGCAGTGGAACAAAGTGCTCTCGGTACCTTCCAGAAGGGTTGAGTGCTCCATGCATGTTGCAGAACCTGCCATCACAGTCTCTTTTTTTTTTTTTTTGGTTTTTCGAGACAGGGTTTCTCTGTGTAGCTTTGCGCCTTTCCTGGAACTCACTTGGTAGCCCAGGCTGGCCTCGAACTCACAGAGATCCGTCTGCCTCTGCCTCCCGAGTGCTGGGATTAAAGGCGTGCGCCACCACCGCCTGGCCACAGTCTCTTCTGTGATTCACAGAACATAGTCTCATTGGAAAGGAAACCAGATACCAAGAGTGTAAGATGAAGCATCGTTAAATGTGGGCCCATCTCTAGGGCAGTGAGCAGCATCCCATCCCATCAGGAGACGGGGGACACAATGGGGGTTGTATTGTGGTCCACTGTTCCTAATTTAGAGTCTCTCCGCAGTGAGGTCAGTCAGGCTGGGCTCAGGTCAGACATGGGAGACCTAGGACTCAAATTATTCACACAAGTTAGCAGCCGTGTGTTTATCATTTCCATAGGCATAGCTAGGACACTCAGGTCCAGGAGGCACAGGTCACTCCCATCTCCATGGCCTCCATGAACCTAGGAACAGTTACAACACTAATCTCCTCTTCGTTTTTAATTTGAAAGTCCTGTTCTCTCCCCATATCTTCCACTAAAATTTGAGTTTACTTCTATGGTGAGATGGTCTATTTAGACAGATTTCCCTGTCCCGTTAGAATAGAAATATCACCGTTGGGTGGAGTTTACCAAAAGATCATCTATAGCCCATACTGTTGTATCCTAATCCCAATGTTTTCACACTCAGAGGTACCCAATGCCTTCCAGATCATGGCAGATACCTGGTGTTCAGATCCCAGAGTGACACTCAGCAAAAAGTGAACAGCTGAGATTCGAGATCTGTGTTGTATGTCATGGCTCTATTTTGTCCTGTTTAGAAAATACCAGGACTGAGTGTCTCAGAGATGTCTGTATTTTCAATAGTGATTCTCATACTGCAGGAAAAAAAAATCTAATCAGTGGCTTCTAGGTGAAGATAGCCTGGGTTGAAAATCATTTGCAATGAACTACTCAGTCTGAGCCCTCTGCTATGAAGGGGATTCACACATTGTTTCCTTGGCATTGATCATATCTAGGACTCGGAGGTGGCTTTAATTGTCACTGTCACATTGTCCCATCTTGCCTTTCATGGTGCAATGGATGCTGAGCTGTCTGGGCTCAGATGATGTCTTTTTTTGTAGGGCTTACTTATCCTTGGGCTCTGCAGGGAGCTGATGATTCTTCCAGGAAATGCAGATGCCTCTAGCACCAGTTACAAGGGACAGACAATTGATGACCTTGTGGTGGCTGCTGTCCTGCAGAGGGTGAGACCAGGGTTATTCACAGCTTGGTAATTGGCACTGATCCTGAGCTCTTCATCCTCAGCAAATACAGGCATCAGGAGGGCAGCTCCCGATCAATGCAGGGGCATTGAATATATAGAACCCCCAGAAAAAAAATGCCAGAATCAAAAATGGATTTGTGTTTAGCATGCCTTGTATATCCTGGTCTGGTTATGAATAATTTAGCCTTTCCTAGGCTGAATAGACTATATTTAGCAAGCCTATTTTGCTTATAATACATCCTGTCCTCTTATGAAGAAGTGTAAAGCATGAGAGCCGCTTAGAATTGGGGTGACTTCATTTTGTGGGAGCAGGAGTGCAGAGGCATCTTCATCTGCGGTCTCATGCTACCGTGTGCCTGGGAGAACTGAGGCAGAAACTCTCAGGGCCCATGCAGATGAAAGAATCCTAGAGGGTGTATCTTCTCTGTTGCGCATAGGGCAGGGACACTCTCCCTATGTGTTGACGGCTCTTGGCTATGCCATCTGTCTCTTAGAGAGGATGATGGCAAGATTTCAGAGGCACCAACAGTGTTGGTTCTTGTTATTGGCCCAATGGAAAAATGATGACAAAAAAAAAAAAATCAAATAACATGAGGGTGAAGGGTTTATTTACCAGGCGGACACTTCCGCCTAGCCATTTCCGGATCAAAGCGTCTCTCGTAGCCAGGATACCCAGCGGACCCGGACGTCTCCGCCTAGCAAGTTCCGGGCCAAGGGGTCTCGGGTGATCAGGGTCCGTGATGTTACATGGTCATGTAAGCGCGCAATGTGACCATGTGATCTACGCGTGGAGTAGTGACGTGACCTGGCCACGCCCCCAGCCGGTTTTAAAGTGGAGCACCATGCTTCCCAGTTCCTTCTTCACGCACGTGTCTCTCCCACAGGCCTGCGCACTCTCTATCCCTGTATTTCTAATAAACTCTTATAAGCGGATTCTGTCGTGTTTCGTGACGTTTCCTTGCAGGGTAAGAACACAACGCAGCTACATAACTAACAGAGGGGACTTTATTAGACTTCTGTCAAAAGTGTAGGAAGGCTGAAGGAACTCTTACGGGATAGATCCAGAATAGGAGGAACGAGCTCAACCATTTCTTGGTGTGTAAAAGCACGGGCAGAGAGCAGTTTCCAGAACCCGAGAAGTGGAAGCATGTGGGTGAGCTGCTTAGAGGAGCTCCATCTTTGCTTAGGGAACTGTCCATGGTGGCATCACATGGAGAGAGCAGAGATGGTAGCCCTGGCAACCAACTCTCCTCTTTATTTCTTGTCTCTTGCAGATACAGATATTCCCCCTTCCCCACCGACTGAACTTAACAGAAGCAAGGGAGCCTCTTAACTAATGCACAGAAGGCCGCCTCCCGGAGAGTGAAGA
This sequence comes from Peromyscus maniculatus bairdii, assembly GCF_049852395.1. Taxonomy (NCBI): domain Eukaryota; kingdom Metazoa; phylum Chordata; class Mammalia; order Rodentia; family Cricetidae; genus Peromyscus; species Peromyscus maniculatus. The sequence continues at coordinate 20,781,291 of NC_134873.1, forward strand.
GTGGAGAAAGGACTTGGGGGGACAAATGAATGGTCTCCGTGTACCCTGTCAGCACATCTTGTGTCCAGAAGGTCCAGCCGTGCCTTGCTGTGGGTTGCACTGCATTCTCTCTAGAAGGCCCTTGTCAACTTTGCAAATATCAACTCTGGGAAAGTGACCTATCCTTTAGAAAGTGGCTCAGGCTGTTCCACCGGATTGTCTGACTCTTCCTTGTCTTGAAGATGGAACACTGAACAGGCGTAGGGAGACGCAAGCGGCATTCACGGCTCAGACATGGGGGTGTTTCAGCACGGAGCAGTGCACCTTTGAGGGCCTTGTGTAGCTGCTGCGGCTACCTGGAGAGTGGGAGCGGGGAAGGTTATGGAACTAGGAGGTGGACTCTGTGACCTGTTTCTGAAGCTGCTGGAGGCAGATCTTCCACCCCACTGCCGAGTGTCAGGGGTCTCCTAGGAATTCATAGCCGTGTCGGTTTTTTTTCAGAAGGTAGACCGTACTTACCCATCAACAGCGACAACACTATGAAAACTGATTAAGATTCTCCGCTACTCTTCAACGGTCTATTTAAATGCTGGGTGGTAGGTAAGGGAACGTTTTGTTCAATTGTTTTCTGTTGTTTTCAGTATGTTTGAAATGTATCACATATAGAAATAAAGTAAATTCTAAGATCATTTAAACACATAAGCCGATCTCCCTGAGCCTGGGGAGAGCTGTTGAGGGCAATGAAGGAGAAGTTGAAGAGGGGAGAATGTGATCCCTTCCTACATTTCTTTTCCTGGAGAAACAAAAACAAAAACAAAAACAAAAACAAAAACAAAAACCTGGAAACAGGCAGATATGGTTGGTCTTGGCTTGCTCCCCTGCTCCCTTTTGCAAGTCCCACCCAATTTCCATCCAACTTCTTTGTTTCATCCAAGTGACAACTTCATCATCTCCCAGGCTCTCTGGCCCCTACACATCTGTACTCTGGATGTTCAGCCTTCAGGATCACTACATGACTTCCCTTGGAAAGTAGGTAGAAGGTATTCCCATCATCTACTGATGCTCAGTAAGCTATATTAAAACTTAGTGGTTTAAGCTGGGCGGCGGCGGCGGCGGTGGTGGTGGTGGTGGCGGTGGCGCAGGCGCACTCCTTTAATCCCAGCTCTCGAGAGGCAGAGCCAGGCAGATCTCTGTGAGTTTGAGGCCAGCCTGGTCTACAGAGTGAGTTCCAGGACAGGCACCAAAACTATAAGAGAAACCCTATCTTGAAAAAACCAAAAACCAAAAACCAAACCAAACCAACCAAACAAACCAGAAAACAAAAAACAAAAATAAAAAACTTAGTAGTTTAAAATGGCCACCTCCTGATCGGGCATTGTGGAGACAGTTGCCTATTTATGCATTTCTAAGTGTCTGGTTTGACTTGAAATGGTATCATGGGATTCCCTAATTCTAGATTTCTGTTTGTTGGGCTTCTTTTGCTGCTGGTTCTGCATGTTGGCGGAGTTCTCTGATTCTCTTTTCTATGGCCCCTTCTTAAGACTAACTTAGACTTCCTCACATCATATGGTCTCAGGATAGTTAGGCTTTCTACATGGTGTTTGCCTCCCTCCACAGAAGTAGGGGCTGTTGATCTTTCTACAGGGTAGACTAATAAATGCAGAATCACTTTACCTCATACCATATTGGTCAAAGCAAGTGCTTTGGCCAATCGATTCCCAAGGGAAGGAAAAGAGGCATGCATGTCACAATGGAAGATGGTATCAACAGGGGCCATCTTTGAAGACTTTTTTTCCCCATTTTTTTAAACCACAAATAAGTCAGGCTGACTTCAATTTACACTGTGGCAGATGATCAATAGGAATTACTAAAAGTGTCTATGAATTCTTTGATGGCCTATCCATGGAGACGTGATTATTTCTCCTTGAATCTAGACAGGTATGTGGCTGCTGAATGGAACATAGAGGGAATGACTCTGGGTGTCTTCAAAGGCCGAGACTCCATCGTATGGACCATTTGGCTTCTGTGTTGTCCTCTTGGAATGTATACTTTGAGAGAAGGCAGGTGCCATGTGAGAGTCACACCACAAAGTGGCACCTTGCTGGAGAGACACAGCTGAGCTTCCAGATAGCACCTGGCACTGTCTGGCCCCATATGAATGGGCTAGCTTGGACGTCTAGTTCACTTGAAACTTCATGTGACATGCAAGTCCAGCTGACGTCTCCCTACCAGCACCTGAGAGACATCAGATAAAAGTACAGAGATATATGTACTCTTCCCTGATTCCCCACCCACAAGATAGGGAGTGAAATCATTGTGTAAGCCATTAGGTTCTGAGGGGAGTTGTTACATGGTGATGTTACTGGGATACTTCTGAAATCTCCTGGAAGTATTTCTGTTTAGGGACTTGAAATCCAACCATGAAGTAAAAGTTAAGGAAATGAAGGAAGGGCATCCCTGTAGGCTGATAAAAGTGACTGTCAGTGATAACAGGTGGCCTGACAAGCTGTGACTATGGGTCAAGGTCCCCCAAGAACACTTAGGTTCACAGATTCTTTTCTTCTTTCAATTATGAACCCACAGGCAGAACCCAAGCCACTTCCCCTACGGAATCTGATGACATCATCTGAAAACGGCCCCATTCAAGAAATCCCTGGCCTGTCAGCTGGCATGTAAGTGCCCACCAACTCAGTCATCTAGCATGTATTGACCGAGCAAGTGGCTTGTGGAATCTTGGGTTAGTTCTCAGAACCAGAGATTGTCTTTATGTCCCGATTGCTTTTCTTACAGCTGCTGTGCACACAAGGCTTCCTCCATCTTGGGTTTCAGGTCCAGGGTGCGGAGAAGGAGTTTCATTTTTAAGTGGCAGCTTGGTTTTGCCTCCACCTATAAAGGCATATACGAAACATGTGGTCTAGAAGAACCCAGGGCTTTCAAGCCAGGAAAAGATTAACCTACTGACTCAGAGGCTGAGCATGTGAGGTCAGAATACAGGAGCCCTATGCTGGGGCATTTGCCAACTGGACACAAAGTAGAGTCACCTGGGGAAAGAAGTCACAGCTGAGGAGTTGCTGCCATTAGACTGGCTTGTGGGCATGTCTGTGGGGCATCTTCTTGGTTGACAAAATAGATGGGGTAGGAACCAGCCCACCACTGTGTGCAGTGTGGTCCTGGGATGGATATATATATATATATATATATATATATATATATATATATATATATGTGTGTGTGTGTGTGTGTGTGTGTGTGTATACACATATGTATGTATGCACACTGTACAAGTCATGGGAAGCAAGCCAGTTAGCTCCTCTGTGGTCTCTGCCTCAGTTCCTGCTTCCAGGTTCCTGCCCTCCATTCTTGCTCTGGCTTCCCTTGATGATTGACTATAACCTATAAAGTCAAATAAACCCATTCTTCTTTTTCAGTTACTTTTGGTCTCTGTTTTATCACAGCCACAGAAAAAAACATACTAGAAACAGGCCCCAGTTCCAGAGTTTGCACTTATTAGCTGATTGAACTTGGGTGAATTATTTAAGCACTCCGGCCCATCATTCCCTCGAGCTCCCCCCGCCCCCCACTGCAGGAGTAATAGCAATAGTAACTGGCTCTATAAGACCTATTGTAAGCCTTCAAGCTGAGCGTCGGGAACATGCTAGCATTTAGTCTGGGCCAGCCCAGCTCTGAGGATAATGATGATATTGTCATATTATCATTGTCATTATACTTGCCCTTGAGAACTCACACAGACAGGAACAGGCAGCTTCTGGATCCAGGCTCTTAAGACCCCGATCAGGGTGGAGTGTAAGGAGGCACAGACATTTCTGTGTTATAAGAAAAGGGGAATTTCTCAAGTGAGAGAATGGCAGGATCACCCCCCTTCTCTCTCCCTCTCTTCGGCTCCCTCTGCTCTTAGTTTCTCATTCCCTCATTTCTCCTCTCCTTTAAAACGATGACAGTATGTTCACGTTGTGCAAATCAAAGGCACAGATTAGAAACTGGAGGATGAATGTGCTTAGCAGACCCCAGAAGTCTCCAGGGGACTGGAATTGATTACCCTGAGTGTACCATACAAAGTGATTAGTTTTTTTCTGCATGTGGCGAACAATAGGAATGAAGTTGAGGGTTGGAAGTACCTCTCTACGCCAAGCTACTTAACCCCATGGGCTTCCTCGTGATGGAATGGAATCATGGAGCGCACAGGCAGAAGCTCTCTTAGAAGCCTCTTTCTGGAAGAGTCTATGGTAGAGGAAAAGCAGAATGTTTTTCAGCAATTTGGAAAGGGTACCCCATTTTTCTTGGGAGATGCTGGGATTTGGGGAACTTACACAAATGAGAGAGTTGTATATTTTATAGGTCACCAAGACCTATAAAATAAATACTGATTCCTCTACCTAGATTGAAAAAAAACAACCCTTAAGTGGACTCTGTGTGGACTCACTCAGCCCCTGTTGTCATCTGGTCTAGTTTCCACCCTCTGGAAGTTAGCAGGATTTAGCAGGACTAGAGATGACTTCCCTTGTTAGGGAACCCTGGCTCAGGATTGGGCAGAGGCTGGAGGATGCCTCCCCGGCTAGAGCTTGTTGTAATGATTGGTTTTAGATTGGCTGTGGGAACCTTGCTTTAGCGAGCTGAAGTCACTGTGGGGGATGAAGTCACCCTTCCTAGATAAGCTGCTTATCCACCCATCTCAAGAGGCAAGATTCTGATTTCCACCTGCCGTTCACCTCTTTTCATCACAAAGGTCGAGATTCATTTGAATAAAGAGTGAAAATAAACCCAGCTCCCAGCTTATCTGATTCCTTGGCCCACATTAGGAAAGCAGCACCCCTCCAGGACATCCGGAGTTCACCGCCTCAGAGCAGGAAAGGCCTGTATATTACCTTTGTAATCATCTCTTGATCATGGATAATTTACAGAGTGCTCAGCTTGGGCATCCAGATGATGACAGGCCTCCATGGAGGGAACAAAAAAAAAAAAAAAGCCCTAATAATACTCTGAGTCAGACAGGCCTAAGTAGCTGATTCTTGGGTCCTTTGAATCCTGACATGAATTTCCTATTTGTCTATGGAAATAGTTCTTAAAGTGGAGCATGTCTCAGTGTGTGTGTGTGTGTGTGTGTGTGTGTGTGTGTGTGTGTATGCATGTACATGCCTGAAACAGACTAACTCCAAGTCGTAGAGTTTAGATTTGGTGGAACAAAAGTTGAGTCTAACATGTGGATTCCTAAGTTCAAAGTGATACCGATGCTCTTGGCCTAGGCATGCATTTTGAGCACCTCTTCCTTGGTTGCTAAGTGCTCAAGCTGGGCTGTCCTGCACCCAAGCACTGGTTACTTGGTTTGCTTATGGAAAACCAAAGATGTAGTGCTACAGGTTGGTCCCCAGATCTATGGCATCGCTAGAACACCCTGAAAGAGGTTCTTTCTATTTTTCGAAAGAACAGTTCTTTACATTCTGGGAGCCTGGTAATGGATTTGGGAAGAGTATGACACCTCAATTGGTTGAGTGGCATAGAATCTGGACTCCTTCTCTACACCCCGAAGGCTCATTGTGCATTCTTTCTCTGAGCATTGCATTTTGGACTGAAGCATCACCTGCTTGATTTCAGTCTAGACATCGTTTTTTTTAACAGTGTGCAGAAAATATGCTCTGCTATTTTTTGTTAGAGTGTAAAAAAAAAATCACAAAATTCAGTGTGTTAGGAATTCTGTAGAATCAGATAGTACACAGAGAACCTAAAATAAGCAATCAGCATATTCCTACACACACACACACACACAGACACACACACACACAGACACACACACACACACACACACACACAGAGGCAAAACCACACATAGTACACATGTACTCTGTGTTATGTTAACTTTTTCTGAGCCACTGTCACCCCAGATAGGGCAATGATGACAGACTAAAGAGACAATACCGTTCCAGTCCAGTCTAGTGAACGAAGAGTTTACCGGGCGTACAGAGGCATGGTGCAGAATTGTTTACAGGAGTGTGATGATGCCACCCATCCATCTGTACTACTAAAAAGCCACTGCAGAATGGGTGACAGCTTCCCTACAGCTGCAGAGACCCACCATCTCTCCTTCATTTAATCTCCTGTATACCTCTAGCACCTCCCAAGACTACATGCAGTGAGGGCCGAATCATGTGCTATTGAAGGGACATAGGAGGGAGAGAGTGGCTGTTGGATGGTCCCCATTTCCTTTCCATGAAGAAATGTCAACAGACTCAACCTTATGAGGGTCTTCCGTGGTTAAACACAGTTTTTGTGACTTCTGGAAGGCAGAAAAATGTATGTATGTATGTATGTATGTATGTATGTATATATATATATGTGTGTGTGTGTGTGTGTGTGTGTGTGTGTGTGTGTGTGTATGTATAATATATGCATCACAGGTTGTCATGTGTATGCTCAGCTGTGTGTGTGTGTGTGTGTGTGTGTGTGTGTGTGTGTGTGTGAGAGAGAGAGAGAGAGAGAGAGAGAGAGAGAGAGAGAGAGAGAGAGAGAGAGAGAGCATGCATGTGCTTATAGGGGGGTTATGTGTTTACTATGTATACATTTGCATGAGTACTATGAAACTCTGTCCAGACACACACACACACACACACACACACACACACACACACACACACACACACACACACAATCACATACAACACCAACTCCTTTAGAGACATTGAGACATTGATAAGTGAAGATGAAGGAATAATGGGCTGTCTGGGCATTTACAAATGCAGCCAATGGAATCTGAATCACTGGGATTTGGTTGTTGGCGTGATCATTCTCCCTCTGGGCTGTCAGAGTGAAGCTAGGACACTCATTTCTGGAGCTGTTGGGGTTTCGAGCTCCTCTGTGGTCTTGATCGTGGCTTGGCATGCGTTCAGCGGTGGATGGCTTTCTCTCTGGCTCTCACGGGTCCACAGGACATTTTTTAAAAGGTTGACCACCGAGTCACCATGTCTCGTTAGTGGCAGCAGTTATTTTATCTGTGAGAATAACTGTCCTTCTTAGCTTCTCAAGCTGTCACCTGGGTGGTGATTTATTACCTTCCAAAGCTGCAGTAATTGTATAATGATGCAAAATAATGACAAGCCGTTCTGATAAACTTTATTACCTGCAGCATCTTGCATTCTAACTGCATTCCAGCATGCACTATGGGATTACCGAGCACCCACAGGGCTGACAGGCAGTGGCAGGGCAGCTTTCCTGGCTTGAAGAAAGGAAGAGGAAAAAAGAAAGGGGATTCAGACCTAGTGAATGGAGGACTAGATCTGGGCTAATGTGAATTGATTCTGTTTGGGGCATACGTGCCAAATGCGGTTGCCTACGGTTTTTATTAAACACACACACATACACACACACACACACTCTCATACGCATGCACACACATATTCATACACACAGCACACACACACACACTCTCACACACTCACACACATACTCACATACACACACAGCACACACACACTCACATACACTCTCACACACATACACATACACAGTCACACCCACACTCACACACACACACACAACACACACACTCACATACACACTCACACACATACACACATTCACACACACTCACATACATACACAGCACACACTCACACACACACCACACACACATACACACACATACTCACATACACACACAGCATGCACACACTCACACATACACTCTCACACACATACACACACATTCACATACATACACAGCACACACACTCTCACACACATACACATACACATTCATACACACACAGCACACACACACACTCACACATTCACACACACACATACACACACACTGTACTTGCTTTCTATTTTTTAAACTGGGAATACAGAATTAGCCCTTAACCATTTGTCAATGAAACATGCATTCAAAACAATGGACGTTAAGTCCTGAGCTGCTGGATTTCAGCTTTCACCTTAGCGCTCACCTTTGGCCTTCCTTTATGAAATGACTGAGCTCTTGGCAACAACTCAAACTCAGACCCATCTTCTCATGAGTGGAGGGGGCAGGCCCGATGCAGCTTGCCAGTGCTGAAGTACAAATGATTCAGGAAAGTGATGCTACAGAGTGATTTTCAGCTTTGCTTCTGGGTTTTGGAAAAATATGTGTGTGGTATTGTATTCCCCCAAATATTGTGCATGCTAATAAACTTATCTGGGGTCAGAGACAGAGCAGCCACAATATTAAACATAAAGGATAGGCAGTGGTAGCACATGCCTTTAACCCTAGCATTCCAGAGGCAGAAATCCATGTGTTCAACGATACAGACAGGCATGGTGCATCACGCCTTTAATCCCAGAAAGCGAGCCTTTAATCCCAGGGAGTGGTGGTAGAAAGCAGAAAAGTTTATAAGGCGTGAGGACCAGAAACTAGAAGCATTTGGCTGGTTAAGCATTTGGCTGGTTAAGCATTCAGGCTTTTGAGCAGCAATTCAGCTGAGACCCATTCTGTATGAGGACTCAGAGGCCTCCAGTCTGAGGAGACAAGACCAGCTGAGGATCCGGTGAGGTGAGGTGGCTGTGGCTTGTTCTGTCTCTCTGATCTACCAGCATTGACCCCAATAACTGGCCTCAGGTTTGATTTTATTAATAAGAATTAAGATTCCTGCTACATAAGTGCAAGTCACAAAGCCATTCCTGTGGAAACCAGAGACAAAGTTTCATCCTAGCATGTCTGATAAGATGTCCTTGCAGTTGCCATAGTTTACCTGATTTGGGCCTGTGGTTGTTGGAAGGTCTCCTATAATCTTCTAGAATCACAGAGTAATGGCCTTTTGTGGAACTAACTCACTGTGGAGGTAGACTGGATAGGAGCCCTGCCTGCATTTTCTCCCTGCTTCTTTGTGGTCACCTGTCAGTGACTATGGGTACCATAGAGAGTTATGTTGGCATTGTACGGGTGGGCATAGGCTGTGTCTGGGTCTTGATGTTGGAGCCTTAGTAATGAGGGTAAAAAAAGGGGATGAGACCAGAGTACTAATGTTAGTGCTGACCAGTGGCCACTCCTTTTGTCTATATTGGCTTATATTTGGATTCTATTTCCCTCTGTGTTTGTCTATATCTGTGTCTGTATGTCTCTCACAATGTAGCCCAGGAGGCTTCCCAATGGTTAGGATTATAGGTGTGTGCTGCATAGTTTTGTGTCAACTTGATACAAGCTAAAGTCATCGGAGAGGAGGCAACCTCAATTAAGAAAATGCCCCCATAAGACTGGGCTGTAGGTGAGCCTGTAGGACATTTTCTTCATTAGTGATTGAGGGGGGAGGGCCCTGCCCATTGTGGGTGGGGCTGTCTCTGAGCTGGTGGTCCTGGGTTCTATAAGAAAGCAGGCTGAGCAAGCCATGAGGAGCAAGCCAGTAAACAGCACCCCTCCATAGCCTCTGCACCCAGTCTCCTGCCCTGCTCGAGTTGCTTTTGTGACTTCCTTCAGTGGTGGACTATAATGTGGAAGTGTAAGCTAAATAACCCCCTTTCTCCCCAACTTGCTTTTCTGTCATGGTGTTTCATCACAGCAATAGAAACTCTAAGTAAAACAGAAGGTGGTACCAGGATAGTGGTGTGTATTGCTCTGACAGACCTGACTATGTTGCGTTTGGGGAGGATTGTTGATGGAAATTGGAACTTTGGTATAGAAGAGCCCTTTGGGTGTTGAGAGCTCAGTAAGTTGTTCTATAGGAGCCTGGAAGATAAGAGTGTTGAGGGCAGTGCAGCTGATGGTGGCCTGGCTTGTGATGTTTCAGAGGGGAGCAAAGACTACCCAGCCATTTGAGTTAAGAATCTGTGGTTAGTTGAAGCTGAAGAATCAGCTGTGATTAGCCAGATACTAGAACCACTAAAGTGAAACCCTTTGCTTTGCTGGGGAAATGGATCCTGATAAACTGGGGCTGAAAAATCAGCTGTGATTAAGAAGAGACCAGTATCATTGAGGTGGAATCTGGAGAGTGTGTTCTAAGGGTCAACACGTGGAAGCTGTTTTCCAGAGATGGCCAAGGTTGTAACTCATGCTGGCAGCTGAACTTGGTAGTGTAAGAGTCACCCAGGTGGTCCTTGTTTTGAAGGCATGGAGAGGGTCTTGGAGAGCAGCTGAGGCTTTCACTGTATGTCGGGGTTGGAGGCCCCAAAATGAGCCCAGGAGAGGCGATTGGTGAAAGTGCAGCCCAGCTGTAGCAAGGGGTCCCAGCAGTTTTTGGCGATGTCAGTGCCATGGGATGACCACCAAGAACAGCAGCAGCAGTGGAGTGGAGCCAGCTGGAGCCTAGAAGACAAGCAATGTGTTCTGCAGTGAGCAGAGCTAGAGAAGTCACCCAAGCACCCTGGAGGAGCCCAGAAAATTGTGAGTGAATCCCAGATAATTGAACATGGAGTTATTTACACTTTTGGAGTATGGTTTTTGCTTTGTTCAGATTGTAACTGTGCCCTGGTTCTTCCATCTTGAAGTAAGAATGTAACTTAATTTTGATTTTTACAGGCACCTACAGTTGAGAGATTTTTGAACTTTTAAAAGAGATTTTGGAATTTTAAAGAGATATTTTAAAGGGACTGAACTTTTAATGCATTTGAGATGTAAAGGCTGTGTTACTCTTAAAGTTATTTACATTTTTTAATATGAGATCTTGGGGATGAATGAGAAGGAAAGGTTGTTACTCAACAGTGATGTGTTTGTGTGTCAAGTTGATGAAGGGTCTAAATTTCATGAGTTTCCACTAGTTTGGTTTGGTTGTCTCTGTAGGTTTTCCCATCATGATCTTGATGCCCGATGCTCATAAAATCCCTCTTCTCTCTCTTCAACTGGACTCCTGGAGCTCGGCCTGGTGTTTGGCTATGGATCTCTGCATCTGCTTCCATCAGTTACTGGAGACAGGCTCTATGATGACAGTTAGGATATTTACCGATCTGATTCCACTATTGCTATTAATTAAACCTGGGGTCATCCTTGTAGATTCCTGGGAACTTCCCCAGCACTCATTTTCTCCCTAATCCCCATGATGTCTCCTTCTATCATGGTATTTCTTTCATTGCTCTCCCACTCTATCCATGTTCCAGCTCTACCATCCCGTTCCCTTATGTTCTCATCCCCCATCCCCTACCTTCCATTGCCCCCCACTTACCTCCAGCTTACTCACGGAGATCTCATCTATTTTCCCTTCCGAGGGCGATCCATGTGTCCTTCTTTGGGTCTTCCTTGTTAACTTCTCTGGAGCTGTAGGTTGTAGTCTGATTATATCTAGTATGCACTTAGGAGTGTGTACATGCCACGTTTGTCCTTCTGAGTCTGGGTCACCTCACTCAGGATGATATTTTCTAGTTCCACCCATTAGGGATTTTTACTACTGAGTAGTACTCCATTGTGTATATGTACCACATTTTCTTAATCCATTCTTTGGTTGAGAGGCATCTAGGTTGTTTCCAGGTTCTGGCTATTATGAATAATGCTGCTATGAACATAATTGAGCATGTGTCCTTGTGGTATGATTGAGAATTCCTTGGGTCAAGTGTTCTGGCTAGTTTGATGTCAACTTGACACAAGCTGAAGTCATCTGAGAGGAGAGAGACCTCTATTAAGAAAATGCCTTCACAAGATTGGACTGTAGGCAAACTTCTGGGGCATTTTCTTAATTAGTGATTGATAGGGGAGGGCCCAGCCCATTGTGGATGGTGGCATCCCTGGGCCTGGTGGTCCTGGGTTCTATAAGAAATCAAACTGAGCATGCTATAAGGAGCAAGTCAATAAGAAGCACCCCTCCATGTCCTCTCGCATCAACTCCTACCCTGCTTGAGTTCCTGTCCTGACTTCCTTCAGTGACAGACTAAATGTGGACGTGTAAGCCAAATAAACCTTTGCCTACCCAAGTTGCTTTTGATCATGGTGTTTCATCACAGCAGTAGTAACAGTAGTAACCATAATTAAGACACATTAGACAAGGTATGTGCCATCATAGCTGGCCCTAGCCTTTCCTGCAGGTAGAGGTGGGTTCATGTGACTTACTTATTCTGACAAATGGAATGGTAGGCATTTCCAGGACTGGAAAGGACATCATCTTAGCAATGTGCAGTTTGTACCTTCTGTCACCTTCCAGGTTGGGATGCCAATATGACATAATACACAAGACAGCTGGGCAGTGGTGGCGCACACCTTTAATCCCAGCACTCAGGATGCAGAGGCAGGCGGAGCTAGGCTGATTGAACATCCTACAACATGGCAGCTAACTTCCTGAGACTGTGTCACAATGGTTAATGTTAACTGTCAACGTGACAGACTCTAGAGTCATTTTAAGACAAGCCTCTGGGAAGATCTGTGGAGGAATTTTCTAGATTATGTTCACTATAACTGGGTGGCACCGCTCCATGGGCTGCAGGTCCAGCTTGCATGAAAAGGGAATTGAGCACTCCCTGCCCTGCTTCCTGACTGCAGGTGGCAATGTGACCTGCTGCTGCATGCTCCTGCCACCAAACCTTCCCCCACCATGGTGGACTGTCGCCCCCTGAACTGTGAGCTAAAGCAAACCTTTCCTGTCTTTAGTTCCTTTTTGTCAAGGGTTTTTAAGCACAGCAATGAGAGAAGTACCTAATACGTATGTGATCCAAGAGAAAAGGAGGACAAGAAAGAAGCCTCAACGCCTTCCGTAACTGAGACTCTGAAGTCATGTGCAGCTGGTGTGCTTTCTTTTATTCCTTAAAAGCAAGCTGCCCAGCCCAGCCTACATTCAAGGGAATGACTTCTGCCCTCTACCTTGAAAGCACCCAAGAATCTGCGCTCACAGCTACCAAGCGTTATGAACCCTCCCCCCAAATAGCACAAAGGTATCTCTTTTTATAAGCTGGGTTGCTGGCCAGTCCTAGCTACATGATTTGTACCTCCCTCTACCAAACCTGCTGCTACAGAGAGGCGATACAGAGTCCCTGGCCTGTGGCTGTGGTCCTTTTAGAAACACCATCTGATAAATGTGGACAGTTACACATTTAGAAAGTCTGGAAATTGACCTCTCCCGGTTCTATAGGCCATTTCTCCTGAGCATTTCTGAGCCCAGCTTCAAGGCTGGCAGAGGAACCTAGGTTTGTGTTTCCCATTCATAATTTAGAGTGGTGAATGGGGAGTAAAGGATGGTCCAGCCGGGACTGACATTCTCAGCTCTTGCTTATATCTCAGAATATGGATGGAAGTGATATGCATCCTTCCTGAGTATAGCCTGAAAACGTGGCTCATCCCTAGAGGTAGATGCCCTGTGAAGAGCACCAGAGGCTACGTAGTGAGAATGGGAGGTAGAGCTTCTTTCAATAGAGTGGTGCATGTCGCCTCTTCCCAACTACCATCAGGCTTTTTTATGAGTGAGATACAAACACTGACCCTTTCAAATCTAGACATTTTCAGTCTTTATTTGTTACAGCAGCTACCATTATCTGACACTCACTTTTGTCCTGTATAGCTTTTAGGGAAGTTACAAGTCTTTCCTGTCTCCTCTAAAATTTGGAGATAAAGGAGACCATCACCTCTTAGGATTCTTTTTTTTTTTTTTTTGGTTTTTCGAGACAGGGTTTCTCTGTGTAGCTTTGTGCCTTTCCTGGAGCTCACTTGGTAGACCAGGCTGGCCTCGAACTCACAGAGATCCACCTGCCTCTGCCTCCCGAGTGCTGGGATTAAAGGCATGCGCCACCACCGCCCGGCAACCTCTTAGGATTCTTATAATGGATAAATGGAGTCAAATACAATAAAAAGTGCCTGGGTCTTCATGGTACATGCTCAGTTAGGTGACCAATTCCTTTTCTTAGTAGCTAGACTAAAATGCCATTTGCCCAACTCTGTCACGTGGGAAAGATGTTTGCTTCCAAAAAGTTTCCTGTCCTGCTATTCCAGGTTCCAGCTAGGGTTGAGCTGTTGTGTAGCTGGGTTTGGTGAAAGTTCTGGTGGGTGGCTGGCCTAGGGCCATGGGATTTTCCTTTAGTGCCCTCCTCGCTGCCACAGACTTGAAGGGTGTTTCTTACAGGGTGCATAGGAGATGTCCTCATTTAGACAGATGTCTTCTGAGATCCAACCCAGAGCACTGAGGGGACAAGTGGCTTCTGTGTGTCTGCTGATGTCCACAGAGCCATGTGGGAGCCCTTGCCTGGCCTCTTCATGCTCTGGTACACAGAGGCTGAAATCACCCTTTGGTTTTCCCTATTCCACAACTACAGTTGCCTAGCTTAGTGTGAGCACCTACGTGCAGAACTGTGCAATGGGCATCTTTTGTTTGAACAGTTCAGCTGGGGGGTGGGGGTGGGGAAGATGGGTGCCAGGGAGGCAAGCACTCAATTAGCTCCATTTCCACTCAGTTGGCTGTCTCTGGTACTCGGCTGGTATTTGTAGGATTGAGCTGGGAGAGGCACCGGGGAAGTGTTTGCTACCTCAACATTTTGGCTACTTCTAAACAAGCTGGGGATTTACCGAGGTCAGCAATGGCCGGATGATCAATAAGGCATTTCAGATAAAAACCCCCATTTTTGCCTCTAGCAAATTCCCAGCGTTGCTTTGCCTTTGTAAACAACTTCTTAAGGAATGGTGATTGTAAATCATCTCTGATGCACCTTTATACCCCTCCTGCCATGTATTCCTCCTAATAATTTTGTATGGCAGGCAAGAAGAGATACTTGTACCAATGAAGGCACCGAAGCCCAGAGGATGAGGTTGGTTCATCTAAGGTCAGTGTGAGTTTGTGGTGGGGGAGCAGATTAGGACCCCAGGCTCTCAGATCCTGGACCTGCCTGGCATGGTGTTCAGCATCTTACTTAGCAATACGCTCAGAAGCCTCCCTGGCCTGGGTCAATGCTCACCCCTCCACACTCACATCTGAATAGCAGCAGTGTTCACTGCTGGGTGGGCTGCAGGCAGCCACATGTTCAGTGACGTCATCAGGGCTGGGGGGGGGTTATCTCACCTGCTCACCTGCTGTCTGGGCAGGCTGGTTAGTGATCACATTTTCCTCTGGACCTAATTACTTGAGAAGAAAAGACTTATTTCATCGTGACTCCATTGAGCTGCCCGCTAAGCAGCCTGCAGGCACATGCACGCTGAAGCTGAGTCTTGGCCAGGAAGGAAAAGAACACTCATGGATGGTCTGCCATGGAGGACCTCATGCTAACTGTATGGGTCCAGAACATCTTCTCGGGTTTCTCACCAGCCCAAGGGAAGCATCTTCTGAACTGTGCTCCGTGTGGTATCATCTGGATTTGATGATGATGGAGAAAGGGCTAGACTTATTCCTGGGTCACTCACGGGGAGGAGAGCTGGGGAGTACACTGACATCCTTGGGCCTGGCTTGAAGCTTTCAGGACAGGGGCTGAAGTCCTCTCTGGGATCTGCTTCTCAACTCTTACAGTTTCCTATGTCTTGGAGTGAGTGGCGCCAGCTACTTGGAGAGACAGGCTGAAATCCCGTTGTCATTAAAAGCTACAAATTCACCTGTGTATAAAACACATAGCTAGGTACCCGGGTAGATCAAACATTGAGCAAGAGGACATTTATATCTTCTGGCCTGCTGTGGCCAGGGAGGGGCAGATGCAGGTTGTAGACAATGAGTATCACCCATTGTGGTTTGGATGCAGTGTTCCCCAGGGGCTTATGTGCTTGAGCACTTGGTACCCAGCAGATGGCGCTGTTTTGAAAGGTTGGGCAACCCTATAGGAGGTGGAGCTTCCCTGGAAGAAGCCGGTCACTAGGTACCTACCTTGAACCTACCTTATGCTAGGCCCCACTTCCCATCATACTCTGCTTTCTGATTATAGGTACAGTGTGACCAGCGACCTCACACCCCTGCTGTCCTGGTTTCTCCTTCATGGTGGACTATATTCAAACTGCAAGCCAAAATGAGTCCTTCCTTGCTTAAATTGTTCCCTATTGGTTGTGGCAATGAAAAAAGTAATGAATGCCATCCTTTAACAGGGGCTCACTGTCTTCTCGTCTGTCAGTTACAATTCAGCGTGGGTTGGGGCCAGTTCCTAGGCTCACAAGAATGGGCTTTTTAGGAGTTTGATGAACTTTCCCTCCCTCCCTCCCTCCCTCCCTCCCCCCCTCCCTCCCTCCCTCCCCTCTCCCTCCTTCCTTCCTTCCCTCTAGTGGGAATTGAATGCAGGGTTTAAGTATGCTAGGCAAGCACTGAGCTATATTCCCAGTCCCTTTCTACATTTTAATCTTGAGGTAGAGTTTCATTAAATTGCCTAGGATGAGTCTTTTTGAGTATCTGTAAGTACCAGGCCCAGCAAGCAGAGTTCTTTATTCCCCTCCTCCCCCGCCCCCAACCACACACTCTTGATGGTTCTGGGGATTGAACCCAGAGCCTTGCAAGTGCCAGGCAAGCATTCCAACTGAGCTAATCCCTGACCAGATAGACTCTTCACTGGTTCTAACTGGCCCCAGTAGGGATGCTGCAGCAGGACACTGATAACGCCTCCAGGGGTCAGTTGCTAAGCAGCAGTGTAGCACTAAAGGTTGCCCGGGAGGACCCTTTCTGAGCTCAAAGCCGGGTATCTCTAGATTCTGCTGAGCCTTACATTTACATATGTCCTATCAATGACTTCCAGGAAACCTCACTCCTGATTTGGGGTGACCTATGTTCATTCTCTTCTCTACTCTGCTCTGGCAGGTGCACGGCAGGTTGCCGTGTGTGCCCTGCAGGTTGGGAATTCTGTGTCCTCTCAGTTAGGGGAGAGGCCCATCAACCTTCAGGTGACGGTTGCTATTTCTCTTGGCACTGCCTGTCAGACATGTGCAAAGCTGTTGGCTCTGACCTCCAGCTTCCCCTTTTCTTCTGGCCATGAGCATGTTGCCTCCATCTAAGCCCTGTTGCTGATTGCCACCATCTGCTCACTCCCCTTCCCTGCTCCCAGGGCAGTCCCTCTGCTGGGCCAGCATACGCTGCCAAGGACCCATGGGGTTGTGTCACTGACCAACATTAGTTGCAGCTTTTGGACGTATTTATTTATTTTTACTCTAAGATGATCGAAGAAGGAAGTTCTCTACCTTTGTTCTCTTTGGTCCTTCCTCAGGGACTATACATCCTATCTCCTATTTGGGGAACACTCACCATGTGTAATAATGGACCCATGGGCATTCTGTTCCATGCTCTTCACAAGGACTCATGAAGGAGACATTTCTCTTAGCTCCATGTTGCGGAGAAGGATCGATTGATCGATTGATTGGCAGCTGTGAGATGGGGTTTCTAACACAGGCCTGGGTGGTTTCACAGCTCGCACTTTTCATACCTGCCCCACTCCATCTCTTGACTCTAGGCTCTGTCTGTGAGATGGCATGATGGTCAGGAGTGAGGTAGAGAGCTGACTTGGCTGCACCTGCAGGTTGAAAGCTATTGGTGACTAGTGGGGTTTGGTGTCCACGAAAGATTGAAAGGTGGCTTCTCTGGGAGTTAGGATGGGCACCAAGTGGGAAAGTCTCTGGATCTTTCCCTTGCAGGGAAATAGTTATGTGGCAACTATAACAAAGTTTCATAAACTAGGTGGTTTCATGCACATAGAGTTGTCTACGTGTGGTTTTCAGCTGTCTCACATTCGGGTGTCAATAGAATTGGCTTCTTGAGGTCTGTGTCTGCTCCATGTCTCTCCCCTGGTGGTAGCTTAGCAGCTGGTAGCTTGGTGACAGCCTGTGGTCTTCCATGGCTTATAAAACATTGCTCTAATCCTGGTATTCATCTTCTGTGGTGTTCTCTTTGTGTCTCTGCATCTGTGTTTAGATTCTCCCCCCTTTTATATCGACACTAGTTATAGGGGATTAGGACCCACCCTAAGGATTTCATCTTAATTTATTGTTTCTTCATTGACTCTCTTCAAATAAGATCACATTCTGAGGCACTGGGTGTTAAGTCTTCAATATATACATTTTAAGGAGACACATTTCAACCCATAACGTGTTTGTTCATATGAGCCCTCCAATGGAGAGAAATGATTTAAAGGCAATCTTGATTTTTTTTTCCTATTTCTTATTACAAACATGTTTCTGCATTGCAATTTTTGGTCAAAATGAGGTAAATACATGCCTCTCTTCTGGGATGATTCCTGTATCCTTAAGGTCACACAAAACAAATCCTTAGTTATCTGGTATGTCCCTTTAGAGCCCCTGGGCTTCATTTTTGAGGGACGAGTGAGACATATATGAGCAAAGTTATCCCTCTCCAGCTGTCTGAGGAGATTCCTTCTCCACACTTGGTGGATTTTATTTTGACTTTTTCATTTTGAACATTTTCTGTCTTGCTGGCAGATCACTCAGCAAGTAGAGATCTTTGGTCACTAACATGCAAAGTAGTAAAACTTGGGTGGCTGCTAGGAGCCATGCCTGTGCAGTGTGGTCCCACTGGTGGACTAGCTCTTCATAGACCTGGTAAGTGATGGTCACCTGTGGGAGTCTGTTTTCAGGTTCCTCATGGCTTTACTCAGCAGGTCCACATAGAGAGGATGATTAGGACCATGGGCCTGAGTGCAGGTGTCTGAGATGGTCTGCACTTGGCTGTGCTGGAGGGAGGTCTTTTGCTCCACTCCTTGGCATCTCTATAAATACCCTGGGGCAGAGACAGTCGGGGTCATTGGAAAAGGTTCCAGGCCCTCTCGAGGCTATCCTTTATTTTCTATCTGTTTATCTCTGCAATATAAATCCTTCTATCTACTATTTCTTGCTGCTCACACTCAAGAAAACTCTGGGGAGCTGTGGGGTTGGTGGGTAAATGGCCCACAGTCACCAAGGGAGAAGAGGAGAACCCTTGGCCAACTGGGAATGCTGTTTTCCAACTGGGACTGAGGGCCTTCAGAGAAATGGGAGCCAGGGCAGGGATGGAAACAACTTAGCTTCTTGGTGCTTATGAGCTCATCATCACAAATGTCCTCTCCCAGGGACACACACTTGAGGCAATGGAAGATCTCCCCATCCGGCAGATTTCTCTTCCCATCATAGGCTGCAAGACCTTGGAGACTCACGGTGACTCTCAAGCTCTGAGGTCAACTGTTTCTTTCTCCCAAACACTCACAAATGGACATTTCCCCTGACCTCATCCCTTATTCACCCACTCTTCGCTCAGCCAAGGACAAACTTGGCCCGGAATGGGATGAAATGCGGGAGGAGAGAATATTCTGGACCGAGGTACAGAGGGGCAAAGTGTCAAAGGTGTTAGAAAACATGTGGATGACGAAAACGAAATTGGGTATAGATCTGGCTGGGTTGAGAGGGACAGAATCAAGAGAACTGTCTGGACCCTGCAGGAAAGCCAGTCCCTGAAGACTACATTTACCCTGGAAGTGCGAAAGTTTCACGTCTGAGAGGGGTGTGATGGATCCCTCTGGATTTGAGACAGGGAGGTATTGGGAGTGGAGATGGGATCATTGTCAGGTGGTGATTGAAGAGATTGTTGCAGTTACACAAACATTGACCTACTCACTCACCAGCTTCTGAGTCTCCACGCTGGGTCTGTGGTGGGGGAGGTGTCAGGTGGAGGTGTGTGTGTGGGGTAAGTTCATTCACTGCTTGTAGGTTGCTCAGCCTTCCCTTGGACTGGCCAGCCTGCTTCAGGCCGAGCCCTGCGCATTTTTCTCATCCTGGCAAAAACCACAGGGGGATCAGGAGGCCGTTGGCTGTGTTTCCTGTTTCACAAGGCGAGCTTTGTTTGAAGAAGTTTCAGAGTGCAAAAGTCAGATTGAATACAATGGACACACAAAATGAAATTGCTCTTTACAAGAAATGCCGGTGCAATAAAATGGAAATACACTTGTTTGAACACGGCAAATGTCCTGAGGATTTCTAAAAGCTACTGAGCTGGTTAAGCAGAGGTGGATGGGAAACAGGAAGGCTGTTGGGAGGAGTTGTGGGAAGATGGAGTGTGCGTGGGGGGTGGGGTGGGGGGTGCGCTATATTATTGGCAAGTGTGGCTCCCCCTCATACCACTTAGAAAAGCCAATCCAGCGCAGAGGCTGCTCTGGGGCGTGAGAACCAACCACAGTTCCTCAGCTGCTCTCTGTTCCTTGCTTGCTGTTCTTCCATGTCAGACCCAGCTCTGTGCTCAGCTAGACTGACAAGTGGCTTTTATGGACACCTTCATGTCCCCCCTTGGACTCAGGGTCTCGGAGAGAAGGCAGAAAGTTCTGCACACCGTACATGGAAATGGGAGTGTCCCTCTCTGAAATCACACACGTTGATAACTGGTTAACTGGCTTCTTTCTGGGGCCTGAGTGAGTACTGTCGTCTAGTCTTCATCTGGCAAGAAGCATTCATTAAGTGCCTGCTGTTTTCCTCCCACATTGCTGGAAGGCTCATTTTGCAATCAAGACTCAAGCTGCAAACTGGCACTTTTCAGGTGTAGAGTGTTTTGTTTGAGTGGAACGGTGCCATTTATATTTCTTCATTTTAGTCTAAATGCCATTTGAAGGAAAAAGCGTTTGCCGGCAACTCGTAGCCACCTGACCCCAGGCACTCCTTTTCTGGTAGTGTGTGTGAGGAGAAGATACCCAGGTCTATGAACAAGGTGTGTCCCTTCCATCCAAGGTGTGAGTCAGGGCTCTGGGTAGACTGCTTGAGCTGGCAGCAGGTGCCCGAGAGAGCCTCAGGGTGTAGCGGGGAGACAGTAGCAGCGTACTGACTCTCTGAAGTCAGAGTGGATAAAGAGCCACTGAACTTTGTGCTTGATGTGGCTTTCATTGCAAGAGCTTTGGACTTGGGTCCCCAGACAAGTTGAAGTCGAGAAGTGGTAAGCGATTGGAATGACTAAACAGAAGGCTTCTGAAATGAATTTTGGGTCTCTTTTCCAGAGGAGGAGGGGTGGGGACTGATTGCTCAGCCTGAGCCTCTTCTGAGCGGATTTCATCCTTTTCCTGCTTCATTCTCGGCTTTATCCTGGGATGAAAGACAGGAGCTGGTGTTTGGAGCAGCTGGGTCACACACCTCCTGCTCGGGAGTTCTCGTGCCTTCCCATTCATTCAGGCACTCATTAGACATATGTTCATTGAGCACCTGCTACATGCCAGACACCGTCTCAGATGCTGGAGTACAGCAGTGAATGAAACAACACAATAAACCAAAACAAAGCCTTCTCATGTATATTATAGGAAGGGGGCTTCAGGAAAGAAGTTAGTAAGTTGTGTGGTGTATTACTCTTCTCACTGATGTAACAAAACACCCAGCAAAGGCAACTTAGTGATGGAGGGGTTTATTTTGTTTCATAATTATAGGGAGTTATGGTCCAAGGTAGCAGGGAAGGCACAGCAAAAAAGGTTTGTGACGTCTAGTCACATTGTGTCTGCACCCAGGAAGCAGACAGAATTGATGCTCAGTTCATGTTGTCCTTTTTGTTCAGTCTGGAACTCCAGTGCATGGAATGGTGCTACCCAGAGTTAAGGTCAGTCTTCACACACGGATTGACCCATGATATAAACTCCTTCTCAGAAATGGCCCGAGATTCATCTCCCAAGTGACTGTAGACTCTAGCGGGTTGGCGATTAACACCAGCCATCACATAGTTGGAAGCCAGGAGGCAGTGGAGAGGGGTGGCTGCAGCAGGCCAGGTTGGAGATGAGGATGGCCTAGTTGTGAGCAGTGCAGTGCCTCTAGGGAGAAGAAGCTGAGTCACAGGTGGATGTGAAGACAGAAGGACTATGGACCTCCTGCTCAGTGAGGTAGGCAGGGGTTCTGTTCTGCATCTCTCCACGCCGAGCACTTTCCTGGACCCCACATGGAGTATCAGCTCATTTAGTCATCAGACATCCCGTTGAGTTTTATTTGTTCATGTCACACTTCACAGGATTTGAAGGCCCCCCCCCAAGGTTGCTGAATGGGTCACACAGTTCCTAAAGAGTAGGAGTGGGGTACATTTTTACCCTCACTCAGGTTGAAGCAGGTTTCAAGGTTTCTAGTCCCAATGAATAGACAGGGATGTGATGCTGGATGAGATAAAATGCCACTCACCTTGGCAAGGCTGGGGATATCACAGACATGGATCAACGTCCTGAGGGTACCCACTGGCATTCCCAGGTTCTCAAGTCCTGCAACCAAGAATTAGATCAGGGATATATGGACAATGGTTAAAAACAAAGACTGTTTATTGAGGGGGAAAAAACACTTCTGAGAATGTAGTGGACCAGTGATGAAGGAAGGTCCTGATGCTCAATGGTGCTGGACCATGAGAGCCATACATCTGCCATATCCTGCATTTGGATGCTAGGGGCCTTCCTGAGCATGTGTTACAGCCCACGTGGGAAGGTATTTCCAGTTTTTCTGCCAACTGGTGTCTTTCATATTCAAATCTCGATGCATCTCTCCACCCTACTCGTCTGCCACAGGATGGAGCCTTGATGGGGACCTAGATGCCTCTACCATTATATTTCCTTCTTTCCGCATGCCCCCACACTATGCCCATCCTCTCTAGTTTGGCTTTCAGTGGGCTTTACTTGGCACTGCTGCTTCTTTCTCTTGTTTCTTCTTCTTTTTTTTTCCTTTTGCTGGTCTTGGAGCTTCATATTTTAACAAAGGCCCGTGTGGTGGTATTGTGTTCCCCAAAATATTGTGTACCCTACTAAATTTATCTGGGGTCAGAGAACAGACAGCCACTAGATACAAAGGCTAGAAAATGGTGGCACTCACACCTTTAATCCTAGCATTCCAGAGATAGAAATCCCTCTGGATCTCTGTGAGTTCAAGGCTACATTGGAAACACCTTTAATCCTAGAAAGCCAGCCTTTAATCCCAGAGAATGGTGGTAGAAAGCAGAAAGATATATAAGGCGTGAGGACTAGAAACTAGAAGCATTTGGCTGGTTAAGCATTTGGCTGGTTAAGCTTTCAGGCTTTGGAGCAACACAGTTTAGCCGAGATTCATTCTGGATGAGGACTCAGAGGCTTCCAGTCTGAGAAAACAGGACCAGCTGAGGAACTGGTGAGGTGAGATAGCTGTGGCTTGTTCTGTCTCTCTGACCTTCCAGTCTTCACCCCAATAACTGGTCTCAGGTTTGATTTTATCAATAAGAACTTTTAAGATTCATGCTACAGGCCCGGACCACATGAAACCAGAACTAATTCTGGTTGTGAACCAAAAGAACCAAGTCCAAAAGAAATAGAGGTTCCAATTGGACACAGTAGTCTAAATGTATACAGATGACAGGAAGCTTACTGCATTTTCCCACTGGTCCAAAATTGGTGCCTAGGGCTAAAACAGAGGATAGACGAGTCCTGGGAGCCAGTGAACCTGCTCATACGTAGGGATAGCTCTCATGTTGCTGCCAGCAGCCTCGTCCTCTGCTTCTCCTCAGTCTCTATATGAGATTTAGGAGGAATGAGAAAGCATGAGCTCAATGCCATTACGGCACTTGGCTCCTCAGGACAGGAGAATCTCTCAATTTTATTTCCCACCCCCAAATCAAGTAGAGAGGCTTAAGACAACAGAGTGCTTCCAACCAATGTAGCAACAGCTAGTGTTCTAATTCCCATCTTAAGTGTTGCTGGTCACCAGCTTTTTGGTCAGGTCTTGTGTCTTCCATGGCAGCAGGAGGAAAGGAGGCAGGGGTGGCCAGAGGGAACACAGAGTGCCTGGAGAAGAGGTCACAGGTGTTTCTGTGGGTGTTGTGGAAGGTGGGTGGACTGGACATGTTCAACCTATTGAATGACCTGCTCCCCGGGGCTTGTACACCCTGCCACAAGAGACTAAAGTGTGTGGTTGTATATAGAGACAAGGGGAGGAGCCTGTCTAACATCTAGGGACATATGCAGGGAGGGCAAGGACCCTGTTGAGAAGTTCCTTGTTGACAGCTGAGGTTAACAGAATGGAATATCAAAACCGGCATTTCTGTTCCTGGCTCTCTCTGTCCTAATAAGAGAACTTCCAGATCATAGAAAAGGTAGTAGGTCTGAGGGACCAGAGACCCTAATCAAATTGCCAGGATCCCTATCGGCCTTGTTTGGAAGTGGCAGAGGAGAGAAGATGAAATTTAAATTAAGTTTGAGGTTAAAATTTTAAGCTGTATCTATAACTTTTAATAACCACAAGTGATCAGAAAGTTATGAAATTTGATGAAGGTACTGTTAAAAGAAGGAAATAGGAGAGGTGTTTGATTAAAGGTAGAGAACTGGGAAGGTGCCTGTTTGCATCCAGCATGCTTAGAGAGGCATTTTACAAACCCTGTAATGGAACAAAGATAAAGTATTCATCATTTCTAATCTACCCCAGACTGACCTCAGTTGCCAGTGAACAGTCTGGGTCCCTTCAACTGCATCAGCTACCTAAAACCCCTAGAGTGCATCCTGCCAGAATGTAGGCTTCATCATCGCATCATCCGGGACACAGAAACAGGGGGTCAAGATCTGCACATGTGTTCCCCGAATGCTGATTGATTACTACACGAGTAAAGTATATCCCATGGGGAGGCACCAAAGCCAGGCTTGCAAAGGCATCCTTACGTTGGGAAGACTCAAAGAGGGAGCAAGCAGCTGCCCCATGACAAGAGCCTTCTCCACACAGGAGAAGTTTCCTGGGGACTTTATTAGGACTGAGTTTTGTGGAATATGTAGAAAGTGACAGCTAACGGGGGCTGTCTGAGTTCTAAACCTCCTGTATGAGGGAGTATATCTAAACATCTGGGAGCTGTCTATCAAAGAGGTTTGAAGACACGGCTCTTCCCGAGGAAACAATGATGAATTTTTAAATATGGGGAACATACTTTGAATCCCTCAATATCCTCTCTCTCTCTCTCTCTCTCTCTCTCTCTCTCTCTCTCTCTCTCACTGGATTTTTGGCATGTGGTGTGTCCTGGCCACAGTGGGCATGTTTTTATATGGACACAGTCATAGCTGCAGATGTAATCTCAGTTCCTTTAACCCTAAGTGTAGACTTACAATCATTTCCTCTTCACAACTGAAGGATATTCTGCTATAAATTGCAAGCACACTAAACAATTCTCACATGACTATGACAATTTTGAAGATGACACATGCCACACTACACCAAGTCTCTTTCAACCCATGGAATTTCTTCCTTTTGCATCATCTCATGGAGATCCTTCTTGGCTATGGGATTACAAAGCCTGACTGGGTCGCTGTGGTTACCCATGGTGGCACTTCATAGTGGTCATGACCCACGCTAGGTACCATGAGCAGAGACACTACTGAAGGTGTAGGTGGCATGTCCTGAAGTGACATTTCATGGCCAGAAGACATCATACAGAAGAAAGAAATGCTCAGACCTTTGTAGACAACTTATTTACCATGAAGTGTTTTGAAGGAACTCTTCAGGTTCCTGTGTATAAGTAGGTTGGCTTTTATGTCCTCTCCAGGACATTTATCAATTCCTTCCTCTCACCTGTGATCAGTTAAACTCTCTAGCACTCACCTTCTCTTTGTCACTGTAGAAGCCAATGTCCTCTAGAAAAGAGGGCCCAAGTCTCTCATTCACTTTAAATTATATTTAAGCAATGCTTGTGCCTAGACTGGTGGTGGGACCACATGGAGGAGGGATGTGTTGGTTTACCTTTCTATTGCTGTAATAAAATACCATGGCCAAGGCAACTTAAAGAAGGAAGAGTATACTTTGGCTTATATTTCCAAAGGGATAAGAGTCCATCATGGCCTGGTGATGGTAGCACGTGCTTTTAATCTCAGCACTCAGGAGGCAGAGGCAGGAGCATCTCTGTGAGTTTGAGACCAGCCTGGTCTACAGAGTGAGTTCCAGGACAGCCAGGGCTACACAGAGAAACCCTGTCTCAAAAAAAAGAGTCAATTATAGCGGGGAGGCATGGCATCAGGTAGGTGTGGTGGCTAGAACATCCTCAACTGCAGATGCAAAGCAGAGAGAACAAGTTGGAAATAGCATGGGGCTTTTAACTCTCAAAGCTTGTCCCCAGCCACATACTTCCCTCAGCAAGATGACACCTCCCAACAATGGAGTTTTATTGAGACACAAGGAAGGATGAATAAACAAGACCCTGCCTCAAAAAAAAAATTAATGTCTCTTGTAAGAAAATTGGTAGAACTGCAGATAATGTTACGATAAATCAAACTCAAAAAGAAAATGTCTCACTTTTTTCTCCTATTGGGCCCTAGATTTTATATACAAATAATCATGTATGTGTATACATATGTGTGTATGTGAAAGTAAAATAATTCTTTCTGATAAAAGAGAGAAGGTACAGAAGAGGGAATATAGTCAAAGTGCATAATATACAGGGATGAAGTTATCTTACAAAACCCACCACTATGTAAAATGAATACAAGATAATAGCAAAAGCAAACCACAAATCCAGACCACCAGAGACCATGAAGATGCAGATCATCACCAAAAAATAGTCCAGAAAACTTGGAAAATATCATAAATAAGAGGATGTATAAGTCATATGTATCCTCAGTACCCAGACCAGACCATCAAATGGCTTTATATCATTGATTCAAATAAACATCAATTGTATGTGAAACTTGTGTTCTTGATTTTCATTTATCCTAGTAGAAACATTTCCTCATATCCTGACCTTTTCCTGAACTCCATTTCAATGAAAACACACACATATGCACGCACACACGTATGCACGTGCGCATGCATGCATGCATGTATGCATGCATACACACATACAGAGGATGTAAATATAGAGGAACATAGAAACAGTTTGTGTTTCTTTATACACACTGCCCAAGATCTTGGCAAGTCCTATTGGTACTTTTCCTAGCTTGGAGACTTGATTTCAGTAAGATGGTATCAGTAGATGTAAAACTACATTATAATTTTCTTTTTCTTAAATACAGATTAATGTGATACAAAGACATCTTGTCTTTTGTGTTTCTTTGAAAGCTTTGAGAAGCAGAGTGGTATGTACTACATGAGAGGTGGTTGCAGTGTTCTAGAGATTGAGAGAGCATCACTGTGGAACTGTGGTATGGTGTGGTTCAGGTTATACTACCCAAGCCACCCCACAAAGCTCCACAGTTACTTCTATGCCAAGAGGCACAGGGAATGTCACTTCTGACCTCCACGGGACTAGCCTGAGTCCTGGTCAGTGGCCGCTTAAAATTAAAGACCTAGATTGTTACCTGAACCTCCAGATCCCACCCCTGCCATTGCTCACACTATCCCCAGCTCCTGAAACTTTGACCAAAAGGTGTCAGTCTCAGGCAGGTGGCCTGTTCTTGTTCTCACTGTGTATCAGGGTACATCTTTGCTTCTCCTCTGGAGGCTGCACATCTGATGTTTCCTTTTCCTACTGTGGATCACACGATGTTTTGGAAAAAAAAAACCAGTATTACTATGTGCCTAATTTCAAGATTCCCAGAAGTTTTAATACAGTGAGTGAAGGAGTAGAAGCTTGAGCTGCCTCTGGATCAGGCTTTGCTTCAACCTTGTTCTTTGGTGAGTGTCTTTAATATAGATCCATACATCACATGTATCGCTCTTACATTGTTTTCGCATAACTGTACTTGACACCTCATTTGACAGTGTCAACATTCACAGTGATTCTTCAATACATTCGACAGTATCGGCCCTTAAAATGTTTTCACAATACTTACCCGTAAGCACCTTTGACAAGATCAGCATTTGAAATGTTCCACAGAGCTGCGCATTCAGTTTCCGACGCCAGCAACTCCTGCTTTCACAGCATCCACACACAATGCCTGCCTGTTCGTTCAGTGAACTTTTCCTTTTGAAGCATAGGAAACATCAGGCTTTGTGATATATCTACACACACACACACACACACACACACACACACACACACACACACACATACTTATTTTTTGGACAAAGATCAAGATTTAACCAATACTTACATAAAACTTTTAGCACACTCAAAATCAAATAACCACCAACCAGCATTTATTAAACACTTGGTATAAGTCAGGCAAACAGGTCCTGTGTTGCCATATAGCAATTCACTTAATTCTTCCAACTAACTGTAGACAGGCCAAGTCCTGTTACAGCCAATGAACTTGAGTGACTGCTTGGCTTAGCAGTTCAAGCACACGGAGTTAGAGGTGCACTTGAGCCTAGGCATTGTTCTTAGGGCTTTGGGACTCTTCCTCCTATTGTGAACTTTTGGTCACGTCATCATCATGAGAGTACATGAACGAAGAAGTGCTTTAAGAGCAAATTAAAACAGCCATTTATTTCCTAAGGTATTGAAGGAGGGAACCAGGAAAGGGAAATATTTGATGGAGCTTCAAAGGTTCAGCATAAGTTGGGCCAAGTATAAAGGCTGGGAAAATGAGCGCATATAAATTTCAGATAACAGTTAACAGGTGACATTATCTAGGTCATGGAGTCATGTGTGGAGAAAGCAGAGAGTGCATGAGATAGAAGCAAGATTAGGAAGGGTTTGACCTTGTCAAGGCTCCAGTCCTGCATAATAAACTAATAAGAGATGGGTTTACAGGCACACAACTTTTATTGATATTGGCATGAGCAGAAATTCACAGAAAAGAAATGAAACCCAAAGAAGCTTGAAGACTCTAGGGCTCAAATATTATTTTAACAAAGGAAATAGAATTTGGGTTTCAAAAGGAAGATAAATTGTAGGGAAAATGCCTAGCAAATATGTGGGGGGAAGTAGTGGGTAGGGGCTAATTCTGCTTATAAAAATTTATCTTCCTGTTGAGTTCCTTCTCCAGGGATGAGTTCCTTGACCCTTCTGGAACAGGATGGGAAAATTGGTGCCCTATTTGCAAGCAGATGCGGAGAGGCAGAGAACTCTTTCTGCCTCTGTGGATTCCCTTCTTCCTTCAGTGAACCTTCCTTGTTGAAAAGTGGTCCTTTTTGGGGGTGGTGTACTCTGATTCACTTCAAAGACCATGCTAAGGAATCAAGGTTTTATGACACAACAGTGAGAGATTTTAAGCTTTAAGAGGTATGGTCATATTTGTATGCATGCAAATGCATTCTGCTTGTGGCCAGAAGGTGGTAGTCTCTGAGATGTTGGAAGTGGGGAGGGCAATCTCAGTCTGGGCTTCACCCTGTAGGGGCCAGGGAAGAGGGAATAAGGGAGATGTGTGTGTGTGTGTGTGTGTGTGTGTGTGTGTGTGTGTGTGTGTGTGTGAGAGAGAGAGAGAGAGAGAGAGAGAGAGAGAGAGAGACAGAGACAGAGACAGAGAGACAGAGACAGACAGCCACACAGCTAGAAAGAGACACACAGAGAGACAGAGAGACAGAGAGGGAGACAGAGACAGAGGGGAAGGGAGGGGACCTGTAATTTCAATCTCCTTGTTCCTGTGAGGCTTCTGTGGCCATGCCGTGTGTGTAGGGTTTCTCACTACTGCTTTCCAGACTCAGCCCTGGAGAGGCTCTTGGGCTTCTCAAAGACCGACTGTAGAAGATAGTGCACATTCATCTCCCTAGCCCTTGGTAGGATCTCAGCGGCTGCACACCAGAAGCTGCCTCTGTTTAGTAGACCTTTCCTGGTCCTCGGGTCTTGCTAAGTGCTGCTTCTAGGGTCCTTTGTTGCCGTTTTGCAAGTGTTTAACACAAGAGAGACAGGCCTCTGGGTGACATGCAGTGACAGCTTCCACTTTGTTGTTCATTTTAGGCCTTGGGCTATACCCATAGATGCATGTGGGCGACAGGAAGGTGGAGTCTCTTTACTCCTTTCTTGGCACAGATAGGAATAGATGACTCTCCACTCCTTTCTTGGTCCCAGGACAGCCCCAGAAAGCCACACTTCCTGCATCTACCCTCACCTCTCCTCTCTCTTCTTTAGCTCGTGGGAGACGGAAAGCTCAGCCTAGTGCAGTTCTCTGGGACAAGCTGTTTTCCTCCTGGAGAGAATTTCTCTCTGGAGCTGGTATTATAGCTTAATGATGTTCCACCAATAAGGAGAAGGTAATTGATTGTTAAGTGAAAATATAAATTGTAATTGAATCTGTCACATTTCAGTTTTTCATTATCCCGTGACAAGTCTCTTAGTGCATTGGCAAGGGCCGCAGGGATAGGAGAGGGATTGAGCGAGACAGAGAGGGACAGGGACATTTGACTTCTCTTCCAATTCCTAGCACATGGCAGTGGTAGACATGTCCTTTCTATCCTGTCGGCTGCCACACTATGACTCTTGCACACTTGAGTGTACACGGGTGCATATATAATCACCTATGCCGTGTGCGAGAGGGAGTCATATGGAAGAACACAAGAGGGGCTCTTGCAATCTGTGGTTGCCACACGTAGGCCTGGTCTGCACTTCTGAGTGGTGTTTTTAGCTTCCTCTTGCTCCTGAGCCTTTCATAACCGAATGTGATCAGAGGCTCTGTGTTACCATGCTTATTGATTTGATCTCATTTAATATTAAGGAGAAGGTACAGCATGGGCTTTAGGAAGTAAATAAAAACCAAGCAGTGTGGATTTGGTTTATCATTTTCTTTTGCACCAACTGTTGCAACCTTGGGCAAGTTAATGACCTCTCTGGCCTCTGTTTTGTCTCCTGTAAGATGAGGATGATAATACATATTTATCATTTAGAGCTTTGTGAGGATCACATAGAGTTAACTTAGGTAAAGCACTTAGAAAAACACATATGTCAAAATTCAATAGTAATGAAAAACAACTCATATCATTGGTTCCAATTCCAGGTGTTTAGTGTTAGTATTAGCCCAGAAGACAGAGCCTGAGGCCAAACTTCTCATCAAGCAGAAGCTTGATTGAGGCAGACAGGGTTCATCCATGGTTAGCAGAGTGAGATACAGCCAGTGTCTCTGTCACTAGGATTTCTTTGGAGGGGCCCCATGGAATGAGGTTACCTCTAAGTAGAGCTCTAGGGTCAGAAGGAAGGGCTGAGCTGGATTTTGTGGCTTTTCTGTTCCTTCTCTTTTTGCAGTTAACATTCATAAGGCAGGGTTTTGGATGTCTTGGATTTCTTGGAATATAGCATCTAGCTTCTCATAGCTTCTAGAAGATATGTTAACCAGAGCCAATGGTGTGTCTCCTCATGCCACTGAAAGTGACTGAGCTGTTCTTGTAAATTTGTGCCCACTTCTTTCATTTCCCTCCTTTTTAAAAATCACATATGACAAACAAATACATACCCTTAGTCCTCAGATAAAAGAGAAGCAGCTAACACATATTGCCAAAAGGATGACACCTCAGAAAGAAAATACACTTCCCTACACACACACACACACACACACACACACACACACACACACACAGAGAGAGAGAGAGAGAGAGAGAGAGAGAGAGAGAGAGAGAGAGAGAGAGAGAGAGAGGGAGGCACATACAGAGGCACACACAAAGACACAAAAACATTTATATAACATCTGTCTTTATTTAGTATAGTATCTATCACACTAAGATGTCCAGTAAATGTGTTGAATAATAATATTCTTCCATATGTCCACCCACTTGTATTTTGTTGATATTTGATTACCATAAAATGAAATGCTTAGATCTTTAAGATTTGAGCCAATGAATGCTGGCAATTTTATACTCTTGCACAACCACTATTGAAAACAATATTTAAAAGAGTGCTATCATTCTGGAAGCTTCTATCATTCTCCCAGTCCAATATTCTCTGACCAAAGCACCCTTCTCCTGATTTTATCATTTCAATCATCTTTGATTGATTTTTATCCATTCTTGTAGTTCATATAAGTAAAATGATACAGTAGCTGTTCCTTTGTTTCTGGACTATTTTATTTATCATGATACTTCTGAGATTCATCTGTGTTATTGTGAGTATCAATAGCTTGCCATTTTTCTCATGAATAATATTCCATTATATGAATATATCCAGACTGTGTTCATTCATTCTTCTGTTGATGGACGTTTGGCTAGTTTTCAGTTTGGAGCTATTATGAATACAGCTGCTATGAAAATTCTTACATAAATCTTATTGTACACATAAGTCTTCATTTCTTTTGAGTGTATGTTTAGGAATAGAATTGCTGTGCCTTAGGGTGGAGATAGGCTTGCTTTTTTTTTTTTAAATAAGGGATTGGCAAACATTTCTTCAAAATGGCAGCGCCATGCGACCACCCTACCACAATGTATGGGTCCAGCTGTTCTGCATGCTCAAAAACGTTTGTTGGTTTTGCTTTCATCCATCTCAGTAGATACAATATGGCATCTTACTATATACTTAAAGCATAGTGTTAATGGCTAATGATATGAAGAACAGTTTCATATACTGGTTGGACATGTCTATATCTTTTAACAATTCATGTCACTTTATTTTCTATATAAAAATCCTAATATAAAGGTAGAGAGGGAAAAGGAGAAAGGAGATGTCTTCAGTGTGGGGAAATAGTAGGATAATAGGCTAAGCCACAAAAAGAGGGCAGGGAATGTCACTTAAAGCTTAAAATATTCTGTGGGAGAGTTGAAGGAGTCTCCACAGCTCCGGAGGCAGGGAGAGGTCACCTTTTCTGTAGGGCTCTGTCCAGTCAAGTGTGCAGAAGTCGGAAGGGCAGCCACTTTAATGGTCCCTCCATATAACCTTCTCCTTAGGCAGATGAAGGGTGCTGAAGGGCATGGAAGGCAGAGATTCTTTTATGAGAGTTAAATGTCAGCAACTCCAGAACCGCCGTGTGCCAGACTCCTCTGTGTCCATTGATACCTAACACTCCACATGTCCGCAGGTGTTACATATAGATTGTGGGGTGTAATAATCACAGATAGAAGAGCCATCTGGTAGCTGTAGATATGTAGGCCAAAATAAGCCAGCTTGACTCTCCCATCACTTGTCACTAGACCATTCTTTGGCCCTATATCTTGGTGGAAATTTTGTACAATTTTGCATGGAGGAAATCCAAGCCTCTTAGAAACCAATGCACCAAACCCTTGATAGGCTCAGCTGGTACAACTGGTAGAGGTGCCTTATGCAGATGTGTTCTTAGGTCTTGGTCTACGAGCTCAAGCAACAGATCATCTTGGTTTCCTGGCCAGTTTGGGAAGACATCCATCAGTGTGGCATCCTTGGGATGCTCAAAAGTTCCAGCCACCTCGGTAAGGTTGCCTCACAGACCATGTTGATGGAAGGGCCTCTCTGGCTCTGACTCCGTGGTGAACTCTCATAGCCTTGAGAGCCACAAAGTGGCTAATTTTCTTTGTTGCATATCTGTTTCCATGGCATTGAGTTTTATTCTCATCTATCATTTTATTTGTTTTGCCTGCTTTTGGCTAATTCACCTTTTTCCTAGCTTATGATGATGGCTTATATTTTTAATGCCTTCCACTTTTTTTTGGCTATAGGTCTCTGAGCACTGATTATATATGCTTATATATGTATATATATGCATATATTCTTTATATTCTGATACTACTACCTCTTCATTTGAAACATATTTTTCTTATAATTTCCTCCTTTATTTCTTCTTTGACCACTGTGCTGGTTGATTTTGTCAGCTTGACACTTACTTAGACATATCTGGAAAGAGAATTATTTGAGAAAATACCTCCCTAAGATTGTCCTGGAGACAAATGGGGGGGGGGTTATTGTCTTGATTAATGATTGATGTGGGAGGGTCTAGCCCATTGTGGGTGGTGCCACCCCTTGGCAGGTGGTCCTAGATGGTATAAGGAAGCAGGTTGAGCAAGCCAGGACAAGCAAGCCAGTAAGCAGCCCTGTTCATGTCTTCTATTTCAGTTCTTGCCTCTGGGCACTTTCCTTTTGTTCCTGCCCTGGCTTCCCTTCATACTGGACTGTGACTAGAACATGTAAGATGAAATAAAATCTTTCTTCCCAAGTTGATATTGGTCAGAGTGTTTTAATCTCAGTGACAGAAACCATAACTAACACAGTTACCATGGCTAGTAAGTACTTTTCCAAATATTAAAAAATTTTCTTGATATGTGATTGTTATTAGTATCGAACTGAATGCTATGCTTATCACAGAAGCAACTCTTAATGTTGTTGGTCTTAATTTCAACCTGTTTTATTGCCCAGTAGATTATCTTTTGGAATATTTTCTATTTACTTAAAACATTTTGTGATGGTTTGAAGAAGCATGTCCCGCATAAACTCATAGTTTTGAGTGAGTAGTCCCCATGGAGTGGAACTGCTTGAAAGGTTTAGGAGATGTGGCCTTATTGGAGGAAGTGTGTCACTGGGGCTGAGCTTTGAGGTTTCAAAAGACCACACCAGGTCCAGGTGATCTTTCTCAGCCTGCAGGTCTGGATGAATCTCTCAGCTACTGCTCTACCACCATATGAGCTGCCATGCTCCCTGCCATGATGACAATGGACTAAACCTCTGAAACTATAAGGGACAAAAATCAAAATAATTCTCTTTTCTCAGATGATAGAAAAAGCTGCCATTATGTAGCAATTTTGTCATTTTCATACATGAATCCAATGCATTGTGGTAATATCCCCCCCCCACCAAATACTCTCTCTCATTCTGCTCCTAACGACCTCTTTCTTCCTCTTAACTATTCCCCTTCCAACTTTTATATATTTTTGTGCAGGTTCAGGTCTTGGTGCAGATTTCCACAGCGGTGGTGTGCTCATAAGCTGAATGACTGTGTGTTATTCATGTGATAACATTTCATAGTGCTCCTCTCCATCCTCTGGCTCTTTTTGATCCTTCTTCTGAGATGTTGAATCTTGGAAGGGGTGATATAAATTGTCCAATTTAAGCCCAAGAACTCACAAATCTCTTATTCTCAGCATTTACAAATTATGAGTCTCTGGATTAACTGTTGCCTCTGAACTAAGAAGCTTCTCTGATGAAATGACACCAGTCTATGGGTATCCATATCTAGAAGACAGTTTGACTTCATGTCCATTTAGCAAAACATCAATAATATATTTCTTCCTAGGGCTTGTGACCTCCCCATCTATAACTTTGATCAGGTTTATAGTCCCAAGTATGTATTTTTTCCCCAGGTAATGGCCTTCAGATATAATAAGAAAGCTGTTGGTTACTCCCTTAACAGCCATGCCATTATTGCGTCAGTAGACATATCTTGCCTGACAGGTTGATATTGTAGCATGCTGGGCACACAGCTAGATAAACCATTGACAGTTTTTCTCCCCTAGCATAGCACCCTCTGGAATTATGAAGGCTAGATAGCAGAGAGGAAGCTTCTAGCTCTGTTCTAGCTTGGTTTCTCCATGTCCTATCTCCAAAGTATGTGGAGCCTTTAGCAATAGTGTCTTTTCTAGTTCTGGTGGGCAACCTAGAGAGAGAATTTATTCCCTTTGTCACTGTGGATGTGTCTATTTATCCTCTTTGTGCAACCATGTTTCCTGATGTTTGAAGCAAATTTTACGTGCACACATTTAAAATGTCTTTATTTCCTCAGTGAATTGAACCTTTCATGATGGTAAATGTTCTTTGTGTCTCCATTGAACATTTGTATCTTGAAGTCTACTTTGTTTTTCGTTCATTTAACCACATCATTTTGTTTTGTGCATACTCTTTCTATGGTATAGAGTTCTCCATGTTTTTACTTGAAACCTATGTGTGTCTTTATATTTAAAATATGTTCATTGTAAGCAAAATACAACTTATTATGCTTTTCATTCAGTCTTACAGATTTGGGATTTTATTACTAATAGTTCATTAATATACATATTGATACGTTGATTTCAAGTCTACATTATGCCATTATCTTGTATTTTCTGTTATCTTTTGTATCTTTTTCTGTTTAACACTTTTTTCTTTGTTTTGTGTAACTGAAACATTTTTAGTATTCCATCCTATTTTTTTTATCTTTTTTTCTTTTTTTATTAAGATTTTTTTTTCATTTTACACACCAATCAGAGATCTCCCTTTTCCCTCTTCCCACCCCCAGCCTTCCCCCCCAACTGACCCCCCCCATTCTCCCCTACAAGAAGGCAAGGCCGCCCAGGGGAGGCACATCTAGTAGAGGCAAGTCCCAACCCTTTACCCTGCCTCAAGGCTGCATAAAGTGTCCCATCATAGGTAGTAGGATCCAAAATCCCCTCATGCACCTGGGATGGATTCTGATCCTACCGCCAGTCCCCTGTCCCAGGCAAATCAAGCTACACAATTGTCTTGCCATGCAAAGGGCCTAGTCCATTCCCATGCAGGCTCCACAGCCATTGATCTAACTTTCATGAGTTCCTACTAGTTTGGTTCGGTAATCTCTGCAGGTTTCCCCATCATGACCCTGATGCACTTGCTCACAGAATCCCTCTTCTCTTTTGGACTGGATGCCTGGAGCTCTGCCTTTTGTTTGGCTGTGAATCACTGTATCTGCTTCCATCAGTCGTAGGAGAAAAGCTCTCTTGATCCATTGAAAGCTGCTTCTAATTGATCTTTTAATTATTCTTATTACTGATACTTGAAGAATAGTTGTCCCAGATATGTCACTATTCACCTTTACCTTGTTATCAGTTTATTGTCAACTAATTATTAATCCCTGAATGATGCAAGGAACTCACAAGATTAAATTCCTTTTTTCCTTCCTGTTATTTTTTAATATATTTTTTATATCTATATAGGCTATAAGCCACATAGTACCTGTGAAATAGTCTGTGAATGTTAAAACTGTATATACATTATTTATACATAAATGAATGCATGAAGGAGGGGAGAGAGAAATTAATAAGGAAGAAGAGAAAAAAGAAAGAAAGATGTGTGTATGTAAGAGAAAAAAATTTGGAAAATATCTTAGAATAATTATACCTATGTTTAAGCTTTGATAGTCCTTCTTATGTTCTGAAATGACCCAGGCTTTTATTTTCTATCTTTTTCTGCAGCTGGAAATAGTTCTTTAA
Organism: Peromyscus maniculatus bairdii; assembly: GCF_049852395.1. Lineage (NCBI taxonomy): Eukaryota > Metazoa > Chordata > Mammalia > Rodentia > Cricetidae > Peromyscus > Peromyscus maniculatus. The sequence goes on from NC_134873.1 coordinate 20,817,952, forward strand.
ATAGTTTTATAGTAAAAATGTGTTAACAAACTATTCTCTCTGATTTTTGTCTATCTAGAACAGTCTGTATTTTGCCCTTACTCTTAAGTGATATTTTTTCAAGATATGGAAGTCTAGGTTAACAGCATTCAATTTTAAAAATAATTTAAGATATGTCATTGCCTTGTTTTATGAACTATATGGTTTTTTATATAAACAGCCACTACATATTGGTGATGTATGTGTGTGCTGGGTTTGCTGTATGCATCAAGTGTCATCTTTGTTCATCTTGGGCTGTTCTTGCTGACTTTGACCCTTGGCATGAACTAGTTTAGTAGGCTTTTTGGAACTTCCCATTTGATATCTCTATTAAGTTTTATGAAATGCTTGACCATTATCTTTTCAGATATTCTTTTTTGCTTTACTCTATTTCTTTTCTTTTTCTGGAACTCTAATTTCATTTTTGTTGTATCACACAATTGTCTAGAGATCTCATGTACTTGGTTCCTCTCACCCTTCAGCTTTCTCTCTATATATTTTGGTTTGGATAATTTCTCTTGTCTTGTTTTCAAGTTCACACATCCCCCTTTGTAATGAATCATTTATTTCTGAGATTCTATTTCTTATTTATAGCATTTCCACTTTGTTCTCATTTGTACCTTCCATTTCCTAATGAAATTCTCCATCTTTAAATATATTGTCTGCAGTTTTCTATAGCTTTTGAAAACATGTTTATCATACCTTTAAATTCCCTATACAATAGATGCAAGCTGTATGTCTTCTCTAGATCTTCTTCCATTGCTTTTTCTTTGACCATAGTCATATCTTGCATTGTGTGTGTGTGTGTGTCCTAATTTTTCACTTTGTCCAAGAACATACATGTTAAGCACAAAAGAAATAAATCAACTTTCACCCAGAATAGGGCAAACATCTTTATTCATCAAGCTAGTAGTATGGAAAGATAAATTGATTCACTACGCAGTTGAGCAGGGCCTGAGAGTTGCTGTAACTTTGGCTAGATTGAGTTCTGGTATACTGCTAACTGTTTTTGAGAGTATGATTGAAGCTTTCCCTGAAGCAGCGTTTAGATCTGTGAGGAGATGAAACTTTAGCGATCTCTAAATTTTATGGCTCTCTAAATAAGATAGTCTTTTTTTTTTTTTTTTTTTTTTTTTTTTTTTTATAGCCCGCCTGCCTTTCTTAGGGGTCATTTTGAAGAATTCTCTACCTTTTCAGTACTTCTGGCTCTCTTTCCTTTGAGAGGTCTCTTTCCATCATGCTATCCCACTCCCAGCTTTGGAGGAGGGGAGCATCCTGTGTTGGGCAAAACTCTCAGATCTGGAGTATTTTCCCAGATATCCTGCCTGCCTTGTTACATACCTGCCTTGCTATATACTAGATATAATCTTTGGTGTCCAGTTTCTGCTAGCGCGTTCTCCTTGCCGCTCAACACCTTCACCAGGTCACACTGTCTTATATTGAGGGCAATCCCCACATGCCTTGTGATGGGGAGCCTTCTTTGTCCCATTTCTGACCTTTGGTTTACCACTCCCATTGATTTGATGCAGGCCAAGCAGGGAGACCTGAGTCATTCACTGGAAGTGATGGTATGGACTTCTCATTTCCCACATGGCTATGGAGATGAGATGACCTGGTGGTCCTTCTTTACTTTTGTGGAATTTCTCCTTCTACAATTTCAATAAGGATGAGAGTGGCTCCAGATCTTACCCATAAGGACTTGCTCTTTCTCAAATGTAGTTGATTTTGACTTATTGATACCCTCAGCTCTCTATGGACTTAACATTACAATATTATAACTTAGATTTCTTCTAATGTCAAGATGGAATGGCATTCCCTCACAACTCTAACTCCTGGACAATTATACTTATTTTGTTGCTCTGCTGCCTATAAGCCTTCATTGAGGACAATAGGTAGTTTCATATTTGAACAACAAGAGATTATTTGATTCTAACCAATGGCCTCTTTGCTTTTCTGACACCTAAAAGTCCATGCATACTGATGAAGACATCATCCCTCTTAAAATAAAATTTTTTTGCATTTCCAGATCATTGCTTGTAACATTTGGAAAGCAATATTGGGAGATATATTCATTTCAACCATCTGATGTTTGACTCTGTGGCATTTAATACAGCAAGCTTTTCTCTTTGGTTTTAAGCAGTGACTTGAACTAGTTCAGAAGAAGTTCAGTGGAGACCAAAGAATTTCCTTGTTTCTTTCTGCTAGGGCTACACCCACTTTCTGGGGAAAGAAGAACATTCCCATAAATCCAAAGAATGCTCTAGGTCATCTTTTAAAATTATTATTATTATTATTATTATTATTAAGACAGTGTAGTTTTGTGCCTGTCCTGAATCTCGCTCTGTAGACCTGGCTGACCTCAAACTCCCAGAGATCTGCCTTACTCTGCCTCCCGAATGCTGGGATTAAAGGCATGCACCACAGACTCCTGGCCATCTTTTATTATTTCTATAGGTGGTGATAACTGGTCTTAAAGATTCCCACTGTCCACCAACCATTTGCTGTAAGAGCTCCCTTTCCTCTCTCTGTGCTTTGACTTCTTCTGGAGACTTCTTCTGCCTTTGTTTGAATGTAGGACTTCACTTCTCCCCCGTTCTTTGACATCTCATGTTGTCTTTTGCTAGGAATGCTGCAGAACCATCACACAGGGCAGTTTGAGAGACAACTGGCCTCAGAAAATTAGGAAAGAAGAGTCTCTGCAAACTGTCAAAAGTCATACTTACTGCCAAGTGTGCTCCAGACCCTTGAGCTCCATTAGGGAAAAAACACTGAAGGTAGGCATGGTTACAATGGCAGAGATAATGAGATACTTTTCAGAGTGTGGTAATAATAACTTTAATTAATCAAGATGAATGTGTAGCCCTTCACACTTTGGGATGTGACCACTCATCTAAGATGTGCTCAGGAGGAATTATGTCTGGGCACAGGCAGGCTGGCCCTTTGCACTTTGATTGACTATGTATCGAAGTTACCTTCTTTGATTTGTGTTTAGACTGTAATGAAGCAGGCGAAACTTACTCCAGGGCTTATTCCTAGTAGAAGATGGCAACAGTTTCTTCAGTAAGAGACACAAACACCTATGAAAGCCTAGGCAGTCACAGCCAACACACTCCATTGTGAAAGTATGATTGTCCCAGGATAATTAGCATAAACTACTATTGAGATGTTGTTGATAATAGAGCATGAATCCTGACTTCCACATTAATTTGGCACCGGATGTGATAATTGTTGACATTATTACAAGTAGTTTAAGATTTTCCACTCTAAGTTTTCTTATTTTTTTTTTTAAATTTATGTATATGAATGTTTTGACCACATGGATGTATATATACTACATGTATGTCTGATGCCTGGGAATGCCAGAAAAAGCCATTAGATACCCTAGAATTGGAGTTACAGACAGTTGTGAGTTGCCATGTAGTTGCTGGGAATCGAACCTTGGTCTTCTGGAAGGGCAGCCAGTGCTCTTAACTGCTGAGCCATCTCTCCAGCCTCCTAATTTTCCTGAACTTTTAGGGAGTGTTAAAGAAAGCATTACCTATGTTTCTATTATCATAGCTGTATTTTCAGAATTCTATCTGATGCCCCCACACTTCTATACAACCGGCTTCATAGGCTTAATGTAGAACTCTCACTTTTCCCCCTTTCCCCACTCACCTGTTTTTCTCATTAATGCATTCTAAAACCACAAATCTAAGAAGTCTTTGGACTTTTTAAAGAATTTGATTCTCTATATGTAATAAGTAAATCTTGCTGGTTTCACCTGTATCCATTGACGATGTGAATTCATGTGTGTTTTATATACATGCACAAGTTTGTGTTTGTGCTGACCTGCTTTCTATCAGCGTGAGAGATACACAAGGCTGTTAGCTTACAAACAGAAAAGATATCCTTTAGCTGACAGTTTGGGAGGGTCTGGTCCAAGTTCCATTGGTTCTACTGCTTTGGGTTTATGATGAGGCCACACGTAATGACAGTCACGTGGTGGAGCAAAACCTCTTGCTTCAGGTTTGGATGCAAGGCAGAAAGAAGATGGGGCTGAGGTTTCACTGTCCCCTCTGGAGCATGTTTCCAGAGACCTAAGGCCTCCCTCTTGGCCCTTCTTGGAGATTTAATACACTTCCCAATAGCACCATTCTGGGGGGAAAACCTATAAGACATGGATCTTGGGGACAACAAACCAGGTCTGAACTGTAGCAGCACTGTAGGTCCATATGGATATAAATTTTATGTTAGTCTTTCTCTACCAGCCTTACTAGAGTGTGAGTACTATGACAGGAAGAACCTTGAAAGTGTGTGTGTGTGTGTGTGTGTGTGTGTGTGTGTGTGTGTGTGTGTATGTATGCACAAGCACATGTGCACACCTCTACATTTGAGTGTGGAGCTCAGAACTCAGTATCAGATGTCTTCCTCAATTGTTCTTTACCCCTTTTCCATTTATTTTTTATTTAATTTATTTTTATATGTATAAGTATTTTGCCTACATGTATGTCTGTGTACTATGTGTGTACAATGCCAGAGGGCATCAGGTACCCTGGGACTGGTATTACAGATGGTGGTGAGCTGTCATGTGGGTGCTGGCAATCAAACCCATGTTCTCTAGAAGAGGGGCCAATGCTTAACCACTGAACCAGCTCTACAGGCCCTCTACCTTGTTTTTTTTTTTTTTAAATACATCTATCTATCTATCTATCTATCTATCTATCTATCTATCTATCTATCTAGTTATATGCGTAGGTATGTGAGTGGGTATACAAGTGTCATAGCATATGTATACAGGTCAGAGGACAACTTCTGAAAGTCACTTCTCTCCTTCTACCATTTCTGTTTCAGATACCTGTCATTTCATCAGATTTGATGTCAAGTGCCTTTAACTGCGGAGCCATTGGCAATCCTCTCCACCTTAGTTTCTGAGACAGAATCTCTTGCTGAAACTAGGACTCACAAATGGCTGTACTGGCTGGTTAGTAAGCTTCTGGAATCCTCTTCTCTCTGCTTCTGGGAGCTGAGACTTAGGTGAGTACTTCCACACTCACTCTGTTTTTACGTTCATTTTAGGATGTGAACTCAGGTTCTGATGATTGTGTAACAAGCACTCTACTCAGTGAGCAGTCTCCCCAGCTGAAGGTCAAGGTCCTTAACAGTCAATTTTGCATCCCTAAGTGAATAGGATCCAGAATAGCTGAAGACACCTTGAAATTTCTTTGTATCATTGCAGTTGGGAATGAATTTTTTTCCAGACGGGGGTGCCATGTCCTGAGAGACAGGAATGTTTATCTAATTTTATTGTTTATCTAATTTCATCAGTTTAGATGGAATCTGCTTGATGATGGTCAAGGTCATAAATTTAACAGACATTGGATCAAGTTGGCCTACTGATGTCCCTATCTACACAGTGCTTTAATGTTTTAATTACTTGACAACATTAAACAGACAAGTTTTCTGCATCTCCAGAGAGCCTGGGCCATCAGGCTGCACAGAACTTACATTCACATTTAACAGCACATGGATGTTGCTGCCCTAGGGCTGGGTCCCTGCCTTCCAGTTGGCCGAGGAAGGACCTTTCTCAGCTCATTTCACTTCTTTGCCAAGATAACTGCCTGGCTGTTGAGGGCCTCTCAGACCAAGACCCTAGCTAATCTGGCTTTCTAGACTATCATGAACAGTCAAGTTCTTCAGTCCCCAGCAGCCTGAGGTCCATCTCCAGTTCCGCATGGACCCACAAAGATTTGAGGGCTAATACTTGGTTGCCATTTCGGCCTGTGTGTGTAGGGTACAGCTAATATCTTTTGCAAGTTCTGACTATGCCCCAGACGTTTTCAGAGAATCATGTTGGGGAGAAAACACATGGCAGATGTTAACTAACCACAGCCTCTACTCTTACCAAATGACTCAAAATTCTGCTTTATGGCTATTGCTAGGACCCATTGACTAGAAGAACTCATGGTCCAAGCACCATCTGTAGCCAGAAAAATTTCGCCTTCATGTTTCTGGACCAATACATCACTAGCATCAGGCATGTGAGTTTTTGAAATCAACTGTCCACCCTGCTATATACTCTTGTGCTCCAGAAGTTAGGATCTTTCTGGAAAAGGTGCTATCCCATCTGGATCATAACTTGGTGTCACTCATGTCCATGTTCTTGTCCTCTTCAATATATACATGTAGCTGATTTCCCAGAGATTACATATTTCTCAAGGGTGGCAGGAGGTCAGCCTTCTGTGAGAAGTTACCCTGAAAGATGAAGTTGCAAATCAGAATTTCTCTCAATGTTTATACAGCCATAGGGTATCGCTGTGGGGTCCAGGAGATTTCCCTTGGGTTAGAAATGCCTATTCATTTTGTTATGTTAGGGGGTAATTTTTAAGGCACAGAAGGAATGAATATAAATAGACAACCCAAAGCCAACCCATGCACAACATAAAGCTAGGACCCTGACATCAACTTCAGTATTCCATACCATTATCATTTATCCAATTGCTGTTTTAGAGCATTCCAATGATCAATATGTATAGTGCCTGTCTGGGGGGCTCCAGTGGTGAACACGAGGCATTGACCATGGAGACACTACTTTCTATGTCAATGAGTCATTTGCTGTTTTTTTTTTTTTCCAGAAGAAAACCTTTAAGAGGGTTCCATGACATGTCTTTGTTCTTTCCCCCAGTATCCTTAGCCATCGATTACACCCCCCATTTTCCATTTGTAAATTTGTTAGAAACTCAAATAACATGGCACATGACAGTGCCAGCTACAGGGATGGCGTAGCTTGAGTTGGTCTGGGATGTGCTCAGTGTCCAGCTCTTTGGAAAGCAGCGCTGATTAGAAACGTTTGCCCACCTTGGGTCCTGGGTTTCTGCAACACCTGTGTGTGTGTGTGTGTCACCGGCGAGGCTCATCTTTTATGTTGATTTCTATTAGTGAATATATAAATACAGCCTGGGGAATGCTACCTGTCCCTCAGCTCTTGAACCATCAATACAATCCCGAATGGTGAATTCTTTGTAGAAGTCACCTTGGTTCAGTTGGGGAAAAAAAAATTACTGATGTTCTTTGAAAAGGTAGCAAGTTTGAGTTTTTTTTTTTTTTTTTTTTTTTTTAATGTAGCTGAATAGGATTTTAAGAAAGCAGAATTATAATGTGGAGTGAAAAGAAAAGCGAGAGGTTGGGTCAGAAACTGGGTTATCAGTACAATGCAGAAAGGCAAAATAAATGCTAATAGGCTGCACATGTGCCCTTCCTGCTAGATTAGAGACCAGGAGGGCGCCCGCTGAATGCGGACCATTGTGTGGCCGCACAGAGCAGAGGGTCTGGGCTATTATCCCCTGCTCAGCCCCTTGTGCCACAGATGGTTCCTCTTGCTTCTCTTATCAGGGCCCTGCATTCAGTCTCTGCAGCTTGATCTCTTCCTCCCTCTTCTGCTCATACAAAACACCGGGATTGATCTGCTGAAAGAGAGGGGCTAGGAGAGGGGCTGTCTCCGAGGAAAAGGGGGAGGTTCTGGAAACAAAAAGAACGGGAGGCCAGGTGCAAGGATGGGGTGGGGCAGGGGATCCAGACGCTCTCTGAGGTGATGGGGACAGCCCCGTCAGCAGCAGCCTGTTCCCTAGGCCTTTGAGCTCAGCCACCTGGAAAATGGCCTTGCCTTTTGTGCTCTGGAGACCCAACGCTCTCAGGTGTTGAACAAGCAGTGCAGGTTCTCCTTACTTCCCTGGGGATCCGTGGCTGCCAGACCAGTCTTGCTGTCTGTCTTCTCCGCTCCTGTCCCTTGAGACGGCTTCTGAGCTGGCTGATGGAAGCTGCAAATTCAGCGTAGATAAGCCAAGGACGGAGGCCTCCGAGAGCAGCTCCTCCTAAGACAGCTGACCTGGAAGAACAGAGAGACCATTCTCAGGGTTGAATCCTGAGCCCAGGCCAGGCTAGATGGGGCATCTTCCTGGTTTGAATCCACGTGTGATGGCAGGACTTAGCCACACTCAGGCTTTGTCATCCACCAATGGTGGAATCTTCAGAAACCTACTGTGCTTTTCTTGTGGTTGCCTTTTCAACTATAAAATGCTACTTAATTCATAGTGTTCTTGGGAGGGTGATAGGAGTTAATTCACACACAAAAAGAAACTTAGGAAAATGAGTGGCTTAGAAATGATACCATAAGAAGTTAGCCATTGCCATCATTATTGTGATTATTCCAAATTTGAACTATTATTATGATTGTCTACTTTAACTACATGTTGTCATCATGGTAACATAACAATCTAGAGGACATGATGATATATTTGAGCTTGGACTTTGGGGTCAAGGCCATCTGAGACTTTGTTCTGACACATTCGTACAACAGACTTGGTTGGATTTGGGCCTATCGCTTACCATTCAAACTTTGGTCTCCCAACTGGGATGCAGGGTTAACAAGAGTGATGCTTGTGGGTGGAGGGATGAGATGATGAATACGAGGTACCAGAGAGTGTGATCACTGGAGAAGCTCAACAATTGAAAATGAAAGCCGTTACTATTTCTACAAGCCTGTGCAGTCAAATATTGTACATGCCGGTGTGCTATTTGGGTCTGGCTGATCAGTTTCTGTTTGCCTGTGTTTTATGTATATGTGTAAGCTGTGTGTGTGTGTGTGTGTGTGTGTGTACACGTTAGAAGGGCCCATGTTGGAACCATCAGTTAATTAGCCAAGTCCTACCTACTCATGGCTCCTGTCTGCCTTTGCTCAAGTTTGCACCTCTCTCAGAAGGAGCTGCCTGGTAGAACTTGAAATTCCATGATCTGCTTCTCAAGGATGAGCCTTGGTCAGGTCTAAGAGACCTGATCACTTCTGGCTTCTCATCAGTGGGAAGTCAGGCTTAGGATACTGTGTTATGTTTCACCTCCTATAAACCAGAGGACCGGACCATGTGAACCCCGGCCCTTCCTGTTTTCTCCGAAGAGCTAGGATGTTCTGCTGCCATTGTTGTCTTTATCATCATCTTTGTGGCTTTGTTGTATTATGCTTTGTTGCATTGCGATCCCCCTTCCTTCTTTCCCCCTCTTCTTCAGTTTTCTGAGGCAGACTTAACTCTGTAGCCCAGGCTGGTCTCAAACTTCCAGGGACTCCTCCCACCTCCATCGCCTGAGTACAGGGACAGTAGCTACAAGCCACCAGGCTCGTTTATCTGGTTTTCCAAGCACCTCTTTTGCTGTGTTTCATCAAGAGAAATTGTGAATGTCAGATGGGGAGAAGAACCAGTTATCTTTATTAGTCGATCTGGTTGAAGGAGAGTATGGTGAGAACCAATATGCTCAGAGACAAAGAAATCCGTGCCCCTGCCCATTGTACAGGTTACGTCCCCCTCCACCCCTTGGGGATTAAAGTGCTCATATACTCCAAGATTCCTCTCCTAGTGGGAAAGCCTGAATTTCCCCAGGTCCCAGATGCTGTCCTCTTAACCAGCTATGGAGCTGTGCCTTGGATGCTGGGCTTGCCGAAGACAGGCTCCATCCCTGGTCATGCACTGTCTCTGCACAACCCTAGGGAGCACTACTCATATCCACAGCCATCCTAAGTTTATCATTATTTATAAGAATTTCCAGCAGATGGCCATAAAGGGTCTTGAGAAAGCAAGGCCTGATTTTTTTTTTCTCCTCTGGTTTACAGGAGGTCACCATGTTGGCCAGCAAAGGCCCTGTGAGACTACATTGTCTTCCATGGTACCCTAAAGATAGGCCTGCTGCCCCCATGCTCTCTGGCCCTTCTTCCACGGCCCCTTTCACAACACCATTTTTCCCTCCTCTTTGCTCTTTCTTAGTTTTATCTCTATGGTTTCCATTTAGAAACTGTGGGGATCTGTTAGGTAAATTTTAATCATCACTGGGTGATGGACACCGAGAAGCTTCGGTGTGCGTTCAGGCTCACCGTCCCCCTGGCTGGCAGGAAGAAATGGGCCTGAGTCACTTCCTTGAGGGTCTCAAGCCTCATGTCCCCCTCCATAGTTCTAAAACTAACAACTCTTCTTGCTATCAACCTCTCAAATATCAAATATTCCAAGCCAGAGGAAACTTGATCCCACCCCCCTTCCAGGATGTATTGCTGTGTTGCTTGCCCTTGACTATTAGAGATACACATAGGTAGGTAGATAGATAGATAGACAGACAGACAGACAGACAGACAGATAGATAGATAGATAGATTATTGTGTATGCAAATCTTAATGCAAGGCCTATGGATCTAGAAGTCTTAGATGAGAATGGGTTATAGCAAGATGAGGCCCTAGGCTGTCTCCATAGGACTTAGCTTATTCACTTAGACTCTGACCCAGGAGGTTCTAAGAAATGAAGTTATGAAACCCATAGGCAAGGAATGCTGTTAAAATCAGTACCATGAATGAGTGTGTATGCAGCTCTTGGTCTGCTGTGCCCTGGTTCATAGTTCTTTTAATATTTCCTTTTGGAAAAACTTCAGTTAGGAGCTATTGAATTGAAATCTGAGTATTGATTTAGCCATTTCCTCCTCTGGCTACCTTTGGCATCATAGTTTTACATTTTGAATCTTCCAGTTTCTTAGAGTTTTCATTATCTGCAAAACTGGGAATATAATATTTAGCTTGCCTAAAGAACTGAGGTTTTTATTTATTTATTTATTTATTTATTTATTTATTTATTTATTTTTTAGAACAAGTAGGCAGAAATTGCAAGAGAATTTGGGGGATTGGGTGAAAAATGTCACAATTGTGTCAGAAATTCCTAACCCATTCCCTTACTTACTGTGCTTATGTGGCAATATAATTTTGAGGCCCAACAGTCTTAGACTGACTGTCTTCACCAAGAATAAGCAATCATATTTATATTTGATCATTTACACCTTTATCTCTCCAACATTTGGTAATAATCTGTGAAACACAGAGCTTGTCATAAAGACATGTGGTATGCTCACACACACAGGGAGTGCCTATTGTAGCCTTTGATTCCTCCAATTGTCTTGGACCAATGTAAAGATAAACCCAAAATAATTGTAAAGATAAACCCCAAATGAGGTGCAACTCTCTATTTTTCACATGGTACCACTGATCTCAGATTCTCCCTCAGGTAATAAATGTGCCCATCTCTCTACTGTATGTTTTATATACTTCCCAGTTCATTTTCACAGGCCAAGTCTCTGATTGAGAGATAAAATTTATACACTGAAGCCCATGATTTTCCTTCTAAGCTTTTCTCTTCAATTAGTTTACCAAGCCATGAATCTGGAGATGATCCCTTTCCTATATCCAGAGCCTGACCCTAATGAGGCCAGACACCTCATTCATGGTACTTGGCTCTGCTGGGGGATTCCTTTGAAGGATAGAGATATTTGCCTAGAGGAACCAGGAGGTTCTACCCATCAAATCATGGTATCACTGTGGGGCAGGCCATGAATGCACCTGAATTACTTTTATCTTTGATTTTTCTACAGGATCACATGCCAAAGCAAAACATATTCTGAGAGGAAAAGAAAATTCCCCAGCATTTTGAACACATTGATACATAGGTAAAACAAATCAGTCTCAATATTCTCTACACTTTCAACACTTTATTTCTGAATAATAATAAAAAGTCCCTGAAGCAAATACTATTTTGAGACTAATTTCTGGAGATTCCTAGCAGGCAAATCACTCCCTTTTCCTCACCCTGATGTTCTTTTTGTTCTGAAAAAGAAATGATTTAGGGGAGGATGATGGCTTTTATTCTTCAAACATTGAGAAGATGTCTTCAGGAGGAAATTCCTGGATCCTTTGGTAGCTCCAGGGGATGGAGCAGCGAGCAACAGGTAAGAAGGATGACAGAGATGTAGGTGGGTTGGAAAACAGAATATTCCAGTTCAGCAGCTCCTAGCCAGGCTGTACAGTAGAAGCCCCTGGGAACACTTTACACATTTCAATTCCCACACCTCTTGGATTTAGCTTGTTTACTGTAGGGCCTGGGGGCCTGTGGTTATGTAGAGCCCATTCTTAGACCTTGGGAATCAGAATGGGCATAGAAGAAATATGAGAAACTATTTAAAAACTGGCCCCAGTGATTCTGGGGCAGCCTGGTATCAGCACACAGAGGCATATTCCAAAGATATCTCTGTATTTCCAGTTACTCTGTAAAGGCTTTTTTTTTGGAGTGACGTGTTCCATCATATACTAGAGGACTCTAGTAGGCACTCCTATGTATAAAGCTTGAGGATGGATCTCCACCTCACTCAAGGGTGGAACTGAATGTGGGATTTCAGAGACCTCATCTGACTTTGCATTGACACCGGCAGGCATCCTTCTTATTCCCAGAACTCTGATGCAAGGCCATGTTCAAGTTCACGGGCAAGGCAAATGGAAGACACAATTTGTTGGAAAGGAAGAAGCCATAGTAGAGAAGGTGGTGGTGGTCTTTAGCCCACAACAACTTTCACTTTTTCTGGTCTGTCCATCCTGGACGTTAACTCTGGTTTTACTACACTAGCAATTTTGTTTTATGTGGTCTTTCTTCATGATTCAAGTACAGTGTGCTTCATCTCTGGGTTTGCATTTAATACCCCTGGAGAGTCACCTCCTGTTCCAACTCTCCTGAAACCACTTTTATCATCTGTGTCAAACATGTATCCCTGTAGAAGAATGAGCCAAAGGACAGTCAACAATTCCCCTTGTTCACTCAAAGCCTAAGAATGGCACTAGCCTTATGAGATGGGACTAGGTTCTAGCTGGGGCCTTTGGATGTAGGTTAGAGTGGGAAATCCCTGGGTATCTGGAGGTCATCACACCTAATATACTTAGCAGTGTTGACTGTTTATGGCTGATAATGAAGTACCTACATCTTTACCTATTGCAGACAAGCAATGAAGCCTCACCAGTACCAGGTGGCAGGCAGCTTACTTCATTAAACTTCAGGAGTGGGAAATGTTTTAAAAACAAATAGCAGGGCTGAGGAAAGATTGCAAGTTCAAGTTCATCCTGGGCCATGGTAGTCAGCCTGAGGCTGCAGTGGGGAACTTAGTGAGACCTTGTTTCAAAATTTTATATATATAAACACACACACACACACACACACACACACACACACATATATATATAACACACATATATATAACACATATATATCAATATATATATATCAATTTATCAATATCTATCTATCTCTCTATATCTATCTATCTATCTATCTATCTATCTATCTATCTATCTATCTATCTATCTATCTATCTATCTATATCAGTCTTTAAATCCCAAGTTCTATATTTGGGCCAAAGTTACATTTTTCTTTAACCACAGGTCAACCAAAGTTTCAATTATCAAATTTTTATCTTTAATATTGGGATAACAGTATATAATAAGGATGTTGAAAGAGGTGACATTGTATTCACTCTTCCCTAAGTGATAAAAGTCACAGGGCTGTCAGTTGTTGTTACCTACATCTCCAGTCCTGGAAGAATCCCAGAAACCCAGCATCTGCATCAAAGAAATTCATAACATGTTTTGGATCTTCAGTTTCTGATACAAATTAGCCTAAATTGTTATTTGGGCCGTGGCAAAGGGATGCCTTGCATTCAGGGAATGGGCAAAGGATGGAGTGGCTGAGGGTAGGAACAGGGAGATCATTGGAAGGAATTCTCTGGGAAGATGTGGAAGAGTGGAGAGCATCTCTTATAGGAGAGACGGCGGATATTTGGTTCAGATTGAGGAAATAACCTAAGCATGGATCAGGTTTGTATAATGAGAAGATGGGCCTAGGTTAGCAATCTGGGGGACTCTGGCCTGGGAATGATCATTGTGTACTTGTGTTTTCACATCAAATAAGATGAGAGGACTAGAGTGAGGAGGGGGTCTTAGAGGATTTTGACAACGAGAGGTGTTGACTGTAACAAAATGGGGTTTGACACTGACCCATATAAGACTGCTTTTGTATCCCAAACCCCAGCTGCCTATGAATAGGGTGGAGGAGACAGCGCCAAGCAGAGGTATGCACTGAAAAAAATCTAGTACTATACCCCAAATGATGATGTCACCTAAAAATATGATTTACCCTCAGAAGTCATCATCTGTATGATTCTTGTTAAAAAAAAAATCTTCCTACAGGATTTTAAGATGTAGTCATGGTAGAAAACCATGGTTATATAATCCAAGTGATCATCCCAGTAGTGCTTGCTTACAAATGATTAAAACTGTCAACTCTCTAGTCACTAATGTATCACTGTACAGATGAAAGGATGACTGCCCATCTGAGTCCCTACTAGATAGCTGTACAGGCTGCATCCTGATGGGAACCATCTTATCAGAGAGAGCAGTGGACTGCCTATCATCTGTGGAGACTGTGTGCCCAAAGCCCCACGTGTAATGGCAGAATCGTCCATTTCTTCCTTTAACGAGGACAAGTCTCTTTGTCTTGTGTATTTGAGACGGTTACCGGACGGACAGGCCTTCGTGATTGTTACATTCTTCTGAAAAAAAAAAAATGGACCCTTTCATGAAACCAATTCTCTTTGTGAATTTAAAATCCGTGTTTTAAAATCAACACCTGCTCTTGATCTATACACTCCAGTCCTTGTATGCTCAGTGAGAAATACTTGGTCAGCCATTTATTTTCAGTCCGTCTGTCCCTTTACCTTTAAAACTGATTTCTTCCATATACTTACATATAGTAAATGGTTGCGTTTTGCTTTTTTAGCCATTCTTACCAGTTTGCTGTTTAGCTGAATGTGATATCTACCTGTGACATTTTACTATTTTCTGTGTTTGTCTGTCTGATTAGTTCTTGGCTCATCTGTTTTTTTTTTTCCTCTGAATTATTTTGAATTACTATCTTACAGAAGTCATTTTGAGTTGATTTCCTTGGACTTTAGCTCCCCTCTTCATATAATTTTCTTTTCTGGTGTTGGTTCTTTAGTATAGATAATTTTGTCTTTTAGGGGAACTTGGAAATGATTTGGTTGTCACAATGGACAGTACTATTGGCGTCTAGCGGGAAGAGGCCAGAGACTGGTACAATATCCTTCTCCTATCTAAAGATCAGTAGCAGTGAGGTTGAGAAATATTGTTCCACAAATTGCAACACATATCTTTAATTTTCATAAATTACTTAAGAGTTACTATTTATTTCATGAAAATAGCCTTGAAATTGTAGAGGTATGCATACTCCTGCAATTCTTTATGCTATGCACACTTAATAATTTTTGCATTACATAATTATATGTATTTTGAAGAAATCAAAGAGGGGCTGTTGTGTATATCACCATATTGACAATTCCCAGCATTCTCTATTAATTAAAGATCCAAATTTTTGTCTGGTGTCCCTTCTGGAGTTGAAGGACACTATAATAATTTCTTTGGTGAATTTCTTTTATTCTGGTTATATGTTGTCTTGTTTTTGTTTGTCTAACAATGTTTATTTTGATCAAAATACACCATATGAGATTCTCAAAGAATCAACACAAATATATTTTCAAATATTTATCTGGTTTCTACTCTTGAATGATATTTTTGCTTGCTATAGAATTCTGTATTGGGTATGTAAAATGAATAGAAAACCTCTTACTAAAAAAAAATTCTGTATTGGAAGGTTTTTCTTTCAGCATTTTGAGGGTGCCACAATGGCTTGTATGAAATGCTAGCATCCATCAAATACTCCTCTGTGTGTGATGTATCATGTCTTTTGGCTACTCGGAGTGTTTTCTCTTTTCCTTTGGTTCTCACAAACATAACTATGAAGTACTTGCTCAATTTTCATGATATTTATTCTGTTTGTGGTTTGTTGAACTTTATCCCTTGACCCTAGCTTCACTGATGTTAAAAAAAACCCTCTGCATATTTAATATTTATAATTTAGTGAGATTGAATGTTTATACACTCCCATGAGCCCACACTGTAACCATATATCAACACACCCACCTCCTTCACAGGTTTCCTTGGTCCTTCTCTTCCTTGTCTGTGGGAAGACATTGCCTCTAATTATTCCACACTGTATAGCAGACCTCTGAAACACATTCATCCTATATAGGTGGAACTTCATAGCTACTGGACATCACATTTCTTCTCCCTCTAATACCTGATCATCATTATTCTATTTTCTAGAAGAGCCATCTATAGATCTGTTTTCAATAATTCATGAGTGGAATCACGTAATATTTTCCCTCCTGTAACCAACTTATGATGTCCTCTTGGTCTTTCCATGGTATTGCAAATAATACAGCTTTTTTCCCCTTTTAAAAGGCTAGATAATACTCCATTGTGTTTATGCCACACTTCACATCCTCCGTCCATAATCATTTGGGCTATTTCTGGATAGGGATGATTGTGACTACTGCAGTGAATACAGAAGTGGGCACTTCACATCACTCCCAACAGTGGACCAGTGTTCTAATTTCTGCGCAAATGTGGTGGTACTTGTCTTTTTAATTAAATAGCTATCCTAAGAGGTATTCAGTGATATCTCACCGTGGTCTGGGATTGTGTTCCCATTTTGGTTGGTGGGGCTTAGTGAGTATCTTCTTTCCCTGTATCCGTCAAGCAAACTCTATGACGTTTTTTTTTAGAGACATGCCATTCATACCCTTTACCCCTTTAAATTGTTTTCAGAAACATTTATAGCTATTGGGTACTAGGCCCCTTATATATTTTGGAAATTAATATCTTACTTGATGAATAATGTTTGCAAATATCTTCTTCTAATACTGGTGGTTTTCTCTGTGTTGTTCCTCCCACCTCTGTATGAGTATTTTCTTGTTTGCACTAGCTTCTTGAGCAGAGAAAATACATTTGACAAAATGAGGGAGATTTTTCCACAATTACTTCTTGGAACTGCTCTCGGTCCCCTTTAATTCTCTTCCCATTTTTTTGTTTGTTGGTTTGTTTGTGAGGATGACATTTAGATGGTGTCACGTAGATCGGCAATGTTTTTCTTTATCCTTTTAGTAACTTTTCTCCCGTTCCTTAGTTTGGATAATTTCTATTGATTTATCTGTGGACTCTTTTCCCCCCCTACAATATATGGCTAAGTGTTTTTGGTGGCTGTAATGTTGGTTAACAGCTATATTGAGGAACAGATAAAACATAACAAACTGCACACACGTCAAGTGTATACTTTGATAGGTTCTATCATCCAAACACACTCACCCATGAAACCACCATCATGGTCAAAATAATGAACACAATCGCCAGTCCCCAAAGCTTTCTTATAGTTTTCAGTCACACTTTTGTCCCCCCATCAGCCTACTGGGTGAAAAAAATGATTGGTTTTCAGTCACTATTGATGAGCTTCTATTTTCTATATTTCATAAAATGGTGTGAGACAGTTCTTTTCTCTTGTCTGCCTTTCACATAGTTTTATACAATCTTTTCATATATTTGTGTGTGATGACTTCATTTATTTGCCATACCCAGTAACACTGTGCTATGAGAATATATCACAGCTTGTTCATGTGTGCATACCTTAAACACTCCGTTACTTTAAGTTTTTAGCTATTCCACATCAAATTACTCGGAACATGTTCAAGTCCTTGGATGAAAATAGGCTTTCATTTTTCTTTTTCTTTTACTGAACAATACATTGTTTCACACAGAATAACAACTCCAATTAAATAATTACCAAATAGAACCAAAAGGATCAAAGACAGTTTTAGAGATTTTGTGTTTGTTCTTGTTTTTTGTTTTTGAGATGAGTCTCACTATGTAATCCTGGCTGACTTTGAACTCATAGAAATCCACTTATCTCTGCCTCTCAAATGCTGGGATTAAAGGTGTGAACCATTATGTTCAGTTACAATCCCATTCTTAATGTGTGTGTGCATGTATTTAGACACATTCATATACACACTATGCACGCGCACACACACACATAAACACTGATGAGAATGGTAAACATATATATTGATGTAACTCAGATACTACCAAGGGAATAAGACTAACAGGATGATAGAAAATACCTGCAAATCATGTAGCTTGTAAGGGTTAGTATTTATACTATACAAACTCCCCAGGCATGGTGATATACACTTGTAACTCTAGCACTAGATAGACTGAGGCAGGAAGATTACAAGTTCAAGGTCATCCAAGAAACATGCTCTCTCTCAATAAATAAATGAATGTCTCTTAACACTACCCACACCCTCACATACAAAGCAGCATCTGGGGATGTAGCTCAGTGGTAGAGCGCATGCTTCATGTGCACGCTTTCATTTTTCATGATCAATATCTAGATCTGAGAGTGTGCTACACATATATATTAGGTGCACATTTATGTCTTTCAGAAATAGCAAATGTGTTTGCCAAAGTGATTGCAGCATTTTATACCAGTCATCTGTATATGGGAGTTTCAGTTGCTCTATATACCCACTCTCATTTGTTATTGGAATGGTCATTATTTTTAATTTTAGCCATTCTAGTTGACATGTAACAGTATCTCATTGTGGCTTAAATTTGCATTTCTTTAACAGCTAATGAGGCTGAGCTCCTAGAATGTGCTCTGGGAGTTTCATATATCATTTTGCTGAATGGTTGGCTTCCATCTTTTGCTATTTTTCATTATTTTGTTTCTTATTATTGAGTTTTGAGAGTTCATTGTGCATTCTGATACAAGTCTTTTATCAAAATCTGTGTTGCAAGTATTTTCTCCTGGTCTGTAGTTTGTCTTTATATTCTTGTAGCAGCAGTGTCGTTCATTGAAAGGTAGTTGTTTTAAAATTTTGATAAACACCAATCTATCAATTCCTTTCCTTTTTACGGATTCTTATTTTTTATGTCATTACTAAGGTAAATAAAAACTGTTGATGCTTTCTTTTTTAAGAGAAGTATAACTTTAGATTTTTATACTTTTCTTATGTCCCATTTTTATATGATTCAGTCCTCATGGTTAATGTTTATAGGGCTGATGGACTGCAATTAATTACCTACTTAATTGAAGCATGTCGAGGTCTAATTATGTAGTTACATTTGTAGGGAAGACTATCTCTATTGGGTTGCCTTTAAAGTTTTTCTCTAATACAATGGTAATCAATGTGCCGATCCCTTCCTGGGTAATCTAGTACATTTCATGAGTCTATCTGTTATGTGGCTTGTGATGCACTGTCTCTTTTTATAACTTTATGCTATGGATTGGGGCGATAATGCCCCTCAAACACTCTTGGAAATAGGAGGGGTTGGAAACCTTAAAAAAAAGTAGGACAGGGTCCTACTTTTAAAATAAACGTGGAGTGCCTGTCTTGTGCCCCGTACTGTTGCTTGACCATGCATCTCATACCATAATGGGCTAACTTACTAAAGACCCCAAAGCAATGGGAGACACTGACCATGGACTTTAGCCTTTGAAATTGTGAGTCTCAGTAAAACTTCCACCTCCTTAACTTGGTTATTTCACTTACTTTGTTCCTGTAACAGAAATCTGAATTCTATTCTTTATCATAAATTTTGGCACCTGGTAGGATGCGCCCTTCGATTTTGTTCCTTTTGAAATTATTTTGGCATTTTATAATCTTTAAGTTCTTATATCTGAGTCTTTGATCTCCTCTCAACTGAGCTATTTTTGTGAAATTTGATAATTAAATTTTCACTTTAGGCCTTCTACAGTTTGTGTGTGTGTGTGTGTGTGTGTGTGTGTGTGTGTGTGTGTATGTGTTTGAATCTATAGATTATTTAAAGAGAATTGATAGCTGAACAATCTTGTGTCTTCCAGCCCAAGAAACAGTCTTCATTTGTTTAGGCCTTCTTCAGTTTCTCTCAGCTAAATTTTTGATTCAGATTTACCTATAAGAATTCTAGCCAGTGGCGGCAGCCGACAGGGATATTCAGACCCGGCGGCAGCCGGCAGAGACATTCAGGCCCAGCGGCGGCCCACAGAAGTAGACGGGCCCAGCGGCGGCCCGCTGAGGTAAACGGGCCCGGCGGCAGCGGCCGACAGGGACATTCAGGCCCGGCAGCAGCCGGCAGAGACATTCAGTCCCAGCGGCGGCCCACAGAGGTAGACAGGCCCGGCGGCAGACACAAGCAGACGCAGGTAGGCCTGCGGCGGCGGCCCGTGGAGGTAGACGGGCCCAGCAGCAGCCCGCTGAGGTAGACAGGCCCAGCGGCGGCAGCCGACAGGGATATTCAGACCCGGCGGCAGCTGGCAGAGACATTCAGGCCCAGCGGAGGCCCACAGAGGTAGACGGGCCCAGCGGCGGCCCGCTGAGGTAAATGGGCCCGGCGGCAGCGGCCGACAGGGACATTCAGGCCCGGCAGCAGCCGGCAGAGACATTCAGTCCCAGCGGCGGCCCACAGAGGTAGACAGGCCCGGCGGCAGACACAAGCAGACGCAGGTAGGCCTGCGGCGGGGGCCCGTGGAAATAGACGGGCCCAGCAGCGGCAGCCGACAGGGATATTCAGACCCGGCGGCAGCCGGCAGAGACATTCAGGCCCAGCGGCGGCCCACAGAGGTAGACAGGCCCGGCGGCAGAGACAAGCAGACGCAGGTAGGCCTGCGGCGGCGGCCCGTGGAGGTAGACGGGCCCAGCAGCAGCCCGCTGAGGTAGACGGGCCCAGCGGCAGCAGCCGACAGAGATATTCAGGCCCGGCGGCAGCCGGCAGAGACATTCAGGCCCAGCGGAGGTCCACAGAGGTAGACAGGCCCGGTGGCGAAGACAAGCAGACGCAGGTAGGCCTGTGGCGGCGGCCTGTGGAGGAAGACGGGCCCAGCGGCAGCCCGCTGAGGTAGACGTGCAGCGGCCGACAGGGACATTCAGGCCCGGTGGCGGCCCCCAGAGGCAGACAGACCCAGCGGCAGCTGACAGGGACATACAGGCCCGGCGGCGGACCGCAGAGGTAAACAGGCCCAGGGACGGAGACAAGCAGACACAGCTTGGAACAGGGACGCCCCTAACCCCAACATCTGGGGAAGAAGCTATCTCCGTGGGTCAGAACCAGAACGAATCTGAACACTCCGTCTGAGGACAACCCAGGGCCCAGCTGCTGATCCTGTGAAACCCAACAACTTGGAGGTGTTGGTGAGACTACCCTGCTCAGCTGAAACCCATCTGGGAGAGGATTCAGATGCCTACAGTTTAAAGTCTGAAGAAACAAGATCAGCTGAGGAGTTGACAAATGAACAAAAAGTGACCTGAGAACACAGAAGAAGGCGCTACCCAGACACCAAACCAGATCACCAGAATCATAAGTATATAATTCACCGATCGAAATCAGCTGCCCCTGAAGAAATAGCCCAAAAGCACCAATTTAACCAAGAACCCCTACTAAACCAAGACTAAAAATTAGAACAAGAGAGGCACTCTCAGACACAGACACCACCTGCACTTCACAGAGGAAGAGATGAGTAGGCGCCAGTGCAAAAATACAGGCAACAACATAAAGACCTATATGGCAACATCAGAACCTAGTGATTCTACACCTGCAAGACCTAAACATACCATGACAGAAGAAACAGAAGAAATCAACCCTAAAAATGACATTAAGAAGATGATAGAGGCCCTTAAAGAAGAAATAAAACATTCCCTCAATGAGGAAATAAAAACTTTCCTTAAAGAGGAATTGAAAAACTACCTTAAAGAGGAAATAAAAACTTTCCTTAAAGAGGAAATAAAAAACTCCCTTAAAGAGGAAATAAAAACTTCCCTTAAAGAGGAAATGAAAAACTCCATTAAAGAGGAAATAAAAAACTCCCTTAAAGAAATGGAAGAAAAAACGAACAAAAAATGGGAAGAAATTAAAGAAAGCCAAGAAAAAGCAATTAAACAGATGAAAGAAACATTCCAAGATCTGAAAAATGAATTTGAGACAATAAAGAAAACACATGCTGAGGGAATGCTGGAAATAGAAATCCTGACAAAACGAACAGGAACTACAGAAACAAGCATAACCAACCGATTGCAAGAGATGGAACAGAGAATCTCTGACACTGAAGACACGATAGAGAAAATAGATTCGTCAGTCAAAGAAAACAATAAAGACAAAAAAGTCCTAACACAAAACGTCCAGGAAATTTGGGACACCATGAAAAGACCAAACCTAAGAATAATAGGGATAGAAGAAGGAGAAGAATACCAACTCAAAGGCACAGAAAATATATTCAACAAAATCATAGAAGAAAACTTTCCTAACCTAAAGAAAGAAATACCTATGAAGATACAAGAAGCTTACAGAACACCGAATAGGCTGGATCCAAAAAAAAAGTCCCCTCGCCACATAATAATCAAAACACTAAACACACAGAATAAAGAAAAAATATTAAGAGCTGCAAAGGAAAAGGACCAAGTAACATATAAAGGCAAACCCATCAGAATAACACCAGACTACTCAATAGAGACTATGAAAGATAGAAGATCATGGACAAACCTCATGCAGACACTAAGAGACCATGGATGCCAACCCAGACTATTATACCCAGCAAAACTCTTAATCACCATAGGCGGAGTAAACAAAATATTCCAGGATAAAACCAGATTTAATCAATACCTGTCCACAAACCCAGCCCTACAGAAAGCACTAGAAGGGAAAATCCAACCCAAAGAAGCTAAACACATCCATGAAAAATCAAGCAATAGATAATCCTACACCAACATACACCACAGAAGGACAACACAACACAACCAAAAAAATAACAGGAATTAACAATCACTGGTCATTAATATCCATCAATATCAATGGTCTCAACTCACCTATAAAAAGACACAGGCTAACAGAATGGATTAGAAAACAGGACCCATCCATATGCTGCATACAAGAAACACACCTTAACTCCAAAGACAGACACTATCTCCGAGTAAAGGGCTGGGAAAAGGTTTTCCAAGCAAATGGACCTAAGAAACAAGCTGGTGTAGCTATCCTAATATCTAATAAAATAGACTTCAAACTAAAATCAATCAAAAGAGACCAGGATGGACATTACATATTCATCACGGGAAAAATCCACCAAGATGAAGTCTCGATTCTAAACATTTATGCTCCAAATACAAAAGCACCCACATTCATAAAAGAAACACTACTAAAGTTTAAAACGCACATCAAACCCCACACATTAGTAGTGGGAGATTTTAACACACCACTCTCACCAAAAGATAGATCTACCAGACTGAAACTTAACAAAGAAATAAAGGACCTAACAGATGTTATGACTCAAATGGACCTAATAGATATCTACAGAATATTCCATCCTAACACAAAAGAATATACCTTCTTCTCAGCACCCCATGGAACCTTCTCAAAAATTGACCACATGCTTGGACACAAAACAAATCTCAACAGATACAAAAAATTGGAATAACCTCCTGTATTTTATCAGACCACCATGCCTTAAAGTTAGAACTCAATAACAACAAAAATTATAGAAAACCCACAAACTCATGGAAACTGAATAATACCCACCTGAAACATCAATGGGTCAAGGAAGAAATAAAGACAGAAATTAAAGAGTTCCTAGAATTCAATGAAAATGAAAGTACAACATACCCAAACTTATGGGACACTATGAAAGCAGTGCTAAGAGGAAAATTCATAGCTCTAAATGCACACATAAAGAAGATGGAGCAATCCCATACCAATGAATTAACAGCACAACTGAAAGCTCTAGAACAAAAAGAAACAAACTCACCCAGGAGAAATAGACGCCAGGAAATAATCAAATTGAGGGCTGAAATCAACGAAATAGAAAACAAGAGAACAATACAAAAAATCAATGAAACAAAGAGTTGGTTCTTTGAAAAAATCAACAAGATAGACAAACCACTAGCCAAATTAACCAAAAGGCAAAGAGAGAACACCCAAATTCACAAAATCAGAAATGAAAAGGGAGACATAACAACAGACAATGAGGAAATCCAGAGAATCATCAGATCATACTTCAAAAACCTGTACTCCACAAAAATGGAAAACCAGGAAGAAATGGACAATTTTCTGGATAAATACCAAATACCAAAATTAAATCAAGACCAGATAAACCATTTAAATAGACCAATAACCCCTAAAGAAATAGAAACAGTCATCAAAAGTCTCCCAACTAAAAAAAGCCCAGGACCAGATGGTTTCAGTGCAGAATTCTACCTGACTTTCAAAGAAGAACTAATACCAATCCTCTTCAAAGTGTTCCACACAATAGAAACAGAAGGAACACTACCAAACTCTTTTTATGAGGCTACAATTACCCTGATACCCAAGCCACACAAAGATGCAACAAAGAAAGAGAACTACAGACCAATCTCCCTCATGAACATTGATGCAAAAATACTCAACAAAATATTGGCAAACCGAATCCAAGAATACATCAAAACAATCATCCATCACGACCAAGTAGGATTCATCCCAGGGATGCAAGGATGGTTCAACATACGGAAATCAGTCAATGTAATACACCATATAAACAAACTGAAAGAAAAAAACCACATGATCATCTCCCTAGATGCTGAAAAAGCCTTTGACAAAATCCAACACCCCTTCATGATAAAGGTCTTAGAAAGAATAGGAATACAAGGAACATTTCTAAACATAATAAAAGCAATTTATAGCAAGCCAACAGCAAACATCAAATTAAATGGAGAGAAACTCAAAGCGATACCACTAAATTCAGGAACAAGACAAGGCTGTCCACTCTCCCCATATTTATTCAATATAGTACTAGAAGTTCTAGCTAGAGCAATAAGACAACAAAAGGAGATCAAAGGGATACAAATTGGCAAGGAAGAAGTCAAACTTTCACTATTTGCAGATGACATGATAGTATACATAAGTGACCCCAAAAACTCTACCAGGGAACTTCTACAACTGATAAACTCCTTCAGTAAAGTGGCAGGATACAAGATCAACTCAAAAAAATCAGTAGCCCTCCTATACACAAATGATAAAAGGGCTGAGAAAGAAGTCAGAGAAACATCACCCTTTACAATAGCCACAAATAATATAAAATACCTTGGGATAACACTAACTAAACAAGTGAAAGACCTTTTTGATAAGAACTTTAAATCTCTAAAGAAAGAAATTGAAGAAGATATCAGAAAATGGAAGGATCTCCCATGCTCATGGATAGGTAGGATTAACATAGTAAAAATGGCAATCTTACCAAAAGCAATCTACAGATTCAATGCAATCCCCATCAAAATCCCAACACAATTCTTCACAGACTTGGAAAGAAAAATACTCAACTTTATATGGAAAAACAAAAGACCCAGGATAGCTAAAAGAATCCTATACGATAAAGCAACCCTTGGAGGCATCACCATCCCGGACCTCAAACTCTACTATAGAGCTATAGTAATAAAAACAGCTTGGTACTGGTATAAAAACCGACATACGGACCAATGGAATCGAATTGAAGACCCTGACATTAATCCATGCACATATGAACACCTGGTTTTTGACAAAGGAGCCAAAACTATACAATGGAACAAAGAAAGTATCTTCAACAAATGGTGCTGGCATAACTGGATGTCAATATGTAAAAGATTACAAATAGATTCATATCTGTCACCATGCACAAAACTCAAGTCCAAGTGGATCAAAGACCTAAACATAAATCCAGTTACACTAAACTTAATAGAAAAGAAGATAGGAAGCACTCTTGAACGCATTGGCACTGGAGACCATTTCCTAAATAAAACACCGACAGCACAGACCCTGAGCACAACCATTAATAAATGGGACCTCTCAAAACTGAGAAGCTTTTGCAGGGCAAAAGACACAGTCAATAAGACAAAAAGACAGCCAACAGATTGGGAAAAGATCTTCACCAACCCCACATCTGACAGAGGATTGATCTCCACAATATATAAAGAACTCAAGAAACTAGACATCAAAGCACTGAACAGTCCAATTAAAAAATGGGCTAAAGAGCTATACAGAGAATTCACAAAACAAGAACTACAAATGGCTGAAAGACATTTAAAGAAATGCTCAACATCCTTAATCATCAGAGAAATGCAAATCAAAACGACTCTGAGATACCACCTTACACCTGTTAGAATGGCTAAGATCAAAAACACCAATGACAACCAATGTTGGAGAGGATGTGGAGCAAAGGGAACACTCCTCCACTGTTGGTGGGAATGTAAACTTGTACAACCACTATGGAAATCAGTATGGCGGTTTCTCAGAAAATTAGGAATCGAACTACCTCAAGACCCAGCCATCCCACTCTTGGGCATATACCCAAAGAATGCTGATACATACCATAAAGATACATGCTCAGCTATGTTCATAGCAGCACTATTTGTAATAGCCAGAACCTGGAAACAACCTAGATGCCCATCAACGGAAGAATGGATGAAAAAAATGTGGTACATATACACAATGGAGTACTACTCAGCAGAGAAAAACAATGAAAGCATGAAATTTGCAGGCAAATGGATGGAACTAGAAAAAATCATCCTGAGTGAGGTAACCCAAACCCAGAAAGACAGTTATGGTATGTACTCACTCATTGGTGGATTCTAGATATAAAATGAACAATCAGACCACAACCCATAGAACCATAGAGGCTATATATATAGCATGGAGGTCCCTAGGACGACTGTGGCATATAATAAATTTCAGTTTTACTCGATTATTGAAAAAAAATAGCCAAATGAATGGAAACACATGAACTATGAACCAAAACTGAGGGGCTCCCAGCTGGATCAGGCCCTCTGAATAGGTGAGACAGTTGATTGGCTTGATCAGTTTGGGAGGCATCTAGGCAGTGGGACCAAGTCCTGTGCTCATTCCATGAGTTGGCTGTTTGAAACCAGGAACTTATGCAGGGACACTTGGCTTAGTCTGGGAGGAAGGGACTGGACCTCCCTGGACTGATTCTACCAAGTCGATCACAGTCCTCGGGGGAGGACTTGTCCTGGAGGAGGTGGGAATGGAGGGTGGGCTGGGGTAAGGGGAGGGCGTGGGAGGGAGGAGAATAGGGGAACCCATGGCTGATATGTAGAACTGAATGGTATTGTAAAATAAAAAATATATATCACACACAAAAAAAAAAAAGAAAAAAAAAAAAAAAAAAAAAAAAAGAATTCTATAGTTTCAGTCGCCACTGTACATTATTTTGCTTTAGAATAAAAAAAAAGGTTACTTATTACTAGCAAATTCAACATGATTGATTTTTATACCAAGCATATATCCTCTAATGTATTTGTTTTTAGTAACTTTGCCCATTGCTTCTGTACGATTTTCTCTGATTCTGTTAGCTCCACTCAGTGACTATAGACTGACTGTCCCAGGATTATGAAGAATTTGAGTTATAAACTTCTAGATTTATGATGGTTCACAAGTTATACACATTCATTTGGTAGAAAGTGTGCTGTGGGCTTCGAATTCTCCTTTTTCCTAGACTTTGTGGTACAGGGCAGAGGCAGCAAATCCACAGACCCTCGCCAACTCTACACCACTGTGTGGGTTAACGGCCAATGCTCCATGCTCTAGGATGTGGCTACGCTGTGGTGTTTGTCTATGTTAGCTGTATTAGGGCCATTTCCAGGCTCTTATATTGTTGCTTTACAGTGATACTTAATGGGTACAACCTTGTCCTAAGTTAAGAAGCATCTATACTGTGTTTCAGTTAACTTACATTTTCAGTTTTGTAATTTCACGTGGCTCTCTCTCTCTCTCTTTTTTTTATAGTCTTTTTCTATGCAGAGGCTTTCTGTTTTTAATTACTTGGTGAACATTGTTCTTTATTTCTTTGGGCATAGTTACAGCAGCTGATTTAAGGTAATTTTTCCTTGAATGTCAACATCCACTCTGTAATCTCAGGGTCTGCCTCCATTTTGCTGCATTTTAATCTGTTTAGTGATTTCAGATTTTATCTAGGATAGTCTGTAGGTACTTTAGATTATTTTCTCTACCTTTTAAGAAAGTTTTCTAATGTATGCATACGTGTGTGTGCTTTTAAAAAGACACATTTTATTATTTCTCTCTTTCGTGTGTGTGAAACGCTTGTGTGTGTGTATGTGTGTGTGCGTGCACACGTGCATGTATGTACCTGTCTGTGTGTCTGTGGCTTAGAGCTGGACTTAGATGGTTGTGAGTTGCCCGACATGGGTGCAGACAATCAAACTCAGGTCCTTTGCAAGACCAGCACATGCTCTAAACTGCTCAGCCATCTCTGTAGCCCCCAATTTGCTTATTTTTAAAGCAGAAAATCTGACTTACTGGGCTGGGCAAAATTATCTCCCCTCATCTGGGCTTCCTCTTATCTGTCCTCTATTTGTGTAGCTAAAGAGACAGACATTTTAAAAATATAGATATAGGTCCTCCCAAATTTCCTCCTTTTAGAATTTTTGAGAATTTAATCCATGAGTGCTGTATTGACATAATTTCCATGTCTCTGTTTTGCTCCTCCTAGTCCTCCTGTGCCACGTTGCTCTTCAAATTCATGACTTCTTCTTTAATTATTATTCACACTCAGATACACACAGAGACATGGACACACTCATACACACACAGATACAATCTGATGAGTCCACTTAGTGTTTCTTGTATGTATACACACACACACACACACACACACACACACACACACACACACACACACGTATGTATATATGTATGTATGTATGTATGTATATACTTGGGATTGGATAGCCCATTAGGGGCTCATCCCTGGAGGAGACCTCATTTCTCCGCATCCACTAATTGCCTGTAAGTCTTCATCTAGGGGCGGGGCCTTGCAAGATCGCCCCCATTCATGACAGCATGTCAACTGGTGTTGTGATTATGTAGGTCTTGTTTAGGCAGCCATATTGTTGAGATTGTATGGGTGCACCTTCCTTGTCATACACAGAAGGTTATCTTTGAGGACACATTCTGGTCCTATGGCCTTTACAGTGTTTCTGTCCCTCTCCTGTGGTATTCCCTGAACCTTAGGTGTGGCAGCTGTATTGTAGATTGTATTTGTTGGGGCTGGGCCGCCCCATGGTCAGCTGTTCTCTGCATTTTGATCAGCTGTGGATTTCTGTAATGGTCGCCATGTGCTGTAAAAAAGAAGCTTCTTTGATGAGGAGTAAGCCTTCACACTTGTCTGTGGATGTAAGGAATGTTATTGAGAAGGAAGTTGGGAATTATGCTGGTTGACAAAAATTGCAATAGTGAGTTCTCCTCTAGTGACCATGACCTCACCAGCCATGTACTAGGCATGAATTATCTCCCATTGAGGAGGCCTTAGGCCTAAATAGATGGCTGTTGGTATCACAAAGAAATAAATGCCACCATTTTGGCTAGATTGGCTGTGCAGCGAGCTCTTAGGATCTGTTTGTTTCTTGCCCACAACCCATGCTAGATTACAGGCCCATGCAGCTATGTCTGGATTTTAACTTGAGCCTGAGAAATTCGCACTCAGGTTCCCATGCTTACACAGCACACGCTCTTACCCACTGGGCCCTCCCTCTAGCCCCTCTACCCATCCTCTTGAAACCACTATCATTGGTACCATGCAAGTTTCCTCGGGGCTGCCTTTGCCATTGTAGCCCGGGTCCCAGATTAAACACAAACAAAACCTAGCAGAGCACAGCCTTCATTTGAGATATTTCAAACACAGCCTACTGTGCAACTTACACTAGAGCTTTCCAGCCGAGCCCAAAACAGGTTAACAAATTCGCAGCACACCTACAAATTTAAGAAAGAACTACTTGTTTTTCTCTGTAACTGAGCCTGCGACTGTTCATTACACAGAGCTGGCTGACCATTACAAAGCTGTTTTATTTCTGTTTCGTTGTATCTCACTTTATATCTGCCCATCTTTTTTCCATCAGTAAACAGTGGACCCTTACCTGTCCATCAGAAGTGTCAGTGTGGCTGCTGCATTACTATTGCATTTACTTACAGGATTGCTCGGCTTCAGATAGCGTTTATTTCATGCTGACAATGGGGGGAAAGGCAGCCAGTTAATCTAGACACAATTGAATTCAGAAATGCCTCCAATCTAATTTTACTCACTTCTTTTTTTCCCCCAAGTTACTCTTTCTGCTCCCTTCGGTTGTGTGTGTGTTTCAAATCATTTCCCACGGTTTATTTTTAATTTCTACTTTATTTTAATTATTTAATAGGTGCCATCTGTGGAGCACCTGTCATTCATTGAACAGTGTGTTTTCTGCTTATGAAATGTCAAAAGTAGTTGATGTGCTGCCTCCTTGGTGCCACTATTTTTTTTTTTTAGGCTGCAGACCACAGGACCCAGCTCTCCTTCTCTTTCTGAGTGCTTGGAAGGGACAGGATACTTCAGAGATACAGCACCAAACCGTATGTGAGCAATAACAGCAAGCCAAAAAGGTCCTCATTGCTCACCTGCTGGCTGTGTACAAACATGGATTTTTAAAGACATCACGGGGTGCTCCATCACTGGTATGAGGGGTCATTGCACTGAGTGACTAGTATTTTTCCAAGCAAAGTCATTTCTCTTCCTACAGTTGAGTTCATTGGTTAGGGTCATGAAAATGTGGATCTGTGTGATGATATCTACGTATGCACTAGAGACATGGCCCTAGAAGCTGTGTTAGCTTTGAATCATGGAAGACAGATTTCACAAAGGGGAAGAGAACAAAAGAAGTGGAGAAGATGCTTCTAGAAGTCTCAGAAACAATAATAGGGATGGTAGAGTTTATCAACACCATTCCAACCATTCCTGATAAATTTTGCAGTTTTGCAGTTTAGGACGAACCTGTTTCTTGGGGTTCCCTGTCTAAACCTATTTTGGAGGCCTCAGTTCTCTCTTTAAAGTGAGTCGTCTCAGTGAGATATCCATTTAGCACTTTGCCATCCCAAGCACTGGATATATCTGAAATGATGTTAGAGTTAAACTCAATACTGTTGTGTAGCTATTTCCTCTGATCTGCAACATTCCTAACTGGGGGTTGGGGAGAGGTTCCTTAAGACTCAGGAAGTAAATCAACTTAGAAGTCTCAGGAGGCTCCTAAAACTGAGAAGATTTACAAGGCTTCTCTCTAAGACTGTATAAACAGTGATGGTGGCGGAGAAGAGATTCTGACTGACAGAGCAGAGTTGTAGAGGGAGCTGCAGGGTTGGATCCTCTCATGAAGCATGTGTTGGTGATGAACATTTTGGTGATGTAGCTACTTTTAAGTCATCCATGCTTCTGTAAGTAATCTCTGACTCTATAAATGACCTGAGTTGGCTTACTTGTTTAACTGAGCTAGGCTTAGGTGGAGTCTTTTTTTTGGCCGGTCCTTGGTTCCTTATCTCAGATGGAGAGATATCTGTTCATACCTTCCCAGGAAAAGTCACATAACATATGTTCTCATCTTTTTTTTTTAAATCTTATTTTACGAAGGGCCCAACATCATCTAAATACCTTGTATGATATTTGTTGAGAATTCTGAACGGATGGATGTTGCCAGAGATCCATGCTTTTGTAATAAGCACTGAAGAAATGTCTCCTGAACAGGTTTTGGGATTGCACATGCCATACACATGAGATTATACTTTAGGAAGAATCCAGTGTGGGAGATTAGGAAGCTAGTATGGCACCATTTGAGCAGAATTTGACCATAGAAGCAGACAGATTGAATGTTTGAGGACGGAAATGAAGCCAAGGAAGTGGTGGGGTGGGTCTACTTGGTAGGGTTACAAAGAAACGGAGAACACAGCAGCAGGGGGATGCAGGGAGTTGTTTTTTTGGCTCTAGAAGGTTCTTGGGAGCCAAACAGCGGGGTTTCCAGATAGACAAGAACAGTCTGCCCTGGAACAGACTCCAGCTGAGATGAGAAGATGGCACAGAGGAAGTGGCAGGAACCAGCAAGGGGGACTATTGTCTGTGCTTCCAATCCCCACTCTTGGCTGTGCACAATCTGTTCTGTTTTCCAGAGCAGCTCTCGTGAACACCGCAAAGCTTGTATTCAACAATGGATTCCTCAACAGGTTCCTAGCACATCAGCGATGCAGAGTACCCTTGCCTGAAGGCCTGCCTTCCCTAATATCTGCCTTGTCTCCAATTTTGCTTCTTCTAGGCTGCCACTGTTTTTCAGCTGTTCAAATCTTGGCTTTGTTCAATTGTTGTAGAAGTAATCCCCTCTCCCAGCCCTGGAATAAGAGGGGGTTGTTCCCTCAAGGAAATACGTCCTTTCAGATATTAACACTCCTTGTCTTTCTATTCAGATCTCTGCCCAACTGTCGCCTCATTAGACTCTCTTTCATTATCTGTACTTGGATATGATTTTATCTTTTCTCAAATCAAATACCACTACCTCATCTTGCATGTATGCTTATTTCTCCTTAGGTCTTCTACAGTTAGAGCATAGGCTTACTGAGCATAGACACTTGGCTTGTTTGGATCCCTGCTGAACCGCCAATCTCAGAAACAATATCTGGTATGTTGCATATTCTCTGAATTTAGGAGTGAATGAACAAATGGCTTGATTGTCTTATTGTAAGGTGTGTGTGTGTGTGTGTGTGTGTGTGTGTGTGTGTGTGTGTGTGTGTGTTTTCCACCACTGTGACAAAATACTAAAGATAAATTAGCTTAAAGGATGACAGATGTATTTTGGCTCACAGTTTTAGAGGCTTCATTTTGTATTTGACTCAGCTGCCTTTTGGAATTGCAAAGAGCTAGAATATCATAGTGATAGACATGTGTGGTGGAGGAATTTGCTCATGGCAGCAAGGAAGAAAAGAGAAAGAACCTGGATTCCCCAGTCCTGTTCAAGGGCACTTGTGTCCAGTAACTTACTTTCTCCAACAAAGTTCTACCTCCTAAGGTCTCTACCTCCTTCAAGGGCTCCAATGTCTGAGTATCAAGCCTTCAGGACACAAGCTTTTGGAGGGATATTTAAAATTCAAGCCATAATATAAGTCTATTCACTACCTGCATTTGGGAATACTTAGCTTGCTTAAGCTTCGTTTAGCTGGTTAAATACTAGCCAAGTTTGTTTAGATTTGCACAGAATGGGCTAAAATGGGGACTTTGTAATGATAACTGGGTTTAATTGGCACCAAATTACTGAAGCAGATATTAATAATGGATATTGTTCCTAAAAATCATAGTAACCAAAAATATGCATTTCTGTTTTTTTTTTCTCAACCCATTATGTCACTTAATTGGCTGAACCTGTGATTTTGTTTTGTACCCTCTTAGGACACAAAGTAGTCAAAGAGTCCTGGGGAAATGGCAGTGATAATGGCAAAGAAGATTTTGATCCAATATGGCAGAGGACTTTTATTTTATTTTATTTTTCTGATCACAGGATGGTAGCTGCAGTCTCTGATGACCAAGATTTGTTGGGTTAGTTCAAGATCTCATGAAAATCTTGGCTCTCAAAGGAAAACAAAGTATATAAACTTAACAGTTCAATCTACAGCCCTATAGAGAGTTGAGAATGGACATTGGCCCTTGCTCTCTAAATGGCATAGGCTTTAACCTTGTTGAAGGAACCTGAGTTACAAAATTGTGTAATAAAGATCCTTTACAACCTTTGCCTTTTAAAGGTACATTGTGTAGTCACTGGGTTTGTTAAGCTTTTTAACGCGGTAAAAGTTATTAAAATAATTTGTCTTGGTTTCTGTACTTTCTCAGAGTGGTGAACACCACAGGATGGAGCCTGACAATTTTTTATTGGGCTGGTTGGATGAATGCACTTGATGGAGGCAACAGAGTGGAAGTAAACAAGAAGCCTGCAGAATCTGGACTCTTTTGTGCCTCGTGGTATTTGCCAGGATGGACCCTAGAGCTGACTCAGAGGCAGTCTCACCCACTGGGCATATGCGTAGACTAATTAAGCTGCTGAATTCTTTGTCACTAGCCCTCTTCCTCATGTGGCTATGGAAGGGTGAAAGCCCACCTGGAGGTCGCCAGGGTCACAAGACTTACGCCAAGACTTTCTCTGTTTCCTTCCTCCAATGGTGTGGTCACTTTTGGGGGGTCTCTGAGGAAGAGCCCCGTAAATAGGTTTCCTTTTGCCTGCTAGAGTGCTGAGCACTTTATACATTTAGGAGTAAGGATGGATCCTGAATGTTTCATCTCTAACAGCTAAGTTAGAAGTCATGGATATAACTCCATCAAAGTCCCAGGATGAAGTGTAGTTATCCACCCAACCCAGGCGGTTCTGAAATGGAGTAAATTGTATATGCACAGAGGCAGACTGCCAGTGTCAGTGTTTGGGCAGAATCCCTGCTCTCTGTGGACTGGCTGGCTCCTGAAAGTGATGAAGTGAGAGCATTCTCAGATAACTTTTTGAAAATTCACTAATAAACCAGTCACAGAAGAGGGAGAGGGACAATGCGTCTCCACCATGTACAGTCTACTTGAAGACACCAATCTCCATCCTTCAAATTAGATTGTACAGGAAGGTCCCTCTTGCTGAAAAACCAATTTCTCTCAGCCCTGTCTGCTCCATGTGTCCACCCTCTCTGTTCTGCAGCCTCCAAATTTGTAATGTAGATAGTGATGCTCTATCTTTACCCTACTGTGCTAAAACATTGGTGCCCAGGTACCCAAGGCAAATAGAGGGATGCCTGGCAGGAAGGTGGCTCTTAGCTCCTCTCTCTGCTGTGTTTCCCAAGGCCTCTGCCATGCCATGGACTGATATTACCTCCCATTTGCAGCCAGGTACCTGCCTTCTAAGGGGCATCCTGAAATTCTGTCTTCCACACTGTAATTCACACTGCATGCTATCACTGGGCTAATGTTCTGAAAACATCACTCTCACTGAGTCACTCACTCCCCAAGTCTCCATTTCCTCATTGCAAAATGGATATGTTTATGTTTTCCCTGCTTGCCTACCTTACATCATTGTAGAAAACATCAAAAAAGACCATGGTAGAAAATGCTTTATGAAGAGACGGATGATGCGCATATGGAAGTAGATCAGCCTATCTTGGAGTTGGGGCCCTCCTATACCCTACTGCCTACCAAATCAAGTGCACACAGTTGGACTTGGTATGCAAGGCTTCCACGATGCTCCAAATGTATGTCCTTCGGTTTTCTACAACCTTGGTTGTCTTGTCCTTCCCCGCCTGTCATTTTGGGAAGCCTTCCCTGAATGCTGCTCCTCTCAGGGACCGCCCCCCTCCTTCCAGGCTGGATAATGCAGGCTGTGTGGCTAGAATGCATGGTTCAGTGTGGTTGTGCATTTAAAGGTCTCAGAACACTCTCAAAGGACACCACCCACCTTTGATTGAATTACTTTGGAATGAGGTCAGAGTGGCTGTGTTCCCTTTAACATTCCAATGACTCTAATGTACATCCAGGTTGGAGAGAGCCTAGTTTAGGCCTTCCGTTCAGCACTGAGCTGTTTTGGTTTCTTGAGTAAAATTTTCTCCCCCGTTTCTCTCAGTTTTCCACAGACCAGAGGCTCTGCTTCATCTCCTTTGTTGAATGTTACTTTCTGTCGATTCAGGACACAGCTAGATTGCATACCTAGGACTGACCAAGTCTGTGCGTGAGCACACTTTCATCTGTTCATTCTCCTTGTCCCTTCCCTCTCTGTGCTCTGTGGCAGAATCCAGCATTCCTGATCTCTGTGGGGGTGGGCCAAGCATGAGCCTCATCTGTGCTTACCAATGGGAATTTAAATCCGTCCTGGTGTTGGCTTGGTAGACCAGTGGGGGACACCAGCAGGAAGCCCGTTTATCTGGGCTGCTGATTACAAGTCTCTTTCTTGGGGCAGGGTCTGTTTTGTGGTGGTGGGAGTTAAACAAAAAACAAAAACAAAACCCAAAAAAACAGAAGTAAAATTTTAGAACCAATCATCCAGAATGAAACAAGGAGACAGTAGGAGGCATTTTCATGGACAACCAAATCAAAACCATATTTTCTTTTGGATACGTGTGTGTTTAGGGCTGACGTACTCGAGACAAATGTCTCTTAGTGATGACATAGTAGTTTATTAAACTGTGTTCTCTGACCCTCCCCGATGTGTGTGCGCCAAATTCACTGTTCCCATTTGCCACAGGAAGCTTATGTGGGGTTTTCTCAAATCTTTCTGTGGACTGGATGGTTTCAATTATGGGAGGGAACTAGGAACTCTTGGACCTCAAGAATGGGATTATTGTTAACAGGCAGGTTTACAATTACTCATAGACACTGCTCACATGCTGCACAGAAGTAGTTTCCACACCCACTCCCTCTGCCTTTTGTGTGTGGAACCCGTTCTTTTCTTCTTCTTTTTTATTAAGAAATTTTCTATTCGCTTTACATACCAACCATAGATTCCCCCCTCTTCCTTCTTCTCACACCCCCCCCAGCCTTCCCCCACCAACCCACATTTTCCAAATCAAGGTCTCCCATGGGGAGTCAGCAGAGCCTGGCACACTCAGCTGAGGCAGGTCCAAGCCCCTCCCCTGCACCAAGGCTGTACAAGGTGTCACACCCTAGGAACTGGGCTCCAAAAAGCCTGCCCATGCACCAGGGATGGATCCTGATCCCCCTTTCTGAGGGCCCTCCAAACAGTTCAAGCTAAACAGCTGTCTCCCACATTCAGAGGGCCTAGTCTCGTCCTATGGGGACATGGAGGCTGTTCTTATTGTGGCTACTCAATCGCAACCAGTCAGTAGCAGTGGGTTGGTTGCAACATCCATAGAATGCTCCTGTTCATGTCTGTTATTCTTAACAAGTTTTAAAAAGTATATTTTGTGTGTGCATGTGCCCAATACACATATGTGCTAGAGTGTGAATGTGGAGGTCAGAGGACAACCTTTGGGAATCCATTCTCTCATCTGCCATGGGACCAAACTCAGGTGATCAGGGTTGGTGGCAAGCACCTATACCAGTTGAGCCATTATGTTGGTGCAATGAGTTATCTGGATAAACTATGCTCATACCTTAATGAGCACCTTTCATGCTGGAAACTGAACTCATGGCCTCCACACACTTTGGACAAGCATTCTAACCACTGAGGCACACTCCAGCCCCTCTGTTATTTTTTTGTATGAATTGTAAGCATTAGATATTGTGCCGTCTACTTTCCATAGTCTCTTTGAATATTTCTAGCATTTAACTTCTTTCCAGAGCACACATGATCTCTCCTGGCTTTGCTTAGTAATTTTGCTTCAGGCCATCTCCTTTTTAGGGGCCCTTTTCCTAAGAAACCTTTTTCTAGTTTATGGAGAAAAACAACATAAAGACAAAATAAAATACCACCTTGATTATACTGTGTTATGGCTGCTGAAAATTTATCTTCTCACAGATACAAAAACCCCAGGCTGTCCACTGTACTTCATATCCAGCTTTTCCTATCATTCTTTAAATCTCTCTCCTAATCAGTCAGTTGGCAAGAACTCAATAGAGGACTTGATTTGACAGGCTCATTGTTAACAGTGACCAAGGCAGCTACGAATGTCAGTTGTGCCTGCTACAAATGCCTTGCTTTGTCTCAAGCCTGGACCACTCTGTATTTGCTGAATATATGATTTTTAAGGACTGAAATCTGGTTCCAAGAGTGAAGATGACACTTTGGTTTGTAGTGAGTCCAAACTGTATTTGCACTTGGTAGATGGGTGGGTGAGTCGTTCAGATGCACATTTCTTGGTGTTGTGGGGAGATATTCTGGCTATGGACTCCCAGTCTTTGTGACTTGAAGATTTGGCTCTGGTGTGACAGGAGCATCGATACTCTTCATTTGCCCTGACATTACGCATGTGTGCGTCTGTGTGTGGTCTGCAGTAATTACAGTATATGCCACCTGCCGCATCCCGGAAGCATGAGGGGGTGGCAGGAGAGCATTTGTGCATTTGTGAGATGCTTTTCAAAATTCATTTATTTCAATAATTTCTCCTCCCTCTCTCAGGGTCAGTTGGCACATCTGCCATGACTACACCCCTCATTTCCTGGCACTGGTATCATCAAAGACACCTGGTTTCTTCCTGCTCTGTGCAGAGGGAGAGGCATGAGGGTCTGTGGGCTCAGCATCGAGCATCTGAATCTCACAGAGACATTTCAGCAAGTGTGCCGGGAAGACATATGCTGGGAGTTATTTTCCCAGAGTCGGGAACACAGCCAAAAGTACTTTATTTCATTCATTCCTTTGTTCAATATGATTTAGGTTACGCATGTATGTTTTTCCTTCTGTGGAGAGTTATGGGGGCAGGGAAGGCAGAGCTTCATAAAGCATATCTCCCCTCAAATCTGAGAACACACACACACACACACACACACACACACACACACACACACACACACACACAGATGCTCATTAGTCCCAGTGATAGGGGCTGTCAATCTAGAGAGCTGGCCCCCTGGATGCTGCCGTGATTGAGTCTTCAGCCCTATATTCATTCACAGGCTGAGTCTGACTGGTCTAGCCATGAATAACATTCTGTACATAGAAGGAAAAAAGGAATACTCATATCTATGTTGAATACCAGAACCTGAGCATGAAATAACAAAGGCCTGTTTTGAATCAGTGTTGTGGGACTCAGTTGTACCCTTGGTAAATTCCTTTTGAGGGTAGCCTACAGTGTTTGGGCCCTGGCACCAGCAAAGAGGTCTTTGATGGAAATTCACATCCTTTACAAAATATAAGCAATAGCTTAAGGCTGTTGAGTCGTCAACCATCCATGGGACAACCATAAAAATGCCTCTAAAGACTGGGAACATCTTAGAGGAGAGAATGGAGGGAACAAAGGACTCAGAAGAAGTGGAGTGTTGAGAAACACTGTCTTCCAGAGGTCTAAGGAATCCAGCTGTAGCTGAGCTGCCCCAGGGAATCAAGGAAAAGGGACGTTGCTAGGCAGCCCTCCTCACCAGCACTCATGACCCCACAGAGGGCAAGAGGTTACCAGGGAAGTGGTAGTGGTGGGCATCGGTTTCATTTCTTTTCTTTTTTTCTGAGACAGGGTTTCTCTGTGTAGTCTTGATGCCTGTCTTGGATCTTGCTCTGTAGACCAGGCTTGCCTCAAACTCACAGAGATCCACCTGGTTCTGCCTCCAGAGTGCTGGGATTAAAGGCATGCATCACCACTGCCTGGCAGGCATCAATTTCTGGGGCTGCTTGGTTTTGAGTGTACAGGTCTTTCCTGTGTAGCTTAGCCTGATGTGGAGCTTATGCTTCTCTTATTTCTGCTCTTTTAGGTTGCAGGCTTGCTTCACTACACCCAGCAAAAACAGTGATTTTATTTCCTTCCCCCCCCCCCCAGTTCTTGGGATACAACCCAGGTCCCCCTTCTAATGCCCAGGCAGCATTATACTACTGAGCTACATGGTCAAGTGAAATTTTTATTTGTATAGTTCTTATATGTTGTAGTAGTTGGGAGACCCAAACCAGGGTGTTCTGCATGCTAGACCAGCATGCTTTAGCAATCACCTGCATTTCTGGCTGGGCTGTCTTTTGTGGGTCCCTGTACACTGGAAAAGTGCTAGCACTGGTAGCACAGATCCTGGAACTGGAGGGAAATGCAAGATCAGCACGATGCCTGTGGCAGGATGACCCCAGTATTCTGGAAAAGAAGGAGCCGAGCGGGTATCCCTGCTCTCCACTGGGAAGTGGCTCTCTAATGGGTATTCCCTTTCTGATCTTTATCAATGCTTATCATTTGCTAGGCTCTATCTTTGGGAAATTACTTCTATTTAGTAAACTTAATTGCTGTGGGTTTGCTGCACTTTAAATAACTCGTTAAAAGATGTGAGAAGATTGACAATAAAATGTTTATC
This sequence comes from Peromyscus maniculatus bairdii, assembly GCF_049852395.1. NCBI lineage: Eukaryota > Metazoa > Chordata > Mammalia > Rodentia > Cricetidae > Peromyscus > Peromyscus maniculatus. Next base: position 20,857,500 of record NC_134873.1, read on the forward strand.
AGGTGAAATATTCTTCACAGATTTCACACACCCACGTCTGTCTTGTAAATGCTGAATTTGAAGGCCTAGGAAATAGCTGGGAGGTTATTGATTTTTTTTTTATCCATTTGTCTATAGAAAGAAAATTATAGAAACAATAACAATCATACGTGTGCAGTTTTGAACACCTACACTGTGTTAAACACTCAAATTTTACATCAAACTGAACAAAGATGGAAGAACAGGTGATTCTGTTCCTAGAGACTCTGATCAGACAGACTTACATGCTGCTTCCGGAGTTTGGTGATGCCCATGTGGACAAGTGACAGGGAATTCTGGGAATATTTCTCCTTGGCCCTCATGTCCTGTAAGGATTCTCTAGTTAGCATTCAAGACCACAGCTGACCAAGACGCTAAACCAGGGAGGCTTATGTCCAGCATGGGAGCAGAACTGTCCCAGACCCTCAAGCCTCAGTAAGCTGGAGCTGCCAAGCAAATAGGAGAGAAATGACCATAGCATCTGCAACAAGGAAGCTTTTGAAACTTGGCTCTGTGCCCCAGATGTGACATTCAACTGCTTCTAGATGTGCATCGAAGGGTGTGCTCCCTTTTTGATTTACATTTCCTGTTACTTGAACCTGCTGACCTCTTTCCAGAAAACATCTGCATTTGTTAGAGCAAATAAAAAAAAAAAACTACCTGCTCATTCATTCATAATTTTTTAATTTTATACTTGTTTTATTTTTAATTACTAACAAATGATTCTATTGTTAGTAGTATGTACAATAGATCACATATTCAAATCAACCAAATTGACTTTTAGCATCTTTACACAGTCAACTTTTTTTAGTTTGTTTCCAATCAGGAATCAGGGTGAGGAGGTGAAGAAAGAGGAGGTGGAGGTAGGGATTGGGAAGGAAAAAGAGACATTCACCTTTCTGGGGACATCATTCATAGTTTTAATAGTTGCCCATGGTGGGAGGTGTCACTATAGATAGGCTTAAAGTTACTATTCTGAGCTGAAATGTTCAACTTTCTTTAATAATGGTATTTTCTAGAAGAGGGATGAAACACTTTCCAGCAGGGGTCCCCAGATCTTTGTATCACTATGTCCTGCTGCCATTGTTCCACACCTATTTTGTCATTTTTATGGAGCCCCTTGATGGGTGGAGAAGCTCCAAGTGTGTTGTATGATATTTTGTTTGTGTTCTGACAAATAAAGCTTGCTTGGAGATCAGAGGGTTGGATCTAGTCACTAGTTAACCATTGAGGCCAGGCAGTGGTGGCACACACCTTTAATCCCAGTACTTGGGAGGAGAAAGCAGGAAGATCAGGAGTTCAAGTCCACCCTGGTACATGCGATTGAACCAGTCTAAAAGAGAAATGGAGCCTTTAATCTCAGCACTTAGAGAGGTGGCCACAGGAATATAAGGTGGGTGGAGAAAGGATCTTGGCCCCCTTTCAGTCTGAGATTTGGAGAAGTAAGAAGTTTCTGGTGGCTAGCTACTCTGCTTCTCTGATCTTTCAGCTTTTACCTTTGATATCTGACTCTGGGTTTTTATTGTTAAGACTAATTAGGATCGTGCTTCACAAATGGGTATTTGGTAACTAATGAAGTTATTCAATTGACACAGTGATATGGGACAGAAGACCTGGGATAGGTCTTGCACATGAAGGATTTCTTTTTATTCTATATCAATCTTAGAGGACTCATTGGACATTACAGTAAGAAAGCCTTGATAATTATCGGATCCTAGATCTTACTTATACCATATATACCACAGGGTATCTGGTATACAATTGTGGTTAAGTATCAACTTTCCCAGGAAAGACATTTACTGCATAAACTGAAAGAAGACTGGGGACTATTTTTTCAGGAATTTATGAAGAATTTCTCACCTTGTTCTCACCATGGAAAACCATGACTCCCAATGGTTATATTGCTCTTGACACTGGAGATGTCTCACCACCAACTGATAATAATGTGTACTCCGCATTACCTATCCTTAAAGGGTTTATGTGAAGATAAGGTAGGGTTAGGGTTAGGGTTAGGGTTAGGGGGTTTATGTGAAGATACAAAGTGTGTGACCACTTCATCATGTTTTCTAGGTTGGTCATCCTCTGGAAGACTGACAAATTGAAACATGTATTCTGTTGTGTACCCTTTTCCATATATTTCTCCATAGCAGTTTATGGAGAACATTATGCTTGGTGCTTGTTTTTGCACGTGCGTTATCAATGGTGCTTTTATTTAAGAATACCATTGCAGTGTTGAATGTGATAAAGTAATTATTTTGCTCAAAAATTTACCAAGAGTTGTTCACTAGTTTGAAAAGTCGGTTCCCTGATGGAAGAAAACGGTACTCTAAACAATCTGAGTCAGGAATCTAATCATGTGTATTCAGAATCAATCTGTTTAAGTGTTTGATTTATGACATTTATCCTTACATGGGTATGTGGTATTGTGTTCCCCAAAATATTGTGCATGCTAATAAACTTATCTGGGGTCAGAGACAGAGCAGCCACAATATTAAACATAAAGGATAGGCAGTGGTAGCACATGCCTTTAATCCTAGCATTCCAGAGGCAGAAATCCATGTGTTCAAGGATACAGACAGGCATGGTGACTCATCACACCTTTAATCCCAGAAAACAAGCCTTTAATCCAAGGGAGTGGTGGTAGAAAGCAGAAAGGTTTATAAGGCGTGAGGACCAGAAACTAGAAGCATTTGGCTGGTTAGGCATTTGGCTGGTTAAGCTTTAAGGCTTTGGAGCAGCAGTTCAGCTGAGAGCCATTGGGATGAGGACACAGAAGCTTCCAGTCTGAGGAAACAAGACCAGCTGAGGATCCAGCGAGGTGGGATAGCTGTGGCTTGTTCTGGTTCTCTGACCTTCCAGCATTCACCCTAATAACTGGCTCAGGTTTGATTTTATTAATAAGAACTTTGAAGATTCATGCTACATGCGTGAGAGTATCTGATGATTTTACTGTTTTCTAGGATAGACATACCCATTTACAAACTAAGAGATGTATTTTAATTATAAATTATTTTATCCGATCTTTCCTTTACAAGTAACACATAGTATTTTTATTTTTAAAAACTTTGTGTGTGGGCTATATTATCCATGGCTTTCACAGTGGGCTAGCAAAGGGACCTCAGGAATAGTGGCTATGAAGGGAGACCTGATAAGGATGGATAAGGTTCATATGAGTGACTGGGTGACTGTTTCATACAGCCAATACCTACTACATGGAAAGCCTAAGTCCTCCTGCTTCAAGCCTTCGTGAGCAGTGGGCATCCAGCTTCCTGTTTTAGATCCTTTCTCTAGACAGCCACATGCTTTGACTCAAGACCAACTTGCTAATTACCCATCAACGATTTATCAACTGAGCTGATTCCAGTTTCTCCTGAGTGTTTTCTTTCCCACCCAAAGATTCAATATTCTTTTGGGTCTTTTCCTCCAAAATACACTACCATATTTACCTTAGTATTCCCTTTCTCATTTTGGGTACAGTCATCCCTTCATATTCCTTCCAGAACTCTTGCTGGATACCCAAATCTGTGTATCCTCAAGTATGGTAAAATGTGGCATGATGTTCACATTCTCCTGTTTGTTTTAAAACACCTCTAAATTATATTACCTGGTATTATATCTACACCTATATGCTTATATTGCCTAGTGCAATATAAGTATGGTGAAAATAGTGTTATATTATTAAACTTTATGGTTGGAGAATAGGGACAAGAAGAGAAAGACTATACCTTTAGTACAGATTTTTTGTTTCGAAATATTTTTGATCCACAGTTGGTAGAAGAACTCATGAAAGTTGAACTCTGCATACCAACAGGCAGCTGTATGTACATAAACACACACAGATACATACATTCAGGCACGTATGCACATATATACCTCACTTTTTTTTTTTTCTAATTTGCGGAAGTTTGCAATGGTACCCCATTGCATTGAATACCAAACCACCACCACACACACAGACATGTGTGGACCTGCTTGCCCTGTGATGATTTTTATAGCGGCAGGAGCCAATCCAGTGCCATTCACTGCACTTTGTGAGCCTGCAAATTTGAGTTCTCATTGCTGTGTGGTGGTTTTCATTGTCTGTCATGGCTTTGATGATTTTGAGCATAGGTGTGTTATGCAGAGGACTATCCCATAGTTTGGGGTTTGGGACATTTCTTCATCAATAGGTTCAGCTTCTACATTTTGAATAGGAACCCTATAAAGCAGAAATGGTGGTGTTTTTCTCAGTGTATCATTTCACAAGGCACCTGACATCTGCTTTCATTGTCTGTGCATGTACATATTTCACTGTGGACTCCTGGGTTCGGTCTACTCAACAGGAAATAACTGTTTACTAAAATCATTTATTTCAGTGCTTAAGATTTCCCCAGTTTAGACCCCAGAACTCATGTGTAATTAAATCCTGTGTCTTTTGGATATTTTCTCTTTCATTCCAATAAAAGATAGTCTCACACATTCCTTACCTCTCCTTGGAATCAACCATTCCTCCCAACCCCCACCAGGAATTCTTGATTACTTTTAGAAACTGAGGCCTGGTGCTGTACTTGCTCATTGCTTTTGGTTTATTTTGCTTCTAGAAATTCTCAGCAGACAAAATTACATCTCTGGATCTCTCTGTATCTGTAGCTACAACTGTATAAAGCATATTCATCCAGCTGATAGAAACCCCCAGTACACATCAATATCTCTAAAAGCTATCTACTATCATGCACTTATTCTAATCTTTCCCTTTCTATTCTCGACAGTAAGAAACTTGACTTGCATGGAATTATGTATTTCCCCAGTCACCTTGTAGGTAACTAATGAATGACCTAACCATCTGGCCACAGGGACTGTTAATTCACAGTGTCCCACCGATGCCAAGGGAGTCACCACTCTTCCAGGCTTGCCCTGAGAGGACAAAGGAAACATTCTGTTATTTGTAAAATTCATTTCAGGGTAATGGTGAAAATACTTTTATAGTATATATTGACAGCCTTTCATGTCTACCACACAACCGTTTCCTGTACATAGTATCTTACACTTACATCTCTTTTCAATTTGTTTTTATGTCTGAAAGGTGGCTCCATTCTTCGTTTCCTCTACGATAATGCACACTATGCAGTAGTGGGCACTGTATGTCATTCCTTCCTTCTGTGATGTCTGGGGTTCACTCTGGTAAGTTTGCTTTCCATTGGTGTCGGATAGTCTTCTTTAAGGCACAGTTTTAAGATTTCCTTTCTGTGTTCAGTATTCTGACTGTGATTTAGCAATGGATTTATTTTCATCTTTCTCATCTGATAAGTGAGAGCATTTTGTTATTTAATTTAATTTAAGAAGATTTAATTTCTATTATTCCAGAAAACTCGACTCTGAATGTTACTTCTGCAGTATTCCCCCCATTATCTTCTGGAACTCCCCCTCAACCTACATTGTATCTCTCAGTATATCCCTTTGCCTGTAGAGGTCCTTTGTATTTCTTTTCCTCCCCCCCCCCCCAGGCATGGCCTCTCCTTCACTAGTTTGCTTCCACCTCTATTGTCAGGCCAGAGTTGATTCAGTGTTGATGTGAAGAAATCATATATGTCCATTACTCTAGTTTCCATTTGTGAGATTCATCACTGGCTCATTTTCATGCTTCGTTTTTTGCCTTTACAATGTAAGTTTTTACTCATTCAAATGAGGCTATCTTTTCATTAATTCGTGCAGGCCATTATTTTGACTTCTCTAAAGGGATATAGGCTGGTTTGGGGGCTTTTTAAAAAAACTTTTTTTCTGTTTTTATTCTTACTCCTGTGTATTTTTTAAAATGGTTTGGAATTTTGACTTATGGAATCATTTTCAGGGATGATGTTCTGTTGTTACTTTAATATTCCAGCTCTCTCTTTTTCTCACGCATGCTTACTCCTACCTTGGTACTTACGTTGATGAGATACTATGATGGGTGTTTTAGTTACCTGTTCAACTGTATAACCATAGAAATTATTGAGTCTGTTGGGAAGACACAAGGTGCCTTTGCTGGTTCCTAGTCTTTGGGGTGGAGTTGTATTTCTGTGACCCTTAGCTCCAAGACCTGTCACAGTTCCTAGCTTCTGGAACACTCGAGAACAGCATATTTCCTACCTATTTTCTCAAATGATGTGTGTCTAGAAGTGTCTCAGTTACTTTTCTCATGCTATGACAAAATACCCGAGAGACAGATGTAATGGAGGAAGGATTTGGTTGACTTCAGTTTCTTAGTGGGGAGGGAACGGGTCCTGTCTGTAGCAGAGCAGTAAAGAGATTAGGTTCAAGGTGGGACTGTCACTCTCAAAGCCTATTCCTCCAGCTCCCTATTTCCCTAGGTTTCAGTCCCACCTCCTCAAGATTCCCCAGCTCCTCCCCACATGCTCAAACAGTGGCCCTAGCTGGGGACAAACTGTTTAAACATGTGAGCCTTGGAGGACTTTTTATACCCAAACCTACCAATGGAGGAGGCTTTGAGGAGCTCTATGCTTTAGCTTTAAGCAGTGTGCCTGCTTCTTAGTCCAGATCCCAGAGGAACTGAATGACAAATACTTACTGCCTTGGTCTGACCCTGGATCTCAGCAGTCTACCATTGTCAGGGTTGTTTATAGTTTGAAGTTGCTGTTCTGGTTCTGATTCCTTAGAACATTTTTTTTTATGTTATTGTTTTATTTTGTTGTTTCTGAGCCTGGCTGTATTTTTGTTTTGCTTTGTTTTGAATATATCATTGCTACATGTTTTGAGCCAGGGTGACAATGTCAGCATGTAGACCCACAGAGCTGTTTTGACCGAAAGTTTCCCATTTCTATTAAGCAGAGGTAACATTTTGGTAGAAAAGAATGTGGTTTTTGACTTATAGGAGCTGCCAGCACAGTTTCAGGTTAGAGCTTTGGGAGAATTTATCCCCATCCCTCACTGAATCCCAGACTCTGCAAACACACCACTAGACTGGACCTTGTTTATCTCTCAGTCCAGCAACTAATTCATGGCAAGTCTATGCCTATGGCTACCTTTCAGTGTGGCTAACTGTGCAAAAAGCTTCTCTGGTGTGTTTCCTTATCCTTATACATAACAATAATAATTAAAGAGATAATGTTTTTGGGAAAGGGGGCATGGGATGGAGGAGTTGGAAGAAGGAGAAGGGGAATGATGTGGATGCAGTTCTTATGGATGAAGTTCTCAAGACAATAAAATTACCTTTTAGGAAAGGGAGGAGGAAGGAGTTGATGAATTGGGGTGGGGAGAATGCAAGTGCATTCCATGTCTTAATGATGCACAAAGGGGAAGGGGAAAATGGGCTGCTGTGGAGGGATAGATCTGGAGGGCAACTGCTGAACAATTCTCAATCCTTACCACGGAGTTTGAAGAGTCATGACTAATTTGAAGGACCGTCCTAAAAAATCTCCAAGAGGAAGCATGCCAAGATGAAAACGGTCTTCTGAGACAGAGGTCCCTGCCTATTGGCAGACATACTTGAGATCTCTTAAGTCCTGGCTTCTCCTCCCTCCTGGAAACAGCACGAGGCTCATGAGCAAAGTTCTTTGCTGGAGGCTCCCCAATCACTAGGCAGTCATTAGGAGATATAAGCTATTGATCATTATTTGTCTGATGTTTGCTGGAAACAGCAGGTCTCCTGCTAATATCTTTATCCACTTCTAAGGCTGTCAGCTATTGACTTTTCTTTCTTAAACCAGATGATTGGAGTTTGAGGGGCAGCAGAAATTACCTTTAACCAAACGATGGGAGGTTCGATCATGGCACGTGTGCAGAAAAGCCTGGGAAACTTGCGATGATCCTCTTCTCTGTTTAAAGGGCAGGAGGTGGAAGCCTGTTTGTTTGGTGTCTCCTCTGGTGTCCTTGTTCGAGTAGATTACAAACAATAAGAATAACATAGAAAGTAAGGTTTAGTGGTCCACACACCACGAGTCCCGTGGCATCCCTGGCTTTGGTTCACATGCCTGGGTGAGGAGTCAGTGTGTTTTGAGACAATGCTGGCAAGAGGGAGGCTGTGCACAGTTCCCCATCAAGGCTGCTGAGCCTCTGGCTTATGTGAAGCACAGACCAACTGCCGAAGCCTTGGATTTCTGCAGTGAACTCTGGGTTGTCGCCAGCTGCAGGGATTTCTTACATAAACAAACACCCAGGACCTTTATTGAAGCTTTGTGGTTGCCATACAGAGGTCCGTGGTATAGGCCTGGGCCAGACAGGCACAAGATACCCTGCCTTTTTTTTTTTAAACCCAAATACTGTGTCATCACAGAATGAAAAGCACCCACTTCACAAAGGTTATACACCCACTGGGGGATGTAGCTCAGTTGGTAGAGTGCTTGCCTACCATACACAAATCTGTGGGTTCGATCCCAAGCACCAATTACAACTAGATGTGGTACTTATTTATAGTCCAAGCACTGGAGAGGTGGGGGCAGATGGCTCAGAGAATACAAGCTACATACGACGTTTGAGACCAGCCTGGACTATATACTACGTGAGACTTAATTTAAAAAAAAGAAAAAGGAAAAGGAAAGTTTCCTCTGCTGTTAACCTATTTATGTATTTATCTTAAAAATACGTTTCTCATAGAATGCACAATTTGGTCTCATGTTTTTAAATTAAACTTAGAATCTCTGATGTGAGGATACTTTAATTTGAGGCGAGCATCGTCTGTATTAACAAAAGCATGGTATCCTCTGTCCAGTTTCCCTCCATGATATATTGTAAAATTACAAGACATTTAAGATGATTGACAATCCATCAAATTTGTTCTGATTTCCCAAGTTTTACTTGAATTTGCTTTTTGTTTTTATATGGTTTGTTCAAATGTAAAGTTTTCAGAAATGGAGTGCCATGTGCCTACTGCTATAAGATGTAGAAGAGGTCTATCAAAGTCAAGGCCCTTGGGTTTCCAACCCTACATCCTGTCTGCTTTAAACCTTTAACCCCCCAGTAAACACTAACTTGCCATCCTTTAATGATATTCAGGCTTTGCCATTAAGCATGATCTCATCTTTGAGTTTTGTGTAAATGTTCTGTATTAACTTGAGGTGATTTTCCTCAATTTCTAAGTTTGGAGTTCTTTTCTATTAAATAATGAATGTGTATTAAATTTTATAAAACCATTTTTTTCTACATTATTTCATATAATCATATAATGTTTGTTCTTTAACATGTTGGTTCCATGGCTCTAAGTGCTTTAATTTTTAATGTTGAGCCAGCCTTGTATTTCTGGAATAAATCCACTTGGCAATGGTACTTAGCTATCTTCATGCATCATTGGATTTGTCTTGCTAGTATTTTATTAAGGTTTTTTTGTGTGTAAGTTCATGAGAGATATTGGTTTCTTTCTTTTCTTTTGGCAATTTTTGGCACTGTATTTTTCTGGTTTTATTAATCTCCACTTTTTATTGAAATGTTTAGATCACTTATACTTAATGCAATTATTAATGTGTTTAAGTTAAAAATTAGCATGTTAATTTCATTTTTTTATTTGTTCCATCTATTTTTTGGATCTTCTTATCTTTGTTGTAGCTTATTTTAGATTGAGTTGTGTAAAATGGCCTTACCTCCTTTTTCTACTAATATCTATAACTTTTTTGTTCAATTATTATAGTAGTTCAGTTAAAGTTCAAGGAATGTGTACTTAAATTATCACAACCTACTTTCAAATAATATTAAGTCAATTCAGAAAACCTTGTAACAGTAAATTTAAGTATTCCTAGACTTCCAACTCTGCCTGATTAACTAGGCCCTGCCTACTTTCCCTGTCTGTAGGTCTTGACTTAGAGACTCAAGTTGTAAGCTGGGGCATCAATAAGTCTCTTTTCATTTGTTTCTCTTCTGTCAGACTACATTGATGATGGAGTAATGCAACCATGCTGCACATATACAGCCTGCTTTAGTTTTTTTGTTTTGTTTTGTTTTGTTTTTGTTTTTGTTTTTTCTTTCAAATAGGAGGCTGTGATAATTAACATGATTGCCAAACAAATTGGGTTAAGAAATGCCTAGGACATTAGTGAGATATATATTTGGGTGTGTCTGCAAGGGCAGTTCTAGAATTGATTAAATGAGGGGATAAGACCTGCTTTGAATGTTGGTAGCACCATCCTGTGGGCTATGGTCCTAGACTGAATATAAAGGGAAAAAGAAAACAGATGAGTACCAGGATTCCAATATTTTTGCTTTCTGATCTACCCAGTGTGACCAAGGAGCCTTGTAAGCTGTTGTACAGAGAACAGCTCCTCCTGCCATGCCTTCCTCTCCATCCTGGACTGTGAGCTTAATACATAATTCTTTCCTTAAGTTGCTTTTGCTCGGGTATTTGGTCAAAGGAACAAGAAAAATGACTAATACACAGGATCAGCTTTCTCCTTTCTCACTTTACAAAGGCAAATCTTTCTTTGCTGCTTTGATATGAACTTTGCAGATTTTATGGCAGGGTTAAAGAGGGAATCCTTTCAAGAAAGTCTCAGTTGTTGCCCAGATAGAATTCCAACACCAAGGCTATGTGGTGTGGGTTGGAACCTTACTCTTAGAAATATTCAGCTTTTGCAACAGACCCTCCTGGTGTCGGTCAATAGACAATCATGCGTGCAAGATGATGGAGCTTATACTCCAGAAGGAGGTGATTTGCATAAAAGGATTTTGTTAAATGTATACGTGCTCTCCATTCCATTCATATGTGTTTGTAAATGGGATGGAATTCAAGACCAGGAAATCCCCCACTTCACACCTAGCAAATAAATCACTCTACATCAAAAGCGAAGAAAATTGGAGACAGAAGACGGCATTAAATGCTTAGAGAATCACGTAGTCTTGGGTTCTGGAGGGCCCTCCAGAATAGCTCTCTTGCTTTAGGAAAACAGGGTAACTTCACCTTAATTTACATATCCCGGCAGTTTCAAGTGTTAAGTGACTTCCATGGGGCCCTACAATGCCCCAGTTCTCTTTCCAAGTGGATCAGACAACTACTTTCAACAATGATTGCCTGTAGCACTTTTCCTTTTGCTCATTCTACTGTCTCTTGTATCGTCCCCTACCCCAAGTTCTGCCTGTCCTCTGACTACTTAGCAGCATGCTGCTGAAAGATGTTTAGTATATCCTGCCTCTCTAGCTGAAGACAAAACATTTCCCTCTCCAGTTTCTCCGGGTAGGCTTTAAAGCTACACAATTAACAATTCCCCAGTTCCTTTTCCTTGTGGTCTTGGCCTCTGATGGATGGATGACTATATCATAACCCAACCCCTGATTCCCTTGTCCCCCCACCCCCAACTCCCATATCATTTGTCATGTCCTGGCACAGTGACGATTTAGCTTCTCAGTTTCTAGAAGTCCAAGAGCTAGAATGTCATGCAGGGAAACTAAATAACTCCTGCCTTTAGCACACTGTTCCTCCTTTAGGGAGTCTCAGGGCACTGAAGGCTGGTTTGAGACCATTGAGTTACTGAAGCATGGAACATACTAACCAGTCTACAGTGTGATTGTGAAGGCTTTATTACCACCATGCTTGGTCTTAGGAAAATGATGTTGATGCTTAGGAGAGGATGGGAGATATCCACAAGTCAGAGAGCTACAGTGTTCTGGCTTCTCCCAGGAAAGTCCTGTTAGAGAAGACTTGATGGGGGAAAGGGAGGTTGATATGGGAACAATATGATTAACAACAATATTAATAATAAACAAAATGATTAACAATAAGAACTTAGATAATTGCTATGAGATAGTACTAAGTATTATAGATACACAGGCAGAATACTGTTAATCCAAAGGCCAAGAGCCCCAAACTTTTGGGTACTGGCATGCTACCTCAAATGGCAAATTATATCCGATCTCTTATGATGGATCACAGGAGAAATACAGGCATAGTAAAAATATTGTAAAATGTTACATTTAAGCTATACGTGTTAGGTGCTTAGGAAACAAATAGATTTCATGTTTAGACTTGGATCTCATGTGTAATGTAGCCCATTCTATATATCTAAATATGGAATGGTCTAAAAAAATTATTCCTGAGATCAGGAACATAACTAGTCCCAAGCATTTCTTAAGGGATCCTCATCTTGTGTTATAATTAGTTTATCTGTTTGAGATAGACACTGCCTCCCCCTTAGGTAGGATAAATAATTTGCCCTATACTGCTCAAGTTACAAGTACTGAAAGTGAGATTCAGATTCAGCATTCATGTGATTAAGAATGTGAGATTCTTCTTTATCAAATTACAACAAAGGAGCATTTCGGGTCTATAGGCAAGCAATAGGTGGTTTTCAATACTGGACCAAAGAGAAGAAATGCTGTTTTCTACAGAGCAGAATGAGTGTTCAGTAAATAGTCCAGACTTGGTCCTGCTGTGATTTCTACAGATTTCTCTATTTTTTTCAGACACCTGCCCCTTGTTTTAGGATTACCATCTGATTAATTCTGGTCAACAAGATGTGGGCAGACACAATATGGGCCAAGCTGAGAAAGTAATCATTTGATTACTCACTCATGGTTCTTTCTCTCTGTCTATTAGCTAGCTGACAATCTTGAAGGGCATCATCAAGGGAATGAAGTAAATCATAAATAAAACAGCCTGGATCCTTGCATCACTGCTTGGAGGAGGGCTCCCTACCAGCCCACATAGATGTTGGACAGTGTTATGAACTGAATTGTTCCTCTAAACTCCTTTGCTGAAGTTCACACCCCCTAATGTGACTATATTTGAGACAAGGTCTATAGAGAAATAATTAAGATAACTACCTTATTCTGATAGCATTAAATGTTCTTAGTAGAGAGACATCACTGGGCTGATAGCTCAGGTAGTACAATGATTGTCGTTCAAGAAGAGGAACCTGCTATGGTACTCAGGTATTCACCAAGTGGGGTGGTGCAGCTACATGTGCCTATAATCTTAGTCCTGGAGAGATGGAGATAGGGGATCCTATCTCCCTGGGTCTCACTGGCCAACTAGTGTAATTCTGGGTTCAGTGAGAGACTCTCTCTCAAAAAGTATGGTGGAAGACTCCTGACATTGATATTCATAGGTGTGCATTGTATGCACACACTGACACACACAGGGGGTGCCAGAGTGCTCTTGTGGTACCCCCACCATGCTTTGAGGAATGACACAGTGAGAATATTGCGAAAGCATCTTTCTCTCAAGCCAGGAAGAGAGGCCTCAGTAGAACAAAATCCCAGTATGCCTAGGCCTAGTATTTCTATCCTCTCAACTGTGAAAGGTAGATCTCCTTTGCAGTATTTAGTTATGGCCTTCCAGGCTAAGAATGGGTAAATAATAACTTTGTGCTCCTTTACTTCACTGATATTTCAATTTATTTATTATCACAGCCAAGGTGAATCTCCCTGGCTTAATTCCTTCCTAGACCTGAATATCCATGTTGCTTAATGGCTATTTCTCTTAATAGCTTTTTCTTCTGGGTGAAGAAAGCCTATTTCGGTCTTACAAAGAGAGATGTTGCCCCAACAGCTAGAGGGAACTGTTTCCTTTCAATCATTGTTCAGTCTTTTACTACACTCCAATAGGGCAATCAAGAAGCCACAGGTTGGTGAAGTGAGTCTCAGACTACTGCAAAAAATGATGGGGTAACATTGTATTATACTTTCCTGCTCTTGAACCTCTGTACATTGGTGAATGCAGACACATACTAGATTATAAATAACATGTTATTTGGTTGTTTGGAATTTTAGTAGATACCCAACTATGAAGAAAATACATGCCAATGGCCCTTGTGTGTTAAAGTGACTTACCAGTCCATCTACAAAGAACTTGATCTCAAACCTCAAATAATTATGTAATGATTAACACACCACCCATCTCCCAATTATAAAAAGAGAAAGGTAGAAAAGGGAGGTGATGATCAACAATTCTTTGGAAAAAAAGATATTAACATTTGGTCAGCTATCCCTCCGTACTGGGATGCAGGGGTTTCTTCCAGTGATGAACAGGACAATCAGAAGCTTTATGTGTGTTCTTGGACCTTTGGTGGACCCAGGGGATGGACTCCAAGGGTCAACTTGGATGGATGCTACAAAGAAGGATTTTGCTCCTGTTTCTCTTCTCCCCTCCTGCCTTCTCATCTCCTTTCTTTTCTTTCTTCTATTCCTCTCTTCTCTCCTTCCCCTCCCTTCTCCTTCTCTTCCCTTCCTTCTCTTCCTCTTTCCTCCCTTCCCCTCTGCTCTCTCAATCCAGAAGTGCTGTAGAAGTGGCCTATAGGTGTGACCAGGCCAAACATATATGTTTATTATAGAGGGCAGGGATTTCTGAAGAGAAAGATCTGCCTGGGTCCATCTGCCCAAGAAAATCTGGTAGAAAAGTGAGGGGTGGAGGAGACACGGGGCCAAGGGTGGGCCACAAGATCCCACAGACTGATGGAATGCAGTTGACCATAGGAAAGGCTACTCTTAGAAAGAGGTGTTAGGGTTAAGGTTCTCATAAACACCCCACAAAGAAAATATTTAGCTTTGTACATTTGTCATATTCTAAGAGTATTGGTGCCAGATTGCCCCAACCCTCATCACTGTAAGAGTACTTGTCAGACTCTTCCTTTGTCCCCCTTACATGCATCCTGAGCCACAGACAAGAACAGCACAATTGGTGTGTTAGTTACATTTGCATTGATGAGGCAAAACACCCAGAAAAGTAACTTAAAGAAGGAAGGGTTTCTTTTTATTTATTCTTGGAGATTTTCATACAGTGTGGTTTTTATCATATACTTTCCCTTCCTCCAGGTACTCTCCTCCATTCTTTGCCCACCTAAATTCATATTCTTTCCCTCTCTCTTAAAAAGTATCCAGAACCAAACAATCTAAACAAATAAACACACACAGACACACAGACACAGACACAGACACACACACAACACACACACACACACACACACACACACACACACACCACACACACACCACATACATAAAAATCCATGGAGTCTGATTTGTGTTGGCCAACTACTGCTGATCATAGGACATGCATTGGAGTGTCATTGATATATCCAGTGTTACTCCATTGGAAAAAAGCCCCTCATTTTTATCTCTCTTATCAACTCTCAATTGTGAATAGCTCCTTGGCTAAGAGTGGAATTTTGTGCCCACTTACCCTCCTCCATGCTATGATTTTTGTCTGACTTTAGTATATGCAACACTTATGCATGATTTCACAATCTCTGGTAGTTTATATGTGTACTTGCTCTTTTGTGTCTGGAAAGTGCTGCTTCCTTGAAGTCATTCACCACTTCTGGCTCTTATAATCTCTCTGTCTCCTCTTCTATACAGATTTATGAGCCAAGGCCCAGTAGGGGTTTGATAGACTTCCCATTCAGGGCTGAGCACTCTAAAATCACTCTGTATCTTGACCAGTTGTAGGTCTCTGTGTTAATTACTATTTACCGCAGGGGGAAAAAAAAGATTCTCTGATGAGGGTTGAGCTATTTATCATTAGAAGTTGTTTTATTGCGATGCTCATTTAGCAGAATAGCAATAGGGTGTTTTTCCCTGGGTTCATCCTCTATCTAGTCTCAGATCCTTGATCTCATGAGCAGTATCAAATATGAGTTTCATCTCAGGGAGTGGACCTCAAGTCCGATAAACATGGTTGGTTACTCCTCTATCATTTGTGCCATTATTACACCAATGGGTATATCTTGTAGGCAGGTTGTTATGATTTTTGATTCTCTTAGTAGTCTTTGAATTCTCAAAGCACAGAGACTTGGCTCTCCTTATTTCTATATCATCTCTGGGGGTGTTAACTGAACATGTCAAGTGGAATCCAATGCCGAACCATCATTTATTGGTGAATTCTATAGGATATATGTGAAATAAAATGCACAAAACCATAGTTATTTTTTTGAAGCTAGGTCTTAAGCTTGACTATATGTTAAAGTCTACTGAATTATTTCATGACCTGAGTGAGTCCATCCTGTATTCAGGTATATAGTCTTTTTAACTGTGTCATATGGCAACCTAGAGAGACAAGTATATATTCTGACTGGGAGGAGTGGGAAAGTTGATAATTGACTAATTATCTGTATGATGACTTTATCTTTTCCCCAAAGAGGGCAGCTAGCTAACTGAGGAATTAGAGGTAGTTTTGAGAGGGAAGGGTATGTCCAGCTCATCATAATTCTGGGTTGGCAAGGATCCTTGGTATCACAAAAGAAGGAATCATGTATACCACGAAGGCCTTGGGAGTCGAGGAACTTAACTCAAACACAAACATGAAATCTTGAGCAAAGTGGTATTCAAGTTAGATTGCATGCCAGGAATAATGTCTTCTCTTTTAGCAAAAGGTCAGGAGTTGATATTACCTGGATCTCCCATACAATGTACAAGGGGTCACAGGTGTGAACCTTGCACATATAAGTAATGTAAAAGCCAGCTGTGCTTGGTAACCTGCTTAGAGGTCCCAAAGGCAAGGTGGCTGGCAATCTGACAGGGCACATGGATTCGGCTTTAACAGGCTCAGGCACTGCTATTTTGTTTGCCTGCTGCTCCTGATCATTTTTCTCTTCTGCCTTTTATTTTTCCCCCAGACCTTTTGGTACCCAATGATTTTTGATTAATTTATTTACCATCGCTGGGTGATTGATGCTTCTTGGTGCTAGTACTTTGTAACTTTCCAATTCTCCTAGGTGTCAGTGTGACAGCTCCCCAATGATGGATTAGACCCCTATCCCCTGCTCTTTTCTATTTCCCTATGTGCCAAGGCTCTCAGTTTCAGCAAATATAAATATTTCTAAATGCAAATTTAATGATTAAGAGCACCCAATGAAATGCACAAAGATCTATGATATTTCCATACTTCTTTACTCTTAAATAGAAACCTAAGTAATCCAAGGGTTTTGTTGTGTTTTAGATTTAGGGATCTTATTTCCTTTGGGGGAATCCCCTAAGGTCTTTTTCTGACTTTTGATGTCTCCTGGTATCTCACATTTCTTACCTTCTCCTCTGTCTTGCTGGTTTAGGTAAACTCGCTTTCCTTATGTGATACATGGGCTGGGGCTGGTGTTGAAGAAGAGTGCTTACAGTTAAGTCCTTATCCATCAAGCTCACACCAGGGAAGACACTTTTCTACTAAGTCCGTAAATGCTTATTGAGGATTTATTATATGTGAGAAAGACTTGAGAACCTTGGTATAGGGTATTAATTTTCTTCTGTATTTTATAGAAAAGAAGGATGAGGCTCTGGGAGAGTAATATGCATTTTAAATAGTATCAGGAGGAAATGTAGTGTAAGGGTTTGAAATCAGCCATTTCCAATTAATGAAATTGTTTTTGTTTCCCATGATATTATCCAGAGTAGATGAAAGAACTCCAAAGCCAATGGACATATACCTGTGTGGGTTCAAACCCCACTCCTGATACCAAAATTTATATTAGAATTTTCTAGAGGAACAGAGCATATATAGAGAATGGATCTATCTGTCTGTCTGTCTGCCTGCCTATCTTCTATCTATGATATCTATTATCTATCTATCTATCTATCTATCTATCTATCTATCTATCTATGGAGAGGAGAGCATTTTCATTATGTATAAAGTTCCTAATATTTCAGTGGATGGCTTTACCCCACTGCACATACTGGCAGCATGAATTAGACCCAGTGGGTTTTTTTTTTTTAAAGCACATGATCTTAGGAGAGGAACATGGTGGTAGTGTGGGAGAGAAATTGGAGGGAGTTGAATGGGGATAAAGAAATTGTGTTCATGTATGTAATTTTCAAACAGTAAATTAAAAAATGTGGGAAAACAGTGGGTCCCAGAGTCTTTCCAAAACTGTTAAAGAAGTGGGGGTTAATCCAAACCCTGTTTTGGCTATGGAGTAATACTGTATGTCTTTATTCTCATCCTCAACCAGGTTAATGAATCAGTGCAGGGCTTTCTTGACATCTCAGTTGAGTAAAGAGCCCCTTAGGTGTCTAGTATGGCCCAAGATGTACTCGTCATAAGTGATAGAATTCCGATGAGTTCCTCCTCACAAGGATCTGCCATGGTCTTCTTAGCCCTTGGTGCCCCCCCCCATGAAAATTATATGAAAATTCTTACGCTGTGGGACCTGAACTGAACATGGGGGTATGTGAAGGATTAGCATCAGTGAAAGTTTCCCAGTGCACATGACTGAAAATTGACTTGCAATGAGACATGTCATGACTCAGAGTTAGTTCTGGCAGTGCTCCCCCATGTTTCATCATGCAGCTTCACTGCAGCCTACCTTCTGAACACACATGTGTGCTTTGCATCATTGCATGTTGTCAAGATGCCCAATGCCAGTAAACATTGCCAGGGTCACTCTGGCTCAGATTTAAGGCTCTCGTGAATGTTACAAACTGTACTGTGCCTTCATGGGACACAATTTTCTGTTCTTCAAGAAACATAATGGCAAGATTACAGAAAAAGACTTCTAATACTTTGCTGTTACTCTTCCTCAGCATGTAAGTACCGAATTAGTTTGCCTTGGGATTGCATTGTGTTACAATGCTTGATTTTTAAAAGATGGCATTTGAGTTACTCACTTGAGGTTCATAAAAAATCATTAAATGATTTCTGGCTTAGGGTTAGGACAGAACTTCCAACAATTTCTGAAGTGGCCCTAAACATATTTCTGCTATTTGGTGCTACATATTTATGCAAAGTGGCATTCTCAACATTGACGGTTATAAAGTAAAAATATTGATCAAGTCTTGAAAAGCATTGAAGATCCTCTGTGTCCTAAAAATGTCAAACATTTAGCCAAGATTTAATTCTTTGGGTAAAAAGAAAAAAGCACTTACATTTTATTAGTATTCATAATCGCTTTATTCTTTGATTAATAGTAAAATTAAATGTATACCAAAGAATTGTTTCTATGACTATTATCATAAATACTTGATTTGTACACACAGGCTGTAGTTGCTTAAAAATTTTCTTGAGTGAAAAGGGGTCACATGTGGAAAAGCTTAAGCCTTAGTATAAATAACAGGTGCTTCTCACTGGGGCTGTCCATGTGCTCAAGAGTGTAAAACGCTTTAGAGCGGGAGTGCCACCCAGGGACCATCACAAGTCCTCATGGCTCATGTTATTACTAGCCCCACTTTGCAGATGAGGTCATTTTATTCTGGAGACACACAGTATGTTTTCTATATCTATTTATATTAGCTTTTCAGATATTTAAAATAAATATACTTCTTGCCTTTCCAGATGTTCATAATTTAGTATGATCCAAAAATAACCAAGAACTGACATTTTCTAAGCCAAGATGCTGACTTGAAAAGGTGAAGACTATCTTCAAAAGGGTCCATAACTAAGTGAGGGAGAGCCTCGTGATCTTGCATGTGAGCCTCGTGATCTTTAACTAGAGTATGAATCCGGGGAGGCAGAGCCTTCCCATCACCTCCTTCTTCTCTCACAATAGATAGGAGTAGCTGTGTAGTGAGGACGTAGGGGAGACATATTGTTATCTGGGACACAGTCATCAAGTGTCTTTCTGGTTCATAGTATTTCCTGAGTGAGTCAAGAAAGGAGGGAATTGAGGCTGAGGAGATGGCTCAGTGGATAATGCACTTACAGAGCAAGCCTGAGGACCCAAGTTTTGATAAAAGCTGGGCTGGTGTGGTGGCAGCCCACCTGAAATGCTTGGGATGGCTTGGGAGATCGAGAGAGGAGATTTCAGGGAAATTCTGGCAAGTTAGATTAGACAAATTGGTGAGCTCTGAGCTCAGCAAGAGACCCTACCTCAGTAAATAAAGATAACGACCACAACCTCTGGCCTCTACACATGTACCCACCCCAAACACAAACGTAAACATATGCATGAACACCACATACACACATATACGAATGTACACATAAAAACAAAAAGGAAAAGGGATATAAGCTTCTTCCTTGATTATTGAAGAACAAGTATTTGAGGTAGTTTAGAAATTTCTTTGGAGTTCCTGTTTCTTACAGGTGGGAAATGTCTCCCTTGGATATAATGGCTGCCTATGGTAACCTATGGAGAAAATGTAACATGTTAGATTAAGAATAAAGGACATCTAAATATATATACTGTTGATTTTCCTCCAGGATCTTAAATCTACCATTATTATTGTTGTTGTTATTGTTATTTATTTATTATTATTATTCTGCCTTGATTTTGCTCATCTGCCAAATGGGAATACTGGTTTCTTATTAGTTCTCAAGGCTATATGTAAGGAATGAATTAGCTATTATTAATGTACTGCAAACTTCTGGATGACACTAGCTACATAAATATAGATTGTTCTTGTTTTAAACAAGTGATGCTAAACAAAACCAAGGAATATTAAATTATGAATTTACAGAAGAGATAAATTATGGAGGTAGTTATTATTTAAATTGGAGAAATATTTCTCATTTTCAGCCCAGGGTTCTTTTACTAAGCAATCTGTCTTGTGCTTTAAAAAAATGTAATTCAATTTACAAAAATTTGATTTGTGTGCAACTTTTTAGAAACATTTATCATGCAAAGTGAGACATCATCCGACTAAATTAGAGAATTTACCAGTATGTTTTGGCTTAGGATAGATATCATTTCCTCCAAGAATGAGAATATTGGCAAATTGAATCTCACATCTCCCTTTCTCAAACCAAGACTATCCAAGTCCAGTTTTGAAGCATCTGGTCTGGCAATTAGCGGTAGCAGTGGAAATACTTGGATGCATGCTTTAGATCTGTCAGGAAACCGCCGATGACCTCAAGTTCACAAGGGCTCAGAATTCTCATCTGGAAAATGAGATTGGTGGAGACGATGGTCTCTTCCAGCCTTCAAGTTCATTGCTAAAAGGAGTGATGCAAGCTCACAAAGGACCGGAGCTGGCAAGCTGTCAATGTGTAATAAATCAAAACATAGATGGATAAACAAAGTCTTGGTTTTCATTTCTTTCCACCCAATTCTGAAAACCCTGAAGCAGAGCTCCAAGTTTACAAAGAAGAAAATAAAAAACCAGCTCAGAAAAACCCAATTCTTTCTTCATCGACTTAACCTCTCCTGACTGCTCCTGCACCTATAAGCCTGGTGAAAAAAAAGAAAGGTAGATCCCATGACACTATCTAGATGGCTCTTTCAGAAAGGAGATATGCAGATAGAAGGTCATGCCAAGTTGATCCTTAAAGACTGCGACACTCCTTAAACATTTCACACTAGGGTTGCAAAGAGTGAAGAGACACCAAGCCACGGCGGTAGCTCACCCTGAGTCTCTCACTCAGTCCCACTACATTAACCCACACAGGTCAATGCTGCCATGGCACTGGGGGCCCATGTCCTACTGTTTGTGACTCTGGCCCTACATCCATCAGTTAGTCAGACTCCATTGTCTGAGTCTCAGGCCAGGCTGTCCGTGGGTTATCGATGCTCTCTGGGCTCTCCTATCCCTTCTCAGAGTGGAGGGAGAATTGCTAAGGAACGCCATTAGCATGCCGATGGCACACGGACCTCACAGTTTTTGGCCTCCGCCGTTTGACTCTAATCACAAAATCATTTTTAGAAAGATTTGTCAGTGTAAGAAAACAAGCTCCTGAGCTAAATTAGGATCTGGATTATTCTGCCTTCCTTCTCCATGTGCAGGGCAGATGGGGAATCATCAGTTTGGTGTGAGGTTCATTCATTTCCCTGTGCATTTTCATCTGTTGCCCTCGAAGGTGGGTAAGGCTCACAATGTGAGAGCAAGGCTCTCTGGGGTTTCGGGCGTGTCCCTCTTCCCCTCTTATGAGTTGACATTCTTGGCAAGGTATCTTGGGCTTCTGATTTTTGATTCCGTCTTTCTCCTCCCAGATCTTTACTTCCCACAGCAGTGAATTCACGGCATGTCTCCAGGAAATTAAAGTAATCCATTATATATTGTCTCCCCATCATTGAGGCATGGATAATAGCATTTAACCCACCTTTTCAGTATACTGAGTGGCCTGTCAGGATCTCTTCTTTCAAAGGACAACTTGGAAACACTTTAATAAATGCTCCTTAACTCGGTGCTTTAAAAATACATGGGGTCAAATGGCAAACTGCTCTGTAATAAGTGCTTCAGCAAACAAGACTCTGGTTGTCATTAACTCTACTTCTACATCTCTTCTCTTCTTCTCTCCAACAGTTCCATTTCTTCAGCGACACACTATCTCCATCTGGGTGTATAGTCTTTTTATGTGGGGGGTGGCACCATGATCCTGTTCACTACTGAGCAGTCCTTTCTGTTCCTACAAATCTCAATATCTCTCTCTCTCTCTCTCTCTCTCTCTCTCTCTCTCAAGCTGGAAGAGGCAGGGTTGTGTGACCTATTGCATCATCAATGAATAGACAGTGCTAAGGAACAGAGAGATGGGACTCAGCTTGGTGGTGGTGAACAGCATCAGTGTGGACGTGGGCTGATAGCATCCTTTGCATTCTGTATTTTCATTTTTCAGTGCAATTAGAAACCCAGTCACACACTTTGGGGAATCAGCTTTTGCATGTCATACTGATTTGCCCATCACTGTCATCACTCATCATCTCATGAACCACTAGCCCGAAGCCTGTGTGTCATTCATTGCTAGTGAACAGGGCAAGAAGCGGTTTCTCATTTTATGTTTTTAACTCCTCTTCAGGGAGGATAAGGGGCCACAGACGTTCCATAGCCTAGGGAAGATGCTTACCAGAATGCAGTGTGAGCCTTTTCTCTCATCCTAAGGATAGGGAAGTAAGGTGAACGATATGCTTTGTTGCACTTTGAATCTGAGACATCCCCGTGTTGTGTGACATTGTTCCTGGAGGGACATGAACAAATATCTACTCACTCTAGATGGGGAACTGAGATCCAATCAAAGTGTGGGTACCACCAAAGTCCAACTTGAGTTGTATTAGGGTTGTGGACAGGATTGTGGGCCAGGGTTTCCAGGAGCAAAAAATGACTTGAAGACAGCTGTATTACCAAAAATTCCACCCCAGTATGAGTGATAACAGACAAAAGGAGGAAATGTGAAGCATGCTGCATAATCTTCAGGCAACTGAACATGTTAGATAATGTCCGTTCCAGGTAGTTCAATTGGTTCAAGTCTCTCCTAGGCAGCTCGGACTTTTTGGCTGTCTCTCCGTAACACTTACTGCTTCTATTTGCTTGAGGAGGGACCTAGTGCATATGGTCAGTTTCAGGGACTTCCTGAAGCTGTTTTGAGTTGTTTATTTCCTGAGCTTAATAAGTTTCCTTGCAGGATGGAATGCCATGCCCTCCAGACATCATTCTATTGTTTGACATCTTAAATCTTAAGAAGCTTTTGCCAGACCACAACCCACAGCTCCAGAGAAGCTAGCTAACAAGGAAGACCCTAAGAGGGATACATGGATTGCCCTGGGAAGGGGAAATAGATGAGATCTCCTGAGTAAACTGGGGGTGAAGGGAGCAATAGAGGAGAGAGGATGGGGGATGAGAACATAAGGGAACGAGATGGTAGAGCTGAAACAGGGACAGCGGGAAGAGCAATGAAAGAGATATCTTGATATCATGGGGATAGGGAAAAACCTAGTGCTAGGAAAATTCCCAGGAATCCACAAGGATGACCCGAGCTTAGACTACTAGCAGTAGTGGAGAGGGTGCCTGAGTTGGCCTACCCTGGTAATCAGATTGATGAATACCCTAACTGTCATCATAGAGCTTTCATTCAATAACTGACAGAAGCAGATGCAGAGATCCACAGCTAAGTTACCAGGACAAGCTCCAGGAGTCCAGTTGAAGAGAGGGAGGAGGGATTTTATTAGCAAGGGGCATCAAGATTTTGATGGGGAAATTTACAGAGACAACTGAACTAAGCTAGTGGAAACTTATGAACTTTAGACCAACAGCTGTGGGGCTTGTATAGGACTGGATTAGACCCTCTCTGCATAAGCTTGGTTTTAAGGGGCTACCGGCAGTGGGATCAGAATCTATCCCAATGTGTGAACTGGCTTTTTGGAGCCTGTTACCTATGATAGGATACCTTGCACAGCCTTGATGCAGGGGGAGGGGCTTAGACCTGCCTCAACTGAATGTACCAGGCTTTGCTGATTCCCCATGGAAGGCCTTACCTTTGTGGAGGAGAGGATGGGGGGTGGATTCGGGGGGGAGCTGGGGGAGAGCAGGAGGAGAGATGAGAGGGGGATCTGTGGTTAGTATGTAAAATGAACAAAAAAATTTAATAAAGAAAAAAAATTATACCTTCCACAAACAAACAAACAAACAAACAAGGAAAGTTTTCTCCCAGATGAAAAGTTTAATCTCAAAGGAAACTGCTAACATCATCCCACAGCTTCACATTTGGAACTCTTGGTTTGGAGAAGAGCTATGGTACCGTAGGAAGTAGTTCTTGGCTTGCAGAAGTATATGCCCCAATCGGTGGGTCTTTGAAGGTCATACCTACTCCTCATTGTGTCTGGAATCTCAGCTTCCTTGTCCAGCAAGACAGAGTCTCTCTGCCACATGTTCTTACTGTGATAGAGAGCCCTGTCTTCTCCACTGTGATGGGCTGAAATCCCCTTGAAACCAAGAGTGAAAATAAATAAACAAATAAAGAAAGAAAGAAAGAAAGAAAGGAGAGAAGAAAGAAAGATTTCTTTCTTTCAGTGGCTCCCATCAGGCATTTTGTTAGGCACAAGAAAGCCAACTACTGCAGCTCTCAGGAATGTTCTCAGTGGCATTTGATGGCTGTCTCACCTGCATGGACAGAACTCAATTCCACTGAGGGCTGTTTAGGGTCTTTCCAGAAGTGCCATTATGTCAGCTTTCTGCTAATTCTTCTTTTCATTTGAGGTGCCTGTGTTGATAAATGCCCCCACAGTCCCCTTGGATAGGAGACTTTTTGAATAAAAAGTACCTTAATCATAAGGGATGCCTCTGATACCAATGAAATTCTAAGAAAATCTGAATGTTTCCCCATCTTTACTTTTTGTAAGAACCATGGCTTAGAAAGAGCTCGGAAAGATGACCTCGATGAGTTGATCACATAAAAGCATGGAATGTAGATATTGTTCTTGCTCTGCTGCAAAAACAGTGGCTGGTATAGAACCAACCAAGGTCAAGCCCAACTCTCCTGTGAAACACATTTGACAGTGTTTTATGTTCTGAACTCCTGGGATACTTACCTTGGAGAATCCACAAACATTCAAGCTCTCTGACCAAGCTTGTGGGCTGTTGAATGAAGGTTTCTCTCCACTCCACAGAAAGACTGAGGAAGCAGACCTCAGAGATTACCCAGCTTGATAGATTTCCCCATCTCTTATACACATACAGCACACACACAGGAGGAGAGGGAGAGAGAGAGAGAGAGAGAGAGAGAGAGAGAGAGAGAGAGAGAGAGAGAGAGAGCGCACTTAAGCAACAAAACGCTTTCCTACACTAATAATATCTTATATGGAATCCCAGAACAGATAGAAGTGGGGGCATCTCACTGGCATGGTAGGGTGTAGGGAATGAGAATCATGTCAGTGAGTGTCTTCTTGTGTGTCTGATTTCTGCATGACCCCCTCCCCTCAGCATCTCCCCAGGTCCACTTGTGGACCCCTACTGTGAAAACTTCTCATCTCATTTACCTTTTGTATTTTGCAAGTGAAGGTGCCAAGGTTGGAAGGTGTGGTTTAGCCTTGTATTCACAAGTATGCATAGGAATTGGCCAAAATGGATGGATCTTTCTAACTGGAGTATAGAAGAGTTACACTACAAGAGCCAGAATGATGCTGTGGATGTTGATTTTTCACACTCAGGGCAAAGGGAAAGGATTTCTCCTCTCCTCTCAAAGTGCCTTGTTCCTTGAGCCCCTTGTTTCTTCCTGGGTCTTGGCTGTTTACACAACCTAGCTGGGCTGGGGATAAGCCCACAGGAAGGGACTTTTCTTCTGTGCTAATGCAGGAAGGAACATGGCATTGATCTTGCTGCAATTATAAGCTCAATGTGTTTCCCTTGAATTTTTAGAAAAACCAAAGGTACTTTGCAAGTGCAATAGAGCTTCCAATTAGGCATTTAAGTTCCCCATTTCTGTTTCCCTAATGACTTGACTTGCTCTCTTGCTTTATGAAATGAAAATAGCTTTATTTGGGCGTGAGAATGCTGCTGATTGCATACTTAATATGCCTTTGCAACAAGCTGCAGTCTGTTTCTAGAATATGCGATGGATAGAATAATACATTTCTGTGCCCCTTTCTCCTACATATTTATGGTTATCTCTCCAGCTCCAGACCTGTATTGACTGAGGGCAGTGTAGTCTGGGTAGAAATGTCCAGAAGGCTGGGATGTTAGGCCTACAATAGGAAAATTATTTTTGAAGTGAGTGCACCGGTCTTAGGGTCCTGATTGTGGAGAGGGATACAGGGTACTGGACTTGTAAATTATTGAATAGTAGGAAGTCGTGATGGTTTGGGGGGACCAGAGATGTAGAAGATAAGGAAAAGAAACAGGACACCTGTTGTACTTTAACAGTGGAACCAGGCATGGTGGTGCACCCCTTTAATCTCAGCACTGGGGAAGCAGAGGAAAATAGGACTCTGAGTTTGAGGCCAGTCTGGTCTACAGAGCATGTTCCAGGATAGCCAGGGCTACACAGAAAACCCTGTTTCAGAAAAACAAAAGGAGCAGTGGGAAGAACCTTTTCAGACCCCGCAAAGGAACAATGTTCTGGGTCAAAGGGGAGGTTGACTTGCCAGCAAAGCAGGTGTCCCTTTCCGACTTAGTCTTTGCACATTGCATGGAGATGGCTCCCATTTCCAGGAACCCAAACGTCATTCCATCTCCCACTCTCTGCATTACCAAAGACATTGAATAGACTGTAGCTCTTAGAGTCTTTCCTATGACTGACAGCACTTCTTAAAACGCTTCGGTGACTGCTATTCTTTTTGCTGCTCAAATCTTCCCCGTCATTCAAGCCACACAGAGCCTGGAATCCTCCAAAGACACCCTAGCAGCCCTCTGCATGCCTGTTTACCCCTTCAGCCTGCACGGCACCCCTACTTGCTGTTTCCTGGCTCATGCAGGAACTTGTAGCATTTTCTTTGTTGGTTGGATCCAGATCGGTGTCCCTGACGGCCTATCTCTTGACTGTCAGGCTGTGGAAGCACACATGGGAACTATTGGAAACAGCATGGCCTCTTTTGCCATCCTGGCCAGCTGCTGTGGGTGAGGGGATGCCCTCAGGTTCCCTACTGCTACTGTTGGGCAGACTGTATGCTTATTACATATAGAGAAGGCCATAGCCCACCCCCACACCTGCGGGCATCTGGGTGCTTTGCAACCCCGGGGAGAAACCTACCTCTGCTCCAGTTTAGGATGCTCCTTAGCTAGCTTTCTTGTCTAAAGTGACCTTGAATAGAGATTATAGAGGACTGTGCCCAATGCTGCAAGGCAGCTGTGACTAAAATGTAGAAAACAAACAAACAAACAAACAAGCAACAACAACAACAAAACAAGTAAAGGAGGTCTCTCATGGTTCAGTTCCTTCTTATTTCTGGCAACACTCTGGGCCTTCCTTAAAGCCTATCACCCGCTCAGCAGTGTTAGCTGGCCTGCTGAGGGAAAGGCCTGCTTTACCAGTCTGAAGGAGACCCTGAGGTCATTGTGTCCATTCCCCTGCCTTCAGGCAGGATTAGTGATAAGCTGGCCCTGCCAGAGGATAATCTCTTCTACTTGTAAAAGCTTCCAGAGCAGTCCTGACTCTCTCTGGAGACCATTCATTGCAACTTTTAACAACTTGCACCATCAGGAAATTCTCCCCCATAGCTATCCTAAATCCCCTATGCTGGGGATTAAGCTCCTTTTCTTATTCTATCCTCAGTAGCCACTGCCAAGACTTAGCCTGCACTGCCTAAGAACTCTTCCGATACCTGAAGATTGTATGAAATCCTGCCTGCCTGTCTTTCCCCGATGAATAATCCCAGTTGCCTTTCCTCCCAGGCCCTGCTGCCCGCCTGCTTATCACCTTGGAGGCTGCCTGCCTTCTGAGTCCAACTGAGAGCTAATCTCCCCTATGGGAAGGGGGGCCCCACACGGGGTAAGGAGCCTAGGAAGTTTCTAGTCCATCTTAGGTGAACAGAAAGTCTTTCTGGAATTCATGACTGGAACATGACTTTGCTGTCCATGAACCTGAGTGGTACTTGTGTTAGCCATGATAACTCGGCCTGTGGTAAATGGTCAGTTCTTATCCTACCAGCTGCCAAATACTTTCCACTCTCCTATGAAGGCAAAGTATGTCATCCCCACTGGCGATATGGAGGTACATCATTTCCTCTGGAGCAGTACTGGCAATTGCCACTTCTAGAAGTAAGGACTAGGGAGAGGTGGGCCAATCTGCAGTCCCTGTGGCTCTCTGGGCAGTGTTTAGCAAAGCATGTGACCTTGAAAACTTGATTGGATGTGGCTACTCACTACCGAGGTCCTGTTGGTTTCTTTCTTCTCCTATGCTTTCTGGCCTTTGGGTCTTTATGACTTCCTTTTCATAGGTACCAGTATCCTCAGTCTCTGCCTCTTTGCTTGCATAAAACTGGTGAAATTCTCTATCTCCGTCCCTTTTTCCCTGGCATACTTTGCCACACGACTACCTCCATCACTGGCTAACTCCCATTTCCTCCTTGCCATAGATCCCAATTTTAACAACCACCAAACAGTTTCTCAGAGACATTCACTGCCAAAATGTGCCCATTCATTTGGTAGGGATTAACATGGGTGAGGCAGAAGCATGGGGAGAGAGAGAGAGAGAGAGAGAGAGAGAGAGAGAGAAAGAGAGAGAGAGAGAGAGAGAGAGAGAGAGAGAGAGAGAGAGAGAGAGAGAGAGAGAGAGAGAGAAACACAGACATTTGATCCTGTGCTCCATAACTGCAAGCAGGTATCAAAAGTCAGTTAGGTGGGGGATGAAGTGTAGAGAACATGGCTAGGGCATCAGAACAGATGTCCTGGGGCAGGATGGCTTAGATGGGTCTTAGATGGGCACAGGTGAGTGTTGGCAAAGGTGGTAAAGGTGGGTCTCCTAAGGAAAGGAGGGAAGAGACACTTGATTGGCTTGTAGTCCCAGCTTGTGTTCTGCCCGCACAC
Source organism: Peromyscus maniculatus bairdii (assembly GCF_049852395.1). Classification (NCBI taxonomy): domain Eukaryota; kingdom Metazoa; phylum Chordata; class Mammalia; order Rodentia; family Cricetidae; genus Peromyscus; species Peromyscus maniculatus. The sequence continues at coordinate 20,886,498 of NC_134873.1, forward strand.
TATACTTTCCAGTTCTCTGCATCTGTACTTTCCAGGAGAAAAATCTCCCTTTTACTTTTCCTTGACAAACAACAATAAAAGATCTAAGGAGTGCCTCTGTGCTGGGACTCTTCCAACTCAGGGGCTCCCTGTAATGTTTTGCAGATACTGGTAGGGTGTGATTGGTTTAAGGTAGATGGGATTTTAATTTTTCATGTTGCTTGGTTGGAGTGGCAGGAAGCATGTGGGCTGGCCATGCTTCTGGGTCCAACTCATCTCTAACTGTTGAGCAGTCTCCTTGGCTTGACCCACTGTTCTGTACAGCAGTTTTATTTTCTATATATACTGTGTAGTTAGAAGCACTATTCTAAACTTGGGCTTTCAGAGATAACAAGGTAGGCAAAGCTGTACTTCAGAATAGTACACAAAGTTCTAATATGCTTTTCCAGATTCCTATTCCCAGATGTACATGCCTTATATAACCCTCTTCCCCTGAGTGTGGCCACAAAGTGAGATCATGATGTGAGAGCCACTTCAGTCATTAGCTTATTTTTATGGCAACATTGACTTCAAAGTTGACTGACAGGAAACTCAAAGGATTATTTTTTCTAACAATGAAAGATAATCTATGAGAGGGATTCGTGTGAGGAAGATTCTTTGCTTTTAGCCTTGAAAATGGAGGAGTCATGTGAGAAGGAATAAGGACAACTTTTTGGACCTTGTAGAAATCTTAGTCCTTTGAACCTTAGGATCTGAACTCTTCTTGCTGTGGTGTTTAAATATGGCTTGCAGCCTCCAGAACCTCATGTTGAGACTTAATCTCTAGTGTGAAGTATTAAAATAACAGAAACAATCCAAGTATCATGTTTAGAAATGGGGCATTTGGATTAGGACTAGACAAGGCTTTCAGGATGGTACCATCATGATTGAATGGTGGTGGCTCTTAATGAAGAAGGAGATAGACCAGGAGAATTATATACCCATGCTTCTCATTATTTGTTATATTACGCTTCCATGGGATTCTGTCAGTAAGACCATCCCTAGATGTGGTCCTTTGATTGTGGACCAGAATTCTTGAGGTAAACTAATCCTTTTGTCTTCATCACTTACTAGCCTCTGATGTGCTATTAGCAACAGAAAGGAGGCGATAGCTTTCTCACCACTCAGAAGCATAGAAGAAGACTCAAAGCTCTAGATGAAAATACAGTTATTATGGATCCCCGGTTTTAACTTCACCAATTCTCAGCAGAGCACTAAGCAATTCTGTGCCCAGACTTCGGGTCTACAGAACTGTGAGCTAATAAGTGGGTGTTGTTCTCAGCTGCTAAGTTTGTGGCAATTTGTTTTGCAGCAATAGAAAATTAATACATGAGGGAATACTGAAAAGTAAACATGAAAAATTCAATAGTGGTGAGTGTTGTAGAGAAGATTAAAACATGGCATTATAATGGAGTGTGGGCCTCCTGGCCACTTTAGAAGTAGTAGTTTCAGAAGGCCCTGCTGAAATGATGCTCCGACTGAATGACAAGAAGGAGAAGTCGGATGAATACAAGAAGGAAGGGACCAGATGAAAGGAATGTTCAGGACTAAGGTGCCTCGGTATGCTCCTTTCCCAGAGGAATGTGTGTGTAGAAAATGTGCATGACTATTTCCCTTGTACTAGTGGGGTGGCCTTGGTAAATGCTTGTAGATGGATAATAGCAAAGTTTGCTCTCAAATTGCTGTTGATAGAACTGTCTCTGGCCAGAAACTATCACATGTTGATTTGATTATCTATCCATCACTTAATTCGTTCTATAGACACTTCTGGAGCATCCCCGTGTATCCATCTTATACAAGACGGTGGACATCTTATCCTGTGGGGGGGGGTATATTTGTGTCTACCTCCTCAGTGCTGAAGCTTTGACCTGAACTGGGACAGAGTTAGGAGGCGGAGCCCCTGGGAGGCACTCAAGTAATGAGGCTGAAGATGAGATTCCTATCCACACAGGAGGAGTAAGGGAACACTTCTTACTTCTCTACTGTGCAAGGGTACCAATGACAGTGTTCTGCAAGCCTGGAAGATGGACCTCATCAGACACTGCATCCATGGGCACCTTAATCATGCATTGCTTGGCTTCAAAAACATGGCAAATAAATTTCCACTGATGAAACTGTCTGGTCTGTGGGATTTTGTATCGTTAGGCCCAGTTAATGGAGATACCACATCAGCAGGTGTTGATGTACTTAGATGTTTCTAAAGATGAGACTTAAAAAAAAAATAAGTCATCAAACTAAAGGAAATAACAGCAAATAAAACTAAATTATTTAAAGGATATTAACAAGAAAACTAAATGTTTGGATTCAGAGGTTCACTTAAGGACCAACTCCACATTCTGAAGGCATAATTTAATGGGCAAGCAAATGTAGGAATCAGTAACTTCTGTGCCTCTTGCTTTGCTGAATTCCATTTATTTTTTTTTAGCATAACTAGTTTATTTATTTGAATCAGAAAGAATTTAAAGAAGAGGAGCCAAATATAGTAAAAAAAAAAAAAAAGATGGGGAAAAGCAGTTAGTTAAAAAGTTGAGAGAACAAAGTATGTTTTGCTTGGATATGCAGCAAAAGAAGCCTGCCCAGGATGGTCTGCAAAGGTGTAAGCCCCATGAAATGTCTCCAGTGTCCAACCTTCACTGGAAACATGCAAGGAATTTCCTAGCCTGGTCAGGATGGGATTGTGGGAAAGGTCTGCTTCAGGCCTCCCTCAGCTTTCATGGCAAGAAAACAGTGACGAATGCAGATAGCTGTGGTTCTCAAAGCTGTCCCCAGTAGTGGAACATACGGTCACTGTCCTGAGTACCGACATTGACCGACACCATGAAATAAATATTACAAGGCCACAATCCATATTGGACCCGAGGCTCACTTGATAACTGAGGGGTGAAGGGGAGCATAGAACTGTGCAGCTGTGGTCTCGAAACGTTCATGTGCCTAGAACTTAAAGATGGAGAACTCTCAGAAGTGCTGACCCATCAGGACTGCTGGGGGATTCGTGACCTCTTTCCGTTCTCCTTTCTTGAGACTGGACTCAAGTATGCGCATCTCCCCTTCCCCTTCTGCTGGGGAGCTTGCCTTGTTGAACATGACTACATGTTTGCTGTGAACTGTTTCTGTTGTGTTCAGAGTTGATGGGTCTCCCTGTGCTGAATTCCATTTATTTTCCCCTCTCTGAGTTTGCATTTCCTGGAGGAAGACTGCAAGAGTGGGCAGACATTCAGCCAGAGGGTTTCAGGAGAGACAAGCTGTGGTGAATACTTCAGGCACTGGGGTTGACATGGGCCACATGTTAGGATGAAGGCCAGTCCATGTTTGAGGATGAGATACTAGAGACATTGGTTAAGAAGTAGGGAGGAAAACGGGGCATGAGGGACTATTGGGAGACAGAGCCTACAGAGGTTCACTGGCTAAGAGGGAGGGCGTAAAATGAGTAGTCTTCATTGTCAATTTGATGACATTTAGAATCACCAATCGCTGTGAAAACAGACGTGTGTGTGTTGGGGGGGGATTGTGTGTGGGGTTATCTGGACTAGGTTAACTGAGGTAGGAAGGTCCACCCCCTAGGTGTGGATGATACTAGACTGTGAAGATCCTTGGACTGTAAAGAGGAGAAAGTGAACTGAACACCAGCATTCATTTCTTCCTGCTTCCGGGATTGGGATGCGGTGTGGCTGGCTGTCTCATGTTCCTGCCACCATGATGGGCTGTGGGCTGTATCCTGCAATGGTGAGAGAAAATAAGCCCCTCCCCCCTTAATTTGCCTTTTTTTTGGGGGGGGATATTTTGTCACAGCAATGAGATAAGTAATTAATATGGAGATTGAAAGTCAGGGATCATGGGCTTTTTCCAGGTCTCTGTCACTGTGGGCAATTGGTTGGCTAGAACTGTTAGTTCACTATGAAACATTAAGGGTAAAGAACCAAGAGGGGACAATTTCAGGAAAGTTGTTGAAAGCTCCTGTTAGATGCATAGGGCTAAGAGCTGAGCTGCAGTTCAGGCATGAGGGCTACTGGTCCATGGACATGGACACTAGAACATTGGAAGTCAGGAAAATGAGCTAACAAAGAGAGGAGGGGAGGACCTAAGGTTGAAGAACCAATTTTAAAGATAGAAAAGAAAAAAAAGCTGACAGAGAAATTACATTGCATGTATCAAAAGATGGTGTGATTGCCGGGCGGTGGTGGCGCACGCCTTTAATCCCAGCACTCGGGAGGCAGAGCCAGGCGGATCTCTGTGAGTTCGAGGCCAGCCTGGGCTACCAAGTGAGTTCCAGGAAAGGCGCAAAGCTACACAGAGAAACCTTGTCTCGAAAAACCAAAAAAAAAAAAAAAAAAAAAAAGATGGTGTGATTAATTAAAAAAACTGACTTTCCCTAGGAGACAGTGGAGGGGATTCTGTAGCACATGTGATGTTATTCAGATGTGGCCAGGGGACCTCGGGGATCTAGTTACTGCAGGGAGCTAGAGGAGGTGCCCCTTAGACACTATTTGGGCTTGAAGTAGAGAGGATGCAGGGTGACTCAATGATTTTTTTCTTTTTCCTCTTTTCTTTCTTTTATTTTCCTTCTTTCTTTCTTTTCCTTCTTTCTTTCCTTCTTCCTTCCTTCCTTCCTTCCTTCCTTCCTTCCTTCCTTCCTTCCTTCCTTCCTTTCTTTCTTTCTTTCTTTTCTTATCTTTTTCAAAGAAACTAAATTCTAGCACAACAAAATGCTACCAGGAAGGATCCTGCACTACCGGAGAGGTAGAGGGTATGGGAGAGAAGAGGAAGCTGTGAGGCTGGGAGAATGAGGAAGAAAGTCTCCCCTTTCGTATTTTTTGGGTAGAGATGTAGGCATCAAGCCTGTGTGTTGTCAGTTGTGTCTATATGTTTTGTATATGTATTGTATGTTGCATGTGGGGTTCATGTATACTTGAATGTGGTGTCTGTATGTGTACGTGTGTGCATGTGTGGGATGTGCAAGTCTCAAGGAATTGCATTTGTGGCCTTCTGCATTTTTTGTGACCTTGGAGATGAGGTTACCTCTTGGGAAGGCTGAGGACAATAAGAGAAAAAAGAGGTGGATGGGTGGAGGGCCCCCTGGAGGAGGAAGTGGGTGGCTAGGAGTCCTGCACGTGGGTTAATTCTTTATCACCCTCAGCAACCATAATGGGCCTGCTTCTAGAAAGTCTTCCAAATCTAGAACTGAGCTGGCTAAGAAGTCTGGATCTGCCATCTCCTGAGACTTTCTAAGCCTCCAGGGCAGAGGCAAGGGCTGCAATGGAGAGCAGCCTGTTGTACCACTTTTCCTGAAGTGCAAGGTGGGTACCACCTAGGGAGCCAGTAAGGCGAGCATCTGTGAACCTTCCTGTCCTCATCTCACTGCTGCTTGCCACCTGTCTCCTCCTCTTCCCCAGATCTGCCCATAAATAATTAATGACTGCAACCGCATGTTCTGTTCCTATAATTGAAGACACCTTTTGGCAGCTTTGAATCACTTGTGTCTCTTTTTTTTTGGCTTCACTCGTAGAGCTGCTCACCTTGTGTCTAAGCTGGGGCTCCAGAGAATCTCCTTTTGAGGGCCTTGGTGTTATGACAGGCCAGCCATCCTGATGACCATGCATGCGCATCTTAACTGTTAAACCTGAGCAGTCTGCAGCTGGAGAAGTGTTAGATGCTAATGTAGGAGAAAGTTTAAAAGCACAGCAAGGGTCAGATCCAACTCAAGGCATTACACTGAATTCTGGGTAAGCATGTGCTCTGAGCCCAGCATTCCCCAAGAGCTGAAGCAGAGCCTGGGAAAGAGATGCTTGAAAATGTGAAACATTAGAGAACACCTTGGGGGAGGGGGGCGAGAAAAGAAGAATATGAAAGGATGGATTCAGCTCCCACCATCATCTGCTTCCTCGATGTCTGAGAAGAAGCACCATAATTCTTCCTCAGGTCTTACTGGAATCAATGTCAGTTGAGTAGACCTACCGATGGTTTTCTTATGTGTACTAATCTTTTTCATCTGTTAAATTCATTCATTCATTCAGCAACACATACTAAGTCTGACTCTTCTTTCACCCCCCCACCCCCACCCCCCAAATCTGGCTCATCCAGGACACATTTTTCTGTAAATCCTGAACTAGTCACCAAGAGCCAAAGGATTTTATACTTTCAGCACTGCCAAGAGACCTCTCTTTTGTTTTTGAGTATTTGCTGGCTCTAGCTTACCAGTGTATTCTTGGCATCGGTGCCCTGTTTAAATAAGTTTACAAGCCTCAGTGGGATGGAAAATGAAGAGAGCAAGAAAGCACTGGCTGCCTCAGGAAGACGCACAAAGAAGGGAAGGGCGAGAATGGGAGGCTCTGTGGCTGGCGGCATCCCGAGCCTTACAGCTGCCAAGCACAGGCCACATTTGAGATAGGAAGCGATGAGGGATACACAAGTTTTGTGGATGGGTCTCATCCGAAATGATGCCGAGCTGAGTGAGCTTGTGGGTTGGTCCGTTATGTTAGCTACTTTTCTCATCACTTTGACTCAACTCCAAAAAAAAGCAACTTAGAGATTTATTTTGGCTTACAGTTTGAAGAGATACAGTCCATCAAGGTGGGGAAGGCATGGGGGCGTGAACACAAGGTAGCAGCTGATCATTCTGCCCATATTCAGGAAGCGGAGAAAGACTAATGCATGCTGGAGTTCTTTAACCTTTCTCATTCCATTCCCTTTATTTAGCTTGAGCCATCACTATGGGATGGGGCTGCCCACATTATAGTGGGTCTTCTCTTCTCATTTCAACTTCTCTGCAAATACCACCACAGACACACTCATACATTCATTTTCTAGGGGAGAGTCTAATTTCAGTCAGGTTGACAATAAAGATGAACGATCATATATGGGTGTCTGTCATGAAGGGACCATGAATTCAATGTGAAGAATCTCTTTTCAGGGCCTGAATATCATTTGTGCTATTGGGCAAGACTTCTGAGCTCACTGCTCCTCTTGGTATGATGCCAAAGAGAGGCTAGTCTACCAGTCTCCACCCTGTAACCCCCATGTGTAAAATGAAGTCATCATCAGCTCACTTGATCTCCAAACTCCTTTCCAGGCCTATGAGTCTCTATCTCAGTAATTCTTGGTGCAATTGACTTAGGACAATTAATATAGGCCCAAAGGGGACATATTTGCTGGTATGTCAGGGGACTTGGCTATTCAAAATTTATTAATAATTTAGATGGAGGGTGATGGCATTCTCCTGTGGTTTGGAGGCAATTGAGACTGGTAGAGAAAGACTTTGTTTGTGTCAGAATTAAGAGTTGAAAAGCTTGAAAATGGACCTGAACTCGATAGATAAAGCGCTGGTACTTTATAATTGTATGAATACAGATTAGGGAATCCTGGCCCATACGCGGTTTAAGTGAGATGCCTTAGGAGTCTTAGTCCAGGATACACTGCATTCATTTATAAGTTCAATAAATATCTATGGAACCTCTGGTCCTACTTCAGAGGTGTAGGATGCAGCAGTGACTAATACGATGTCATTGAGAGGTGGCTTACATTCTGATGCTGTAACGTGGTAACAACATTTGCAGCCCACGGCATGCCAAACAAAAGAGTAGGTTCTATGATGTAAGCCAGAAAGAAGCAAATGGTAAAGGGGAGAGGCGAAGCAAGGCAATGAGCAATGAGATGATGGGTCACTGTTTATTTACAGCAATGGTGTGACATGGCTGCAGTCTATGAAAAATGTGGTCAGCCAATCAGAGTGCCTTATTCAAAGATTTCTGCCTATGTGCATACCCTGACCTCATCCAACGGCAGGGTCACCTGTGAAGGTCACTCTGTGCCTTTCCAGCTTTCCTGGCCTTGGCCTCATTTCAGCAGTCTTACAACTTGTGCTTTTGTGAGTCATTGACCGTGGACGGAGCCCCTATCGTAGACCGCTTTCAACATTGCTGCACACCATCTGTGCTGGCATGGGAGATGCTGAGACGGGCTGGATTTCTTCTGGCCGGTGTGGGGCCCACCCACAGTGATCACCTCGTCACCTTGAAGTGTCCAACTTGACCTATCCCAATTCTCTCCTTGCTTCAAAGTCCTCCTCTGGCATTGGCTGCCAGAGAGGACTCAAAGGGAACATATTTTTTTTTCCTGTTTTATTAATGCTCTTACTCCTAAGTTGTGCACAGTGTGTGGGATAAATGCTAATTTTTCTAGGTGGGGGAAAAAGTTTTCTCCCAAACTTCTTGCAATTTTATTAATAATGTAGCAAATGAGACAACATATTCTGAGGGCTTAGAGAATCCCAGGGAGGCAGCCTGGGCCTCTGAGCACCAGTGCTGTTCCTCCTGCTGTCTCTCTCTCAGGCAGGGAGCTGCAGCTCCGAAGAGCAGAGGGCAGGGGAATTATGCATGAGCAGAGAGAGGAGCCGCTGACCTTCTGTGTTTAAAGGTTAAAACGATTTCTTGGGAAATGGAGCAAACTCACTAATCAGAGGCTGTTCTGAATTTTTCTGCAAAAATTAGACCTAGTAGCTCTCTTCGATGCTCGGTTTGAGTGGCTGGATGTCTATATATTCAACAACCAAGTTACATTAGGTTCAACCTATTGAATACCTACTATGTTCCAGCTCTAGCATAAGTTACACCAAAAAAAAAAAAAAAAAAAAAGATAAGAAGTGCATCCAGGATGGTTACTAATAATTCCAGTAATCAGAGTGCTCAATTAGCCAGCTTTCTTCTTCACATGACTTAAAAGGAATACAGTAATTATTCCAGGGATTTACCAAAAAGGAAACATGATCATGGCACACCATCATTTTCACAGCCATGGTTTGCTAGTGGTGAAGCAATGCTCAGGATAAAGGTGATGGACATGATGAGGTGAGTTCTTGGCCACTAGGCTGAATTGATGGGAGTCAGGGCTTAGGACACATCTCTCATTTACACATCCAGTGAGCACGCCCTGAGTACATTCTCTGTGCTTAGCACTGTAGTCAGCACTGAGTGATGGATACTAGAAGGTGACTCTTCTCTTAATACATCAACATGGTAGAGACAGAAACTGTTTCTATTTTGTTATCTGCTATATTTCTAGGATACAGAGAAGTGTGGCATGTATACAAATATAATTTTATTTGATTAATGAATGAAGGAATGGATTTGTTGTTGAAATGATAGAAGTGGGGGTGGTGAGGGAAGTGTGAACATACACACACATCTTAAAGTGTGAGTGGGGTGACTAGGTGTTAGAGTACAGTGAGCATGGAAGATGGAAAAAGATAGAACAACTGATTTTCCCCATTAGGTGGGAGTGGGATATGAGAAGGGAATTCATGGGTATACTATACTTTTACTTTTAGAAAACTTAAATGAACTCTTAGATTAGGGAGAAAAATGAATTTGTTAAAGATCAAGGAACTTAGTATTTCTAGGGGTGGAGGAATTCTAGACTTAATGTTAAAGACTCATTAGCTATGCTTATAATTACCGAGCTATGTGGTATGGAGGAGGCATCATTGTCCCTTTGATGAGCATAGTAGTGATGATGTTCACTATTTATTGGATAGTGCGGGGCAATGGTGTTGTCAGAGACCCTGACATCTCTGCTTCATTCACACAGAACGAGCCTTGTGTTGTGTATGTTTTTTCATGCTCCTAGTCTCAGATTTAGAATCTGACTTGAGAGCGCTCAGTTGCCTTAGGAAACTTGTACTCTAGCTGCAAGGGAGGCTTGAAAAATGAAATACTGGTTTGTATTTCATTCTGAGAATTCAGAGTTGAGACATTTATTAAATATCAGAGCATGTCCAAAAGGTATGACATGGTCAAAAAGAAAAACAAATGATTATGGCTATAGGATATTGAGGTCAACTGGGTTCCACACCAGACCCTGTACCCCAAAACAAGTGTGTATGGGGGAGCAGGAAAGAGGGAGGAGATGGCCATACAGGAGACAGGACAACCGGGAGGGAGTGTTTTTGCAGAAGAGGAAACAGTGAAGACAGAGGAGGGTGCAGCCATCAGCAGGGAAGACTTGTCTTTTCCTCAGATGAGAGGAGCTGGATTTGGCTGGTTTGCACCTTGGAGACTTGAGCTGCTTAAGTCCTAGACCTGTCTTCCTAGCTCCTCTGTATGGCTTATTTCCTCCTCCTGCTTCATCTGCTTCAAGGGTTAGCTGACTTTCCTTCAGGGACCAGATGGTAACTATTTTTGGCTTTCGGCATCTGGGGTCTCTGTCTCCAATACTCTACTGCTATGGTATAAAATCAGCCATAGTCGATATGTAAATGAAAGGATGAAGATGTGTTCCTATAACCTTTTATTTATTAAAAACTAGCCAGACCACAGTTACTGACCCCTGATCCAGCTGGTTCCAACCCATCCTGACCTATGGGACAGGCCATTGTTGCACTTTGTACTTCTCCTACAGAGCACTCATCTCTTCTCTAATTAATTGTTTGCCTAATTGTGTTATGCCTGGACTCCCATGTGAGTGTTAAGGCAGGGGCCATGCTTTCTGGCTTTGTGGATTTCCCTGGCCAGCTCAGGTGGGACACCAAGCATGTATCACTGGATGCCTTTCACTTATTAACGAATTCAACCTTCCCAGCATTTCCAGTAGTTGGACAGTGCTATCGTGTCTATCTTAAAGATAAGGAAGTTGAGGCTGAAACAAAATAAATTATTACAAATCATACCACTGGAAAATGGAGGGGTTATGGGGTGCAGGTCTTTAAGTTTATAAGAGAAGCACTTTGCCAATTGAGTCACATCCTGGATGGCGTCCCTGAGGGACTCTTGACATTCTCTGCCTCTTGAAAAAGCTGCTAGTGAAAAAAGTGAACCACAAAGATTAGAAGCCATGTTTGTCTTTTGGTATGTGGTTGGGCATGGCAAGGTAGAATGCTCAGGGAACATCACATGGGAACACGGGAATTGTCTGTATAGGGAGAGGGTAGAGCTTTGCCCTGTGCTACAGGTGATCGTGGACGTATTATTTTTCAACCTGTAAGTTTTCCTGTGGATGGATGGAGCAGCAGAGGCAGGGGAATATCTGGCTAATGTCTGAGTTGATGCAACTTGGGGTTTTTCAAAAAGTTATCTGAGATCAGAACAGCATCCAGGGCCCAGTTAACACAGTCCCAGCACTAGGTTTGAACCTGAGCACTTTTAAATCTTGTGACATGGCTGCTGTGGGATGTTCTGTATGTCCTGTGGGAGCCCGTTCTCGGCTTCCTCATGGCTTTACCCAGCAGGTCTGCATAGAGGATGATTAGGACCACGGGCCTGAGTGCAGGTGTCTGAGATGGTCTGCACTTGGCTGTGCTGTGGGATGGTCTGTATGTCAAGTTGCTCTGATTGGTCAATAAATAAAACACTGATTGGCCCGTGGCTAAGCAGGAAGTATAGGCGGGACTAAGAGGAGAAATAAAAGAACAGGAAGGCAGAAGGAGTCACTACCAGCCGCCGCCAGGACAAGCAGAATGTGAAGATGCTGGTAAGCCACGAGTCATGTGGCAAGGTATAGATTTATGGAAATGGATTAATTTAAGCTATAAGAACAGTTAGCAAGAAGCCTGCCACGGCCATACAGTTTGTAAGCAATATAAGTCTCTGTGTTTACTTGGTTGGGTCTGAGCAGCTGTGGGACTGGAGGGTGACAAAGATTTGTCCTGACTGTGGGCCAGGCAGGAAAACTCTAGCTACACATGGCCACATTTCTTCATTTGGCCTTCATTGTGCTAAGCACAAAATAAGAATGAGGAGACCTTTGTGTGGTGTTTTGGTGGCAATAAATAGAAAATTCATATACAATGTTGGCCTGTAATAAAAGCCCCACTAATTGGCTCTGGGCTCTTCTGAGAGCCTCTGCCTGAATTGCTCCATGAGAACAATATCTGGTCCTAGATTGTGAAGCCATGCCTTCAGCAAGCATATTCTCTCTCATGCTTCATCCTGTAACCCTCTTCTCTTTTGCCTGTCCTGGCTAACATTCCCAGCTCCAAGCACACAGCGCTTAGCACTGCCTACTACCTGTGTGCTATAGGCTCATCTTAGTGAAGTGATTCTCAGCCTTCCTCACGCTGTGATCCTTGTAAAACAGTTCCTCATGTTGTGGTGATCCCCAACCATGAAATTATTTCATTGCTACTTCATGACTATAAATTTGCTACTGTTATGAATTGTAATGTAAATATCTGATGTGCAAGATATCTGATATCTGACCCCTACTGTGACTCACAGGTTGAGAACCGCTGTCTTATTGTCACCTGAATTGTGCATACAGCTGTCTGTTGGGAGAAGAATGCATACCTAGTCTCTACTTTATGTGGGCATGAATTCCTTTCCATGTATGTACGTGAATCTGTGTTCACATACAAATGCATGTCTTTGCATCTATGTATATGTTACTCACACGACAGCCTTTAGTTCCTGATGAGGTAGTTTTTCTCATATGTAAAACGTGAAATATATTGTATTAGTCTTCTTTGTGGTACAGGGATCATGGTGTATCACAAACTCATACACCAGACAGGTCATAAAGCATTGAAAGGACAGGTGATATCTGATAGAATGAATTAACTTTGGAGAGTGTGTGTGTGTGTGTGTGTGTGTGTGTGTGTGTGTGTGTGTGTGTATGTGTGTGTGTGAAAGCTAGAGGGACTGACATATGAGTGAAGTTCATTTATACTTTGCTCTTTCATGAACCATGAAATCCTCTTTCTCTGACCCAGAAGGCTTATGTCTTTGGCCAGCATCTATGAAATGGTGGCAGGTTACTTCGTCAGTGTGTGAGCAGGCTTACATCTTTGCCTTGCTTAGTCCTTAACGAGGAGAAGGGCCAGAATGTCACACAATGAAGAATGGGAAGAAAGGAAGTTTAGGTGAGAAAAGTTACAAAGATGTTGAAAACTGTTTTTAAAAAAATCTGAGAAGATTCCATGAAGCAGACTCAACACTTCCATGTACTACAGAAACAAAAGCAGCCCGGGGCCCAGTGCATAGGGATTTCATGCCGAGTGATATATTTCACCTCTAGGGAACACTGCCTAAGATGTGGAGCTGTACAGCAGAATTTCAAGATGTTTTTGAGCATTCATCAGTCCTTGCTGGAGAACATCTTAGAAGGGAATCCTTGACTGTTTCTGAAAGTGGAATAAACAGCCCCTGAGACTCACGGTGTTAGTATGCTTCAAAGTTGATGCTATTCCTAGTGTTTAGAATTCATCAGCTGAGAGGCATTATTTCAGACCTTGGTCTCAGGTGAAAATGCTCTAGGAAGGAGATACCTTGGCATAAGTTCCGTGACCTTGCATCAACACCCTGGCTTAGACTGAGAAAAAACAAAGAAGATCAAGGAGAGCGGTGCAGAAAACAATGGAGATCTTCCTGTGAGCAAGGTTCCAGACCCCAGCCACTTACTTCCAAAGACTTCACCCAGATTAGTTTGACTTTCTATTTTATAATCATTAGCCAAAAGTAATTGCTGGCACAGTACATGGCATTTTCAGAAGGAATTGATGAATTGTAAGTCCTAACCAATGGCCTATATTTGTATATATTTTAATTTTTTTCCATTTTTTTATGCACCATGATTGAGAGCTTGCATTGCACTAAAACACAAAAGCTAATAAAGCATAATTCATTCCTTAGAGAATCTATAATTTCTTAGGAAAGACAGGATCAATATACATGCAGGAAAATATCTCAAATACAAAGGTGTTATGAGGTTGTGATGAGACTCAAATCCATGGAACCTGCACATTAACAGGAATTGTTCTTCCCCCGGACTCTCAAAACAGCTTTTGGTTATTAACCGATATCTCTGTGACAAGAAAGGAAGAAAGCAAGGCTCATGAGCTGGAGGAAGATAAGGGGTTCTGTGTGGAGAGACTGAAGAGAACATGTTAATATGAAAAGGAAATAGACAAACGAGAGTTTAAATAAATATGCCTCTAAGTTACAGTCAGAAATCTCTTGATGTCCTTTGAGAGGTATGAGTAGCAAATATAGCTCCTTTTTGGTCACCTCGGGTGGTTGAAACTTTGCTGCTTGAAATCAGTTCCACTCAGATGGAAGGTTCCAGTTACAGAAGATGTAAACCATACTGAGAAAAGACATTAGAGTGAGCAACTGAAATCTGATTTTCAAGGTTGGGTGGTAGATGCCAGATAGAAGGATGAAGTGAGGGGGGAACATAGAGGGGAGTATGTTCAAAACAGTAGGACCATAGGGTTAGCATACAATTCTAGGGGTCCTGACATGACCCTCTTCTTCTCTGTGGGCTGTCTAACATCTGCTGAAGCTTTCTCCTGAGCCTCCTACAGGAGGTTGACTCCAGAGAATCAGGCTCAGCTGTGGATGTGCAGGGCTGGGGGTGCCTTCACTGCATTTTGGAAATTGCCATCTCTTGTTCTGTGCTCCACTGGTCTCTTCAGTTCTCTCTGATGGAGTCCCTGCTGGAAGAATCATGAGAATCCTGATACTCTGTTTTCATTCCTATCAAGTTTCAAGGCTCCTATCTAGGACTACTTCCTAAGTGACAAAGACAGAATTGCAGAGTCACGGAAACAGATAAAATATTTATAATGAACCTGGGAAGTTAGTTTAATCACAGATAGCTCTTTCCTCTTGTGTATTAATTAATCCTGATAAATACCTCCCCCCCCCCCGTTAGATAAAAATTGCTCAGAAAAGGCATACATGTAGAAAAAAAAGCAGCCGGTGTATTTCAGATCAACTTAAATGAACAAGCTCTGAATATTTTATGAGTATAGCAGATCCATCATCAGAGAATACAATTATGATGCTTTCATGACACACATCCATCTTTAGGTCCTCGAACAATGCCCCACACTCACTCTGTTGGGTCACTGAAACCTGTTTTTTTAGAAATGGAGCAGGATGAGACAAGTTTGAGTCCATCAGAAGGAAATACTAAATGCGGCAGCACCAAGTAGGTTGTTTTCAAACTGTGTGGTTATTTTATGCCTAAGGATAAGGAGACCCTGGGAAGAAGCACCTGGAATCATGGCCTGTTTTCATAGTTGTGGTTATTAGGATGCATCTTTTTTTGCATGTAACAATGATTTTTCCCTGAAGATGATGAATACTAACACTAATATCAATCCAGTCCATCTGCCACTGTGATAACCTGCCAAAACGTTGTATGTTTTTTTCCTCATTTCAGTCATCAAAGTTCTTAAAATTTCCAGAGAATTTATATATATACATATATTATATTATATATATTATATAAATGGAGAGGTGATGATATTTTACTTTGGTAGTTTAATTCATGTTCACAATGAAACATAATTTTTCTGGCATCCACGTGTAAGACAAAGAGCAATCAGATTCGGAGGTGAAAGGGAACAGCAAGGAGAAGATGGTGGGTAGACAGACAATGGGTAATGCTGCCCCTTCAGGTTTGTGCAAGAATGCTGATCAATATGAGGACCATGGGGAGGGAAGGTGTATGTGGGGAGACCACAAAAGTAGCACAACCAGAGGACTGTAGGGCGTGTGAAGGCAATGGCAAGAGCTGCCGAGGAAGCCAGGGCAGCCAGCATGCAGAAAGTTTCCGATGCCAGACTTCTCAAGAAAACTTCCTGGGCAGATTGTTAAAAAACACCATTGCCAAGTCTTACTTCAGACGGATGTATTTTTAATAATTTATGCCTCAGAGTGGACTAATTCAATTAAACTGCTTTCCTTCTCGATTCTAGTTTAGACCACTGAATAAATGGGAAGTTTGTTTGGGGGACTTAATTAATCTTGTAGCATGGATTAATTAATTAATTAAGCAATCATTTGCATGCTGTTTTCTACGTGTTATGTTCAAATGAAGATAAGGAAATCCCAGTGCCACGCTTTGAGGAGCACGCTGACCAGTGGGGACTAGATAAAGGAATGTACGAATGTTGCACCACGGTGCTGTAGCATCCAAAAGCTCTGCAGTCCCAGATGATCTCATTTCCTTTTAGTTCATTGTCTTCTATGGTCAAACCTTTGGTGCTCCCAATGGTCCTCTGTTCTTACATGTTGTGGGTTCATGTTCTGGCCTGGCTGAGGTAGAGCAAGAAGGAAGAGGGTCTTGCCCTGTTTGCATCTCATAGGCAGACTCAAGAAGCAGTATTCTGAGAGGTGACAAGGTTAGCCCAAGGGACTTGACAGCATATGACATGCAAGATTGTCCCCTAAGAGGAGAGAGAAAGGAGTGATGGAGGTGACCCATCGGTAGAGGGAAATTAGATGCAGTAGAAGGGTTAGGTTGTGTCATGGTATCAATTCATAGGTCAACAGCATCTAGAATCACCCAGGTAACATACCTCTGGGCATGTCTGTGAGGGAGATCCTAGACTAGGCTAATTAAGGTAGAAAAGATCCATTCTAAACGGTGGCTCCATCCTATGGGCTGTGGTCCTAGACTGAATGAAAAGGAGAAAGGGAGCTGAGCACTAGCTCGCTCTCTCCCCCTCCCTCTCCCCCTCCCTCTCCCTCTCCCTCTCCCTCTCCCTCCCCTCCCCTCTCCTCCCCTCCCCTCTCTCCCTCTCTCTCTCTCTGCCTGCCTGCCTGCCTGCCTGCCTGCCTCTTGACTGGAGACACAATGTAACTATCTGTTTCAAGCACCTGCTGCTAGGCCTTCCCTACCAAGACCGACTGTCCTCTCAGGAGGTGAACAGGAATAAACCTTCCTTCCTTATGTTGCCATTTTAAGGATTTTGTCATAGCAACCAGCCAAGAAACAAATACAGGTTTGTTTTGTTGTTGTGTTTGTTTTTTAAGAAAGGATTTCTCAGTATAGCCCTGGCTGTCCTGGAACTTGCTCTATAGACCAAGTTGGCCTTGAACTCAGAGATCTGCCTTCCTCTGCCACCTGAGTGCTGGAATTATGGGTGTGCACTACCACCGCCTGGCTACAGATTGCTTTTTAATAGTTTCTCTTAACAGCTATCATGGTCTTATCAGGTAAAATTTAGAGACTGAAGTAGACTAGATACCAAGTGCTACATTCGTTCTTTGTGAAAATGTATTCTACATTAAGAAACAATCCGTGGAAACCAGACTTCCAGGTTCAAATAAAAATGGAGGCTATATTTATTTATTTTTTTCTTCAGCAGAAGATATCAACACCTGAGCTGGTTTTTCTACCTATAGAGAAAGAAAGGATACTTATTTCAATCACTGTGGACTATATTTAAGTAATGCAAATCTACATTTCTGACTTAATAATGCAGTATAGAGGAGCTGTGGAACAGATGACTAGGACTTCATATTTTGGTGGTACACACACACACACACACACACACACACACACACACACCCTATTATTTACTACCTTTATCACATAATGAGTTTACCTCCCTTAGGAGTCCATGAATTCCACTGGAAGAAGTATATTCTGTACATCTTAGCCTTGCTACGAAACAGCTTACCGGCTAAAACATTAGTAGTGATACACAAAGCATCAGGCTGGAATGACCAAGGAACACACATTCAAGGGTGTTCAAAACTTGGTCCTGGGAGAGGTGCCACGGATGTGGGTGTTTGCCTGACAAGGGATGGTGACCAGTGGAAGAGGTGGGAGATAGCATATGAGAATAAAAACTGCATGTAGTATGTTAAAAATAGAAGTTCTTTGTCAAGGTGTGGGGCGAGCCTCTTAAAGTAAACTGAAAATGAAGCTGTAAGGTATTGGCTCTCCTTCCTTTGGAATGCTCCTCTCTGGAGAGAAAGTGGGGCAGCCAGTGATTCCTTTGTTTGATGGATACATAGTAGTGATGTTGGAAACCAGTTGTCATATGTTTATGATCCACCTAGGGGTCCCATTTATTTTTGGCAGAAATTCACCTGCTTCAACGCCTTTGCTACCTGGTGAGTGTTCTTGCTGACAAAGGTTGGGCTGAGTAGCTGAATCTAAGCTTGGGACTCCTCAGCAAAGGAGTAGGGGATCATTGCTGCTTTAGAAAAGAATGAAAAACCTAAGCTTAATTTGGGTTACGCATATTACTCCTTCAAAAACTGGCACAATTAATGACGGTAGACGTGTTTTTATACCCAGTGCACATCACAGGCCTTACTGTGTATGGTTTGTACACATGTGTGTATACAAACACCATGGTGTATAAACACTCATATAGCCATGCACATTGTCTCTCTAGAGCAGTGGTTCTCAACCTTCCTAATACTGTGACCCTTTAAGACAGTTCCTAATGTTGTGGTGACCCCCAACCATAAAATTATTTTATTGGTACTTCATAACTATAATTTTGCTACTGTTATGAATTGTAATGTAAAGATCTGATATGCAGGATATCTGATATGCAGTCTATCTGATATGTGACCTCCAAAGGGGTCACACACAATGCGCAGATTGAAAAACCACTGCCCTAGAGTGAATATCGTTTCATTTGTTTATATTTGGGGCAAGAAACCTACAGTGCATTGGCCTTCAATAATATGTTTTCCTTTCCTAGTAAAGATAGTCTATTTCATTTAGTTATGTTTACTTGAATGTTGTGTTTGAACCATGTCTGGATGTTTATAAGGCAAAAGGTCATGGAAAGCATATGTAGTCTAACTAAAAATCATAATATCTGAGCCTCAGAAAGATAAGAAGCATCTCTTACTCCAAGAAACACACCTGGGTGGGGAAGAATCCTCTTTCCACCTTTGAGCAGATAAGAATACATTTCAATGTCTGAGCTCATGAAGCAAAAATCTTGTATCCACAGTTTCCACATAAAGAGGAATGAAATCAGATCTCTATTGCTCATCCTGCATAAAAACCAATTCAAAATGGATCAGAGTCCTTAATGTAAGACATGAAACTTCTGCTAGGGGAAAACACACATAAAATACTGAAACCTAGGCATAAGCAAGGGGTTTTCTGAAGGAAAAAATAAAGACTCCAATAGCACAGGTAATAATCCCAAGAATTGACCAATGTGATGGTGTGAAATGAGAACGCTTCTGACACTGTCACCAGAGTGAAGAGACAACCAAGGGGATGAGAAAACTCCATCTGTCTGCTGCACATCAGAGGGGATTGAGATCTAGGATAGATGAAGAAATATAAGAAGTAAACACTGGAAAAAACCATAAATCACACAATTAATAAATATGACAACAAACTGAATAGATAGTTCTCAAAAGGAGAAATATGTGTGGCCAGTACACATAAGAACAATCATTCAACATCTATAGCTATCAGCAAAATAAATGCGAATTAAAATCACTTTGAGACCTCATCATATACCAGTCAGAGTAGCTATCATAAAGGAAACAATTGACAAGTGAGGATGTGGGGAAAGGGGGGGTCTTTATTTACCACAGATGGGAATGTAAAGTTGTACAGCTACTGTGGAAATAGCACACTATTCCAAACAAACAAACAAATAAACAAACATGAAAATAAAAACCACCAAATGACTAGGCTGTATTACTTTTGGGCATTTACCCAAAGGACTCTATGTAACATATCACAAAGTACCTACTTGCACATCTAGGTTCATTGCTTAGTTATTCCCAATAGCCAGGAGCTGAAGGGAGCCTTGCTGCTAATGAACATAAGAATGGATAAAGAAAATGGAATTTTATGCAGCCATAATGAACAGTGAAGTCATGACACTTGTAGGAAAAAAAAACTGAAACTGGAGGTCATGATGTTAAGCTAAATAAACCAGGCTCAGGACTACCTTGTGTTTGCTCTTAAATGAAATATCTAGATTTAATATATATTTATTTATTTACCACAGATAGGAATGTAAAGTTGTGTGACCCTTTTAGTAAAGTATTGCCTCTGTTTTGAGTTTTTGTTAAATCAACATTCTGCTTTATCTCCATTTGGTTTAAGTGATATGGGAGTTTCAATCATATTAAATTAAAATCTCCTGGGGTAAGAGGAAAGGGGTAGCATGAAGAAAATGTAACAATACATACAATACAAAAATGTAACAATACAAAAAGCATTCTTGGTTAATATCAGTACTTACAGAATAACCTTTCTGATTAAAAAAAATTATCTCACCCCCAAAATATTTCAGATGGTTCATAGATTCTAAGAGAAGATTGTTTTGTAAAGAGATGAGCTAATGATAGGATTCTAGAGGAAGAAAAACTAAAATATAAAGAAAAAACATATCTGAGGTTTCTGTAATATAGAAAGATATGGAAGAGATTAAACTCAAAGTTTGAGAGGTCAAAGGAGTCAACATAATTAGCATACAAAGCAATGAGTGATAAAATATCTTACGTTTTATCGGTTTGGTATAATGCCCAGCATACCAAATAGGTTAGTAAATTTTAAGTGGAATCAACAATATTCCCTTGCTGCTGATACAAAGTTAGTGTTATCACTTTGGAAACTCTGTTAACTCTTTAAGTACAGGAATTCTGTTGAGTTGAGACAGGAAAGGGTTCACTGGACATCAGTGTTACAGTGGAAATAATCTCTCTTCCCATAGTGAAAAGATTTCTTGCTTCTCATTGGGATAATCGATTCTAATGTTATTAAGCAGTGGCCCAATAAATCTGCCCTCGTATTTTTCTGATACAAATACAATATACCTACTACTGTTCAATATCTTTCATATGTGAAGTAATAAAACTAATTCAATATGAAATCTTGTACTTTACATGTAAATTGGATCGCTATGGGCCATTAGGCTCCTTACATAAACAATATATTTTGTTTTAAAGAAAGAAAATACTGTGCCCAATTTAACATTCTGAAAGTTTATAATGCACAAAATCACATTTACAGAGCAGATGATTGTCAAGGGTGTGGCTAACAGAGACAGAAAATAGAAATCTTGACCTTCCAGTAAAATAACCTTTAATTCCATGGGCAGTTTCCAAGATGACTGCCAACAGGTGAATGCTCACTGATATCAGATATAATTAAAAACTGTAACTATAGAATTATTCTCTAAACTATACACAGAGGACAATGTCCAGTGACTGATGCAAAGAAGCTCAATCAGGGCAGCAAAATATTTGGCTCTCTAAGAAGACAACTACGGCTCCCCAGAATGGTGATGGCATATGAGGTCAAATCTGGCCATGTAGTATGATGTCATAGGGCCCATTTTTTTTTCATATTAGCTGATTGCTTTCATTGTAGTCAGTCAGTACTGTGTTTGGGCTTATTTATTTCCATTATACACAAAAATCTGCAAACCAGAATTGAGTAGACAAACCTTACCCGAGTGTACTGAAATATTTGCATCTTGGCCTCCTTTGTAACACGGATCCTTGCGCTCTGCCACAGCTGTCAGAGTAATGGCTCCCCGCCTTTTTTGTCTGGGTTGGCTTTATTCCCAGATTCCAAATGAAAGAGACAGCATTTTACTTGACCACCCCATTCCAACCGTTAAATACTGTGCCTTCAGGCTCCGATGCTCTAATGGTCGATTAAAGTTGATAACAGTCTGTCCAATTTCCATTTTTTTTAAACATCCAGCTTGCTGAAATTGTAATATTGTAAAAATCTGAAGTCTTCAGGACCTGCCTGAGAGTGTGCCTGGATGTCAACACATACTAATAAACAAGGGGAAAATAGTATTGTCAACAGTCCTTTCAAGTTTGCAGAGTTGGGTTAGCAATGTGGTTGAGCCAAGTTTGTAGAGTCGAAGTAGCTGATAATCAACTGTTCTACCAAATGGGATCTATCATGGAGCTACTCAGTGTGGTTTACCTCTGCATAAGGGGAAGATCCTCAATGATGTTTGAAACCATTGTTCAAACGTAAAGTTCCCTCCCTACCTGCCTTAGTTACATGTAAATAGATAAGTCTTTTTTTTTTTTTTTTTTTTTTTGCCTTATGAAGACCTTTCTTTTGGGGGAAGACACATATAATCACACTTTTTAGGCTTTGTTGTTTGAGTTGAAAGGTCACAGTGGTGCAGATCTATGAAACATTTCTCAGATCTAACATCTCAGTGGGTTGGAATAAAATAGCTTGAAAGACTTTATTCCCTCCCTCCAAAACCAACAGCAGGTTGGTTCTCTTGAACCTTAGAAAAATGGAATTAGGACCAAGGTTTCAGACACGGATCTGTAGACCAGAAGAATTTCAAGCAAAGCAGTTTGATCCCAGTCATCTGAGTGAAGGAAAAAGAATCAGAACTTCACCATGAGCACACTCCCTTTCTCTGCAGTGTGCAGTGTCTACTCAGTTCCTTTCACAGTACCAGTCAGCTTGCCTTTCTTAGCCACGCTTGGATTCTTTCTCTGAACATGAATGAGCTCCCAGAGTTCTCATCTTTGGTAGGCTAGTCTCATTTTTTTTTCAATCAATTGCTCAACTCCGGGATGCTTTTATCATGTTGGAGAAGCAATTGCCCATTTTCTGAGTCTTTGCTGCTAAAGTAAGTGTAGACGAGCCCTTCAGACTGCCAAATTTATCACTGCCGATAAATATGATATTTCTGGGAATGTGACTTCAATCTCCCTTTCTATCCAGGCTGAAATGAAGACTGGAGAATTTAAAGGCCAAATATTTGGTTCTTCAAATTGTAACCTCATCATAGAAGTAGTGCTCCCTTCCTTTAGACAAACAGTCTTTGTCTCTGGATGAATATAAATTATTGCTCACATCCTTAAAATGGCTTCCATCACTAACTCGAACTCTGGTTTCAACTACTTTATCCTGGCTTCAGAGGGCTTTTTCTCCAAGGGGCAAGAGAATGGCTGTTTTCTAATAATGTAATGAGAGAAATTCAGCATCAAAACTTGATGTGATGTATTCTGGTTTGGGGCTAGGTTAGCAGAAAGTTTGTCCCACATAGTACCCTGTGAAACATGTGTTTATTGTTGGTTTTCTTTAGGATATTGAAGACACTGGTTGTGATGGTTGATGTTAATTATCAATTAACAGAATCTAGCATCACTTGGGATACAGGTCTCTGGGCATCCCTGTGGGGAAGACTTGTCTACTGTGGGTAGCATTATTCCCTATGTGGAATCCTAGACTATATAACAGCAAGCATCCATCCATCCATCCATCCATCCATCCATCCATCCATCCATCCATCCACCCACCCACCCACCCACCCACCCACCCACCCATCCATCCATCCATCCATCCATCCATCCATCCATCTCTGCTTTCTGAATGTGGATGTGATGTAAGCAGCCACTCTAAGCTCCTGATGCCTTGACTCCCCTGCCATGATAAAGTGCCTAAACCCTGAGCCAAAGTAAACCCTTACACCCTCAAATTGCTTTTGTCAGAGTCTTTTGTGACAGCAACAGGGAAATAAACCAAGACATTGGCACTTACTGTATTTTTTTCTAAAATGTGTTTGAACTCCAAGGAGCCCATACTTCAGACAATACGTGTAAGTTAGAAAACAAAAGCTTCATCCTTGAGGACTGTCCTTTCTTCCTAAAATTAGATACCAGTAGATATTTACAAATCTGTGTCAAATATTCACTTTTGTTTATGTCAATTCTTATCTCATGAATTTCCTTTCATGTCTTTAGACACTCCTGAAGAAACTCCTATGACATTAGACAACAACAGTAACAATAACAATAATTAATAATAGTAATAGCAGTTTACCAACTAGTACTTCATCAGGTATTAGATACTCTGTCCTTGCGGAACTCTGTGAGGTGAGTGATCTTACTATTGGATCTTGCTATTGTACAGACAAAGGAGCTCAGAGTGTTTGGTCACAAAACATTTCAAAGGTTACAGAGCTGGGTGGGATTTGGACCCAGGAAACCTGACAACTAATATCGTATGTAGCTTACCTTTGGGTTGAGCTTATTTTTCTTGACCTGGGATAGGATGAGTGGTTGTTCTGAGACAACCACTGAGGGGTATTTACGTCTTCTGTGTGCCTGTGAATTGTATTTCATTTCTCCAGGTTCTGTTGGATGCGCTCTTCTGACGAGCTTTTCTGATGATTTCTCCATGTGCTCTCCAGGTTGTAAATCCTGGCTTCACATTCAGGAGTTAGACTGAATGCTCAATTTGTGTTCTGTCACTTGACAATGCTCGGCACCCCCTGCATCTTGATCCGTCTCTAAAGTGCCTTCTATAGTTCTTTAAGATGAGACTTGACAATACAAGATGAGTGGGGAAGACAGAAATTACAATAGGAGTTTGGAAGAAAATAGAAAATAATTAGAATAATAGGTAGAAGAAAGCAAAAAAAAATGTCTGTTATGTAATGTCTTCTGAATTGGATAATTTATAGGAAAGTACTTGAAAAGCCTTTGATGTTCTCCAGTGGGAGGTGGCATTATTATGATAATTGTTGCATTTGTTTTATCATTTTCACCTTGGGATTCTGGTTTCTGCCAAAGTGGAACACAGAAATAAATCAGCAGATAGATTGGAAATGCTGCAAGCTGGTTGCTGTTGAAGGACCGTAGGTTAAGATGCTGTCTTCCTAGGGCTCCTGCTGACCTAGTGAGTATCTCAGGTATCAGGGGAAGGCTGTAGTTTGTGGAGCTGCCATCAGCAGCTAAAGAGAAAGCCACAGCTGTGCTGCAAACCGGAGAAGAGAAGGTCCAACTCTCAAATCAAGGCCACACAGGATCAGTTCAAATCGAAGAGAAAAGACACAGGCTACCAAAACACAGAACGATCCTAACCTGGCAAATAAACTTGAGAGAATCAGAAACAATCTTGCCAGAGTATCAGAGAATGAGGCAAGGCTGCAGAGGAAAATGGGCCAAATAATAAGTATGAAAGGGGATTGAAGCCAGTAATGACCAAAACTGGCTGAGATGTGGAGCCTATTTAAAAACCTGCTCAAAAACAGAAGCAAAGAAGGAAAGGAACGTGGAAGGGGGGTACAGGCATGACCTTGAAGAATAATTAAACCAAAAGCCGAGTGAGAGGCTCTGTTGCAGCTCAGAACCTAGAGAAATCAGTATTGGATGGCAGCATTCCGAAGGCATTAAGGGAGCTCGTACTCTCTAAGCTAATTACTTCACGCACTCACAGTTATTTGGGAGGAGAGGGGGGGACGACTAATAAGAATCTAAGGATGTTAAGAAGAGAAGTGATTGTAAAAGGTGGTTTAATATTGAACCTAGACAGAAACATTATAGAAATGCAGTTCAATACAGCTAATGTCAACATGCAATGGGGGATATGAAGGAAGGACCCCAGCATCCAGAGGGTAATGGGATCATTGGCTAGAACCATGATTGATTTTTTTCCCCTAAGAACAAAGCTGGTCCAAAAATTGATTTTTTTTTCCTTGTGCACAGGAATTGGCTGACTGTTAAATAATAGCATAAATCTTTGAACTTACACATTTGGCACTGGGGTTCATGTCTTTTATTTCAAAGATGGGGTAGCTTGGCTGTATGAAGCCTTGCCACATGGCTTGAGAGAAGACCACAGTAAAGGCAGAGGCAGGTAGGAATGTCGCCAGATCATAGTTGAGTAGGGAACACAATGTCCAATTGAATGGAACTTTTAGGTTGCTCTCAATCAGAGGACTCTGGCACAAGCTTGAGGATAAGAAGTACTGCCAACAAAACTAGGAAGATGTAAAGTGAGATTTGACTAAATAAAGCTGGATACTGTCATAGTAAAGGCACTGGGCTTCAAGAGATTCTTGCCTTGGATAAAGAAATCACTTACCCGGTAATTTTGATAAATTTCTGGAGGCTCACAGTAGACTAGGACAGCATGAAAAACTGACAGTCCACAGTCTTAGATGGATGGTCTCTATTTTTGTGGGATTTACTTGAGCGAACTCTACAAGATTCTTCCAGTGAGGAATGAAGCAAGAATGCATAGCTCTGGCAGCTGAAAGTAGAAAGCATCCTTTGTTTAAAGAGAGCCCACCTCTTAGAGACAGTG
This sequence comes from Peromyscus maniculatus bairdii, assembly GCF_049852395.1. NCBI lineage: Eukaryota > Metazoa > Chordata > Mammalia > Rodentia > Cricetidae > Peromyscus > Peromyscus maniculatus. The sequence continues at coordinate 20,912,313 of NC_134873.1, forward strand.
GTTTTAGCAATGACTTGCTCCACCTGGATGGTGACTATCTGTCTGGCTTCAGTCACCTCTAGACTTCTTGTCTCACCTAAGGGGAAAAATTGTAAGTTGTGAATGTCATAATGCAGGGCACAGACTTTGGAAGACTAAAGTGAGGATAGGACACCTCTGTTCCCATTTTCTTACTATAGCAGCAAAGCTCCAGGAAAAGGTCAAGATTTAGTTATGAAAGAATAAGACATGAACTCCCTTTAAGACTTAGTATAAAGGGAAGCTTGAGGTACACAGGGAAGATAAATCAAAAAATACCAGAGGAGTTTGAATTATCTTACAACAACAACAACAACAACAAAAGAAACCCATTAAATATAGGCAGCTCATAGCCATCACAAACTGAGGACCATCTTACTTCATTTCATATTGGTCCATATATGATGCCTGAATTTCCACTTGACGTCTTAAGGTGAGCTGAAATGAAGGACAGTAAAAGTCAGAAGAAACAGTACTGGCATTGGAATCATAACATTTAACACCAGATAGGATAGAATCACAGAATGGCACTGCAAACAGACATATGGAAACTTGGTTACTCTCATGTTTGTGCCACAATGGCACCACTGGGCATGTTTTACCAGGCTAGTCATTATTACAGCTTCCAGGCTTCAGAACTGGATATGATTAATGTTTACTTTTTTCTTTGGATAATGTTCATGGAACCTTACTTGCACTAAGTATGAAGTAGTGTACTGCTACTTGAATATGGACTTCAACAGACAGCAACGTGCATCTTAAAATTTTAAACACTAAATTTAAAAATTGATATGACGTATTAATCATTTGATGAGAAGGGTATGTCAGTTGTAGAGAAAACTGAAAAAAAATTTCAAACTCATTTAAAATAAGGACAAAAACAACAAAATGAAACAGTGTGCATATGTCATGAATAGAGGCACTTCCATATAAACTGTTGATCCAACTGTATTACTAATGGCTTAACTGTCAATGGTCTAAATATGAAAATTGAAAGACAGAGCTTGTCAGGGTGGATATAAACAAGACTCATCTATGTTTTGCCTACAAGACATTCAGATACATTAAAGCTGAAATGATGGAGAGACACACCATGCCAACATCTATCAAAGACAACTGGGATAGCTATGGTAACTCCAAGGCAGACTATAACACAGGGAAAATTACTAGACATAAAGGAGAATGCTATAAAGGTATCAATTTTGCAAGGAGACATAGGAATATTTAATGTCTGTGCAACTAACAGAAGAGTGCCAATATACATGAGACAAAACTAATAGAACTTTAAGAAGAAGTGGTTAAGTCCATTACTGTAGCTGAAGACTTTAATACCTCACAGTAATTGGAAGATCAAGCAGGCTGAAAATTAGTAAGGGTATAATTGGAAAAGCACCGTCAATCAACTGGTTCAAATTGACATTTATAGAAGAGTCCATCCAATAACAATAGAATTCAGATTTTCCTCAAACTCACACGAAGAATTATAAAATAGACAACATTTGGCCTGCACAACCCATCTTCACAAATTTAAAATAATAGAAGCTGTATCAAATATGTTCTTGGATAATATGATTAAACTAGAAATTTGTAATAAGAAAACAGATGGAAACTACCCAAATACTTGAAAATTAAGCAAAACATCACTAAATAACTGATGAATGAAAGAAGTCTTAAGAGCACTTAAAAATTGTTTTGAAATAAATGAAGATGAAAAATATACCTCACCAGATCTGTAGGCTGCAGTAAAAACATGCCTCAAGGGAACCATCTAGCACCAAAACCATTTTAAATACAAAAAAGTACCTTAGGTCGAGAGTATAGGCTCCTACCTCATGAAACCAGAGAAAGAAGAGCAGTCAAAAACTTATTCAAGCTTGATAAAAGAATTCTTAGAAACTAAAACAGAAATCAATAAAACAGGAACACAACAAAGTAACTGAGATAAAATTGATAAACATCACTTGATCCTATCCCAAAAATGGGATGGATGGAGGGAGAGGGGATTTATCAAAACTAAAATCAAAAAAGGATCATCACTACTGTTTCTATGGGCATTTATTTATTCATAGAACTATGTGAATGTGGATATTTCTGTGCATCTGTGTATGTGAGTGTAGGTATTGTAGGTGATCTTAGAACCAACAGGTGTTGAATTCCCTACTGGCGCTAGAATTATTGGAGGTTATGAGTTACTTTCTACTCAATATGGATGGGACCAATTCAAGCCCTCTGCAAGAGCTCTACTTACTCTTAACCATCTTGAATAAAATCCCCAGTACTGAGTATGTAAACATTTAAAGAATAAAAGAACACTTGGTATAACTCTATTTCCACAAAACATTTCATATTAAAATGGATTGATTTCAATTAATTCTTTGAGAGTCCCATATGCATTTTGGTTATATTCATCCCTATAACTTTTCCTAGATCCATTCCCCTTCCAAAATGTGTGCCCTGAAAGGAAAGAAAGAAAGGAAGAAAGGAAGGAAGGAAGGAAGGAAGGAAGGAAGGAAGGAAGAAAGGAAGGGAAGGAGGGAGGAAGGAAGGGAGGAGGGAGGGAGGGAGGGAGGGAGGGAGGAAGGAAGGAAGGAAGGAAGGAAGGAAGGAAGGAAGATCAAGACCAATTTGTGCTTCCCAAATAAAGTTAGATATGTAGCCTTCCACTGGAGAGTGGTTGACTTACTGGGGTCTACACTCTTAGAGAAAACCGTCTTTCCCTTCCCCAGAAGATAACAATTGATAATAGATTCATGGCTAGGGGTGGATTTATGTTCAATTCCCATCTCTGTGCTGGGATTTGATGATGCCTGGGCTTGCACATTTTTATTTTACATGTTGTCTCAACCACTGTGAATTTATATGTACAACTGCCCAGTTGTGTTTAGAAGACATTGTTTCTTAGTAGTCAAGAGTCTACTGCTTTTGACTGTTAAATTCTTTCCAATCCCTCTTCCTCAAGGATCTCTGAGCCTTGAGATAACAGGGTGTGGTATATATGTTCAATTTTGGGATGAGCACTCTGTGATCTTTTATTCTCAGTACCTTGGCCAGTTGTGGTCTCTGTGTTAATCACCACCTATGGAAGCTTCTCAGATGAGTGGTGAGAGATGTAATGATCTACCGGTATAATGGCAGGTCATTAAGATTCAGTTTAATACTGTGGCCATTTAGGAGAATTGTAATAGTAGGTTCTCTTCTAAGGCTTATGGCCTACTCAGCTATACATCTTGGTCTGATCATGGTGCCAGATGTGGGTTTCATCTTGGGCAGCAGAACTGAAAGCCAATCAGAATGTCATTGGTTACTCCCATGATGTTTGTGCCACTATTGTACCAGTGACAGTTTCCTGCCATGTGAGTCATTATTGCATCTCACAGGGTTCACAGCTGAGTAGAACTGATGCTTATTTTTTCTCCTCTGGTAGTGTGCACAGCACCATGTAGCACCATGGAAGCTAATCAACAGGAATGAAGCTTCTAGCTAAGTAACAGCTTGATTTCTACATGTCCTAATTCTCAAGGTATATGGTGTCTTCTTCAACAGAATCTTACTGTAAAGTTTTATGGAGAGCAATGGAAATAGTCTGTAGTGTTTAGAGATCTATGATATTTCACTGCCAACAACTCCAAAAGAAGGTATCCACGCCTGACATGGGCTTTTTAATTTGTTAACTTCTTTGCCAGATGGAAAATACCAAGGTTTCACAAAGACAAATTATTCTAGATACCTATTAAATAAGTTAAACAATACTTAACTGTTCTTTCAAAACACATCAAACAAAGCAGCTGGCTCAAATTGTTTCACTGGTAGATTCTGGTAAGCACTGACTGATGAAGGTATGCTAATTTTCTACAACTCATCTAGAAAAACAGAAAAAGAAGAAACATTTCCTGGCTGATTTTCTGAGGTCAGCATCACCCTAATACAAAAACTAGATGATGTCTTAAGAAAGGAGAATTACAGGTAAACACATGGTCAACATAGGAGTAAAAGCATCAGTAAAAGATTAACAAGTTGAATCCAGCCACAACCAGATAGGATTCATTTCGAGTATGCAAGCCTTGGAGATCAGAAAGACAGTCAACGTTCACCTTGATGAATGTGGGAAAATTAATGAAAGAAAAAGAATCTGTGTTTGTGGACTGTAAGCACAAGTTAGGGAGAAACTGAGGAGAGGGATGAAACTAAACCCTTAAGTTTTAGGTCCCAGGCCAGAATAAACCTTTAACTGGAAGGGTAGGGCCTTGGTGCCTTTTAAACAGAAGTAACTCCACAATTAGTCAATTAGTAGTCTTAATTGTTTGTCTTAGTTTTAGAAAGGCAATACATGCTCAAGGCAAGATTTCAAATAATAGCGAAGGTCATAAAAATATGTTTTACTTCATTTCAAGATGCTATCTAAAGTGTGTGTGTGTGTGTGTGTGTGTGTGCTTTCTTTTGCCTTTTTTTAGTAGCATTCTAATCAGAACTTGTACTTAAAATTGCTAAGAACATTTTGACTGACCCATCTATGGACTCTTTAGAAGTCATACATAATTGCTCATGTTTATGTTATTATAATTGCTTTTTTTTTAAAATAATGAACATGACTAATTTCAAAGTTTGACAATTAATAGTCAACCTATAAATACTAGCATTATAGATAATGTACCAAATGTATTGCCTTTTGTTCATTTGGGGGGAACAAGCCAAGAGTCGGACCAGGGTTGATGAAACTTGACTAGCTTCTTTTGAGTCTGTATTGAACATGAATGTATGTTCAGAGTCTGGCAAGGAGAAAATGTCTAGAAAAAAATCTTCTACAAGAGATACTATGACGGTCCTGGTCTTCATCTGTCTCCAGGGTATGTGTATGGGTGTTTCTAGTTCTTCTCCATGGATGTCAGTGTTCTGAAGGTTTCTTAGTTCCTCCTTAGACTGAGACTTAATTTGCAGTGTGGCTTTGGGACCTGGTGCTATGGTTTTGGGCATAAGTCTGTGGAATTCTCCAGCCTCTATTTATGATTGAGGAAGTGTCACATCATGAAAGAGATCTCTGCTTTCCCACAAGTCTCTTAGTTTCCTTCATTCAGCAACACCAGGGAGAAAGAAGTAGGGAAACAGACAGAGTTCTCAGATGCACACTTCCATTCATTAATCTTAACACAAACACCTGGCCCTAATTGAAAAGAGTTCAGCCTTCCTCTTCTTCATGTTTTGAATTTTTGAATCATAGCAGACATTTTTCATGCTTGAGAAGGCAAATTGCATGCCATATTGATGAACTTAACAGATTCAATATGGTCAAATAAGCAGGGACTGCGACATATGGAAAAGAGTCTTGTAGCAGCACTGGACCTTGGATGTTTGCCTTGACCGTTGACATAAATAGAGATGTTTCTTCTGGGAGTATCATGTACTCTGTGACTTGTTCTCTTAGCCACACAAGTATCAGCTTGGGATCTTTTTGCTGGGTGTTGCCCTGAGCTGAGGATTGGAGAATGTTAGGCCTGAGTCAGGAATTTGACAGATAAGAAATAAGAAAGGAGAGGATGACTTTCTTTTGGCCCAAAGACTTGAAGTTTAGGAAGGAATTCTTTGGCAACGTAAAAAGTAACATCACAGCAAAAACCAACTAATGCATAAAAAAATGTTATGTGTCAATACCATGGAGTATCTGGAATGGTGCAAGAATCTGTGAGAGTCCAAATAAAAACTGCAATGTGATTGGAAGTCCTCTCCTTGCACATTGTTCCCCAGGGAAGCTTTTCTTCTATGGTTAGCTGACTGTCCCAGAGATTCTATTTAACAATGCCAAGCTCCTAACCACTCTAATTTTGCTGTTTAACCAGGTGTGGCTACTAGTTTTGCTTGGAATTTGCTCAAAATTTGCTCAGATGACCTTTGGCTTAGTAACATTTCCCACAATGTGACACTCTACAGCACCCCAGGTTCGCCACAGCTATGTGCAGCACACTGATGGAAACTCCATGGGGACACTGGTGTTTCTGGTGTTTCTCCTGACAGGCTTTAGATAACAGGATGCCTCTCTTCCTGGACAATGCTAGCTTTTTATCTCTTTAGTGCTTCTTGTTTTGGTGAAGCTAATGCAATTGTTGTTCTGGGTTCTCATTCTTTCTCAGAGGAGTAATTGTTATTTTCACAGCCTTATAAAGAATGCCTTGGACTGTTCTGAAATGGCACTATCAGAGTCTAGTTGTCTATCAAGTATGTGGATATGTGCAAGGGCAGACTCAGCAAGTCAAATGCCTCCCATCACCGAACAAATCACCTAGAAGCCTTATTAGGAACTTTCCAGTGACAAGCTAGAATATATTTATTTGACATTAGTAGGCTTTTCTGACTTGAGTTTGCTCACCTCAGAGAAAGGGGTAGGGTGATGCTGAGCAAGGCCAGCTGTCTTGGTCTTTTCTAGGGAGAGAGTTTGATGTTGGAGAATAGAAAAATACCTATTGCCAGCCTCCAAGTAATATTTTGACCCCAACTTTGATACTCTGGAAAGCTCTAATTTAGTCTAGGCTCATTTCAGAGAGTTCACCCTCAGGGTTATTCTCCAAACTCTTAAGGAAGAAGTGTTTGGTGTGGGGAGTGGACTTTGAGGTTAAAGTGAGATGATTTGAGTCATGCATTACCTCTGTTTCCCTCCTCACAGTTTTCGATAGATTTACCTTCCACCCCAAACACTTCTCACTACCAATTTCTCTCTTATCTATTGACTCAATTCAATGGGGCCATATCAATGGTTCTTTCTGTGTTTTTACAATCAGACATTTAATATTTGGTTCGCACTAGTATTCCTGTGTGGCAAAGCTATGTTTTTGTTGTTGTTGTTTTGTTTGTTTGTTTCATGCTCAGCACGTATATTTTTGGTTCGGTGACACCCATAATCAGAACTCTCTTCTGTACAAGTATGGTGATATATAGTTGGGGTGTTTCTGCACTAAGATCCTTGCACACTTAATGTAATCTGATTAAGACAAGTTATCTCTCTGGGCTTTTCTTTAGATCTCAATAAACCAGGGATCACTGATGAAGCAAACTGGTCCTGTCAGCTCAAGGCTGTTGAGAAGACAAGGGAAGTTAATAATACATGTGAATGTGTTCCCAAAGAATTTGGGGTTAGATGCACTGTAAGGTCTTATCAGGAGTGGCACTGACCCTTGTCTCTCAGCCTCCTACCTTCTGCTCCTGCCAGAACAGTCCATCTAGTATACTCCTATCTCACATGCATCATCACAGCTCTCTGAAACTCCCCTATTGCCCCACCTCTTGTATTTTTTTTTTGCTAGGCCTGCTGTTATGCCAGAGCAGGCACTGCAAGCAGGACAGGGGACCCATGTCCTTGCACTTCTAGAAGACAAAAGTCTGATGTTAAGTTATCAGCAGGTTCGGGTTATTCTGTAGCTTCCTTCTTTGGCTTATAGATGGCTGTTTTTTTTTTTCTTTCACTTTTTACATTTATTTATTTGTGTGTGCACATGCATGCACATACACGTACCTGTTCCAGCACACATGCCAACGTGGTCCATGGCACATTGTGGACGTCAGAGGGCTTCTTGCTAGAATTAATTTTTTCCCTTCTACCTTATAAGTTCTGGGAATTGAATCCGGCTCTTCAGTTTTAGAGTCTAGTGCCTTCACACACTGAACCATCTTTCTGGCCTTGCTGTTACAGTTTTTTTTTGTTTGTTTTGTTTTATTTTATTTTTTTGAGACAGGGTTTCTCTGTGTAGCTTTGTGCCTCTTCTGGAACTCACTCTGTAGCCCAGGCGGGCCTCGAACTCATAGAGATCCGCCTGCCTCTGCCTCCCAAGTGCTGGGATTAAAGACGTGCACCACTACTGCCTGGCTGGTTTTACAGTTTTTGAGATAAGATTTTACTTTATAGGGAGAGTGATCTCATACTAGCGGCATTTCTCCTATTCAGCCTCCCAGGTGTTATGATGATTGACATGTGCTACTATACCCTTGTAGACGAATTTCTAAATGGTCTTATTATATAAAAAACACAGAGCCAGAAATTTGGGTTAAAGCCTTAGAGAGATCAGGGAAATATGGAAAGTCATGAACTAAACTTACCTTACCAACTCTGCAGCTTCCAAAGAGCATGACTTCCTGTCTATCCAGGCTTTATATGCTCTCTTAGCCCAGCTACCTCACTTTCTCTTCCTACACAGCTCTGTCACTTTCTGTCTGTCTGTACAGACCTCCAGGTCTTTGTGGTTGGTACTGGGATTAAAGGTGTGTGTCACCACGCTTGGCTCTGTTCCCTAATGTGACCTTGAATACACAGAGACCCTGCCTGCTAAGTGATAGGATTAAGGGTGTGTGCTGCCTGACTTCTTTGTTTACTTAAAATGGCTGGACTTTCCCCCCTGATCTCCAGGCAAGCTATTTATTAATGCACAAATAAAATATCACCACATTTCCCCTTTTTTGTCTAATAAAAATAAAAAATGTAAAAAAGGTTATAACTAATATAAGAAAAACTATGTACAATAAGTACAATAACTATAAACAATATATACAAGCAATAAATACATCAACAGTGTCAAGTCCATTTGCATTTGACAAATTCAGAGAAAATATTCCATTATCTATCCATTTTGGTGAGTCCAAAATGTACCTCATTCACTTTCTTTTTTTTTTTTTTACCTCATTCACTTTCTATCCTAACTTATATTACCAACAGAAAACTGTCTTAGGACATCTTTCAAAATTACACACTTAACACCTCTTACTGAGTTTCTTTTCTGAATTTCTTAACAAGGAAAATTGTTACTACAACTGTCTAATCTTCAACTCCCTCAGAGACTCAAGAATGAAATAATATTACCTAGTAAAACAGGAAGTGCAAACAAGCAACTTCCAAAAACAAAAACAAAAACAAAAAACATGAGTTAAGACAGAAACAGACAGCTGTCTGGACAGTCACCTGAGGTTTCTCTGCACATTGGGACATCATCTTAAAGGACAAATCATCTAGAAAACAATGTCCCAAGAAAAAGAGTAAATTGGCCTATTGGTATATCACATATAAAATTTCATAAGTCTTTCTAATGTTTGTTTTTGCTCTTCTCTACAGACACTTAACACAAATGGTCTTTTTGAAGTCCCAGTTCAATTAAAAATTAAAGCTGGCTTTGGAGTTGGAGAATGGCTCTCTCCTTCTCTAAACCCAAGCATGTTATTAAAAGGAAAATGAGAAATCTCTGTATCATGTCAGAAGAAAGAGCCATCTGACATGGGACAGGAGAAAACCAAAAAATTAAGAAATTATTCTATTACCATACCACTTGGTCCACAGTCACTCAGACCCAAATAAACACACACAAGCTTATGTTATTTTTAAACTATGGCCATGGCAGGATTCTTGCTAGCTAGCTCTCATATCTTAAATAATCAATTTCTATAAATCTATACTTTGCCACGTGGCTTGTGTCTTACCAAATCTTTACCTCTTACTTCTCCTGGCTGCAGCTAGCAGTGAGCTCCTCTGCCTCTCTTTCTCCTTCCTCCTCTCTTTTTAGAATGTCCCACCTAACCTCATTCTGCCTCACCATTGGCCAAACAGCTTTATTTATCAACCAATCAGAGCAACATATATTCACAGCATACAAAATGATATCACCCATCATTTCCCCTTTTCTTTGTATTCAAAAGAAGCTTTTAACTTCAACATAGTAAAATTACATATAACAAAACAGTTATCAAGCAAGAATTATAGTTATAATATCTAGTCTGTTTGTATTTGGCAAAATTAAAAAAGATATCCTGTCTGTCCTGTATTTGTGAGTATAAGGTTTCATATCTGCTTTATCTGTCATCATAACCAATGAAAATTATAGCTATCTAGTCTCCAACTACATCAAAGACCCCAGAAGGATATATTACCTAAGTAAACAAGAAGAGCATTGTAAGCAACTTCCAAAATTCTAGAATGAAAGAGACAACTGGCTATCTGAACAGTCATCAAAAGTTCTTCTGCAACATTGGGGGATCCATTCTTCAGCCTACAGGCTTAGAGTCTCTCAGTCACCTCTTCCTGTGTTCTGTAGAATGTTTGGCAGTTTCTTCTGTGAAGCAGGAACCTGAAGGACCATCTCACCTTGCAAACTTCAGTGGTCACCTTCCTATGGGTCCTGCATGTCCAGTTTATACAACATTTTGTCAAGCAGTCCAGGCAAGAACAGTTTCTTGCCCAATTGGCTATTTTTGCCAAGAAGAAGATGAACTCTATATGGAGTGTCTTTGATGCCCATCTTTCTCTCTGAAGTAAATTGGTGCTGCCAGGAGCAGATGTGTTTCATTGTCTAGAAAAGTCTAAGTTTTTAAAACATTTTAAATGCCATATTCTGTAGGTCTTTGAAGTATTTGAAGATTATCGACCTAATTGAATTATACCTATGTATGCCTATAAAACTTAACATGATTATAAGTTTGACTATCATAGAAGACTAATTATTAATCTCTATTTCTTAATTATCAATTATAATTTAAATGAGCTGCACAAACATAATACTTTAAATAAGAGTAGAAATATACATACAGTATAACAAAATTAACTTTAAATTTGTATCAATTAAACTAAAATCTATACCAATGTAAAACATTTTAAACAAGCTGCTCTTTAAAAGTAGCTCCAACAATCCACCCTTTTATCCTATCATATCTATATCTTATATTTCCATAACATATTCCCTTTCTTCTTTTAGAAAGATACTGACTATGACCAATAACAATTTGTAACCAACAATCTAACAAAGATAATCATCCATAATCCATTTTTTGGGGGAATGTAGGTATAGTTTTGTAGGCTACTTACTGCTGATAGAAGGTGCTGTATTCTTATGGGGATCCTGAAAAAATTAAGAATTATGGTCAAGTCCTGACTGGAATAGTCTGTGATGTATTCTTTGAGCCACTAGCCTTCAAGTTAATTTTGGATATTGGATGATCTGGTCCGTGGTGTCATTGGAGACCTTTCAGGGGGTCTTGGCTGGTCAAATCTTGTTAGCCTGGAAGCAATCCACAGGTTCTCATCTTTTCTAAAAACAAAAACAGAACCTCTTTTCCAAAGTAACATATCCTTAGACATAAACTTTGAAATATATATATATATATATATATATATATATATATATAGGCTTAACTCAACTCAACAGCTTTTACAATCAAATGTCTTTCTGTAGTTAAAAATCCCAAAGACAATATAATCCAGAGTTTCTGTGTGATTTCCATCTTTATGTGGCTTATTTTTTATATTACTTTTACTGTCTTTTTAAAGACTTTATTTTTTAAAACTATTTCTTTATTTAACTGTCTATCCTCCTTTTCCTCTTTCTTTTAAGCCTATGTATGTTTTTACACACATTGTAAACTGTTTAAAGTCTTATTCCATTTGAATCTGCCTTATTGTGAATCTATAATCCTTCTCTGACCAGGAGAGATTTTAAACTGCTAAACTGCATGGCCAGTACAAAAAATAGCAGCCTTGGCTGCTGACTTTGCCCATTTCAGCTTTTCAATATGGCGGAGGTAATTCATCTTCAGCTCTGGGTCATGTGTACCATCGACTCTCAGAAGCTGTGGGTCTATGCCTCCATTAAAGCAGCGAGTAGCCCAGAAACCTCTTTGTGTGTGTGTGTGTGTGTGTGTGTGTGTGTGTGTGTGTGTGTGTGTGCTAGCAAAAGCTATATCTGTCACACAGTGTGCCATGTGGTTTAGAGATGCCACTGTGTACCATGGCAGGAATCTGCCATGTTGTGCTCAATCTTGAATGCTGCTGCATCTCACTGCCTGAATGAGGATGAAGCAGGAACCTGGTTTTGGCTCCATTTTGAATAGCTTATTAAGTATTTTCAGGTTTTTGGTGGAAACTTGAGCCAACCCTTTGGGTGCCATTTGTATCTGAAAGTTTTCCTGTGTCCTGCCTGGTCTACAGCCACTCAGACCCAAATAAACACACACAGGCTTATATTATTTTTAAACTATGGCCATGGCATGCTTCTTGCTGGCTAGCTCCTATATCTGAAATTAACCCATTTCTATAAATCTATAATTTGCCATATGGCTCGTGACTCACCGGTATCTTTAGAACTTGCTTTTCCTGGCTGTGATTAGCCATTTCTCCTGTGCTCCCCTTTTCCTTCTGCCTCTCTAGTTAGAATGTCCCATCTAACTTTATTCTGCCTCACCATTGGCCAAACAGCTTTATTTATCAACCAATCAGAGCAACACATATTCACAGCATACAGAACGATATCGCCCATCATACTTTTTTGTTGGTTTGCTTTGTTTTGGTTGCCTAGCCATCTCTACCTTTTGTTTTGCTATTGTCTCACTGTATTCTGTGTCCTAATTGCCTCTTCTTACAAGGACACTGGTAATATTGGAATTAGGGCCATCCATACAATCTTATTTTAATGTAGTTATTTCTTTAAGAGCCCATGTCCAATATAGTCATTTTCCAATATGTTAGGAGTCAGAACTTCAACATAGAAATTTGGAAGGTGATAAAACAGGGTCCACTATAACCTGGTTGCTCTTCTGATTCCACATATTTTCAAATTCTCCTGTATGTGTTTCCATGGCATCCTCCTTCATTTTCCCTGGGCAGGCCACTTACCACCACTATAATTTCTAATTTATTTGCCTATGTTCTTCATGAGAGCCTAATAAATGTGAATATATACCTTCTATATTCTTCCTGTAGCCCCAATGACCAAGGCACATGAATTCCTAATTAAATATTGAGTATTTGCTGCAGTACCGAGTTCTTGTTACAACATGTGCTATATGAAATGAAGCAATATATGCATTTAATAGTTCTCATGTCTGATTGATATAGGCTTTTAAATGTAAAACCTGCAAAACCTTCATCAGGTAGATATTCTTGCTAGAATCACTGTTTTACAGTTGAGGACATAGAAGCATAGAAAGATTAGAAAGTAATCTACCTAATAGCAAAGAACAGTAATACTTGTAAAGTATGGATTCAAAAACTTCATGCTTTATTACAATACTTAGAAATGTTGTGGTGTTAGGGCAGAAAGAGTGTGTTTTAAAATTATAGCAGCTGGTTGAGTTCTGCCAAAGCCTCCATTGAGTCCTTGACCTGAGTAAACCAGAATTGTTGTGGTTCTTTTTGAGTTATTTAGTTGTATCAAGGTGAAGGTCAAGGGCGAGATGAGGAGAGAGATAATATAGATTCTGTGTTTGGAGTTAAATCAAAGAAAGAGACACAGAGTATGGGCTCTAAGGTGTTTTAGTGGCCTTTGGGAGAATCCTACACATTTTACCTTAGAGATGACCAACTTCTAAGTCTTTATAGGTTTCAAGGGATCTTTAGATCACCTTAAGTAATTTTTGTATCACCTGAAGTAAGTTGAGATGGTGCTAGAGTTACCTGTATTTCATTGTAAAGGTATGGGAGTTCTTGAGTACTTTGCCCCATTGCCAGGCTAGTAATTATCGGATGGGGTCTTGAAGTTCAGTTCTAACTCTCCTGTATTTGTGTGCCCCTGACATTGAGTTTAATACTAGAAGTCAATAAAGGAAGAGATACACTTAGGAGAATCACCACCAGGAAGGAAGACGTGTGAGCTGCAAAGACTGACATGATCTAGGTAGAGTATTGAATGAAACAAAGAAAGGGTCAAGAAGTTGTGAGGGAATCCTGTAGTTGGAGGACCATGCATGGTAACATGCACAGGTGATTCATCACAAGGATGCTTCAGCAATTACAAACTATGAGTTCACCACCATGTTTCACAATATACTTCCAATGGTATGTTAAGGCCACATTCTCTTGAGTAAAGTTCATCTACTTTTTTTTTCTTCTGAATTCCCTCAAGTGGAAAAGGCACAGAATTGGCAGTTACCACTTTTTATTTGCTTTTCTTTGTCTTAGTCCTGCCTGCCAGAGGGCACACTCCTCTTTGGCCTTCCTCCAAGGTGGATTAGTGCCACTGTATCAGGCAAGTTTTCATCACCAAAGGACATGAGTGTTTCTGCCTCACTCTTTCTCTCTATTCAGGGTGCTGTCCTTGTAAGCCAAATACAGTGTTTATTTTAAAACTTTAAATTCTGAGCTGCATCATTTTAATTTTCATCTTGAGTTTTTACCTATCATCCTTTCATAATAAAAAATTAGATATATTTCAGAAATGAATCTAGACTAGAAGTAGGAGGTGTGGTGGATTGAATGAGAATGGACCCATAGGCTCATGCATTTGAACACTTGGCCTAGTCAGTGGAACTGTTTGGGAAGGATTAGGAGGCGTGGCTTGCTTGAGAAGGTATGTCAATGGGGCAAGGCTTTGAGGTTTCAAAAAATTCAGGTGATTCCAAGTCTTTTTCTGTGTCTCATGGATGTGGATCATGATGTCAGCTCCAAGCTATTCCTTCTCTCTGACAACATGGAGTCTAACCCTCTGAAACCATAAGGCAAATTGAATGCTTTCTTTTATAGGTTGCTTTGTTCATGGTGTTTTATCAGAGCAAAAGAAAAGTGTCTACAGTGGAAGCTTCCTTTCTTGAATGTTTCCCTCCTCCCTCCTAATCTTCTTGCCAACTTTGTACATTGGCATACTGCTGTGTCTTCTCTATGAGGCAGTTTGATTTATAATGGGGGTAGGATGGTGTATTTGTGATGACAAACTTTCAGTGGGGTCATTGAACCTGGGATAGGTAGACAACATGTTTTTTATCTAACGTCTAATCTTTTCCACCAGATTTGTTTGCTTGCTGGGATGAGACCTGGGTCATGTGAAGAAATAGTGCTATGCTGGTAGACTTCCCAGATGGCCGTTGAATCAGAGGGTGAAGGAACATTCGATCTGGATGTTTCTTTCCACCTTAGCAGAACTATCCATCCATCCATAGACACAAATTCAGAAATTTAGTTTTGACCCTGGAAATCATCTGTTCACCCCAGTCCTGACTTACACAGCCTTGTTCATTTTTCTGCCTCAACTCCTGGTGTACATGGGTAAGTTACAGGTTATTAACCTTGTACATACATTCTGAGTCATGGGTTCAGTTTTGGACAGGAAATCCTGCTGTCATGAAAACCTAATTGGCTCACTTCTGTCTCTCAGACTTTGGTGACTACTTTATTATCTCAGAATGTTCACATCCATCTTTTCTTGTTCCGATTGTGTAAGTCTTCCCTGTTGTTTAAACTCAATTACAGTGTTCCCCGCTCTCAGAAGCCTTCCTGACAACGAAACTCAACAATTCTCTATGTTCTGATAGCTCTTGTGTCTGGCCATGCTCTAGCATATATTGCCATTTTTTCCTCCCTGTGCTTAATCTTTGCCACTGAATTGTAAGCCCCCCAAGGCCAATGGCTCTGCCCTTTTCAATCTTTGTGTGACCAGAAGCTTTCTGTCTCAGAGATTTGTTTATAGTACATGTGAAATGAATGTGTAAGACTTGCTGATTTATGAGCATACCCTCTAATAGAAGACATATGGAGTTCATTGGCTTGGAGTTTGGGTATCACCACCCCCACCCTCACCCTTTTCTCCAAGTTATCCTCTTGGCCTGGGCCAGCTGAAGCTGTATAGAAAGTAGATAAATCACCCAACTCCTAGGTCAGACAGCTCAGAGACAAATGAACACAGCAGGTCGTTGCCACTATAATGATGCAGTGGCCGTTCTGTTTGCCAGTTTCTGGACAACAATAGATTGCCTTCCTTCTCTTAACTTTAATTCCATTTCTCATAAGCCTGAAATTGCACTTGCTATTTTCTAAGCCCCCACCCCACCCCATACCCTGCCCTAGTTCATGTCAGTGTTTCCTTAACTAACATTTTTATGGCTTGAAAATCAATTCGGTGTCAGATATAAAGACATACTCTGTCTCCAGCCTGTATTTTCTGCTCTGGTATCAGCACCCTCTGTTGCCCAGTACTGTGGCTTGAAACTCACTTGCAAGGTTTACTCTTGGCTTCCTTTTTATTTGAGCTTTGTTTGGTCCTGTGTTGCTGTTTATCAAATAAAAGTTTTCCTTCTTCCTCTTGTTAGATATATTCCCAACTAACAGAACTTTTGGCATTATGAAACTGAAAAGTTATTATAAAACTTCTTTTTTTTTAACCTCCTTGAATTTGAAGGTTTTGAGAGAATGGAGAGATTCTGAGATTAAGATGGGATATTTTGAAAAAGATGTATTTGACTCAATCTCAATGGCCAGGCTCAGAGTAGTTCTTGAGATCCTTCAGCTAGTTCCAGGTTACTCACCAACCTTTCTTTATGCCAGACAAGCAGGTACTTCACTTCAGCACCACGGACAGCGAAGGGTGGCCAGGATTGTAGCAAAACCCCAGTTAGAAGATACTCATCAGGACACAGGAGGGCCAGTCTCATCTTCAGGCATGTCTTTATTTAGCAGCACATATAGTGTAAGTTGTTAACCTGATAGAAAAACACATTTGCTTCTGTAAGCCATCACAACTGAAACAGCATTTAGTATAAAGCATGTTCTGTGGAATAATGCTGTCAAGTCTAAAATTCTAACTTTGTATTTGCTAAGTGACCAGTTTCTTTTCATGTAACTTTGAAAATCTACCACCTTCAAAATGACTGGGTTTGATTTCTATTGTTAATCCTTATTAGCTGTACAATTTTAATAAATGAAAAGTCTCTATAGCTGTTTTCTTATTTCTTAATCTAGGATTTAAAAAACATCATTTTTCATAGTTTTGTTGGGAACATTGAGACAATACAAATAAAATTGTTGGGAAATACCCGGAAGTTATTTTAGTATCAGCATCCTTAATTTAATCATAACTACTGTCACTATTGATGCAATAATCAATATTAATATTATTACTATCATAATTTTTGAAAACTAAGTGATTAAATATATGAACATTGGACAGAGGGGAGGCACACTATAAAGTGTGACTCGACTCTTTTTCTCACCCTGCTGATGTCAGAAGTCACTCCTTTAGTTTGTGTGCATCAGACTTTGATTTGTGAGCCTTGTAAGTACCCTTGGGAGAGGGCACATTTATACCAGGGTCTATTTGATTTAATTTGCCACTCACCATGAGACACAGAAGCATAAAGATTATGGATGTTCCAACAAAGGAGCATGGAAGGAAAGGAAGGGTAGGAACTTGTCACAGTCTTTTCTGATTTGGTTAAGAGGCGAGTATAATTTAGAGCAGTGAATGATAGGCATTTCTCCTTTGATTGTTTCGCTGCATGCTATCTATTTATACATTAGAGCTGTTGGTTTTATGATGTGCTGTGTGACACTCTGGAATCTGGTGAGGGTGGAAAGAGTCTCAAATAATATGCATAAAACTCCAGGAAGCCAGCCTCTTGGGCTGCAGAGATGATTCTACCTACAGTCAGGTTATTTTGTTTCATTCATTTCTTCATTCATTCATAGGTTCACACATCACTCCATCAACTCAATGATCATTTGTTGATTAAAAAGCTAAGGATCGTAGAAGAGAAAGATGATTTAGAAAACAGGATGTCATCAAGGATTAGGAAAAGACAAAACATATAAAAATTATTAATCAAATGAATCAAAGAATGTTAAGTACTTTATTATATCAGACAGAGGTATTGATAATCATCTGCTTTTATTATGTTTTCTGCTATTATTTATGTTGTGGAGTTTAGAGTGTTGACTATTTAGATATTGAAATTGGAGAAATAGTGAGGTGTTGCTATTTTGAAGGGTGACAGGAGCTATTCTCGACATGGGTTTTGAGATGTGTGTATAGCTTGGTCATAGACAAGTGGAAAGAAGAGTTTCTCCAGGAAAAAAATGTGGTGAGAACTGGAGAGCAATGAGCACAACAGAATACTGGGTAGAATGGAACAGTGAGTGCTTTGAGGAGGCTGCAAGTTAATGGTTAAGTATTGAGACAGGAATCTGGAAGGAAGCTAGGAGTTTACTCCATGGCTCCATGTGCCATGCTATTGTCTTTCAACCTTTGGCATGTGTAGTGGAACCCTACTTCTAGAAAAATAGTCTTTCTAGATACTTCCAAGTTACAGTTTCATGAGCGTTTATGAACCATCTTTTGCATGAAATGTGACACTCCAGAAATAATCTTTTTTTTTTCTTCAAAGAGTGACTTTATTAATGTAATCAAGAGATATCTGAGGTGACATCAGGGGATACAGGAGCCTTTTAGAGACTTAGCCTCCAGAGAGTGTACCATGCTATTCTCAGTGGTTGTCAGCGAAACACTTGTCTCAGAGATGGAAGGCTGGTCAGCCTTCATCTCTGTGAGGAATTACAAATTTCAGATCACAGTTTGCCGTGTAGAATCAAGAAGAGTGCAAAGATGGAAAGGTCTTGGGGGAACTGGCTCCTCCGATTGTTCTATGTCTTTTTAGCTTGCCAGTGAGATAGAATGGTAGACAAGATAGACAAAGCCAAAGGTCCTAATGACTCAATGAAAGCTTCATGGGGCAGAGATTAATAGATTTTTAGAGAGAGTGGGTATTTTTTTCCAAGTAGATATTATTGACACTGGATTGACTTCAAGTTAGGAGGTAGCACAAGGATGCTCAAGGATACTACCTAGAATAACAAGTTGCCCTGGCACTCAGGGTCTGCAGCCTTTTCTCTGGTGCTTCTTTCTCCCTTTCCACTCCAGCGTTGGCATCTGCTGCTACTAATCGCTCTGCTGTCCTGCCCACTCCCAAAAGCTGGCAGATCTGGTTCCCGTGCCTGTTACTCACCTGAAAGTCCAGCCTTGTTGCACCAGATGCAGTACATCCAATTCTGCTTCCATCAGAGACTGCATGGCAGCCTGCTGCTCAGATGCCTCCCTAGGCCAGCTATGCTGAGCCGGGCCTTCTGGCCCTTTTGTTTGTATACACCAAATTTGAGATGGGCTATCATTAACCAAATGGAGAGCAGCTGTGCTTACTGAGAAAATGGCTTAGTCAGATTTGTGGACATGTCAGAGATTTTTTTTTCTAGAATGTCTGGCTATAGAGTCTGGAGGCCCCAGGAACATGTGCGGCATCCTTGGTTAATGTTCTAGAACATCTTCCTTCCTTCAGCCATAATGTCTCTGGTCCAATCTCTGGTGAAGCTGTAGGTTCCTTAGTTAAAGGACTATGCACTTGCAGTAAGTAGGGTTTTACCTGTTAAAAGGCAAGATCTCACTTTAAGCAGTTCCCAGCCAGGAACACCAGCATGAGTGTGAGCTAGCTGCTGGCAATTTCTAGGAGTTAAATAAAACTGGAGAGGAAATCTACCAGGAATGATGAGTCCAATGAGATTGTCTCTTCACCTGCAGAAAACCAGGGAGAGGATCAGAATCCTTTTGATATTATGTTCATAAAAATCATCCTATATTTGCACATAAATAGTTACTTCATTCCCATTCTATAATGCTATGATTTATTTCCCCATTTGATAAATTTTTGGAAACGAGATTATTTTCAGGTGTTTTGAATATTCTCTTGTGTATGCTTATATTAACACAGGCGTGCATTTACTTTGGATGTGTATCTAGGAGTGGAATTTATGAGTCATTATTCTGTTTAGTAGATTCTTTTTTTAATTTTATTTTTATTTTTTAATTTAATTTATTTTTACATATCAGCCATGGATTCCCTTGTTCTCCCCCTCCTGCGCCCCCACCTTCCTCCCAGCCCACCCCCCATTCCCATCTCCTCCAGGGCAAAGACTCCCCTGAGGATTGAGATCAACGTGGTAGACTCAGTCCAGGCAGGTCCAGTCCCCTCCTCCCAGGCTAAGCCAAGTGTCCCTGTATAAGCCCCAGGTTCCAAACAGCCAGCTCATGCACTGAGGACAGGACCTAGTCCCACTGCCTGGATGCCTCCCAAACAGATCAAGCCAATCAACTGTCTCACTTATCCAGAGGGCCTGATCTAGTTGGGGGCTCCTCAGCTATTGGTTCATAGTTCATGTGTTTTCATTCGTTTGGCTATTTGTCCCTTTGCTTTTTCCAGTCTTGGTCTCAACAATTCTTTCTCATACAAAGCCAAGCCAATTGGACTCTTGGGGCCTGACCGTGGATCTCTGCATCTGGTTCCTCTAGTCATTGGATGGGGTTTCTAGCACAACGATTAGGGTGTTTGGCCATCCTATCACCAGAGTAGGTCAGTTCGGGCTCTCTCTCGACCATTGCCAGTAGTCTATTGTGGGGGTATTTTTGTGGATTTCTGTGGACCTCTCTAGCACTTTGCTTCTTCCTATTCTCATGTGGTCTTCATTTATCATGTATTCCTTGTTCTCCCTCTCTGTTCTTGATCTAGCTGGGATCTCCCACTCCCCTAAGCTCTCTTTCCCCTGAACCTTGCCCTTCATTACCCCCACTCATGTCCATGTTGTTCATGTAGATCTCAAGCGATTCCACTAAAATCAGGAACGAGGCAAGGCTGTCTACTCTCCCCATACTTATTCAATATAGTACTTGAAGTTCTAGCCAGAGTAACAAGACAACATAAGGAGATTAAGGGGATACAAATTGGAAAGGAAAAAGTCAAGCTTTCCCTATTTGCAGATGACATGATAGTATACTTGAGTGACCCCAAAGATTCAACCAAGGAACTGATACAGCTTATAAACACCTTCAGCAACATAGCAGGATACAAGATCCCCTATATACAATTGACAAAGAGGCTGAGAAGGAAATCAGAGATACATCACCCTTTACAATAGCCAAAAATGATATAAAATACCTTGGGGTAACACTAACCAAGCACGTGAAGGACCTATATGACAAGAACTTTAAGTCCCTGAAAAAAGAAATTGAAGAAGATGTCAGAAAATGGAAAGATCTCCCATTCTCATGGATAGGCAGGATTAACATAGTAAACAAAGATGACGAGACTGGTACTTACAACTCCAGGGAGGCTACCTAGAAAACAGGACCCCAAGAAAGACACAGGGATTGCCCAGTGACAGAGAAATGGATGAGATCTACATGAACAACATCAGTTTAGTAGATTCTGCTCAACAGTTTCTTGAGAGAAGTTATGCTTTCTGCATCCTCTTCTACTGTGCATGAGAATTAATTACTCTCAATCTACTTCAAGATTTGGCATTCTCTTTCTTTTCCATTTTAGCTTTTATGTGTGCATGAGTGTGTCTGTGTATGAGTGTGAGTGTGTGTGAGTGTGTGTGTGCATTTGTGTGTGTGTATGTGTGTGTGTGTGTGTGTGTGTGTGTGTGTGTGTGTGAGAGAGAGAGAGAGAGAGAGAGAGAGAGAGAGAGAGAGAGAGAGAGAGAGAGAGAGAGAGAGAGACAAAGTTTTTTTGGATTTGGGTAGATCTCAGAGGAGTTTGTATTACTCATATACTCTTGCATGTATTGCCTCCCACAGGAGCATGTTCTACCTATCAGGGGCATGCCCGTAAAGAAAGCTGAGTCTTCCTCTCTTAGTGGCTATTAACTACCTATAGCTTTTTGGCTGGAGGTAGAAGTTTATGCTCACCTTCCCCTTTCATCCTGGAATTTTGTCTCGGCTGAGTCCATTCAGGTCCTGTGCATTCACATTCTGTAACCTCATATGTACAGCCTCCCTGATGTTAAATTTTACATAGTCAAACTTATCAATCTTTTTCACTGGGATTAGTGATGTTAATATTCCATTTTAAAAGTCTAATTTGTTCTAAGGTCATGAAAACATTCTTTTTTTTTAAGAAACATTATTATTTTATGGTGTGTGCTTAGATCTATAATCCATCTTGAATTCTTTTTTGCATATATATACATGGATATATGTATACTATAACATATACATACATACACACACATATATATACACATATATGTACATTATATATACACATACGTGCACATTATATATATATATATACATATATGTATGTGTATATATATATATATATATATATATAGGATCCAGCAAAACTTTTTGAAAGGAGTAACATGCCTTGCCTTCTTTGGCAATACTTTAGTCTCAAGCCAAGTAACTATGTCCATGTTGGGCTGCTTCCAGGTTTTCTGTTTTATTCCATTGGTGTGTTTGTTGACCTTTGTGCCAATACTACACTCCCTTAATTACCATATCTTATAATGGGCACTGATGTCTGATACAGGGCTCTCAGACTTCTTGTGGCTGGTATTTTCCTGGTTTATCCTTGTCAATCCATTTATTTTTCAGCCTTTTTTTTTTCCTTCAAATTTTATCCACCCAGTCCTGCAAGAATGCGCAAACCTCTGCTGTTTCTGTTGCTGCTTATCAGTGGTTCTCTGCCAGGTATGTGCGTCAAAACTGCATATTTCTCTTCCTGGAAACATGGCCATTTTAGCTACGCTTGCTGTTGCTTAAGGATTTGGGCTCCGCAAATCCTAAATTGATTTTCCTTTTCCTTTTCTTTTCTTTGTATATTTTCAGAAAAGTTTTCTAGTTGCCTAGAAGCCTTGCTCTGCTCACAAAGCCATTCCCCCTAGCCTCCTAGCCGAAAGCAGATTTTCCCTTATTTAATGTGTAAATTTTTATGACAGACATGATACCAGGGAATCTGTTCATGTGATTTACCACATTATTAAATGAAGGGAAAAACATATTATTGCATTAATAATTGCAGGATAAGATCATTTGATAAAATTTAACCCAAGCTTATAATAACAATTCTCTTGGAAAAATTAAGCATAGAAAAAGAATTCATCAGTCTGATCAAAATCATTTAAAAAAATGTTTCAACTCATATGTAAAGCTTAGAGATTCTATATATGAATGCAATATTATGTGATATTTCTATATAGTTTATGTAAGGCTTAAAATAGGTTGTCTATGAGCTCACTTATTGATAGCAAAAGCACTAAAATGCTTTTCTTTAAGCTGTTTGAAGTGCCCACTATGTTTTTTTTTTTTCTGCAGTCACCCCACAGCACAATAGCACAGCACATCTTCTTATTACCTATATGTGACTCAGTTTCTATGGACTTACTTTTTCTTCCCATTCCTACAAAGACTCTGATAACCCCCAATGTCCACTTCATATCTATGCCCCTATTTCTGCTTCATATCTATGGGATCAACACTTTCACATTCCACCTTTGTGAGAGATGGTCTTGTACTTGCTTTTCTCTGCCTGGCTTATTTCATTTAACATGATTATCTTAGTAGACATCTTACTCTACAAGCCTACAGTACACATTTACCTTCTGATGGTTCTTCTCTTTAAGATTGAAAGGAAGACAGAGACATCACCATCAATGTTATTGGTTATAGCCAAGGACATCCATTTTGATGAGGCAATACATAAACAGAGTTTCACATTTACACCCCCTGACACATGCATGCACAACATACATGCATTAATTAAAAGGGAAGTTAGAAAAGCGAGTACAGTTTTCTTAGAAAAACTCTAAGAACCAAGAAATAGTGGGCAGTTATTGAGACATTGCTGCTTCCCAACTATGAAGTGACCCTGCCTGCACTATTACCTACCCCTGGCAGGTATTAGGGAATCCTCATGAGCCTTGCTGAGCAGGACTGTAGTTCTCTGTGTTCAAGCACACTGCCTTGGAAAATAAGACAAGCTCAGGCTGTGCTTGGTCTTCCCAGGATTCTTGATGGGATCACCTTACCCCGTGACTGGAAAAGCAGTGGATAGTGGTCTCAGTGAAGGGTGGTCCTAGTTGTCTGCAGGTTTGTGTGCCTGAGATCTATGAGAGGTTAACCTGCCTGGACCACCACGAAGATATTACCCAGAAGTGCCAGGCAGAAACAGCTACTCTGGAGGAGAATAAAGAGCAGGCCGAACTCATTATTTAATTAAATATCATCAAACATGGGGCTGAAAAGATGGCTCAGTGATTAAGAGCCCTGGCTGTTCTTCTAGAGGACATGGTTTCAATTTCCTGCACCCACATGAGTGGCTAACAACTGCTTGTAGCTCCACTTCCTGGAGATCCAATTCCCACCCCCAACTTTTGGCTTTTGTGGGCATAGGGTACATACGTGATGTTTAGTCATACACAAAGGCAAATCAGTTATACACATAAACACAAATTAAAAATCCAGCTTTATATACTTAAAAAACCTACTAAACATCATTATGGAAATAGACAAAAATCTGTAAATCATATACATAAATTTTAAGACCTCACTGATGTCTGATCTAAGCCCAGTGAAGACTGTTTCTCAAAACAAAACCATGAAACCAATAAGATAATCTAGTTTTATTTGCAGAAATATAATGAACAAAATATATAAAGTCCATGTATAGTAAAAATAATGAAATTAAAGAAAGTATAAGACACAAATGAAAAACTAATTCTATTAGATGAAAGGTATGAAGACTTTCTAACAAAGAGAAACATGCTATGCACATGAGGGACATTTAAAAAAACCCACCTGAAAATTAATTAATATGTGAATATTTGTGTGACATTCTCTTCAGATGGCTCAGGTGGCCAGCTGCAGGGAGGGGTGCCACTGATGGGCTAAAGGAGAAAAATGCAAAAACAGAGAAAAAAAAACATATTTTATTGATCTTTCCCTCAAGAGATGGCCCAGAACACAACTCAGTGGCAGTAAAGGACAGAGCACTCTCCAACAGAAGAGATGGAAACACCACCAGAATTTGTAACACCCTTATTAACAATTCATGTCTGACCACAGCTGATGCCCTAGGTATACTGAGTGATATGAGGTGTGGGGCACACTAGGATGGAGCTCAGCCCCATCCTGCCTTCCACACAGGATGCTAATGAGGATCCTGAAAAGAGATGTGAGTGCTCCTAGCAAATTGCAAAAACCAACAAACCAACCAAACACCACCAAGCTGGAGATGAAGCCCTGTTAGTAGAATGCCTTCTGAGCTTGCACAAACTCTAGGTCATCCCCAGTACCTTATAAACCAGGCAAGGTGGTACATGCTCCTAATCCCAGCTCTCAGTGGGTGGAGCCAGGACGATCAAAAATCCAGCAGCATCCTTAGCTACATAGCAAGTTTGAGGCTAGTCTGGGCTATATGAGAACTTGTCTGAAAACAAACAAATAAACAACCCCCCCCCATGAAAACAGTATGCAGCATTTAAAGTGACATCCTGGCTCTTTTGCTTGGATAGATACTTGCTGGCTAGTTTTATGTCAACTTGACACAAGCTAGAGTCATCTGAAAGGAAGAAACCTCAACTGAGAAAATGCCTCCATAAGATAGACCTACTGTAGAGCATTTTTCTTAATTAGTGATTGATGGGGGAAGTCCCAGACTATTGTGGGTAGGGATATCTCCGGACTGGTGATCCTGGGTTTTATATAAGAAAGCAGGCTGGGCAAATCATGAGGAGCTAGCCAGTAAACAGCATCCCTCCATGGTCTTTGCATCAACTCCTGCCTCCAGGTTTCTGCCCTGTTTGAGTTCCTGTCTTGACTTCCTTCAATGATGAACAGTGATGTAGATGTGTGAGCCAAATAAACCCTTTCCTCCCTAAGTTGTTTTTGGCCATGATGTTTTTATTACAGCAATAGAAACCCTGACTAAGACAGATAACTGATGATAGTTCTGGACATCAGAGACACGTGGGCTTTCCATCTTTTTTGAGTTACTTCTTAGTGAAGGGCCTTGGTGGGGCCAGATTTAAATTGGAATCAGTGATCAGTTTAATAATAATTTCAGTAACATGGGCACCTATAGCAATCTATGGTTTTGAATGCACTTCTGTGGTACCGCCTGAGTCTTGTTTCTGAGTACAGGAGGGATGGATGCTTGTTGGAGGTCTGTTCTTAAGTCCAGTTTTACTAGGTGGGGTCCGTGGAGCCAATTTTCTTTGCAGATTCTAGGTGCTCACTGAAGGAAAATAACTTCCCAAATACTCATCTCCATCAGGGGATGTAGGATGTTCATTTTAAGAGGGGCTTTCACATGAGTCTCCACATGGGAGTGGAACAGCCTGCGGAGAACAAGGAAGCCTCGGCTGGAATTTCATGTGAATGTGTTTCGCTGGTATCTTCCTTGGGATCAGAGAGAATTACCATGATAAAAGAATTTGATTATGGCTGTTATCTTACATATAGGGATTGCAGCCCTTAGAGAAGATGGGATTCCAAGAACTGAGGGAGAGTCAGCATGTTTTTCCGCTTGTCTTATTGTCACTTTTTAATTAACAAAAATAGTTATCGAATGCCTACTATGTGTCAAGCTTTCCTCTAAGAGGCATTTTCTTTCAACCCTTCTTTTATGGTGTGTGTAGTGTGTGTGTGTGTGTGTGTGTGTGTGTGTGTGTGTGTGTGTGTGTGTGTGTGTTTTGTGTACATAACTGTGGGTGCTCATCACAGCACATGTGTGTAGGCCAGAGGACAGCCTTGGTGGCTAGTCCTCATCACCCACAGGATCTACTCACTGCAGCTCTACTGTGTATGTCAAGCTTGAGCTGGAACATGAGTTTCTGACACCTCTTCTCTCCATCCCTCGTGTTGCCCATGCGTGAGAGTATATTGCCTATCCATGTTGTCTATAGTGAGAGTACAGTGGTCTACTGCAGCCTAGTTTACACGAGGATTCGCCCTCGTGCGGCAGGTGCTTTACCCACCGAACCATCTCAAACTGTTTTAAAACTTCAAATCTGCTGTTTTGAATCCCAGTTGGCACATCTTTAAAAAAAATAATAGAGGGACATGTGCAACCCTTTTTGTCAGCCAACCTTTCTTAAGAACAGGGGCGTGGTCTCTTAGCTTGAATCTCAGATACCCTAATTGGCTCTTGCTTAGAATAATGTTGCTTCTCTATGAAGACTTGACCCATATGTTGCTCACAAGTCCTTG
This sequence comes from Peromyscus maniculatus bairdii, assembly GCF_049852395.1. Classification (NCBI taxonomy): domain Eukaryota; kingdom Metazoa; phylum Chordata; class Mammalia; order Rodentia; family Cricetidae; genus Peromyscus; species Peromyscus maniculatus. Next base: position 20,939,087 of record NC_134873.1, read on the forward strand.
GACTTGAAGAGAGTAGAGGAAGTGGCTGCGGTTATTTAAAAGGGAGTAAGTAGTACAAATGAGGTTGATTTAGTATGAAAGTGAGCGCCATGGAAGGGGCTCATCTTGTCTCTTATCCTTTAACTTAGGAAAGGTGGCTTAAGTCAGCAAGCAGGGTGTCCCTTGCCTCAGGGGATGCTGGAGCATGTCACATCTTTCCAAACAGCACATATTGACTTCTACTTTAGGGGTAGAAATGTAGGTTGTTTACCTAATGACTTTATTGACATGTCATGGCAATCCACGATGAAGGCTGGTATGGCTCTGTCTTGGTGCAGTGGAGCAATGGTCAGACATGGTTCTTCTGTTTATCTGTCTCTGTGCCAGGTGGATAAAGTGCATATATCTCCCCAGGGGTTGGGGGTTGAGTTCAGTTGGTAAAGTAATGGTTAAATAAGCATAAGTACCAGGGTTTGATTTTGTTTTAACCAGGCATGGAGATGCATGTTTGTAGTTTAGCACTTGGCAAATTGAGACAGGAGTATCCCTGAAGATCACTGGCCAGTCACCTAAGCAGAATCGGTGGTCTCTGTGAGAAACCCTGTTTGAAAAAATTAAAGGTAGATGGTGTCTGAGGAATGACACCCAAGGTTGTTCTCTGACTTCCACATCTATGTATATCCATGTACATGTGCACTTGTGCAACTGTTTGTGTGCATAAAAATACAACACAAAAAATACAACAGAGAGAGAGAGAAGAGAGAGAGAGAGAGAGAGAGAGAGAGAGAGAGAGAGAGAGAGAGAGAGAGAGAGAGAATATATCAGGAATACGCTTCTTGTTTAGAGGATCTTTTGTGACAATCCCTTATAGGATATCACTGAACATGGCCTTGGGGTGTTATTGTGTACAAGCAGTATACAATGGGGAGAAGACACCTTCTAAAAGGAGAAACTTTGTCCTTCCTGTTTTTTCTGTGTTACAAAATACTTTTTTCTACTCTTGTTTTTTTTTTTTTTTTTTTTTTGTTTGTTTGTTTGTTTGTTAGTTTTTCAGGACAGGGTTTCTCTCTGTGTAGCTTTGCGCCTTTCCTGGAACTCACTTTGGAGCCTAGGCTGGCCTTGAACTCACAGAGATCTGCCTGCCTCTGCCTCCCGAGTGCTGGGATTAAAGGTGTGTGCCGCCGCTGTCCAGCCCTTTTTTCTCCTCTTATTCTCTCCTGGGTATAGAGCCCCTGAGTTGGTGATTTTCCTCCATTTAACACTTTTCCTGAGAGTCATTTCTCCGCTTCAGTGAGGCAACGAGAAGGAGAGTGAAGAAATAAAAAATATTTCTACTATAGCTGCTCCTGGTGGTGCCAGATTGGCACCGAGGGTGGCACCAGAGATTGGAGTAGCAAGTGGCTGGATTGAGAGATGTTGGTGCCCATCCTGACCGTAAGAGGGTAGAAATACCGCAGTCTGTATACATGCTTATGTATGGATTTCTCTGGATAAAATCCTAATTAATTAGCAAAAATTGTTTACATTGGCAAGGTATTCATTATATAAAATGTGAAATTTAGCCAGGAAGTTGGCTTAGTGGGAAAAGTGCTTGCCTGGTAAGGATGAGGATTTGAGTTCGAATCCCTAGAATTCAGGTAAAGCTGGAGTTGGTAGAGCTCATCTGTAATCCTGGCATTCCCCTGGCAGAAACAGGGGACTCTCAAGTAGTTCAAGAGCTGGTTAGCGAGCAAGAAATCCTGCCTCAAGCAACGACCAATGTCTATTGATATTGTCATCATTCAGGTTTTGGTTAGTTTAGACAGCCATTTCTAGGAGACACAATCTCATAACAGACTTCCTGGTCTTCTGGTTCTTACAGTCTTTCTGCCTCTTCTTCCATTATATTCCCTGAGTCTTAGGTACAGGAGTTGTGAAGTAGAATCTACTACCACAAACCTCTGCATACATGTACACAAACACAAGCGTGTGTGTGTGTGTGTGTGTGTGTGTGTGTGTGTGTGTGTGGTGTGTGTGTGTGTGTGTATGTGTGTGTGTGTGTGTAATGAAATGATATTCTCATGGCTGAAATGTTTAGAACAAGGATGGGAAGGGATCCAGATTGAGATATGGGTAGGGATCTGATGGGAAGGTGCACTTAACTCAGGTTAGAGAGAAACACTTGAGTTGGTTCTATTGAACCATCTTTTCTGTGTTTTAATATAATTGACTTTTCTATTCAAGACTTGAGGAGCTTCCTTGCTCTGAGGTGTAGGTCACTCTTTTCAGATATGTTAATCAGAGATACCATGATATGGCCCCAGGTTCCCAACAGAAGGTCCTATATGGGTGTGGGTTAATGGAGAAAGTGATTTTTGTGTTTTTATTTTTTTGAGTCAGTTAAAATGTTTTCCAAAGGAGATTAAAGTCACAAATGTGACTATGATCACTGCCTTTCTGTTTGCTGTTTCTATCTGAGCATAGCAGTGCAAGATGACATGGAAAAAAGGAACCAGAGAGAATGGTGGGAGCAGTCATGACCTCTGTTGGCTACCAGGGAAAATAGTCTGTCCCAAGAGGAAAGCACACAAAGGCTGTAATTGCACCCTGGCTTGCAATTTGTGGCTGATCTGGAGGGATTGTTTTTGAAGTAAAGATTTAGGATAAATTCAAAGGGGTCTTCTGATGAAGACTGTAAGCAAAAGCCAGGTTAAGTAACGAATGGAAAACAGCCTTGAATTAAAGCTCCAAGAGCATCTTGGGATTTATTTAAAAATTTGCTTTTTATGAAGACTGTTTACTTCAGTCTTTTCAGTCTGAGCCATGTAATTTAAAAGCAGCACTTCATTATAGAGAATTTTGAGCATATACAAAGATAGACAAAAATCTCTTATTCAATACTCCTGTACTCATCTTCTGTATTTGATGGCAACTTACCCAACTGAGCCTATTCCTCCCTCAGCCCAAGTACCTCCCATTCTCACATATTATTTTGAAGCAAACCCCATAAACCAAATCATTACATCCATAAATATTTCAACGTGATTCTCTAGCAGGAAAAGCATCTCCCCTTTAATAAATAAGATAAACATTTTGCTCATCCATCCAAGCCTGTGGGGAGATGGACTGTTTGACATGTAAGGTCATACTTAAGACAATCCTGATTCACCTTAGAATCCAGCCTTCTGGTTCCCAAACTTAGAAATGTAAATGGCACAAACTACATAGAAAGTAGTGCAAAGTATAATAGCTCCGATGTTTGGAGGACCGCTCTTGAGTAAGTGCAGGATGGTCAGCCATCCAGTCTGTACTAACTGGGCCATTGGTCACCAAGCAGACTTTAGTCACTAACTGCAGAGAAGGGAAAGAGAAATTAAGAGCTTTAGTGTAGTCAAGGGAGAAGAGATGGGCTTTCATTTGAGACATGCTTCCATTGTCTATAATAGGGCAAGATGGTCCTAATTAGAAGTAGAACAATGCAAACACAACCCGCACACACAGGCTGATGTGTTTCTCGGCTGTGGAGGCTGTATGCAGGTTAGATGGAGCCAGTTGAAAATTCTCTGCAGATGGAGAATGTTCTGGATCCTGGATGGATTTTTGGCCTTCCTCCCTACTCTCTCTTTGAGGTCTACGATCAGCTGTATATGGGAAGAGGGAGCCATGCGCTCTCTTCGGGCTTGTGTTCCTAAAACAGACCGAGGTAGATCATCAAGTAGTGGCTCATGGTTCCTTCTTGAGCTCAGCAAGCCTTTGAGGCTGTTTTCACCCACACTTTAGAGTAGAAACACTGAGACAGACAAGGAGAGCAGGGGTCACAGTTGGACATGCACCCAACCCCTTATGAGACTCCCCCTCCAAATCTTGAGTTCCAGTGATGGGCTAATATGGAGGAATGGCTTTTTCAGTCAGCCTTTTTCCATGTTAAACCCTCTGTGACTCTTAAGCGGGGCAAAGCGCCTTTCTGAATTTCTTGCTGGGAAGTGTGTGTGTCCCAGGCTGTTTGTTGATCATAGGATGTAAGCCCCAATGGGTGAACAAGACCATACTATCTTCATAGTTCTGGTGTCTGTGTGAAATAGAACTTCAGCCAACTCAGCTTTCTAGGAATAAGAATGACAATTTTCCAAACCTTCATGGAAGAGGTAATGTGGGGATTTAACAAGGCAACTCCACGTAGTTAAAAATGAGGTTTATTTGGGGGTAACTAACAGCCAGTAAAAGGGTTGGTTACAGGATCTGGGAGAGGTGAGGTACAGTCCAGCAGGATTCTCTGGAGAACTCTAACTTGGTCTTCCATCCAACATCCAGAATCATGAAGCCTGGCACATCTAGATCTCTGGTCTTAAGGGCTCCCATCTCAGCCCCGCCCCAAGGGCAGGTAATAGGTAGGTGTGGCAGTTACCAGAAGCCTCATTAGGGGTAGTACTTCCAGATCAAAGCTGGAACAGCTACTCACTACAAAGAGGTCATCAGAAATTTCCCAAGCCACACAAACAAGAAAAAGCATAGAGATGTATTGTATAGACAGAAGGCATGTCTTGGAAGCCCAGATCCAAGACTAATAAACTTTTGGATCCTCAGTAATATCACTTGTAAGGTTCCTATGAATGTCAAATTAGGTGACACCTCTGTCATCATTCCAATTTTTCTTTTGCTCATGTTCTCATTATTAGTTAAAAATCCATTGGGTATTGTCTCAGTTATGGTTTTATTGCTGTGAAGAAACACCATGACCGTAGCAACTTTTATAAAGGAAAACATTTAACTGGGGTTGGCTTACAATGTTACTGTACTCCATAGCTAATGTGGGAAAACTGACTCCATTGGCTGCTATAAGTTGAATGAAGACTAACACCAGTTTCCTGTTTACCCTAAGAGTTGTAACTTCCTGATGATTAGTAACAAGTGACATCAACGCTGGATTCATTCTCATTTTGATTTCTGGGTTCCAACCTGATTTTTCTGGAGTGGGCTGGCTGCTGTTTTTCTTTTCCTGAGGACACAGAATGTTCACAAGATTTTCCTCTGAGAAAGATTTTTTTCTAAAATCTGAGTAGTATTAACAGGTTCTCATGTTCTCCTGGACATGACTGACCCATAGAGAAAACACTGTTTAAACACTGTTCAGTCATACCAGGCTATGTATAAGTAGGTATCTGCTAGATCCTCTTCCTTGTTCTGTCCTTGGTACATGGACTATATTTAGAAAGTTGGGTACTAGTATTTAGTAATATTTGACACTGTATTGTTTTATATTTTCTTGCCAACCTGATGATAGATTGGAAGCAAATGAAACTCATTTATAAAACCCTCAACCATTTTGTAGGAAATAGTTCCTTTTAAAAAGACTTCATCTATCCAATGGGGCTGGGCTCCCCATGGTCCATTTATTATCTCTACATTATATCTGGTTGTGGTGTTATATAACTGTCTTCATTTGCTGTAAAGAGAAGTTTCTTTCATGGGAGGTGAGAGCTGCATTTACCTGTGGGTATGAGGATGAATAAGTTGTAGAATGTGGTAAGGAATCATTCTGGTCTAGTAAAATTGTAGTGGTAGGTTTTACACTACATCCCCTGTATCCAAGGCTCAGACAACTTCATGGAAGAGCAAGCAGTAAGATTCTAAGGGACAGAGGAGCAGGAAGTCTGCTGTGAGACCATGCTTCCTAGAAATGGGCACCTAAATTAAACAAAACACAAATAATGATAATATCATTAGATATGCTAACACAGAGGAGGAAAATCTTATGAGGTACCACCCCTAGATAAGGGCAATTAATGGCTGCAGAGAGAAAGAATTTACATCTCCTAGAGATGAGCTCCTTAAATGACTATCGCGTCCAAAGTGGTCAACCCTAATCACATATACACAATAGAAAAAGTAGACCAAGTAGTTTGTATGTATGTATGTATGTATGTATGTGATATACACACACACACACACACATATATATATATACATACACACACACACACACATATATATATATATATATATATATATATATATATATATATATGTAAAAATAATAAAGAAAAAGGGACCATCAATTTGAGAGGAAGTGAGGTGGGGACATGGGATGTGTTGGAGGGAGGAAAGGAAAGGGGAGAAGGAATGTAATTATATTTTAATTACAATGTATTTTAAACATCAGTTCATCCAAGTGTTTCTTCAACAACTTGCCTAGCCCTTCCCTAGGTACTGTAGAGAATACATAGGTAAAAACTGGGGCTTCTATCTGCAAGCAGCTTCTATGTAGAAAGCAAAGGGGAGACAAATGGAAGAATAGAAATTGTGAGAAGGAAGTCAGAGTGCTGGACTTTGCTGGAACGACGGCTGCAGCTTTCCACCTTGGTTCTCTCCCTGCTGCTACACACTGCTCTTTCCTCCTTCACTGCCCACCTCCGCCTGCTCCGGCTGACCTCACTTCAGAGCCTGCCGGTCCCTGTCAAAGGGAGGGGAACCAGCCACCTCTTGTCTTTTGATGCCATCTGTCTTATTGCCCATGCTGTGCTATCCTGATGGTGGTTCATGTTCTTGGAAGTCTGAGGGATTCCAGAGTTTCCAGACACTCCTAGAATGTCTCTGGGAGGAAGCCTGAGGGTTACCACATGCGCGGCATCTCACGTCTCCATCTCCCCTTCTTATTTCTCCCCAGTTGGCAAGGCCACATGAGCCAGATGATTGAGTCCTGCTGGAGCAGACGGGATGGTTGTTGAGACTTTTTGAATCTCGGTACTGCCCTGAACTTGGCAAAGGGGTCTTGGGACATGAATCCAAAAGGTCACCATCCTGCCCCCTCGTCTTCCCTGAGCCATGCATGTAAGGCAGATAATGAGGACTGGAGGCATGTAAGGCCAACAGTATACTTAGGGAGTAAGCCCTTGTTCTCTAAAACACGGGACATTACTCCCTCCCTTCTTTCTTCCTTGTTCCCATGTTAGAGTGTCTATCTCACCCACCCACCCCCACTTCCCAATCTTTAGCTAATATTCCCTAGCACACTGTTTAGTTCTGAGTGATCATATTCCTGTATACCCACCTGTGTATTTGTTCTTAAGAAAGTTCTTATCACGGCTAAGGAAATCTTCACCTTCTTGCTCCAGTCTTCCTCTCCGACCTCACTCACCTCCTCATTCCCCCATCAAGTTCTCTGGGAGTCTCGAACCCAACCGCTCTTGCACCAGATGTGCTGTCTCTGCACATCTGGTAAAGATGCTTGCTGCTTCACCCTTTTCAACTGTCTACATCTGGAAACGACGGGCTCTGAGAGCCCCTGTCCCCTCTTTATTCGAGCCTCCTCGAACTGCTCCAGCTAGGGTCACCCCCTCACGTGAGCTCCGGTGCTACCTCGCATTACCCTGTGTTCTTATAATTATGTTTAAATGTGTATTATGATGATCTGTCAGGTACAGAGGAAAGGGATTACTTTCTCATCCATCACAAGGCCACTTGGGCAGCTAGCTGAGTGTACCGCTAAGTGTTTGTTAATGTAAGTAGAAAGGAGCCTCCTTGCTCTTACACAGCCGTACCTCGCTTAATTTCTCTGAAATTCATTGACTGATGCATGCATGCATTCACTCCCTGTGCAAACATTGACTGAATACCTACTATGTGGGAACTCCTTCCCCCTTTCTCTAGGCCACAAAGCCTTGATCAAACAGTCATAAAAAGAGAAGCAGCTGCCAATCCTTCCTCTAGGAAGCTCTGCTCCGCGGGCCTTCGTTATGAATCCTAAAGCTTCAGTTTCCTTTTGTCAGCTTTTTCTTTAATGGCCAAACTCATGGTGGCAGTGACAATGGATTCTGCATTAGTATTAAAAATTTATCCGATAAATAATGGATTAGAACCTCTGTTTAATAATTATTAATGCACTGCAATTTCAGTTGCCCAAATCTCAAGATGTTTTAAACATAACTAATTGAAAACACAATTAACGGCAACTTGCAGAAATACATCTGAAAGGCAGAGCACCCTTGAAAACCTCAGCGTCTAACAGAACAAAAACATTCCAAAGCGACCCCTCCCCCTCCTCCCACTGCTCCCACATGAAGAGAGGATGCTGGGCTCCCGCAGAGAAAGACCATGGTGCTTGGTAGAGTTTGGGACACAAAGATAGGATAATGGCAGCTTTTCTCCAGCCACTAAAACTCCAAATGATCAGTTTATCATAGTCAAGGTTCAGGGGGATGTGCCTGACCCATAGGCTGTGCTCACACAGTTGCATAAGACGGACCTTTGGCAAAAACTCTGTGATCACTCGGGGCTCCGTGGCTGTGGCTCCTGTGGTTCCCGTGGCTCCCGTGTCCTTCTCATCACGGATTCTGTACAGTTTGAACCAGCAAATCCCAGTGCTGCTGGTTCTTTGCACGTTAGAGAAGGGCCCTTGGACTTTCTTGCTTCAAAAAAAAAAAATCAGGAAAGAGAAGACAGATTGGAACATCCCCCCCAGGATGAGCTTGGCTGATTTGGGCTCTAGGATCCTAAAGGACAATGGAAGCATTGGGCTCTGGGCTTGGTGTAGCATGGGCAAGTACAGGTTCTTGGATCTGATGGTTTTCCTTCTCATTATATTATTAACACCAATGAATTTATCTTCTTCACAATGGAATTTGAACTTGGATGTTCTGGCCTTCTTGCTTTCATCAGTAGTTCACAGGTATTTTTCTTTGTTTTACTGGGGGTGGGGCAAGTGTTCAATGACAGATGGTAAGGAAATTAATCAATGGCAGTGATTGGCATTCAACAAATGCAACTCCTCTCCCAGTCTTAAGCCTTGTCTATTGCTCCTACATGGCTAATCTATCCCCAGGACTCCAAACTCTTCTATGGGTATACTTTCAACAAAAATAATATAGGTATTGGATGGATGCATGCATGCTATTCCAGGAGAACATAATGGAGTAAGGACCTGGGGAGATAGCTCAGCTTGATTCCCAGAACTCATGTAAGAAAGCTGGATGTGATGGCTTGTGTTTATAATCCCAGAGCTGAGGATAAGGAGATAGGTGGACCTTTGGAGCTAGGCAGCCAATCAACCTAGGTGAATTGCTAACTCACAAGTTAGTGAGAGATCCTGTTTGCAGACACAAGGTGGACAGCAACCTGAGAAAAGTCACCTGAAGTTAACCTCTGGCTTTCATTCTCACATATGTGTGCAATGTATGTACGCGCACGTGCGTGTGCGTGTGCGTGTGTGTGTGTGTGTGTGTGTGTGTGTGTGTGTGTGTGTGTGTATGTGTTCATATGCACCTGCACACACACACACATTCACATACTCTATGTGCCAAACAAGGAAAAGTAATAAAAAAGGGAGCTTAGGGACCCTGGTCTGAGACTCACCATGGACAGTGGCTTGGATAGCGTTTGAGGTATGATAAGTGTCCAGACACATAAATGCAGGAATATTGCAAAGTATCTGAAGAGCCAGGCTGGTAAGTTTGACCGTCACTGTAGAGAGTAATGAAGTATTTCTTTTTAAGTTAGAGAGTTGCATTGGTTTTAGCTTTATCTGTTTATGTTGAAACAGTGATACTTAAACTTTATTGAGCGTCAGTATCTCCTGGAAGGTGAATTTTAATATGATTACTTACTCATGTGGCTAAGGAATTGAGTTCTGACTACCCCGCTGATAATGATGCTGCCATTTCCAGAGACTGAGATTTGAAGCCACATCCTTTGGGGAAGTCCTGGCAGTGGGCTGGCCTAGAAAAATGAATCTGTCTGTTTCAAGCAGTAAGACACAATGTTCCCAGGCTATTTTCAATTAGGAAAAGTGGCTCTATCTCACTGGTTCTCAACCTTCCTCACGCTGCAACCCTTTAATACAGTTCCTCATGTTGTGCTGACCCCCAACCATACAATTATTTCATTGATACTTCATACTGGTAATTTTGCTACTGTTATGAATCATAATGAAAACATCTCATATGCAGGATATCTGATAGGTGACCCCTGTAGGGGCCAGTACATACAGGTTGAGAACTCCTGCTCCAGAGCAAAGGGAGATATTACTGAGGAGATGCAACAGTTTGTGGCCAGCTGGATTAATGGGAAAGACTGGCAAATCCTCCATGATTTTCTTCCCTGGAATTCCAAAAGATGATAATGGTTCTCATGAAGAATAATAGCATGAAACAGAGACTTCCTGGTCAGGATAGAAGAAAATTGTTGGTTCCAATGCTCCAAAGCTTGAAGACTACAGGAAACCATGTTGGCTTCTAACTGGTTTCTTAAGAGTGGTCAAAACTGTGGAAGCAATGGTACCAGGAGAAGACCACCAGCTACTGCAACCAGAGTGATTTCAGTAAGGTTCTAGCATCTAAGATGTGGGCCAACCCTGCCCAAATCTGAATATGAGCTCCTTAGTAAATGTTACACTGCTGGATGCCTCCCTTTATTCACCGAAGCCCTGGAGTATTGTGATGCTGTTGCCTTATGCTTAAACAAGCCTGATGGAGATGAAATTTCTGATCTTAGTCATAACTCTAATCCTTATTGGAATCAACTTATAAGCAGCTATAATTTACCACATTCTCTGTGCCCATTTTTTACTTTTTTTTAAACAGTAGAATCTCACTGGGTAGCTCTAGCTAACTTGGGCCCCGTGGAGACAAGGCTAGCCTGCCTGTGCTGTAATTAAAAGGATGTACCACCATGGCCAGCTAGGCTGCAATTCTGTTGAGTGCAATTTGTGTCCATCCAGATTTTGTACCCACGGAGCTGAATGGAGCTGAGCATAGAGATAACAGGAAAGCTTACAGATCGACACAGCTACCAGTGGATTACATGACACACTTTCTCATGGCATAAGTGATACCTGGTGTTTCTGTAATGGCTGAGCCAGTGGACAGAACCACTAGGACTGTGGCAAGTCAAAGATTGAGTTTTGAAGCTTCTTTCTTGGACATGCTTTTAAATACACTCGTTGGGATTGTTTATTTTTGTTTCTGTTTTTGCCTTAAGGACATAATATATGGAACTCCATGATGCAGCCAAAGCAATCCAAGTTTAATCTCCAAGCATTCATCTCCCAAGTTCAGATTTTTTTTTCTTCTCTCTTCTCAGCTGGTGCATTCCCCAACTTCTGAATGTCTAAAAATACCCAGCGTGGTTCCCTCTACAAAACACCAGCACCCTGCCAGCTGTTAAATAAATAAACTCCAAACAGAAATGCTGTAGTTGTGAAATAAGATATATTTAATTAAATAAAAAAAGGAAAGCAAGTGCTATTACAAGAACATAAAACTGTAAGGCATAAGATAAAAACTAAATTACTGCAAGGCAGCTCGATCCAATCTAATCCTTGAAGATAAAGATGAAACCAGAAAATTGCATGTATTGAGAAATCAACATAAGCCCTGAGCAAATATTAACTAGAGATCTATAAACTGGTTGATAATAAACAGTAGTATGAACATTAGGATTATGGTAGGAAATGGAAATGGGATCACACTGGGTGAAGGGGTTCACCTCTCCATCCTGCTTGGAGCAAGCCTTTAGAGGATCTTTATTGGAGTGACTTTTCCATTAGCCAATCCCAGTCAAATCGCGAGGGGAAAATTGAATGGTGTTGAAGTACCTGGGCACAGTTCTATCCATCATCTCCCGAAAGACACGGAAATTGATGCGTTCTCATCCTACCAGGCCGTAAAATGGAGCTGGCAGATAAAACATTTGCTTTTTTACCATGGGTTTCTAACTTAGCTATTGACACCATTTTAACAGTGTATTTAAGCATGAAAAATGGTTCAATTACGTGTTAAGTAGCCTTTTTTTATGGTTCTAATAAAGGCCCATTTAGATGTCTATACTGACAACTCAGTTCTTTGGAAGGGCATTTTTCAAGTTTCCTGCTGAAAGAGGACATTTCATACCAAAAAAAATTCTCTCTCTCTTTTTCAAAAAAAAAAAATTCAATATTAGTCAGAGAATGCTGCTTTGGCTTTGAGAGGGGAGAGAAAGCATGTATAGAGGCAGGGCCTTCCAGTGGTGGAGAAGTCAGCAGTAGGCAGCTGGGAAAATCAAGCTAATTCACAGGTGAAGATGTCCTCTTTGTCAGGGTTTTAAGTTCTGGGATAAAGACGCTCTTTTGAGAGTATTCACTCCTGTCCCACCCCACACAGGGAGTTGCTGAATGCTAGCTGAATGGGAGCCCGACTCCGGAGAGCGAGGAGGCGGCTCTGGCAGACTGGGACCAGCATTCTCCCTCACATCAAGGTTTAGGGACAGCTGGGGCCTCCAAGGGAACCAGGAGTCCCTTTGGGGACAGAGTTAGTGTTCTTAGGCCCCTGGGGGAAGTGTGTGACCTGGGGGTTCTTAGAAAATAGGTTTTTCTTTGTGGGAAAAAAAAAAAACACTTTTAGTGAGACTCCATCAAAAGAATTCCTGACAAAAAGATATCCCCGTGTGCTCTCGGCTCTGGACAAAGGTCTCCACTATCTCCCAGAGTCAAGGTCTTGTCGTTAATTCCTTGTAAGTCTTTTGGGGAGGGGTCTCCTGTGGCTGTCAATAGCTTCGTGAAGACAAGAGCCGTGGTAGTTTCCTGGGCTTCCAGAACAAAGCCCCATGGACAGGAGCAGTGGCTTAAACAACACAAACAGGTTTCTTCACAGTGCCAGAGGTCAGAGTTCAAGCTCAGTGTCTATCAGGAGGTTTTCCTCTCAGCCCGGTCTCCTTGGCCTGTATGTGGGCCTCATCATTCCGTTCTATTTGCTTGTGACCCAGCCCCAACTTCCTTTGCTTATAAGGTCATGCCAGCCACATAATAGGGCCCCCCTGAATGACCTCACTTAACTTCATTCCCCTATTAAAGACCCTGTCTGCGACTACAGTCACATTCCGAGCTCTCGTGGGTTAGGGCCTCAACACTTAAATTTCAGTAGGAAATGGTGCTTTACTTTAATCCTCCATGTTTAAAGGTGCATGTAATAGATATCTACTTATTTCTCTGCCTCCATTTGATGAGAAGAGGGATATAAAAATATAACAAACATTAGCTGTGACTGTTCTCATTTTGTTTATAGAGAACTCAAGGTCAGTTGCCCTGCATAAAAAATTCTGTTGCAAGGTAAAGAAAAATTTTACTTTCAAAGATTCTGCAAATGTCATTCTTTACCATTTGGGCTCTTCATCTCTGCAACTCCTCATGTAATTAATATGAGTTCAGGTACAGACATGCATAATTTTTAAGGTACCCCAAATGATTCTAAAATGCAGCGAGGATTGATAAATCGCTATTCTTAAGGTCTTTGGATACATAAAGGTGGCCCTCAATGGTGAGTTGTTTATTTTGACAAGTCACTTCTGAAATACCAAGAGACTACCCAACACAGTCTGGAAGCAGTAATGGCTTGTAGCTGTTTGGGGTGATGATATATGGGTGTTTTTCACAGTTGCGTTTGCCACAGCTTTTCTTGGGGTGAAGGATTTTGAAATGAAAGGAACATGGACAGTCGTACATTTGACTTATTTGTGGGAAGAAGCAATGAGCCTCCTCCAGGCTGGATAAGTCAGACCATAGCCACACAGTCTCTCAAGGGCTCCTCCAGTGGGTAGGCAGGGTCAGTGACATCCTAAGAAGCAATTTCCTAGAGCAAATGGTTAGACACTGGAGAGAGAGAGAGAGAGAGAGAGAGAGAGAGAGAGAGAGAGAGAGAGAGAGAGAGAGAGAGAGAGAGAGAGAGACTGACTCTCTTCTAGAAGCAGGAGTGCTAGGGTTCCAGTGTGCTGTGGAAACATCTCCTGTGAAGCCTTGGATATTCTCAGTGAGTCTTATACAGTTGTAATGTATTGCCCTTCAATTTTTACTTTCACATTACTAGCTCATCAGTGTTTCCCACAAACCTTCCTCGGATCCTTTTGAGCAACCAACCCTTGTAGAACAATAACAAGAGCCCCAGAGGGACAGGTTCTTTTTCTTCTCTGCCCCAAGGCAGACACCATCTACAGTGTTTCTTCACCGTGGAGCTGCACTTTTGAAATAGGCAGAGTCTTCTGAAACTATCACTTGTGGATTCCCATCTTTGCCAGCTCTGTTAGAAAGAATGGGAGTCCATGTAGCCTGTCTTCCACAACCTGTGATGTAGGGATAGATGGTAGTCTTGGGCCTCTGGGTAGAAAGGCCTGTGACTTAAGCCAACTCTGGGAGAGGCCTGATGAAGTTGAGACAGGTGGGACAAAGCTGGTATGGTGCATGCATTTGTAAACCCAGCACTAGGGACACGGGGACAGCCACATCTCTGGGACTTCCTGGCCAGAGAGCCTTGCTAAATCAGAGAGCCCTAGATCCCAAAGAGAGACTTGTCTCAAAAAAGCAAAGTGGATGGCACCTGTGGTTGACTTCTGGCCACATACTCTGTACACGTATGTACATGCAATCCCTCACATGCACCTAAATGCACAGAAACACAGATGCACATACTTGCACACACGTGTGTGTTCTTGAGCACATATGTGCATGCACACACACTCACACACGCACACTGAGAGAGAGAGAGAGAGAGAGAGAGAGAATATATAAAACCCCACATGAATAAATCCTAACTCTGAGAATATTTCTTTGCATCCTGACCCAAGTCCAGGTGCTTAGAGCAAGGATTGGCTTTGGAGGGCCAGAAAAAAAAATACTGTCTCCTTTGAAGAGAGTAGCTTGAGCCTTGCAGGATGGGTATTGTTGCATTTCTAGGAAGAGGCAGGGAGGTCTCTTTGCATATGATCACATGAAGGAGAGACAGACATGCTTCTTACGGGCATGGGAATCATTTAGTGTAACACAAAGCATGGTTACTATGGGGAAGATGCAGAGTGAGGTGCTTTGGAGGTATCAGGCTGGTGTGGGTGAGTGGCAGGTAGGCAGGTGGCCATGCTCTATTGCAGCCCTCATCCTACTGTTTCTATGGCATTATGACACTGAGAAGCAACAAACAGTGGTTCTCAACCTGTGGGCCTCAACCCCTTTGGCAGACCCCTGTCTCCACTCATATGTACAATATGATTCAGAACAGTAGCAAAATTACAGTTATGAAGTTGCAGTGAAAATCATTTCATGGTTGGGGTCACTACACCATGAGGAATAGTATGAAAGGGTCTCCACTAATATTAGGAAGGTTGAGAGCCACTGAACAAAGGCTTAGCCCTGAGGAGAACATAGAGTTGCTTTTTTGGACCCCTGAATAGAAATCAAGATTGTGGAGGCAGAGGGGGAAGAATGAGCTGTTTTGTTTTTACTAATAAAGCAGACTAGATAGGGGAGATGTCATCCCAGACTCAAAAGCTCCTTCATGTGTTCTTGACAGTAAGAAAAAAAAAATCCAAACCAATACCCCCCTATTCTTGTCATGTGACCAAATTCCTAGCCTACTTCAATGAGTTTTATTTTCTCAGTCATTAGTTATTGTTGTCTTGTATTCTTAGAGATTTTGAAGTTTCTCTTAATCCCTCCTAAATCCTGTACATTCCGGAGGTAACCTGGAGAGGCTCAGAGGGCCCCAGAGATGCTGGGAGAGCTCCATAGACTTTCCTTGTTGGAAGAGGTTTTTTTTTCCATCGTCCTCCGCATTTAATTCACTTAATGCCTGTGTGTGTGAAGGTGGTGCCTGGGTGCATGGGGCAAGTACCTGCTGAGTGTAAATGGAAGTGCGGCCCTCACTTCAGGGAAGAGAAGTGAGTGATGCAGGACTCTCTGCTAAGCACATTATCAAGTTAGCTATGTATTAGTGGGGGAAAAGTAACTGTGGTTTATGTAGGATATAATCAGATTTAATTGACAAGCTTTTAAGAATTCACCCCCTTGATAGGAAAAATACAGCCAAACAAAATCACATCAATAAAGCTATGGTAAGCACAATAAAGCAAAACAGTTAAAGCAAAGAAAATCCTTGAAATGGAACATCTAGATCCAAATCGTGATGTGGCAAGAGCTTTGTGTGTGTAGGTGTATGTGTGTGTGTGTGTGTGTGTGTGTGTGTGTGTGTGTGTGTGTGTGTGTGCATGTTTGCATCAGAGGTTAACATGGATGTCTTCTTCCTTTACTGCTCTCCATCTTATTTTTTTTGAGACAGGGTGTCTCACTGTACCTGAGCTCACCATTTGGCAAGTTTGGCTGGACAGTGACCCTCTGGGGTCTTTGTGTCTCCATTGCCCAGGTCTGGGACTACAGACAGGTACGTGCTGCCAGGCATGACCTTTTGCTGATGTTTTAGTGTGTATCCCTTTGTGCCCTGAAGAGTCTGGTCATACAATGGTGGCCTGGGGGGGGGGGGCTCAGGATTTGTATTTGAGATCATATATATGTACCTTTGTCATTCTCCCTGATCCCCTGTCCCATTCTTGGTTATTTCTGTCTGCAGCATGATTCCCAGACTGACTGCTCATTCCTCAAAGGATATAAACCCACAGTTTCGCTGTAGCCTGAAAGGGGAAGCAGATGGTTAATAAAGAAAGCCATGGCTGGCGATTTTTCTTTTTCCTCTTGCTTGGTTCTGAGGCTGAAAAAAAAAAATTGCAGCATACTTCAGACTTGAGCAGTGGCTGCGAATGTATTCACTGTTGAATTCATCTGTGAGGTTATTATACGCACCTTTGATGTTACGGCAAGACTACCTGGGTCGTTTTGTTCCAATTACTCAGTGCAGAGGAGGAGGACTTCCATGCCACACGAAGCCACCCAACTTTGATGTCTTGCGCGGAGAGTGCCCTTCTTGGGACCAGTCTATCAGGAGTAACGCCAGGTAGCTTGGCAGGTCCAAGTGGCAGGGCTCTAGCCTGGGTGCTGTGTCCACTCCCAGTGATCTAACTGTCTCCGGGCTGGGCAGCATGGGAGGGGAGAGGCCATCAGTGTGGGCCTATCAAGCACATTTCCCATTGCATCACAGAGGATTTGGAAATAACCTCATTTTCCTCAATTAGGAAGATGGAGATTGTAATGGCTGTACTTTGCTCTCTTCAGCCGTCTTTCATCTTCTGCATCGCAAAGTGCTCTGAAAGCATGATTAACAGGGCTTCCCAACTCCCCAGCCGGACAGGCGCCCCACTGCCTGCTTTGGCTGAGGCTAAATGGTTGAGGCCAGCTCTCAGGTGAACTCAGAGTAATGGGGGAGTCTGCTGACCCCAAAGCAGGACAAGAACAGAGGCTGGGAACCTCACAGGAAGGAGTGGGGAGGGGAGGCAATGGCAGCCCAGGCTAGGGGAGATTGCTGGGCTGGGAGGCTAGGCTCTTAAATACATCCTTGGATGCTCTGTTATGCTCTATGCTGTGAGAATAGGCTAGACTATTCTCACAGCATAGGCTTGTTACTAACGTTGCTGCCTAAGCCTATCCAGGTCTCAGAATCAGTGTGTAGAAACCAGGAAGTGGATTTTGAGGTCTCAAGCCTCTTTCCACTCTGCCACCCATAAGTAGGTGGGATCCTATGCCATTGTTATGGGCGACCCATAAGTAGGTGGGATCCTATGCCATTGTTATGGGATCCTCAGACCATGGGGTGTGTCATTTGGATGACGTCACTCCTTAGAGCCAGTCATCATCAGTTGCTATGGGGTATCTACACTATTGTGGCCCACGGCTTTCCCCTTCTTTGTGTTCTTCATGTTACCTCGTAGCCATGGCATAGACCTCTGCTATACTCCATGGCAGATGGTATCCAAGGACCAGCTTGGCTGCTTCATGAATCACCCCATCTCCTTGTTCTCTTCTACCTCTCCTCTCAATGTAAAAATACCAGCTTGCTCTGTGTTTTTGCCACGGGATTCATTCAAGCTGGACCATTCCTCTGAGATCCTTCCACCCTCCTGCAAGGTCTGGGGTTGTGTGTTGAGGCATCAGCTACTCAGCCTATCACGCTTTAGACTGTGATCACCTGGGTCCGATTCCCTGGCCTCATCATTCCTGTCTTCTGATACTTTCACCCGCCGGATGTCGTCCCTCCATGTTTCCCAGGAGCTGTTGTTCTTGGTATGTGCTGGGCTGAGAGATGAACTCACAAGATTAAACCATAGGTCTGTGGTTGAGGAGATGGCACAGTGGATAAAGCTTTTGCCTCTCGAGCGTCAAGATTTGAGTTCAATCCCCACAACCTATATAAATAAAAGCCAGGTATGGCAGCACTTGCCTATAATCCCAGAATTGGAAAAGCAAGGACAGGAGAATTCCTGGCCTTCTCTAGCTAGTCCACCTAGCCTAATCAGCAAGTTTTAGGCCAATGAGATATCGTGTATCAAAGTAAAAGGTTACTGCCTGGGGAATGGTACCTGAGGTTGGTCTCCGCGTGCTATCCACATGTGTACACACACACACACACACACACACACACACACACACACACACACACACACACCTAACTAGTTGCCTAGCATTGTTACTGGCTCTTTAGTATCACTTCTTTGACATCCTTGAGTGGAGCAAGAGATCTCTCACCTGGTAATACCTTTTCAGGGCCCCTTTTCTAAGAAGATTCTGGGTGGCTGCAGTTGGGAGTTAGGTTCAAGATAGATGAAGAGTGATGTAGTTGCAGAAATGAGAAAAAAGACCTGGAGGATGAGTTTCCAGAAGGAGGCAGAGGGCACCACAGGATCCACTCCTTTCCTTCTGAAGAGGAACTTTAGAAAGATGCGGGGCCTGTCCTTTACAGTTGCTTATTCATGGGTGCCTCAAAATGCTGCCTTTTGGAAAAATGAAACGCAACAAAATCATAATAGAGCATAGCCAGGGTGTTCTGTCACTGTTTGAAAACCCTGAGGGTTACCCAGATAAGAAGCCTGACAAGGTCAAATTATGCCCTGGAGGATGGTTTGCTAATTGGAAAACTCATTTTTTTTTTTTTTGACTCTTGAAAACACAACTTGCTTTCCTCTCTCTCCCATGGAGAGAACTTGACCCTGGAGGGTCGCTCACCTGGGTGCTAGCTTGTCATGGGTGAAGGCTGCCCTTGCTTCTTCACTCATAGGCTGCCTTGACCAGACTCCAAGAGAAAAAAAAAAAAGATACTCAGAGGTGGGGCTGCTGTGTTTTGTTGTGGAGGTTTCTCAAGTGTAAAAAGCACAATAAAACTTAATTCTATCCCTTTTCTGGAACAAACAGAAAGAAAACTGCTGAAGCGGAAAATTCAGAATGAGAATGCTAGGACAGCCATTAAGTTTGAGTTTTAAAAACTGCCAAGGATGCTTTTGAGTATTCCACATGTGTGGGTGGGGTGGGTCTCCCATTGTGGGGATGCTCAATACAGTCGCATCTTATATACGCTCGTGGGTCCCATGTGTATTTCCCCGTTGGGTCTCACTGCCCATCCTTCCTTCTCCTTACTCTCCTCACTGACCAAGTGCCCCCTGGATTCTTGGGATATCATTGTGTCTCAAGCTTCACCAAACTTAACCCTCTCATATCCACAAGCTGCCGCCATCACTCCTGGGGCTCCCCACCCAGTGTCCTGGCCACTTGGTTGCCGTTAATCTTGGGACAAAGATCCCCAGGGACAGCCCTGGATGGGGAAGGGTTTTTCAGCATCTTGACTCATGACTTTTGACTTCATAGCCAGCTTCCTCCAGTTTCTTTTTAAATGTCCTTCTTGGTTGTTTCAAAATAGGGTCTTACTCTGTAGTCTGGTCTGTCCTTGGCCTCATGGTAATCCTCCTGCCTCAGTGCCCCCAAGTGCTGGGATCACATGTGTCACCATATCCTATCTCCTCCAGTTTGTATAGGTCAGGTTGTCCTGCCTGACTCTTTGGCAAACGGCCGCGTCCTTGCTGATTTCAGTCCCAATTGTTGGACATGTGAGACCCGCCCCGTGTGAGTGTTCGAGCAGGCAAGGCTGAGTAAGTGTAGATAGCAGGAGATTGACGGGACGTGATGGAGGACTTCTTGTAGGAAGAAGTTTGAGGTATAGTCAAACCTACTGGCAGCATGAGCAAACATTAGGGAGAGAAGTCTCAGATACAAAGGAAACTGAATGCCCTGCCCAGGCATGATGGAAGGGTCCATTGTAATGGGACCTTAAAAAAATGACAGAGGAAGGAACAGTAAAATTTCTTTGTGTATATCCCTTTAGAATGTTTGTTTTACCTCTTCATTTTGCATTTCCTGGCCTATACCCAGGCCACAGCCCATTGTTTTGTAAAAGCCCTCATGAACTTCAAACTGCCTTCAGAAGTAACCAGCTGATGACCAAACATGTGTGTTCCTTTCCATCCACAGAGCCATCACTGAGAAAGAAGTGGCTGTCAAGGCAAGGATACAACCATCAGCACCTTGCACTTAGACAGGGTCCAACAAAGCCTCGTGGACAATAGAAATAGGGGTGGGATTGGAAAGCATTGCATTTGATCCAGGAGAGTTAAAATCCCTGTCTGCCAACAGTTTAGAGAAATCACTGAGGACTTCAGAGTGGGCAGAGCCACAAGAGGGAAGGAACCTGGGTCCCAGAATGAGCATATGAAAGCATCTGAGAACTGTGACAAAAATAAGTAAGAAATCATCATGTTAAGCTGTTATAGTAACTTGAGGAAGTGCTACCACAGAGAATGCATATTGCTTGGGGTAATCTAAAGCCCTTTGTGGACTTACCTAACCATAGACTACTTGGTTCATTCATCATATCCTCTCCCCCAACCTCCACCATGCTAGTTGCTCAGGAGCTGCTACTTTTGAATGAGAAAGTTAAAAAAAAAAAAAAAAGGCTGATTTGAATGAAGATGCTACACAGGATGAGAAGGTGGGTGAAGGGAGCTAGTGAGGGAATTTCTTTTCCAGGCTCTGATTTTTTTTTTTTTTTTTTTTTTTGTGATTTCTGGGTCTCTAGAATTATGAAAGTAATGGAGTCATGAATATAATTACCTCTATTCTGTAATTACCCAGCAAATACCATATGAATACATCGGGGGTTTGAGTCAGCAGATCTGGCAGCTGCGGACTTTGATTATGATGATTTAGCTGTTGGGAAATGCCAGGGATTAATTTTAGTCATCAGTGTAGGAACAACAAGGAGAAATGGCCCCCGAATTAGGAAAGGCGGGATATGGGGAGAACACTTAATACCCGTGAGGTCAGTTAGACAAAGGAACACTCCCTCTGGTAGTAGCCCCCCAGCAGCACACAGGCAGAGTGAAGCAAAGGCTCATTTGCACCTGCTGTTTCCTCATGAATCCGCTCTGCCAGGATCTCACAGTGAGAACCCAGGGTGGCAGATGTCTGTGTCTGAACTCTTTGGTGGTGGCGGTGGCTTTTGCACTGTACAGTGGACTTGGCTCGGATGTTCCCACTTTACAGATGGGGATACAAGCCTCTCAGAGTGGATCGTCCCAAGTGGCACCGGCAGGGGTCTTCGTGACTCCCAGATGGTAAAGGATGTGAACCCGTGGATGCCCCTTATTCATAGACAGAAACAACGCTAGAGACTTGGGGTGAAGCTTTTCTGAGTGCAGCTGTATCCAAACATACCTTCTACACAATAAAAATGCCAACAATTAAACCAATGCTATCTATTGAATTCCCTTACACAGCTCCTTACATTGAACTTTGTCTAGAACCCTAAAGTTTACCATACTTTAAGATCTGAATTCAGACCAAAGTACCATGTGGGAATGACCCTCTAAACTATTTTCTTGATGCTGGTATGAATCCTGATAATAACCCTGGACTCCAAATGTTATCACCAAGCTGGACCATAACCACTTCTAATGTATAACACAACCCAGAGGTCTATTTAGAAGCCAGTCCCTGACTGTTTCACCCTGAATAAGGACCTAGCCTATAGCCTCATCCTATTGTACCTTGTCTTTCAAGTTAAGTATAACTGAGTCTGACAATGTTGATTAAATTCTAATTTTGACCTGATAAGCTAATAAGCATCTTAGTATCTATCTATCTACCTATCTATCTATCTATCTATCTATCTATCTATCTATCTATCTATCTATCTATCTATCATAAGTTATCACATCTATCTATCTAATATCTATCTGTCTATCATCTATCTATCTATCTATCTATCTATCTATCTATCTATCTATCTATCTATCTATCTATCTGTATGTGTAGTTTATATATACCAGCATGAATGAGAAAAATCATGTAACCACAGTCTTTCTGAGTCTGGTACCCCCATCTATCATCATTCCCTCCACTCTTTTTCCTTTTCCCTGGGCTCCTTGGTGTGACGACTCCTATCTACTCTCCACCTAGGCAGGGGTTCAAGTTTTGAACTTTGAGTTGATAGCATTGCTTTTTGATTGTTCTGGTAGAAGACTCACATATTTGATGACATACTGATCTTAGGGATTGTATCAGCCAAAGTGACTGGGTTAAGGTATGATCCATTTGAGAACCTATTTGTGTAAAAGATTCTTGTTTTTCAAAGATTCTTGATTATCAAATCTCAGCTTCTTAGGGGAAATGGAAATAATTTTAAAATAATTATGTGACATGGTAGAGGGGCGCAAGGTATAGTTTGAGCTCATCCGCTACTTTCTTAAACTCTGAAGTAGAAACATAAGGTCTAGATAATCAGATATATATGTATATAAATATAGATAACTACCTAGAACACCAAATATATGTTTATTAGTCTCATTATCATCATAATTTTCTACTTCAATCAGGAGTGCATCTGAAATCATTTAAAGTTTCACAAAATAAAAGTAACTTGAAAGTACAGACTCCTTGGTTTTCACTAATGTTCTTCAACATTGGAGATACCTTTTGGTAAAGGTATTTATTCTTCCTGGAGTTCAAGCTAAGTTGTACAGACAACTTTTCTACCAAGTATAGAGGTCAGTGGATGATGGTATAAGGCTCACACATTTGCAGACACCTGGGTTCCATTCAGTGCAATGCAAGGAGGGGACATGGCCAGACTCTGGAATTGAGGTTATTATATCCATGCGCCACTGCTCACCAATGATAAACAAACTCATACATTTGTCCATTCATTCATTGAATCCTCTCTGCTATTTCCTGGGCACTGAGCAACTGAGCAAGGTAGGAATTGTTCCTTCCTTTGTGATTTTTCAGTGCAGTGTCCAATAAAAATCCAACTCATGTGGAGAAATGCACTCAAAGGTAAAACTTTAGAAAAACTTTGGGCTATAAAAATTGGTTTTAAAGGGTGAGGTTTGCAGGAACTGCACTTAGTCAGGGAGGAGCTAAGGAAGGTCACACTGAAGCTTAAGGGTAGAGAGGAAGCCACTCGGTGGAGCATGTGGGAGAAAGTGTCTGCACAAATAAGGTGTTTGGATTGCATGAGATTAGAATTTACTGTATGGTAACGCTTGTAGTATCTGTGACTCTGCCGCCGATACAATAGCTGTTTTTGTATCACATTCGATAGAATTATGACAGTTATTAGGCCCATTGTTGAGTTTTATTAGCAAATACATTAACAGAGAAGCCTATATATTTATACTACATCACAAATATATATTTAAAATAGCCATTAGATTTTAGAGTAGTTTCGAGTGCAAGGGGACACTGAGCAGAAGGCTCAGAGATTTCTCCTATGTTATGTGTTCTATGCATCTTATATCACAAATGGAATGGTCCTTTGTAATCTCACAGACTTTGTGCATTTGAAAACATCATGAGGAGTATCAGGCATGGTGGTACAGACCTGTAATCCCAGGCCAGGTGGAGGCAGGCATATTATTGCAGGTAGCCTGAGCTGCACGAGACCCTGCATCACAAACAATTAGACAGGGCTAGGGAGGTGGCTCAGTGGGTAGAGCACTTGCCATACAAGCACAAGGACCTGATTCTGGAACCGAAGAAGCCACGTCAAAGCCTGCTGTCTGTCCTATCTGCAATCCCGCTATGTGTGTCTACAATCCCATTTCAGTGGGGAGATGGAAGGCAGAGACAGGACAGTCTTCAGCTTCTGGCTTACATCCCAGCCAACGTGCTGTCCACAACATAAACAACAAGGGACCCTGTCTCAAGATGGAAGGTGAGGACTGCTACACTAGATTGTCCTCTAGTCTCTATGGGAGTGACATGGCACACAAATGCCCACACTCAACACAGGAACATAAACATACAGATGTGCACTAATGAAGATAAAGGGTGAAAAAAAAAAAAGAATTTAAAAGAGAAAAAAAAAAGCCCAAACCTCAAAACCTAACCATGTTGAACAGGGTTCTAGGTCACAAAACTTGACCATGGCATAAAGAAGGTTAAGTCAATGACTCACACTAGTAAGAACAGCCTAAAGCTGTTCTAGTAAGAAGCTGAGCAAAGGGGGAGGGAGGGAGGGTGTTAGCCCTAGTGTAGGAGGGGTAAGAGGAGACTGGAGAGGTTGAGGGTCATTAGGAGGAACTGAGTTTGGGCTGTAGAAGGTAGGGAGGTACAATGGTGTTTTCAGCAGAAACTGATTGATGATTCCGTTGACACTAGAACAATATCAAAAGAACAGATTCTTCGCTGTTCCCTACGACAAAGGAATGAAGGATCCGGTAAGTCATAAAACAGGGGCGCCTGCAACCTAGACTACAGCGGCAGCCGTGGAGATGCAGAAAAGGCAGGTGGAGTGATGATGTATCTTGGAGATGACATCGGAAGCCTGTGGTAATGAATTCCAGGTGGGAGGCTCCCGCAAGAGAAGTGTCAAGGATGATCCCACGTTTGTTACTTAAGCAGCCGCCGATGATGGTGCCATTGTGTGCGATAAAGACGGACGAGGAGGGGCTGGAGGAAGGGGAGTGTTGGGTTTCAGACGCATCAATTGAGATCCTGCGAGGCATCCAAATGGATGTGTCAAGGAAGCTATTGGATAAATGAGCCTGCAGCTTACATGAGATCTGGATGGGAGATAGGAATTTAGAGATGCCAATGCATAGATGACACAGAGTCAGGGAGATGAATGAGGCTGCCTTAGGCAAGAGTGGGATGAGAGAAGGAGTGTAAATGGCTCGATGGGACTTAAAAATTTAGAGGTAGTGCAATAACACTGGGTAACTCAAGCAATAAGCGATGATTCGAACAGCTAGCCATAACTAGGACTTACGTTGTGGTAGGGCAGCCTCTTAATTGTTCTGTATGCATATTTCTTGAGTTTGCGACAACCATGTGAAGTAAATTAGGTGGTGAGAGCTGAAATATCTTGCCCTGTCACACTTAGTAGGCAGTGGAGTTCAGGGTGTGATCCCCAGTTTCTAGAATGAACTTCTCTTCATCTTTGGGGACCCAGGAACACCATAGCCAGAGTCATCTGGTAGGAACAAGACCCTAAGTTTAATTTAACGTCAAGGGAGCTAAGAGAAAACTATTCTCATGTGGAAGGGGTGTCAGCGTGCTCAGACATATCACAAAGGTTAAAGATGACAGCAAACAAGGCCATTCAGTGGGGATGTGGGAAGGTATCAGCAGACACAAACTGGCATGGCTTTGAGAGAAAATGAGCTGTGGACACACAGATGCTCCCCAACTGACCCATAGAGTAGAATACTTATTCTCTAGGGTATTTAGAAAGTTTAGGGCAAGTCTATTTAAAGTACCTAGCATGGTGCCTTAGCATGTAATAGAACTGCAACACATGTCAGTAGTTCTAATTCATGTCTATGTTGATCTTGAGGTAAGAAAGCCATGGATGTTGGTGGCATATGAGTGTGAATAGACTGGCTCAGTCTCTGGTCCACTAGTTTAAGTCTGTGCAAGCCCAGTGTCAATGAGACAATATAGGATGAGTATGGCAAGTACCCCAGCCTCTGAGTGAACTGATAGAGGATGGAATGCATGCCTAGTGTAAGGTGAAGAGGATGGCTTCCTGTGACCTTCCTTCCCCTGTGAAAAGGCAAATGGGGAGGCTAGAAGGAAGGTGTGGAGGAGAGATCGCTGGGCTTTAATGGGTGATGCATTTGACTGGAAATGGTCTCAACTGCTGTTTTTGTTTCTGCACAAAGAACAAGGGAGGCTGGCTTTGTCCTTGGATTGGTAGATTTCAGGCAAAGCTCCCAGTTGCCCACCTTCCTATCCACACTTAGATGTCTCTCCCTCCACAGAGGCTGACAGCAGTTTCTCAACTGAGCAGAACGTATCTCTTTACTCCTTTTCATCACAGCGACTGGTCCTGAAGGCTGGTGGAAGGGGGCCAGGGACCTCGGTGTGACCAAAGGCAGCCTGGAGAAGCTTCTCCAGAAGGGTACTTGTGCTCTGAGTTAGAAAACAAGGCCAATATTGGGGCAGTTTTCCGAGTTCCTGAGTGCTCCTCAATCCCTTCCCTAGAGAGCAATTCTTTGTCCCTAGACCTTTGTAATGTTGGTGACTTCAGAGAGGGTGGACACTTTTATATCCTCATCGAGTATCTCCTTCTCTAGGGTCAAGGGTCCCTGATGCAGCCTTGCTGAAAACCTTTGACCTGTGTTCTGGACCAAGTCTTTATAGATGGTAGATCAGAGCTAGGCAGGTTATAGTGGACTGCAAGACATCTGTCAGTACTCTCTGGGACCGAGTTGGGCCACCTGAGACATGACTACGAGCCCCAGATGAATTTGGGGTGCTTTGTGGCTGTCTGAGTATATTAGAACCTGACCCAGTTTTTCTGATATTAGCACATTGCTCTTCAGTAAGTATCCCTTTTCACACAATTTATAAAAAGCCTTCTGCAAACATGTAGAGTGCCCTTGCTAATTTCCGAAGCCACTGAGTGCTGTGTGGAGGTTTGGGAGGAGGTAAAATGAGGTAATCCCGAGGCCAGCTATGTACGAATGTGCAGGGAGTAAATGCATTAGTCAGGGTTTTCCCAAGGGATAGAGCTGATAGAAGGACTTATTAAACTCACTTGCAGGATAGAGGCTAGGCAGTCCAACAATGGAACGTGAGAATCTAGCAGTACTCCATCTGGATAGATAGATGTATTAGAAGCCTCAGTCTGGCATTGAAGCCAGGAGGCTATTAGAGGGTCACTGCTCTTCTGTCCATGTTTTATGGATGCTGAAAAGTCTGGATTCTGATGTTGAGGAATGGTAGAAAGAGGAGCAGCAGCAGAGTAGATGCACTTGTAGACAGCAAGGAGTGAAAGCCTACAGCCTTTTT
Source organism: Peromyscus maniculatus bairdii (assembly GCF_049852395.1). Taxonomy (NCBI): domain Eukaryota; kingdom Metazoa; phylum Chordata; class Mammalia; order Rodentia; family Cricetidae; genus Peromyscus; species Peromyscus maniculatus. The sequence continues at coordinate 20,966,064 of NC_134873.1, forward strand.
CCTTGGGTTTCATTATATCTGGGCCACAGCCAGAAGGTACTGCCTGCTGTGGGGATGGTCATCCTTCCTCAGTCAATCTTTTCAGGGGACACTGTCAAGGACCCACCCAGCAGTATGGCTGTTAGTTGATTTGAACTCCAGTGAAGCTGACAACTAAGACCCGCTATCACGGTGAGAATGTCTTCTCTACAGGGCTGCAGGCAGTTCCTTTTCTATTTTGCGCAGCTGAGCCTGCTTCCGGCTTAATCCCAGCTGCCATTTAAACTCTGGGATAAATTCCACATCTTCTAGAAATCCTTTGGTAGTTTTTCTTTCTTTTTTTTTGTAGCATTCCTTTATTATCATTATTACTGAGACAAAAATCCCACCATATAAAATGTATTAGTCAGGGCTCGACCATTAAAAATGAATTAGTGATGGTTAGAGCATTCACAGTGTTATATAACTGCCTCCTCTGTCCCGTTCGATAGTAAATATTGTTATCACCCTTGAAAATAAGCATTAAGCATCCATTCTCTATTTTTCCCCTTTCTTCAGCCCCTAGCTATGAATTTAAGTATTCTGTATATTCACACAAATAGAAACATACACTATTTGAGTTCTTATGTTTCACATCTTTGACTTAGAGAAATGTTTAGGGGGTATTCAGGTTTTTTTTTTACTGGATCATTTTTTTTAATGGCTGCATTCCTTTTATTGGCTACATAATATGCCATTGCATAGATATACCACAATTTATTTATCCCTTCATCTGTTGATGGTCATTGAGTTAGTTTTATCTTCTCTTTATTGTGATGTTCTGAATGCTTATGCACTCTCTCCCTCCCTGCTCCACCCCCTTTTGGGCAAGTGCACCTTGAAGAGTGAAAATATTGATTGACATGGTAAGTCTTTGTTTAACTTTTTAGGAATTACTGTGTTTTTCATAGTGACCATGCCATTTTTGCTTTCTCAACTGCAAAGCTTGATTGTTTTTATTTCATGGTAACTCCTTTGCAAAGAAAATGATTGCACCCTATGTGCATGTAAGATGCCCCCTGGGTTCCCTGTCAATTTTTACTCAGCCTTAAACCTTATAGCCTCTAGTATAGTATCCTGTTATTTGTTCATTTATTCCTAGTCTCACTGAGTAGTTGGCAGCACATTTTTGTAATAATCCTGATTCTGGTGTAAAATATCTGGATCCAAGTCCTAGTCCTGTATATCTTCTGGCATATGAATTTTTTGGGGAAGCTGGTTGAGACAGAATCTATACTATTTGGCCTCACCCAGACCTTCTACATCAGTGGTTCTCAACTTTCCTAATGCTGCCATCATTTAATATAGTTCCTCATGTTGTGGTGACCCTCAACCATAAAATTGTTTGTATTGCTACCGAATAACTATAATTTTGCTACTTTATGCTAATACGCAGGACATCTGATATTCCACCCCTGCAAAAGGGGTCGTTCAACCTCCAAAGGGGTTGCAACCCGCAGGTTGAGAACCACTGCTCTATGTAAATGAGAATGACCTGAATTCCTGATCCCTCTTCTATATTCCATTACTCTTGCTTGGTCCCTATTTTCCTTTAGACATCTAACTCTGCCTTCTTTAGTTCTATGAGTCTGAATTATTTCACATAACATCACAATCTACCGTTCCATTCATCCCCCCATGCATGCCTTAATCCCATTCTTCTTTTCTGTTGAATGAAAATTCCATTGCATGTGTATACCACAGTTATTCTACCTACTCAGCTATTGGTGGGTATCTAGGCTGGTTCCATATCTTAGTTATTATGAATAGTCCTGTAATAAACATCAGTGTGCAAGTATTTCTGTGTTATGTTGACTTAGAATCTTCCAGGCACATATTCATTAGTGTTAATAGATAGTGGTCATGTGGTAGTTTTATTTTTTTGGCTTTTGAGGAACTTCTGTATTAGTTTCCATAGTAGTTGCCTGTTAAGGTTCTGGTTGCAAAAGGAGTTTTGAGACAGGTAGTTTTCAAGGAAGGTTTGCAGCTATAGCCCTGCCCGTATAGAGCTGAATGGATCCCTGTCCAAACAAAGCTACCCTTCATTCCACCTTTATAGCTCCATAACAGCCTCATAACTGCTCCCCTTTTGTGGCCAAACACTTGCTGGAACTAGAGGCAGTGAGATTATCCAGCCCGAACTGGTTTTAGGTGCAAGTACAGTAAGCTACCTCCATCATCTGTTACACCTTTAGGGGAAAACATCTTTTTACCTTCTTGTGCCTCTGTGTAACTGGGCGTGCATATGGTTAAAACCAGATGCATCATAGAAAAGGACTGGTGCTGTGAACAAAGGCTTATCTCATCCAAGCTTCTCAATCCTAACACAAAACCACCCACACCCACTACTACCAACCATCTCCTCCTCCATCTGGACCGTCAAAGGAAGCCCTAGTAACCAAGTACTCTTGAGTACCACTGTCACCCAGGACCTACTACTCCCTTGCCTTATGTCTACTCAATACTTCTACCCATTTCTGAATACAACCCTTTGTTACCTTGCTATTTGTGTATGCTTCTCAAATACTTCTTTAATTCAACAAGATAGCAAGAACTCCAGCCATCTTTTGGGATTCTCAGTAACACCTCTACTAGGCAATAGTGGAGGACATGTCACTTGATCCTTCTCATCATACCTTAGTCAGGAGACGAATAGAATGTGAGGGTAAGAGTCTTCAGAAGTAAGACTCCCACGTGCAGCTCTCTGGCCACTTGAGAGGGAGCAGGGGTTTTGGTCTCGCCACGGCCAGCAAACATTTCTGTGTTTACTGCAGCTTTCCCAGTTGGGAGAGGTGCAGATGTTCCCCACCCTCCTGGCAAGTGCAGGATTCCTCCCGCCGCCGTGTCTAATTCAGAGCCCTGTGAATGAAGCTAGATCCCTGATGAGGAGCTGGTGGGTGGGGCCGAAGAACAGAAGGTCTGGCCCTAGTGAGACAACTTGACTGTGTTAATTTGTTTCTCTTGGCCTTGGCCACTTCATCGGAAAGGATGAGTGGATCAAAGATCTTGCACAAGCCCCAGAAGCTTCTCTCACTGTATAAATAGTTATGCCAAGATATTTTTAAATGAATACTTCTCAGATGATTCAGTTTAATGGGTCTATCAACAAAGGGAGGTGCTTGGATATTGCCGTCTTCTGGGTGGTTCCCTGCAACTTAGACATTGCTCATTTGGATCTGTACTGAAACCCTCAGATCTCAGATTTTTTTCATTTATTCACACCCTGGTTTTGCCATGAGCAACTGCCCCTGGGGACTGTAGGAGCCTCCAAATTTCCTAGGGTGGAGAAGAGAGAAACAGACACTGGTGACTGTGAAATGGTTTCCCAGAAACACAAATAGAGACCCTTTCCTGGTATTTGGGGTTGTAGAAAGAGGACAAGAGATGTTGTTCTCAGAGAAACATATGACATGGCCCTGATATGCAAAGTCCCACAAGGCTACCCAGAATTCATGACTTATAGGGAAGAGCTGACCCTTTGGACTCTTTCTGGGACTACTAAATGTAGAAAGGGAGCCAAAGAACTCTCCGGAATGAAATGAATGCTCTCTCCTGTCTTCTCTCCTTCCACTTCTTCCTTTTTCTTTCTCCGTCTTTGTGTGTGTTGTGAGATTTAACTCTCACTATGTAGCCAAGGCTGGCCTCCAACTCATGGTTTTCCCCGTCAGCACCAGGCTCCCAGGCTTTTGAAATGAATATTTTTAGTAGCTAAGCGAATACTATACTACAGGAAGAAAAAGTCACGCCACATGAGGGATAGAAAACAGGCCTGCCAGCTCCTGTGTTGGGAGAAGGGTGAAGCGGGAAGGGAGAAGTCACTTGCAGAGGATAAGGTGGCAGACTCTGTGTTTGGGAAGCTATGGGCTTCTGTAGAATACAAGGTCAAGGGCACAGTTCTGAGCTGGAGACCAGAAGCTTGAAGGAAAGCCTTTTGGAGCAAACAAGATATTTGAATCAGATCTTGTGGGGAGCGTGGACAAGTAGCAGGTGGAGACACCCCGGGCCTCACTGAGAGTAAGCTTTCCCCACTTGTTGCTATTAGGACACACTTTCTCTGTCTCCTGTTTGTATAGCAGCCTCAGGCTCTTCACTCAGGAAATTGTCACTTCAAGTCAAGAACAAGGAGAACAACAAATTCTCAGGAGAAATCTGTGTCGTTCCCTAAGTGTTGTTGGCAGAGTGGGAGGAAGAGAAGTTGACAGGTGATATGTGGGGCCTTGGGATAAACAGCACATTTTTTTTCACACCGTCTCAGGGCATTGGGATGTCCTGAGATGCTTAATTGCACCCTACACAGTCTTATGGAAGCTGCTGAGATCACCCATAGCCTGTTGGGGACATGGGCATCTCCAGCAATGCCTGATGATGTTGGTTATTTCTGAAGAGGACTTAAGGCAGGTGGTGTAGGATAAGGGATGTCCTTTAAATGGAATCATTACAAAGGCAATTAGGGGCAAAGGCAGGGGCAGGGGTGGTGGTGGTGGAAAATACACAAGTAATCTCAGATGGAGATGGCTCTTTTAAGTTGCCTCCTGGCTGCCAGAGAAAAGGATGTCTCCTAAACCATGCTGAAAAGAAGCTCAGCATGCTGGGAGAGCCTGCACCCAGGCAACAGGGCAAGCCCTACACAGTGCACCAAAATGCAGCAACAGCAGCATGTCTGCAAGCATGCGAGACAGGCTGCATCCAGCTTGCTTGGCTCTTTTAGAGACTCCCATTTGCTTTGGCGGACACAAACAGATGTGTCTCAGAAACTGATAGAGGGTGATGGATTTAAGGTTTGCTAGGAGCCTATTTTAGGAAGTAGGGGAGTGCCTTGCTGTCTAAGCCCCCCCCTGTCCTCACCCACCCTCTGTCTCAGCTCCAGAGGAGATGCCTTTCCCCACTGAAGGAGGGATTCCAGCTCTTCCTGCATGCCTTCTTCCCAAGGGTGTGCAGTGGCATCCTTTCTTGTGGTCCCAAGTAACCGCCATTCAATTTTTTTTTCTAAGAACTTGAAACTAGATTTCTGGTGAACCCCTTTCTTGCCCAAAATCAGAAACTCCTTTGGGATGCACTGGGAGCCTTCTTGCCTTTTCAAAGCAAGCTGAAGAAATGTCACTGAGAGGAAATTCTGAACAGCAACCTGTTGAAAAGGAGAAAAATAAAGACTCAGCTGGGAGACCATCAGGTTTTCCTGTTTGCAGCTGCCTCACGAGAAACGCACGCCTGCTACCAAGATTGTGGCAGAGACAAGAGAACCATCCTTCAGACAGCGAAGATCCTGACTCTGCATACATTTGAGAGCTGTGGGGGGAATAAGGCTGTGAAGCCTGTACTTTCCACAGTGTGTCCCAGCAGCTCACACTGCAAACGATGTGCTGCTGAAGGCCCACAGGCACCAGAAGGTGAGACTCAAAGCCCTGCGGAAATATTGCAGGTGCGGTTTAACTTAGGACAGAGGAAAAGAATATAAATGAGGACCTCAGAGTATAAGACCACCTGTGTTTATCCTCAGTGGCTTGTGACTTCTGGAAGTTGAAAGGGTTGGACACCATCTAATCAGGAGCAGTAAAGATGTGAGTTCCACTGAGGGTCTCAGATGACGCTATGCTCATCCCAAAGAGAGATAGGGCTAAAACATTGGGCATCTTTTAGCCGGAAGCACTCTGGAACTCAAAGGTATGAACGTGTTCCTTGCTGTTTCTCCTGATGAAATCCACCACCCTCATCATTAATTTCCTTTGTGTCTACACTAATTATGACTCTCATCCTCACCTTATTTCTTTGAAATCCTTGATTCCCAAACCAACAATAGACTGTGTCTTCTGTTACTTTTAAAATTATTATTATTGTTATTTTAACATTTGAGACAGGGTCTCATTTGTTGTAGGCTGACCTTGAACTCACTAAGTAGCCGAAGATGACTTTGAATTTACATATTCCTACCTCTACTCCTGAGTGTCAGGATTATAGCCATCATCCAACACACCCAGTTTTATGTGGTCCTGGGGATAGAATCCAGAGCTTCCTGCATGCAAGGGATGTATTATACCAACTGAGCCGCATCCACAGCCCCAAGCCTATATCTTTTAAAGGCTAGCATTTGTAAAAGAGAGTTCTAGAGAAAACCTATTTTTTTTTTCACTTTAAGGAAACCAAGGTGTATGTTATTGCAGGTGAATGTTTAACTTAGGGCAGAAAAATGAATGTAAATGAGGACCTCAGAGTATCCACCCACCTGTGCTCATTCTCAGTGGCTTGTGACTTCTTGGAAGTTGAAAGGGTTGGACACCATCTAATCAGGTGCATTAAAGATGTCACTGAGGGTCTCAGATGACACTATGCTCATCCCAAAGAGAGATGGCAAAATACGTGATGAAATAAAAGGTCAATGTCTCTGTAGAGCTTGACATAGACATTCATTCTCCTCCAGGACTTTCAGATTTTCTCTATGAATTTGTTGAGACTGCTATCTCAAGCTAGGATTTATAGAGCGGGCATGATGTCCAGGTAGAGCTGGCTCCTCTTGAGGGTTGTGAGGGAAGGAACCATTCAAAGCCTTTCTTCTTGGCTGGCAGGGGGCTGTTTCTTCCCTGTCTCCTCCCAGGTGCTTTTCTCTGATATCTACATTTGTTTCTACGGCCAAGTTTCTTTTATAACAAATAAGGACAGAGGTCATGTTGGAATAAGACCATTTCTAAAGACCTCATTGTAGTCTGATTACATCTATAGGCATCTTATTGAAATATGCACCTATATTCTAAGGTACCAGGGGTCAGGATTTCAACATATATTTGGGGGTGGGGGATAAAATTTGACCCATGTCATTGGATAAAAGCCAAAGTGCCAGGCCATGGTATCCAGAGATGAGTTTGGATCCTATTGGTGACTGATCACCTCACTGTGGTGGACTCTTAGGCCCATGTGTTTCACAGCAGTGGCAAGGGTAGCTTCATTTGGAGGACCACCAGGGTCCTCACCCACTAGTTAGCGTTTGAGTGGTCCATCTATTTTGACAGGGCACTGGCTAATATTCAGAATGCATGTTGGAATGTATACTTTTGTGAGGGGATATTTGTGCCACACCTATCCCCTGGGTTGTACCGTGTGGCTTGCAAGAAATGGATAACTACTTTCAATTGTTCCAGAAGAGTCTTTCCTTTCTCCTACCTCCTGTTTTCAATCTCATTGTTTGGAGAAATGGTCCTGTTTTTAGTTATAGGGCTATATTTTTAAGGCTCTCAAAATCCTGGTAAAACAATAATTTTGGATGAGGTAGCCAAGGAATTCAATGATTCTTAGAACTTATTTGTGGTATTTTATAAACACAAACCAACTTTTACCTTTTATGGGAATACGTATTTTCAACTGGGAGAGTTTGTGCCCCCCCCCAACCTCCGCCCTTTTTTTCCCTTTCTTCCTCTGCTCTAATTCTTAGAATAGTCTGGCAGAAATTGTACCGAGTAGAATCCTTTGTGTGTCTGCCTTTTGACTTACTCTCATCGTCTTTGCAGGATGGCTTTGTTTTTGTTAAGTGATAGAGTTTAAATGTTGATCCATTTCAGCAGAATGCTGAATCCATCAGCATATAATTGCATTAATATTAATTCTCATTTCAATGAGAAAGGCACTTGGTAATCACTTGCGAGTTAACCCTGACTGCAACCTTTCCAAGAGAGAAGAGGACATGTTGACAGGTTCTGAGATGAGCCATTTTGATGTCTCCCTGTTCAGGGTCACTGTGTGGGGAGAATGGTATGCTGCTCCGTCTAACCTGGTACAGTGCAGGCATACCAAGATTTTTTTATGCAAGAAAAGAGGGCGAGGGCTGCCTGCTGCTGGATTCAGGAATCCAGACTTCTGGAGAAGAGAGCTGAGAGCTGTGGATGTTTGTCAAATACAACTAGGAGATTCTCTCAAAACAGATGTCCCCTGGGTCATTTCTCATTGTGATGCTCTTCCCAAGGCAGCAGATGTGCTTGCCAAGGTTTCTTCTTGAAGAAAGGCAACTTCCCTCCCGGGATTTAGAGGAGGCTGTCTGCCAGTGGAAGAAAACTTTCCTCACAGCTCCCTGAAGTGCTCCATGAGGAATGAGGTCCAAGGCCTCCCAGGCATAGCTACCTTGGCCAGGAAATTCGTTTTTGTCGCGTCTTGCAATAGGAACAACATGTCTGGCGGCCGCGCGCACGTGCTCTCTCTCTCCAGAAGCAAAGTGAGGACTGGCAATCTGAGGATAGCAATGAGCTTGTAGACAAGTGTGTTTCTCATCACTCGCTGTCTGGCCCTGGGAGTGGTAAGACATTTGGACTTCATTTAGGCATTTTTGACTCACACCTTTGAAACAGGGTCTCATGTAGCCTACTATGCAGTAGTTGAATTTGATTTAGAGCTGAGGAGGAGTCTGAACTTTTTCTGATCCTTCTGTATCTACCCCCTGAATGTTGCTGATATCATACGTATACCCCTCCGTGACCAGCTAATAGGTAGTGGGGACTGAAACTGAAGCTTTTGTGTCGCAGTACCCTTCTCTTTCACATGTGAGTAACTGGAAGTCTAAGTCAACATCCCTAAACTTGAGACCAAATATGGCTGACTTGTTCTGCCTTGCATTACAGTTTATTTTAAAGAGCAATAAATACATCATAGATACTTTTGGAAAAAGCTTTGATCAGAGAAAATTAATTTTAATATAAAATCAATACATATGAAATCCTAATGGGAACTAAAAAAAAAAATAAGACTGATAAAATCATGACAGGATTTCTGATGCTTGTGTCTATAAGCAGCCCTACATTGCAGATCCCTTTATATTTTGTGTGCATCTGGCGACTTACCCCAGTGAATATAAGCCGGTTGTACTCAGGTTAAAAGAATCATAGAGGAGACCCAGCGGATGTTGGAAATGATACTTGGTTTAGGGAAGGGGCTTCGCTGGAAATCGCTTCTCCATTTGGAAGGAGCTGGCAAGGAACATGGGTGATCTGTGACACCACTTCCATCAACACATCAAGGGCCAGGTGGGTCCTCCTTGTAGATGTCTTTCCTGGTCCTATGGATTGGTCATTTCCAGGCGGGTGAGCAGTTTCTTGTTCTTCCCATGTCTGCCTCTTGTCCCTGTCCTTCACAGAGCAGACCCAGGTCTCCATATCTGTCCTTCTACCATCTTCCCTCAGGGCTCTGCTTCATCAAGTTCCTGATGCTCATGGAATGAACGCCTGTTCCTCTGTGCAAACACCCAGCCCATCTTCAGCTAGTTAGCTCTTCTTGCCACCCTCGCCTGGTTATTTGACGCACAGTCCTCCAAGAGGAGTCATCCAGTGGAGACAGGAATTTCAGCTCTAGCTTTCCAGACACTTGATCCTTACAGGAGAGAAGCTGGATTAACCTCCCAGAGCTTTCCTCTTGGAGCACGAATTCTCTGCTCCCTGTTGCCCTCAGGGAAAATGGTAAGGATGCTATTGGCAGTTTCCTGGGGCAGGAGGCGGTGGGGATGAGCAGCAGTGAGCAAGGCCACTGGTCCATGTGTCCTGTCATCCAGCAGTCATCTCTCAGGGGATAGTGGGTGTCATGCCTCCTTCTAGGCCTTGAACAACAAGGCCACGAACCTACCACTGTGCTTCCTATGCCTGGGAACTCAGCTCCTTGAAAAAACACAAGACACCCACAGGGAAAGCTGAGTTAGCTAAGACTCGGGATTAGCGGCTGCACAGCAAGGCCTCCATATCTGTTTTGATGAATAATTCAATGGATGAAGTGCCAAATGGCTACCAGGAAGGGATGTGGGGGGCAGGGAGGGGAAGTGCTCTGAGACCTGGGGACGTCAAAGGGGAGCTTCTGGAGACAGCTCGGTGGCCCTGAAGGACCTGTGTTTGTTGACTAGACCTTGAAGAATGAGAAAGGTCTCTTGCAAGAGAGCAACCCCCAGGCTGGGAGGAGCAGAACAGAGTGGGAACAGGGCTGGATATTAAAAACATTTCTTTCAAAAGCGCTTCATTTCCTTACTTTACTCTTGCAAGCTCTTGTTTCCCACTGTCCCCCACCCTGTACACTCCCTCTGATTTCCCCTTTGATATTATTTTTTTTTAAGGCAGGCTGGGGAAGGGCTGCATTTTAAAGCCTATGTTGCCTGCCAAGTTGTGTTCCCAAGTTCTCTAAGCTCCACATGCAGCCAGAATAACTTTAGGATGAAGCTCATTAATAATGTGCATGGCAAATCACAGCCTCTGCAGGAGGCCTGCGGAGGGGGGGGGGGCTCTGCCCCTGTCATCTAGCTTTCAGAAATGGCAGCTCACAAATAGGACACCCCGTCCCCGTCCCCACACAGCCTGTAAGGTGCCTTAGCTGTCCATGAAGGTGCCCTGTGGGGAAACTTCTTGGGTGAGATTTCTCCTACCTTGAGGGTAGGAATCTGATATCCACAAATACAATTGCATCCTGGCTGAGCATCTTTGTTGTGTGTTCTTGGATAGTCACAGCTGGGGGAGGGGAGTTCCCAACCACACAGCACACTTTGCACGAGCACACCCTTTAGTTGGAATTAAGTAGGCCACTGCAATGATTACCGATGAACTTAGCACCAATGGGATTGCGCTCAGCTAAGGAGCCATTCTGAGTGGTCTTCAGATGACAGGTCAAAACGGGCTTCCCAGCAAGTCTCAAAGGGCAGCATTTCCTGGGAGCAGATGGTGCTCCACTGGGTTTACTTTGTGCAGCTTCTTCAAGGCCTGGAGTTCGGGCCCATGCTACTCTTTCTAGCACGTCCAAGACCTTTATCCCCCTTGCTTGCTTTATCCTTAGTGTACCTGTGCCATTGGGCTACCACTTGCTCCTAGGAGTGGAAGAGGTCCACTGTTTGGAGCAGGCTTTCCCAGTGATCCTGTCACTCTCAGCTCTGGGCTCCTGAGGATCAGGAGGCAGCTCAAATTAGTGTTAACATCTTGCCTTCAAGCCAGAAGCCCTGTGCTGGGGGACAACATAGTCATTACCCGTGATACCAAATCCACCCTGTGAGCCTTGTGGGTGGTATCTTGTGGCCATCGGCTTTGGCTATTTTATTGCATGTTTTGAAAGGCTCGATCACCGTGCATCTTGTATCCCTGAGGCTCCAAGTAGACAGTGCTTCATTAGACTTTTTGAAATAGGGCCACGGACTCTGGGGGTAGGAATGAGTATTAAAGGCAACAGAAAACAAATTGGAGGAGGAGTGATGGATGGCAGTCAGATTTCCTGAGCAGGATGCAGTGAATCAAGAGGAAAGATTAGTATTTACAATAATGAAAGGGAACCCTGAGGGAACTATATGCTCGTTATTGAGCTAGCCCTTTGTGTGATGGAAGCCCAGCTTTGTGGTCAAGTTCAAAGACTCTGTCTTCCATTACTTGGGTCTTAATCTTGGCTTTGCAGCTGACCTTCTGGGTCTCCCGAAGACAAGTAACTTAACTTCTCTATGGATTAGTTTGCCCATCTATAAAATGGGGCTGATAATCTTCTGTTTCTAAGAGGATTGTTGTGGCAATTAGGTGAGGTAATTTATGCAAGCTATACATAACAGAGTCTGTATTTTGTGAATACTAATTAATTCTAGCACATCTTTAGTCTTATTACTCTCACAGTTTTTCTATAACCATGCCCTTAAATATGAATGTTTATAAACTTCATAAAACCTTTAAATATTATGAATATGACAGACAAAATAAAAAGTTCACATTCAGGCATGCCTATAATCCCAGCACTTGGGAAGTTGAGGCAGGATGATCAAGACCAGCCTCAGTTATATAGTGAGGTTAAGACCAGCCTGGGCTATATTGAGACCCTGCCTCAAGAAGCAAAACCAAATTAAATTAAAAAAATAATTAAAAGTCCAGAAAGCAAAAATACAGACATCAAGAAATTACCATGAAATGAGTCAGCAGATCAAGAAATAAAGTTAGAATCTTTAAAACTATCCTGGTGTCCCTCATGCTACCCCTTTATCCTCTCTGTAGGTGACAGAGAAGGGACTTTCAGGAGGTGACAAAGCCATGAGGAGTTGATCTGCCTTATAAGTAGGATTCTTGCTTGGCAAAAGGACTCAGGGAAGCAGCCAGACCTTTGCCTTCTGTGTTTTTCGACATGAGGAGACAGAGACAGTGTTTGTCCCTCCTGCATATGACAGATGCTTCCTTGAATGCAGGGAGCAATTCTCACCACACACTGGATATGCCAGCATCTTGATATTGGACTGTCCACTTTCAATAAACACAATGTATGTTCTCATTACATATTTAGTCTCAGATGCTTCATGATAGAAGCCTAAATAGGCCAAGATGGCTGCCTGGTTTCTGTAATTATACCAGACAGTTCAACCTCTATTTTGATCATGTAGCTGTGATTCATCCACTTTCATTGCTGTGTAGTATTCTGTTGTATCTAGACAGCATGTTAATTATTTTTCCTCCATTTCTAGACATGTAACTTGTTTCTAGTTTTCCACTGTGAGGGATAATAGTGCAATCAATATCCTTGTACATATTTACAGAAGCACATTCATGTTGAGTACATATTTAGGAGTACATTGCTGAATTATTTTTTGTAAGATTTATTTATTTTACTTTATGTGTATGAATGTTTTGCCTGCAAGCATATATTTGCAGCACCTGAATTCCCATTAGAGCCCATGTAGCAAGACTTATGGATAGTTGTGAGCCAACTGTGTGCTGGGAATTGGACCAGGGTCCTCTGTAAGAACAACAAGAGATCTTAGCCTCTGAGTCATCTCTCCAGCCCCTATTGCTGAATTACAAAGCATTGGTATATTCTACTTTATCAGGTAAGGTCTTTAAGGCAGCCAGTTCCCAAATAACTGACACAGAGTCTTAATATTAATTATAAATGCTCAGCCAATAGATTAGGCTTGTCACTAACTAGTTTTTACAACCTAAATTAGCCCATATTTCTGATCTAAGTTCTACTATGTGGTTCATTGCTTGTTACCTCATTTTGTACATGTCCTGTTTCCTCTGCATCTGGCTGGCAACTCCTAAGACTCTGCTCTTCTTCCTCCCAGCATTCTCAGTTTGGCTCTCCTGCCTAACTTTATCCTGTTCAGCTATTGGTCAGTCAGCTTCTTTATTAAGCCAATCACAGCAACATATGTTCACACATCATAAAGGAATATTCCACAGGCCACGTAGGTTTTTCTAACTGCAACCATTTGCAAGGTCATTCATTACATTCAAATCTCAGCCAAATTTGTGAGTTTCACCCATCTCCATGTCTCTTCACATTTAGTATCATCATCACTTTTATTGAGCTATTCTTAAGAGCATCTAGTGGAACCTTTCTGTACTTTTCATTTGAATTTCTCAGTTACTGATAAGATCCAGTATATTGGCTTTTTGGACACCTTCTGTTGTGGGTATCTACTAAGCCTATGATCCATTTTTCTTGTTAAAACATCTTTTTGTCAATTTGCAGAAACTCAATGTGTTGCAAGTAACTGTCTCACTCTGAGAAGTAAGTTTAAACTTTAGATTTTTCTTAAATAGTAATATTTGTCAAATGATAAGTTTGATACTTAGTTATTTTTCCTCCAAAACAAGGATTTGAATAAAACTCCAACTCTGTCCCAATTAAAATGTTCTTGTATCACTGATGATATGATTTCTCACTCTTTGAGAAACCAGCCATTATTATCACGTTTAATCTTCACAGAGAGCCTCCTTGTGCCCTTGATGTCTGTGCTTTGCAGATTTAGCACCGGGGTCAGTGGGAAGTTTAATTGCTTACCAAGGGACACACAGATGAAGTGAGGACTCTGATGCAGTAGCACGCATAGCTCAAATTCCTTCATCATTGTCAAATAACTCATTGGCAAGTCATTTTATTATTTGTTTTACACTCTGGATTTTTGTGAGACCCCCTCCCCTTTTTTGTTATAAACTTTGTATGCCCTAGAACCCTCAACAGGTACTTGTAACATGGATAGGTTGTTAGGTAGATCAATAGAGGGAGGTCTGGGTGAGTAAATGAATAGATGGGTGGATATGAAAATGAATGGAAAAAGATAAGGGTGGGTGCATTAGTTTATAGATATATAGATTGGTAGAAAGATGCAATGAGAAAGTACGGAATTGGTAGATAGATGAATGGAGGAAGGGATAGGTAGACAGATAAGAAGATAGGAAGATGTCTAAGAAGATGAATTGAAGGAGGAAGAAGTGATTGAATGAGTGAATGAATGGGTAGGAAGAAAAATGGAGGAAGACATGAGTGAGTGGATGGATTAATGGGTAAATGAACAAAAGAAGAAAGGAGTAGATAAGATGAATAAATGGGTTGATAGCCTGGGATAAAGATAAATAGGTGGATGAGTAGTGGGAAGGATGGATGGGAGCATGCATGGATAGATGCTGAAAGGAGGGATAAGAAACTTTTTGAAATGATGGGTGGAGTGAAAAGTGGAGGTATATAAGATGTCCTGGAGGGCCAGTGTCCTGTCAAACACTGCCTATAGGAAATAGCCTTCTCTTAGGTCAGGACATGGGTGTCTACACCTCTGCACCAGGCCTTACAGCAGCCCTAGCATGGCTTCTTTCATCTCATGACGTAATGGGAGAAGAAAGCAAGACTGAAGTGAAAGCCAAGGTGAGGAATAAGAGATCCAAGGTTGGAGCTGTGGGCTTTATGCTCTCCTGCCTTGGTGTAGCACCTAGGGCATGCTTCTTGTCAGACAAGGGGAAGCAGAGTTCTTCTACTCCACATGCTTGTTTAGAATGTTCTAAGAGTCAGGGACATGTTTGGGGTGTAGGCTGGCCTTTATAATAGCTTTCAGATCCCTGGGTAGAGGATCTTTTCTTCATTCTGTTAGAGAAGAGACAGAGTCAATGGTGAATCCCCATGCTGATGAGACCCGCCATGTTGGTTGGTCTCACCTCACTCATGCTTTCTTTACCCCGTGGAACTTGCCCATGGTTTACTCATATATTGTCCTGCTCTGTTCCAGGTACCAAACTGGGTGCTATATGGCTAGGATGGAGTGGAATGTGAGTCTCAGTACCAGAGACATATTGCCATAAGAACAACCTTACCCAGGGTTTGGCTGGGTGGACTATTCATGAATGTCCCCACTCCTGGTCATAAATCTCTTCTTGAGCTATTGGCTGCACTCTTTTTATAAAAAGTAGCCACTGGCACCTTCCCTTAGCTGAGTACTGGTGACATGCTATTCTAGACTCTGCCTGAGTGCTCATGTAGAAAAAACACTTGTTGTATTTAATAGACGGCATTGACTTATTGCTTTTATTGATCTTTGAAAATCCTGTGTGTTATTGGAGGTAATAGCTTACTTTTGAGAATGTGGAAGTTTTCCTCATTAGCATCCATTTTTCTATGAGGCTTTGAGGGGATGGAATACCAGATGCACAGGGCTCACTTTGGTGATATATTGAGGACCACGAGGGTGAACAATGGCTTTAACATCAATCAGATGGAAGGAAGAATTGAGCCCATTTGACATAGGCTTGCTGGAGTTTTTGTGATAAAAATGAGCAGGCTACTTTTCTTTCTTTCTAGGGTGTCAAGCTCCTCTGAGTTTTCCAAGCATACTAGCAGTGGGTAAAGTAGCTCTTTAAGGAGATGCATCCTCCACAGCCAGAGGTGTCTACATTATTTTGGTACATCCCATGGAAGCCTTGCAGATGTTGGGGATATATCACTGGCCACTTATGTTCCATGTGTTCCAGATGTTTCATCTGTATCAGTTTGTCCCGTGACCTTCCTCTGTACATGCTTGTTTCCTTTTCTTCTGTGTGCCTCTTGGTCTAGGACAAGCTTTTGGGCAGCATCAATGCAGGCATTCACTGAATGCCTCTATCTACACACCACCACACATGTTCACAGTCACACAAACGCAAAAATGGTGTGTAACAATAGCATGTACAATTGTATAAAATTTATATAATGAATTTTGAATTTGTATGATTCAACCTGATTCTTTGGGCAATTTTGTATGGTATTTGCTCTTGAGGGGTGCACCCCCCTACAGGGAGAGTGTGCAACTCCCTGTCATTTCAGTAGCCATCACCATAACCTTGCTTTCAGAGACAAATCCAGACGAATCTGAGAGAAGTGCTGTGAAATGATGGGTCCTCCTGCCTCCGTTCTCTGTAACCCACTACTCCCTCCCTGTGCCTTCATAGGGTGTTATTTTCTCCCAGAAGAGATAGCAGAACCTGGTGCTGACCTGTACTTCCTTGTAGAGGTTCTGGGGGGTGAGATGCCCATCTCTCAGAGCTCATAGTCTTGGCAATGACAAATCTTTCCACCTTCCTCATGGATGTCTCAGTCTTGAGCACTCAGACCTCTTAGGATATTTTCCACACCCAGCAAGCATCAGAACATACACTGCCTGTGCATCCACAAAGAATATGTCCTCATGCCGGGCAAGCTCAGGCTGCCACTTCTAGGGAGCAGGAACAGTTCCTAGTTTGACTATAGTCCCAAGCTGGGTGACCTTGGGCAGACCACTTAGCTTCTCTGAACCTCGGGTCATTTCTTATTTACATAATGAGATTAATAATGCCAAAATCAGAAGATTATTTCGAGGACTCAATGAGCCAGTGTTTGCCAAGGGCTTAGCAACATGCGACACATAATGCTTGGTCAAACAGTGCCAGCTCTAGTCATTAGTAGAGTCTCTTTAAGCATGCTTTCAGCAGGCAGCACTGGATGCCATGGCTGTAAGAATGCATCAAGTTCCATTTCGACTCTGCCATGCCCGGATTGCAAGCAGCTTGTGGTTCAGGGACTGTTCTTGCAACTAAGCTGTCAATCAAAGCACAGTAGAAGGTGGCCATTGGAAACAGTGGGGTGCAGTGGGAGAGCCTGTGGAGCCCTCCCCAGGCCCAGGAAGCTGAGTGGGAACAGCTAGGACCATGGAGCAGAGGTAGTGCTGGAAGCCCCCTTTTTGCAGATGAGCCCTCTCTCCCAACAAGCAGAAATCCGTCCCTCTTCGCACCATCCCTTTGCCCTTTAAATATTATGTTTGAAAGAGCTGGGCAAGTTCAGTCCCCACGTGAAAAGGCCAAGTAAAGTAGCTTGTCCTTGAAATCCCAGAGCTGGGGAAGTGGAGACAGGAAGAGCGCCAGGGTTCACTGGCCAGTCATCCTATCTGTTTGGTGAGTTCCAGGTCAGAGAGATATTGTTTCTCAAAAAAGCATGGTTGACAGTATCCGTGGCCCCTACATGTCTGTACAAGTATGCACATCTGCCTGCACACATATGGGCACCCATATACATAAAAAAAAAAAACAACTATGTACGGCAACACCATGTGCAGGGAAAATAGGCAGCGGAAACTGTTTTTTAAAATGTAATTAAAATTGTGTATGATTTAATCTGATTCTCAGGCCAGTTATGTATGATACTTGCTACCGGAGAGTGTGCCCCCTACAGGTATGGTGCACACTGCCTGTTATTTGCAAATTTATGAGCTTAGGGAATATCATTCTTGCAAGCTCGGCAATCATTCTTTACAAAGTTAGTTGAAAAAGCAGTAGACACTGAGATTTTCCACACTCTGTGGAAATGCAGCTGGTCTTTGCCTTTCTCATTCCCACAAGCTGGTAACCAGCTCTACAGGTGAGACCTGGACCCTCCTGTCTGGCCAGGGGTGGGACTTGAGCTGGAGGCTGTGTTCACGCCAGCAATCAGTATGCCAGGCCAGGCTGGTCAAAGCTAACTCCGGCCCCTGCCTTGGGAGGAAGGGTGATGGATACCCTATCTGATAATCAATGCCTTTCTTGGTCCTTATCTTGCGAGGAAATGCTGCCCAGTGTTATCACAGCCTGAATCGATTAAAAGCAGAACTTTGAACTCATCTGCTTGGTGAGGTCTCCCTGGAGTGAATCTTAGCTCTGCTTTGACATCGCTCTGGTGCCTTGCCTGCCTGCTGAAAACCCAGCTGCGGTTCAGACTTGGCTTTACTCTGTGGAGGGCCCAGAACTCCCATCTTCACAGATTAGCTTGGGCAGCAAACATTTAATAAATTTATCTGCAAAAAGTACCTTCATCCTGTGTCCTTCAACCATTTTGTTTCTTAGCTAAAATGATTTTAAACAATAGAGTTTGATCATAGCCTTGCCCTCCCAACTCTTCCTTTTCCCAAATCCTCCCTAACTCCCTAACCAACCCAACTTCTTATTCTCTCTCTCTCTCCTTTTCCCCCTTCTTCATCCCCCAACAAGCCCATCCCTGCGTCCCCCTCCCCCGATCCAACTTTTTGGTTTTCATTGCTATTACTAGTTTTTATTTTGTCTTTTAAAAATTATCATACAGTTTCCAGTTCTCATCATAGAAGTCCTCATTGGAGAGATGTTCATTCTCCTTTAAACCTCTCAGCAGTGGCTAGGACAGAAGGTACAGGTGTGTACCTGGAGCTCTTTCTTTCTTTCTTTTTTTTTTTTAACCCTCTCTTTCTTCCTTCCTTATTGAAAATGGATTCTTCTTTTACACAATACATCGTGACTCCAGTTTCCCATCCCTCTGCTCCTCCCATCTTTCCCTCACCTTGCCAAATAGGGGGAGGGAAGAGTCTAGAAGTCAAGGGGTGTGGAGGATGCTAGGAGAACATGGCCCAGTGAACCCACTGTGCACCTGGACCTCTTAATTATGAAGTGGGGTTTGGATAAAGAGGCGCTCCAGAGGTGTGTGATCAAAGACTAGCTCTGTGCCTCGGATAGCTGGGGACTCCGGAGGAGAAACATGTAACTCAGAGAAGCCAGGGAGCTGGCCATCAGAGGAGTGGAGCTTGTGTTAGGCACAGGAGGATATGGACAGGCTTGGGATGGAGTTGGGGTATTGTACAGCGTGATATGGCCCAGAACTTCAAGTGAGCATGCATGCCAAGGAGAAGGTAGGCAGAAACTGCCACGATGTCTCGGGTAAGCAGGCTACACATTCTATAGCAGTTTCCCTCTAGTTGAAACATTCACTTGAGGAGGGAGGAGGAGGCTCTCAAGACTCTGGAGACAAATAGAGGTAAGCAACATATTACGTGTCTGGGAATGTGAAAACTTGGAAGATTCCAGAAACTGCCCACATCCCTTCCAACCCCCCGCTGCCAAGCCCCAAGTTGCCATCTTGAGTTTAAGATGGCAACATCAACTCTCATCTGAATATTTAAGTGTAAAAAAAATGCTGAGGAGGAGACTCAGGCCAGCCTAAGTGCAGGGAGATTTCTTGGACCCCTCAAGCTAACTGCATGTCATGCACGGAGCTCCAGTGTCATATCTTCTGGGGGTCATCACCCGTGTCTGGGTGGTCTTTCCTATAATACAGCTACTTTTGAGTCACCTCTGCCCATAGAAGTGACCCCTCACCCATAAGCCTATTTATAACTTCTGGAAAATTTCATGTTCCACCAAGCTGGACTTTGGCCCCACTGGTACTTTGGTTGGTTGTGGGTTCTGTATTGGGAATGAATAGACACGGGTCTCATCCAATCAGCTAAGGGTCTTGATATGGTTTGAATTTTAAATGTCCCCCATGGACTTCTGTGTTTGAGCTTGGTCCACAGATGATGACACATTAGAAGACTGTGGAGCCTCTGAAGTAGGAGGTATAAGTGGTAGAGGTAGGTCACTGGGCATAGGCCTTTAGCCTGGCTACTGCTTCCTGTTCTAGAAAATGTGAATAACCATGTAAAAAGCTCAGTTCACCATGAATGTAGCTATGCTAGCCATATGCCTTCCATGCCAATCATGGACAGCACCCCCAGACTGTGAACTCAATTACCCACCTCCCCAAGGTGCTTCTGTAGGGCATTTGGCCACAACAATGAGAAAAATAGCTAAAACAGAACTTAAGATCAAAGACAAAGCTATCTTGAAGGAGGCTGCCTTTTGCAGACCCCTATCCAGGGATTTGCCTTAATTTCCAGCATGCCACCCTACAGACTTGAGTTCAAGATGGCAAGATCAGCTCTCATCTGAATTATCACCAGGGCTGTTGCCTAAAAACCTATCTTGAGTTCTTTGGGGCAGGAGAAATGTTGCATTTGTAAGAAGTTTTTCTGAGCTGTTGAGAGACACCTGTCTAGAAGGCCACTATGTTGGAGGGTGTCCTTAGAAGGATGCTTTCACTGTCAGGTGTGGGAAGAAATGTCTTTAGTAAGGCAGCTCATGGAATGAGACTCCCTCACTGTAGCATGGATGGGCAGAGTAGGTTTCCACAAGGGCGGTTCTTAAGAATCTCTGTAAAAATGCATGGCTCCATCTGTCTCCTCTCTGGTCTTTGGCTTCAGATGAGCTGAGCCATTTAAAAATTCCCCAACAAGAGACCCCAGGCACCGGAAGAAGTGATGAACAGATTTTCAATTTGGCCTTAATTTGCATGAATCACTTTTTTTTCCCTTTGGCATTTTAAATCACTGTCTCAAACGAGATGCTGGAGATGGGGAGTGAGTTCTCCCTCCAGACAGCCGATTCTTGGTTGGTCTGGAGATAGCTGAGAGTCTAACCTCCACTCCAGAGAGGTGAGAGATCACATGGAGAAGATGCAGAATGGTACCCAGGGATGTGGTCCAGGATTTAAACCACCTCTTATAGTGTTGGCCTGGAACTCTTGCAAGGGTTTCCTCCAGTGGGCACCTCCTGTCATTTCTCTTACCCAGGATAGATAGTGAAGTCCTCAGTTAGAGCCTGAAAAGGCTGCGGATGTGTTGAGACTTTACATGTATAATATTTGGGGGTGTGCTTTGTGAGGATGTACAGGTGAATGATAGTAACGGAGAGAAGAGATGATAATGGCAGTTAGGCTTGTTAAGTACTTTTGTTTCATTCATCTCAGGTCCTGGCATAGACTTTTATTCTTCATCTAGTGATTGCCACATAACTTATTCAGCTGGGGTGACAGGTTAAGAAATGTGCTTGGTTACCTGGCTAGTGGGTGATGGTAGAGCTGGATTTGAACCCAGGAAGTCTGCCTAGGGCCTGTGCTCCTAACCTCAGCTCAGGCTAACCTTTCTCCTGTGCTGCCTCCTGTCATGACACAGAATGGAGTCTCTTTGTCCTGTCTCGAGCAGTACTTTGCACACCAGCTAAGGGTCTCCAGGACCTTCTTGGAGACAGCTGGTACTGGTACAAGAATTGTCCAACTCAGGAAGGGATAGGCTACCTCTTGCTCTGCAATGAGCAGCGAGTCCCTCTGCCTTCCTCCCCCTTTCTTCTTGTATGGACTCAAGGTCTGTTTCCTACCTTAAAGGCCTTGGTTCTCATCCAGGCGGCTCAGAGTAACTTTGGGTCAGAAAGTCTGAAGAAGACAGGGGTTTTCTGTGTAGCCCTGGCTATCCTGGAACTCACATTGGAGACCAGGCTGGCCTAGAACTAATAGAGAGCCACCTGCCCCTGCTTCCCAAGTGCTGGGATTAAAGGTGTGCATCACCACTGCCTGGCTCTGAAGAAGACTCTTTGAGAAGGATGTTTTGCTAATGGAAAGCAAGCTGGATCCACACAGTAGAAATAACAATCTAAAACCGCTACATCCAGATTCAGATAAAACTCTTGCTGTGAATGAATTCTTTTTATCTCATAGGAAGACATGGGAGGGCAGGCAAGTTGGCAGTGCCCTTTTGGACTCTCTCTGTAACCTTGTCATGGAAAACCACCCCTGGGTGTTGCTTGAATTTTGTCTTCCAGGCCATAGAAAGAAATGGGCAGAAACTCTAGTCTAGTTAAGAAAGGAATGTAGTGGGGAGTGGGGCAGGGCTGTAGGGTAGAGGCAGGAAATTACAGTCAGCAAGCCACTACTGTGTGCCAGAGCTCAGTGTTTACCTGATACTGTAGGTAGCTCATCAGCTGTGGATCACCGATGATCCTAAGCACACTGGCAGCCAGGAAACTGGGCAACTTGAGCTCCTGGGTCTCAATAGCTCTTTGCCCCCTCCCTTTAAGTAGCTTCCTGTTCTGTGTGTGCTGTGATAAGGAAGTACAGTGCCTGAAAAGCCTATAACCAAGGTGGTGCTGCCCAGAAAGTATAAGAATTATAACAGCATTATTAATTCAAGATTTAGGCAAAGCCTATGACCATTCATGAAGCCTGAGGCTTCTTGGTGAATTGGCAAGAATTACCCACTGCAGCTCTTGGCAGACTCTTGATCAGTGTACCTTACAGACCCCTTCTTGTACTGATGGGGAAACTGAGGTTTATTCATGCCAAGTCTCAGAATACTTGACAACGAGGCCCTGGATCTGTCTACATCAGCTCATGCCTTTCTTGGGGATTGATTTGAGAGTTATCTATGGTTGTATGGCTGCCACTTATGATAACATTCACTTGTTCATTCACTAAGCCATTTTGAAGTATATGTAATGTGCCAGGTACCAGTTTGGACCTGGGACAGAGTATGGATTGAACATCCATCCCTTCATAGAGGTATCTTGTGGAAGACAGACATTCAACCCATATTAGGTGAATGAACACTGTGTCTGAAGGTGGTGAGGACAAAGGAAAGTCATGAAGAACAGAGTCCATGAGGACAGACCTCAGGTTAGAGACCAGCAGGAGCTCTCCAAGAATGGTGAGAAGAACGAGAAAAAGTGTTGCCATCCAGCCATAGGCCTCTTCATAGGGACCCTCTAGCCTGATAAATGTCAGGAAGTGGGGCTTTGAACTGGAGTATGCAATTCAAAAGGCCATGGGGGAGATACAGAGAGATGGAGTCATCTCAAGGACCAAGGAGAGAGACCCAGGCAAATTTGGGACTGGTGAGATCAGGGCAAAGGGAAGTGAGACTTGGCTGAACGTGGAGGAGATAGCATCACATGGAATTCAGAGATGGCTAGCGCAAGGGGCAGGTAGTTCATCCTCAATAGGTGGCAGAGAGAGAGAATGTGACAGGAGAGGAGGGACAAGACCAGGGGTGTCACTCAAGAGCAGCAAGAGTGGAGTTTGTCTGCTGGACTCTTGTGATTTTTACAGCCAGAGACGACTCTGTAAAGAGGCTGTTTTGCAAATGTCATGCTGGTGACTGTAGGGGAGTTGTCCTGTAGTGAGAAGATGGCTATAACCCTCAGCTAGACCAGCATCTGAGATTATGATGGGGAGAAAAATGATGTCCGGGAGGAAGGAGGAGGACCCTCAGGACTTCATGCTTGGGTTTTGTCCTCTTAGGTTTGAGGGTGTTTTTCTGGGTTTGGGAAGGATCAGCAGCTTCCTCTTTCGTGACCATGAGCATGTGACCACTGTCTGGCATGGGGGCAGGAGAATGGAGTGCCTGAGGACATGCTCCAGATGTGCAAACTGGTGGTACTGCTGCTGTGCCCAGCCAAGTCTCTCTTCGCAGTCTCCTTCCCTGAGTATGACCTGCACTTGGCTGGCCAGGGAGACAGCCATCAGGGACAGCTGAGGTCATTGCAGATGTTCTTGGAAGTGGAGCTAGGCAGGAGGATGCTGGTGCGGAGCCTGTTTACTCTGCGGCAAAGGAGCCCAAGGGCACACTTGAGTTCCTGCAAAGCAGCAGGCCAACTTTGAGAGGTGGGCACTGGAGACTTGAGGATCTAGAGTCTGTATCCTTGGCTTTGTTGTGTTTGGATATTTGGAACTAACCCCTGTACTCAGTGTCTCTTGCAGGAAACATAGGCTCAAATCTGGGCTAGAACAGGTCTGGAAGGGGAATGATGCAATGGTTAATTCTAGGTCCTACCACATACCATTCTGGGCCTCCCTAAGGTAGAGACAGATTGAGTGGTGAATGGGGTTTTTCCAGTTCCAGAGTCCTGGCTAGGGGATCGAGGAGGCCCAGGCTCATGAGTAGTGGAGATAGCCAGGTTGCCAAGATTAGATATATGAGATGTAGATGTGAGAAAGGATCCCCACTTGGTGGCAGAACTGATGCTAAAATCTGGGTATACCACCACTTCTAGCCTGGTACCTCCCCTGTTCCCTGGGGATAGTTGAAAAGAGCTAACCTGAGAAGCCGCGGAGGCTACTGTATGGCAGGTGGGTTCGAGCACGAGCAAATGTACAGACAACTGTGCTGTGCCGCCGTGGGCTTTCCCACCCTCTCTGGGTGGATGGAAGTGGGTGTGCACTTTGTGCTTAATTATAGTGCACAAATGCATAGAGGAGCTGCTTGGAAGCACATGTCATTGTGTTTGGGGATAATAGACATGCAGGCTGGAAAATATCTATTAGCTCATCTGTCCTGCCTCTTCCAGAGCTGCTGAGATCTGTATCAGATCACTTGGGCTTTCTTCAGCAGTGACTCACACAGTGGGCCCTGGACAGGGCCTCTGGGAAGGTAATGGCCCCATATGTTTCCTTTATGGGATGGTCATCTTTTTATCCGTGGGTCTGGTTCGGAAGGCACTGTCCTCTGGTGTCTTGGAGTCAGGGAGCCTGGACTCTTCCAGCCATGTCCACTGAGTCTCTGCTCTGTGTGGGGCTTGCCTTCTCATATCTGGGGTTTCACAGTGGCACATACAGGGCCCCCTCAGCAGTTCCAGGTGATGAGAAACATGGCCATCCATCATTCAAGTTCATAGCCCACTGTGGGAAACACTGCAAAAGGGGACAAGTCACTTTGGTACCTCCGTGTTAGGAAATAATCTGGAAATGATGGCCCCAGCTGGTTCAGACTTCACCAAAAGGAATGGTACCAGGGTTTTTGCCTCAGAGTCCCCACTTACAACCAACTTTCTCTTCTGGACAGAACTTAACATGTCATAACTCGGTGTCCCTATCTAAATTCTCTCTCCAGATCACCCCCTGCCACGGTTTCCTAAGGAATTTGTACTAATTCATCAAAACTCAGCTTGTAGCCTATACAAGCCTTTTTGGACATCACAGTTAATTGATCATTTGCTTTCTTCCTTGATGTTCTTGTCTTCTAGTTTCCATAGCATTAGTCAATTAGTTATGACCAGTTTCTAGGTGTGTGGACGCCATATCTTCTCTCTACCTTTTGTTTCCAGATGGTGTGCATTAAGGGCTAAACTTCTCTTTTCTTTCTTCTTCCCTTTTTTTTTTTTTTAAAAAAAAATTATACATGAGTACTGCTTTTACAGAATTTCTACTCCTGCATTTCCCTTCTCCAAGTGCTCCCATGTCTACCCCCTCTCTCAAATTACTGACCTCTTCCTCTTTAATTTGTATTCACACACATGCACACACATGTGTATTACCTGTTGAGTCCCCTTAGTGTTGCCTGTATTTATGTGTGTTTAGGGCTGACTGCTGGGGATTGGAGAACCCATTGGGGTTCTCAGAAGAAGACTGATTCTCTTTCTCCCAGCAGCCATTCATTGTCTGTAGCTCTTTATCTAGGGATGGGGTCTGGTGAGATTTCCCCCATCTGCATTGGCATGTCATCTCATGTCATTATGTAGGCCTTGTTTGGGTGACTATATTGATGAGACTTAATGGTTGTCACTTCCTGCCCCGTATAGAAGATATTGTCTTGCAGCTGCCTGCTCTTCTGGATCTGTAAATGTATGTGCATGCGTGCGTGCGTGCGTGCGTGTGTGTGTGTGTGTGTGTGTGTGTGTATGTGTGTATACACATACATACATAAAGTTTAAATAAAGTTATGCTACTTGGGATGTTAATGCTTCCCCCTAAGAGCCATAGACTATCAAACAAAAACTTCAGAGTCAGACATGGGAAATCTTATTTCAGGTTGTTGGTCAGTGGAGTCCAAGAGACTCCTCAAATAATATAGGCCATTGCTATTTCTTTTGGTTGCCACCCAGAACTTGAAAGTAAGACCCTATTGATGAAGACACCACACATTCATTCATTTTTAGACACTGGATTTGGAGGAATTGAGCTGGAACTGCCCTAGAAGCCTCCTCTCTGATGATTAACTCATATATTTGACAGGGATATGCAAGCTTCCAAAAGGAGAAAAATAACCAATATTCCTATTCGGCTGTAAAACCATGACCATATCAATGACTAGTCCAGCAATGGTAGTAGTGGCACTTACATCTTGGGGCTAACCAGCAGTTGTCTGATTGGACTTAGGACTTTCTCAATAATAGGGAATTCCTACCCGGCACTATAAACCTAGCTAACTACCCATGCTGGTGAGGTCATGGACATTAGAGAATCTACCAATGCCACATTATTAACCCAGTATAATTATAACTGCATTCCAAGTTCTCTCTTCATAAACTGATCTGAAATGAATCCCAGTTACTATCTTGGATTCAGACTACTGATATGCCAGCTTTGCCCAGAATTCAGGGTCTTTTTCCAGAGGGCTCGCAAAGGAGAAGATCGGTAACTGTCTGTGTGTCCTTAGCTCATGCACATACTTATGTCAGATAGTTGGCATTTTCTTTTTCACAGGCTAGAGTGAGCGCTTGAGCTGACCCAGGAGTTCTGAGCACTTATCACCCGGTATTGATAACCATGTAGTCTGCCTCCTCTCTTTATGCCTGGAGGTGAAGGAGGAAATACAAGATCCTGTTACAAAGAATATTTCCCTGGTTTACCAGCTCCCCGGCTCCCAGCTGGGGCTCAGAATGATTTCTTAGTTCCCAGCTTTTATGCCTATGATCAAAGTGCCCGAGGCAGTGAGAGCTGGCAGCCCCTGCATTTCTGGCTGAGTCCAGTGCTTTCCTCTTTGGGACTGTTGGAAGAACCTGTGGCTCAATGGGCTTTGTACAGGTGAGTGTGGCCTGGCAATGGAAGGAGCTCTGGAGGCTGAAGGGTTCCAGCTCCCCTGGGATGTTGGGACCCAGTTGCCTTTCCTCTAGTGGAGAATAACCCCCACCCATTGTCTTTCTTTGCCCTCTCCTTTTTGACTTGCATCCACTCAACCATCCCTTTATGCAGTCACTTCTTTCTCTCCAATGTATCAAATGGAGAAAAATCCTTGAGCAGGATTTCGCACATCAAAGGATCAAATAACCTTTCTTTGTTTTCCCCCTTAGCATTTTTTTTCCCCAACCACAAAAAGAAAACATGCATTAAAGGTGAGAGAAGGAAAGAAAAGTTGTAGTCAAGTAATTTCAAGTTGACAAGTAGAGCAGCTGAGACCCAGGATAAAAATGTACACTCAGCAATATGGTCCTTTCCTACAAATTAATTAACCCAAAGTGCTTGTTTAATTAGTGTGAGGGGTAGGGAATTGAGGAGCTAACAATATCTCTCACCCAGTTTGGAATTATGTTCACAAAAGAATTTCCTCTTTTCCTCCCTGAGAGGATGAGAGAATGGCTCTCATCAATCTAGAATCAGTGGGGACCTCAAGGCTGGCGATAATTCTTTCAGATGACTTTGCCCTCTAGAGAGGAGGCTTTGCAGATATACTCTTCAGACTCCCTGCCTCTGACGTGGCATAGGAAGGTCTTCGTAGAGTGAAGACAGAGGCCACTCTGTCCTGCTTTTGTGAAGGTGGCTTTGGCAAATACCCCCCCCCCCATAACACATCTGCATCTTCTGATGTCTCAGCCATTTTCACTTCCTCCATATCACATCTGTGCTGCATACAAACATTGTGCATTTCCTGCTTTTGATGTGAGTGCGGATATTTGTTTCCTCTCAAGAAACTAGGGAAATTTGATTTCTCGGGTGCTCCAAGAGCTATAGTTAAGACAATGTCACAGTCTGTTTCCTGTTGCTATAACAAAATACCCAAGACTGGGTACTTTATAAAGAAAGAAGTTTATGGGGCCCATTTAGTTCTGGGGGCTGGCAAGTACAAGAACCCGGCACTAACATCTGCTTGGCATTTGGGGAGAGATTTGTTGCTGTTTTATCACATGGTAGATGACATCACATTGTGAGGGAGAGCAAGTGTGTTAGCCTGAGTTTATCTTTCTCTGCTTATAAGCCACTGATGCCATATGAGGACCTCACCTCTATGAGCCAGAAAGTCCCATTTACCTCCCTTTGCCCCCTCCAAATACTATAAGCATGTTAAAATGGGGTTAACTTTCCGAAACATGAACTTTTGGGGGATACATTCAACCTACAGCCAATCCTGTGGCTGTAGATGAATTGCTAAATGGTCTTATGAAATAAAAAACACAGAGCCAGATATTGGGGTTGAAACCTGAGGCATCAGAGAAATAGGAAAAGCCACAGCTAACCTCACCTCACCAACTCCGCAGCTTCCAAAAGTGAGAGACCTACTACTGTATACCCATGCCTATATGCCTTTCTGTTCTGCTCCCTCATTTGCTCTCTCAGCCCAGCTATATCACTTCCTCTTCCTGCCCAGCTCTGTCTCTTCCTGTCTGTCTGTACAGACCTCTAGACCTTTATGATTAACTAGTGTTGGAATTTAGGGTGTATCCTACCACACCTGGCTCTGTTCCCAGTGTGGCCTTGAACTCACAGAGATCTAGACAGATCCCTGCCTCCCAAATGATAGGATTAAAGGTGTGTGCTACCATTGCCTGACTTCCATGTTTACTTATAGTGGCTGCCTTTTCCCTCTAATCCTCAGATAAATTTTATTGGGGGAGACAGTATATTGGGGGGACATAATATATCACCACAGGTGGCTGATATTGTTACAAGAATCTCTGTGGAGGACACAAGCAAGGGTCACAGTGTTGGGGATGCGGTGAGTTCTTGACCATTTTCTCCTTTTTACCATAGACTCTTTTGGTATCAGGTGAGTGTTGTGGTTTCAGTTTTGGAATTCTAATTTTAAATACACAAAAAACAATGAATTATAAAGGAAGCTAAATATCCCAAGGTACAGTTTATCAGAATAAACCAGGTACATGGTACGCTCATACACATATTTTTTTAATGAACTGGTTAAAATGCACTGTCTGCTTATAGGCCCAATTGCTATCATATTGCTTAAAGTGAGTAATAATTTGGAAAATCTCTAACAAGCATGACATACAAAGCATACCTGACATCTGCTATTACCAAACCAATAACTATCACGGGAGTGCAGGGGTTCTTGACAAAATTCATTGCTGAGGGAAACATTACACTTCCGTAAGAAGTCAGTGAACACAGAGATAGCCTTCCTCTGAGTCCATTGACCTTCTGAACTCCATCCATGAACCTTGGGCTGAGTTCCTACTGCTAGATAAATGAGTTCTTTATGGTAATAACTGAGCTGTTCTCACTTCTACATTTTCCTCTATGGGGATGGGACAAAGTAGGTTTCCTCTAACTTTGGTGAGTGCTTATCACTTTGGGGACTAAAGATGGTCTCAGAGTCACTGCGAGTTGTGTTTCTAAGGGATTGGTCGAGGAAAAGGTGGGGCAGGAACCATATGAGAAGCGAGATATGCTCTGTGTGAGCAGAGTTGTGTTAGATGGTTGGCCTGTACTGGTGGGTAGGACAAATGAAGAATATGGGCTGAGGAGGGGTGTATAATTGTGTAGCACCCTGTGCTCTTGGTGAGGAGAGACTGCCTGCTTAAGAAACAAACTGGTTACGTGATGTGGCAAGAGGGAGATGACTGCAGGCCACCTGCAAGGAACAGGGACATGCTGTTAGTTAAGAGGTAGGCAAAACCAAGCTCCCCATCAGTCTTGTATCTGGAGCCCATGAGCCCTGAGGCGGGCCACTCCCCAGCTCATCTGGAAGAGGTGCCATTTTGGTGGATTCAGACCTATACCTGAGAACATGGCTTGGGGCTTGCTTTTCCATGGGCTCTGCAAGAAGCAGGAGCCAGCTTGACCGGCAGTGTTTAGAGCTTTGTGACAACCCCCTGGTGTCACTGCCACCTACACAGTCGTCCCAGAGTCTCTGAAGCAGCAGACTCAGGCTTTGGGGACAAACAGCTAGAAGCCAGTAGCTGGCTTACCACCTCTTTAGTTCCTTTGATAACTAATAATCTCTGAACAGGAAAAGCATTTTATCTTTCTTAGTTGCTCTTCAGAGGACCAGAGTGGGTGATTGAACCTCTCTGCTTGAGAAAGAGAAGTTGCTCCAGGTAAGATTTAATTTCAATGAAGAAAAAAAAAAGTCCCCAAATGTCATTTCCTCTTAATATGTTTTGTCCTTGAAAATAGAGCTTACATCAGATAAGTGAATTATACCTAAAATCTAGGTTCTCTGGTTAAAAAAAAACCCTCAGAGCTGAGCTGCTCAGTCCTGGGCTAAAGCCTACAAGCAAAGCATGGGATCCTCAGCACCTCTCTGTCAGCATGGAGCATGGGTTCTTCCAGGACATGAGGCCAAGTCCAAGACTAAGTACTCAGCAAAAGCTTCATAGGTAGAGATTTGAAGCAGTTCCAGGCCAACTAGGGCTGACGGGCCCTGTTCTTCTCCCTGTGTGCAAGAATTCACCTTGCGCTTTTCTGGGCTTCGGATGCAAAAGATCGTATTTATCATTTGGGGACCCTTCTGTCCCTTCAGAGACCATTTGCTGACACTTCTATTCACAGCACGTGGGAGGCACTGTTGGGCAGCAGAGAAGGTGATGATCATAGCGTGAACCAAATACAGATCGTCCCATCAAGGCAAACAGTGTGAAGTGGAAGGAGGGACAAGGGATTTAGTTATTACGAGGTGGGACCTTAGAAACTGCCACATGAAAAATGCTCTTGAGAACTTGGGTCTAATTGGTGAGGAGGGTCAATGCGTGGGAGGAGGGTGTTGCAGTATCTCAGGGGGTGAAGTGAGAAAGCGTGTCACGTGGGGCTTGCTTAGGTGCTGATTGTGGCGAGCCTCTGACTATATGGGGTACTGTGGGTTTATCTTTCACGCCTTAGCAATGCTGAAACCCCTTGTTAAGGCATCTTCACAGGTTGAGTTTTTATTAGCCTTTTTATAAACTTGTAACACAATGGGAATTACTCCAATTCTAGAACAAAAGGAAGGTGGTTCCAGAGATGAGAATGCCTTATGTCATGGCTGAGGACTCTGATACTTGGGCAGGAATAACAGGGGACGGGACGGTTGGCTCGTTCCTGCCTCAGGTTTCTGCAGTAATGGTCTGGATTCCAACTTCACATCATTCTAGCCCTTGTCAGCCTCTTTGTGGCAAAGGCTGATGGTCCTATTTGCTTTAATGTACAGCACATTGTCCGATTTGCTTTGAGTCATTAATCATTTAGTGCTATGACTATTATAATCTTTTTTTTTGTTGTTTGTTTTTTTGTTTTTTGAGACAGGGTTTCTTTGTTTAGTTTTTGTGCCTTTCCTGGAACTCACTCTGTAGACCAGGCTGGCCTCAAACTCACAGAGATCCGCCTGGCTCTGCTTCCTGAGTGCTGGGATTAAAGGCGTGCGCTACCACCGCCCAGCAACTATTATAATCTTATTTTGGAAAAAAAAAAAAAAAAAGGAAGAAAGAAATGAGGAGACCCAGAGAAGTTACAGAAGTTGGCTGCAGAATCAAGAACCTGAAGCAAGATTTAACCTGTTGCACAGCCCTTTCCTCAAAACTGAAACATTCCTGCCTGGAGGAAGCTGGGAGAATGGTAAGTCTCAGGAAGTAAATGAAGTTTACAAGGCTCAAGAAGAGGTAAAAGACACAAGGCTCACAAGGTTCCAGGGAAGACTTTATACATGGAAACAATGGCTTGGGGCAGGAGACCATGACAGAACTGTATGTGCAGGTTGATCACTGGGCTCCAGGGATTCACTTTTCTCTGAGTCATCATCTGGGTGGGCCTTGTGGGGATGCAACTGCCTTTGTGTGGCCCATGTGCCTTTAAGTAACCCCTCACCCACACTTGTGTTAAGTAACTCCAATAAACTCACTACTTCACTAAGCTAGATTTCAGTAGAGCCATGGTTTGGTTGGTTGTCAGTGCCCAGTCTGAGCTGTTGTGCGGATGGCTTCCCAGAGAAAGCCACCCAACACAAAACCAGGCAGTCAAGATCTACAGCCACATAGCCCAACACAAGCAAAACATGAGGCACAATTAGTGAGCCCTGTAGTCACATTAGAATCATTTAATAACAACCAGAGATATTAATCTTATTGATGTATTTTGCTTAGTCTAACACGTGGAGAATATTATCATTTTGGCATGTAATCAATGTTAGAAATAATTAGTGTGACATTTTAAAACATGCTACCTGTTTTGCACTTGTAGCCCAAGGACTTTGACATGAGTTTAGCAGCTATGGGTGGCAAGCAATGCCATCCAAAAATTTCCTTTGCCCCAGCGAGTTCCCTATGCTGCTCACAGGACTCAAAGGACTTGAAGGTGGACCTGCAAGAGCAGTAGTTTCTGAGCAGCAAAACCACATATGTGATGCACAGAGGAAATAAATGCAACCAGAAGCAAAGTATTGACAACAGGCCCATTATGTAGACAGAGGCATTCTGGTAATTACCAAGCCCCACTTTGAGAAGTTGGAGAAGGCTATTCTTGGGGCTCATGGATATTCTGGGAGTTAGTCCTGTGTCTTTTCAAAAGCTTCCTTCCATCTCTGTGTGCAGCAGGTGCTCTGTGCATGGGAAGGAGTCTGGCTTATTAAGCTCCACTTCCAAGAGAAGGCACATCCATAAGGCCAAGGTCATAGCAAGAAGAGGGGGGAAATTGAACTGTCTTAACTCTGCTGTCTCAGCAGCTGTGTCTCAGAGTTTAGTTTGAAACATGCATCCCTTGGGTGCTCACGGATTCTCTAGAGATGGGCTGGGTTGCTGTGAGGATGAGCTTCCTGGCAGCCAAGGTGAAGGGAGACAGAGTAAGTGATGTGAGTAGTGGAGTAGTGTAGAAGCCATGGAGGAGCATCACAGCTTCAAGCTCAGGACCCTAGAAGGAATTGTTCCTCTGGACCACTAGAAACGAAACTCCAGAAGTCTCCATGCGAATCTCAGCATCATGTTGCAGCTCAGTGGTGTAAAATCTCCATCCTTATTCTTCTACCTATGAAGGGTTTCCCTCTTAGACCTTTTAGACAGAAGGTGTAGCTTCTCTGTATTCCAAAGCTATCCCATAACTGCTTTTTTAGCCAATGCTCTCCAGATACTCAAATGAACTGGCTTAATCTGGACCAGTGAAAAGACTTAGAAGAATGTGTCTTTAGTGAAGGGCTCTCGTGGGTTCCTCTGGACCTGCTCTTTTGTTCCCTGTATTAATGTGAGTGTTTCCCCTGGCTGTTATTGCAGCCATCTGCAGACCCGACCCTAAATCTGGACACATGAAGTTGGGAGTTAATATGTTCCCTCTGTAATCCTTTCCCCCATCTGGTGGTGGAAAGAAGAAGGCCCTGAGGGCCAGGAGGAAGGCTGAGCCCCAAGAGGGTAATTGCATAAGCTCCTGGGGGTCTGGTGAAAGTGTACCCAGCCAGAGACCCGTCACAGGGCTGTGATAGACAGGAAAAAGCCAACTTCTGTTTTGCCAGACTACTATAACTACAGGATTTATTGGCTAGAGCAGCCGGCAGTATCTTAACTAATACAGCGCTCCCTTGGGAAATACTTCGGAATACAATTCCTCTCAACCAAGAACTGAAGGGTTTAAGCAGCACCAAGCTCAAGGTTACTTTCCTTAACAACTACTAGGAATGCAAATAGTTGCTGTTTCAAGGAGGTGGGTGGGTGTGAAGCCTTACTTTTCAACAGTCACCTAAGGTGGGAGTAAGATTAACACCCTCTTGTCACAGTGCTGTCACCTCGCAGAAACTCTCACCTGGGTGGAAAGCTCCTCTCTCCTCTTGGAGCTAAGCCAGGTGTCCCCAGGAAGGTGCAGGATCCTTCTCAGATAGGCATTTTGCTTTACCTCCCGACATGGGAACAACAGTACTCAAGGCCACGTTGCTTCCTGCAGTGAACTCCCCTGCAGGAATATTTGCCTGGAAAAAAAAAGCTTGAAAGAACTATAATCGTTTAAAAGTTAAAGCAAACCTTGGACAGAGAACTTGGGTAACTCCTTTTCTTAAGTTGGGGTGAGATTGACAGGTCAAAAAAAAAAAACATTTGATGCTTATAATACAAGAACGTGGATAGATTTGTAATATATATATATATGTATATATTATATACATATATACATATATCCATCATTAATGCCATCTCCTATGTTATTATTATCATCACTATTTTTCATTAAGAGCCCCTAACACACATGCATATTGATGGCTGTTCTAGCTACAATAGCAATGAAATGGAATGAGCCCATATGCTCATCAACAGACAAATGGATAATGAAGTATGCTACATATGCACTGTGGGCTTTTTTCAGGCACAGATAAAAAGGAAATTATGGAATTTGCAGGTAGATGAATGGATCTAAAAATTATCAAGTGGGCATATATGAGACACCCCAAAACAGTCACTGCATATGTAGATCTAGGTTTTAATGAGAGAGAATGAGAGAGAGAGAGAGAGAGAGAGAGAGAGAGAGAGAGAGAGAGAGAGAGAGAGAGAGAGAGAGAGAATGTGACTAGAGGCATGATAGAAAGGGGGCCATGAGAGGGGAAAAAAGTTTTGAGGAGAGAATGGAGATAAACACATGATATAAAAGTAAAATCGAGGCTACTGGGGGTGGAAGGCCACAGGAGTCAAGGGCATGAAGGAGGACCAACAAAATAATCTATGTTTGAAAATGCCATAATGAATCTTCATATTTCACATGCTAATGAAAGATAAGAAAGAATGTCTAACGTAAAACCCACCCTTAATAAATTAACCATACAACACAGTATCATTGGCTATGGTATTTCACTCTCTGGTAGATCTCTAGGAGCTGTTCACATTAATGAAACTGGTCATCACCTCCCTCTTTTCCTCTAAGACCCTGGCAACGCCACCATCCTTTCTGCATCTGTGAATATGACTCTTTTAGGTACCATGTATATGAGGTCCAACCTTCAAAGCAGGAATGGATGTGGCTCATGGGATGGAGTAAAGGAATCTTAAATAGAGAAGACATGCTTTGCTCCCTAGCACACAGGCCACCAGGCAAGCAGATGCTAACAGGTACCCAGGCACAGCCAGGCTGCACACAGGCCTCTAGGCTGACACACACAGGCGGGTTGGCTAGCAAAGGCAAACACACTTAGCTCCAATCTCAAGGCCATATCTATATACTGCTAATCAAAAGTGCCATTCTGGCAGGGATCGTTATGTAACAGATTATATCACTGTTTACTTTTGGGTTCCCCAGACCATTTCTTTTGGGCTGACTCAGCCATACCTTCCCTACTCGGGGATGTACAGCATTAGCCATCTTGACCCATGCTGGATATCCACAGCCACACCGTGTTTTCTAAGTACAAACTGACCCCAATGGCCTCTATTTCCTAAAATATGTATGCCAGATAATACAGTATTTGCGTTTTTGTGCTTGGCTAAATTTACTTAGGATGGTGCTCTCCAGTCTCATCCATGTTTTTGCCAATGCTAGAATTTTCTTTTCCTTTAATGCTTAATAGTATTTTATTGTTTATATACTTCATATTTTCTTGATCTTCTCATCCATTGGTAGATACTTGGGTTGTTTCTGTACTATAAATAACACTTTAGTGAGCATGTATGTGAAGTTATATCTGATTTAAATACCTTTAGATAAATACCCAGGAGCAAGACAGAAGCATCCCATTTGCTTTGATTACTTTTCATACCCACCCAAACAAGATGGCATGGGCATAAAAATGGACTCGATCCAACAGAAGAGAGCAGAGAGCCTAGAAAGCTGTGTTCAAGGTCAGTGGATTCACAGACAAGGTTCAAAGAATGGAAAATAGGGAAGAAGTAATGTCTTCAGTATATAGACTTGAGAAACATGATTATCTACCTGATAAAAAAGGAAATGAGGCTCTTACATGATAGCACGCACACAAATCAATTAAAAACGAATCTAACACTCAAAAGACAGACAACAGGAAAACTGCTGGAAGAAAACACTGGAGAAAAGCCCCTGACATTGGTCTTGGCCATGATGTTTTTGGCTTGTAACTGAAAGTGCAGGCATTGAAACAAACCAACCACAGAAGTAGGATTGCTACAAATGGGAAGGTTTCTGGTTATTTTAGCGGGGTGGAGGGCAACTGGGCAAACTGAGAACAGACTGAAAGGCAGGAGGAAATATTTATAAGTCACCTATCTGGTAATGGGCTAATGCTCATATTCAACCTAGAACCTGATTGAAAACTCTCCAAGGCTACCAACTGTCAATGGCTCCTCAGTAAGGCGCGGGACTGGGAAAGCACCTTCCCCTTCTGTATGGCACTTTGGCTGGTTTGATCTTGTGCCGATCTTGAGCAGGTGACCACAGCTGCTGTGACTTCATGAGAGTCTTAGCCATGCCATGTCCAGAAGAGAGTACTTCACTGCACTCCTGACTCTTTGTCTCTTCCAATCTTTCTACCTTCTATTCCAGTACATTCTCTGAGGCTTGGCAGTGGGGTGGGTAGGTGTTGATAGAGATGTCCCATTTAGGGCTGAGCACTCAGTCTCCTAAGTTGATAGCTGCTGGGGGGAGGGAAAAATCATTCCTTTTGTGAGGGCGCCCCTGCTGATAGATTTCTCATGCTCCAGCGACTGGTCCCACACCATTGCACAAATGGGCAGTACTAATTGGACCTAATGGGTTATAAACAACAACAGCAAAGCATGCAAAATTAGGAGGGAGCATGTTGTATGTGGGGGAATAGAGAGGAAGTTGAAGGAGGGGCATGGACGGGGTGGATATGATCCTATTTAATTGTGTACATGTATAAAATTTTCAGGAATAAAGAAAAGGTGTGTTTACTCTTTCAAGAATGGTCAGCAAAAGACTTGAGTTGGGGTTCCTCTGAATACAGGCAGACGAGCAACAGGTATATGGAAAGGTGCTGTCAGCATCATCAGAGAAATACAGATCAAAACCACAGTAAGATAGTGCTGTATTCCTGTTAGGATAGCTGCTATTGAAAACAAAATAAGCAAACACAAATAAAACAAACATTGGCAAGGAGGGGTAGAATTGAGGCACACTGCTGTGTGAGATTATGGATGGTGCAACCATCGTGGAAATCAATTTGGAGATTACTCCAAAAAATCAAAAAGAGAGACAGGGATCCAATGATTCAGTACCTTCTTCTCGGCATTAGTTTTTGAGGTGTGACACACACGATAAATGCCCAGATTTGGTCTACACTACAATTCTATAATCTATGTGTACATGTCCATGGAAACTCTGGAAAGCAGTTTTTTGTTTTGTTTTGTCTTTGTGTTTCCTACTGTGTCCCTGGAGCCATTGCCCCTCTCCTGGTGTAAGCACCTGAACACTGACTAAGAAAGGACATTTCCCGTGCAGTGCAGGGTAAGATGGTTTGCCTTTCGGGAGGCAAAATGGAAGGATGGAGGCTAAAATGAAGAGAGAGAGCTGGGGTTGTAGTTCAGTGGTACAGTACTTGCCTCACATGTATAAGATCCCCAGGTTTGACCTCTGAATAGTGAAAAGAAAAGGAAAGAAAAGAACCAAGAGAGGGGGAAAAATCAATTCCAAGAGGGAATGGTACCCAGCTGTGCTTAGCCATGGTAGTGTTTTCATTAGGTCATGCTCTAAGGACGCCTTCAGGGGTTTGCAAACCTCGCAGGCATCCTTTGCTTCTGATGGAAGTTTATCATTGAGTCATTTGTAGAGCTTGGTGGGCTGCCCAACAATGAGCTCATAAATTCTCCAGATTGTAGGGAACGGATGAGAGGAATGACAGGGAGAGAATTGAGTGATGAGATGGGGTGGAGTCTAACAGGAGGCCGGTGCTTGTATGTGGCTGGGACAGCTGTTACCCCACCCGAGAAGCCCATCCAACCATCTTTTCAAATTTCACTGTAATTGCTCAAGACTCAGGTCCTCTGTCCTTCAAGTGGATGAAGTCAAACTGAGGCTAAAGGTTGAAATGCAGCGGGCAGCACCCCAGGGCTGAGCTCTCCTTCCTACTTGAACTTTGAGGCATAGTCTTACATTATTTTGCATTTTTACGGTATAATTTTTCCTCTTCTGAGATGTTTTAGGGTTGGAGAAGAGTGTACGCAGCAGACCCTTCCTCAGAATACAGGCTGAGGTAACGGGGATAACTGGAGTCATGGGGCTTTGTTGTCTATAGTCCCAAATGCCTTTCTCCCAAACTTGGGGCTGAAAATGGAAGGAGCTGCATGAAGCTGGGGCTTCATTACATCAGATTCTTCTGCTTGTTGATTTCCCTTCATCTCAGGATCTTGAAGGAGGTCTGTGGCTTCAGCCAATCACGAGGGTGCTCTAAGGAGGGAATCCCTGGGGACAGCGTCTCCTAAAGTTTCACGTGCAGGTCAGTCATCTGGACAGCTGCTAAATATGAGCATTCTTCTTGAGCAGATCTGGGTGGGGCTTGAGATTTTGCACTTCTAACCAATTCCTAGGTGATGCAGTTGCTGCTGCTGGGAGGACCACATCCTTTGTAGGAAAGGTCTAGGAGATAGTGCCACATGCAGAGATGTGTGTCCTGCGCAGCTTCCCAGGGTATCCAGGTAAAGGACTCTGAGAAGCAAAGAGAGAATGTTCCTGCTGAGCTTCCTTCCATTCTGCTAGTTGTTTGCTTTTGTGTGCTTCTTGTGACATATTTGGGCTGGGGGCTTCTTGAACCCTTGTGTTTGAGCTAGATGTTCCATCAACCTGAGACGAAGCAAGCTGGGCACAAGCAGATTGTTGGAAAGCCTGGCTGGGGACAACAGGGACTAAGACACTTCCTCAGATCCCTAGTTGGCATCGTGGGTCAAGGCACAGCTCCTTGCTGTCCTCTCATCCTCCCAGAACACCTGAGAGAAGGATGCCACGGCTCCCAGCGTGGCTTGGCTCCTTGTATTCTGACACGTGCGTGTTTGCTGTTTTATAGAAAGAAATGTGTCTTGGCCAGAGGCCCACACTTCATTCCAGCATATTCTTTTTACCAAAAGAGCTGTCCCTAGAGCTGCCAACTGTGTTTACGAGAAATTCATCCAACAATACTTTGGATCTGGGAGCATGCCCTGACCGCAAACATGGCCTTCACTACCCTGCAAAAGCCTGGCACATGGTGTTGGCGTCTTTATTTTTTTTATTCCAAAATGTAAAGCTTGTTTATTTCTTTTCTTTCTTTCTTTCTTCCTTTTTTTTTCCAGCTGGGAAAACTCCTGTCGGAGGATGTAATGTCCTTTCCAGATTCAATATTATGCAAACTGCGTATCAGCAGTTGGAGTAAACAAATATGTCCATGAAGCTTCTCGATGCACAGAGCGATGGCAGTCTCACCAATGCATAGACACAGACCTGAGATCTATGCAGGGGCTGCTGACTTCATCTCCCCTTGTTTTGTGCCTTCTTGCTTCCTTGGGATGTGAGGCTGGAGTCTGAGATCTTGCCTGACGGGCCTCAGTAAGGGCAAGTGTTTGGAAATCAGATGTGAGCTGTCCTTGCCTGGGTCTGGGGGCTCTTGTCCAGGTCTCAGCAAGAAACTCACAGCTCAGACACGCTGTGGTGACTCCCCATTTTTCACTCTTCACACCCCATCACGACTGTGAGGTCCTCAGCCACAGCCACTGCTGTGGAGTCTCTGCTTGCTAGCTCGCTCTCTCTCTCTCTCTCTCTCTCTCTCTCTCTCTCTCTCTCTCTCTCTCTCTCTCTCTCTCTCTCTCTCTCTCTCTCCTGCCTGAAAGGTGTAGATAAAGGACAGCAAGAGGCACTGAACCTCCCTGGCAAATAGAGTTGAGCCAAGTCCCTTCCCATCACAGGCTTTCATTTCCAGACATGGACCGTGTTAAAATAGACGTGACTGGCCAAGACTGGTTTTTGCTTTGTAATTCTCTCTGTGTGTGCTGGTCCAAACATGTTCCTATTGCTATAAACCCTGTGAGATGAAGCACCCTTTACAGTGTCCCTCATAAGCAATGAAGGGTTCTTAGAGTGATTTGTGAAAGGT
This sequence comes from Peromyscus maniculatus bairdii, assembly GCF_049852395.1. Taxonomy (NCBI): domain Eukaryota; kingdom Metazoa; phylum Chordata; class Mammalia; order Rodentia; family Cricetidae; genus Peromyscus; species Peromyscus maniculatus. Next base: position 21,005,845 of record NC_134873.1, read on the forward strand.
AAATAATAAATAGATAGAGAAACCAGCCTTTTAAGAAAGTCAGGCTTTTCGTTTTTTTCTTTCTTCTCCTTTTTGTTTTATATCTACTTTGTGTGTGTGTGTGTGTGTGTGTGTGTGTGTGTGTGTGTGTGTGTGTGTGTGCCTGCCTGTGTGTGCTTAAGTGTGGGTGCCATAACATGCATGTGAAGGTCAGAAGATGTCTTGCAGGAATTGGTTTTCTCCTCTGGCCCGTGAGTCCCAGGAGTCGAACTTGGGTCGTCAGACTTGGCGGCAAGTGCCTTTACCTGCTGAGCCATCTTGCTGCCCAGTCATGTTTTCCTCTACGTAGTGCAGCATCATGTTTCCCCAAATACATCTGCATTCAGAACACAACGAGACAAGCACGTCAACAGACCATCTTCAGAACCAGAACTGAAATGTTTTGCATTGACCCTCCATGTACCACCTCTCCAAGGCTGTCAGTGAGTGTTTTCCTGCATCTTCTGTTCCCCTTGGGCTGCAGCAGTGAAATTTGCCTTTTTCAGAGAAACCCGTTTGCCTACATGCTTGTTTCTCTCAATAGAAGAACTTGCCATGTCCACTGTTCACATGTGATAAGGCAAGAGGCCTCTCTCACCATTAGCTGTTTTATAAATCTGGCTTTGTAGAGATAGTTGCTGAAGCAAACTGGCTTTGGGTACTGAAGACAGTGTATTCAGCTATACTGAATACATATTCCCTCTTTATTGTTTTAGAGGGGAGAGGAGCTCAGAGATTTCAGGAGAAGGCAGCCCTGGACCCCATTTTGTGCCTGATCATGCCTGGATGCCGTGCTCTATTACCAAGGAGATGGCTGTGCCATGTACTTGCAAAAACTGTGCGTCTGCTGCATAGTCCCTTTGTCCCAACAACCCTGGAGGCTCCACCAGCAACATTATGCAAGATGCCAGGAGGAGAGGTTGGGGAGGCCACAAGCAGGGCCAGTTGAGTGCACAGCTGACTATACTTAATGATCAGATATCTTTTTGCTAAAAATCAAAAACCAAACAAAACCCCGAGTATCTATTTTTTAACACCTACCAGGAAGTTGGTACCCCATGTAAGTGTCTGGTGATTGCATTATAAATATTTTCAAAGCTCTTCTCTCTATACAGTGTTATTAAATCTATTCTTTTGGGTAGGGAAATGGGAGAAATCCATCCGCCGGAATACTCTTAGGACAGTCACTGGGTCCATTCAGTGTTCTGTTCTCTATGCCAACAAAATCTCCCAAGAATACCACGGGGAAAAAAATGTCGAGGATTACTGTCAGATTAGCTTGTTTGCCCCCTGCCATCCCCAGCCCTTCTGACATAGACAATAAAGACAAGCACAATGGAATTATACTAATGAGTTTGTTTAGCAAGGAGCAGCCCTGGCAATGTGATTGCCGCGTGCCGTTGGCAGATGTGCTTTCCCTGTCCCCCTTCCCGCTTCCCTCTCTTTTGAATCTCTCATCAGATAGACGTGCCATCCAGACCCCGAGTGGGTGCGCTTGCTCCTCCGCGATGGCTCTTTGGTTGTATTTCCTTATCTTTCACATCCATGGATGCTGCGGTAGACAGACTTTACGATGACTCTCATAGCCTCCTGTGCATGACTCCTGGGTATGTAAAGGACCCCGTGGCTCGACTCTCACCAAGAGAATATGGTCAAAGAATGGGATGTCACCCCTATGGTTATGTTACAGTATGTGAGATTCCATTGGGCTAGCAGATTCGCAGTTGATCACTGTTCTTTGGATGGAGTAAAATGGTCACATTGGGAAACCCACATGTGCTTTTAGTTACTGAGGGCAGCTTCACCCTGTTAGTCAGTGAGAAGCAGGGGTCTCAGCTACAAGGAAATGATTCTTCAAACAACGTGAATGAACTTGGAAACAGATCCTCCTCCAACCTGGCTTTCAGCTGAGAATACACCTTGATCAATCGTTGTGGCCATTTTGTGCAATACCACACAGAAGGCCCGCCCAGCTGCATGCTCAGATGCCTGACCCTCAGAAACAACCAGTTAACAAGTGTAGTGTGTAAAGCCCCTGCATTTGTGAAGTCTTTTGTGGAGTAGTAGAAAGAGATATGCTGCAGGAAGGAGGAGTTTTTGGTTTTCTGTTTCTTGGGAAGAAGTCCATGTTTGTTTTTCCACTTTTTCAAAGTTCTTCTGCAGGTCACTGTGAAAATGAAAACCTAGATGTTTTACCAGACAGTTCAAGTTTATGTCTATTTCTATCTGTGTCGGTCGGCTGACCATCTCTTCTGAATTCTAGACCTAAATGCAAACTGATAGATCTTTATGTGGTGGTTCCACCCTGTAGATGAAAAGGTGTCAAGATCAACTTCCCACCTTTCCAAATCCATCACTTCACCATTGCTTTTGGCATAAGGTCATGACATACCTCCTATTCGTGTGGATCCTTGCCTTCCCAGTCCCCAAGACCAACGGTTCTCTGGGCCCTTAAATGGATCTCACATTTCAGATCTCATGCCAGGAAGGGAATGACACCACAAAGGCCTTTGCAAAGTATCTCCCTGCTCATCTCGGTGACCTTCATTGTGGTCTGAAGGCCTGTAGAAATTTTTTTCTCTGGGAGATAAGGAGGCTGTAAGTATTAGGCCAGTGTAATGGACAAGCAAGCTGCTGAGGTACTGGGTCCAGAGAGTGGTATTTGGCTCCACACACAAGAAGAAAGAGGAGTACTTCTGCTGCAGATCTATGGCTCCAGCCTCTCTGTCCCAGTCCGCTAAACCCACACCAGCGGAGGTTCTGAGCAGCCAGCTACACAGACTCCTACATTAAGCAGTCCTCATCTGTCGCCCAAAGCTTCATCAAATAACCACGATTTTTCACAACCGTGCAAACCTCCTATGACTGCTTTTGATAATTCCTGGGCTGAAATTTCCCTCCCTGTCTGCATCATCTGTCGAAACTGGGAGTTCTCAAGGCATTGACTTTTTAACGTGTGTAATGAAAGGTGGTGCCATGTCTTCAGGTAAACCAGTCAGGAGTGCAGAAAGAGACTGTGTATGTCTCAGAAAAAAAAAAAAAAAAAAAGCGAGACAGGATCTCGGAGAAATGTCATCCGGGAGAAGAAGAATTAAACTCACATGGAAACGTGAAGGGATTGGGGGGAAAGACAAAGCATGTAGCCAGTGAATACAGCGATGGGTAGATCATGCAGTGCAGAGCAGTGTTTGGAAAGTTAGAAGGGTGTGTGGAAGGTACATAAGGATGAAGGCTGAGACCGCCCTACTAGTCTACTAGGCGTTGGCTCTCCCTAGATGCTGCCATTTCTCCCACACTTGACAAAAGGCACTCCATATTTGCTCCCAAGTTGTCTAGCAGGCAACGACGATAGAACAGGACCAATTACCCACAGGATTGTATTGCCATCTCAATGCCAGTAGAAGCAGAGGTGTCCCTTAAAAGAACCACAAAAATTCTGGCCTTGAGTCCAGAGACTAAAATTCCACACGGAGGCAAGTGAAAAGGAGAGCCAGGTGATGCCATAAGCCGCGTGCTCCTCCACCGTACCTTATGGTAAAGGCTGCAGCAAGCATAAATCCACTCCTTACAATATACTTCATGCCGGCTATGGGGGCACACCCAAGCAGAATTCTTGGAGATGGCCCCAGAGGAGGAAAGGATGACACAATGCAATCCCACGGTTGTCTGACAGCCTGCTTGGCTTCAAGAGGAGACTTGGGTCTCTGGAGGGAAGACACAGCTGTAATCTGTCCATCTACACTGTTCCATCACTGGACAATGGGCAGTTTGGCGTTTTGATACAGGTTGCATGTCCCCTTCAGAAGATGGTCACTGAGGCTGGATGTCGAAACAACAGCCCTTAAAAACAGCTGGTCTGATGAGCACAGTCCCGAGTGCAAGAGCTACCAGAAGCCAGATCAGTTAGTTGCCAGAACATGCAGATTCTTCTCAAAACTGTGGACAAAGAGATGATGAAATCTCTTTGAAGTTATTTATGCAAATATATGCCGTATATGTACAACTTAATTTTAACTTTTTGAATGGGCCACATGGCATTTATTTTTCTAGCTGACTTATGCCAACAGGCAAAATTTCATTTCTAGATAGTTTAGAAATTTCATTTTAATCATTTATTGTTTGAGTCTTTCATTTAAACACCTACCCTCAAACAATAACAATCATTCCTTTTTATTATTTATGGCTAAAGATTATTGTATGCCTTTCTTATTTATTTATTTTTTTTTAGCTAGCACACCACCTCCTTTGACTTTTTTTTTAAAAATATGAGGCAAGGTTTTCCACTGACATCGAATTATCTGTATTTTTTATTTTATCCTCCACTTATCTTCAGGGCTCCACTCTCTTTCCTTGGCACGATTCAGCTTGCTCCTGTTTTATTTGAGCATCACAAGGTCCGATTCCCTTGTGGACACAAGAAAGAGCTGCTCGACCAGAACACACAGCTATGGGTAAGGGAAGGACCTTTGCTTATGAGGTCCACGACACTGAGGACGAAGTGTCAGGTCAGAGCGTGTGCTTGGAGCTGGGACTTGCCAAGCTCCCCTACTTTCTTACACGCAGGTGCCTTAAGGAAGATGGACAGGTGCACAAGAAAGGGCAGAACAAGCAAACAGCAGCCCCAAGGGCTCAGACACTGAAGGATGGATCTGAGGAAGTGATGGAGGACCGTTTTGGCTGGTGCAGCTTTAAGCATGCCAGCATTTGTGACTGTGCTGGTATCTATACCAAGGATAAGAATGAAATGCATTGTTGACTTATGTCGCCAGCCTCCACCCCCATCATCTTCAAGACACGTGTAGATAATCTAAGCCTTCCTCATATTTGCTATGTAGCCAAGGATTGTCTTAAACTCCTGTTCCTTCTGCTTCTACCTCTCAGACACTGGGATTATAGGCATGTGCCAACAGACAGCTTTCCTCCCTCCCTCCATCCCTCCTTCTCTCTCTTCCTTCATTTTCTGGCACAGGGTCCTGAACTCAAGCCTTTGCACTTGCTTTGCAAGTGCGTCACTGCGAAGCTAACTCCCCAGCCAATCACACGCTTTCAGTGAAGAAAGTCAAGGCGTATGTGGTTCAGGAATAACAGCAGCCAGCCACATGGCCCGCTGATGGACTGATGGACGGATCAGATTTCCTTTCTTTTTATTCAACTAGTAACCAGTACCGTTTGTACCGACAAAATGTCCTTGGGATTCTTTTGAGTGTTCTTGAAAGTGGTGCCAAGAGGGAAGAAAGGGGGGGGGGGTGTTTTTGTGATGGTGGAATGGGTACCCACATCTATTTAAATTTGAATAGTAAAGGCCATCGTCCATTAGTTTGTCAGGGCTGTTAGAAGGAACAGAACAAAGCTCCACAGATTGGTTGGCTGAACAACAGAAATGTTTGTTTTTCCAGGTCTGGAGCCTAGAAGTCTGAGGTCAAGGTGCTGGCTGAGTTGGTTTCTTTTGAAGCCTCTCTCCTTGGCTTGAACACAACCTCTGCCTGCTCAGGATGTCCTCACACGGCCTTTGCTTGTGTGAAGATTTCCACTGATTGTAAAGGAAAGTATTATTGGATGGGCACCTACCCTAAAGCCAGTGCTTTAACAGAATTAACCTTTTAAAGACCCTGCCTCCAAATACAGCCACATTCTGAGCCACTAGGAGTTAGGATTTCAGCATACGAATTTGAGGATTCACAATACAGCCCATAACATGGACCTTATTTCCTTACTATTTTTTGGGAAAGGTTAACATTTTAATTTACTTAAGTCTGCTTTCATAATCAGATGAAATCAGATATTTCTTTTTCCACTTTTTTGGAGACAAATCATTTTGTGATGATTTTGTTCAAGGTGAGCTCACATCTTAAACTAGTTGCTACACTCCTCATCTTCTTCTGTGTTTTGTAACAGGTATTATGGGCCCACAGGGCCTTTCCTGAAATCATCAGAAAATAAATAAATAAATAAATAAATAAATAAATACATAAACGTATTTCAGAATTCAGAACCTTTGAGGTTTTTAGAGAAATGGTGAACATCCCGTATGATTACCTATCTTAATGAGACTGCGGGTATCTGTGACGTCAGATACAATAAAGCATATTGGTATGTCCCAGTAGAGTGCATAAAAAGATAAACCAAATAAGGACCAGTTTGTGCTCAGCAATTTACGTTTGACCACACTCTACAAGGGATTCTGGTGTGGAGAATGAGAGTTGGGGCTGGAGTGATGGTCAGTGATGGAGAGCACTTGTCTCTCCTGCAGAGGACCTGGATTCAGTTCTCAGCACTCATATGGCAGTTCACACTGGTTTAAGTCCAGTTCTAAGGGACCCAACATCCTCTCAGACATGCACATGGTGTGTGTGTGTGTATACATCTCTACAGGCAAGCATTCATACATGAAACGTAAAAATAAATCTATTTGAAAAAGCACAAGGACCATTCCTTTGGAGATTATCTGGTCTGCTTGGCTCAATCTGCATCTGAAGCATTAAGACCAAGATGACATGTGTAGTCAGATCATGGACCAGAGAGAACCCAGATATTAAACATGAAGGCAGCCAATACTGAATCTGGAGTTTTTTTAAAAATTTAGGTTTCCTTCCTCTTGTGTCTACCTCTCTCTGGGGGTAACAGCTCAGGGCAAGTCTCTTCTCAACTCCAATACAACCTGCCCAATGTCCCGGGCACCTAGTGCTGACCCACTGTGTACCCTGAGGGAAAGCCACTGTACCCCCTGGGCCTCAGTTTCTCCACTGTTATACTAAAAACATGAAAGTTTGCCCTGCCTCCTAAGATCCCTTTCCGTTGTGACTTTAAAGCTGCTTGCCAAGCTCTGACACACACGCTTCCATCCTCCCCTGGCTATCAGTGGCCATCTGGCAATTAGCAGCCTCTGAGGCAGCTAATCCCACTCTGAGCTGGATTAAAAGCTGAAGTTTAAAACATGGAGATAGGCAGGTGATTTCTGTTTGAGTCTTTGGGTCCTGCTGTCCCTGGCAGCATGGTGAGGGAGGACAGAAAAGCTGATTTCTTTCCCTTATCTACCCCGGGAGGCTCAGAAAGCAAGATCAGCCTTCCAGAGCGGCATGATGCAGGGCAATGGGCTGGGCTGCAGGAGGCGCCAGGTGAGCCCACAGGGAGCCCCACCCCAGCGACCCGGGCAAAGGTTGCTGGACAAGAGGAGGATGGAAGAAGCCGCTTCAGTGTGGAGCACTGTATTGCCGGGGGGCAAATGAGAAGCTTGGGGAACAGAGGCCGGGATCATTTTGAACCTGGAGTCCCAGATGCCATAAAGGGCCTTGGGGTGGCAGCTGACAAGCTCCTTGGCTCCTCTGGGGTGCCCTGTCATTAGGCAACACGGTCAGAAACCAAGCCCGTGTGTTTGTTCATAGCCCGAGGAGATAATTAACTTATATCCACAGAGGGCCTTGATTACATTCCTAGCATGCTCCGAATGAGAAGCCTCGTCTTGGAAAATGCCAGTGGTGGTGGGGGCGGGGAGGCGCTTGCAATGGTTGGCCGAGGAGTCATTTGTTCAGAAATTGGGTGAGTAATCAAACAAATGCCTTTCTTCCTAATTGTTGATAAAAGTCAGTTGCCGGGGCAGATCTGGGGACTCACTCCTGAGAGAATACATTACTTGAGGTGAGCATGCTTCCGAATACGTTAGCACGATCTAGATACATTTCACATAGCTTGAATTTAACAACAAATGGTGCCCATTGTGAATTTTATGTCGAGCAGGCTTAGGGGGAGGGAGATTTATGCCTGTGTTTTATGGCTGGCTTGTTAACTGCTGCCTGGGAACACAAAGATTTACTTAGATACCTTATTGAGCACCTACTGCATGTAACTCAATTGTAGGTGCAAATGAGACCAAAGGAAATAATCTTTTTGCCTTTGGAAGCCTATTGCTTATCCTAAATGCTTTAAAAATATATTCTTGAGCCAAGAATTGTGTAATTTATACTGCAAATGTATCTTTTTAAATTTTTAAAAAAGATTAGTCTATTTTATATGTGTAGGTGTTTTGTCTGTGTATGTCTGTTCATCATGTGCATGTAGTGCCTGCAGAGGCCAGAAGAGGGCGTTGTATCCCTTGGAACGGGAGTAATAGCTGCTGTCAGTGGTTAGAGTTAAGTCCACACACATCCTCTACAAAAGCAACACGTGGTCTTAATTGCTAAACCATCTCTCCAGCCCCCTAAAGAATTTAAATTTATTTTTATTATTTAAAAATTATACATGTGTGTACATATGGCATGTGTGTGTGTGGGGGGAAGTAATGTGCACATGAGTACAGGTACCCAGTACGTGCAGGTGCCTGCAGAGGCCACAGGTTTCCAGTCCTCCTGGGGCTGAGTTACAGGTGGTTGTGAGTTGTCAGACTGGGTGCTGGGAATCAAACTCAAGTCCTCTGGAGGAGCGGTGCAGACTTTTAACCACTGAGCTCTGCAGTTATGAGGGTATTGCCAGGTGATTTCCTCAACTGAAACATTCCATCCTGGAATCGTTAAGGCTTGGGATACAAAACTTGGCATGCAAATAACTCGCATGTCTCAGGATGATTTTGAAACCTATAAGATTCACAAGACCCCTCCCCAAGGCTTAGAAGTTGTAAGGACTACTGTGGGGGAGGAGACTCTGACCAGTCAAGTGGCTTTCAAATCATACAGGGGGCTTCAGAGACGCAGCTTTTGTGAGTTATGTCCTATGCTGTGATGGTCTTTTTAGTTGCTTTGGGCTCCTCAATGCTCCCCTAAATAAACCCAATAAACTCACCAGTTACGAGTGGAATGATTTCTTTATCCTGCCATTGGTGCTCTATCTAGGGATCACAACTACCCAGGAAAAGCCACATACCATGGGTCCTGCAGATATTCAGTTGATAATTAAACTGGAGTGGACCAGAATGAAATAGCTTATGTATTTTGAGAGCTCGCATGCTGGGAACAGCAGTAAATAAGTATTATGCTATTTAATTCTTCTGATAATTCTGTGAAGTTGCTGTTTTTACTACTTCTGTAACCTTGAGAAAACCATGGCACAGAGGGGTTAAGTATCTGTACTAAGACTAGTAAGAGTAGGGCCCAAAGGGGCAGGGAGTTGGGACTTTCTCAGCTCACAAATGCCATGTCTCCACATCTCGCCACTATACCACTGAGCTATATCTCTACCTCTGGGGACACTTTTGACAGTGAATTTTCCAATAAATTGATGAGAAAAGTAACTTAAGTGGTTGTGTTTGCAGTTTGGGATAAGGATGCTGAATCTTATAGAGCTACTGACTCATTTAAAGTCACATACCTTGTCTATCGGGGAGGTGAAATTTCCCATGTCTGATTCATCTGAAGACTGGCCCATTGGAACCGTTCTGTGTGGTACTCATTAATTTTGAGTCTCAGAGACCACAGAGTCACTGTCTTACTCAGTGGGACTGAGTTCAGGTTTCTTGTGACTTGGATTTTTCTTCCCTTCCTCAGAAATGTCATGTCCAGAGGGACAAACTCAGATGAGCTTTGTTGATGAGATGTTAGATTTCTGAAGAGGAGACAAGAGAAGGTGTGGGTAATTTTCTCAGACTTCTCAATGTTTATTCTCCATGGTTATTGCACAAAGTTTCAATTTGCCTAAAAGAATTACTTAGTAAGATAATATGGTTAAATATGCAGTTGGAGCAAAAGGAAGGAGGAAGTAACTGAAGTATAACATGACCCAGGAACCAGATGTCAAAGACCCACTGCAATAAACTTGACAGAGTTTACAATGTACATTGTTTGGCATATGTTATCAAAAGAGAAGAAGTATAAATAAACTCAGTGCTTACCTAATTCCCAGTTGCTTCCCACAAAAGCAGAACAAGCACTTTGGAGAAAAATAGCCATTTCATGTTCTACACCGAAGGTTAATTTCTCTTGAAAGGAAAACTCGCCAGTGTTTTCCAACTCCTCTAAACCCAGGACCTTTTGATGGCAACAAGACCTCACCACCCACTGAGGATTACTGGTGCACAGAAAATGCATTTGTGTCTTATATGCTCCTGTTAACCACGATAATTTTGTTGATCTTGACTTTCTATACAATGTTAGCCAAAATAACTACCACTTGATTGTCCAAGTACAAAATCAATTCTGCAGGGACACTGGTATACCATTTCAAGGGAGCATGGTAGCCCTTCTTATTGAACAACCTTTAAAAGAATAAAGCATTTGGCCAGAGGCATCTGCAGATGTTGAAAATACCAGATAAAATTCCATGAACATCAGAGTTTATAATGGATGTTAAACTATCTCCACTTAAGAATTAAAATGGAAATGATAATTTTACAAAGCTCATCACTTGATGAAAGGGATTAAAGTTATCACTATATATGGAGTAAGATATTGTCTACTGCCTAGCATGGCTTGTCAAAAAAGATACACCACCCGTGGTCTTCTTCCTAGACTGAGTGACCTGGGTACAGCTGTGGGGAAATACCAATGTAAGCCAAGCCCTCATTCTGTGAAACAGTTGGCTTACACTCTTCCACAGTGTGACAGTCTCAATAAACAGACTAAAAGAATGTACCAAATGAAAGGACAGAAACCAGGTGTGACAAAGGAATGTAACGTGTGGTCCTGGGCTGGATGAGAATTTTGGAGCAATGTGTGCTTGTCTTCTCTCTCTCTCTCTCTCTCTCTCTCTCTCTCTCTCTCTCTCTCTCTCTCTCTCTCTCTCTCTCTCTCTCTCATATCTATAAAGGGGGTACATTGGGACAGATGGCAACATTTGAACAAAACCTATATATTAGGTAATATTAAACATTATCTTCCTAATTTTGTTAATTTCACTTCAATTATGTGAGTGAGGAACAGAGACATATACGCTGAAGTTTTAGGAGTAAATGAGGACCATAATTTGTAGCTTACTCTCAACTGGTCACAAACATGCCCCACCAATCCCCATGAGAAAGAGAGATAATGTTAATAGCTGTAGAATATGTTGTATCTGTAGTTTGAAAAAAAAAAATTTACATCGAGCTTATCACCATGACCAAGAATGAACTTTCTTATTCTCTATCTTCAAGGTCCTAGGGAGCCTGTATACTGGGAGCTTGCAACTCCACCCACAGGATAGAGGACCATCTCTACATCAGTCAAATGTTAGCCAACATCTTCTCTGACAAAAATGGCCATTTCCAAGACACTTTCTTTTTAATTGACTTATTTTGTAAAGTCATTCTACCTCACCAGAAGGGTCCTGTCTCTGAATTTTATTATGAGGGCATTCTTTATTAACATAGAGAAGAGAATGACATCATGAGAAGGATTTAAGTATTTCTTACCTTAAAATATCCTTATTAGTTACCAGCACTTTCTCCTGCCTCTTTATTACTGTTATTTATACCTCACTAGGAAGATTTTCACAAGCATCTTTCTCTTGCCTTTCATCACCCCTTTTTGATATATTCTCTTCCTCTGTGCTTTTTCTTCCAAGTTTTTGTATTTTATTTGATGCCGACAGTTTTATAAGGAATGGTTTTAATAGGTACATGCTGTAAAATGGAAATATTTTACTAGGATATTACATAAAATACACAGAAGAAACTAGGGTATAAATTATATTTTTATTGTAAGATTTTACTGCAAATAAGTTCACATATACAATCTTTTATTTATGATGAGAGCAAATTCTTTTTACTTATAGCTGCTTTTGAATGTGGTGCTTCAGCGAGGAAGCTTATGCGTAGCTACATAAAAGAAGGTTCGATTTTTGATGAGAAATGAGAAAACCCTTAGTTAGGGAATGCCGTTTTTCTTGTTGACTTACAAAAGTAGGCAAAGGAAGAGTTGAAGAGTTGGCTATGCTGGTGTCGGGGGAGGTCAGCAAGACAAGGTCATTTATTCCCTTAGACTTCCAAAGACGTGTGTGGTCAGCTCCGAACAGGATACTGATGCTACATAGACCCCCACCTACCTTTGCTCTACCCCACCTTGAACCTGAGCTTTCCTATCTTTTCCTTTTATTGAGAAAAAAAAAAAACTGCTTAGGCGTGGAGACCTATGATAGCCCTCCGGAGCTACTATTTATGGAAGCAAATGAGATTGAAGTGCATTATCTGGTGTTTCTAATCTATAATTTGTTTATTATTGTTAATGATTAATTGCTAATTAAAAATTAATAATAATGTTTAACAATAATAATCAATTATTGTTTTGGTTTGTAGTTCTGGGGATAGACTCCAGATCCTCATACATGCAAGGCAAATGCTCTGTCACTAAGCCACACCCCTGCCCTAAACACTAACTCTGAGCCGTGCCCCTTCCCAGACCTAAATGTGGCCTTCCACAAAGCTGACCGCAAGGAAGATTATAAAAGATGCTAAATTTCTTGTTTCTTTGTTTAAAAGTTAAGCTTAAAAAAATAAATCGAAAAAATTATGCTTGATTTCTTGTATCATTTTTTTTTCTTCTTTTCTGAGATAGATTTGTTCTATATCACCCAGACTGGTCTCCATTTACAGCCCATTTACTTGAAAATAATCCTGACTCTTTGAGGTCCTAAGAAATAATTGGATGCCACAGTGTACCTATTCTATATTTAAACAACACAGACAATAAGAACTTCCTGTAAGGTATTGTCAGGGATTTGCTCAGACAGGCTCAGTTCTCCTGTAAGCCAAGTCCTCGTCTGAATGTAACATCTTTTGATTATTAACCCTGGACCTCTCAGACCACTAAGGGATCCCCTCCTCTTCAGTCACCTTTAGGCAGAGCTCAAGAGTGCCATGGAGCAGACCTGTACAGCTTGGGTCTACCTCTGACCAGGAGTGAAAAAGGAAAGGATCAGTGTGGCTGTTCTATTACGTGCTGGCTTGCACTTTTCCTTTCACTGAAACAGGAAATTAACTGAAACGTGGACTTGCCCCCTGAGAAGAGGTGTTCTTAATTTTGTCAGGTCATGAAAAATGTCTGCTGGAAATGGGATCTCAACAAATAAGACACTTTCATTTAATGACCTCCCTACAAACATTTATTGAGTCCCTTTCTAGGCGTATGTAGTTTCTCAAAGATTCGCCACCTCTTGACATACCATTTATTTTAGAGATGCTATAATTTTTCCAATTTCTCCAGCGAAATTAAGTCACAGCAATTTCTGGAAGGCAAATTTTCAGAAAGAGCTTCTTAAGAAAATCAATGAGTGGGATTATTTGACTTTTAATTCGCCTCGTTTCTGTTATAAAAATAATGTGCTCTCTCTCTCTCTCTCTCTCTCTCTCTCTCTCTCTCTCTCTCTCTCTCTCTCTCTCTCCCACCCCCTCTGTTTCTTTTCTCTGTTTTCTCCTGCCTTTCCATCAGTTTATTGTTTTTGAGACAAGATCTCACTATGTAGCTCTGGCTGTACTGTTACCCACTATGTAGATCAGACTGGCTTCAAACTCACAGAGATCCGCCTGCCTCTGCCTCCTAAGTGCTGGGATTAAAGGTATGTGACACCAACCTGCCCTTTCTATTACTATTATGAATATTTCTTTTCACAAGGTAGAGTGCTTGCATAGAAAGTCATCTCTGATGTTTATTCTGTGACTTATTATTAAGATGCTCTCATTCTGGATTTTTATTTTCTTTTAACATGGAATTAAAGTTTTGTGCAACTTCCCTCTGAACCCCAAGGGCAGCTAGCATTTGTTCTTTAGTTTCTCTCTCTCTCTCTCTCTCTCTCTCTCTCTCTCTCTCTCTCTCTCTCTCGGGGTTGCATATTCAGAAACCTTTTATTGTTATCAAATTTTCCACAAGTTTTATGTTCTGAGCTGGAAGATAACCCAAGGCTTACCTCTCAGCTAACCCATTTACTTACTGTGCTGGTTAGCTTTGTCAACTTGGTACAAACTGGAGTTTTCTAGGAAGAGGGAACCTCAACTGAAGAATTGCCTCCATCAGATTGTCCTATGATTATGCAGGTCTTTGGGGGCATTTTCCTTGATTAATGATTGTTGTAGGGCCTAGTCCACTGTGGGTGGCATCATCCCCTGGGCAGGTGGTCCTGGGTTGTAAAAGAAAAGAAACTGAGCAATCCATATGAGGCAAGCCAGGAAATAGTGTTCTTCCACAGGCTCTGCTTCTGTCCCTGCCTCCAGGTTCCTGCCTCTAAGCTCTTGCTTTGGCTTCCCTGTAAGGAGGACTGTCACTTGGTAGTGTAAGATGAAATGAACTCTTTCCTCACCTCAACCTGGTTTTGGATAGTGTTTATCACAGCTACAGAGAAGCAGACAAGTACAAAGACTGGTACCAGGAATATATGGCATTGCTGTGATGAACCTGATTATGTTGGGGGAGAGGATTGTGGAAGAATTTGGAACAATGAGGGGAAAATCCATTGAGCTTAATGAGCTGTTGCTGTGGAGCTTGTAATAGTGATGCAGAGAGAAATGTAGATGATGGAAGCCTGGCTTGTGAATTTTCAGAGGAAAGCAAAATCTCTATGTGTGGTTGTTTGTGTGATATATTTGGTTAAGAGTCTGTAGAAAGGAAACCTTTTCTCTAGTGGGACAACTGATGCTAGTTAGCTGGGGCTGAAAAACCAGTAGTGATTAATAAGAGACCAGCATTCCTGAGATCCCTGAGGTAAAATCTGGGAAGTATTTCATTGGGGTCAGAACACAGGCTATTCAGAGAGAAAGAGAGAAGGCTCTAGCTCAAGCAGGCAGCTGAACTTGGTAATGTGTAAGTGTCTTCTCATGTGGTATTGGTCTTGATGGCATGAAAGCTCTGATATTGAAGGTGTCAGGGTTAGTGTCTAAGGCTTGGCCATGTGTGATAGGGTCAGAAAAGAGGCCAAGAGAGGGGACTGATGAAGGCATACTTTTAGTTTCAGTAAAGACTTCAATATACTGAATATTCCAGGACCATAGAGTGACCACCAATAAATCCCTGCTTCCCAAACTGGTCAGTGTTTTATCACAGCAACATTGAAGCAAACCAGATCACTAACTTCATACCTTGATCAAGTTACTTCTTTAAATCTCAGCTTCTTCTGTTGCAACCATAGTAGTAACAACATATACCTATCAGAAATAAAAACTTTTATTGATACATAGACATTGACTGCAAAATGCATAATGCTGTGTTTGGTATATGATAAAAGCATTAAATAATCCTGGTGAATAAGATTAGCTATCATGATCTACCTATAACTTCATTGAGTTTAGTGCATGTAATAAAAATGACAGGAACTACAATAAATATCTATATGGGCTTCATTGGTGGTCCTAAGAAAAGCATGGTTGATTTCACCTGAGAATTGAAGTACAGACAATCAAAAAAATCTTTATAGACAGACAATAATTTCATCCAGTTTCCAAGGCAAACTGACACCTCTCCAACAGTATCCATTTGACGCTGATAGCTAAAGTTCCACTCAGACTGGAGATAAATGGGCAAAGCCCAGGTGACAGCTTTAGCTTAGGATGAGGAGAATTTTACACAGTGGAGATGATGAAAGACGGATTTTCTAGGTAGCAAAGTTACTGAGGTATTGATGTTTTTTAAAAAGGCGTGTTGATTTATTTTATATAGTAGATATTGGTGAAATTATTAAGGCCACTCCACGTAGTTAAAAGAGAGGTTGATTTTGTGGGGTAACTTACAAGTGAAGGAATATGCTACAGGGTCTGGAAAGGTGCAGTCCGGAGGCGTTCTCTGGAGAACTCTGCTCGGTCTACCTTCAGCGTCCAGGGTCCAGGAACCAAGAAAGCCCGCCCATCCGGATCTTGGGTCTTCAGGGTCCTCTCTCCGCCCTGCCTTGTAGGCGTGACTGTTACCGAAGCCTCACTGGGGGTTGGAACTTCCAGGTCAAAGCTGGAATGGCTACCCACTACTAGTAGAGACCACCAGGAGGTCATTCAAGAGGTGATATTGGAGAGAAAGTGGAGGAAAACTCACAGAACATAGAGGGTCATCTGGAATTTGGAACACCATCACACAGGTTGCTGGGTGGTTACTATACTTATGAGATCCCTCTGGTGGCAGAGTGGAGCGTAGATTGAGGAAGACAGACTTGAAGATTTGAAACAAGCCTGTTTCACTGGTCCAGCCCTGATGGGACAGGGTCTGAGATTCACTCTGTAACACTGCACTATATAACACTCCATTAGCTTTGTCCATGGCTCCGGCATCACCATGCCCATGGCACTTAGTGAACTGGTAGTCTGAATATTCTTATGGTTTTCATGGTTATATATAGGAAGACTTAATTCTTTCGCCTAGTGGTACTTTCTTTGAAGTGAAGGACACACACACATCTCCATGGACACTTACCGATGAATCTGCTTCCAGCGAGTTCCTCAAATCACACTTCTGCCATAGTGCACTTGTATAGTGGATTTTCGTGGCACCATTGGCAACACCGCCATCCCTTTCTTTGTTGTCTTTAAAAGGCATGAAAGTATTGTTTTAATCTGCCTTTCTTTGATATCTAGAGAAATAAAACGCTTTCCCCATTTGTCTTCTAATTACGTGTCCTCACTTGTGAATTGCATGTCATGTCCTTTGCCCATTTGATAAGCAATTGTGTTCAATCCCTCTTTTTGGCTGGCCTCTCTCCTGGCAACTCTCCACACACAATTTCCCCACAGGCTCACTTTCTAATTTCTTTTCTCTTTGATCTATTGAAACCAAATCCTTTGTCTAACTCAATATTACAATAGACATAACAATTCTAATTACTCTATTGATTCATGGCCACTACAGTTGTGAGCACATTAAGAAGCATGGGGCTTTACCATCGGAGAGTAGGCCTTGGCGGTCTGGGCAGCACGCTCCACAGATGTGTGATTCGGTTTCTAATGGTTGAAATTTTAGCACTCTGAGCTGTTTTGCTCATCTGTAAAATGGGAGTGGAACACATTGATTAAGAACTGCTTTTGGCAATTAAAGACCAAACACGGTAGCTAACAAGTGCTGGCCTATTCTTTTGTGTTCAATACTTTTTATTTATTGTTTTTATTCTTTGAAAACCTCATTTATGTATAGAATGTATTTTGGTCGTATCTACTCCCCATTCACCCCCTCCATTCCCCCACTAGCCACCTCCATATTATAGCCCTTCCAACCACATGTCCCTTTTGTTTCTGAATCCAGTTAGTTCTGGCTATATGTGCATGCGTGTTGGTTCATCCACCAGGGCATAAGCAACTTACTAATGGCCACCTACACACACACACACACACACACACACACACACACACACACACACACACACACAAATGACTCTTCTCTCCTCAGCAGCCACCAACTACCATTACGTCCTCAGCTAAAGTGTGACATTGGGAGTTCCTCCCTCCTCTGTATTGGAATTTTTCATGAGATTGGTCTACTATTAGACCTAAGGAACTCCATAGCTTAATTGGAAATTTCATGAAAATTTTCCCTTCCCAGAATGTGGTTGTGGGTTTAGACTTACTGGAAGATTTGCTTTTTAAGTCCAGGGAAGCAACTGTATACTGTTGGGCAGGAACAACTCCGAAACCCTTCTGATTATCTGTTATATGCAGATTCCCAGAATTTACTCTGATGGAAACTATGCATGATAAGTAAACCAAAACCAAAACCAAAACCCAAAAACCAGTCCTGTTTATCGCAGTCACGTCCTAAATCATAGTGTTATTATCTCTTCCTTGAGATGGACCCAGGCTTAGAAACTCTGGGTTTCAAGGTGTCTCTGTAGCTATCTAGCTACTTGCTCGAGTGTCCATAGACTTATACCTCAGAAAAGGGATTCTCATAAAGTCGTCAAATGCAGGTTCATGAATAAATAGGCTTTTGAGGTAGGTCCAAAGAAGGACCCAAATCTCTATCACCATATGAAGCCAATGACAGTTATATGCCTGTGGGCACATGTATTCTGGTGTGATGGTTAGAAAACAAGTATCATAAATTATTAGCATAGTAACAATACGTATTTTCTGCAACATCACAAACCTTCACAGACAGAGGGCTTGCAGACCTCTTGCCTGCTGAGAGAACGTAGAAACCTCTTGTTCTCTAGATAGGGTTTATTATTATTATTACCAGTTGAATTACCATAATTCTACTCTTGACAAAGTGTATTCATTATAAGTGAAATTTTTGTTCAGATCTTGTAGTTCATGCCTGAAAGCAAAGATATTAGAATTAATGAGCATTTTTGCTGATGAGAAGAAAAAAAATCACTGAAGGGTGATTGGACCTTAGCCTTTTAATAGGTCTGATATTCTTCTTTTATTAGGTCTGACAAGGGTGTTATCTGGCTCCCTTTACACCGTGTGCTGTGGTTTAAGAGGACTCTTTGTACAACATGAGTCTAGCATTTCTTTCCCAGGGATATGGCGTAGCAATGGCAAAATTATGTAAACAGAGCCCCACCCCATTGAATGATACTGGGCCTAGGAAGGGTGACAGTGAAAACTCTGTTAGCAGGTAATAGGAAGGCCTTTGATGAGTTTATTAAAATGTCAACGTAATTTGATTCTGTGTTTCCTTTTACACAGTTGACAGGCAACAGGATTTATAAAGAGAAGCCCACTCAGGGAACCAGGCGACAATTCTGAAAGATGTGGCTGCTGCTGAGCCCTGGAGACAACAGTGGTATGATGTAGAGGATGCAGGGAGTGTGGGCATAGACACAATTTCCAGGAAGTTCAAACAGAGGTGGATGTGTTCTGGAACCTGATGGAACATAGGATATCAGGTTGAATCAAAGGAAACATAACGAGACGCCTTCGGGGCCTTATGTGATTGGGTAATCTTATTAACGTGTTGGGGAGAATTTTCCTACTGTGAACAGGCATTCATTTTTTTGATATCCTAAGGGCATGAAATTATAGAAACCAGGGAGAAGAATGGAGGCATGAGCTCTAGCTGGCAGTGCCTCCGTTTCATGGCCATCACATAGAAATGAGCAGGATGTGGGCTGAAGAAGGTGTATTTTAAGGTGTGGTAGGACAGCTGCCATATTTCTATGAGATGGACACAGACATGAATATGTATGTAGTTGCCCTTGTGGACTGTCTTAATCCCCAGCTCCCTGGATAGCAAATGTGGTGGGCATTGTTTGGTACTATAACTGGCTCCCTAGCTCCCCTAATACCAACTGAGTGTCCTTCAATTCCATCCTCACATTATTAAACCACTTAGGGAATCTCAGTATCAGAGGAAATGGCATGTTAGTACCTGTACCTAATCATGGAAAGTGATATGTAGAGGCTGGTAAAGGAACTATAAGGAACACAGAAGAAAGATCGATTAGGTATGCCAGGAGGATTAGTTATCTTGTCATAGGAGACATAGCAATTTTCAGCTTGGTTATGAGAGATGGGAATGGTGTTACCAAGCAAAGATAAAGGAAGGGCATTCTGAGCAGAGGCTGAGACACAAGTGTAGCAACTGAGTGGTACACGTTTATTTGGGAAATAGTGAACTGCATAGTGTGGTGATAGCAAAGGTGCCTAACCACGAGCAACCATGATTGTCAACAGTAATCAAGCATTTATTATATGCTAAGAACGTTTAAGCTCTTCATGCATATTAATTTATTTAATCCTTGAAACAATCCTGTGAGTAGTAACTAATATTATCTCCATTTTACAGAGGAAGACATAGAGACTTAGAGATGTTAAGGGACTCTCCTGAGGTTGTAACTGGCTACGGCCTAGAGCCAGGATTAGAAAGAAACATCTTGCACATGATTGGTTAGATAGACAAAGAGGATAGAACTTAACATTGCAAGCGTAGGGCTTATTCTTTATCTCTGTCCTTCCCAGAATCTTCCATTATGGGGTACCACACATGACACATTTGGATGCAGGAAGAATATTCTTGAATTTTATATTTGATTTGTCTTACCTTTTAAAATGACTGAGTAGTGTGGTATTTTTCCTTACAATTCAGTGTACTTGAACATGTGTATAGTTTCAAAGTGAAAGGCATACAGAGGTTAGGAGTGTTTTGGACTAATTTTTCTAATGGAAAAATTATCAATCAAATATATTTAAAGACTTATGTTCTAGACCAGGGTTTCTAAAGTGTTGATACTTCACCAGTAATGAGACCACCCAGAAGCTGGATGTAAATGAAACTTCTTAGATCCCAATGCAGAGTGACTCAACCAGACATTCTAGGGATCTGGGCCCATCAATCTGTACACCAACAGATATCCCAAGTGAGACCTGAACCCATGAGCTACACAGAATAACTTTTAAGATGAAAAGTGAGTTGATTTAACTTAAATCCTAGAAAGATAATTCTAGTAGGACTGACTAAGAGTTTGAGATATTACAACTGGTTATTAAGATAAATGCGACAAGAGTTGAATAGATTTGGGGTCAAGTAAAGGAAGTAGGATTCTGAAATATCGGAGAGGGAGAGAGCCCAGGTGTGGCACTAAAGATTCAAGCTTGTAGAACTACTGATATCATGTGGCCCTCAGTCAGAGTCGAATTCATGGCACCTTTAGTAAATGATGCCAAGCAGCTTGAAACATAGAAAGGATATTCGAGACTAGTAGGCAGCTAGAAATTCAGACATTTAAGCTCAGAAGAGAGATAGACTTGTGCTACTCAAAGATTCATATACTGCTTAAGGTTAGGCCCTAAGGCAATGGATATGAAAAATGATAAATTTGAGACTGTGTAATGGCGCTGTAGGTAAGAGTGCTTGCTCTCTGTAAGCATGAGGACCTGAGTTCGAACCCCCAGTATGCATGTAAAAAGTCAGGTATGGTTCCTGGTGTCTGTAATATCAGGATGAGGAAGTATAGAAAGGAGGTTCCCAAGACTTCACTGGCTGGCCAGCCCAGCTGTAATATTCCTATTTAGTGAGGGATCTTGCCTTAAGGAAGTAAGTCAGAGAGTGGTACATGAAGACATCTGGACCTTGCCTCCGTGTGCACATACAGAGACACATGCATCTACACACACACATATAACACATACATCCATACATGAAAAATTGTGGAGTTTCTAATGGGTAAGTGTTATTGGATCCCAATGGCTCCCTCAGGGGAGGGGTCTGGCAATGCCTGTTGCCAGGCCCTCAGACAGATTCTAGGTTGGCTCATAAGAAAATATGTTATGTGCGTGCCTTGGCAATTGGTTTGAGCCAATTTCCTCAAACCTATGGGCCCATCCTACTACAGGTAAGACCTTGTGGGGAGTAATTAGGCTGTGTGGCACTGTCCTCTGAAGGGATCAATACCCTTTCCTCAGGGGTATACCACATGTTCAGGATCTAAATTAATTACTAAAAAGGGAGGTTGTTAGAAAGTGAGGCTACACTGCCCTGTTGGCTTTTTCTGAATCTTCCGCTTGTCCTTTTCACACACATTCCTGTTTTGTGATGTTATCCACACATCACAGTCTGGCTGGGAGCCCCTGATGGATGCCACTGCTCAAGCTTTTTGGTTTCCAAACTCATGAGCCAATATATATTTTTCCTTATAAAACACCCAGCCTCCAGTCTTTTGATAAAGCAACATAGGACACTATAGTTCATAAATAAATATTAGCGCACTAGTAGCATATATGTAGTAATAAAAATACTGTATATGGATAACAAATGAGAGAGTCCTGCCCCATCTATGATGAAATATAGGGCAGAATTACTTGTGAAGAACTAGGGGCTGGGAATAAAATAGAGATTTAAGGCATAGGCTGATATTCAGAGTAACTGGAAAATGGAAAGAGGAATCAGAATCTGAAGGTATCCACTAACACAGGTCAAGGCCACACTGGGTATAAAAAGGCTACTCAGTTGTACTGGCTGGCTGGAGGGACAAACTAAGACTAAGAACTAAAATCCAGGGATTTTTAACCATTTTGGTGTCATGGAATTTTTTTTGGTAGATTTTAATCTTCCTTAGAAGCCTGTGAGTCCTTCTTCAGAATCATATTTTTAAGCATATAAAGTGAAATATTCAGCATTAAAGCTAAAATAAACTATAAGTAGTCATTAAAATATCAAAATCAAATTTGTGATATAGTTGACTTCCTACAATGCATGTGTATAGGCCCCAGGTACATATATATATATATATATCAGATATACATGTATATATCCATTAATACATCATAAAACTGCTCTGCTAATGATGTAATAATCCTAAATTCAGATGAGATTATTGTAAATGGTACTTTGAGATGTCTGAGTTGGCTGTTATATATATGAAAGTATTGATGATTTTGACCAACAACAAAAATCACAGGCATTGTTGATGTCTTCTAGTCTTGATGCTTGCATTTGCAATTCAGCTGGATGCTAAATTAAATCAAATGTTAGGAAAATACACAAGTAAGCCTTTTCATTTAGACTCCTAAGTCTTATGTGTAGAGACTTTACAAGTGTATAGATCCCAAGTTAAGAACTCTTATGCTATGTGAATGTGGAGCCCATTTCTTACACAAAGATCATTTAACATCAAGAGAAGCTGGGAATAGATACAATTTTGTTTTTCTAATCAGAGACTTGTAGGGTTTTTTTTTTTTTTTTGTGTGTGTGTGTGTATGTGTGTGTGTTCTCTAAAATGCTTGAAAGCTGAAATCATTGCTTGGAAGTTTCTTATTTCATCTTATTTCTCTCTGTCAGTATTTTCCCCACATGTAGTTAAAAAAAAAGTTGCTGCTTTGGACGGTCTTCTGGGAAATCTCTTTAGCCATTTCTCCCAGTTTGTTGTACATATTTTCTATTCCGTATTACTAGAGGTGACAGTTTCAGCAAATGTCCTACCTTTTGGTCTTTCTCCAGCTTCCAAAAACATTTTTCCCATGTCTCAGAAACCTGATTGTGGGGTAAATGTGAAACAATCTTCATAGGCTCTTGTGTGTAAGTACCTGGTCCCTAGATGGTGGTACAGTTTTTGGAATGTTGTAGAAACTTCAGTAAGCAGAGCCTTTGCTAGAGGAAGTGGGTCGTTGGGAGTGGGTCTCACTTCCTGTCTGTTTTCTGCTTCCTGACTGTAGACATAATGTGGTCAGCCAACTCCCACTTCTGTTGCCCTGACGACTTCCCTACCAGGGTGGAATGAGTCTCTTTGAACTGCAAGGCTCGCTAAGCTTTTCCTCCCCTAGGCTGCTTCTTGTCATGATTTTAATAATAAAGATAAGGAAAGCCATATCATCTTCAAGTATCGTTTTAGAGTTCATTTCCTTTGTGGGTTACATTATAGTTAGCATTGTGTTTCCAGGCACAATAATAACTTCAAATTTCATTAGCTTAAATTGGCCAATAATTATGTCCCACAATGTTGTCCTTCAGAATGTTGAGGAAGCGTCAGGAGTACATTCTTGTGTCCATCCATGTCAAGTGAGTGACCCTTCTTGTGATGTTCAGTTGACAGAGACCAAGCTAGAGGATCTACAAAAAAACTTACGCAAGCTGCTTAGCAGAATAGTTGAGATTTGAAACAAATTTTCTATCTCCTAGCAAAGAGTTCTTTCCTTGTACAGTAGATTGCCAACTTCCTCTGGATTTTCTTTTATTCACATCTTTAGGCTGGAAGGGAAAATGGGTTTTCTTCATGGACTGGGAGTCATCTGTCCTTGACTCCCTCGGATCTATGTAGTAGCCAATGAGTCATAGTTGCCAGGCTTCTCTAGTATTCCATCTTTGCTGCTTGTGTATAAGAATACTTTCTAACTCTGGTACCACTTCGTGTTATGTACCCTCATGAAGGAACAAGCCGTATGGTCATAACATATGTAACTCATCAGGATTGGTTATGGATTCTGTAATTAACTGATGAGGAGCAAGACTCCCATCCTCACCTTTTTTCTCTTGTCGCAGAAGTTTCCCAATGTCCCCATGTCTCTGTGGCTGTGACAAACACCCACAGTTTCAGGAGGAAAGGATTTATTGGTTTTATATTTCCATGTCACAGTCCATCATTGAGGGAAGCCAGAGCTGGAACTCAAGCAGGAGCAGAGACAGGAACAGTAGGGGAAGCTACTTACTGGCTTGCTTTCCGTCTTTGCTTCCTGAATACAGCTCAGGCCCACCTGCCCAGGATGGCACTGATCACAGTGGGATGTCCCTCCCACATCAATCATCAATCAAGAAAGTCCCCACCCCTTAAACAAGCCCATGGGTCAGTCTGATGGATACAATTCTTCCATTTGAGGTTCCTCTTCCCAGGATGTTGTAGTTTGTGTCAAGTTCCCCAAAACTAAGGAGCATGCTCAGTAAAGACTTATATTACCCATTCTACAAATAGTAGGATTTTTTGTAAAGATTTGTCTCATGCTTAGTTATGTGTGTTTGGATGTGTCTGTTTGTGGGTATTTGCAGCGGAGTGTGGGTACCCACAGAGTACCAGATCCCCCGGAGCTGGAATTAAAGGAAGCTGTGAGCCACCCATGGAGGGTGTTGGGAATGAAGCTAAGGTCCCTTGTAAGAACTGCACATGGTTTTACCTACTGAGCTATCTCTTCAGTCCCTAAATAATGTTTTAGATAAGCAAGATATTAAATACTCATCATCAGTGGTGTCTGGTAGTCAGACCTTGTACTAGAATTATAAAATTCCTAAGACTTTCTTCATTTGATTACCTCTGTGGCCTCATTCTCAGCATCTGTACTGAGTTTCGTTTTTGGTTAATTTTGCCTCTGTCCATTTTTATATGATTTCATTAGATGGAATACAGGGATTATTTTTTTAAAAAAAAGAATAGTGATGAAAGCCTATCAGTAATATTTCACTGGGATAGATTAATGTCAGTTTTGGTGAAATAGTTTTTTTTTCCTTTGCAAATAATGCAACGAGCAAGGGGGGGAAATGGTGTCAGAAGAGTGAAAAGGGCCTAGGATGTTATCTTAAGCAAAATGAACATGAGAAACAAACTACAAAGCAAATACTATATACAGTTATTGACCAAAAAAAGAGAGAGGCTGAGGTTTGGAAAACAAATATTTTTCAACACAGACACATACAGAGCCAGAAGGCATTTTAATGTTTTGTGTTTTTATATCATCTATGCCAAGAGAATTTATGATCAGAACATTTCTTTGTGATTTTTGAAATTAATAATACAAAAAAAAAAGGAGCTTGGCATACGAAGTAAAAATTCGATTTTTCACAATGGATCCGGCAATGGCACAGAATGCCCCCTCCAGCAGAGAGGAAATTGGGGCCCAGAGGGCTTTGCATTTATATTTCTGTCTTTTTCTAAAGAAATAACACATAACAATCTATAAGTCCAAATAAGCAAGTGATTACAGCCCATTTAAGAGTTTAAATGGTCAAGGCACCTAGACTCTGATGAATGTGCTACTCACCAGCCATTGAACTATTTCTCCAATCAGAGTTATTTATCCCCTCCAGTGGAAAGCTTTCTACCACTGTAAATGGACCATTGTATGGAATGGGAAGGTTGGTTGTATGCTAGGCCAGGAACCCAGAGCAGGTCTAATTGTAAAGTGGAGGTGGAGAGATGAAAGCTTAAAGAATTAGATGAAGAAGCCTGAGGCCAAGAAGAGACAAAGAGTATAGACATTATGACTTTCAATCTGACGGTTTTTCTATATCCTCATACTGTTTCCTTCATGGTAAGCAGGTGACGGGGCCAGTGGATATGGGTGGTAGGCAAACCATTCCGAGTCAATAGTCACTGGTGATACTGGGATTGAAGAGACGAGGAAGTCCCCATGCTGACAAAATGAAAACGTAAATTGGAATTCTTCACAGTTAAAAAAACTTACATTTTGTAAAATCTACTACTAAGAAAATGGAAATACAAGCCCGGGAGAAAATATTGGCAAATATAAAGCACTGCTATCCAGAATACATAAATTACTTTGAAAACTAAGTAAGAAAAGCAATCAGCCCAGTTAAGCATGAAAAAATATTTGAACAGATACTTTATCAAAAATATTGATGGCAAATGAGGCCATCATAGTTGGTTCATCCTCATTAGTTAGGAAAAAATGCAAATTCAAACCACAGTGACATCTACATCAAGTCTGTGGCCATACCACTCTTAACTTGCCCTATCTTTGTTGTTGGGAACTGGTCCTAGTTAATACTTGAACGGGAGATCCACATTAAACAGCTGGGCTGTAATAATGGCAGACAAGTGCTGATGTATGTGTAGGGCAACAGGAAGTCTTGTGTATTGTTGGGAACGCAGTCTAGGCAGACATTTTGAAAGGCAGTGTGGTGCTTTCCTGTGTTTTTCCAGGAGAAACAAAAACTTACAGTCACACACAAATCTGTTCACACATGTTTGCAGATACTTTAGTCGTAATAGGTCTGAACTGTAACAACTTAAATGGACTTTTAAATAGTCAATGGAGAATCAGACTATAGTGCAGTCATGTAAGTGGATGGTGTTTGGCCATAAAAGGGATTAAATTATTGATACACACCACACCCTGGGTGCAAGGCAAGTGAGTTCTAACAAGTGAAAGAAATCACACGCAAAGGGCTGCATTGTAAAAATTTCTGTTTATATGAGATCCTGGAAAGAAAAGTGTATACATAGACATACAAGTACAGATACATAGACAAACACGGACACACAGACAGACAGACAGACAGACAGACACACACACACACACACACACACACACCACTCAAATAATGTATCAGTGGCTGCTACAAGCTGAAGACAGGTGAGGCTAACTAGGAGGAAGTACAGGGAATGACAGGGTTGAAACTTTCTCTAGGTCCTGCTTGTCACGGATGCCATGTCATCTTGTTTGTTAAATTCATAGAACTGTGCAGCTCAAAAAAGAAAAAAAAAAAAAGGTTGATGCTATATTGAAGTCAATTTCTAGGGATAGAAACATGGGTGATGGGATTGCAAAAAAAAGTACATGATGTTTAGTCAATATCCAGTGTAAAACTATGCCAAATTATGAGGAAAGTATCAATTATGGTGAGCACCTCAGATCAGCTGCAAATTTAACTTACTACTTTAAATGTTCAGTACTCATAAGAAAGAAACTCAGGAGACGTCAGGAACAAAGTCCACATTGAACTTAAAACTTTTATGCTACTGATAATTATCATCATAAAGTTGGATATGTGATTTAAATAGCTAAATATCATAGTATTAGTTAAAGCTCCCAACTTATATTGCCTTTATTGGCTGAGAATAAAGCTCAGTAGCCTATGTGAGATTTGATCCCCACACAACAAAAGGAAGAAAAAGCGAAGCCAGCCTTTGATTAATAATTCATTTGCTATACAGAAATAATCTGAATAACCAAGTATCCTGGATGTAAGATTCCAACTATTTACTCAGCAAAGGCAAATAAACACACACACAAAAAAGAAACAAAATCAAAATCATTGTGAAAAGTACTGATATTCTCTGAGTTCTTGAACACCAAGTCATATGTCCTTTCCAGGCCTGTGTGCCCATGAACATTGCCTATTTCCCTTAAGTATTTCACATTTACATTACACAACATATCAACCTGGTAGGCTTGGCTTGACTGCAATCCTTTCTACATTACAGCAGACATAGTCCATCTCTCCTTGTGGTTTCTTGAAATCCACTTTGCTGTCTTTGACTCATATATAATCTCTGCTCTGCATTTGAAAATGTAAAGACTCAAGCTGCCTCCACAGTTTCTCCGTGCTAAAGAGTGATGCTTTGAATTCAGATTTTAAAAAAACAGAAAATGAGAGCCAGAGAAATGTCAATGAAAGTAAACTTGGAGTACCCTACCCATCCTTACAATACCTAGACACCACTTCAAGAGAATCAGACAAGACTGATCCTGTGCCAGACATGACTGAGGTCCTGGGATCAGGTTGTTTCCCATGCTGCGTTCCTATATGGATGAGGTTACATGAACTTTTATAGTTTCTAAGCAAAAGAAAGCCATAAACCAAGGCACTTTCCAAGTATGTTGGCGGGAACATCAAGTGGGTGGCCTACAGCAAAGCAAGAAGAGGGGCTATCCTATTGATTTGGACATTAGCTGATTACATTCTTAGCCTTGGGGTTGGTAGGAGAGAGTGGTCTGTTAATTAATACATTCTAAAGGTTTCACCTGATAATTGAAAGGTTGTTAGGTCAGACATAGAGGTGGGCCGTGTGCCTATACAAGGACTAAAGACGCTGGATAATATTAGTTCTTGATTTACAGCATTTCAATTCTCCACAACCTTGTAGTTCTGTTAGTCAACTAGCCTTGTAGACTCTTAAATATAGGTGCAGTTTTCCCTTCCCCACCAGAAACGTCAGCTCACACACTTTTTTCATGTCTATTAAAATGGCACTAAAAACAAAATGAAATGGCACATGCTTTCGGTCCTGCTGAAGACATTAAAAAAATACACTAAATTTTCACTGAAATGGCTTTTTAATTTCTAAAATTATTTGAGATAACACAATGGAAGTCCACCATGAAGTCTTAAAAATGTACATTTTGATGAAATAATTTTCCATTTAGGAATTTAACCAAAGGAAATAAGTTGATGGGAACAAAATGATACCTGACCCACATAGACGAGAACCAGCCAAAAGAGCATTAGAATAGAAAGCTAATTAAGTGTACACCATTCAGGAACTTGGGTAAAAGAGAAAAGGAAATTTGGTAGAATATAAAGTTCAGGGGGGCTCTTAGCATGAGATTTAGTCCTGGCTTCCTGTGGCCAGCACTTCCATTAAACATCTATTCCCTCCCTAAAACAACCCTTCAGTGTATGTCAAATATATACACATATCTATGTACATATACGTGTATATATCTGTATGTTTAGTTTGATGGATTTCTTCATCTTATGTTTCCTTTAACTTGCTGCATTTCCCCCAGTTTTCCTCATTGCCTCACTGGTATGTTTTCTGTGTCTTGAACCATACCAGGCATGTAACAGATATGAAATAAACACTCCCTGAATTTGAGTTCTCTGTTGTGTTAGGTACAACCATTTATTCACTTGATAGTATAGTAAATATTGAAGTAAGCCCTGATCTAAACCAGACATCATAATAGGTTCTGGTTCATATAACCCTGCTATAATGGAGCTCATAATATCATGGGAAATGTCACCAGGGTGGCAATCCCTGGGGAGATGCAGAGGGGATGTGTATCATAGGGTCTTTTATGTCCTTAGGGATGAAAGAAGGAACTCCTTGAAGGAAATTCCTTCTACCAGAGCTTTAGGTTTATCGAGGAACTCACTCCAATGAGCTGCTCCAAGAGGCGTCTACAGCCACAAAGACCTCTAGCTTTCCCAATGGTGAAGGGTGTAGTCATTCCAGGTGAGCGCAGCACAGGAAAAAACAGAGAAGTTCAGAGATTCCCTCCAGTGGGGAAAGTCTTAGAGTTCCATATAACCAAGGGTTATGGGATGCTATTGAGGAAAAAAAAAAAAAAAAAAACAGTTTTAAATGAGGGAAGTGACATGATTGTATTCAGAGTTGGCACAACAGGAGCAGCTGGAGTCTGCAAAGCAGGAAGGAGTGTCTGGAGGAGGCAGTCCTGGAAGTAACACATTCCTGGAATGCAACACTAAAGTCCTGAGCCTAATTTCCCGCTCTTTCTCCTGGTTTCCATAGGGAAAGGAGGTCTCTGTCGCATTGGCTCCTGGTGGGTTTCAAGGAGCAAGGAGCCTGGCTCAGTTTTCATTTATAAGCTGCAGGATGGCTCTGTTCTTACCAGCTGTCCACCTGAAAGAAGATGAGGGTACAGAGCATGGGGTGGTGGGGCAATGTGGGATGGGGAGCAAATGAAAACAAGCTATAATAATGCATGTATGATGCTGTTATGATGAAACCCATTACTTTGTTTACAAACCTAAGAAATTAATGAAAAATAAAATGAAATAAATACAGTAAAGACAGAGAATGTGAAGGTACTAGTTTGAGTCACTTTTAAAATTCCCTTGATTATTTAGCTCAGGCCTGAAGATGGAGAGCAACGTACATAATTTCATCGCTTTGACCATATGGATTAATTTGTTGGCAGAAACACAAATTTGTCTTGGAACAGTAAATAAACATATCCTTGCAATGTCCTACCTGTTTTTCTCCTATATGAGCTCCATGAACAGACAGCAAGAGATGAAGTTTCCCAACGGAGCTCCCTAAACTCACTGGCCGAAGCCCCCCGCTTCTCTATTTTTAATCAATTCCTAGCCTGCTGGGGCTTGGGACCCAGTCTTTCAATTATTCAAGAATGGGAAAGCATCTATTGCCTGATGCAGGATTTGCTTTTATTCAACAGAACAAAACCACGGTTCGTGTGAGCCAATACACAGAGCAGTCAGGTCTCTAGACACACACGGGTTTCGGAGAGGGGGGGGGTGGTTGCTCTAGGAAGCTGTTGGGTTCAAACAGCATCCAGAATGTATGGAATATGGGGGCGGGGGAAGACAAGTGGATGAATAGAGTGTGCAATAGTTTGAATGGGAATGGCCCCTATAGGCTCATAGATTTGAATACTTGGTCCAAGCTGGAGGACTTATTTGGGAAGGATTAGGAGGCATAGCATTGTTGAAGGAAGAGTGTCACTGGCAGAGGGCTTTGAGGTTTCAAAAGCCCACACCATCCTAAGTTAGCTCTCTCTGCCTCTTTTTTTGTGGACCAAGATGAAAACTCTCGGCTCCAGCTCTGGTGCCATGCATGCCTGCATGCTCCTATGCTCCCTGCCATGATGGTCATTGACTCATGCACCTCTAAACCCCTTAAGCGCCAAGAAACTCTTTCTTCTGTAAGAGGCCTTGGTCATGATGTCTTACCACAGGAACAGAAAAGTAACTGACGTAGCAAATATCCCAGCCTTATCATCTATTAAACTTGGGCGTGTGGATATACCAGAAACCTTAGGCTGCAGTCCCGGGAAAGATACTAATCTGGGAACAATTCTAGGCCGGTGATGGGAGCTCTCAGGTCCAACACAGATTTCAGTGCTAACCTCCCTGAATTTCGAAAAATTACTTCTCATACTGGGATATAACTTGGGAAATGGGAAAGGCAGGTTATAGGTATTGTTTGAATCTTAAATGGTCTTATAATAAAAAACCAAGAGCCAGATATTAGGGTGAAAGCCGAAAGGTCAGAGAAGCAGAGCAAGCCACAGCCAACCTCACCTTGCCAACTCCTTGGCCGATCCTGCTTCCTCAGACTGAAAGCCTCTGAGTCCTGACTGGAAAGTATCCCAGATGAACTGCTTTAGTTCCTATTTCCTCACGACTTATATATCTTTCTCTGCCCAGCCATGTCACTTTTTTCCCCCTGGGATTAAAGGCGTATGTACTTACCAGCACTGGGATTAAAGGTGTGTGCTACCACAGCCTGTCTCTGTCTCCAGTGTGGCCTTGAACTCACAGAGATCCAGACAGATCTCTGCCTCCCGAGTGATAGGGTTAAGGGTGTGTACCACCACTGCCTGACCTCAATGTCTAATCTAGTGGCTGGCTCTGTCCTCTGATCCTCATGCAGGTTTATTAGGGTATACAATATATCACCACTATAGGATCTCCAAACTTTTCTTGTATCTGTTTGTTGGCTTCAGGACTATCCTCAGGGCTTAGTATCAGCTTTTGCTAAATTCTCTGCACAGGATGAAACCAATCTTGTTATAATCTGCTCTGTTTATGGTCATTCATTCAATCCTCCATTCTCTCTTTCAACAAGGAAATATTGAGCCCTTGTTGTATGTGAGAGGAAACCCCTC
Source organism: Peromyscus maniculatus bairdii (assembly GCF_049852395.1). Classification (NCBI taxonomy): domain Eukaryota; kingdom Metazoa; phylum Chordata; class Mammalia; order Rodentia; family Cricetidae; genus Peromyscus; species Peromyscus maniculatus. The sequence continues at coordinate 21,037,490 of NC_134873.1, forward strand.
AAGGGATCTCAGACTGCCTGGCTTCGTGTAATATAGTCTGATGATGAAGGGCCAGGTAAGAATCTTCTTTACTTTGGCTTTCTCACTACCCTCCAAAGTCTGGAAAGTTTGCATTAGCAGAACCTTTTAATGAACCATCTAGGAGCCATGAGACCCATTTGTTTACTCAACTCTTCATTCAACACGCTTCCATAGAGCATCAGTGCAAGCCAAATAGGGGGAAGTCAAAGATGCATGAAAAACATACACATGGCGTCCTGGATGCGGCTGGTAGGTAGGAAGGAAGCTACATTGTGAAGATACCACATACAGGAAATTTAAGAGCCTCGGGAGCAAGGTCAGTGAGCACTTCCCAGAGAGTCAGAGTCACTGGGGTAGTGGGATTCCAGCTGACAATCAATTTCAAATTGCTATATTACTTAATTCTTATTATAAAGTGTGTGTGTGACTCAGGGCACTCAGAAAATAATAAAATTTTTTTTTTTTTTTTTTTTTTTGGTTTTTCGAGACAGGGTTTCTCTGTGTAGCTTTGCGCCTTTCCTGGAGCTCACTTGGTAGCCCAGGCTGGCCTCGAACTCACAGAGATCCGCCTGGCTCTGCCTCCCGAGTGCTGGGATTAAAGGCGTGCGCCACCAACGCCCGGCTAGAAAATAATAAAATTAACAGTTACCCCACAGGAAAGAGATAATAATTAAAATGTTTTGCTATATACCTTTAAGATAGCTAATAACTAAAAGTGCTTATATATATATGTATATATGATACTTTTAATGCTCCTTATTTCATTCTTTTAGCAAAAACTGTCAAAATAATACTTTATAATTTGCATTTTCATTTGAATCATTGACTTATTAATGTCAATAAAATTTGCTTCATTATTTTGTACCTGTAGTTTACATTTGTTATAGGAATCCCCATTTTTCTTTTCATGAATCCCCAGTTAATAGATTTAGGTTATTCTAAGTTTTCACTATTATATGCAACATTATGGTAAACAATGCTTATCCTCAGGACAAATTATTAGAAGTAAGTTATCTGGTCCAAAGCCTGTCTGAAACATATACTGTTAGAGTGTATTTTAGTGTTCAGGCAGAATTAGTCTGTGAGTGTGTGTGTGTGTGTGTGTGTGTGTGTGTGTGTGTGTGTGTGTGTTTTGAGAGGTGTGCAAACATTTTCTTTAGCTAACATTGAATACACTATATTGTATATATTAGATTAAATATTTAATGCTCATTGTCTGATTTAATGATTATAACACTTCAGTCCAAGAGCTCACATGCCTTGATAGTGATATTCAAAGAAAAATCAATCAATTAACATGTTTCATTTAACAAAACCCCCAAACTAGTGGTATTTAGAGGCAAAAGGGACGTGTATCAATTTTGAAAGGAACAGTAATGTTGTAGTATTGTGTATATGAATTGTCCACAGTTCATAACTTGTCATTTTAAACATAACTAGAGTCCAACAAGAGCCTCTGATAGCTGCTGTGAGTACCAGAGTCCACCACAGTTGCATTTGTATGTATCAGCATCTGTATATTAGCTGATGTCCATGTTTCCTCTAGAAATAGGGGCATCACAGGTCCTGATTTGCCAATATAGTCCTGATCTATCCCTGTGGTGTAGCAGGAATCTTAAAGGTACTTATTAATATAATCAAACCTGAGGCCAGTTATTGGGGTGAATGCTGGAAGATCAGAGAGACAGAACAAGCCACAGCTAACCTCACCTGGCCAAGTTCTCAGCTGATCTTGTTTCCTCAGACTGGAAGCCTCTGTGTCCTCATATCCGAATGGCTCTCAGCTAAACTGTGCTGCTCAAAACCTAAAAGCTTATCCAGCAAAATGCTTCTAGTTTCTAGTCCTCATGCCTTATATACCTTTCTGCTTTCTACCATCAGTCCCTGGGATTAAAGGCATGCATTACCATGCTTGGCTGTATCCTTGAACACATGGATTTCTGCCCAGCTCTGCCTCCCAAGTGCTGGGATTAAAGATGTGTGCTACTACTGCCTATCCTCTATGTTTAATATTGTGGCTGTTCGGTCTCTGACCCCAGATAAGTTTATTAGTGTGCACAATATTTTGGAGAACATAATACCACCACACTGTGGTTTGGAAGGGATTATTGAGAGAATATTCTTTCATTCTGAGAGCTGCAGTTTGGGCAATAATTGGTTTTGAGAAAATGTTTTATAGATTAGACAGGGATTGGACTCAAAGATCACCAACTGATACCCATTCCTTTATACCTTAGAGTGGGTCATCTGGCTTCTGATTATTTAAAACAACATCCTCCCTGTCATGTGACCATCTCACTTATCCAAATAATAGCTGAGAATCAGAGGAAGGTAGAAATGTCTTACACTGTTATTTTGAGACAGAGTCTCACTATGTAGCACTGGCTAGCCTAGAACTTGGTATGTACACCAGGCTGACCTTGAACTCAGAGAGATCTGCCTGTCTCTATTTCCCCAGTGCTGGGTTTAAAGACGTGTTCCACCACACCCAGCACCACACCCATACTGCCCTATGAGAATAATAAGATTATTACCCTATCCTTAGGAACCCTTCTCACTGAAAGTCCATCTGTTTTTGTTTTTGTCACAGATACTTCAGCCCTCTAGCTTTACAGTGTTATTTCTACCTACAGGGATGATAAGGATGTGTTAGAATAGAGACACAATGCTTAAAGAAAACACAGCCGGCATGAACAAGAAGAGGTGGTGTCAGTCTGGAGAAGATTAAGACGCCTAAAAGCAAATGCAAGAACTGCTTCGAGAAGGTGCAAATAGCCCTGTGTGCAGTAATGGACGGCGAAAGAGTCAATGAGAAGGACAGCAACGGCAGTTCATGATAGTGATGGTGATTCATTAGGAAAGTGTTTTAGTGCATTTCGTGGGTTGTGTTCAAGAAGGCAGAACAGAGTGAACATTTTAGATGAGGCCTCGATCCAAAATGTTTCTTGTTGCTCAAATTAGATTTACAAAAACCTAAGCCTTCAGCCAGCTAGGCGCCCTGATTGTAAGGAATGACTTAACCTTCTAAGAGTCATGGGCAGCTAAGAATTTAATATATAAGAGAAGGCATTTAAGTTGTATTTCTTGCCCTCAATGACTGCAAATTCTTGTTGGTAATATAAGGTTTCAACCTTCCTAGATGTCTTTGCATTTTAATAAAGGACTTTAAAAGACTAAAATGCCTTTTAATCCCAAAGGAGTCAAGTTTTAGTAATAAAATTCTAGGCAGCAAAAATACAGGAGAAAAGTTGGGGGGCCAAAGGATTTTTCTGGTTATCTATGAGAGGAGCTGTTGGTTTTCTTTCACATGAAAATGAGCCTGGAAAGTAGATTGTCTCCAGAGGTGCCTATGTCCTGTGAGGTGGTCACTATCCACCACCTCAGAGGGATCCAATGGACTTGAATTGTGCCCATAAGACACAGACAGGGCAGAGTGAGTCAAACAAGCTCATGGCCAAGCAGAAGGCTGAGGAGTCCCCCGAGTGGCTGGAACTACTACTCAGTACTAATCAGAAACAAAATTATGGATCATTTAAGTGACAAGTGGTCCCAAGCTCTCAGAGTCAAGACCTTTGGGGTTCTGAGAATTCTGGCTGGATCTCCAGCAGGACTCTGCTCATTAATTCTACCCATGACAATGTTTAAAGTGTAATGAAAACTCAATGCAAAGGAATTAGAAGGTTTGAAGCTTTCAGTGGCTTTCCCCCAAGATGCATAGCCCTAGGACAGAGGGACTCCAGCTCTGGAAGCAGAGATGGGCAAGCCAACCTCCACGTCACTGATGCTCACTTCATCAGTTTCCTGGCAAGAGAAAGGTAAACAGGAAAACAGGACATCCTTCACTTAGAGGAACAAGCCAAAGCCTTGGCCCACCCTTCAGTGGGTTGTCCCACCCTTCAGTGATATTACTCAACTCTACTAAGAGACAGTTTATCGTCATGTTCTCATCAGCAGTTTAGTTCAATGTTTCCTACAGAGAGGCTTAGCTTGCCTCCCATAATGCCGCTACCTTAATACCAGCTCTCTTTCTGGGAATTAGAATCTGGGTCTCTAACATTCAAGCCAAAAGAACAGCCATTTAGATTGGAAAAGCCCTCTGTTGACTTGAGGTCTAGTGTGTGTGTGTGTGTGTGTGTGTGTGTGTGTGTGTGTGTGTGTGTGTGTGTTTCTTTATCACTCCCTTCTGCTGGAGAACAAAGGCTCAGAGAGTGCAAGTAGCCGACTCTGCTATTCAGAGACCAAATAAAGCTCATTATCTCCAGCCTTGAGCTGAGGCAAAGAGTACATGCTTACTGCGCATGATCTCAGAGGGACAGAGGAACCTTTATTCAAACCAATATCCAATTTCTATATTGGATGTGTGTGATTACATCATTACAGGCTTATGCCTCTGTGGCTTGTGTGGATTTGTCTCATGTGTCAACTGTCATGTTACCCCTCATTGCTGAGAGAAGATGTGTCAAAGGAGGGGGCCCAGGATCCTGGTCACTTCAGCTACTTCAGAAGTTGGCATAGGGCAACTGGAACAGAAGATAGCAAGGCCACAGTTACCTACATCATGGCTTGAGCTCTGGAGCTGGTCCTGGGCAGAGTCTATCCTTTAATCACACCTATCACATGACACCCTCATCACTCACAGTCCACCACTGCCATCATCCTCATCTCTCAGGAGGTACGGTTGCTGAGTTTGGTTTATCTTATGCCACTGGACCACAAAGTCTTACTTTAACATCTAAAAACTGTCATATATTCTACAGTACTCTAAAAAAGCTAATGTCAAATTGTTGTAGTTTCATCCAATCCAGGACTTCAGAAGTCTGCTGGTATACGTAGTATACTGGCTAGTTGGGTGTCAACTTAACACAGGCTAGGGTCACCACAGAGGAGGGAGCCTCAGCTGAGTAAATGCCTCCATAAGATCTGGCTGTAAGCAAGCCTGTAGGGCATTTTCTTAATCAGTGATTGATGGGGGAGTGCTGAGCCCGTTGTGGGTGGTGCCATCCCCTGGCTGGTGGTCCTGGGATCTCTAAGAAAACAGACTGAGCAAGCCATGAGGAGTAAGCCTGTAAGCAGCACCCCTCCATGGCCTCTGCATCAGCTTCTGCCTCCAGGGTCCTGCCCTGTGTGAGTTCCTGTCCTGACTTCCTTTGGTGATGCACTGTTACATGGAGCTGTGAGTGAAAGAAACCCTTTCCTCCCCAGTTTGCTTTTGGTCATGGTGTTTCATCACAGCAACAGTAAACCCTGACTAAGGGACAAAGGTTGGAAAAGAAGTCAAGAAAGAGAGGGGAGAGGGTCTGAGCTCAAAGGGCAGACTCCAGAAATCAGTTTCTAAGAAGACATTGACCAACATCCCTAGACCCAAAACAACTCTTCTTGGCATCCTGGGGTGCATGGGAGCTTGTGGAATCCTTGGAATGTTTGGAAAAATGTTTAGATCCCTTGCTTGGCTCCAAGAGGGAGCAGAGGTTACTGTCTCTAGGGAGATACCAGATAGCTCTCAGCCATGGAACAGGGCACAGGGGCTCAGTACATACATGAATACACACACATACACACACACACACACACACACACACACACACACACACACACACACACACACACACACCGGGTGGGGAGGCAGAGGCAGAAGCGGAGGGACAGAGACAGAGAACACGCACATTTGATTGCAAAGGAACAGGGACAGCCTGAAGGAAAATACTGTACCAGCGGTGTGTGATGACTTGATGTTTGCAGCTGGTGAATTTAAATTTTACATAAAACAAAGATTTAGAGGGAGGAATCGGTGACAAGCAAAACCCCCGGTGTCACTGGGTTTCCCAAGGCTGGGGTGCTCAGTGAGCTGGTCTAGCTAGCACTCAGCTGCTTCCCATGACATCTGCCAGTCCTCCCAAGGTGGGAACCAGTTTAACCGGCCCCTCTGTGTAACTCATTTCACATCATCTACACTTTCCAATAAGCTTTTACTCTATTAGATTGCTTCCTGGAAGAGCCAAATATTAAAAATCACCGGTCAGTCGGCTCTTTATTCTGTTAGTCACCAAACTGATTTTTTAAGCTCAGAACCAATAAAGCCGTGATGGTGAAGAACAGATATAGATTTCTCTTTCCCACACACTCATATATAATAATAATAAAACTTTATTAAACAAGAGACATGTTGTTTCAGGGAATTTTTCTTTCCCTTCTCTGGTGCCCTGAGGCTAAAATATACAATCTTATTAACTTCCTTGAAGAAATACTCCATTCCCTTGGTGCAAATGCTGAGCATTCATCTTCCTGGACCTGGAAAATGAGACAGAACCTTGACAGGGAGGCGTGTGGGTCACGGTTCTACCTAGGGAAATCTCTGGAAGCCAGTGTGATTAGGGGGTTCTTTGGGAATCTGGGGAAGAGCCCAAGAAGCCCTCCGGATTGGCTGTTCCTGGCTGTCACTTGTGAAAGGAACAGACAAAAGTCTCGAGAGCGAGTCAGCCTGGCATGGCATGCTGGGTATGAGGGAGATGGAGATGCCATTTAGTCTCCCACCCTGTCAACAGAGGAGGGGGTGGGAGGTTTGGACAGCAGCTGCTGCTTTCCCAGAACTCCACAGAATCAATAGTGGCATAGGAAACAGAAGGCTGGCACTCTGTCTGAGCCGCCTCCTTCTCTGAGTCCCACTCAACAGCAGCAGATTGATCTCAAATCCTGGAAATACATCTGTGATGGTAATAACATGGGCTCAGCATTCCCCAGGGGATCAGGCACCAGGCTGCCTCCTGCATGGCTGCCCCCAGCAAAAGCAGTCATGCTACTCTTGAGGCAGGAGAGGCAGCCAGCATCAGCAAACATGGGCTGAATGAATAAATGATCTCTGGGATCAGGTGGGGAGAAGGATTAGATCACACTATCCAGGATACAACACCAGCCTAAATAAACATCAATAGCAGAATGGATAAAGTAAATATGGTACATATACATGATGAAGATTCATTTAGCTGTAATGAGGGAAAAAAATGTGTCATTTGCAGGAAAATGGATAGAACTGGCTATGATCATGTTAAGTGAAATAAGACTCAGAAAGGCAAATATTGCATTTTTCTTTCATATGAGAAATTTGCATTTAAATATATGTCTATAAATATGTTTACTATACATTCTGTATTTGACAAGAAGTTGGGGGCACTTTGAGAAGGGAGGAATGGAGAGGAGGGAAGAATAAGAGAGGGAAAGGGAGAAGAACAAGATAAAATGTGTTTTTCTTCATGAAGCAGGCTGACCTATATTGCTGCGGCCCTATTTTCTAGAGTTAGAGCTTTGAAAGAGGTTAAAGACAAATGTATGAGCTGGCACCAAGGGTATCCTGATTGGGCTATCTCATGATTTACCGCAAAAGGTGGTGGGTTCATAGGCAGAGGGTTAGGGTTACACCTGGGATGGGGAGGAGGCAGAGGGACCAAGATGGAGGAGTGAACAGCTGAAAGGCAGCACACAGATCTCAGCTCCTGACCAGCCCTGTGATAAAGGAGCAAGCCTGCACAGCAGTGAGTGTTGGTTTTAATGCGGCGCTTTTACTCTGCGAGGCAAAGTCACGAGGCACGACAAAACCCATTATCAGAGTTTTATTAGGAGAAGGGAGGGACGGGACAGAATATGACCAAGCCTGTGGAAGACAACGTGCAGGGGTGGGGTGGGTAGGGTAGGTGGGGTGGGAGGGGTGGAGGGTGGGTGTGGGCTAGGTGGGGGGAAAGAAGAAGGGGAGGGGGTCTGTGTCCCTCTTCTTATGGAATCCCTTGCACAGGTGCATATCGGCTTACAGAGTTACACCACACGCATGCGCAGATTGCATGATCACACTGCGCGAATTACGGGATCATGTAGCACACAAATTACGTAGGACATAAGTAAGACCCCTTGCTTGGCTCCTGAACTGTTCATGTGCGGTCCTGTGAATGGAGGAGTGGCCAGGAACCCCAAAGGTGAGCATCCCACACTTCTTTGCACAGTTGCATGAGGATTCAGAGGTCCTTGGGAGTCAAGAACTAATGGAAGTTGAGTTATGTCTCCTTTAGCCCAGGCTTTAACACTTTTAAGAAGGTAATACGATTAAATGGGATCCTAAGGATGGGCCCTAGTCTTCTAGGAACTGTGTCCTTGTAAGAGGGGAAGACACCAGAGTGTTCTGACCATACCACCCCCTGAAGATGCCACATGAGGAGCAAAATGGGTCTGTAAGCAAGCAGAAAGAAAAGCCTCACTAGAAGTCTGTGGTGATATTGTGTTCCCCCAAATATTGTGCACCCTAATAAACTTATCTGGGGTCAGAGAACAGAACAGCCACTAGATAGACATAGAGGGCAGAAAATGGTGGCACACACTTTTAATCCTAGGCTTCCAGAGGCAAAGATCCATCTGGATCTCTGTGAGTTCAAAGCCACACTGGAAACAGCCAGGCATGGTAACAAGAGCCTTTAATCCCAGGAAGTGATGGAAGGAAGCAGAAAGGTATTTAAGGCATGAGGACAAGGAACTAGGGCCTGGTTAAGCCTTTAGGCTTTTGAGCAGCACAGTTCAGCTGAGATTCATTTGGATGAGGACTCAGAGGCTTCCAGTCTGAGGAAACAGGATCAACTGAGGAATTGTCAAGGTGATGAATCTATGGCTTGTTCTGCTTCTCTGATCTTCCAGCGTTCACGCCAATACCTGGCTCCAGGTTTGTTTTTATTAATAAGACCTTCTAAGATTCCTGCTACAGAAGTCAACCCCGTTGGTGCCTCCACCTTGGTCTTTGCATCCTCCAGAATGATGAGAAAATACATTTCTGTGGTTCCAGTGACCCAGTCTGTGCTACTTCTGATGACAGTCCTAGATGATTAAGCAGTGAGGGCTGGAATCTCCAAGGAAACTCTAGAAGGACATGGGGCCATGGCTGCTCCTTATTCCCACTTACTGCAATGTAACGGAGCAGTAGCCTCTGCTTCGAGAGTCTCAGTAGAGTTGAACAGCCATGGGTTCTCCTACCTCTAATATGTTGCCTTTTATCCTCTACTGGGGCCCTAGAAATAAGACATGCTGTTCCTGTCATTAACTAGAGCCTTTCCAGGAAAATGGGAATGGGTAACATGAGCTCTGAAGGTCATTGCAGTTATGTGTCTCTAGCCCAGGTGTATCATTGAAAATGCTAACAAACACACAGATTTATCATGAAGGATATAATATTTCTTTTTATTAGGGCAGGATTAGAAATCTTTTAACTGTATATAAAGGAAATAACAGTGGGCTCATTGCAACAAGCATTTATATGCCTGTTAGATTATTTAGTTGCAGTGAGTCTTGCTTAGTGAAATCCTAATGATGTGAGTGTCAAATGCATATGATTTTCAGAAAACGTTCTCTAGACATTTGTATCATGCAGCCCATGCTTTCAATACACAATAGTTGCAATGACCCGGGCACCTTGCTGTGCTCCCTTTTTCTCCATCCATTATAATGGCTTTGTCAGCATCCTTTGTACATCCCTCCGCATCCACTCAGGCAGTATCATCCCAGCTCTGGATGCTGGATCCGGCTTCCACCCTGAGCCTCCCTGTCCGCTAAGGTTTTCTGTAGATCCCATTTAAGATCAACCACCAAGTGTTTTCCAGGCAATTACTGTGCACTTAGCTCTGTGTTTTGCTGAATGGTGAGATAGAAACTGAAAAGACCTGGAGGTTACTTCCAACTTGAGAGATGGGGGAGGTTGCATGGACATCTATCCTCTGAGAGCTCAGATATTACTTCCACGGTGATGCGTTCACAATTATGGCCCCGTTAATTCCATTTCCCCATGATCACAGAGAGAGAGACTCCATTTCTTGGTTTTCCTTTTCTGAAAATGTAGTCTACTTATAGGTAGGAACACGTGACGATAGAAATTGAATGAGAGAGGCATGTGTAGCTTCCAATCTTAGCCCATAAAACCTTCATTTTTTTTCTTAGCTTTCAGCGGTAGAAAAGGAGTATAAAGTATAAAATGAGCAAGTATAAAATACTAGAGCCTTTGGAGATAGTGGGATCCACTACATATGTGGAGCTTAGGTCTTCACTGACAGTGTGGAGCAGAACCCCCCCCCCCAACCATACGGGACTCTGATAAGAGTAAGAAAGAAACTTGCACTGTGTTAAATCAGAAAATTAAGGATGTTTTGTTCTGTTAATTAGTTTGTACAGAGTAATACATTACTGGACTTCTAAGTTGGAAATAAGAGCTGTTCGACCTCTAAATTGAAGGTACCCTGAGATGGGAAACTCATGATCATTTTAAGTCCAATTTTCTAATTTCATAGAGCTCTGGGTGCAAGCTGTAGACAGTCTGTTTCAGAAAGTGCCTATGATCTGTGCCCTCTCTAAGACCTATCGGCCATGATGGTAGCTGTGAGGACTGCAGAGTCTATGGGCAAACCTCACTCATGATAGTCCCACTCTGGGGGTGATGTTTCAAAATGTAGATGTGGTTGTGACCTGCTGCAGAGAGTAAGGTATTTTTCTTATTTCAGTAGGTTGTTGTGATCTCACATTGTGTCCCCACCCCCTTAGGAAATCCTGCCTCAAACAAATGGTAGCAGCTTTTGACTTGGATCTCAGATTGAAGACAGTGAGTTTGGGGAGAGGGGGTTTTCGAGATGGCTGCTGGTACATATTGCAAAGCCTGCTGGGTGTCTCAGAGCCAGGTCTCTGGCGTTAACAAACCGAAATCCTCAAACCAGTCAGGTTAGCCAGGCCCAGAGCTGTGGGTGGGGGTGGGGGAGGGCTAAGACTCTTGATATGCATTCCTACTTAATTGAGAGATTCCAAAATACAGAAACCATTGCATTCTTAATTATTCCCTTCCTTAGCTGCCTCCCCAGGCGCAGGGGCAGGGCGATGGGGGCAGGGGGCCTTTGGCAACACTTGCCTCAGTATAAATCACCTTCCATCAATATAACTGCAGGGCTTCAGGGATCATTTTGGGAAACCAGGATGATAATGCGTCAGGTTTTGTTCCAAGCAGTGAGCTACCTCGTGGGATTTGGGAATCTTTCTTTGAAATCTAGATAACACTAATCAGCTAGTTAGGGCTCCTGACCCTCTTGACTCATTCCCTTCCTCCCAGGGATCACAGTTGTGAGATCAGCCACATCTGCGTTGTACCCAGGCAGCCTCCTGCCTGCTGTAGCCACAGGCTTTCAGTGCAGCTAGTTGTATTTGGAGGCATCTGACTGTGTTCTCTTCCTCCTCCCCTTTCCTTTTCTTTTCTAAATTGCTAACTAAACCCAAGAGTGCTTTGTACATTCAGGCCATGGATAAATATTTGTGGTTATTTTTGATGTCAGTGGCATTTGGTATTGTTTCTAATGGAACCTGACCAGAAGTGGTCCTCTCATTGTATCCTCCAGCAAAGATTATGCTGAGATGCCAAGGAGATGGTTCTCGAAGGGGAAGACAGGTATATTCTGTGAAGCAACTGAATATCATTTAGCCTTTTCGCCAGGTCTGTCTCTTAATTCCCTTAAACTTCCAGACTTGTTTGTACAGTCTCATAGGACACTGTCTGACAGGGGCTATTTTAAGTGGTTATAAATATTTACCAATTTACTGTTATGCATTATTTTTATGTCCACTGCACAATAAGAAACCCAGGACTATAGGAAGGTGAGAAAATGTTTCTGTGTTATAGGTGGACAAAGTGGTGGGGCCAGAATATGAGGCTGGGTAGCTTGCCTCTAGAGATCATCCACTACATCGTAGGGCTCCTCTGTCCTCCATCAACATGCCTGCCTCCAGATCTAGTCTCATCAGAGTGTCCACCCTTCTTAGAAAGCCTCACCTCCTGCTCCTTGTACAGACAAATCTCAAATACACTTAGTTTCTCTGTGACATTATTCTGAACATTCTACCCCATCTATAGTTGATCAAGTTTGGACCCAAATGGCTTGATCTGTAAGGACATGTCATTTAGTGCTTGGGTGAGGGAATGCCCACGAGCCTACGCTTTCTGGTCTTTAAAAAGATCATTGCACTTCCTTCATTGGATTAAAAGATGAAATGGAACAGCCACACCTGAAGTATTTAGAACAGCATTGGTTTACATTTTGGTATGCATTTTATTTGATATCTAATATGTGCTTTATTAATATGACTTCAAATTCCCCCCTTCTGCTGCTATTGGGCCATAGTTCTACTTTCCTTGCATGATTTTGAATCCCTGCATGTTTGTCCTCATCTTGAAAACAAAGATTGGCTGTAGACAGTTTTTTTTTTAATTTTTTTTTTTATTTCCTGGTACCCAGATTAGTACAGTGCCGATAGCAAGCACTAATTTAATAGCAAGAGCGACTTGATGAGTCAAAGGCAGCTATATTAGATCATCAGCCATAATGCTTTCAAGCTTCTTTTTGCTCATCTGCTGAATTATATGTAAAGTACGTCATGGTTCCTTGTCAATTTTAGAATAGTGCGTCTCGGGGTGATTGGATCTGACTTTACTAAAAGAAGGACTCACTCCTAAATAAGCAAACAAATATAACCTCTTATTGGAGTGGCCAAATTAAAATAAGGCAAAAACCTGGTAGGATCTGAAGAAAGGAGGCTGGCAGTCAGGATGGAGATGTGGGCCAGTTGTTAAAATGGATGTCTTCAAGTCTGAGGAACCGAGTTAGAGCCCCAGAACACACATAAAGGGCATTCAGATATTGTAGCACATGCTTGTCATCCTAGGGCTGGAGGGTGGAGCTACACAGACTCATGGTGCTCACTGCTGTTGTGTGTAACTTGTGAGTGCTGATTTGCCCAGTCTAGCCAAACCAGTAAGCTCCAGGCTCAGTGAGAGACTTTGTTTTAGAAAAATCAAGGTGGAAGGAACCCACAGAATGACAGCTGAGGTTGTCCTGTTCTCTGCATAGATGTACATTCATGTGCATACACACACACACACACACACACACACACACACACACACACACACACACACACAGAGAGAGAGAGAGAGAGAGAGAGAGAGAGAGAGAGAGAGAGAGAGAGAGAGAGAGACAGACACACATGAACATGCACTTACATTCACAAACACACATGACAAGAACTCAAGAATGTGTGGTTCCTGGTCTTATCTGTGTGAGCTTTGATTGCCAGACTTATCTTCAGAGAGGACACCATTTACCTTAACAGGATCCTGGAGGTAGACCTGCCGGGGAATTGAAAAATCATTCAAGACCAATGTCTCATGATCACTTGAAGCACAGAGCAAAGAACCACGTACAAAACCCTCTCTATTATTTGACTATTTGGATCCTCAGGCTCATTGATTTCAGAATATTTTTTAACGAATCATTACGAAGCCAATAAAGCTGCATGTCTTGCAAATGGTCAGGAAGGTACCACATGGCTCTAAGTCTACAATAGACTGGCTCTTTGCAAGACAGCTGCTTCCTACTGCCTCTAATAAACCAGGGCAAGTATTTCATTCCAGGCCTGCTTATATACCCTGGGTGTGGGACAAACATCTCTGTGTGTGTTCAGGGTAAAGGGGTAGGACCGCCTGCAGTCTTGCTCTGGTTGCCTTAACATGTTACAATTCAAGGAAGTTAAGCCCCTCTGGGAGGAACAGGTGCACAGTTATAAGACCAGACACTTCTTCCCGTATAGTAGGGAAAACAATACCAACATATTTTTAGATACATTGGGCTTTTGAGAGCATCTTCCTAAATGACAGGCCTCAGGCATCACTTCCTCTCTCTGAGGTCATCAGCGGGACTCCACCTATCCATGAGAAGTACGAGGAAGAACCGGGCACAGATGTGGCTCTAGGTAGTTCTAAGCGACTACCTTCCATCCCAATCTAAAACACCCCCTGTCTGTTTTCCTGTGGCATCCTGTGGAGTTGAAAAAAATGTTGTTCCATGTTCAGGTACAGGTTTGGGATAAGCTGGTATTTTATCTCATGCTTGCCTGGCTCTCCTAAATGAACCGTCTACTGCACCACACCCTACAGTCTTCTGAGAACGGAACAGATTTTTTTTTGGGGGGGCATAGGGAGGAAAAGAGGTGACTGGTTAGGTTCAGGGAAAGGGAGGTGAAAGCTACCACAGGTGGTCTTGGTAGTTATTGCACCCCGGTTGTTGTTATGTGTAACCTGTGAGTACTGTGTGCATTACCCCGCACAACAATACCTTCCCTGAACTCTTTCTAGTCTTGCTTAGTGTGGTACACAGTGTCAAGGACACTGATTTCCTTGCTGTATCTCCGCATCTTTCCGTAAGAGTCCATATCATTACACATTTTAGTTCAGCATTGCATACATAGTACAAATCACCATCGCTAATCATCTCTCCATCACTAGGCCCTTTCTCCATGTCAAAGCCAGTTCCCTGCTTTCCTTATATCATGCTCAGATATCCAGTGGCACACCTGGATATGCTGTTGCCCTCTCTGGTCCTTGCATACCAGTCTAGCCTGTACTCTGACAGATTCCTCTTAAGTCACTGGCTTCCTCAAGAAGACACAACGGCTCCCTATTGTGTACTAAAAGCTAAGCATAGCCTGGCGTTTAAGGCCCTCCAGCATCTGGCTCTGATCCTTCTTTTCTGCTAGTCCCTAATTCGTACTTTATAATGCTCATCAATGCATGATTTACACCACACTTGTGACTCCTTGCATTGCCTAACAATTCATTTCCTTCCAGGAATGCCCAGCACCCTCTCTTTCATCTAATTTGTCAAGTCATTTAATTCATTTGCCTGTACCCCTCTGACGCCGCTTTCTTAAGGCTCTCCCCACTTCCTATCTCCTATCCAGGAGTGTGGTTGTAGCAGTGTGAGCTTTTCTGTCTATGGGACTGAACTATAGGCATAATGCTTCAGAGAGTACACCATCCGTTCTGTCACTGATACCCTAGATTCTCTCCTTCCCATATCAATATTCACCCACAGAGGGCCGGAGTCTTTAAAAGCTGTTTCACAACTATTTTAAAAACAAGTGATCTAAATTCCAGTTTGGGGATCTAAACTAGTCACCATGGTATCATCCTTCACAAAAAGAAAAACAACATGTATTTATTGTCAACATTATCACTGGGGATGTAGCCTGAAATGTTAACTTCTAGGTAGGAAAATCTTTATCTTAGTGAGGGGGGAGTCCCAGAGCATCAGGAGGAGAAAGTACCCGTCACCCAAGTTCCGCATAGATGCTCCTTCCTCCACTTGGAAACCTTCTTTCTTTCTCTTGCTCATACCCTGCACCCCCTAACCCCCACATTTTCAGTAGTCATGATTCATGTATTTTTGTCCTAATGGAGGGCAAGACTTTCCTTCTTTCTTGTCACTCTAAACGATTGACATCACACTAAATGAAAGATCAGCACAACTGCCCCGTATAAAAATGGCTGGAATATTTTAAGGTGAAGCCAAGTCCAAAAAACTCAAACCAAAGAGAGGGGGCGGGGCAGAGAACACAGCTCACATCTAGCATTTACATAAAGGCAGGTTGGTTTTCTAGAAAGGGCTCCAGAAGGTACTGGATCCTCAGTTTAAGTCTAAAGAACAATAGCTAAAGAACACGTGCAATTTCTATACTAGATTCAAAGTTTTTTTTTTTTTTTTGGTGGGGTCCAAATTGTTAAGAATCCATATTTCTTATTTATACATCTGGGCTTGATCAACCTGAGTAACCTGTGGTTCACTACTCCTGATGTCTTCTATAATGATGGGATTGGAACATGACCTCATTAGGTACTGAAGAGAAAGTAATATATTCTTTTGGAATGAATGAATGAGGGGCGGGAGGAAAGGAAAGAATGAATGACTGCATACAGATATATAAGGAGGGCAAGGCCCCGCATGCCAGGCAAAGCTCGCTATATACAGTGATCCTAAATCCAAACCCACAGCCTCTGCCTGGAAGGACAATATATATGTAAATAGAGCCATCACATTTAGAATGTCAGGCCTCTGAGGTTTCCTCTGGAGCTCACAAAGGCCACTTCACATTTCTCCATGAAATTCCAAAACTTGACAGCTTTCTTAACATAGCGATGGTGTAGAATAAAAGCTTCAAAAATCATGCTGTTTGAAAAGTAAACTACTTACTGTTCGGTTCAGAGGAGGAATGCTGAATCCGAGGACTTCACAGTCATCAAAACTTGGCCTTTCTGACACCACAGTGATTTAAAATGTAAATACAATTTTTAGGCATGCAGATCAAGGACCAGCCATTGCTCAGGCTCAGCTTTGTGGAGAGTGGGACTGAACTTGAGCTGTGAAAGGGACAGACCCCTGGAAGCACCGGGTCATTGCCTGGATCAAGGCTTCGCGACTACTTCAATCTGCACGATTTAATGCTACAGCACCCCCACCCTTCCTCTCCCAAGGATGTCAAGGAGGCACTACAAATGCATGCCTTCAGACACATTTTTACAAAGGAACTGTACAGTAAATGCAGTTGAGTTAATAACGGAAACAGATGGTCTTTAAAAAAAAAAAAAGAAGAAGAAGAAGAAGTACTCTGTGACCTCCATGAATTAAAGGTTGTCTGTGAACCACATCTTGCTTTTTGCCTCCTGCCTGTCCCTGCGAGTACAGCTGTAGCTCTGTCTTCAGGTATATACATGTGCTTGTATGAACAAGCTCACGCTTTAAGGTTCTGTGTTTCTCAAGGCATGTCTGCCTCTATGAACCCTACTAATTGCTGTTGATTTATTTTTTTTTATGGAACGAAGATGATTGGACAGGATCCTTGGTGTGCAGTGGTCACTACTGTCTGCATAGGCCTATTAGTCCCTCCCCTCTGCCTCCTTAACCGTGGGCATCTGCTGCCCCAGGACCTGGCAATGTGGGCTGGGGCTGATGCCAGACCCTGTGGAGCCAGAGCTGTTCCGAGGTTCCCTGACAGGAGCTGGCAGACTTTGCCTGGGGTGGGGGGAGGACTAGATGACCTCTAAGTTCCCTTCCAATCTTAAAAATCCTGTGACAGATTTAGATGACATGACACTGATGTTCCTCTGTATTAAAGGATCACCTTCCTCATATACAGATATAGGTCCAACCTCTCTTGTGACTTTTTTGTACTTTTTCTAGAAAAACCAGTCTAAAGAGTGTGGCATATAGATAAAAGATGTGGTTCATCAGTTTTGATCTTGATTTAAAAAAAAATATTGTACCACGGTATTGGTATTTATATATCTATGTGGAAATACATGACCAAATATGAAATTTTTCATATACAAAAACTTATAAACACTTTATAACTGCAGCAAAAATACCCAGAAGCCCTAGGCAGGAGTAAGCCAGGCTTAATTTTTAAAGGAATGTAGAAACCAGTGAAGCAAACCAGGGGAGTTGCCTATGGATGGAAGGTTCTGGAAACGATTTCCTGAAATTTAATTCAGTGAATATATATTGGAGGCTGGGGGATCTATGCTGGGCTGGATTTTTTCATATGAAAAGAGTCCTGGTTGATTTTAGAGATGGGTACAACACAACTTCTTTTATGGGGACGGTGAGGGATGGAGCAGTGTAAGAACAGAAAGTCACTTTATTACCAAGGGCTAGGCATTAGCCACGTCTTCTGCCACACCTTGCATTGTATATGTGCATGTACATTTTGTGCTTAATTTCTAATGCCTTCATCAGTCAATAAAGGTGGTTGTTCATCTCTATTATACATCTGAGAAAAACAACTCAGGAAGAGGTTAAATGTCTTGACCCAGGTCACCCGCCTATTGAATGCTAATTCAGATTTTGAAAACGTGGGTGTTTGACTTCAAAGCCCAAAGACTCAATATTATCCTTACATTTGGCTACTTTCTGTAACAGCCTCAGAAGCTGGCAGAGGGATGAGGGAGGATCCCTGTGTGTCCTGTGACTGGGAGCACAACTCCCCAGTATTCACGCTCTCTTCCCAGGTCCCCTGCACTGCAGGGGCCACCCCTCTTGTTTTTTATTTGAAATGTGCCAGATGGTGAATCCAGGTGTGAGTGATTGTCAGGTTTTGAACCTGGCTTATAGCAATAGTTAACTATCCTAAGTAGCCAATTCAGGTGAGGTGTTTGCTAGCTTTTTTCATAAGGTCTTTCTTCTGTCTAAGTCCATGTCACTACACATGCAACCTCCCCGACAGACAGCCTGGTCAGAGGCTCTAAATGCAGATGACCCGGTTCCTGGTCAGAAATGTGCCTGCAGATGGGAGGCTTTGCAAAGGTGCCTGTGCAGATCCCCCGGGTGAAGTTGTGTACTCTGCCCTCCGCCGTCTAGAATCTACCCAGGTTGGCGCCCGTTCTTCATCAAAGGTGACACATGAAAACAGCAGGTTGCTCCCCGGCAGCACAGATCCATCTTTGCCCCCCGTGATGGGCTCCGCTCGCCTGGCAGCCACAAGCAAGACGTGTTTTATTCCCGAACATCCTTCTTGTTTCAGCCGATAATGGACTCTAGTTAGGAGACAACACAGTAAACGCGGCATAAACGTGGGGATGTGCAGCTGGAGCGAGACTGCATATAAATAAGAGTGCTGGGAGCCAGGAAGGTAATAAGTCAGGAGTGCAATGGAGAAAAGGTTATTAAAAGCGGAGCTTGTAAAAATCTGCAACAAGGCTGGGAGCTTGGAGCAGTTCTTGATTAGAAGAGGGCTAAAGGCGGCAGTCTGTTTCATCTCTGATGCTGCCTGCCTGCCTGGGTTACTGGACACCGCACTTAAAATCCCGCCGCTACAGGCTTTGCTCAATTGTAAAGCTGGGATTTTACACACGTTTAAAAATATTCTAGGGCTGTTGTAAAGCTGCGTACCTGAAAGCGTTACGACACACAAGAAAGAGAAAAGTACCACACAAATGCAAGGTTATATTATTCTCAAATTTTGAAAGTGGCTGAAATTACTCCCACACATTTGAGCTCTCTTGTTGGTTGAATATCAAGCAATGTTCTCCTTTATAACCAAAATCTCTCATGGATAGAGCAGTCATAAAAGCGTTGTCTGCTACAATACAGCCCAAACAGAAAGACCTCTTTTTTATTAGCTTTGCATTAGTCAAGATCCAGTAGGCTGTGCTGCAATAACAAATGGACCTTGAAATCCCAGTGGCTGCAGAACAACAGTGAAAAGGAACATACTGTCTTTGTGAGACAATGCCCATTGTATCTGGGGCAGTTCTCTTGTGTTTCTTTGGGAAGGAGGGGCTTCTGCCCCTCAGGCTGTTTCTAGCTGGTAGCCAGTGATACCTATGACTTCACGGAGTAGCACAGCCCAGAAGTAAAGGCAAGAGGACTCTGTGATGAAATGTTTTTAAATTATACCAAGAGGCTTATCACTTCTATTCCCATTCCTTTGTCTAGAACCCAGTTTTAGGCTCTGGCCCATCTACACGTGAGTCCGGGGCTCCACAGGGAGCATTACGTGTGTGTGTGTGTGTGTGTGTGTGTGTGTGTGTGTGTGTGTGTGTGGCAGGGGAGGTACCTTACCTGTCTTACTGTTCTTATATTTGGTGTCTGGCCAGGGAATCCTTGTAGCTGCAGAAGAAACTATTCCATTTTGATGTTACACTTCTGGCCTGTAAACCTGCAGACAGGCATAAACTTAGGTATTGGAGGGCAAAATGAAGCCAACCAGCTCTCGATGTGTTAAGCCGGTCCATTGTGATGTTAATACTGGAAATTTGTGTGTCGGCTTCCTGGCTTATTCAAGGTAACACTTAAGTCATTTAACCATATTTCCAGGCTAATTGCTTCCATGCCATCTTAGCCGCTATGATATAATTGGGATAGTATTACCTCTTAGCCTCCTAATGCTAAGGCTAATAGCTTTGGTCAGGCATTTTACTATTGATTAGAATACTTTATTAAAAGTCTAAGATCATTGTGCGAAAAGAAAAACTTGTTAAATGCGGTCATATATATCTTATAGCCTAACAGCTGGCCTCTTCCTAGTCCGAAGCCGTCATAAATTGCTGACATTACTTACTACTTACAACCCGTCTCAATGTTAAAGTGATTCGATGGTAACTTTTAGGTAGAGATTCCAATGGCAGGATGACTGAGATTCTGTTGTTATTTATGTCTTTGCATACAGAACGGACTGGACATCTACAGAAAGAAATTAGGACTTCAAAATAGCAGTCGGCGTTTAAGTTCACTTGAAATACCTTTGCCAGATGGACAGCCAACTGTTTTCATCCGTGGTTGGAACGTCCCAGCAGTAAAATGCTGGTGTGTAAAGGTTAACCATTCATTTTATCTTCAACAATGCAGTCTGTTCTTAGAGTGAGTCCATTCTCTCTGTTTGTGAGCTCAATGGTTTGAATTTGCCAGTCCTAAACTCCATCTGCTTGTTGCCTGTCAACAGTGGAACAGATTTCAATAAACTTAGAAGCTGTAAATAAATTGTTGAATAAATCCAAATGATAGGCAAGTCTTAAATCCTGGAGTTTGTTGGACATTATACTTAATTAAGACTCAGAGATGGAGGGGGGGGCTGGGGCGTTGGCTTAGTGGGTACAAGTACTTGCTTGTGTAAGCATGAGGACCTCAGCATCCATGTGAAAAGGTTAGGCATGGCTGTGGGTGCCTGTAACCAGCGCTGGATGGAGACAGGCGGATCCCATCCTGCGTCATGAGAATAAGGTAGAGGGTTATAGTTGTATTAACAATGAGGAATAACCAAGAGTGATCAGTGGTTTCTGATGATTGATGTAAGTGTAGTGTGATGCCCAGATTGTGGGAACCCCCAAAAGACCACCACGGAGACTGAATCCCATATGTAAAAGCAAAGAGCCTTTATTTTTCAAGCTTAGAGCTTGGACTCTCTGTTGATGGAACAGTGAGAGCAGAGAGCCCAGAGCCCAGGCAGGGGTTTTATCATAGCAGAGATTGGGGTGAGGGGATTTCCAGGGTTCAGGACCCTGATTGGCTGATATTGGTCTAGGATATAGGGAATATATATATATATATATATATATATATATATATATATATATATATTACAGGGAATATTTGGAATGTCAGGTATTTCCTCTTAGATACAGGCCTCACTGGGTGGGGTCAGTTTATGGCTTTTCCTGGGTCCAGGTGTTGCCTGCCAGAAGCTGTGTCTGGGACTCTAAGCCTGTCATGGCAGCTGTGTGGTCAAGCTCTTTTGGGGCTCCCCCACAGCAATGATGCTCATCCTCATCGTGCTTTTACTTATAGTCATCATGTATATTTACAATTAAAGAGATTTTTTTTGAGAGGTTAACTTGAACCTGACTTTGTCATCTGGTCTGGATGTCTGTCTCTTACTCTAAGTATTTATTTGTATTTAGGAGGGAGTCTATCATATTTTAATAAGTCTGACTGTTTTCTCTTTTTCTGTATTTTTCTTGTTATTTAGTTGTTTTTTCCCCATATTCTCTACTTCCTTAATTTGGAATCATTTAGTGTTTTCAATATTGATTTTTGATTGATTGATTGATTGATTGATTGAGTGTGTGTGTGTGTTTATATGTGTATATGCAGGCATGGGCATGCCACACATGTGGAGGTCAGAGACATGCCACACATGTGGAGGTCAGAGACATGCCACACATGTGGGTTTCTCACCTTGTTTGAGAGAGACGTTCTGTTGCTATTCCACTTGCATATGTCAGATTAGCTGGCCTGAGCTTCCGAGGGTGTCCTATCTCATCCCATCCCTGCAGTAGCTCTGGGGGTGTTCATGTCATGCGCCCAGATTTTACTTGGGTCCCAGGATTTCAACGTCAGGTCTTCATGCTTGTGAGGCAAGCAGTTTTACCCACTGGACCATCTCCCCAGAACAAGATGTTGAATTTTATCCTTACTGTTGGAGGTACCTGTAGGGCAGTGGTTTTTAATCTTCCCAGTGCTGCAACCCTTTAATTCAGTTCCTCATGTTGTGGTGACCCCCCAACCATTATTTTTGTTGCTACTTCATATCTGTAATTTTGCCACTGTTATGACTCACAATGTAAATATCTGGTAGGCAGGATATCTGTGGCCCCCAAAGGGGTTGAGACCCATCTGTTGAAAACCACTGCTCTAGAGCAATGATTCTCAAAGTGTCTCAGGCCTTCAGCATTACCCATCACAGTCTTTATTTGGGTAGCTTATCCAGCTTCTTCACAGGCTAAATTCCAAGACTTACTGAATTAAAAGCTCTGATGTCGTGACCAAGCAGCCTGTCTGATGAGCCCCTCTCTATGAATCTAATGTGTCCTGACTTTGATAACCATCCTGTAACATTTAAAACGTTCAGATGTAACACTCCATAATCTACCTTCAAATTATATTCTACTACTTGACCTATACAAGCAATAAAGTAGTTTGAATTTTTACTCCCCATTTGTGCCGGTTGGTGCTTGTCAACTTGATATAAACTAGAGTCACCTGAAGGAAAAAAACCTCAAAATGAGGAGCTGTCTCCATCAGCTTGGCCTATAGGCAAGTCCGCAGTACATTTTCTCGATTAATGATTGACGTAAGAGGGACCCATCCCACCGTGCACAGTGCCACCCCTGGGCAGGTAGGGCTGAGCAAGCTGAGCCGTGGAGAGCAAGCCAGTAAGCAGCACTCACTCCTCTGTTATTCCTGCCTCTGCTCCTGGTTGAGTTCCTGCCCTGGCTTTCCTCAGTGGTGGACTGTGGCACAGAAGGGTAAGCCAAATAAACCTTTTCCTCCCCGAGCTACTTTTGGTCATGGTGTTTATCACAGCAATGGAAAGCAAGCTAGAACTCTTTTATTGGTACGCGTCTGCCATTAGTGGGTCTCCATTTATTTTATACTGTACGGTATGGTTTATTTTGTCTTTTAAAAGTTAGATGGAGAAATGAGATAAAAATCTTTCCTATTTATTTATATTTACCATTTCTGTCGGACTTCTTTATGTCTGAATGAGTTTCAAGTTCCTTAAACCATCTCTGATTGCAAAGTGTTCTTAGTCACAGCTTCTCTCAGAATCTGTTTGTCTTAATACACCTTTATCACATTCTTGTATTTATTGATATTTTCACAGAATAGATATTTCTAGGCTGACTTTTTGGAGCCCCATAAAGATGTTATTCCATTTTTGTCTTGTTTACATTGATTTTGACATGAAATCACTGTTTATTCTTACCTTTGCTCTTTTATGTGTTATTTATCTTTTTAGTTTGCTTTTAAATATTTTCTTTGTATCCCTGGCTTATAGCAATTAAATGATGATGTGTTTTGCTTCTGTTTCATTTGTGTTTATATTGTTTGGCTTTCATTAAGCTTCCTGGCTCTGTGGGCTGACAGTTTTCATCAAATTCGGACAAATTGGAGGCCATTCCATTTTCAAATATTTTCACATTCCTGTCATTTGTTTCTGATTTCCATTACAGGTAGGTCACCATGGTTCTGTTTATTAACTTATTTATTTCGTGAAGGATCTTTTCTCTATGGCTCTGTTTACCTACTTAGAAGTCCTTACATTTTCATGTTTACTTATCTTCTATTATTACTCAGTGTCCTCTCTGTTCAGACATCCTATTTACTAGCTAGAAGTGCTTTTGTTTTTATTTTGAGACTGCCACAGATAGATGTACATTCACATATATATATATGTATGTATTTCATTTAAAGGATTAAATATATGTATATAATATTTAAAAGATTAAATGTTTTTTCAAGGGGTTCTATTTTTCTTGGCACATTTCTATTAGTTGATTTTGATTGTTTAAGTCAGGTATCTTTCCTTCTCTGTCTACCCAGTACAATATTTGTTTACTTAGTGTGCTAAGAATTGAACCTAGAGCATTAAGCATGTTAGGCAACTACTTTACCACTGAGCTACATGCCCAGACCCTTGGTGCATCTTACTTGAATGCCTAATATTGTTTATGATGCTGTTGAAAGTTTAGTCTTGGTTTCTGACTTTCAAGAGTGTTAAAATTTTGTTTGGACAAGCCATGAAATTATTTATGGATTAGCTTGATCCTTTTGATGTTTCTGTTAAAGATTTTTCTCTCTGTTGTGATTTGTTTGTTTGGAAGCAAGCACGGAATAACCTTTGCTCTGGGGCTAATTTAGTTTGTTTCTTATTTGCTGTCTTTTATGAGTCTCCACTGAGCCTGCTGAATATTCAGGGAAGTCTTACAGCATCAACTTCTTGAATTCAAATGTGTCCCTGGCCTGTGTAAGGCTTGAGATTCATTTGCTTGACAGAATTGAACTGTTCTTTGCTTTTCTTCACATGAAACAGTTGTGTGAATACACAGCTTCATGTTCAGCATCATATTCAAGGAGACCCTATGATGATTCCTGAAACTTGTTTTTTTTTTCTTTTTTTGACTCTCTTTCTTTTTGTTGGCATTCCAACCTGCCATTTTTCATAGCTCAGGCTCCCGACAATTGCTAATGAGACTCATGTTCTTGTTTGACCCTTCCTTCTTGAGATATGGATTTCTAAGTACACTTAGGAGGAAAAGAGGGATGCTCTAGGACTCCTCTGAATGGTTAACAGACTGAGATCCTTGTTAAGTTTCATGTTTCATTGGGGTCTGAAGGAGAATGTCCCCCATAGGCTCATATATCTGAATGCTTGGTCTGCAGTCGGTGGAACCATTGGGAACCATTATTAAGTGTGGCCTTGTTGGAGGAGGTGTGTTACTGGAGATGAGCTTTCAAGTCTCAAAAACCAGCACCATTCCGAGTTTGCTTTCTGTCTCTCTGCCTCATTCTTGTGGATCAGATGTTAAGTTCTCAGCTATTGCTCCAGCACCATGCCTGCCTGCCTATTGCCATTTTCCTTACTATGATGGTCATGGACTCTAACTGGCTAGAACCTTAAGCTCCCAATTACTTTCTTTTAGAAGTTGCCTTGATCATGGTGCTTTGTTACAGCACCAAAGTAACTAAGTACCAAAGTAGTGAAGTCAGTGTTTTTGTATAGTTTCTAGTTGTGGAGGAGACCAAGGTTAGTATCAATCTTTTTTTGGGGGGGTGGGGAGGGGTCAGTGGTGAAAGTCTCCCACTGTTTTACCTTGAACCATTGTTTAGATTTAATAATAAAGCATTAATTTGTTTGCTATGGGAAAATTTCGTACTAGAATTCAAGTCATTTTTCTTCCCCTTTCCACATGTAAACTATGATCTGATCTGAAAAACCCTTCTGTGGTGTGCAGATACTGGATTTCAGTATTTATATGTTGGAAAATTATGGGATAATGTTCCTGTTTATATCTTTAAGACAGAAACTTCATGGCATTTTCTTGCTGACATGTTTATATGGATTAGGCTAGGTATATGCTATGGGGAAAATGCCCCAGTTTCCAGCATCTTAGAATTATGATTGTAGGTCTTTTTCTTGTTTAAGAAAAATTGTCTACAAGGCAGTTAAAACCAAGGGCCTAGAATCTCGTGAATGGATGGAATAGAATGGATTATCCAGGCTGCTAGTATCCTTGGTTGCACAGTTTCCAGACTTGATGTCTGTGCTCACTATCAAATGGATTAAAAAAAAAACCTAGAATATCTTCCATAATTTTTAATGACTTAACCTGAAAGCAAAGCATGCTATTTCTACCCACATCCTTTGGCCGCTGGCTCTGTCTAGGCACAAAGTAATGGAGATGTGCTGTGCCCAAAAGATGAGAACTCCACGCTGACTAGCACTAGTGATGTCCATCATAGTGTCCCTGGCCCCCTGAGACTGATCTCTCTCCATCACTGAAGAGGGACTCTCAGACCAAATTGCATGCACGTCATCTCTTCCGCTTGTTTAAGGGGCATTCTTAAATGTTATCTTAATATCTCTACATTGATCTTTGAGCTGTGCTGGGTAGACTGTTTTAGCCACATTGCCTCGGGTGAAATACAGTGAAGCTAGACACCGATCAAGAGAGAAACTGCAAAGAGATTTATCTTTATTGTATGTACAATTCCCTGGAGAGAGTATGCCAGTCAGGGTCACTGAGACAAACACTGGGTCAGCCGTGAGACAGAGGCAGGGAGAGGAGTTGAAGGTAAGTACATCTGTTATGGCTTCTGCAGGAAGGGAAAGCGATGTAGGTCAGCTAGGTTCAGGATTGGCTAGTTTAGCACTGGCAGGCTTTGAGGCTTAGGGTTGATCTTAGTTTTCTGATACTTGGCCCCAGTGTGAGCAGGATGTGTATATGGTGACTGATGTGTGATAGTCCGGTAAGGGTGACTATTGAAGTATGAATTTGATTGACCATACCCTCAAAACTGAGATAAAACAGCGTGTAAGAAAAACTATTATCATACAGCTACAACTTATTCGCTCCATTTTCTATTTAGAGTCCTTATTCATATTCAGGGCAGATCAATTTTTCAATGTCATTGTTATTACCTAAACAATCCTAGAGTTGGGGAATACAGGTCTGGTTCACTGATAGATGTGCTTTCCAGTGCAAGGCCTTCTACAGATGTTCTCATCAACCTCGAGGCATGGCAGGCCTCTCCATCCGCAACCTCATTGGAGGGATTGCTCTTCTTGCTTCTGATGCATTTGGGTGGGGTGGCAATGTCCTAGAGGGGCAATTGGATCTGGAGGACATTCTTCAGTTCTCAGTCAAGGAAAAGTCTCATGAGAAAGCACAAAGAAGAATTAGAACCAGCATAGCAACTGGGTTTCTGAGATTCAAAGCTCAGGGGTTGGTTATTAGAGCAGGTGAATGAAGTTTTTTTTTTTTTTTTTTTTTTTTTTTTTTTTTTTTAACCAGGACTAGATACTTCTGGACCAGAAGTTCTTAACTCTCCTAATGCTTTGACCCTTTAATACAGTCCCTCATGTTGTGGTGACCCCCAGTTATAAAATTATTTTCATTGCTACTTTATATGTGTAATTTTCTACTGTTATGAATTATAATGTAAATATCTTATATGTAGGATATCTGATAGGTGACTCCAGTGAAGGAGTCATTTGACCCCTAAAAAGGTCACAACCCACAGGTTGAGAACCACTGCTCAAGTTCAACTGTTACGGTGAAACTTCAAAACCATCACTTGCTTATGTGTATGTAATAAGGGTGAATGGCAAAGATTCATCACATTCAGTGGAACGTTAGGAGCCCCCAGAACTTAAGGGGGCTCTCTGCCTCCTACCTATACCCCAAGGAAGGCCCAAGGTTGGTCTGTAGGCTGCAGAGATGTGCTTTCTGAGAAACAACACGTATTCTAGAGGATTGGCATGTTATGATGTCTAGGTTATGCAAATATTAAGACCTATTTGCAAACACTATAGAAAAGCTAAATTGAACTAATTTTTAGTTTCTTGAGTTGAAACACTGAATTAAAAAACAATTTAAATGTCTCACGATGAGAAAAAAATCAATGGTTTAAAATTAATTTCATATTTTAAACTTACTGTTAACTCAATAAAGCCTTTTGGGCTTTTTAAGCTAATTGTCTTTGAACTCATTTTAAATTTAAAAATCTTTATAGTTTTGATAATATTTTACACTATCCTTACTAAAGCAGTTCCTATCACAAATGTGGAAGGATATAGAAATAATTAACAAGTCCCAAGTGTAAAAATGATGTATGTAGTTTCGAAACATTCCTATTATTTTTGTAGAATTGTATGAATTATATTATGCCGCTTTGGGTTAAGAAAATTGTATGTGTATCTGAATGTATATGAAAGTAAATAAATGCAAATTTGCATATTCATGGAAAATATGTAAGTCTTTGCCTTAGAACATTATCTCTAAAGGAAAGGAAGCATGGGGGATTTTCTATAATTTAAAATTTTCTATTTTAATTTGATTATATCTAGAATTTTTTTTTTTTTTTTTTTTTTTTTAGTTTTTCAAGACAAGGTTTCTCTGTGTAGCTTTGGAACCTGTCCTGGATCTCATTCTGTAGTCCAGGCTGGCCTCAAACTCACAAAGATCCACCTGCCTCCACCTCCCAGGTGCTGGGATTAAAAGCATGTGCCACCACTGCCTGGGTATCTAGAACATTTAAATATATATAGATAGATACACACAAAATTGATAACATAAGCAATTTGAAAATCTGTGAATTCCTGAGTCTGCTTGAATGGGATCAGATCAATTGTCCTTGTATATGAATGTGGCTTAGCATTCTTCCTGGCACTATTGTCACAGGTTAGCAACAGTTTCAATATCACAGCAGTGATTCTTAAAACTTCATAATATTCTGCTTCGTAAGTGGATAATCACTGTCTCAGTTAGGGTTTCTCTTACTGTGACTTCGGCAACTCTTATAAGGAATACATTTAATTGGGGCTTGTTTGCAATTCAGAGGTTTAGTCTCTTATCAACATGGTGGGAAGCATGGCAGCCTGCAGGAGAGGTAGCTGAGTTCCACATCTGGATCCTTTGGCAGCAGGAAGTGACAGTTACCTACTGAGCCTGGACTTGAGCTTTTGAGATCTCTAAGCCCACCCCCATAGTGACACACTTCCTCCAACAAAGCCACACCTACTCCAGCAAGGCCACACTTCCCAAAACTGCCCTATGAACCAAGCATTCAAACACTTGAGTCTATGGGGGCCATTCCTATTCAAACTCTCACAACCACTCCCCCCACCCCAGATTTTAATTTCAGTAGAGATACACATTCATGGGGAAAAGTGCAAAGTGGAAGTCTTTTTTTCTATCCATTCCCTCATATATAGATGAATACATCTTAAAAAACTTGATGAAAAAATTTCTATCCCTTTTACTATTTATCTAAGGGTACAAGACAGTATTCAGTGAAAAATGCCACTCCCTGATGACCCAGTATTCAAATACATGAGCCTATGGGGGCCATTCCTACTCAAACTACCCCAGTCCCCTAAGTCTCCCTCTCCCTCCAAGGGAAAATGTTTCCTTTGGAGAAAATGGATACCTACACAAATGTAAATCACACAGAAAGGAAAGACAGAGAAGAGTGAGGGGAATTGCAGGGCAAAGACCCTTTGTATATATTCTTCTACAGTTTTCATGCATTTGAGACCCAAGACTGACTTCTTTTGGCATGTGGGCACAAGGCCTGTGATGCCATTAAGGCTGTGACTAAACAAAGTGTTTATCCTCCTCTATGGACAAGTTCATGGGAATGAAGGAAGATCAGCCCAGATGATCTGACACTAGAGACCTTTATATATTCTTCAAACGAAGTACAGTCTCCAGATGGGGAAATGTTAGCAAGCCAAGAGCTGGGTTTTATGGAAGTAGCTTTTCAGAAGCATTATCTCCATGGCTCTGCCTGTCAGCTTGGGGAGGTCACACAAAACAGTAGATATTTCAGACCGAATGGAGTTCCCAGCAAGTTCCAGGCAGAGTGGCAAGGAGGATTTGAGGGTGACCCCGAAAGCAACAAGTGTTGATTTGTAGAATTGATCCTCATATGCCACACTTTTCAGACAACTTCTATCAGTGAGGCTCAACCCATCTGTTCTCCAGCCTGTAAATCAGCACAAGGTCGCTGAGGCTGTGGCTCTGAACTCTCAAGTATGTCTTCCACCTGTTCTCACCACACTCCACGTTCTTCGCCATCATTAGCTACCCACTGCTGGAACCACGTCTGCCCTTCTGAAAAATCCTGTGATTTTTTATGAGTTTCTCTCTTATCAGTCGCTGCTGTTTTACTACCTCGTTTTCCTGCCTCTTTTCGTTTTAAGTGACTCATCTTTTTCAAGCCTTTCCAAAACATTCCACTCGGCGTACATAAAAACGGCTCTCTTTTCATGTTCATCTTTCATTGGTTTATGTGACACTTAATTTAATTACATGATTGCAACAGCATATCCAACTGGCATAAGTAGGTTTGGGTACAACCACACCTGACATCGCCGAGCATCCAGCTCAACTGGTGAAAATTACAGTGTTACTATATATCAGAAATTAGCCAACTGGCAGACAGTTTTCAACATGCTGTGTCCTGAGTCAATGTGATTTACCGAAGACATAGAGAACATTCATTTTTAAAAAGTGGTTTGCTAAGGGGAGAGCAGTACAGAGAGGTATGTTTCAGTGAATGTCACAAAGAGTTGCCTTAAAGTCTTCATGACTTCTCCTCTCTGGGGCCCAAGTCTGGCTTACCCATGAGACTAGGAGCTTAGTAGAACTGTTATGCAATATGGATGGGTCTGCAGGTGGTTTAGGCCACAGCTACTTTGGAACTGCTTTTCCTGATTCAGAATTCGTAGAAGGACCACTAAATTGTGGCCTGAGCATATTCGTAGTTATAGTTCCTTTGTCCAGTTGATGATACCTAGGATCAACTGGCAGATGGGCCTCTGGACATTTTTGTGCATGATTATCTTGGTTAGGTTAATTGAGGTGGGAAGGCCCATCTACCACAGGTAGTATCCTGGACTGTATAAAAAGGTAAAAGTGAGATAAGCTCTAACATTTATCACTCTCTTTTTCTTGACTGCAGATGAGATGTGTTCAGCTGTCCCAACCTCCTGCCTTAGCCATACTGACTTCCCTACAATGATAGCTATAACTTCTTTAAGCCCAAATAAACCCTTCATTCCTAAATTGCTTGGTCAGGGCATTTTATCACAGCGACAAAAAAAGTACCTGAAACAGTACTCTAGGAGAAGGAACAATGGCCCCCTCCTAGAGATTTCTTCACCCCAATCCCTGAAACCTATGAAAACATAAGGTTAAAGGGCAAAGGGGGATTAAGGTGGCAGGTACCCATAAAATTGGGAGATTAGCCTGGTGAATTTAGTGTAAACAGAAAGGCTCCTCCAGGCAGAGGGGCAAGGGAAAGCAGCAGAAGAAAGTGAGTCAAGAATTAGTGACCACAACAGAGCTTGAGATAGCTCTATGTGACAAGGACTCAACCCTTCATTGATAGCTGTGAGGATGGAGGAAGGCCGCCAACCTTCACAATCTGACAAAGGCAAGAAAATGGGCTCTACCCAAAGAAAGAGGGTAGCCTTTGATATTAACCTCAAGAGATACACACCAGACTTCTGACCAACAGAACTGTAGACTACGTTTGTGTTTCTTGAACCCCTAAATTTGTGTTCACTTTTATAGTTACAATAGGAAATTGGCATTGCTTTTTTTCTGTCCTCCAATATCCCCTCTCCTATGGTAGACAATTACATTTAGAGGATTATTGCCCCTCATCTCCAACACCCACAGTATTTAAACACAGCTCCGGAGCTTCTTCAGGTGACATCAAGGAACAGCCCTTTTCACAACTGCATGTTTAAAATGCTGTGACTATCCAAAGGGAGTTTTAAAACAGTGATTCTAACCTGGATAGAGAAAACAAAAACAAAAATCAGGAAAGACTCCACAGTGCACGATGCTTGATAAGCCAAAGACCTGGGCGAGCAAATGTTAAGATCCCACTTTGGAGATAGGGGTTCCACCAAGGGTACCCCATTTCTCCTTTTCATGACTTGCTTGGCTAGTTCAGCACCCAGAACGGTCCTGTGGATAAGAACCGCCACCCTTTCTCTTACTGTCTGCTTCTTCCTGTTGAACAGGAATGATACAATGAGGAGGCATGCCGAAGATACTTCCTTTATTGAATGCCAGGGGTTCATGCAGACCACCTGTGGGACCAGGGGATCGAGAATACATCCCCAGAAACAGGTTTAAGACTCGGCGTTACAGGAAGATAGAGAACTTGGAGGAGATAGCACTTTTGCTCATCTTCAGAGCCAATGTAGGGATAACATACACATTCAAAGAAATAATTTAGGGAGTGATGATGATTGAGTCCCAAACGAATTCCCAACCTGTCAAATCTGGCTTTCAGAGCAAGGGCTTTGCTTTTGGCTCAGGTGTCAAGGTAGGTGGCCTAGAGGAAAAGGAACAGGACTGTGAGAAAAGGAAGGTGTTAGGGTTTGTAGGGGTGGT
Organism: Peromyscus maniculatus bairdii; assembly: GCF_049852395.1. Lineage (NCBI taxonomy): Eukaryota > Metazoa > Chordata > Mammalia > Rodentia > Cricetidae > Peromyscus > Peromyscus maniculatus. The sequence goes on from NC_134873.1 coordinate 21,069,309, forward strand.
GAGAAAATATCCTTGTCCTAGGGGTCCTATGCCAATCAGAAAGAATGACAGACAGTACTAGATTCCACCATGGAATCATGTACACTACATCATGAATGTAAATCAATTCTGATTCTGAAAAGGTTCTCTTCAAAATATGGCAGTATCTCTCCAACAGAAAAAAAAATGGATTTAAGATTAACAATAGTTGAAATTCTCAGGTTCTTGAGGATAATAGAGTATTTTTTTTTTTAAAGATATTAAGAACTTCCAATGGGAGAGAAATCTACTTGGGATGGGGATGTGGCTTAGGACAAAAGTCCTGCCTGAAATTTAAATTCCTCATGTGAAGAGGCAATGGCCCTGCTGTATATCCTCAACTTCAAGAATAAAATGAGATGCCCATTTCGTAAACTTTGATGTCATTAAAAAATCAATCATGATTAATATTTTCACAGCTATTAAAGCTGACTCAAATATATACCAATTCATTAGAATTAGCAAAGCTTTGGGACAATCTTTTTTGTGTGATATTTTATGGGTAAAGCCGGGATTGATTCCTTTGACCTTTGGCCTTATTTAATTATCTCTTATCTGTTCTCTTTGTCTCATCCAAATTCCATGTTTCCACTTCCTTATCTTCCATACATTCATCCATCCATGTCACAGTGGTGTATATATACTCCATTGTTATATTCAAATAATTTTGTACAAGGTCACCAATGATCTTCCAATGCCAGTTTTTTAATAGTATTAACAGTAGTAACATTAATGATGACACTAGCTAAGGTTTCTTAAGGTTTAATTATATCAGGCATGGTTCTTAGTGAATGACACGTATTAATTAATTTATATCTGTGAATAAGGTACTATTATCTCAAAATTAGCAATAAGCAAATGGTGGTTCAGAAAACCTGTTCCTTTCCCTAGTCACAGGAAGTGGCAGAGCATGGAAGTATACCCACACAGTGCTACTGTTGATCTCAGTTTTAGCTGGCCAGCAAGCTGTGCTATCTGTACTTTGTGTCCTATCTACACTCTGCTAGATGTGGAATTTTGTCTTCCATAGGGAATCTCTCATTAAAGAGAAGTCATTGAAAAGTCTTGTATGTGATTCTGGTAAAACAACATAGATGATAGACATGAAAATTAGGTTGAAGGATTGCCTGGATCTTGACGTTGAAGGATCTAAGGATGGACAGATTTTCTGAAAGGCCAAAAACTGAGTGGTAAGTGTAAAGGGATCAAAGAAGCTGTAACATAGGGAGGCACATATATGTTTATATATAATGACATTGGTAAGAGGGTCAACTCATGTGGTTTATTACCATCCTGCAAGTGGTGTCTTTGAATGTGCATTCCATCTCTGTGTTGGCTTTTAAGATTACATGCTGCCTCCTTTCAGTCCTTGATCTAGAAAGTATGTCACAAAGAATGTAATACAGGGAGAGATGTAGATGACATTGATGAGGATAGAGGGCCAGTTCATTTCAATCTGAAGCCCAGAAAAACTCAAGAGGTTAGTTGGTTAATGGTGAGCCATGATAGACTGAATCTGTTTCATATTGTTATTGGCACATGTTAAATGTACAAAATAATGGATTTTATTGTGACATTTTCATGAATGCATATGATGAATACATGTCTAGAAGGTCCTATCTTACAGCAGGCACTCTGGCCCTCTGGCCCTTACAAGCTTATTGGCTCCACTTCCATGATTTTCCATGACAATGATCAGTCTTTCAAGATATCCTCAATGGTGAAATAATGGTACTTTTATCTTTGTGTAACCAACACCTATCTAATTGGACTTAAGAACCACTAAATTGTAGGATATTTATTCTTGGTACTGTAAACCTATCCAAACTACCTGAGGAGCAAATGGAAACTTCCAGAGAGATCCACCACTGGATAGAACATAGAGAATAAGTTGATATATCTACAGTGCAACCCATATAACTAATATTTGAGTTCTTTATATATTAATCCCTATTGAGTGAATAGATGACATAGGTTTTTCTCCCATACTGCATGTTTCTCCTCTCTCTGGTTTTTATTTCTCTTAATACACAGAAATGTTTAAATTTCATCCAACCCCATTTAATAAATCTTTTTTTTTTCTTGAGCCACTGAATCATATTTAGAAAATACTTTTCTGGTCTGTATCTTGAGGGCTTTATCTGTTATTTCTACCAGTTGTTGCAAAATTTCAGGTCTTATTTTTGTTGCTGCATAGATATTTGTGTGGAGATATATAAATGTGTTCCATATTGGTGTGTGTGTGTGTGTGTGTGTGTGTGTGTGTGTGTGTGTGTGTGTGTATCACTTTCTACTTATTTATTGAAGCAGGAGTTCTCATTGAACACATAGCTTGCCAATTTGACAGGTTCAATTACATAGCTAGCTTGTTCTGGGGATTCCCATATCTGCCTCCTGAGTGCTGTCATTACAGGTGGGTTGCTGCCATGCCTGCCCAGAATTGACATGGATACTGGAGATATGAGCTGTTTCTCATATTTATGTTACAGATACATTATCCACTGAGCTATCCTAGCTCTAAAGTTTCAGAACTTGGGTACATTTCAAGTTTTTTTTTTTTTTGATATAGGGTGACAGGTATCTTGTTTCATTCTTTTACACGTGGACCTTTATGTCTTCTAGCACTATTTGTTAGTAACTTTGTTGAAAGTCCAATTATAATTTTTTAAAAGTCCTATGGGTGTAAGTGTGTGAGTTTATTTTTGAGTTATCTCCTCTATTCCATGGGTTGTTTTTTTTAATGTTAATGCCATCCTGCTTTTTTCACAGTGGCCTTATTGTATGATTTAAAACCAGGTATTGCGATACTGTCCACACCGGTCCTTACCAAAGATAGTTGGAGTTATTGCTGGTCATTTGTATCTATATGAATTTTAGGATTGCATTTTCTTGTCCTGTGAAGGATGCTATTGGGGTTTGACCAGGATTGCCTTCAATTTACATTTTGTCTTTAGTAATATAGCCACTTAACAATATTAATGTTGCCCATCTGTGAACACAGTAGATATAGCTGTCTTCTAGTATGTTTATGTTTCACTGGAGAGTTCTTTACTTCACTGGTTAGGTTTATTATTAAGTATTTTATTCTTTTTTAAGGCCATTGTAAATGGAATTATTTTATTGGTTCCTTTCTCAGTTCATTCATTATCAGTTTATTAAAGAGCTGCTAGCTTTTAATGTTGATTTTCTATCTTGTTAGTTTGTTGACTTTGTCAAGTCTTGAGTCTTTGTGTGGCATCTTAAGGGTCTGCTGTGTATAGAATCATATTGGCAAATAAGGATAATTTGACTTTTTCATTTCCCATTTATATTTCTTTTATTTCTGTTTCTTGCCTCATCACTCTACTAAAATATTAAGAACTATATTGAATAAGAATGTTGAAAAATGATATCTCTTGCTTTCAAGTTTTTCTCATCTAGCCTGACATTGGCTATAGGTTTCTCATATGCAACTATTATTATGTTGAAATATGATCCTTCTGTACCTAATTTCCCAAGGGTTTTTTATTATGAAGTAAGGTTGAGTTTCATCAAATGATTTTCTGTATCTATTGAGATAAATTAGAATTTTTGTTCTTGGTCTTATTTACGTGCTATATTACAGCTATTATTATGTTGAACTGTCCTTGTATCTTTGGAATGAAATGAACTTGATTATTATTTGTGTGTAAGTGTGTAATTTGTGTGTAAGTGTGTATAATTTTTGTGTGAGTGTGTGTGTGTGTGCATGTGAGTGTGCTAGTGCCCACCTGTGGTGGCTGAAGGTTGATGTTGAGTGTCTTCTTCTATCACTTCCCACCCCATTTGTTGAGACAGGGTCTCTCCCTTACCTTAGAGTTCACTGGTTGACTAGACTGGTCAGCAGGATCTAGAGATCTGCCTATGTCATACAAGCCCTAAATAGTGATAGGGTGTGGGAGGCCAGCTCCCACCTTTTACAAGGTCTCTATGAGGAGGAGAGAGAGAAAGGGACTATTAGGTAGAAAGATAGTGAAGAGGAGAAAGACAAATACAGGATAGCTTTGGGAGAACCTGGATCAAAACCCAATGGCCCTTTCCATTTATTCAAAAGGACTTTTTATAACAATGCCAAAGGACAGCAAAAGACCTCCCCCTTGCTAGATCAAAGCACACCATACTGCCAAGTGTAGACCCTTCCAAATACCTGGTAACCACACACATGGTCAAATCATCCCCTTATGCAGCCCTGCTGGGTAAAGCAAGCTCAGATTCTCTGACCCTGAGTAATTTGGGCCTCCACAATGGGGTTGCAAATGCATGTCACTATGTCAAGGTTTTCACATGTGTGCTAGAAATGCAAACTCACATCTTCATGCTTATGTAACAGGTACTTTATGACCTGAACCATCTCCACAGTACATTGTATGGTTTTCTCACATACTGGGTTATTTTATTTTATTTTTTTAAGGAAAGAATATTAATTTCTGTAGTAAAACCCATGTACACAGGATTATGCATATTTAATACAGTGCTTCACCCTTGTACAAATGGGAAAAATTAAGTTTAACATTTCTAGACTAATATGGCTGTTAATTTATGGATGATGCCAACTTAATGAGGTATAGTTGTTTAGGATCCCTTTTTTCCCCCCAAAGTTGAGGGCACAGCTAAAGTTTACAAAATGTTCTTTAAAGATGTATTTTATTCTTTGATAATTCTATGCATGTATAAAGTGCCATTATATCATCCTCTTTTGTACCCCTCTCCTCCCACCAACCCTCAATGACCAAATACTCAAACCACTTTAACTCATTTTTGTTTTTGCTGTCTACTCACAGGGTTTAACAGGACCATCTCAGAGGGAATGGGCATAAAGCTATCCCCTAGAACATGAATAATTCACCAGTGGCTACATCACTGATCACAGTGACTTGCTCTCTCCCAGCAGCCCTTCACTTTATTAGCTTCACTGGGTGGTGCTGAGTCCTATGAACCCTTCTTTCATCTACTGAATGCTTACAGGCTCAGTCTTATGTAAGACCATAAGCAACCGTGGCTGCTGTCTGTTTGTGTCTTAGTTAGGGTTTCTATTGTTGTGAAGAGACACCATGACCATGGCAACTCTTATAAAGGAAAACATTTAACTGAGGCTGGCTTATAGTTCAGAGGCTTAGTCCATTATCCTCATTGCAGGAAGCATAGCAGTGTGCAGGCAGACATGATGCCGGAGAAGGAGCTGAGAGTTCTACATCAAGATTGGCAGGCAGCTGGAAGAGAGAGACAGTGGGCCTGGCTTGAGCTTCTGAAATCTCAAAGTCCACCCCAGTCACACACTTCCTTCAATAAGGCCACGCCTACTTCAACAAGGTCATGCCTTCTAATAGTGCCACTCCCTGGTCAACAAACATTCAAACATATGAGCCTATGGGAGCCATTCCTATGTAAACTATCACAGTGATTAATCTGGCCATAGCATACCATGTCCATAAGACAGCATCTCATGGACCTCTTCTCCACTGTCAGCTTTTATATTCTTTCTGCCTTTTTAAAATATTCTGTTATATTCTTTTATTTATATTCTGTTCTGAGCCTTGTAGTGGGTAATTCAGGTGTCCCATTTAAGGCTGAGCATTCACCATTGCCATTTTTATGAGGATTTTTATGTCCGTGTTTATCATAGAAATTGCTCAATGGTTTTCTTTTCTTGTGCCATCCAATTTGGTATTAGGGCAACACTGGCTTCATAGAATGAGTCTGAAAGTATCACTTCTCTTCATAGTTCATAGAGTAGTTTGTTGAGCACTATTTTTGTTCTTTAAAGGTCTACTAAAATTCAGCAACGAATCCATCTGGTTTTGGCCTTATGTTTCTTGAGAGAGTTTTTGTTTTTGTATAATTTTGATTTGTGTTGAGAAAGAGTTTCGTATAGCCAATATTGACCTTGGGGGTGTATATGTAACAAAATGGTCTTGAACATCTGATTCTCTTGCCTCTAATACCCAAATGCTGGTATCACAGGCATGTGTCACAACATCTGACATGGGAAGAATTTTTAATTATTCTATCAATATTATTTGTTATTAGTTTGTTTAGAAGCTCTTCAAATCCCAACTTCAATTTTTGGTAGGTCAAAATTTCATATTTAGAAATTTATTTATTTATCACATACTTTTCAATTAATGGGGTCAATACAAGTTTACAAAACAATATCTTAATAATTCTGAAGATTTCAGTGGTGTCTGTTAAAACATTTCCTTTTTTTTGACTCTTGCTAGTTTGGATTTTCCCTCTCTCTTGTTTAAGGTGGCTGATTGCTTGTCAACTTTTAATCTTTTAAAAGAGTCAACTTTTCTCTTAATTGGTCACTTCTTATATTGTTCTTTCAGGTGAACTTCATTAATTTCAGCTCTGACTTTTTAAAATTCTGTTCCTTTTGTTGGCTTTAAATTTGACATTTTTCTTCTAAGACCTTGGGGTTGCATCCTTAGGTTATTTATTTGGGCTCTCTCTCTCTGAGAGTTTAATGTAGGCACTTACAATTGCAAACTTCCCTATGATCAAGGTCTATATGAACTGAGGCTTTGAAAGGCACTTTGTGGTACTTTGTAGGTTTTAGCCTGTGTGGTTTTGTGATGCCCAACTGTTTATCTTTTTGTTGATGTCTGTGATGGTACCAAATGCCTGACACATTTTAATGTCTGAAAATCATCACAATGTGATCTAAAGTGGCAAACTGGCTGTTCGAATAAAGCAGAGAGTGTACTCCTTACCTTCCTCTTAGCCTTCCTCATGATTCAGTGAAGCTGGGCAAAAAAGTAGAAACTGCTACAATCTGCATACAGTTGTGTCAGCTTTCTACTGAGATATGAGAAAATAAGAAAGAAAAAGTGACATTTCAAATGTAGTTTTGAAGGGAAAATCTCAAAAAAAAAGAAAGCTTTAATTAAGTAGAATATATATGTATGTTAGATTGGCTATTCTGGAATAATTTATTTTTCAGATATACATAAAGCAATTTTGTGACTCATAAATTTGATGAGTCAAGACATAGTCTCTTAAAAAGAAATGTTGAGTAATTTGCCTGTTATTTTGTGAAAATCATTTAGTAATCATATGAAGGAAGTGAAAGTCAATGGCATAAGTAATTTTGTCACTTCTAATTAATGCAGAAAAGAGCTGAGAGAAGATTGGGGATACATCTTGAGGCAGGCTCATGTACCATTCGATGTGACTGTTACTATGGACCATATCTTTAAGTGCACATGTATGTGTTCCTGTGAATGAGTACATGGGTGGGGACAGTTACGCTTATGTAAAAGCAGTTTATTTTGTTAACAAAATGCAAATAATTTGATGGAGGCAATCAGCTCTAAACTACATAGAACATCTTTATTGGCTTTATACTTCCAGAAAAATGAGTTGCTTAAAAGGTTTCTGAAATAATCACAAAACAGAACAGTGTCTGCTTTAGATACCCAACTTCTTTCAAGCACAGTGTCCTAAGTACCTTGACCCTGGGTACCTCACTGGGGCTGATATTGAAATGAAGGAATGACAGACACTGAAGAAATGACAGATACACACAGAAAAGCTGGGATTGGGTGGGTTGTGCTCATGCTGATGGAGGGCACAGCAATGGAATAACCCAGAAACTCAGTACATGTGTTATGTATTTTACAAAAAGGTGGATTAAGCATTCTCTGTGGGAGGTCTCTGTAAGGGAACAGTGTAGGTCTTAATCATCAGGGAGAAGGAGGCTATGGAAGGTATTTTTTTGCATGTCAACATACACACATGGACCAGAGGAAGGCTTTGTCAGTTCCCATGGACCTGATGCATTGTGGTCCATGACAATGACCATGCCAATGTCAGTAATACATATTCACTCTGGACTTTATCTGTTTATTACATACTTATTACTTTCTCCACTCTTCATGCCCAAGAGTTTCCCACCTTCTCTTAAATATCATACCTGTTTTGGGAACATGGCTGTGAGGCTTCTTTGTCAAACTGAAGCCATCAAATCTCTATTCTCTGAGTGGTGGCCCTAATTATTTACTATTTTCTTTTCCATTCCATTTTGAAAACAGAACACTGTCTTTACCTTGATTTTCAATGGGAATAGAACCTGTATCTACCTATTTGGATGTATATTGTTCAGTCTCCCTCCTGTGTAGCTGTAGAATGTAATAAAATTTTTGTCAATAAGGTTATTGTAGAAATGACATGGCCATGCTTCCATATTTAGGTTGTATTATGAATCTCTATGTCTTGAATTCTTTGCTTCTTCCCTCAAGTTGGGAAATTCTATCGAAGCTGCTCATTCAGAGTTCGAGATGGAAGCTCCATGCTAACAGTATCAGAGCTGCCCAACCTGAGCAGTGAAATGAAAATATATCTTAGTTCAGTTCCTAGGCTTTGTATACTTTGATATTCCAAGTTAAATTGTAACCTAAAACACATTCTAAAAGATATATAAGTAAGAATCATTTGTATTTTGCCATATCATATCATATCATATCATATCATATCATATCAAATATCATATCACATCATATCATGGTTGACACCATTTCAGATGACCAAGATCTTCCTGTAAATTAGATGGAATCCCAGGAAAGCACAGCTCAGGACACTGATGTTTCTTTCTTTATGTAGTTACCATTTAGTGAGTTAAGGGACAACAGCTTAACTTCTTACACTGAAATCTATCAAGAGTAAGAAACTCCTTTTGTGTTTGAGATCTAAAAACCATTTTCCGTTCATGACTTCATCGTGGCTGTCTATGCTTGATAGCTATTATTTTCCTCAATAAATCTCTCATCTGAAATGAGGAGAACAGAAGATGAGAGAGAGGGAGGGAGAGAGGGAGGGGGTAGGGAGGATTGTAGTCGCTATAAAGACAACCATCATAAACTTACAAAGAATTTATTCTATTGTTTCTGCTGGTTATGAAACTTCCTTTGAAACAATTTTAGGCTTATAGAAAACTTCTAGAAAAGTTGCAGGAATAGTGTAACAACTATGGTGAGTCCCTTTTTCAGATTTGACAACTTTCTGTACTTGTCCCATTTATTCTGTTGTTATTCCCTCTATTATCTGTGATATTTGCGTGTGTGTGTGTGTGTGTGTGTGTGTGTGAGAGAGAGAGAGAGAGAGAGAGAGAGAGAGAGAGAGAGAGAGAGAGAGAGGAGAGAGAGAGGGAGAGAGAGAGAGAGAGAGGGAGAGAGAGAGAGAGAGAGAGAGAGAGAGAGAGAGAGAGAGAGAGAGAGAGAAGAGAGAGAGAGATTTACCAATTTAGTATTTTGTTTTCTGAATTTCTTAGTAGTGAAGATACTGTGTTTCACAACCTTGCAGTCTTCAAGTGCATGGACTAATTTTGTGGCACATTCCTCGGTCATGATAAGACTCATGTCATGCATTTTGAGCAGGAATGTCTCAGAAATTATGTTACCCCTTCTCACTGCCTTGTATGGGACATATAATGTCCATTTGTCATTTTGAACACTGGGCTAGACAGAATCCATCTGTTTGAGTCCTTGAAAAGTCTTCACTTCGATTAATTGATAGTACATGTGTAGGTACTTTGAGTTCATTTGAATATACCATTACTCATTGTAGTTTCACTACAAAATTTCACATCTATTACCCACTGATGACTATATGTACTTTTGATATATATACATACATATATATTTGGTTTTAGTTTTTTGAGACAGGGTTTCTCTTTGTAGTTTTGGTGCCTATCCTGGATCTTGCTCTGTAGACCAGGCTGGCCTCAAACTCACAGAGATCCACCTGCCTCTGCCTCCTGAGTGCTGGAATCAAAGGTGTGTGCCACCACCACCTGGCCCTGTTCTTGGAATGTTCAAATGTCTATATTTGGAGAAGGTATTTTGTCTACACAAAAAAATTAGGACTACCACTCAAATGCAGAGAACAGTGACCATGTGGTGCCCAGCCCCAATTGATACATCTCCTGCATCTACGGCTCAGGGATCACATTGAAAGAGGAAGGCAGGAAGATTGTGGGACATCAGGACACAGTCTCACAAAAAATATCTGAAAATACATTTATAAATTCTCACCAACATGACTGCCTAAAAATGAGCTGAACAAGGATGGAGAACAACCCTAGACATGACAAAATGAATGGAGAAAGCTCACAAGGCCTCAACCCTACACAAAGAACTACAGGCAACTAAGGGATGCTGAGAGTTGGAGAAACTGTCTTCCCCAGGGAAGAGCCCACCAGTTAACTATCCAGTACCTAATGGTCAGTCCTTCAAACATCCATGCAAGTAACATTATATGGCCTGAGTTGGTTATATTTAGGAATATATATGCATATCAATATACACATATTCATGTAACAACAATTTTAATGAAAAAAAAAAGCGGCCATGAATTTGAAAGAGAGCAAGAAGTGTTATATGGGAGGATTTAGAGGGAGGGAAGGGAAGAGGGAAATGATGTAATTATCTATCATAATCTCAAAAGTAAAATAAATAATTTTTTAAAAATATACCACTTAATCTTGAAACTATGCAGACTTGTTTATATCCCATTCAAAAAGATAAATCTATATATTACTTCCTTAGATTGTGCGGAAATGTCCAGTTGTTATACAAGCACGTATGTGTTTACTGTCTGTTTTTGTCTCATTACAAACTGTCTGTAAGCACAGACCACACTGAGAGGCACAGTATGTAGTATTGATGGCTGACATGTGGTTGTTTCTCTTTCTTCACAGATATTTTCTCCTAGCCAAAAAAAAAGAAAAAAAAGTGAAATTATGAGCCAGATTCCTCACAATGCACAGCTTTTATTATTCTTTAATTTGGGTCTGTTCATGGTAGACCTCATAGAGGAAGCCAAGAGTCCTGATAACAGTTATTAAATCCCACTAAGGGCCACAAGGATCTGAAGGTTCCTTTCATATTGTTCCAAGGATCTTTTGGGGTAGGCCCAGTGAAGGTGTAGGGTCAGCTTGCACTATACAGGGTCCTGGTTAGCTTGTTAGTATGGAAATTTTATAAGGTGCAATGCTTTCTGGAGGGTAGGAAGAAGAATATTCTCAAAATGGGTGTGAGATGCTCCACTGTGAACCATTGTTGTCTCCTATGGAACTCAATGACATTATTTAAACTGTATGGACTTTAAAAATGCTATTATATTTTCATAAACTATTTTCTGGCCAGTAGATGAAAAAGAAAAGGCATGCTGAAGTATGGAATAAGTTTTTTTCCTACAATTTTAAATCTGGAAGAGCAAACCAGTTTCTAAATTGGCAAGACAGTGGCTCTTTGTGGCCACTAGTTCACGGTAATTAATAAATGATGATAACTCTTGTCCTTAATAATTCCAATTACAAATACATTTTATAAAGAACTACCCTCTAAAATTAAGTAATCAGGTTACAATGTGAGGCTTAAAATCACCCTCAGACCCTTCCTAGGGTTGGTGTAAAATAGATGAAAGAGTGTGATGAACCCTAACCCCTACCTACAAAGTTGATTGGAGCAATGCATTCAGAGGGGGTGGTCCTTGAGAAGGTCACATGACCCTCGGCTTCTTGTGTCTGATCTGGCTCTAGAGCAGAACCCTGGGATAGAGCAAGGAAATCGGCTAATCCTTGGCATCTTGCCAGTCATGGAGTGTATTCTGCAAAGGATCGGAGCTGGCAAATAAGGCCCTCCCGTTCTTGTCCAGATCTATTTGTCTGGGGAAAAAAAAAATCATTCTCACTTAAGAAAAAAAGATCCCAAAAGTAAACAACAACCACTACCTCCCAAGCCAAATAAGAAATAAAAAAAAAAAAAGTCTACCCTGCAGTCATTTCCCCTGCTTTTCCTTCAAAATACCAGTGTTTATTTAATAGACCCTCAGCCCCAGGACAGAAACAAACAGATCAATCACCAGGGTGTTCCATTGTGCCCATCATCCTGAAGTCCGTCGATGGTATTTATCTGAGACTGAAAGTCATCACACGGGGCACAGGTGCAGCTGATGTGGCATGACATTGCGGCTATATAAATAGCTGTGAGTGACAGCGAGGAGGTAGAGGAAATTACGCCGGAGCACTCCAGGCAGCTAGCCCACCTCCCAGCATCCCTGCCACCCTCTGCTTCACTAGTCATCTCCTGGTCACGGCCACCATGTCTCATCATCGACCTCAATAGCAGTTGGCACTCTGTTCCCCTCCTACTCTGCCTGGGGCCAAGACTGAGATGAATATCTAATGGGCCCTAATATCTAATATCTTTTTCCACTAGGATGAGATCATTTCTTTTTGCTGATTTCTAGCATGGAGATAAGCTGATTTTACTGACAGGATGCAAGTTCCCACAAGTAAAAAAGATCTGCTCCTATTCGGAAACCCAGGACTCAGAGTTGAGATTTGCAAACTAAATGAAATTCTCACACAAACACAACTTAAGGGTGGGAGGCAGGATGGGTACCCTACATTTTAGATGTCAGGGAGGAGGGATGTCTTCCTGCAAGCTGGTACTTTCAGTAACTCAGCAAAAGTGAAATCCTGCAGAAACTTCTGCTGGTCCACACCATGCAAGTGGCCTGATGCTGAAAGTGAAGGCCACTTTTTGTGCCATCGGAGAGAAGGAGTAGAAGTCAGGAACATTTTGGTGGTGAAATGAAACCTCTCCCCTAGGTTTCAGAGCCGAAGCTCCAGTAGGTGCCTCTGTGGACACATTTTAGTTTTGAGAAGCCACCCAGATGTCCTTAGGACTTGAATGTGTCGAATGGCTTTTAATCTGGAGATGCAAAGAAATGTCAACCTTCCCCATATAGGAAGGGGGACATAACAGACCAAGAAAGAGTTTTGTCCAAGTCTGATTTGTTAATTGAAAGTATTTATAGGAACATGGGTGACACAAAAGTCTCTGGGAAGCCCCTCCCTGAGGCAACTTAGAGGCAGCTGTACCACTAAAGAAATCTCACCTGTAGCTTGCATACCTCATGAGCAGCTGCATCCCTAGAGTCCCCTGTCAGCTACATAGCCAAAGAGTCCCAGTCAAGTCACTTGCTTATATCTCATATAACCCCAAGGAGAACATAGACATCATAAATCCTCTGACTTCCCTGTGAGACTTATGACCCACCCACCCTCCTCTTCCGAGTGATAATGTGAATAGGTCTCATTTCATGAGGGACCCATGGGGGTGAGCACAGCTGCTCTGGGTTGAGACAACAATGGTCAGGACCAACCTGAAAGAAAGTATATATATATATACCTTCACAGATGTTTGCAAATCCAAGAGACTCATGTTCTGTTAAGGACACGCATTCTCTAGTTTTTAATGTCTGGTATGCTTGGAATAAACATGGCTGCATCCATCCAGGACATTTTGCACATAAATATTGCCAAGGAAGACTTGGTAAATTACTGGTATGGTAAGACAGGGTCTTAAGATTGCTCTTGAGCTAAGCCAAGGGACAATAAGGATTAATACTATTCTTGTTCCTCGACCTGGTGTCTATGACTTTACCCATGGGGGACACACAATCTATGTCATAGAATTCTGTGATTATTGCAACTGAAGCTTAACAATGGTCAGATTCACTACCCTGACTCAGTATCACTTTCTCTCATCTGTGAAATGATCCAGTTTTGATCTCTCTAGGATTTAGGAGGCAACTGTGATCATCAGGTTTTGGTTAATTTGACATAAACTGGAGTCATCTAGAAAGAGGGAAAGTTAACTGAGAAATTGCTTCCACTGGATTGCCCTTTGGGCATATTTTTGTGTTGTTGTTTGCTTTTGCTCTTTTGGAGGGCCCGCCACCCAGCTCCCAAATAAATCACACTTGGAGGCGTAATCTTTTGAATGTCTGGCCTTAGCTTGGTTGTCCCTTGCCAGCTTTCCTTAATTTAAATTATCACATCTATCTTTTGCCTCTGGACATTTCCTGTTCTCTTACTTCTGTAAATCTTACTCTTACTCTGTGGCTTGCTGTGTAACTGGGTGGCTGACCCCTGATGTCCTCCTTCTCTGGCTACTAGATCTCTTTTCTTCCCAGATTTCTCTTTTTATTTATCCTCTCTGCCTGCCAGCCCTGCCTATCCTCTCTCCTGCCTCGCTACTGGCCACACAGGTCTTTATTAGACCATCAGGTGTTTTAGACAGGCACAGTAACACAGCTTCACAGAGTTAAACAAATGCAACATAAACAAAAGTAACACAGCTTAAAATAATATTCTACATTTGTGGCGTTTTTTTCTTAATTGATAACTAATGTAGGAAGGCCAGGCCTGTTGTTGGTGGTACCATCCCTGGGATGCTGGTTCTGAGCTGTAGAAGAAAAGTAGTTGAACAAGTCAGAGGATACAAGCCATTAGCAACATTCCTTTATGTATTGCTGAATTTCCTGCCTTCAGGTTCCTGCTTGAGTTCCTGTGCTGACTTCCTTCAGTGATGGACTGTGGCGTGGAAGTGGAAGCTGAGTACACCCTGACTTTCTGCCAGATTGGTGTGGGCTACCATGTTTACCCAGCAGTGGAAACCACACTAAGGTAGTAACTCATTTAGTTTCACAGTCGTGCATATTTATGACACTGTTCAAGGTGGGCTCTGTGTGGATGTACCTGGTGTCTGGGTGAGTGGAATTATCTGGACTCTCAGAGGGCAACTGGAAACCCCAGCTTTGCTGCTGAGTACAACCATGTCCGTGTCCTCAAACTATCTCTGTGCATGCCTTCAGCAAGCCTTTTGTCTGAGGGATTAAAACTTGGATACTTGTTAAACTCATATGCATTTTGATCATTTCTCTCTTCGCTTCACATTTCATGTTTCCAATAGTTCATTGAGTCATTCAGCAGATATGTATAGTGACTAACAGTTGCGAAACTCACTATCCAGGGCGTGTATGAGACCTCCAGGTTAATACTCCCAGTGGAGGCCCATTTTCAGCTGCCTCTACTCTATAGAGTTGTCTTTATTGTTTGCTTGGTGGTTCTTGCGCCCATCCCGGCCAGTTGTTGTTATTGGAACTTTGCCTGTGTCCGTTTACTCATAGATATTAAGATGGTGTCACAACTGCGATTTGATAGGAATCATGTTCCCATAAAGCACCACATCCCTTCTGCCAGCCAACATAGCTGGCCTGTGTTCCCTGTCCCTTCTCACAGCCTGCAGGCTCTATTTCCTGGGTGCTCTGTACCCACTGGCGTTCTCTCTGTGGTGGTCCCTCCCTTCTTAGGTTAACAGCAGTGTCCCAGATACATGCATAACAGGTTTCCAATTTATTTCTTTTCAACAGCCCTTGGCGAACAGTTCTTCCCCCACCTTTCTCCTTTTATTGCTTGCCTTTACTTTATCTGCTAAATCCCTGCTTGTGGGTCCCCAGCTGCCTTTATAGCACCCGCCCTTGTTAATATCTCAGTGATGTTGCAGTTGCTGCCCGTGGGGTCTTAATGAGGAACAGGTGGATATTATCAGCTCACTTTCAGGAAATAAGATGGGAAGGCAGGCTATTACCAACCACAGCATTATATAGGTTATCTCATTTAGAACCACCCTTGTGCAGTAAATACTATTTCTCTGACTTTAAGATGAGAGAAAAAAAAAAACCTATCCCCAGGAAAGCCTCTAAATACCATTCCTTTGAAATTCCCTGTAAGATTTGATGTCTCCTCTGCTCAAGTTCTTTCAACGGCATCCTATTATCTATTACAGAGTAAAGATCATATTCCTGAACCCAACAGTCAAAAAGCTTGACTATACATTTTCTGTTCTGCTGCTCACCTCTTTATAAACACTCAGCTATAATTAAACAGGTGGTTTGCTCTTTTGCAAATGTTTCTATCCCTTTCCTATTTATATGCCTCTGTCCCTTCCATTCCTTCCTCACATCACTTTTTGTATAACTTGAGGCATCAATATAAAGCGTCAGCTAAAAAGTCACAACCCTCAAAAAACAAAACAAAACAACAACAACAAAAACTACTGACCTTCTAGGTTAGAGACAATTGCCCCTGCACCAAGTAACCTGCCCTCTCCCTTAGCCCTTAAGAGTCAATCACGTTGTGCATCATTGTCAGTTTGAAATGGTGACCTCCTTATGAGGTGAGACTCATGCCTGAGTCTAATTTAGCATCCTGCAGTAGGAACCAGAGATATGCCGTTCTGAGAGCTAATGGTGTCAAACAATAAAAATGGCCCCATTGATCATTTTGGGAAGTCACTCCATCTTCCTGTAACTACCATCTCCATCTGTGGTTAATAACTAGTACTAATGGAGACACTTCTGACTAAAACATATGAAACCAAAACATAGTGCTAAATAATTAGCATCCTAAAAATGCTACTTAATGAGGGTAATTCTTTACCCTCCTGAAATGGTTTCTTTCCAGGGACTGTATTTGGTTAAATAAGCATGGTTTTCTCTAATCTACACTCAAAGTTCCAAAATAGTGTTTTCCCCTCTGAATAGGGCAGCCCAATCAGCTTTAGTCCCCTGTAGATGATTACTGTTACACAAAAATGGCCACGTTAAATATGAGACATGATTTCCAAAGAACTCATTTAGTGTTAGCTTCTCTCAATTGGCTCACGTTCAGCCATTCAGCTAATCATTCATTTGATCAACAAACACTTACATTCCCATCCATATATCTTTCCCTGAAATCTAGACCTGTACATCCATTCATCAACTCAGCAACTCTACATAGATGACCTATAGTCTACAGGAACCTGAGATACCTATAATTGAATTTATAATTCCATGCCCCTTGCCCAGAAGCCAGGCCAAGCCACATACAATTCATTCTGTGCACTTTATATCACAGGGAAATGCCCATATATTTCCTTTGTTAATCTGGTCATTATCTTTTATTTCTTTCCCTTCTTCCTCAATCCTATATACACAATAAGTTACTGGGTACTATTGATCCTATTGCTGAATTATCAATAGTGTAGTAGTAGTTGTTGTTTTCTTCTCCTTGTACTTCTACTTGTATTGTTTGATGTTTTCTTGAATAAAATAAGAAATGGATATCATTAATAATCAATTTAATATATGATGCCTGGCAACAAACCAGGTTCTTTTTATGTGTCGCCTCATTGAACATGCCCAAAAACCCTTTAAAGAAAGGCGTCTCAGACAAAATGTTTCTTTAAATGAGAAAGCAAAGACTTAGAAAGTTGAACTGCCTAAGGTGTCACAGCTTCTAAGTGGCAAAATGGGATTTCAAGTGACTCTCCGTAACTCCGCAGCCTAATCTTTCTTCACTATGCGTTGCCTCCCAGTGAAGAAAATGACATTTTTGATTTAAAACATTCATTAGCTTATTCAGCACATCCATTGGACCAGACTTTTTTTTTTTGTTTCAGGCTTCAATGGTATAATGATGAATACATTCCTAAAAGAAGCCCGGGGGCTGTGAGGATTGCCTAGGTTATGCTTCAGTAACAAACATCTTGAGAATCTCAGTTGCTTCATTATGTAATTTTTATTCTCTATGCCCAAGAAAATGCATGTACGTGCACACACCACACACACACAATCTCTCTCTCTCTCTCTCTCTCTCTCTCTCTCTCTCTCTCTCTCTCTCTCTCTCTCTCTCTCTCTCTCTCGTTCTCTCGCTCTCACTCTCTCCAGGATCGCCAAGGACTCTCTTATGTCCACACTCTCACTCTAAGACTCAGGATGCTAGAACAGCCACATTCTAGAACATGGCTGGTGACTTTGACTGTGTTGAGGCCAGAGTTTGGTGATGCAAGTGCTGGTTCCTATAGCCTTCTAACCAGAACTGCTAGCATCCCCTTAGAGGCTCATGTTCCACTGGCCAAAGAAAGTCACGTGTCTGCGAGCCAGAATGTGCCAGGAAGGGGAATAAACGTTGTTAATAACAATATTGTCTTCTACTGCCAGCAAACCCATAGATCATGAAAGCCCAAACATTTACTTTAGAGGAAAAAATATTAGTTTCTTATCCTTCATCAGGAATGTTCCAAGAAAGAGCAATTTACCACTAGGACTGGTTGAGTTAAAGATGCACACTGTCACCCTGGCATTTGCTTTTAATCTGAGGTGGTAGCCATGGGAAAGAGCTCTTCCTTAGGAAGGAGCTTGTCTGTGTCTCTCTGTATTCTGTGATATTTGATAGAATTGGCAAACAAAAATAATACCTTCTGTTTGTAACTACAAGCTTTTCCTCTTTTCTCTGATCTCTCTTGATGAGGCCCATAGGATGGATGTCTGCAAGAGGGACGTTTGGACTTGCCAGGAGAGCAAAGGAAGAAATAGGAGATGCTAAATGGGCTTCAAGCAAAACCTACTTCTCAAACTCATTTAAAAAATTAATTTTCAGATTATAATGACAACATTTCTTTCTTTCCTTTCCTCCCCCCAAACCTTCCTATGTACGATACCCCAGTTGTCCTTATTACCCACAGATAAGTGTAGTATTCATCCCTCATCAAGGCAACTTCTCTCTGTGACAGATAGACCATTACACAAAAACCACAACCAATTCGAGTACAGAGCTGTGGAGTCCAGTCCCAAGGGATACAGCTAGAAAACACTCCCTCACCTAAAGTTCCAGGAACATTTCGGAAGAGCACACGAGTCAGAGGACCAGAGAGTGTGCTGTGACATTGAATCTCCTCATTACATCAGGAAATACACCCATAAAGTCTCACCAACATAACTGCTTAAACATGAACTAAACAAGGACAGAAGTAATGGATATGCCAAGCCAGGTGGGGAAAAGCCCAGGAGGCTTCAGTTCTACATAAAGAACTATACACAGCCGAGAAAAGCTGGGAGTGGGAGAGATGGTCCTCCCCAGAGAAGAACACACCGATTGGTTGTCAAACTCGACTTTTAAGGAGGCTCAGCATTATGGGGGGTGGGAAGGGTGGTTGCTCTGAGCTAATAGTAACCCCTTGTTTTCCATTAGGCTATAATTCCCTGAGTGCTTTTCTCTCAGAATCCTTCTGGGACAAACATTTGATTAGTATGATTCAGTCTTTTTTTTTTTTTTTGATTTGTCTTTATACCATCAAATTTCCATAATGGCTCATCACACATGGGAATGGAGACAAAAGCATATTTTATAACCACAATGGAAGCATCCACCAATATATTCTGCTGACGGATTCACAGAAGGATGGGTTACCCTGGGCCTGAGGAGGGGCATGAAGGAGCAGAGTAAAATGAACAACAGCTACATAGATTCAAGGGAGACTGCAGTGCAGCAGCTGGATGGAGGCTCCAGTGCCAAACATCACAGAGACCCATGGGAGAAAGGGAAGTTTACTCTGAGTGCATACTTAATAGCAAAGAACTCGTTCTTAACTGAACATGTGTAGGATAATCATTCAATAAGACTTTGGTGTAGCTGTGAACTTGGGAGCTACCTGTATATGGCAGAATGGAGAGTTAAATGCTCTTTTTAATGTGTTGGATTAAATTTAGGATTAGGACAAGCTTAGTGAGGGAGGAAGAGGAGATTAAATAATAGTGAGAAGGAGCTGGGGCCCAAGAAACAGACTTAACCAGAAGTCTGGTTGACTGATTTGCTAAGGGTCTTGGCATTTTAAACTTGATTTGCACTGTGTTGCATGTATTCTCCCCATTGTCTTGATTCCTTTTTAAGGACTGAAGCACTAAGTTCAAAGTGTTTGTTTTGGGGAAAGGGGCAGCATTCTCTGATCTCTGTTGTCTGTATTGAGTTTGGAACTAGGCAGATTTGAGAGTTTAACAGTGAAGCCCTGAGAATTATTGGAAGTCTGGAAGGATACATTGGGATTTTTCCAAGACTTGAGATGGAGTCTTGGAATGACTTGACTTAATTTTCAAAGGACAGAAGTCCTGAGATGACATGTGGGCCACATGCAAAATGTTGCATTAAATATTTCTAAATGTCAATCTTTGCCTGTATTTCTGATAATTTCCTGTGTATAAATTCCCATAAGAGCAATTACTGGTCAGAGGTTGTGGACATGTATCAAACTCTTGAATTGCATTGCCAAATTTGTGACATTGTTCACTTTCCTGTACCCTTGCCAACACTGAGGAGAGAGTACTGATGTCGTACAGACCCAGGGTCTCCGGGGTTTGAATGATGCTGTTGGTCATGAGAAAGAGTATTTTTTTTTTTCCTGGAAATATCTGCTCACCTCTAGCTTCACTCATTATCCCTTGCCTGGATGGCTTTTATTGTTTCTGATTTAGGAAAATGAGAAAAATGTTTAGGAGGAGGAAGGGAAGAACTCTGAAACAGTAAGGAATCCACAAGACTTAGCATCTTTCCTCAGAAATTAAACATCTGACAAGGATCCTTAAGGCTTCATGGTCTCCGGGGGAGCTTGTAATGTCTGTTATTCTCTATCCACCTCATCCCAAACTGTCAATTCCATTGTTTGGACACACAGACACACATGCACACCTGCACATACACACACACACACACACACACACACACACACACACACACACACACACACCATTTTCTGATGCTGCAGAGCCATTACAGGTTGCAAATAAATATTGCCTAGACAGATCTCACCAAAGTTCTTGTTTTGTTTTGTTTTGTTTTTAATTGCTTTAGAGTCCAGGGATGGCTGCATTGACTTACGGTGCTCTCTCGTATTTAGAAAGAATCTATTCTTTCCTTTGACCACTGGGATCAGAGGCAGGTAGATCATTCACAGGCAACAGAATTCGGCACAGCAGTGCAATCCTGGGCTATGTTTGGGCTCCAGGGCAGAAACTCAATGAGCAGTAACACTAGGGAAAAATAGCTAATCAGAGAGTATTATATTTCCTCTCTACACCCTATGTGACCACTGTGTATATCTGGTGAACAGAACAGTGCACAAAAAATTCATGCTGGGTCACATGCTGTAGGAAGTCTTCTCACAAGGAATGTCTTATGGTTTGATAGTCCAAAAATGTTCTCCAGAAGAAACTCACCAAGCTCTACAACCGACTTGACCTAAATTCATTCGTGTGTATGTGTGTGTGTGTGTGTGTGTGTGTGTGTGTGTGTGTGTCTGCATGTGCGCGTGCGTGCATGAGTGCATGCATGCATGTGCACGGATATATATTTATACTAATTTGTGTTTAATAAACTAACATGAACAACTTCAGATGTAATGTCATTTACATTATCATCACCTCAATTTCATTTAGAATCATTGGAGTCCCACTGATTCACTCACAATGTCCAGTTCTATTCCTCAACACATCAGAACGAACTGGCAAGAGCAGAACCTTATCCATCCATTCACCTCTATAACCCCAGTGCACATAGAAAGTACCTGTAGACACTCAGCAATTTATTTTCCAGCTGAGTAAGTTGTGCATGAATGAAGAGTATAATATTATCATTATTCCATGCAAGGTGCCCCTTTTGTTTCATTTCCTTCTAAATTTATTACTTCCTTTAAAAAAAATCTCATTCCCTTTCTTGCAAAAGCACTCTCTCTGCCTTGTGTAATTTCCAAATGTGTTAGTTATCTCTGTATCATTGAAGGCTGTTATGTATGTTTTAATTAATATGAATATAGTAATTTACTTGAATCTACTTCTGTTTTTACTTCACAGTCTCACATTATTCTATGCAAAGCTCAGTGGTGATCCATGGCCATTACAGAGTGTTTCTTAGTGGACTTCTATTTCATGTATCTCTAGGTATCTAGGTTGTTGCCATCCTCCATTAGTTCCAAATAATGGGGACTCTCTTAGTTGCTTTTCTGTTGTGTTAAATTACCCCAATGAAAACAGTTAAGGAAAGAAGAGTTTATTTTGGTTTACAGTTTGAAGTTTATGTTCCATTATGACAGGGAAATCATAATGGGAGGAGCCTGAGGTATCTGGTCATATTACATCTACAATCAGCTTACATGGTTCACTTTTATCCAGTCCAAAATCTTAACCCTGGGAACAGTACCTGGGTGGGTATGTCTTCCCACTGCAAGTAACCATATAAGCTCCCCTCTCACAAGCCTACCCAGAGACCCGTCTCCCAGATGATTCTAGAGTTCATCAAGTTGGCAACTGAGATTGAGCAATAGACAAAAACATCTTCATAGAAACTTCTTGGTGAACCGAAGAGAAGGCTTCTTTGGAGTATGCACTCTGGGATAGGGTGATGGAAAGGTAATGGATGGCATATATGTTTAATTTCCATAGGTTCTGCCAGAAATCTCTCCAGTATACTTCAATTCCAAACATTTCTTGTACCTACTTTCTAAACTTTGCTTATCTGATTGTCACCGATGACTGAGCATGACTATTATTATTAGCTTTTTAGATCTCCCTAAGTTACCTGTTCTTATCTGTTACCTATATTGAATTGGTTGTATTATCTCTTGCTGGCTGATTTACAGAAATTCTTCATATATCTAGAAACTAAATCTTCTTCATTAATGTCTTCATTCCTGCTGCTTCCCCTGCTACCTTTGTACACAGTGACATTTGGGGGGCAGCCATCTTTTTTTGCTGTCTAAGATGCTTTCCTTGTGGTTTATATATTTTTAGTTTTCCTTAATTAAACCTTTTTAACTAGAAGATATATGTCTTTCCAATCTGCGATAAATATATGTTCGGCTCAACTTCTTCTGTAAATTGAATAGCATTGGTTTCTCCAATATGGTTCTAAAGTTCACCTATTTATATCTAAACTTGGATAATAAGATAGAAAGAGCAGCACAAATCAGGGGAGTATGGTGTGACTCTTCCTGCGGCAATGTGAACAAAAGTCTTTCCATCACGTATAAGTCACCAAAGTAATGATTCCATCCAACTCTACCTGTGAGTTTATTAGGGCTACTTAGAAAAATGCGGGTGAGTCCTGGCCACTTGCATTCCTAACACACCCACCTGACACACATGACAACTCATGAAAGCTGTATCCCTCGAGGGCCCTGTGTAACGTGAAGAAAACTCCCTAGAAGAGTCTAGAAACTGCTGCTTGTACAAACTCCAAGGGAGGCCTTTTAAGCTATAACTTTCCTGACCCTGTTAAGTTTCCTGAGCTTCCTTTGTCTTGGAATCTCCTTCCTTCTAGGAGAACATGTTTCAATTCAGATGGAGCAATTATTCCATGTGGAAGAATAAAGAGGAAATTTTGTGAATATTGGGGAAGAATTCATTCAGATCTAAATAAATTATAGGAGAGTGAACTACAAGCATATAAACATATTACTGTTTTTTATTTTTAATTAAAATATAATTATATAATTTCCCTTCTTCCCTTTCTACCCTCAACCCCTCCCATATCCCCCCCATCTAACCCTTTTCATTTTCCCCCTTACTCCCTCTCAAAATCATTGCCTTTGTCTTTGTTATCTTTTCAAAATATCTTTTTCCTATCTGCTGCTATTTGTAATTCTAGTTGTTTATTTTACTGTTTGTCTTAACAAATGCATACAGTAGGCAAGTAGCTCAGTGGCAGAGCACTTGCCTAGTATGTGCTAAGCCTAGTGCTACTACAAAGTAAAACAAAACCCCCAACCACAATAGCAGCAAAATACATACAGAAGAGTAAATGTTCTTCTATTTAGTTACCTCACTTTCTCTTTGAGGTCATCTTTATAAACAAAGCATCATCACCTTCCTTGGCTAGTACAAGTCATAGGAATTAAGGAGCAAATCTCAAGTCCTAGACTGTCTCCTTTGTTGTGTTTAAGGGCCTCATGTGTTGAAACTATGCTCAACCACTCCTATGTTCTTTCTCAGAGGATTTCCTTCTTCCTTTCTGCTCCAACAGATCACACCCGGTGGTACTGTTGTGTGTAGAATGTCAATGCCATTCCTACAGTGCAATGAAAAAAAAAATCCAGGAAAACAAATTCCAGGATCTTATGGGGAGTCAGCGTGGTATGCCAGTTGGCTCTTTATAGAGCTCTGATATACCAGGTCACTACCTAACCTCATTTCCCCAGAAAATACACACACAGTTTGCTTTATTTGGGGCTCCTGGTTTAAGCCTGTTTTTCCCCATTTCTGAGCTTCTTTGTTGGCTAAGGAGGTGCTGAAAAGCCTGTTCTTCTTGGCCATGATATAAAGAACTGGAAGCGAGTCAGAAGCCTGTCACTTTGGGCATCTGGTGCTGGGGATTTGTGCTCATCAAGCTATAACTGTGGACTGCTTTGAGCTCTTTTCCTGTGTTACATTATTTTATTCAGATACCACTTGCCATCTTTTAAGCTTAAAAATACTTCAAACATTTAGGCTTGTTTTACACATGATTATAACAACAGGTTTGTGAAAATAATAATGTTAAATACAATAATTATCTTTATGAATTTCTTGGTGCCTCTAATTAATCATGAATTGGATCTTCTAGCATTCTTACAAAAGAAATTGTGTCTATTTCATGTTACAGATGAAGAAAACACAGCAAAGTCCCAAGATACTCAAAGCTACAATTGTTGCTGGTGACATTTCCTAAGACACATTTGTAGACATTAAACAACTTGCCATGAGGTCTCCTGGCCTGGTCTCCATAGTTGTTCTGGGAATTGCTTCCAGGCTGTTAGCAGTTGTGCATTGAACTCATTCTCCAAAAGCAAGGAGTCCATGTTAATACCCCCACTTCCTGCTTTAAATGTATGTGTGGAGGAGGAAAATCTAACAATGGAAATTCAGACTTGACTTCCGGCCCTGATCACATGACCACATGAATGCACTACTTTGGGCCAGTGTGCTATCATCCATGGGTCTCAGGCTTCTGTTCTATGGATGAGGGCTTTAGCTTGGCATAGCTCCTAATTATTCACTTGGCTGTAAAGACTTTGGAGTTGGTGATTGAACTGAGGGTTCAGGAAGTCTCCAGTTTCTGACTTACACCCAAGAGAGGAGAATAACTAATACTCCTCCACTCTGAAATGTTTCTTCATCAAACACTTAAACCATTCTTCCAAGACAACAGAAGTCAGTGCCAGGGTTGAGATTTGCCATTGTGTTAATGACATTCATTTTTGTTTTCCATTCCTTTCTCTAGAGTAAACCTACCCTGATCTCTTTACCTCCCAGTTCTTTTCCCCATCTCCTTCAGTAGCCACCCCATTCAGTGGATGTTTTTTGAAAATGAACAGATTGTCACTGAGACATTGCCCACAGAAGATGCTCATATGGACTACTGGTCAGTGATGCGCTGGTTGCCTTCATGTTTTGTAATCATATTCCATCAGCAGCACCAATGCCTTTGCCTGGCTTTTACATGTGAGGCACAGGCAGGTCTTTACCGTTTCAAGTGCCTCAGTTGTAGGCTGGGTAGAAGTTGTGTTGGAGGTGAACCGATGATAGACAGCATTGGTTAGAAAGATGAAATGAAAAAGAGAATGTACCTGAAAGCTGCTTCAGAGTGAGAACCTCTGATGTTGGTGGATCAGCAGGGGATGATGAGAGATCTCAGCACCCCCTCTTTGGGGGTTATTGCAGAACTCCCTGCTGTGGCTCAGGTGACTTGCATTCCTGTCTGGAGACAAGTGAGGAGTAAAGGGGATCTGAAAACCGCTCAGCCTCCAGCCACTCCATAGGAGTATCTATTTTGACAAAATAAACTGTGGATTTCTCCTAAGAACTCAGGCAGCAGAGACTGTGGCCTCATCACTGTTCTCATGCTTGAAGACTTTTTCTCTCAGTAATGAGAGTGTCGCACGAGCGGGCCTTTCCCCAACTGCGCTGGCATTGGGACAACTTGTGCAGGGATGGATTTTTCTTCATTGATTCTAATCTTCTTCCTGACTGACTGTCTTGGCTGCTTTGACATATTGAACACTGAATAGTCCCTGAGTAATTCTTGAACATTTGGGGATCGTTTTTATTTTTACAAGACAGCAGAATCCAATGGAATGATTTATCCATGTACCAGAAGAGGAAGGGGGTGGGGAGAGGTTTCATTCTGGGAATAAACACAGACTCAACAGAGAATTAAAAAAAAAAAAAAAAAAAAAAAAAAAAAAAACCACACTGAACAAAAGATGCACACCCAGTCTTCAGTAATTTCATAATTTGGTAAGGATCCACAGCCTCATATAGAGATGAACATTAATGGATAAAGGGCTTTCACAGCTGTGACTTCAGCCATGATTGATGAGAAAATGCTACTGGAGGGAGAGAAGGAAAATGAATATTTATTAATGGAATAGTGTCGGGGGCTTAAAATCCAAGGAGATCCATCATTTCAAATTCAAGGTTGGATGCATTCAGAACAGAATGTTCAATACAATGGCCCCATAGCTAAGCTGTGGGCTAGAAAATTCACAGGCTCTGCTGTCATTTGGAACATGGGGAACTTTCGGGAGATGTTTTCTTATCTTTAGTCGCCATTGACATCACCTGGAGTGGACAACATTTCATCAGTAATCGTTAGGACAACAATTGCCTCACCTGTTAGAACACATGGAGTGATGCGGTCTGGCCATCCATCCAGAAATGAATATATCATGTCTGTATACTTTCTCTGACAATGTTAGTTATGGCCTCTGTGCCTCTGGTGGCTTGGGAATTATTAGGAAGCTTTCCTTCCTAACATGACTTCATTAGTTCTTCCTTGAACTTCACAAGGGCAGTGCTTAGCCAACAAGCAGCATGTCTTGAAACCTCCCTGTGTGTTTTCTCTCCAGAGAATCCTTTGCCATGCTAGCTCCCTTTATATTGGTTAATTTATTAAGACTTAGAAAAGCCTGCTTCTGTTTGGTGAACCACCACTTGCCTGCTTTAACTTCATAAAAAATTGAAGATGGGAACTCTCGGGCAGGCATTGTTGGTCTCTTTTGTGATGGTATCATTTTCCATGTGAGCAGCTTGTTCAGATAATTAACAACACTGATATTGTGGCTTAAGGTTTTGACAGGGAAGGAGAAATTGACGGATGGCATTTAACTGCCTAATTTAATGTAAGGTGTTGAAGTATTACTGGAAGCTTCAATGTGTAGATTTCAGCTAATGGAGAGCCCCCAAACATGACACCTTACCCCAACATAACCATATGCACACAACCTCATCAGTGCATCGGCTTTGCTAAGACCTATATTTCTTTAGATTATGGGAGTAGTGGCATAAGAGTACTATAAATCAGCCTACACCAGACTTTTGATATCACTGTCCAGCTAGGAAGTCTGGCTCTTTGCACTGCCATAATTGTGTCTCATTTAACCAGCTATTCTTAGACTACAGAAGTTGGCTCTAACCAGTTGGTTGTATATACTA
Source organism: Peromyscus maniculatus bairdii (assembly GCF_049852395.1). Classification (NCBI taxonomy): domain Eukaryota; kingdom Metazoa; phylum Chordata; class Mammalia; order Rodentia; family Cricetidae; genus Peromyscus; species Peromyscus maniculatus. The sequence continues at coordinate 21,096,477 of NC_134873.1, forward strand.
TTGCAAAGCTTAAGTTGCTATTCTGTTAGACAGTGTGTTTCAATTTATTTTAAACCTTTGATATATCCCAATCCAGACAATGGTAGTCTTGACAACCAAGAGCATCTAGTGTTTAATTTCAAGTCAAAAGCAGGCAAAGACTGATCTCTTTGCTTAATAGTCAGGCCAGAAGAGGAATTTCCTCTTACTCTTGGGACAGCTAGTCTTTCTGTTGGGGAAAGCTCTCTGCTTTGATCCGTCTACCAATTTAGATGTTAACCTCATCCCCAAACATCTGCACAGACATACACAGAGTAATGTCTGGCCAAATCCATGGGTACCCCCCAGGGCCCAATCAAGTCAACACAAAAAAATTAACCATCACAGCAACTCTAGGAAACTAACAGACATAGTAATTAATACCTAATAGAATGCATAAAAAAGGATATGCTGGAGAAATATTTTGATTGAAATTAGAGGAGCTGGTGACCAGTGAGCTCTAAGAATCACAGGTGAGTAAATTATTATGCAATATTTCTACTCCGATGATAGAGTTGAGGGTGTGCTGGGGAAATAGAATAGAGCATACAACAATAACACACACACACACACACACACACACACACACACACACACACACACACGATGCTTTTATTAGGTCTGAATAGAACTAAGGGATAAATTAAACTTTAATTACACCATTACTTTCACTATTAGGGAACACAGCTACAAAACTGTAAGTAACAAAGTATCTGAATTTAGTAATAACAGAGAGGATAATGTCATCAATTCATGGGCAGGCCTCCCAGATCTTCGGTCAAATCCTTTCCCTTCATTTTTCACAGAATTTATCTTGGGTAAGTACTTTTTCTGGAGTCAACCCGGGAGTGGAGGCAGACTTTAGAGGAGGGAGTAGGTCTTGTTTTGCATATAAGAGAAAGATGGAGTGGTGCTAATTAAGCACATGTAGAATGACTAAAGACGGTGAGTCTGCGGATGTGCCTCCACGGTACAGCGCTTATACAGCACATGCGAGGCTCAGTCTCCAGCATCACAAGTAACCAAACAAAGGACTAATTCGGTAAGAAGGCAAGGAAAGTTCTCAGAAACCAGACCCTTAAGCACAGAGATCTTCACAGCTGTGATCATGAAAAGTGGCTCTGAGAGAATCAGATGAACAGTTAGGGAAATAATTGAGAGACTTTGTAGTCAAAATATAAAATAATTTTGTAATAAATCTGTCACGTGACTAGTGGTATTACTGTCATTAGCCAGGGAGGAAAATGTCAGCTGGAATTCAGTCTTGATTGGGGACCAGTATAATGGGCAGTGGGATAAAGACTTGGAAACATGGTTCTTCTCCATGCAGACCTCCACAAGGCTGGCTCTTGCAGCACCTACCTGTGCTGTGCTAACCTGCAGATGTCTGCCCTCAATCCCATGGCTACCATTAATTGTTTTTCTCTTACACTATTCCTGTGCTCCTCTTCCATGGTTCTTTGGTTGTTGGAGGCAATATGGGGTAGAGGAGGGCTGAGTTTGATGAGCCTCAACAAACAGAAAAGCACGGAGGGAAAATGAAACCTACCTTGTTCCCCAAGACCGTGTCTTTCCTTGTTATTACAAATGCTGCAACTTCCCATTCAGCCAGTTGCTTTTCACAAGGTCTCCTGGGTAGAATGAATTGGTTGGAAAAAAGGTGGACACCTGTTTATCTAGAGATTGATGGCCCAGTTTCCAGAAGTCATTGGCATTCCGCTGTGTAAGGGGCTGCTCCCTCTTTGGTCTTTAATCCGTTAGTACAATTGCAAGTGAAAACTCACAAAGAATTGCATTACAAGGCACTTGTTGGTAGGACTCACATGTGATGCAAGAAGGCTTGCTGTACTTGGGCTGCTGACTTAGCCTTTGGTGAAATAAATTTGTTCTGTGATTAAAAGCCTAGAAGAATAGAAGTCGGGGAGGGAGGGTTAAGTAGGGAAGTTGTGAATGGGTACAAATAGAAAATGATTCACTATATAGTTGATGGAAAAGGTGACAATTTTTTTTTGCAGTAATTTGTCTTTGGACTGTAAATAATTATGTGCAAGTATCCATGCATGCATATATAGACACATGAGCTTATTTTGTAAGTTAACTTGAGAGCTTATGTAAGGACCAACCTTGTCTGCAGAAGAGTGAGAAGAAAAATCCAACTGGTGACACCTTGACTCAGGGGCGCTGTGTATTGTTTTAAGATGCTAAGTGATGGTGTTGTTTGTTATTTGGCAATAGATAACCAATACACCATTTTTGCAGAAGTAAAGATTGTAATAGACCCAATTAAAACTAAGGCGTTAAGTATTTACCATAAGAATATTTTTAAAAAAGAGCTGATGATACCAACTTTAGTCACGTGAATTTGTGTCTTGTATTCCACCCCACTCCCTTAATCTCTGTGAGCAAAGTGTGCAGTCAATGGTTAGTTTCTGTGAAAAATCTCAACTTACTGAAGTTGAAGAAAAGGAAGAAAAGATAATTTTTAAGTGAAAAACTCTTTGGATTATACATTCATTTTAAACCTTTATTGGGTAAGAAATTTGTTATCGATATTGAACAGTATCCCAAACTGATAATCAGTTAAATGGTACTTACCAATACATTTAGAGATATTGAGATAGGTAAAACCATTAATAGAAATGAGTCCCATGATAACAGAAAAAAAAATATGTATCTGACAATACTATAGCCCTTGCTTAAAAGTCCTCCTTCTAAATCTTGTTCTTCTAGCCGAGGACGACTAATACTTTCTTTTTACTCTTTTTGCACAAGACTTGGGAATACATGATCCTCAGCCTAGTCCCAGTGTCTACTATTTTACTTATGACAGCAGTAGATGTCTCAGCTCTTGGAAAATGACTCTGGACACCTGAGCAGAAACCTGCTGTCAGATTACCACCAGGCTAGCTGGCTATGAACGTGCTATGAACGATGCTTTGTGTTCTCCTTGAGAGTGAGAAAACTGACATCTTACTCAGTCTAGGAAACATCCTAGACCAGGAGTAGTGGCAAATGATAGTGTCAGAGGCAATTTAGAAAAATTTAACAGCCATAGAAAAAGTAAAAAGTACACACACACACACACACACACACACACACACACACACGAGTGTGTACAGGCATTAGCACATAGGTGTGTTGGTATACTCACTTGTACAAGTGTGTATGGAGGACAGAGGTTGACTTTGGGCATTTTCCTTTATAACTTTCAACTCCCTGCTTGCCCCCACACCCCCACTTGTATTTGAGATTGAAATTTCACTGAACCTGGAAGTCAATCAGTGAGGCCAGGCTGGCAGGCTAGCTGCCTCTTTCCAGTCCCCAGCACTGAGGTTGCCAACCCTCACACTTTAACCTTTTTCATGGGTGCTGGGAATCTGAGCTCAGCTCACCGGGCTTGCACAGCGAACGCTTTATCCACTGTGCCATCTCCCAGATCCTGAAATTAATATTTAACAGTTATGACACATCTGATGCATTTTTTGGTGTGCATGTGTGTGCATGTGTATTTGTGTGTATGCAGGGGTATCTGTGTGCATGGGTGCATATTACCATGCATATGTGTATTTGGAAATCAGAGCTCAACCTCAAATATGATTCCTCAGGTACTAGTCACCTTGTTTTATGTGTGATATAGCTTCTCACTGGCACGGAACTTGCCTGTTGGGTTAGACTGGCTTACCAAAAAGCCCTAAGGATCTTTCTGTCCCCACCCCTCCAGCGCTGTCATTGCAAGCCCATGTCACCATGCCCAGCTTTTGTACATAGGCTCTGAAAAGCCAACCCAGGTCCTCACACTAACTGAGGAATCACTTTACTAATTAGACTGAGGTTGTCTCCCCAGCCATCAACACACCTAGGGTTTGTTACCATGGAACAAATAGACAAATCGTTAATGAAACAGTTTATATTATTTTCCGTACTACGTCTTTAATCCATAGTGTGTATTTTATTGTATTTGTAACACACCTCATTTCTAGTGCTTGGTGTCCACATATAACCAGTGTTTGCTGCAGTCAAAGAGGCTGATTCAGAATACGTGATGAGAAGATACCTCTGTGGACTTCTCTGGACCCAGCCCCAGGCTTCTGTGGGCTTCTGATAAGCTTTCACACCTTTTCTTTTGATTGCCTTCAAGCTCTGCAGCTCCTCACCTCTTTCAGCACTCCCTTCTTCTTCCCATTCTCATACTGTACGGTCCAGCTACCCTTGGGGTGGGGACAGCAGGCAGCAGGTTCTTGTAATTCCCCTCTAAAGCTCTTTTTCTGAAATAGGAAACATAATGGGATATACATTATGGCAGCACTCAAACTGTTCATCAACTATCCATTACATCTGCCATCTCCCTTCTGCCAGTGGAGGTAACTATGTTATTACAGGGGGAAAAAAAAATCTTATTTTAATTACAATCCAATCAGAAGATGCATCCATTATGCAGAGTGCTTTGGCATGTTCTAAAGTTTTAATTTTTTCTCACAAATAGTAGCGCCAATGCTGCAGAGAGGGAAAAGATTCTTTGTATATTTATTAATTCCATCATTAGAAAAATATTCATTTGGTATGTAGTGTGTGGAGGTATTGGGTTTTGTGGGGGCACATACAGTTCTATAGTTCTTAGTCCCTCCCTTCAAGAAACTCACAGCTTTTTTTGGGGGAGGGGGTGTATGGTCACACACAGATGTACAGTGTGGCCACCTGTGCCTAAGAAATCTCTGATTCGGGTGCGCAGGGAGGTGTCTGGGAGGAAGTGGGATAGCACTGACGTGGAAAGCGTGGGTAAGATTTTGATGTGTCCTCCTGGATGGGAAGGGAGAGGTAGGAGGTTATTTCTGACTGAGAGACTGCTGTGATGATATGGCACAGAGAGGTAAAACTATACATTGGAATTTTCTGCAAGAGCACATCTTTGCAGCAGGCTGATCCGGAGGCGGGTGTGAGGCCCTGTGGGCAGTACCACTGTGCAACTAGGTCGAGCTGGTTTATGGCAGGATTTTCCTGCTGGGCTGAGGATACTGTATCTTATTTTCTGGGCTGGGTGGAACCAGGGAAGATTCTAAGCAAGGCTATGAAAGGATCCTGGCTGGATTTGGGAGAAGGATCTGATACCTGTGTGCCTTTGTGCACTCCAAGTCCCGAGTAGGAAAAACCTGGGAACATTTTGTGTCTTGTGAGAACAAACAATATTAAAGTAATGGGTTTATGCATTTTTTGACCTTTAAAAAATGGTATTTTCAGCAAACTTCCTCCTCCCTACCTTACCCTTGTTAAATATTTCATCTCAACTGGAAAATACCCACAACAATGATTTTTTTTTTTTTAACAGTTTTAGCCTTTCAGTAATAAACCAAAATAAACAGTGGGGGAGTTTAAAAGGCCTTTCAGCTGAGCGTGAGGAAGGCAGATGTGTCTGGTTTGTGTTATTGTTAGAAAGCACGGAGTCTATCCTGGAAATCCCATACCGAGGAGAGAGTAGAGGAAGGATGGAGCATGTCAAGGATCCCCGACCTAATATTGTGGTAGGATTTCTTCCTTGCGCAGGGTTGTCACACGTGCCCCAGAATCTCCCCGTCAGCGGCAGGATTCTGTTTTCTTCCCTCTAGCAGGACCTGCAGGGAAAGCCCCAGTGACAGAGATGAAGAAATCAAGACTCCTCTTTCATAAAGCCATTGAGAAAACTACAATGGCTTTGCGGCTTAATGCCCCCGAGTGCAGCAACAAAGGCACTTTCTGGCTGGAAGGCATGGTACCTTAATACAGCTCTTTGCCTAGACTAAATTATGATGTGTCTGTCGCTGCTGTGACCTTGAATTACCTGGAGTCATGGATAATAGCAATGAGCAAATATCCACTTTTTGTCTGTTTGCACCACAAACCTTCCGGTGAGCCTTTCTCCCAGTGTCCCTCCCACCTGGAATAGCTGTCTGCGCATCTGTTCAGACATTTGCACAGCAAACATCTAATGAGTACCTACTGTGCACCACATCCCCAGGGTTTACAGACAAATAGAAGGCAGTCCTTCAGGTCCTCATGGGCTGCATGCATGTTAAAGCCTCAAGATGTCATAATTGGCTTCATTGTCAAGGTTATAGGGACTCAGTCTAGCTTGTCATGGAGATAGCCAATCCTCTCCGTTGCCAGCTTTGTTGCCAACTGCTGAATACTGTGTCCTCTCCCTTCCGCTGATTCATATGTTGAGACCCTAATAGCATTAAGCAGGTGACCATGTCATGTCCTAAGGATATTCTTGTGTGAGTCTCTTGGCACTCCAACCATGTGAGAATATAGGAGATGCCATCTATAAATCATGGGGCCCCACAGGGCACTGAATTTGCTGACATGTTTATCTTGAACTTCCCAGCCTCTAGAACAAGTAATAAATTTCTGTTCTTATAAAACACAACATCTCAGGTATTCTGAAGGTGTACACTGAGGGGGTGAGGACCATCATAATTAGATAAAGTCGGCCCCTTCCAGATAACCAGATTTTGAACACAGAAATGTGTTTTGATGCTGGAAATGTGAGCGAAACAAATAATTGTCTTTCTACTCATAAAGCTTCCAAAGTTACAAAGCAAAACAAATAAACAAACAAACAAAAAAACAAAAACAAAATCAAGACCTGGTGAGAAGTGGTGTGAGAATAACAAAATAAAGGAATAACAAATACATTGGAGGGGGTCTAACGTGTTTTCTTTCTTCACTTTGCTCTCATTTTCATAAATTTTCTCTATGTTGGTGAGCTCCCTGGCTTGTAGACAAAGTTGACACTGATTGATGAGGTATAGAAGACCCCAAAATTGTTTCTGAATCTTTTAGGGGGCTATAGGGGTAGAAATGGGAACAGTCTAGGATCTGTTCCTGAAGAGACTTCCTGAACTGTAATCAACTCTCAAGGATGTCCAGAAGTAGGCAGCTAAGCCTCTAGAACCCCAGGAGAGCAGCTCAGGGGTGCACGTTTCACGTCCTCAGAGTCCATTGACTTTCTCTGTAGTGGTTACTACTACAGTGTCATCTCTGTTTTCTCCCATCCTATAAGGACTGATCTGTCTGAATGTGGAAACCCTAGTCAGTAAAGCCAGCCTTAATTTCGGATGCTTTTTTGAAGAGGAACACTCTAAATGGTGCTTTGACAGTGAGCTTTTGAGCAATGGCGATTATAATACAGGGTGATAAAGCTCAGCCATCTTCAGGATTGGCAAGTACTGGCTTCTTTCTCTTTCCCAGATGGTGGAATGTACAGATCCAGGTAGACAACCAAGACTAATGAGGGGCATTGGCCATTTACTGGGGGCAGAGCTGGTATAAAGAACTTCCAGGACAGTTTATCATAATAAAAACAATTTTCGAACTTGTTCACATAGTCAAGAGATTTTTGACGTGAGGCTTAGGATATCCCTGTGTTTTTCTATATGGCTCAGGCCCTTCGGCAGTTAAGCAGGGAGCTTGAAAACACACTAGTATGTGAAGAGATGTCCCACAGTCAGAAGCTGCAAGAGAGCAAGTCATTGTCTGCAGTCCATGTGTGGGCTCTCCTCAGGACTCCATGAAGTCCTTCTGGACAGAGTCCAGATGGAGAGGCCTGGCCAGCTGGTATAGCAGCTAGCCTTTATTGTTGGCTAGATGTGAGACATGTCCAGCGAACCATCTGACAACCAGCCAATGTGCTTTAATTGGTGCCAGCTGGGTGCCCTGTCCACGAAGTATTACCTCAGAAGTAGACCACCATAAGCAGAGTGACAGGAAAGAGCCGTGGGCACATGAGATACAGTCTGGAGGGCATGTTGGCTCAAGTCAGCAGATCTTACCCATCAGTGTGAAATCAACTTAGCTAAAGAGTGTTTGTAAGAACCAGTTCCTACCTTGAGAAATGCTACTCTGTTGAGTCTAGGTTGGTTGTTCTGAAAACTAGATTTTTATTTTATTTTTTTGGTAAGTACTTTTGGTCCTTCTACTGAAATGACCTATGTTTGATAGATGTCTGGTATTGTGGTTTGTATGTGGATATATATATATATATATATGTGTGTGTGTGTGTGTGTGTGTGTGTGTGTGTGTGTGTGTATTCTTTTTCTAAACTCTCTTAAAACTCCTTACCTATTCCTTGAACACTTTTACTATAAGACCACTCTGCAGTGAAGATGGTACCTGAGCTTCATACTTAGTTCTTTTGCACGGGCAATGCACACCCTGGAGTATCTGCAGTGAGGGATTGTGGGTACCTCTCTGGGAAGGGCTCATAGACATCTCTTCCGGTAAATGGGAGGGTGCCGTAGAAACTGAGGTGAGGCTCCTGGAAATAGCTACAGCCTCCAGGCCACCTCAGGTGCTAATGAGTTTTGTCACTAACTGGCGAAATAGACACACGACATCTAAGATACATATTAGCCATCCATTTTTTTTTTTCATGCAGAAAATGCTGGAGGATTCAGGGAGAAGTCAGTGGATCTAGTTCTCCTGCATCAGCTGCGTGAACCTTTGCGGACCACTCCTCACCTGTTCTTCGGCTTTGCACCCCACCCCCATTTACTAGCATCCCTTCCTCCCCATCACTACCACTTCTGAGTCCCAGGAGTATGCCCCTGTTCTGGGTGCCCAGAACAAGCTCATCAGGAGGTTGGTTTTGTTGCGACAACAGCAAATGTTTCCATACACATTTCTCAGGATTTACTGCATCCTCTGTCTAAGAGATTTGGCTCGGGAACAAAGGCAGGAAATGTTTATGGCGTGCCGATCATGTGACCTCCTTATTCTCTCCTTAGCTCTTCCTCTGAGCAAAGGTTTATTCCCATTTACCTTCTAAGGAAAAAAAAAAATTAAGAGGGTGCTTATAAGGTTAATGACTTAGATTCCTATCAGCACCGGGACAAAAAATTCAGACACAGATGATTCATCCAAAATGTAGGATAAAAGGTTCATTCTTCACACCTTGATGCTTATAGGCTGAACAAAGACAAAGCGTAAAGAGAACCTGGGTGTGTAGTGGGAACATGTCTGTGTGTGAGCGTGTGTGTGTGTGTGTGTGTGTGTGTGTGTGTGTGTGTGTGTGTGTGTGTGTGTGTAAATTTGGAATGCAAAGAATGATAAGCAATGTTTTTGTGCCGAAGTGAGACTTTCTCCACTCCTGCCTGCCTTCCCTTTCAACTTCTAGATCTTTTACAAATTACTGTTTGTACAGTCCTCCCCTCATCTCAGCTGAGACTCTGCCTCTGCCAGCAGCCCTGCCCAGGTCTAGGTCAGCTGTCTTCTTGAGTGCTTCCAGAGGATTCACTCCTAGCTTGTTGTTGGGCATTGCACTGTGACTGCAATTGTTTATTTACTCGTGTGCATACACTCTTGGGCTATGATCTCCATAAGGGCTGGCAGCAGGATTGTCGTGTTCTCTGTCACAGCCCCAGTGAGGAGTAATGAGTATTTGTTAAAAGAGTGAATAAACAGCATGAGGAGGAGAAACAAATGGCAGCCACGGAGTCCTGGTGTCTTATGTGGGAAGATAGATGCTCTCTATGTCTTGTGTGGGAGCAAGCATCTGCAAGCCTCTGCTGGGAAAGACACTGATACATTTACATTCCTTACCAGGTACCTAGTATTCATTTGCCTTATCCCATTTCATCTGTATAGTGTCGGGACCAAGCTAATCCTAAGGCTTAATGGAGAAGGTAACCGAAGTTTAAGATGGATCTCAAAAGGTTGGTTGTGCATAGAAGGCAGGGGCATGGCTTCTACTTCTTAGAAGGCAGATTGAACTTGGTCTTATCATGTGACAGTGTACCAGATAACTGTGTGTCCGGAGGACAGTGGAAACCATGCAAATGAAATCTGAAGGCTTTCCATGTACCCTTCGCTTCCAGATACAGAAGTTGTAAAGATTACCCATTCTTCAATCAGAAGTAACCACAAGGATCACATGATCTCATGCACTATGCTGGCTTGACCTATCCTTCCTTCCTGTGACTTCCATGAGATTTGTGCATGGCTCCTTTATTTACCTTGAAAACATCCTTTATTTGTGAATGTTCTTCTTACTGCATGGATGATATTCTCTTAATTGTCCAGGAATATGATGATGAATTTTAATTGTCAACTTGGCAGGATATGGAATCACCTGGGAAGGGGATCTCAATGGTAGTTGTCTAGAGTAGGTTAGCCCTCGAGCTTGCCTGTGTGGAATGATCTTGATTGTGTTAATAGAAGTGGTAAGACCCACCTAGTGTGGGGAGCATCATTCCCTAGTCAAAGGATCCTGGATTGTATAAGAGTGGGAAAAAGGAGATGAACCATAGTATGCTTATGTTCATTGCTCTTTGTTTTCTGATGTGGTTGCAATGTATCAGCTTGATCTCTTCACCATGAAGGACTATACTTTGAGCTGTGTGCTAAAGTAAACCCCTTCTCCTTTGACTTATTATATTAGACTATTTTATCACAGCAACAGGAAAAGAAATGAAGACAGTCCAGATTGCTCTAATGAGTTATTATGGACACCACAGATTATAAACTCATTAACAACAGAGATGCACTGTTTACAGTTTTGGAATCTTGAAGCCCAAGATCAAGTTTACCAGCATGGCTGGGTTCTGTGAGAGTTCTGTTGTGAATCCATACTATTGTCTTCACCATGTCTCTTTACATGGTATGAAGAAGGCTTGAAAGTTCAAGTTTGTCCTTTAAAAGGGTATAGATATAATTTATGGCAATCTCCCCTCATGACTTCATTACCTCCTAAAGGTCTAATTCTAAATCACAAAAGAGACTGGGAGTTCAAACACAAATGGTTGGGGTTACAAACATTCAGTCCATATTTTGTTTTTCATAAGGGGGTGTGAATGATGACAGAGGGAGGATTGAGTCATGGAAGGATAGCAGACAAGAGAATAGAATTGGTGATGTTGGCTACAAAGCCACTGATGAGCCGAAGCATTATTAATGCTGAAATTATAATGAAAGATGTGCCTCATAAATCCTGCTTTCTGTATGTGCAGACAATTGGGGGAAGAATGTATGACAGGCAAAGAAATTATATATTTTCCAAAGAAAGATAAGGCCCTGAGATAGGGCTGTGAGTTCTTTGTGTTATATTAAGGATGACGTCTGGCAGAATATTGTACCTGGACATAAAATAAGGAAAGATGAAGGATGGTCTGTATGACATTCATGTGTGTATATCCATCTACTGTCAGTCATTGGGAGAGAAGCAGTCCAGTTTATCTCATAGAAAGAAAGACTCATTGTAATCCAGAGTAAGACCAACCCCTGGGGAAAAATTCGGTGTGTTCTAAAGACCATTAAAAACAAGTGTCTGAGAGTTTCCACAGTGTTCCTATAAGTCCAAAAAAAAAAAAAAAAAAAAAAAAAAAAGGAGCTGAAGATACACATCATCTTTCAATAAAACTTTATCTGTTTACTTCTTTGTTGGTACACTGTAGCCATTGGAAAAGCAATCCTGTAGGACTCTGATTCTGGCATGCCTTGTTTCATGAAACGAGGTTGATGTTGTAGCTTAAGGTGGATACACATGCTTACTCACTGAGGCATCTCTGCAGCTCTGTTTCAACCCAGTGCTAAGGATGGAGAGGCAAATTGTAGATAGCTTTGTGGCAGTTTCTTCTTGATTTCAAAGATATTTGTGTTTTGAGGATGGAAAAATTTCAATAAAAGAAAATTTAAAAAAAATGTGGGGTTGTCACACATTAAAGCGTATTCCACTCCTACTCACCACTAGTCTTTGATTGTCTGAAAGTTAATGTAAATGTAATCACTAGCCTGAGTTCTTAATACATAGTTGCAGCCAGGACCATTCATATTGTCCTCATAATATAATTTTGGTTCTACAGAAAACAGTCCACAGGGAGCCTTGAGCCAATCTGTTTTTCTTTCTTTCTTTCTTTCTTTTGTTTTTTTCAAGACAGGGTTTCTCTGTATAGCTTTGGAGCCTTTCCTGGAACTCACTCTGTAGCCCAGGCTGGCCTTGAACTCATAGAGATCCATCTGCCTCTGCCTCCTGAGTGCTGGGATTAAAGGTATGCACCACCACCGCCCAGCTAAATATGTGTAACCCAGGCTGGCTTATAACTCATGATCCTCCTGCCTCCACCTCCTTCAGCAAATCCTACTGGCATGCATCAGCACAATTGGCCTGTTTTTCTTTCTTCTGGCTGATGATTGCTGTGGAATATCCTTCATACTGGGGCTTTTCATACAGGGTTCATGCTCAGGGTCTCTAGTATCCTTTGAACTTAGTCTTAAGTTCTTACTGACCAGATCCATTAAAGGGAAATGTCACATCTAGAAGAAAAAGTTCAATTCAGGCCTCTATGAGAATAGTTCTCACTAGACCTGAATTTGTGATGCTGGGGTAAGATGAATCATCATGGCTGTAATTACTGTAACCCACTTGGATTTCATAGAAAAAGTACAAAGCCCACATATCCATTGCAGAATTAATCATCTGTCCTATCAGATCTTCCTGATTCCTTTTCCTCTAAATTACAGGCATTGAAACTTCAGATGGGAAGCATCTGACACAGATGTCTAGGAAGTTGATGGCGCTGATAGACAGGTGTTAACCAGATAGAGGATGATTATGTCTCTTTGGGTAAAGTGCTTTTTCCTGGGTCCTGGTTGAAAAGGTGTAGCTAGAAGGTTTCCCTAGACCGCTTCCTGTTGAAATGAGTTAATGTGCTGTGATTTACCTGGAAGCTCTATACACACTCTATTATCCATTCCTCCATTTCCTTTTCTTTCTTCCATACATTTTAATTCTTAAATGGAACCTTATAAAAATCTAGAAGTCTTGATTATAAACAAACCTCATAGTAATTTTAAAAGTTGTCTCACCTCTAAATAACCAGATAATGATAGCTTTCACAAAGTCCTACCCAGGTTGGTGCTCAAACCCTATATTCTAGCAGATCTCCTTTTGAGGCACAAATACTTGGTCTATTTGTGAGAGATGGGGAAAAACATAGATATTGAGAATAGAGAAAAAAGAGAAATGATTTACAAATTCTTAGTATCTAGTAGCTCCTTCTTATTCCTAGACTTAAAGTTTTTTCTTAAAAAATATATGTGCATGTGTGTGTTCGTGTTCTAGTGTGTGCACCTGTGTGTGTCCATTGTGTGTGCAAATTCACATTTGGAGGCCAGAGGACAACCCTGGGTGTCACCCTAAGGAATGCCATTCAAGACAAGATCTCTTTTTAGTCTAGAACTCAGTCATTTGTCTAGGCTCGCTGGCCAGCAAGCTCTGGGATCCTCCTGGTTCTACCTCCCTAGAATTGAGATTATCAATGTGAGCCATCACACCTACATTTATATGTGGGCTCTGGGGACTAACTCAGGTTCTCGTGCTCAGGAAATAAGTAATTTATTGACTGAGTCAACTTCCCAACTCAGGATATCCCAAGGCATTATCTGGAGATATAGCATATGTTGGTCTTGGGGCTGGGAACAGGGCAGCTGATACACCAGCATTTACACCACAGTGGAGCCATTGAAGACAGTGGTTCTTGTTCTCCTCTAGGTAGTGAGGTGTGCTTGATGGGGACAGTAAGCTGGGACTTTGATAGGGACTTTGATGATTTTGTTGAACTGAGTGCTTCTTTTTAAATGGGGACAAAGTATATTAATGAGGAAATATGGATTTTTTTTTTTTAAATCTCTTACATGTTGCTGAGCGATTGTGTTGACTGAGAATGACTCTGCATGCTACCTCAACTCTGTGCTCCTCTCCCTGCATAATGGGATGAGATGTCCCTGCCTGCTATGAATCTTAACTGTCTGGGCTCCTAGTGTGAAGAGGTTAGGGTGCAAAACCAAAGGGAGAGGAGCTTTGGATGTGAATGGGTCTGCTGGACTTGTGTGCCTCCCTGGGCAAGTGTGAACCGTGGGTTCCTATGTGAATACATTTACAACGTGTTTTGCAAGTGAAGGCCCATTCCTTTTTAAAGATAAAATTGCTTTTCTAAAACAGAAATGCTGAGTAAGTAGAAGGATGGCTCTGAGTTTTAGAAGGAGCCTTCCAGAAATTGGTGCAAGAAGCTTGCTAATGGTACTGAGAGGTGGAAAGGAAGATGCACAGACCATGCTGTGTTTTGCATTTCAATCTCTGCAGATCCTCGCTCCCTGCCTATGCATATTTAAAATTCCTTTCAATATATAAATAGGATAATTCTCTCTCCTCATCCCCACCAGAGTTCATTTAACAGGCACAAAAAAAGAATTGTACATCCATAGGCCTATCTTTTCCTGTTTCCTGTTTTTACTATTTATTGGTTTTTCTCATTTTCTTTCTTTCTCTCTCTCTCTTTCCCCCCTGCTTCTACGTTGCTCTCCTAAGATTAAATTGTGTCTCAGGAGTGACCAGGAGGAGAAATACAATTTCTTCTAAACAAGGACAGGCCTGAGGGAGGTGGTCTCTAGGCTTTCTTTGCTCTTTGGCACCAACCCAGATCTTCCAGAATCCAATTTGAATAGAAAGCTCTGGGCGTGAGGCAATCTGTGTTCTTGCAACCTACCCTTAGTGCAGTCTCCTATTATTGATGACAATTGCCCATTTTCTTCGTAAATGAAATTCTAGCACTATCCGTGTCCCAAAGGCACAACCGAAAGACTTCAAATTCTTTTATGGGAAGGACAGTGAGAAGGGACATAAGCTAGGATCTGGGGAAAGACATTCATAACAAAAGCCAGGCAAGCTCTTCTTCCTTTAAAAAAAACAAAGCTTCAGAAAGCCTTAGTTCAGTAGAGTGTCTTTGCCTTATGTAGATAATGTGAATGGTTCAGCCATTCTAGAGTCGATTTGAACTCTCATATTTGATTCGGGAAATCATACCTTCTTATCAAAAGCTTTATTACCCCTAGATAGCAAGTATGGAATAGGATTTTTGTTACTGACCTTTTGAACTTTCATTCTATTTCTTTTGAGGTGGTGGTTGTTTGTTCTAGGCTCTGTAGAGAGTGGCTCAGAACATGGACTTAGGGGCTGAATTGCCTGATATCATTTCTCTGCTCTGTCACTTCCAAGTGTATATATAATCTTGAGCAAGTTACTAGACCTTCCTGTGCCTTGGTTTCTATACATGTAAAACATGAACCACAGTAGAGTGATATAGGGATTAAATGAATTAATATTCTGGCCTCTTAGAACTGTGCTTGACAGCATAAACACTATACAAATGCAAGCTCCTTTTATTCTAAGTCGCCATCACTGCTACCATTGACATCTGGAAGGTGTGCTGAATAGCATGTCCTGCATGAAAATATGATAATGGCTCTTATGTTTGCAACTAGTATCTATTAATTAAGAAACCATCATTTGTGCTCTGTAATTATATTTATTAAACCCTAACTCCTATCATAACAATAATTAGTTCTTGCTAATTAAATTTATCAAATTCCCCCTGGATTCATATCTTAGGTAAATATTTAGTAGCCCTACACTAATTATTTTAATCAACATGGAGTGTATTTCAAATGACTACAAATAGTTCTGACTAATTAGATTGAGTACAAAATAATATCTTATGTAATAAATTTGCAGGTGTTAAAAAAGAAGAGGAAGGAACCACAGGATAATGTCTTAGCGACCGAACCTTTGTCTGACTTAACTGTGGCAGCATTTTTAAGGCCCTCTAATATACTAGAGGAAGTAGCTTTTGAAGGTTTACTATGACTGTTCTGATTTGTGTTCTGCTGCCAATGTTTGGGCCAGATACTGTGTATGACCCAAAAACATGTTCTCTGATTTGCAGTTGGATCCACTCATACCAGTAATTGGTGCAAGATCAAGAAGCCAACCTCAGCATTGCTGAGTTTGCAGCCATAAATGCAGAGAGATAGATCTTTGTTTCAAAAGAGCTTGAAGGTATAAAAGTATCACTTCTTGGTTCTGGCTTCTGCAGGTTTGATTTCCACATCCTTAGACCATACTTTGTCTATTATACTCATGCTAAGAAGTACTCCTGCCTTCCCTGCTTATGCAGCATCATCATAACAAAGAGAATGAATCCTTGAATCGCCAATGGCTGATTGGCATCCTGTCGCTTGAAAACTGTGAAATCAATGCATGATATTTTATGATAAAAATGTCTCTGACCCACCTTTACAAAGACATGCTTGTTGCCTGGTGGCTGGTCCCTTGTGGCTGATGCACACTGTCCATACATTTCTCCTTTCCTGTGTTGACTGTAAGGGCTGTATTGTGAGATGCAAGACTCTGGTACACAGTGGTCAATCTCTAGCCACATTCACAGGGCTATCTGTGGCTGGGTGTTGTGATAGACTGTCCTTTGAGCCAAGCCACTGAATGTTGAGGAGTTCAGCTATGTCACCTTACAAAAGGAGAATTCCATCTGGACTTGCTGACTGTTCATACCTCTCATGGAGGGGTGCGGTCATGAGACCCTCATCTGAGTATCTTGCATCTCTAAACCACCTATTGTATGTGACTTGCCTTAAAGACATGTGTTCGCAGTTCAAGGAAGAGTAGGGGAGGGGCACTCTATCTATGCACTTATAAGGAAACTCATGCCTGAGTTTAGGGAGGCATGCCCACACTT
Organism: Peromyscus maniculatus bairdii; assembly: GCF_049852395.1. NCBI lineage: Eukaryota > Metazoa > Chordata > Mammalia > Rodentia > Cricetidae > Peromyscus > Peromyscus maniculatus. The sequence goes on from NC_134873.1 coordinate 21,113,051, forward strand.
CTGTAAGTATCCCCTTAGTATGTTCTGTAAGGAAGCCCAGTGAAGTCTCTGGTTCCTCAGAATGAATTTGGGAGGAATTATGCCTCAGTTTGTCTTTGGAGACCTTAAGAGGTATATATGTTGCTGATGTCCCCATGGAAGGAATTTTACCACTATCTGGATTATGGTTGTTAATTGTGAGGCTTGGTAAAACAACTGTCTATGCCTAGAATCAGACTCAGTTTGCAAGCCACATCCACAGACTGTTCAGTGGGTGGATGAACTTGAATGTAAATTTGCAGCTGGAAGTTGGGTTCACATTCTTCTTAACTGCCATCCAGGAGATAAAGGAATAAAATGATCATGACAATCGGAGTATTGGCAGTTGGATTACATTATAATAAAATCGTTCCATTTCAGGAATAAAGATGGAGGCTAAAATATCAAGCCATCCAGTTAGATGAAAAGAAAATCTTTTCAAAGTTGTCTCCATCCCTTTCTTGTAAATGACAGGTGAATAATCACTCACAAGCAGCCAGCAGTGGATGCCCATGGTGTGGTGTCCAAGATCACCCCAGGCAATCCTGGCTTTCATTTTCACCAACTGGCTGTTGAAAATGTCGCTGCTTCCTTACAGCCTATAAACTACATTCTATTTTTATGATAAAGTCTCCAGTGGGCAAGGGAGACACATTTGACAGTGGATCTGCACTTGGGTCTCTCTGAGATGTGCACACGCGCATGAGAATTACAGAAAACGTATAAGCTTTATTTCCCCATCTCATTAAGCTGTCATCTACTTTCAGGGCCGATCTATCTCTTGTTTTGAATATTGCTTCCCTCCCTCCTGGCTCTCCTTGGAGTATTTGTGATCTCATGCAGCCACCTTTATGATAGATGAATCATTCCTATGGCAACTGCAGTCATCATGAATCCTTAGAATGAGCTGGCAGGAAGGAAAAGTCTCCACAAGAACAGAGATTCAAGGGTGTCATGGGGTAGTAAGGAAAACTGGGGATACCAAAATGATGAAGTTAGGAACAGACTGTGTGGAGCTGGCAAGGGTAAGATGACAGACATCTAGAATGGTCTGCCTTTGCACAGCATGACACAGAAATGAATAAACACACAATTGCAACGGGTCTTCTGAAGTCAAATACACCTTATAAAAATTATTATGTATTCTTCACATGAACCAATCATCTAGAACATGGCGTCTAAGATTTGGGGACCCTGTCTGCATCTGGGCTCAAGAAATGTTATCACTGAAGATCTCATTCTCTTGGTTCCACTTCTGTTTTAGGGAATGTAACAGTGCTATGTGGGGGTTCTCTGGCTGCTGAATGTTAATTGCAACAGCTGAGTGAAAGCTTCTTGGAGATGGTCCCTTAAGTAGTGGAATTAGTGCAACTCTGCTCTGAGTTCAATAACATCTGCCTATATTATTTAAATAATTATGCCTGATAGATGGGCCATACCACTCATTTTAACTAAGAGAATAGCTTTAAGAATGGATCTAAATCAGGGCTGATATACACATAGCTAGCTTTCTTCCTTGCGGTTCCCATTTGTGCCCTTTATTTACCTGTTCTGATCCACTGGTTCTGAAGAATCAGTATTGGCAGTTCCATGCATGAAGATTGCTCCCATTTTATTACTACCAAAATATGTCCACAAAATCATGTTAAAAGAAGGAAGTGACTTATTTTATGCTTTGAATAAGAAGAACGCTTGAATCTTTTAAAAGAAGACCCTGCACATGTGTGCACTAAAAAGAAGCAGAGTGGGTGCTTTCTAAGCCTGGCACAAGAGTCCCCTGAGAGAGGCTATCCCTCAGCATGCCTTTCATCCTCTTTTCTATTAATTGGTTACATCAAAGAGATTCAAAGTCTGTGGCAGACCGGGGCCAGAGAACTACCCTACCTCAGCATATTACACCTCCAACTAAGAAGAATAGAATTAAAACATTCACTTTTCTGTGCATGGTTGAATGGCACATATCCTGAACATTGCTCCAAGGTTTCCTACATCACTAAGTCCAATGCATTTTCTTAGATTGATTCTATTTTACTTTGTATGAGTGGTTTTTCACACACACACACACACACACACACACACACACACACACACACACACACACACAAACACATACACGTATATATGTATGTATGTATGCCTTCTACCCACAAGTCAGAAGAGGGAATCAGATCCCTTGGAACTGAAATTATGGATGATTGTGAGCCACTATGTGGGTACTGGGAATTGAATTTGGCTTTTCTGCAAGAGCAACAAGTGCTCTCTACAGCAGTGAGCCATCTTTTTAGCCCTGATTATGTATTCTTAAGTCCCCAACTTGCCTCAGAGTTTAGCATAATTGACCACGTATGTTTTTATTCCCTTTGGTCTCCCATTCATATAGTTTTTAAGGGTTTTTCTCTTGGCTAATCCTAGTATATTTTGTTGGATATTTTCAGTGTTAATTTTAAATCACGTTTAAAATTATTTATCTGTTTTAAGGAATTTGATAATATTCCCTCTCTGTGCTCTCTGTCATGGTACCTGTTGTCCAAATGTGTCTGTTAAGTGCTTGGAATCAGAAGGCAGGTATCTGAATTGAGATATGCTCTAAATAGAATATGTATAGAAGATTTTAAACACTTATATAAACAACAACAACAAAAGAAAGGAAATTATTTAAACTTTTCTGTGTTGGCTACATGTTAATTGATAATGCTTTGATTACATTGGAGGTAAATTGGGTAAATAAAATCAATAATTAAAATAAATATTCTGTGTTCAGATTGGACAGTATTGATCTGTGCAATGGATATACCTAGTTCAGACCTTTCCCTTTGGCATTAGATAAGGTAACCAATTGCTACCTCACCCCTTCTATTAGGCTATCATTCATGCACTTAAGCTCAGCAAAATGAAATGTGAATCATCTCCTCTTAAATCCAATCCTATTTCAGTGACTGATCCCACCATCATTTTCATTCATTTCTCCTTCTCCACAGAGCATCCTCCTTTCAGAACTCCAATTGCTGAATATACAGATGAGAATATTGATGAATCCTATGCTAGTCCTTCTCATGTGAACACCAGTAGCTTGGAGAGCATGCTTCCTTATAAAACAGCCTGTTCCAATTGTGAATAGCTCTGTTGTTAAAAAAAAATTCTGAATACATTGAATTTGACTTAGAATTTCTATTCAGGTTTTAATTCTGTCTTCTGAAGGCATCCCAAACAAATTTTATTCCATTTCTATTTGAGAAGATTCTTAATATCTTGCATTTTCTGATGCTTTTTCTCTAACATGTTCCTTCTTAAACATATTTTGTTCCATTGACATGGTTTCTTATCACTCATTTTAAGTGCTCATCTTTGAGCATAATATATGTTTTGCCTATTTAAAAGTAGATGGCCTACCAATTCCAATTTTCCAGTCACAGACAAGAAAGGGATTCCTGGTTGCTTTTAGTTTTGTGCCACTGTTGGTGTTGTTTGGGTATGTCTGTGTATTTGGGAGTTGTGATGGCTAATCTTGGTTGTTAACTTGCCACACCTGGGAAGAAGGAACCTCCAATGAGGAATTGCCTCTACCAGATCAGCATGTAGGCATTTCTGTAAGGCATTTTCTGGAGGGTTAATTGGTGGAGGAGAGTGCAGCCCACTGTGAGCAGTGCTGCTCCTAAGTAGGTATTTCTGAGTTGTATAAGAAAGTTAGTGAGCCATCCAGGGGAAGCAAGCCAGTAAGCATGTTCCTCTGTGATCTCTGTTTCCAGCTCCTGCCTCAAGTTTTTGATGAAACTTCTCTAGTTGATGGACTGTAGTCTACAAGCCAAATAAAGCCATTCTCTCCTCAAGTTATTTTTGGTTATGGTTTTTATCACACCAATAGAAAAAAAAACTATCAGAACGGAAGTCATATAAAATATAATGCATTACATAATATTCTTTACATAAGTATATTATGAAAATCCACAGCATCATTCTGTATGATATAGCTAAGCCATGCCTTACCAATACTATGTTTAGATCACATATTTGTATTTGGTGATGACATTTGTAGCTTTGTTTATTGCACAAAGAATTCTATTTAGACACTGGATTCTGATTCTTTCATTCACTGTATTTCCTTTCATTCAGTTTGATGCCGTGAAATATTGCTTAGTAATCCTATATTTTTTCACACAAAGTATGAAAATAAATCATAAAAATATAAAGGATAGGATGAAAGTCATATTTAGGGGCTGGAAAGATGGCTCAGCGGTTAAGAGCACTGACTGCTCTTCCACAGGACCCAGGTTCAATTCCCAGCTCACATGGCAGCCTACAAGAATCTGCAACACCAGTTCTGTGGCAAAACACCAATGCACATAAAAAATTTTAAAAAAGTTATATTTAATTTATATCATAACAATTTATCTTTTTTTAAATTATGTCTTGTGTGTTTATGTGCATGCATAGATGCCATGGTACCCAAGACCAAGTCAGATACCAACTTATGGGAATTCATTCCCTCATTTCAAGATTGAATGAAGTGTAGATGCTGGGCAAGGAGCACCTTTCTCCACGGAGCCATCTCACTGGCCCCACACTACTACATTTAAGAAAGCAAAAAATGAGAAGTAATTTTAGACATTTGTGGGATTTGCCACCCCCTTTGGGAAAAGGTGCTGACTTCTGGTAATTGATGCTTTCTCTATAGGATCTTTTCAATTATACATTATTGATTCAATGATATATTATGGACCTTTCCTAGAGATTGATGTCAAAAGGATCTACTTATTCTTCAACCTAGAATAATATTTTCTCTCTGTTTTCCTCACATTCTCTGGGATTGAAAGTGGTTCCTACAATTATACATTTGGGTTTCCTCTTTTCTTAGAGTCTCCTAATTTGCCTTAGTTTCTTTCTTTTTTAATACCTATATACTTTATTGTCCAAAGATCACTTCAGTTTATATTACTACCATAGGTAATTGCATTTTTAATTTATTCATTCCATAAAAGTTTTTTTTTGTGTAAAGTACATATTAAGTTTTACTTTAAAGGCTTGGGAAACCAGGTTTATCAAATGTATTAAACTCATGTCTTCAAGAAATTCCCAGTCTAGACATTAAGAACAGACTTGAGACACATACCTTGACAGTAGGCATGCGATAAAAGCTGTAAAAGAAAGGCCAGGAAAACAGGGCAAGAATTGGGAAGGGGCATTCGAGAAGGTTTGAGAGGCTGGGCTGACTGATTCAGATCCGTCATCTTAGCACTCCAGAGACTAAGGCAGGAGGATTGCTGTGAGTTTGAGATCAGCTTGACCTACATAGTTGGTTCTAGGGTAGCCTTACCTACAGAGTGATCAACCAGTCAATCAATCAACCAAATCAGTCAATCAATCAACCAATCAATCATCCAACCAATAATAAATAAATGAAGGCATTCCAGACAATTTAATAACATATAAATAGGTGGAAGTTAAAAATGCCCTTGGGTTTGTATTTGCATATCTTTCAAGTGCATCACAGTGCTTGTGGAGGCAGGAGATAGGACTGGGGTCAGGAGGTCAATGTCATGCTTACTCATTCATAAATTTGGACTTTGTATTATAGGTGATGAGGACTGATGGAGGGAGTTGGAGCAGTGTTATTACATAGTGAGATTTACATCTTCAAGTGTACATGCATTTCAGCTAATGTTGGTAAAGCTTTCATTGCTTGGACTTTGAGGGCACAGTGCCTGATACCTATCGGCCTTGCAAAGGCCCACCCACTACTTAGAACGTGGGAAAGAAGAAATATCAATTTCATAATTAGAAAGTTGTCAAATCAAAAATAGGAATTATTAGTCAGGTTATGTGGCAGTGTGTGTCACATGTGTAAGGCCCTGGGTTCAACCCTTGGCACAACACGTATAATAATAATCATAATAATGAATAAAATAGATATTAATTAGATTCCTGCCAATCATAGAAGTTTTGCAAGTATATTAACTGTTTGTCTACAGATTAGCTCTTAGTTTTCCTCAAATGAGATGAATGTTGAACTGAGTAGGAAGGGTTTGTAGAGCACACACCACAAATGCCTGTCTTTCTTGCTCTCTTCTCTGGGTTGGTACTGTGTCTTTAGATAAATATAAGGAAAGTTCCATGGTATCCCTGGCCATTCTTTGGGAATTTAGGATCTTATGATATTTTTAAGGACTATTCCGCAGTCCAGTAATTATAATGGCCACTCTCATTAACCCAAACTACACACTGGTAGAAAGTCAATGTTTCTTCTTTCTTTGCACGAGAGTGTTTTTGAACACTGGTCTGGGCAAAAGGAGAGGTTTGGCTTCTTTTGTGTTCACACCTGTGAAATTTATCTTTTTGTCACATATCATCTGTCCTTGGGGTTGGAGTGGAGCGGGGGTGGAGGAAGGAAAGAAAAGAGGGAAAACTGATGAAAAAATGGCAATTTAGAAAAGCATTAGACACAGCATTGGGAAACGACATAGAAAGGAAACAAATACACCCTAGCAACTAATTAAAATTGAGAACGAGGGCATGAAAGCCTTTCCAGTGACTTGTACTTTGTGTGACATGTTAAGGTGGTGCCTCAAAGGGGACACAGCTCTGCATTTATTTGTTCAAGAAGTATTAAGTGCATCCTTTACTTTTATATCCATATGAATAAGGCATTTGCAATCTGTGAACAGCTCGCATTCCATTGGGGAGAGTGGTAAACAAACAATTAGAATGTGTTGTGGTAAGAATACTAACAACAGTGTGTCTTGGAAATTACAGGAGCTTGAAGGAGGAGCCCATGTGGCTCCTGTAAAGGAGTATGTGACAACCTTTGAAAATCCCGACTCCAGTCTGGACCAATCTTGGTGGGTAAGTGCTGACTGTGTTATCTGTGATGTGAAAAGGGGTTAGTCTAGTAGAGTTAAAGGGATAATAAGGAAAAGGTGTGCTGCGAGGCAGGAGTTTAGACTTGTTAGTTGATTGGTACAGTGGTACACCATGTAATATTTCAGTCACTGAAAAACTGCATATTAGACTGTGTTCCCATGCCATTGTCATGACCCTGAGAAATTCTTACCACCTGGTAATGTTGCTGTTGCTGTCAATCATTGTATCGTGATAAAATTCTCAGGTACTGCTGATGATGCGGGTGTAAACAGACTTGCTCTGCTGATGGTCTTATAAAAGCCTGGCTCATACAATAATGGACAGTAAGTAACACTTAATAATGCCAATAAGCAACTACATTACTGGTTGATGTAGTTACTAGACCATTCGTTATTACTTTAGAGTCTATTCTAATTATTTTTGAAGAGGTTTGCTATACAACAGCAATATGTCATGCTTCCAGCAGCCTCACAGATGTCCTGTCTGTTGAGTCTCTTTGGTGCATCATTTTCTGCTATGTTTGATTTAATCTTTAATCTCATGTTGTTTTGCTCATCATCTTCCTAGTAGTCATCAGCTATTAAATGTTATGTTGTACACAAAATGACAAAGTTATCAAAGGATGCATTCCTCAGAACATATTCTGACTATAAGCAGCCTGGGATGAAAGAGGTCATCTGGGTTAAATTGCCCAGAAGAAGGTTAACTCTTTGGTTTAGCATTTATAGGGTGGGAAATGCAGGCATGGGAACCGAGTTAGGGTACTGAAGCAAAATCTCCAGTATCTTCCTGCCTTCTGATGATGCCATGTGAATTTCTTTTAAACTGTCCATAGTTATATTTTTAAAACAACTTAAAACTAGATTTCAAACACATTACTATTACCCCTGCCCCAAACTTAAGAAGATCAAAGGAAAACTCTAATAAGAACTTTTACTTTCAAATATATCTAGTTTGTAAATCCAAACTTCAGTAATCTCACCTTCCTCGTGCCTTCTATTTACCACCATTAATATCGATCAGGAGAGGAATCCTGGCATGCAGATTTGCAAAAGGGAAATAAAATGAGACAATTTATAAGACTTAGAACCAGGAAAGTCGTTCCCAGTTATTCTCATATGTCACATAAAAAATGCAGCTGACAAACATCAAATAATCAAAGCCTTAAAATATGCAATTATTTATTGTATTTAATAATTGCTTTTAGTAGTCACTACAAACTAGGCCAGGAAATTATTACTTTTTCTGCATCACAGATGGAAGAAATATGGCTCCCAAAAGAAGCAAACTAAATGAACAAAAGAAAACTCAGGTTATGTATTGGCACAGCTAAGAGACAAGACTGGGCTGGGTGTAGCGCTCCTGCCATGGTGTCTATAGCTTTTCTGTGGAGAAAGTCCAGTCATATGTCTCTGTTGATTTCATGAGCTTGAAGGAGAAGCTTAACCCATCAGGGTGAGAAAAATGTTTTCTGGGGGAACTGGGAAAGACTAATATTATCCTGAGTCATTGTAAATAGGTGGAACTCAGTTAAAAATCAAGTAAGATGCAAAGGGTTAATTATAACCCCCAATAGAAAAGCTAATACATGCCATAAATGGTTTCTTTATTTCAATCTTCATGACGCTCAGCAAGGTAAGTAATAGCATTCATATTTTATAGATGAGAAATTGAGATAGAGAGAAGTTAATAAATTATCTAGGTTGACAGTGAAAATTCACCTGAGTAGTCTCCTTCTTTCTTGGTGTTATGCCTGGAACAGCGAACATCCTCAATAAATATTTTTGAATGAATGAAATAATAGAGTGGTCTGATTCATATGAGCCTGATTCTAAAGGTCATTTTTGTTCTATGTCTTACTCTTTATAAGTAAATGTATTGCTGTCTTTTTTTCATAGAAAAAAATGTCTCTCATAGACATCTAAGATAAAAATTAAGATGCATTAAGTTGAATGATGAAGATGTCTCAGTGGGTAAAGTGCTTTCTACACAAACACAAAGACACGAGTTTGGATCTCCAGCACCCATGTAAAAACAGTGCAGAGGAAAATGTCTGTAATCCCAGTGCTGAGGGGCCAAGACAGATGGGGCCTCATTGGCTAGGTGGTCTAGCTTAGACAGCAAGCTCCAGATTCTACAAGAGACTGTATTTCAGAAAATAAAGTAGACAGCACTAGACAATACCTGACATTCATTGCTCATCTCCACATGTACATTCGAACACATAAGTGCACACTGTACACATACACTCACAATAAAAACAGACATGACAATTTCATGATCTGCTATGTAGAGTGAGAAAAAATAGATTATAAAAGGCTTTCCACAGAGGCACTCAAAATAGGCAGATCTGAGCTTTACTTGTCTTTCAGGAGCGAGCCAATTTTATGGGTAAGGTTTTAAGCTGGTCCGTTTAAACCATTTGAGCATCCTCCTCTATGGCTCCTCTCACGCTACTACCTCTCACTCTTGAATTTCTCCCTAAGTCTCCAGGCTCTTGGCAAAAACTATTCAAACAAATGCACCTGCAGAGATCATAGGCAGCTTCAAGAAGACTGTTATTTTTAACAAGGATCAAATAAATATAATTCTTCCTATCAAAGGAAGGACAAAAGGACTGCTCACTTATCATGGATAGAACAGAGACCGGAATGAAATGCCCTTGCCGTAATCATGGGCTCTCAAAGAACACTTTAAAAGGAAGGTAAAACAGGACCCTTTTTCTAGAGGGAAGTTTACTTCCATATCCTCAGGCCAAAGACAAACTCATAAACTAACAGCAAAGGAAAGAGGGAGCAGGGAGGTAATGTCACTACAAGTGGCTCATCATGCTTCTCATTTATCTCGTCCCTCCTGCTAGGCTGTCCTGGAGGCAACCCTGATTCTTACTGGTGTCTGCTAAGGTTTTTCAAATCAATTATTGTAAAGGATATGTATATGTATACATATATACATACATACATACATATGTTGCCAGGAGATAAAGAAGCCAGTACTTTGGGAAGGCTTATCTGCGGGTGAATACAAGGCAAGAAGAAGTAGAAGAATGGGATATATATGGATATATATATATCTCCCACTGGGATATCCATATATATCCCAGTGGGAGAAGACACAGAGACAGCAAGGCATGGGGTAAAGTCAAAGTCTAAAACTATGCTTTCTTGTAAGCCTTTGGCTAACACTTCTATTATAAACATGTGTAATAGTCTCCTATGTTTGAACACCTTGTCCCAGCTATTGGCACTGTTTGGGGAGGTTATGGAACCTTTAGAAAGTGGGATGACATCTGGAGAAGATGCTTCCCTGGAATGTTTGCCTTGAACGTACAGTTCAACCTGTTGCCTTCTTGCGCTCCCTGCTTCCTCATCAGTGCCGTGCAACAAGGACCTGCTTAACACATCATCTGCTACAGACCATGCCCTTCTATCCAGGCCTTTCACACCACGACAGACTATCCATGCATCTAAATGGAGCTTCGCTCCCTTAAATTGTTCCTATCAGCTATTCTTTCACAGCGATGGCAAAAAGTAACTAGTACCATTGTGCCCTGCACATGCTTTGCACTGTCACCCATCTCCAAGAATATGGAAGCACAGCCTGCTTGGAGGTCATGAATTGGGTACTCTCTGGATAGGGGAAAAAAAAAAAGCATCACTGCAATCTGGTGTTTGTATAGAAAGCACAGCGGCAGAGACAGAGGGAGGGAGGCTCACATCAGAACACCTGCTCCAAGATGCCACCTGAGAAACAGCCGAGCACTCACAGGATGGAAACATCTGTGCACAGCTCCAGATTCTAAGAGCCTCAAATCGCAGGAGGGGGGAAACTGGAGTGAGGAGTAGGGCGAGAGGGAATCGGACTAAAAGGAAGTAAGAAATTAAATGATTCGGATAATGTGGGAGGAGGTGTGGAGAATAAAGACGTCTGTAGAGGTAAAGAGAAAGGGCTGCGGACATACCGTCCATAAGTAAACAGCTTTGAGTACAAATGATGAACATGGCTCTTCTAGAGGATGAATCGACACTCTGTGCTCTCAAACAATCCGACTGAGCATAGAAAGCCACAGACTACAGCTGGATGCTTAGGTAACCCAAAGCCATAGAATATGAGCAATTTGAAAGCAACCAGGCGGTCTCTGGCCAGTGGACGTGCTGTGGCCACTGTCCACATGCCAGGTCTTTGCAGCATTTACAGTATCAATGGTTTCTCATTTGATACTTCTTTGGCTTCTATAACTCTACTCACCCTAGGTTTTCCCATTATCTTTCCACTTCTCTGAAGCATCTTTTTCTAGTTTTACTTTATCTCTACACCTACAGGAATCACTATTGGGTCTGTTGTTATATATTTAATTTGGGACTTTGCTTGGGATTACTTTTAAATGAATCCCAAAATGCTTATATGGCTAGGAGGTCTAGAAAGAAAATTTAAAAGGAATTCTAGTCTAAACTGCAGCCATTCCATTCACAAGTCTGCTGCGCATGCTTGTTGTGGTCATTTGGTCTTGAGGATGGGGTTGTACAATGGGCTGGCCATTTGTGTTGAATTTTGAAAGTTGCATAGGTGTTTCCCAAGTGAAACAAACATGTGACCCCTTTAGAAGAAGGATTTTGGGAGCTTGGCAGCTGGTTTGAGTATAGGGAGTATGTTATGTATAGAAAGGCCAGAGACCTGCAGCACAGCATGAAGCTGGGTTTTTGTGCTTGGCTATAAAGTTTCTGCAGATTATGATAAAGGAATATGTTCTGGAGAACCAGTTGTTGCAAAGTATGTTGGTCCTTCTACAGATACTTGGTCTATATACTTTATGATGGACACAGGCTACTTCATTACTGCTCAAAAGGGGCTACAGTTTCTTTACTAATGATTGTACTGTTATGCGCAGCATGCTGATGACCAAAGGTTTATGAAGGATTACCCCGCCTGAGAAAGTCATGCTTAATGTGTTTCGCCCATTAATTTGTGGTAATGCTAAACCATATGGATTTTTTTTTTACTGAAGGGAGTGCTGCCTTCTTAATGTATACAGCATTAATAGACTTACTAAAATGTTATGAGAGAATCACATAAATGTGGGCCAGGAATGTGCTAGGCAGCCTGTATAAATCCAGTTAGCTCTGAAGTGGCACCCAGAAAAAGACAGGAGGTGAAGACGAGAAGGCATGAACCAATTTGCGTCCTCAAGGGGATCTTGGGGATAGGGATAAGAATGCTGGACACACCATAAGCTCAAAATCAGGACTTGAGCTTTCATTTTGGAAGCATTTGGAAACAGAGAATATTGCAGGTGGACATTCTTAATGCTGAGCAGGGGTTTCATCAGCAGGGACTGTTTAAAGGGCAGAGAGACAGCCATGGGACATCACGGGCACCTCATGGTAGGGCCAGAGGACTTGAACTCACATAAAGTTACAGAAATACAAAAGAAAGGTGTTTTCAAAAGTCAGGTATCCTTGGTCCCAGCAAATGACAACAGACTAAATGTAGGAAGTAAAAGGAAAATGGAATCTGGGTAAATTCCTCAGCTTCTAGGCTGCCAAGACCCAGCAGGGAATGACACTGTTCAACAGTGTCTTGTTGTTAATCATTTTTCTCATTTTCCCTAGCTGGTAACCCTGGGACCATACTAATCAACTCCTCGTTTCCCCAGTATCAGCAGCCTGCCTGTGGCTTACATGGTTCTCTGGTTATTACATGGGAGTTTAATCATTGTCCAAACCCGGCTCCATGTCTTCCTTGCAATTTCACCCTTGATTCAGTTTGTGTTTTCCAAGGAAATGTAGCTGCATAGAGGTGGAAAGAATCTATTTAGAGAGAGGATAGATGGAAATGGAAAACCTCATCAAGAGAAAGAAAAAAGATGGGACATGAGGATGATGTATGGAAGATTTTCTTTTTCCTGATCCCGGAGACAGAAATGAAAGAAATCCAGAAACATAAAGGAAAATCAATGCTGCTCTTAAAACTTGCGGCATCCCTTTTTTGTCTCATGGCACCAGGAAGGAGCCTGAGATGGAAACTGAAAAGCAGAAAGGTGATGAAATGAAAAACCTCAGAATGTGCAAACTTGATATTTCAGAAGGAGTTGTCTGCAAGTCACATTTGGCTTCCCCTCTGTCCTCCGCACTGCCTGTCTCCTGCTGTAGGACTTCTTCACATTCAGAGCGGAGGAGGCTGAACTGAGGCAGTCACGGGTTCTTCAGTTACTGGGACCTGTCATGCTGGCTAAGTCAGTTGAGGCTGTGAGACATCAGAGATGATAACTTATCTCTCTACTCTATAAAGTTGTCTAATTTGCAGAAGGTAAAGATTAAAATCGCCTCCTTAGGGACCAGCTCCCAACCTCTTAAGAGAATTTATGAATAGATATAGGTGTATTTATATTTTCTTTAAAAAAAAAATGCTGTCAGATATTTGGATTCCCTAAAGAACACTTGGCGGTAGAGAGGGGGCTATTTTCAACTAACATAAAAATATCCTATTGTTTTCCTCATCTCTAAATACAAACATGTGTACCTTGACTCCATTTTCCATGTCAACAGTAATCTCATGTTACTCCCTTGATGCCAATCTCCTCAGAAGCATGATTTCTGACATACATTATCCCTAAGGTTTCTTTTTTTTCTCCCCTTGAAACACCCAAATGAGGGTTTCACCTCGACCAACCACTTGGATGGAAATGCTCTTGACCAGATGGCCAACAAGCACTCCTGTCTTAGAACTCCAGTAATGACTTCTTCCTCCTTGCCCCATTGGCCTCCGTGCAGCATCCGATGCGGCTTTTTATCTTTCCCATGGCACACACTGTCTCAATTTGCTTTTCAAGTAAAATGCTTCCTTCTCTTAACTTGCCTTGCAGTCTTCTTTCAGCCTTGACCAGTGGTTACATTTAGTGTTTTTATTTGCAGATTTGTTTAGTTATTTTTGTTCTTAATCTCTTTCTCAGTTTTGTGTGTGTGTATGTGTGTGTGTGTGTGTGTGTGTGTGTGTGTGTGTGTGTGTGTGTGTTTACATGGATATAAATTTGCCATAGTGCACATGTGGCAATCAGAGGACAAAGTCAGATGTTGGTCCTTACCTTTCATCCTGACAAAAGGTGTCTCACTGCTGTATCTGCCAGGCTAGCTGTCCCACGAGCTTTCAGGGATTCTCTTGTCTCTACATCCTGTCTCATAACAGGAGCTCTGGAATTATACACAGATGTTATCCTGCCCAGCTTTTCTTGGGTTCTGGAGATCTCAACCCAGATCTTATGCTTGTATGGCAAATGCTTAACCCACTGAACCATCTCCTCAGCCTTGGTTTTCTGACTGTTTTGTTTGTTTGAGCCAGGACCTCACTCTAGATCTAGCTCTGTAGCCTAGGTTAGCTTTGAACTAATGGAATCATCCCTGCCTCAACCTTCTAATGTTGGAATTGAGTATGAGTTACTATACAAGGCTTATATGTTCTCTTGTCTGCTTAGTTCTGGGATGTTCCACTGATCAGAACTTGGAGACTGTATGCTCAGTTGACACTCATCTCCCTGTGATCTCAGCCAATAACATAATTTCCCATTCCACCCACAGGATATAATTTCTAAATATCAACTATGACAAATCTGCCATTCCTATCACATATTCCAAGGGGCTACTGGCATCTGTGACTCCTCACTTGCCCAGCCCTTATTCATCACCCTCAGGTTTTAGGGACTCTACTCTTGAAACCATCCAGAGTCAGAGCACATCCAGCCACCTCTTGTTCAGGTAATTAACTTGGGTGTGGATTCTTGTGCTACAACCTGTATTTCCAAGTAATAGAGAAGAGATACAGCTAACTGTAGTTGCAGGAGGCAATGAGCATCTGCAGATGACATAGCTGTTGTCTCAGTGAGCTGGAAATGGGGTGGAAAATGCATGGATGGTGTAGCCATGGAGATGCATCCAGAAGCCTTTTCTAATACTTTATCTCTGATCCCTAGATCTGTTCCTCATACTTAATGCCTGGGTCAATGCTACAGAAATCTGACTACTTGCCCTGTGTCTCCTAGATGTCCTTGTCCTCTAAATGTGAAACATGGACAGTAAAAGGGAAGAGAAAGAATCTGGTTTACCTCAGCTGTCCTCTATGTCTGCTGCACATCTGACTGTGACATCCCTCCAAAGGCAGCACTCGGCAAATTACCTTACATGTGTAGTTGCTAACCTTTGGGCTTTGGAAAGACCACTCACTCCTCTGTTTCATTGTCTATTTTTGGATATTTCATTGTTCCCTGAGATCCCTTCAGTGCTCCCACCCCCCTTGAACTTCCTCAAGTTCATTCTTTCTAGTAAACATTCTGAGATGCTCCTCTATTTTGTGGTAGGAGCCCAACTAGCATACGTAAAATTACTTTTTCATTATGAAATAAAAAAAAATGAACAATGTTAATTAGATTTTGTGACAATAAAGAAAATATCATAAGGGGAGGCTGCTGTTGTTGAATATTAGTTGAAGATGTGTTACAGTCTTTTATGTTGCATTTGTTTAGCCCTGTGATGTGAATCTGTGTTACTTTGTCTGCCTAAAACACCCGATTGGTCTAATAAAGAACTGAATGGCCAATAGCTAGACAGGAGAGGGATAGGTGGGGCTGCCAGGCAGAGAGGGTAAATAGAAAGAGAAAAGAGAAGGAAGAAGTATAGATGAATTGCTAAACGGTCTTATAAATGAAATACAGAGAAGCCAGCTATTGGGGTGAACGTTGAAAGATCAGAGAAGCAGAACAAGACATAGCTAACCTCACCTCGCCAACTCCTCAGCTGATCCTGTTTCCTCAAACTGGAAGCCTCTGAGTCTTCATCTGAAAAGGGCCTCAGCTGAACTGCTGCTAAAAGCCTCAAAGCTTAAAGGGCCTTCATTCCTGGTTTTCATACCTTATATACCTTTCTGCTTCCTGCCATCACTTCCTGGAATTAAAGGCTTGAGTCATTCCCAAGCAAAGACATGAGATCTCAAGTGCTGGGATTAAAGATGTGTGTCACCATGCCTGGCTGTTTCCAGTGTGGCCTTGAACTCACAGAGATCCAGATGGATTTCTGCCTCCCAAGTGATAGGATTAAAGGTGTGTGTGCCACCATTTTCTGGCTTCTATATCTATTCTAGTGGCTGTTCTGGCTCTCAGATAAGTTTATGAGGATACACAATATATCAACCACAAAGAAGACTGAGAAAAGGAGAAGGAGAGGAAGACTATAGGGGCCAGGCACCCAGCTACACAACCAGCCACAGAATAAGAAGAAAAGAAAGGTATATAGAATAGAGAAAGGTAGAAGCCCAGAGGCAAAAGGTAGATAGGATAATTAAGTTAAGAAAAGCTGGCTAGAAACAAATAAGCTAAGGCTGGGCATTTATAAGTAAGGATAAGCCTCCATGTATTTATTTGGGAGCTGGGTGGCAGGACCCCAATACAGCAAAAGAGTTTAAAAAAAAAAAAAGACAGCTACAGGCTACAGAAGTGTAGGAAGTTTTACATCATGGATGAGACAAAGACTGATATTTGCTACCTTGGTTTTACCTGAGCCTTGGTAAGGGTGAGTGAAAAAAAAATCAACTCACAGAAGTGAAACGAATACACAAATCTAGACTGAGCAAACACGCGCATCTTTAAGCACAAGGTCACAAGACAGTCTTCATTAACATTTTGGTGAACTTATTTCAGGGATTTAAATCTTTGTATCATTTTATTTCTCCTGATGTTTGAAAATACTCGTATTTCTTAATACAAAAGGAAGGATATTATCAGAAAATTGGAATATGAAGCAAATACAAAGAACAACAACTAAATCCTAAGTTCTGTCACTTAAAGATAAGTTTGAGTAAAATGTGTTTTTTTTCCTTAGAATCCTTCATTGGAATTTAGAACAGTTCCTGTCTTGCATTCATGGTGTTTTTGAAGCTTAGTGAATATACACCAGTCAAAATTTACAGGGCAGAAAAAGTAAAAAAAACAAAACAAAAAATAGTCTTTCTATAGTTTTGATTACTCGTTAGCTTTTATTGCTCTCTCTCATCTTAATGTAAAGAAAATTTATTTCAGACCATTAGTAGATGTTTAAATGATCAAAATCAGTTACTCAATTATCTAGGTTTTAAACTTGCTTTTCTATCCTTTGTGTATTAGTTCTGTGTAATTTGCTTCCATGGAAAGACAAGGTTTATTCTGGTAGTCTTTTGGTAAAAATGTGCTGCTGTTGTTGTCCATGGTCTTGGTGAACACACAACCCTTGTAACTCATCTCTCAGTGTAGTGCAGGTGGTGGTGGTGGTGGTGGTGGTGGTGGTGGTGTGTATAGCTGGAGAGCAGTGTTTCTCAACCTTCCTAATGCTGTGACCCTTTAATACTGTTCAAGTTGTGGTGACCCCCAGCCATAAAATTATTTTTGTTTGTACTTCATAACTGTAATTTTGCTACTGTTATGAATTGTTATGTAAATATCTGATGTTTCTGATGATCTTAGGTGATCCCTGTGAAAGGAAGGGTCATTCATTAGACCCCTCAAAAGGATCATGACTTCCAGGAGTGACCTTCTAGAAGAGCAGAAAGTGAAGAGGAGCCATGGAAAGCAAAGCAGGTCTATTGTGTGCTTGCCATGTGTATTATAAATCTTAGCGCACACATGAATTGATGCTGGATCCATGGTTTAGCTGAACAGCAAAGGGTCTCTAGATCTTTTTTTTTTTAATTATCACTCTCAAAATCAAACATAATTTTGATTTCTCCCGAGTCATAAGCTATCTTTTTAAAGTAATTGTTTCTGAGAGGATAATTGTGTTCATGTTATCTGTTCAAATCTCTTGATGGCTCAGCTCCTTCTCTATTGTTTTAAGACATAGAAAAATGATTTATTTGTGTTTACAATTATGCTTCAATACTTCTTCCTCAAAATTTTAGGTATTTTAGTAGCTTGACATTAATTTTGCTTAAAAAAAAAACTACTCTGTTTTAAGCTGACAATACAAGATAATTTCCAACATCTGTCTAAATATGGCCTTTTCATTGATCTTGCTAATAATGTACCAAGTAATTCCTGTTAATTAATGTTTAGTTGTTTCAACTCAACACTTAAAAAACTACCCTGACTATAGACTTGATAGTATTTTTTCCTTGAGGAAATCTTTAATACGTGTAATCCTTTCAGATCTCTGTTTGGCATTCCCCTCCGCTGTCATCTTTCCTCTTCCTTCTGTCTTCTTACCCGCTGTCCAGGAGCGCGCCAACATTTTTGTTAATGCCGGATTTGACTTTTTATCTCATTCATTAATCTACCTTGACCGTTTTCAAATGTGGGTTTTCACTTCCAGTTTTGAATGTTATTTACATCGTTTCTTTCCCTTACTCGTATGTTGGTATAGCTTACCTTCTGATTCTAACCTATGTCGTGATTTTTATTTGTTTCTACTCATACCCCCCCTTCTCTCCTCCATTTGGTTCTTCTTGCTTTCTGCTCCCCTCACCTCTCTCCTCTGCCCCCCTTCCCCTGTCCATTGCTCTCCTTGCTCTTCCCTGGGCTAGGGATAGAACAAAGAGCTTTGCTCATCCTAATGAGTATTCTACCACTTTGTGATACCGTGTGAACACCACGGCCCTGCTCCTATTACTTATAAAAACAAATGTGTGATTCCATCTTGTGGTGAATAGCAGGTAAGTTTGTCAATTTATCTTCTAGCGTTGACGCTAAGTAGTTTTCAGTGTTCTACTCTTTCTAGTTGTTTATATTTTACTTTTGAAATTTGAATGAGGATCATTCGTACTATATGAGTTTCCCATGATCTCACTTTTAGGCCACTTGGGTGCTGTTAAAAGGATCTTCTGAGGTGTGCAGCGTGGAAAAAAAAAAAGTTGGTGTTTACAAACTTGGCCCAATGCCTAAGTTTTTCAAAAGAGGCTGTACTGGGAATAATTCACATTCAATGAACTGTGTCCATTTAAAGTCTACAGTTTGATGAGTTTTGACAGAGGCACAGTGAAACTACCCGTACAATCAAGATGCAGAGCCATTCTGTCAATCCCTCAAACATTTTCTCCTACATCTTCACAGTCTCTGCTTCCCTCTATCACCATGTTTTATTTCTGTCATTTTAGATTAATTTTGAGTATTCTAAATGCTGATATAGATGCAGTCATATGGTATGTAATCTGTGGTGTTTGGTTTCTTTCACTTCTCATAATGAGTTTGCTTTTCATCCATGCTGTACATGTTAATAGTGTTACCAGGGAGTTGAGGTTGCATTTTCTGGGTTCTTAATCTCCTTAGTATAAGAATTTAAAATGGAAGGGAAGCTTGGAGACAGTTTTATGAGTGACGTAGTGAAGGACAATGGGACAGGTAAGCTGTAAACCTTGGTAGCTGCTGTGAGATGGGGAACAGGAAGAGAGAAAACACTATGCACTTGTAAGAAGCAGCCACACGGTGGGGTGGGCAGCTGTGTGATGGAAAGACGTGGGGGAGACAGGTTGATAGCCTTAGAGAAACAAAGTGAGCAAGTCCAGAGTGTCCAAGAAATCGTGTCCAGGATTTGTCCAGTATCTGAGAGAAAAAGAGAGAAAGGAACAAGTTAAACTTTTCTGGAGTAACCTAGAAAAGCAGGCAGGCTGTAGTAGAACAGGATGGAAACCTCTGTAAGCAATTGCCTCTAGGAGAGGTTTCTGGGAGGGAAAATCTAATTTAAGGGATAATTATTCCTCCCATCTTCTTTGCATGGCTTCAGGTGGCCCAGCTTCTCTGAGAACTGCTAGTCAGGTGATTGACAGGCACAGTTGGAACAGAAAGAGGGGGCAGTACGTGTAATGCTTTGGGTGTGTTACAGTGTCAAGTTTCTGCCTGGGGCCAAGGATAGAACTTACATTTTACTATTTGACCAGGAGGAAGTAGTTTTGCCTTAATGAGCTTCAACAAAGCCCAGGCACTTACACTTTGTATCTGTATACAGTTTGGGAATTTAAATCCCAAGGAATTACAAAGCTGAAGTTTACTTTTCTATAGTTATCAAGGAAACAGGAGGTGAGGATCCCAAGCCTCTGTCACCTGGAAGCTGTTAGGACAATAGTTCATTCCTGTTTTTTTGTTAATATTGTCACTGATGTTTTACTGCACAGCATGGGGAGATACAACATCATTTTCATCCATTTGTGGATGGCCATGTGACTCTGAGCAACTGGCAATGGGCTAACTGGAAGAAAAAATAGATCTTGACCATTTTGACACTAGAAACAGATATCAACTCTGAATTTATTGAGGCATAGGAACCCATAAGGCTTCTGAGAGAAAAGAGAATAATTTTGTGACAGTCGCTTGACAATAGGACATGAATTGTAGGAAAAGCAGTTGACAATAAGGCCCTCATCGTTTTTATAAGTTGTAGTTCATTTTCTATTAAAGGACTTAGTTAACTCATAGGAAAACTATCCAATGGATAAATGATTTGAATTGATATCAAAGAAGAAGTATGGATAGTCAATCAATGCATGAAGAAATTCTTAAAACCATCAGTTGTCAGAAAAACAAAACTAAGTCTATATTTATTAGAATAGCAAGAATTCAAAAGACCAACAGGCAGTGGTGGTGCATGCCTTTAAGCCTAGCGTTCCAGAGGCAGAGGCAGACAGAACTCTGTGAGTTTGAGGCCAGCCTGATTTATAGAGTGAGTTCCAGGATAACAAGGTTTATACAATGAAACCCTGTTCTCAAAACAAAATGAAACCAAACCAAACAAAACAAGGCAAACACACAAACAAAAAAAAGAATTCAAAAGACAAACAATATCAGACGATAACAAGAATGTGAAGTACCCCAAACTCTTACAGATTGCTGGTGTGAATGAAAACAATTAGCTTTTCAGAAAATCAGTTTGTCAATGTCTGATAACCATGTGGTTGCCATAGACATCAAAACGTATGTGAACCTGTATACCAGCATGCACCTGTGTTCACCGCAACTTTAGTTCTCATAGCTACTTCCCAGAAAGAACTCAGCATTACAGAGCGGTAACCTGTTTCTGAATAATATATAAAAATATGAAAATATTGTACCTGGTAAAAGAAATGAAATCTAGCATTCAACATCTTATACGATCCTACTGGTATGAAACTTTTATAAGGCTGAAGCTATTAGAACAGAAAGCAGACCAGTGGATTCCTAGAGTGGGTCTTCGGGGTTGGGAGTAGCTGCAATTGAGTGAGAGAGTTTCTGGGTAATAACAATTTTCTAAGTATTGACTGTGAGCATAGTTCCAGGACTTTACATCCACATCAGCATTCATTCAAGTATAAACATAAACTAAGCAAATTTTATTCCATACAAAAGTTATCTTAATTAATCTGGGTAAATGTTCTTATTTATATCAGCTTATTATTTTTTTGTAAACTTATTTTTAAAGAAATGCTTATTTCATCTAATGTTTAGCTTCTGGGATAAAGTTAAAGACAGTATTCTCTTTTGATATTATTTTTATATCATTTGTATGGAATTCTGTATTTTCCTTTGAGCATTGTTTAGTAGTATCTCACCGCTTGTTTTTTTAGTCATCTTTTCACATCTTTTTCCTTTTCTGTTTTTTTATATTTTGAAAGAATCAAGTTTGACAGAGTTGAAACCTTTATATATTCATATACTTTTTATTAGCTTTATTCATATCATCTTTTTCTTAAATTATTGAGTTTATCTTATTATGTTTATCTTATTTCTTATGTTATTTCTTTTTATCCTTTTCTTTCTCTAATTAAGAATATACAGGTTCTAAAATCATGCTATCTATTTTTCTCATGTTTAATAGTTTTATTGTTGACTTCTGCCTCCTACTTTTATTATATTTTCTTATCATGAGTGTATTTTACTTTTCTTACTAAATTTCTAGCTCTTTGTGATATATATATATGATATATATGCATTATTCTGTAATATATCACATATAAATATATATATATATATATATATATATATATATATATATATATCTTTTATTCTTCTCTCATACATTATATCCCAACCACAGTTTCCATTCCCTCCATGCCTCCCAGTTCGTCCTCCCATCTCCCTTCTTCCCCAGATCAAGTCCTCCTCTGTTTCCCCTCAAAACAATAGAGTAGGCCTCCCAGGGATATCCACCAAATATGGGCTAACAAGATACAATAAGGCTGGGCACAAACCCTGATATTATGGTTGGATGAGGCAAGCTAGTAGGAGGAAAATGGTCCCTAGTGTAGGCAAAGGAGCCAAGACACACCCACTCCCATTTTGGGAGTCCCACATGAACACCAAGCTACACCACCATAAGGTATGTGCAGAGGGCCTTGCTTAGACCCAGACAGAGTTCATGGTTGTTTCAGTCTCTGTGAGTCTCTATGATCCCTGCTTAGTTGATTCTGTGGGCCATATTCTCATGATGTCATTGACCCCTCTGGGTCCTACACTCCTTCCTCCTCTTCTTCTGTAGGATTCCTCTGGCTTGGTGTAGTGTTTGCCTGTGGGTCTCTGCATCTGCTCCCATCAGTTGCAGGATGACACCTCTCTGATGACGATTAGGCTAGACACCAATCTGAGTATAGGAGAATGTCATTAAGAATCATTTCTTTTTTTTTCTTATTTATTTATTTATTTATTTATTTATTTATTTATTTATTTATTTATTTATTTATTTATGTTATCAGCTTGATACACTATAAATTCTTATCCTAATAGTGAAATGTTTCATTCAGGTTTGCCCTGTAATTGAGTAAAACCAGAACTTATTATAATCTACAGTCATCCTAGAGTCCCCCCACTAGGTAGCCTCCCTGGTTCTGTGGTTGCAGTCTGTTTGTTCTTTGCTTTACATCTAGTATCCACTTATGAGTGAGTACATACCATGTTTGGCCTTCTGGGATTGGGTTACCTCACTCAGGATGTTATTTTCTAGAATATCATCATACTGGAAATCAGTATGGTGGTTTCTCAGAAAATTGGGAATCGATATACCTCAAGACCCAGCCAATACCACTCTTTGGCATATACCCAAGGAATGCAAGGAATGCTCAATCATACCACAAAGATACATGCTCAACTATGTTCATAGCAGCACTATTCATAATAGCCAGAACCTGGAAACAACCTACATGCCCATCAACTGAAGAATGGATAAGGAAAATGTGATACATATACACAATGGAGTACTCCTCAGCAGAGAAAAACAATGACAGTATGAAATTTGCAGGCAAATGAATGGAACTAGAAAATAACATCCTGAGTGAGGTAATACAATCCCAGAAGAATCATTTCATTGACTTTTTTTTTGCCCAGTTGTGTTTGGTTCTATCCTGCTCTGTCCTACCCCTGCTTTCTGGTCATCCAGGCAGTGTCAGGTATGGCCTCCTCCTCATGGCTTGGGCCTCAAGTTGGACCAGTCATGGTCTGCACAAGTTCTGTGCCACCATTGTGGGGCTTATATTTTACAGTGGGAAGAGATTCAAGATAATTTTCAAGAAAGAATTTTAGAAGAGCAATGAGTACCATATCAATAATAATAATAATAATAATAATAAAACAAAGTCAAGAAGTTTGTCTCCACTGTATATGTCTATGCGGTGCATACGTGTGTGTGTGTGTGTGTGTGTGTGTGTGTGTGTGTGTGTGTGTGTGTGTGTAGTGTATAGTGATAACAAGATGCAGGTGCAGTTTTAGATACGTGGGTATGTAAAGCCTTCTTCAAAAGGTAAGATTTGAGTGCATCTTAAAGAAGAGAAGAGAGTCTTCTCTGGGGAAAAATCTGTAAACCACAGGGAAAGCCTGGAGGCAGGACTCTGGCTGGCATAGCTGAAACAGCCAATTAACAGAGGCAGAGTAGTGTGTGTGTGTGTGTGGTGGTGGTGGTATTGTGTTCCCAAAATACTGTGTGCCCTAATAAACTTATCTAGATACAAGCCACTAGATACAAAGGCTAGAAAATGGTGGCACTCACACTTTTAATCCTAGCATTCCAGAGGTAGAGATCCCTCTGGATCTTTGTGAGTTCAAGGCCACTTTGGAAACAGCCAGGCATGGTGACTCATGCCTTTTATCCCAAGAAGTGAGCCTTTAATCCTAGGGAGTGATGGCAAAAACAGAAAGATATATAAGGCATGAGGACCAGAAACTAGAAGCATTTGGCTGGTTAAGCTTTCAGGCTTCTAGCAGCACAGTTCAGCTGAGATTCATTCTGGGTGAGGACTCAGAGGCTTCCAGTCTGAGGAAACAGGATCAGCTGAGGAACTGGCAAAGTGAGGAAGCTGTGGCTTGTTCTGATTCTCTGATCTTCCAGCATTTACCCCAATAACTGGCCTTAGGTTTGATTTTATTAATAAGAACGTTGAAGATTCATGCTACAGGGGTGGCAGAAGGTGACAGGAGAGAGTATCAGAGAGAACGAGAGTGGGGATAGTTAATGTCACTTAGGCAATGGCAAGGAAAACCAAAATCTTAAGGCATTTTTACTGGGTCTTCATACAACTATTGTTTATTTAAGCAGCACTTCACTTTTCAGGAAGTATGCAGAGAAATGCATGTGTTCTTCCAGGTAGGCGTAATTATTTGACTGTGATAGTGTAGGGCCTTTCAAGCTTTGTGAAGACTTTGGTAACAGTCACTTTAAAAGACCCTACCGGTTCTCCTTTAATCTAATCTTTGTGCAGAAAGCTTTGACTCACTGGATCAATAACATTTATGCTTTCCAGAATTATCTAAATAATGGTTCGTGGGCTCACATCTAACAGATTCAAATGATTTAATATGTGGTCATTCCATCTGAGTTTTTATCCCACAAGTCTGCAGTTCTGCAGCGGTCATTACCATAACAACAGGTCAGAATACAACTTCTCCTTGTTTGAACAATCCTGCTAGTCCCATTCTGCTATTTTTATTTATTTATTTTGCTCAGTCCATTATTGAGTTACTTCATGTTTGACCAAGTTTATCATATCAGATATTTGGCTCTGATGCCCCCATTTCTCTGAGTTATACCCTCTCTATCCTTTATTTTCCAGATCTTTTTTCTATGTAGTTATTATCACAGACTCCTAGCTTTTTAGTTCCTCATTGTTTAGATAAGGATGCTGTGATTTCTGCATTTCTATGGAAGAAAAATACTGTTAGTGGTGAACTGAGATTTTGTTTCTTTCCTTACAAGTTAAACTCCAATCATATCTGTGTATGTCAAAATATGATCAGTTAGGTCCCAGCATTGAGGGTCATATTAAGTATTTCAGTACAATATGGAAATAATTGCCTTCATTCTTAGAAAATATTCATATTAATCCCCCTTCAGCACTACAGAAAATGATTTTATTTTTTCAATGTAATTGAATGTGTTTAGTTTCTTCACCTCCATGATCCTAGTAGCCAAACATAAACACAAATGTGGTTCCAAATGCATTTAAGACTTGTGCCTTTCCTGGAGCCAGACAAACTTCCAACATATTGCAAAAGCACAGATGATTGGTATGAGCCCCAGGTTAATCTCATATTCATGATATTAATGAAGTTAAGATGAATTTGATGAGGTGTAACTTCTCCTGTTATATTATTGCCCTGGAGGATACTTAAAAATAAGGTGATGCATATTACTTTCCCTGAGTGACATGTGATTTTGCTCTGCTTTGGAGAAGGTCCTTGATTTATTGAAAAGATACACAGCTAGAAGGATATGGTAATCTGTATAAGAACTACCCAACAATCTACCCAATCTTTACCCAACACAATTTCATTTTACAACTTGGTAAGTTCTTATTTGGCATATATTTCTTTGTATGTATTTTAGATCTTTTAACATCTGATTTATTATTTGAGATTTTTCTAAAATCATTTTACTCTGGTTTTTCTTGTGTCTTAGAGTGGTGTCTTTTCTTCTTTGGGAGACAGGATCAGCCATTGTCACCTCACCAGTGTCCTTCATGCCCTTGGCTGGCACCACAAGTGTTAACATCTAAGCATAATCCTGTTTCCAGTCCAAATCTCTCTCATGTGCAAGCTCCTGGTAGACATTTTTCTTTTTCTTTTCTTCTGACTGTAGACAAATTTCTAATCAGTCTTAGTAAATAAGAAACACAGAGCCAAATACAGGGGTAATAGCCAAAGAGATCAGAGAATTAGGGAAGAGCCATTGACTACCCTTTAGCCTACCCCCAAGCCGTAGTTTCCCACACGAGAGAGCTTCTTCCTGCCTAACCTGTGTTTTTATTGCTTTCCTGTTCTGCTTTCTCATTGGCTCTAAGCCCAGACACATGACTTCCTCTTCACTGCCTGTCTATACAGACCTCCAGTTCTCTATGATTGGTACTGGGATTAAGGCTTGTGTCATCATGCTTGGCTGTGTCCTTGACCACACAGAGACTCTGCCTGCCATGTGATCAGATTAAGGGCGTAGTCTACCACCACCTGAGTTCTGTTCCTGGCTCGCTATGACCTCTGATCTCTAGGCAAACTTTATTTATTAACATACAAATAAAATCATATTTCAGCACAATTAAAATATCACCACATCTGACTAACATTTTATCTGTCTTCTTTAGTAGATTTTATTGTCACATAAATTACAGCATGCAGCTGTGCTTCTTACTGGTGTGGGGGGGATATACGGGATGCAATTATCTCTTGCTCCTAACACAGGCCTTGACACAGGACTTAGTTGATGACAATCCATAAGGGTTTGTTATGGATTGATTTCAGCGATACATGTGGGTAGAAACATCATAGGACCCCCAATTCCCAACAGTAGTATCAGGACAATCCCATGTAGACCATTCCTATACCATGCCCTTGCATCTGCTGCTATCCATGTCCTCAAGCTGGCTCTTGCCACCTAGGATTCTTCTAATCTAACACATGTAAGGATATTTCTGTTGTTTGCTACCAATGATACCGACTGACTAAAGGAAACATTTTCATTTTGTTCAGACTTAATGAGCATGTATGTTGTTTGTACACAATCAATGTTTGTTCAGTTATTTAGATCATGCCGGATATGATGCATGTGACAGCCAATGGAGGATTTTTCAGGACAAACTATTTTATTAACTTGACTGTCATATTGAATTTCATAGTGTATAACTCTGGATCAGGTTGTAGAGAGATCGTTCTCTCTTCCTTTTCCTTTCTTTAATTTTGATATGTGATCTCGGTGTAGATTTTCATCAGTCTCTGGGGGTAGCATGTCACCTCTTGAACCTCTGAGGAGCTGCTTATGTTCCACTGGGCTGATTATCTCAAGACCGAGACCCAGCATGCTTTCAGGTGCCTGGAAAACTTCTACTAGTAAGTAGATAACAGAGAAGGATAATACCAGATACAAGTAGATAATGCAAAAGAATCATTTATTCCTCTTGCTGGAGAGCTTAGAGTGGCTGCTTTTCTCTTGTGATTTTAGGGACAAGGGCAGAGGGGAGAGAGTGTTGAGTGGTTTCACCTCATCAAGGTTTCCCCCAGTGCCAGTTTTGCCCAGGTTTTACATGAGAGCTGTGCTTGGGTCTAAATGTTCAAGCCACAGATGTAGAGAGAAATGCTTTCTCTGTGTTGTAGCCAGGCTCTGAATGTACAGCAGTATCTCCAGCTTGGACAATGACTTGAGCTTCCTGGTGCTTCCACATCTCTGGTTCCCCCCCTCTCCCTCCCTCCCCCCTCTCCCTTTGTGTGTATGTATATGTGTATGTATGTGCACATGAATATCTGTGTATATGTGTGTGTTGTGTATGTGTGTGTTTATTTGTGTGTGTATATATATACAAGTATATGAGTGTGTGTGAGTATTGTTGGAAGCCCATACTGAGGATGTCAAACTGTCTGTAGGTGCTGTGGGATAATGCTTTTGTACACTGGTTTAATAAAATGCTAATTGGCCAGTAACCAGGCTGGAGGTATTGGCAGGGCGAGCAGACTAAAGGAATGTTGGGAAGAGGAAGAGCAGAGTCAGGAGTCACTAGCCAGAGACAGAGGAAGTAAGATGACAAGGCAGAACTGAGAAAAGGTACCAAGCCACATGGCTAAACATAAATAAGAATTATGGGTTAATTTAAGTAAAAGAGCTAGTCAGTAATAAGCCTGAGCTAATGGCCAAGCAGTTATAATTAATATAAGCCTCTGTGTGCTTACTTGGGGGACTCGAGTGGGAGACTGCTGCCAGCCAGGACACAGGAAAACTTCCAGCTACATGTAGGATTCATCCTCTGATAGCTAGTGCTGAGATCCCAAATACATATTGGATAAATACAGCCCTTCCTGGAGTCTTCTCTCCTGCTAGGCTGCTGCCACACTACCATGCTGCTAGTCTTTCTCACAGTCTCCAGAGAGCCAAGCTCCAGGTCTGTGCCACTTCACTGACTCCAGAAAGCTGTGTGCTTCCACGATGGGGAGTGAGATAAGTGTGTTTATCAACTGCCAAGCTTGGAATGAAGGCCTTCTCCTTGTGGGAATGCATCAATCACTTCTCAGGACTGACCTTTTGCAGTAGTTCCTCTTGTAAATGATGTTTTGCTTTTCCTGATTGCAGAACAAAAATGAGCTTTGTAATTAAGCTTGTGGTAGACAAGGTGGCCATGGCCCTCTGTTTTCCCAGTTGTCCTAACACAGTGTTCTGAAGGATGAGCAGGGAGTTGGAGCTTGGAGATGATGACATAGATGGGAAATCCTTTGGGTTTGCTGGCTCCAGCTGGCTAGCAGAATGCTGTTTGTGACACCTGACCTCACAAAATATTCCAGGCTTCTTCTGGGTCCATTGACATCCAGCTACACATGAGCATATGCCAA
Source organism: Peromyscus maniculatus bairdii (assembly GCF_049852395.1). Classification (NCBI taxonomy): domain Eukaryota; kingdom Metazoa; phylum Chordata; class Mammalia; order Rodentia; family Cricetidae; genus Peromyscus; species Peromyscus maniculatus. Next base: position 21,141,693 of record NC_134873.1, read on the forward strand.
ACCACGCAGATGAAAAACCGCCCACCAAAGCTGCATGTGATGATGCATTTGTACTATCCAGTGTGCAACTGTGCCTCAGCACACAACTTGCATCCTGAAATTGGAACAAAGAGGCCTTTATTATTTCCTGAGTAGTGACAATGCATTTTCAAGAACCTTTTTGAGACATAGTCCTGTTGATTTAACTTAGGCCGAAATCAATGGGATATTTTCCAGAGAAAGTTGGGAGGCCAGCTGAGGGCTTCATTTCACATCCCTTCCTGTCCTTTGGAAGTAGCCAGGCTGTGAGCACACCCCAAGACTCATTACCCAAACTTTAAAAGCTGTTCTTATTTATGTTGTTCTGAGACTCACATGAAACAGCAACTGACACGTAACAAAATCAAAATAGAGCAGCCCTCTTTGTGATCATTAGGACAATATTAAAAAGGAAGAAATCGATACCATTGACCCAACTCTGATATTTTCTGCCTAGTTCACTGTTGTCACTACACATCTCAGTTACTAAACTCATTACAGGTTGGAGAAACTCTTGTTTTAACTGTGAGATGAGTAATACTCTTCTGACTTGAGGTGCTGCATGCTTTGAAAGACTTTCTGGTACATGAAAAAGAAGCACAAGGCCCAGCTAGTACCATTTGTAAGCCATGACAGTTCCTTTTCAGGATGAGCCTTTTTTTTTTTTTTTAATAATGCTTGAATTGTGAAGTCTTTTCACTGTATATGCCTTCATTGTGGTGAATAAATAAACATTGATGACAGTGTCATGGTACTTGACTCTTTATTGGCTTTGACAAGGTATTGTTACCGAGCCTTTATCTAACCAACAATAAACAGTAAGGGGTGCCAAGGTCACATGCAATTCATTGGGGGCTCATCTCTCACTATTACCATCCTCTTTGAAAGTATTTCAACAAGTCAATTAAATACATAACTCTGAATATACCTTTGATACAAGGTTTTACTATGTAGTCTATGTTGACCTTGAGCTCATGACTTCATCAGTTCACCTACCACCACACCGAGCATAACTTATAATGAACAACAATGGAGCAACAGTGTTAGCCTCTGTGTTATAGTAAGTAAATAATCCCCTGACACTGTGCATGGGACCTTCCCCAGGTAAGCCTAGGTGATATTGCAGTAATATACTCTCAGCCTTGCTGTGTTATCTTTTGAACAAGTTAGATGTTGACTTTAGTGGGGGAAAAAAAGTTTGGAAAGTAGATCTTGGATACATAATCATAACTAGAAGACTTGCAGGCAGACTTTCTCACAGCTGTGTCTTCTGATTTAGGCTTTGAAAGTTGAGGGATAAAGTGTTTTTCTTTGATTTTCTGCCCATATATAGGATAAGGCTAGGATCTGGGAGACATGAATGGTCAATCCTATCTTATTAGGGGATCACCAGGGAAGATATGATTCCTATGGGGTTCTGCTTATCCACCCCCCACTATCTTTCTCTTAAAAGTTGGAATACTTGGCAAAAAATATACTACTAGCTTGACTAATTGTCCTTAAATTAGACAGTAAGATGTTAAAGGAGCTATGTTTTCCCTGTTGTGCAGAAACCATACTCTACCAAAGCAAATGCTGTACTTTGGAGGAAAGAATCTCAGGAAATGTTGCCTCTAGCTTCCAGGCATGAAGCTGCTATTTCCTAAGTTCCTTTGAAAATTCTCGGTGGGAAATTGTCTCTTTAGAAGTCCTTTTCTTTCCTTTGTTAATGATACAAAGTAGAAACACTCCTAAATTTCCGATGATGGATCTGAGGTTTAAAGAGAACAAATGCCATTTCAGTGAGTCAAACACAGCAAGGATGAATCTGAGACCATGGCCGGAGAGTAGAGACAGCAGAAAGCCATACCAAGATTAACTGGCAGAGAACCCATTCCCACCTGACTCATTTGATAAATGGAGCATGTTGGAGCAAAGTCCATGACATACAAAAGTTAGGAGAAAGGCTGCTGTGTAAATGTCCTGAAAGTCATTGAGTCTTGTGGTCCAGCTCTTTCGGAGCATACGATTTTCCTTGCTCACTATCCCATTCCAGTTCTTGGGAGTACTTCCCTTTCTTGATAAACTGTCCCTGTTTATATTACCTTATTACGTGTCTTTGGTTGGATTCTTCTGTCCTGGCTGGGACCTTCAGCAAGTGTCGCCAAGACTCAGGTCCCTGCCATAATAGGAGTCATATTGTTCTAAGGAAGAAGACCATATTATATTCAGTGTTGATGATCTTTCATGATTTAGTGTGGAGACTCTAAGTTGTGTTAGCTTCAGAGATTAACTGAACTTTCCTTCCCACTTCCTTGCCTTAACATACTGCATAGACACAGAGCTAGGTAGAGTAGGATACTCTCAGGTTACTATGGTCAAAGCAGTGACTGGGATGCCCCCAAACACGGAGCCTTTCTATGTGACTTCAGACTGAGGTGCTGGCTAGGAACTAAGGCTCTGTGCCCAGGATTATTTTTCTTGGCAAATAAGAATAGTCTTTCCTATAACACCCTGTGTCTTTGAGCTGATGCCCAATGGATGTTTCTCAATGTATTGAAGGTCAAGTCATATAGTAGATATGCAAGTACTTAGAAAAGCAAACTATGCATATGAGAGAGTATCTTCAGGTTTACACAGAAATAGACTTCCTGTCTTGGAACCCTGTATTTGGTTTAACAGACACTGAAACAACTCTCTTTGGTGATACATAAGAGTCTTTAGAAGTTCAGAATCACAAGACCATCCCAGTTGTAATGGATTAGGACTTTTATTTTTTTAATTCGTTTTTTAAAATGTGTGTACGTGTTTTGCTTAGACATGTGTGTGGAGGACAGCAGAGAATATCAGATTTCCTGCAACTGGAGTTATAGATGGTTGGTAGCTGCCATGTAGGTGCTGGAAACCAAAACCTGGGTCCTCTAAAGAGCCATATCTCCAGACCTGGAATGTTTATCTTTTAATAAGACCCTCAAATAATTTGTAAATACTTTAAAATGTGAGAAGCATTAGTATAGTTAGATCCTAGAAGTTTCTGTCTGAGTCCTTAGTGGAGTAGAGGAAATGTATCAGGGTCTATGGGGAATTCAAGGGAATATTCTTGTAGGTGATATTTTAAGGGAAAGAAAAGTAACTGTTTATTTTATAAAGGAGTGATTCTCAACATTGGCCACACAGTAGGATCATCTGGAACCTTTAAAGAAGCTTAATAGCTGGGCTCCACTCTCTGGTCATATAATTTTTAACTGTCCTCTGTTTGGCTTGTCTTTTACATGTTCCCAGTTTTAGCAAATAATTTTATCATGCTTCTGAGAAGCAGTGCCTGTACAAGAGATATGGAAGTACATCCATCAATCAGAGTCACAAATGGGAAGGACCCTTTGAAATATTCTCTGTGTTTTCCTTAACTCAAGTGTTAAAAAAAGGCCATCATTTGCAGAGTCTAGAGAAAATGTGGGCAGAGTTCAAAACCCTAATAAGAAAAGGTAGGAACACAAGAAATAATTGTGGTGTCCATGGTGATGTACCACACACATGAGATAAATCTTATTTCAGTTCTCTATAACCATTGAAAAATGTTCTTCATGAGAATTGTGTTTCTTCTGAATGGAATAAAATATCAGTTATAAAGCCAGATAAAGTTTAAGGCTGAAATGAACACAGAGAAGCCTCAAGTTTCAGTCTCTTTCATTTGATGGATGTCTACCCTTGATGAAATTTTTATGGTTTATATACATTCTCTATACAGTTTGATATTTGGGATGAAATCTGGAACATTAATGAAAGTTTTGGAGAGAAAGAATAGTCAGGAAAATTTGACTTCTTTGTTTAGGGTTCTTATATTTAGCTTGTGAGCAGCTTGGAGTCCTTATTTAATTTTTCTTGCCTGAAAGTAACTCACTCAAGTGAGTTTCTCAAAGGTCAATTAGAATTTTACTCCTGACTTGTGTGGGTATTATCAAATCTTCCTAACTTAGTATATTGTGCAAGGTTGATGTGCACATTGTCGATTCCTTCATCTCAGCCATCAATAAAGATATTGAATAGGCAATAAAGATATTGAATCCTGTCATACTGTGGGACAAAGGCATGGGTGTTTACAATAACACTTATGACCCAAGCAATCTTGCTGATTGAATTTATATGTTCTTCTTAGAGCAAGGCATGGAGCTCATGGCAATTTTACTTACACAAAGAGATTTAAATATTATTACAATCATTGCAATTCAGCCTTGTAATCTCCCTCCTCTGATCTATAATATGCTTCTGACTGCCCTTCTTATTGTGGAGCCAACTGCTCTTCATTGCCACCTTCTTTTTACATTGAGTTTTGACATAAGTAACTTGACCTTTGGTCCTGATAAAATAGCTGCTTCTTGTCTTTGATGTCTCCTGATTTCTAGAAAAGATGAATTTCACCATAACTTTTCTTATTCTTTAGTTCATGCTCCCTATACCCTTCACAAACTGCAGTCCTTGCAAGTCACTTAGAGGGAAGCATGGGGTGCAGTTTTGATGTCGGCAGAGGTGCTGAAGCATCTTCGTCCATGACCAAGATAGGATGAGTGCTTGCAGTTGAGATGCTTGGGCTAGCACATTGAACACGTGTATTTTTGAGTTTGACTCTAGCAGTTCTCAAGACAGAGTGTATAAGAAGAACTCAGAATATCTCCCAAGTAATAATTCTTCATTCTCAAATGTCAGGTAGTCAACAACATGTAGCAAAACCTCTTCTTAATGCTTCCTCTTTATTTGCCCTCAGATTATCTTTTGGTTTAGAAATACAATGCCAGTGCAGTTAATAATATGGCTGGTAGAGAGATACAGAGTCATTTTTTTCTCCATAGAATGAAACTAAGTCTTCATCAACCCAAAACCATTGACAGTGCCTCTTCTGCTCAGCGCCACCCCTAGAATATCTTACAGTTTTGGTATCAATATAAACCACAGATTTGTAATGTCAATCACAGTTGGGGATAAATTTGAATAATGTGCATGCCCCTAAATGCTGGAATGTTGCTGCCTTTATTTTTTTGGTTATATACTGACCAACTGCATACTCTTTGCTATAATTTCAATCTCATTGGGCATCTATGAATCTTGTTACTGTTTCCTGTATATGGATTGCTCATTCCAACTTTGGAAATGTTTTATGTAGCAATATCAATATCTGAAAGCATATTGGCTATTCCTGACTCTTTATTGATCTAACTGCTGCCCCTAGTCCCTCTGTCTTAATTATTACTTTCTCTAGTCATTTCCTCCTCAGTAAGATATCTTTACCCTTATATCTTTCTGTTCCATGACTCCTATTTGTCACACAATCTGGCTTTTAGTTTTAATCTAACATATCATTTACTGTTTGTTCATAATTCACTTATTTATGAACAATTTTAAGTGCTGACTGTATTCTAAAGACTGCACTCAGACCCATGACCCAGTGGTGAACAAAATTCGGTACAGACTCACACACAAAACCTTACAGTGTGATAAAAACACATATATTAAGTAATTGGAAATGGTATACAATTAAATATATTTTTCTGTGTGGTTCTTTAAAGAACTTTTATGAAATTCTATTTACAAAAAAAGTTTATGTTGAGCTCTATAGCATAAACAGTATAGTTTAGGAAAAGGTTAGAGAGAGGTGTAATATTCTTGCTGTAGAGAATGACACCTTCAATAAGATTCAAGGTAGTGGAAGAAAGGTCTGTGTGACCCCTCTAACAGTTGTGTGCTATAGGAAAAGGCCCCATTTGCTGGTAGACACAGGCATATTGTGACATGTGTCCTTGTGAAGACTTTTAGTTTTTATGGTCACTAGAAAACGGTTGATGGGTATGTAGCATCACGGAAACATGGTCTTCTTTTGCTTTCAAAATATCTTTGGGGGATAGCTAAGAAAATGCTGGTCATAAGGAAGAGTTTAGGAAAGTTAGGAAGCACCATTTGGAAAGATGTAGTAACCTGGAAAAAAATTGTCAGCTGATTCCAGGGTGATAGTCATAGAAATAAAGTGAGAATATTCAAGAGGCAAGATAAGGAGAATTCTGTGATGGTATGAGCATGGAGTCAAGGGGAGAAAGATGTCAACCATTGCTCCAAGGTGCCTAGGGCACAAGTGGAAAGAATAATGTTATAGAAGGGAACACCATGAGTTTGATCTCAATGTCGTTGTTTTAATGTACTTTTGAGAGAGCTAAGTGGACAGAGTTACTGATGTGGGGTGCTCAGATTTTCAGGATATTACTGAACCTCTGGCTGTGGTGACAGTGCCTGAGAGGAGAAGAAGATGGAATGCTTGTAAGTCTAACTTAAGATCATGGGAAAAAAATATAAACAATATACACATTGTTCTGTAGTGCCCTTATCACACTGGACCAAAGCTATAGCCATAAACTAAGTTCAGCTAATATTTATGACACAATATCCTGGTCACTTTTGGTAACCATCATTCAGTTTTCACAGTTTTTTTTTTTTGTAATATAAATGTATTGATCTCCGTCTTGGAGATATAGGTATGGAAACTCAGAAGAGTGAGACAAATATTTAACTCAGAAAAGCCAGGAGTATCAAAGCTGCATGAGAAACCAGCTTCTCCCTCTCAACATGTACTCCTGCCTATAACAAAACAATCTAAGGTAATATTTATTTCTCAACTGATTGATTTCTGATATATCTGATGTCTTCCATTTAGCCGGTGCTTCTGATTTTCCACTATTTTTTTCTCATTACTCTCTGTGAAATATACCTTTTCCTGTGCAAAATCATCCCAAATGATTCCTTGTCTCTAGTCCGGGGAGTCATGCAGAACATGCCAGATGCAATCTGGCCCACGTCACCAAATAACAGGTGGCTTTGGGATCTAACACCATTTAAAAGTGTCCATGAAACAACTGCTCTGTCCAACCTTTGTGGAGTAACCCCAGGACAGTGCCAAGAGCATTTGAGGTAATAAAAAATTAACTAGAAGAGTGTATTTCTTGGCAATCACATATTCATAGAGAGGACAGGGTGTGGACTGACTCATGCTACCGGGTCCTACTTGTCTGAGGCTGAGAAATGTCCTGGGATGAGGAATTATTAGTGCTAAAATTTGGCCAGTCCAGTAAAGTCCAACAGTTGGTCCCCTTGTAAGGAGGAAACTACTTTCCCCAGTTATTTGTGAGATGCTTCATGGAAAAGAAGGAATTTCAAGGATTATTTCAGGAATGAAAGGTAATTGAGAACTGGATTGAATTGGGAAAAGAAATGCAATGTAAGTTGCCAACCAAATCACGAGAAGCATGACTCCCTTCAGATCTATTAATGAGAAACCATTAGTCTATAACCCAGAGCAGCTGTAGACTGTTCCCCAGGCCTTGCCAAGACAATGATGGAATAGTTACCTGCCCTCTTTACCTAGCCCCCCTGGGAATTTCTAGCCTGGCAACTAGAGAACTGATTTAATGAAGTTGAAGAAGCTAGATCATTTTTACCTTTTCAGTCTCTGCCTCTCCCCTGGATGGCCCCATTTTCCAAAGAACCTGACACTTTTTTTTGTTTTAGAGACTTACTATTGATGAAACAAAATGCAGTGTTCAGAATTAGTTACACAGTGTACTAAGAAATGAATTATTTGCATACACGTGAGTATTGATATTCCCCCAAATCAATTATGAGTCCTGCAAGAGCAGACTCCTTACAGTCCCTGAAGTTCTTTGAGTTCTTATTCAACTCTAGTTTATCCCCAGTATAGGTATAGAGTAGGAACTCACAAGAAACACTTGCAAAACAACAACAACAAAACCCAAACAAACAAACAAACAAATCCTCAGAGAAATGCTGCATGTTCCAAGCAAAGGCATGTTGGCAGACTTCCTGGTGTAAGAGTGGAGATGGGGACTGTATAGTCCTCATTTGCTGGGATGCCATGTTAGGAGATTTTTTTCCCCTTTCTTACTTGGTCTTGCTTTTGCTTCTATGTAGAGTTATTTAAGGTTAGCATACAAAGCAAGGAAGCTCATTGGGTTATTTCTGTGCATATATATCATGGTACTTTATTACATCCTCTACCCAGACTACTTTCTGTTTGCTCCATCTTGCTGGTCCTGACTCCCTCTCAGGTAGTCCCATTTTACTTTATGCTACATGTATTCCTTTATCCTTTCTATTGTCTTTGCTTAATATCTCACTCTCCTCTCCTATGGCCCCCTTTATGCTTTCTTGATATAAATATGTACACACACAAAACACATACACAGAGAGAGAGAGAGGGGAGAGAGAGAGAGAGAGAGAGAGAGAGAGAGAGAGAGAGAGAGAGAGGCATGCACACTCAAATAAATGCATTTAAATATAGATTCCATATATGTATGAAAATATACTTGTCCTTCTGAGTCTTGCTACTGTGGCAATCATATAGAAGTTCTTCAAGCTACAATTAAAATTACTGTATCATTCAGCTATATCATACCTGAGTATATATTCCAAAGATAATATATCTCAAAGATGCTGGTGTATTCCCATTTAGTTCTACAATAGTCACAATAGTTAAGAAATTGAACCAGTCTAGATGCCCACCAGCAGAGAGATGAATAAAGAAAACGTGGTATACATACATAGCAGAATTTTATTTAACTTCAAGTAAATTGAAGTCATGACATTTACAGGAAAATGGATAGAATGGGAGAGCATTATGTTAAGCTAAATAAGCCTGATGTACCTGTACTTTCTCTGAATGCTTCCAGACTAGATTGAATTATATTTCTGATGTATGCTCTTACAAGAACCAGAGAGATAAGATTGATTGTCCCAAAGTTGACCTTTAAAAATCCAAGGAAGTAAATGAAAGAACCACTATTCTTTAGTTAGTCAAAAATGTCTTGTAACAAATGAATGTAAGATGCAAACAATATCTTTATGGTGTTATTTGTGGTGCTGGCTCTTTGCTTTGCACATCTGTTTTAACTGAAAAATGTAGATTATTCCCTGGATGGAACCTCAAAAATGTCTCATGTGACATTCTTGCTTTGATAATGACTGAACAATAGTGCTTCTCTTCAAAATACATAAACTTCGCTAGTATCTTAGTCCACTTTCTGTTGCTGGAATATGTAAGAATGCGTAGTATATAAAGGAAAGTGGTTTTATTTTTATAGTTTGAGAGGCTGTAAGTTCAAGACCATGGTGGCAGTATCTTCTCGGCATATGGTGAGGACTTTCTTGTTGTATCACACGATGGTAAAAGGCATTCTATAACAAGACAGCAAGGGATTGGGGAAAAGTGTGTTTTAATATAAATTCATTAAACCATGAGCGGACTAATCCTTTAGAGAGAGCTCTGTCCTTGTGAGGCAATGACCTACCCATGATCCTATCTCCCATTACCAAGCTGGGATCCAATTTCTAGAGCATGAGTGTGTGAAACATATTTAGACCACAGCAGCCAAGACTAAACGTGAACCTACCTATATCTTATCTTTTCCTGCTCTAGGTTCTTTCTACTTCCCACCCATCATTGTATTTATATGAAACCTTTCCATGCCTTTCATCCATTCAAGACAGGAGGATTGGCTTCACTGGTAAAGCTGGAAGAGACACACTCATTAAAAATAAGAATGAAACTGAAGGAAGGTGGTCTCTCTGACCCAAGGCTTAAGGGGATATAAAAATTAGAGGAACACACGAAGCCAAGAGCAGAGTGGGGAGCCCATGGCCAGAGAACTACTTCTAACAGTTCAGAGCCAAGGAGCCAGAGCCAAAAATTGGAGAGGCCAGGGAACAGTAATAAGATTAATAGATAATATACAAGACAGAGCTAACCTGGGAAATTGCTTGGCAAACCATTGTTGTCGGAAGCTAGCTTTTATGTGCCAGCTGCTAGGGAGAAGATGATGCCAGCTTATTTAAAGGGCCAGGTACAGCACAGATTAGAGTAAGAAAATAGCTCATGTAGACACAGAAGGAAGTATTGACTTTGTATTGGTTTGAGAATCAAAGTCAATACAATGAATTAGAAAATGGAGGTGTGGATTAAATCCCAGCTCCTCTACACATTAGAACAAATGATTTTAATTCACCAAGTCTCTCCTGTAGACTGGGGTATATATCTGATTAGGTCAATTTATATAGTTGTAGTCTCCATTAGAGAACCCAGAATATAAAATGATTTCAACTTAGAAAATACCAATTTATTTTTCTTCACCCACTTTTTTCTCTCTCACTTTATCCCCTTACAATTGGTTCTTGACTTCTGCTTAATATGTATTTTATCTTAAAATATAAAGTCAGTGTAGCTAGTGACTGCTGAAGAAGATGCTTCTACTATGTAATCTATTTGCATTTGTATTCAGTGAAAGAGTCATTGGTAGATGAAGAAATGGTAAAGGCATCAACCCCCTTAACAGGGGACAGAATATGCATCCCTGTGCTCATTTATATGTGCATGTTAGTGTATCAATGTGTTAGATAATAAAGTCTGTCTGTCTAGAGAAATGTTCCACCTTGTCCAGCTAAGACACAGTGGTCTATCCCATAGTATTAGTGTCCAATATCATCACTTTCCACAGATGGAAATGTGAATGTGGGAACCCGGGATTCTATAAGATCTTTTCAAGCTCCTTTATTCTCAGCCTGTCCATTCTAGAACGTCTTCTTCCTTGAACTGGCCAAGCATCTCTATCAATCACTCAAACTTTCCAAATTCCCCCAAGACCCATTCATCCAAGTCACATCCTTTCACGCCAACCATTCCAAATCATTTGAGTTTGGTGTATATAAGTCCACATGTGAGCCTTGGAAGATAAGATGAAAAACCAGAGTTCTTCTGGTTCTCAGAGTGCTTAGTTCAAGAACACAGTCAAGCATTTTGCAGTTTATGAATGGGGCATTTACAGTTAGGTCCACCATAAATAAAGTACCAGGCACTTCTCACCATAAGTCTTTAGCTTTACAGGATTAGCAGGATCATCTTCCTCTGATGGCCTAAAGAAAGCTTCTGTCTGTGACTGCTAAAGTTTGCTGGAAATCTTCAGCACCGCCAGGTTTCTATTGTCTCTGTTTTTGTCATTTCATGGAGTATGTTCCTCTGGTTCTAAATTCCCCTTCTCTGGAAGGTACTAGTCATTATAGAATCAGGTAACACCATTTTGATTATTTATATCCATGGCATTCCTGATTCCAACTAAGGTCTCATTCTGAGGAGCCAAAGGGTATGACTTCAACACATGAACTCACCGGAGAATATGATCTATCCAAGATTAGTACATAATAAAAGCTAAAAGGAAGGCAGGAGAAGTTCCATGGGCAGATGCTTTATTCTCTCTTCTCTTTGAATCCTTCAGGTTCCATAGAGTTCTTCCTCAGTGGCTATATTACACATCGATTTCACCTGTTATCTCCCAGTTCTTACTTAAGCTTGAGTCTTTTTTTTTTCTTGAGATCATAAACTTTTGAAAAGCAGGGGATGTATCACTATCACTCTGGTTGCCTTAGCAACTATTAGTCACTAAAGCCAGAAGAATGACTGGATATTGGTGACTTGAAGATTCTTTGTATGGCATAGAGCAATGCCAGTGTTCCTCCATGACCTCCCTTTCATCTTTTCACTCCAGTCTTTTCTACAATTTCTAAGTCTCCTTCCATCATTCCAGTCAGCAGGACTGGGAACCTCAGGAATCCCCAGCCTTCTGTAGAACCTTCTAGAACATGTCCTGTGACAAGGACCCTAAGGACAGTATTGGGAAGAGACTCTGGGCCTTTGCTGCAGCACCTAGCTCACTTCCTGTGATCAAAGTTATGAATAATGGGAAATTACATTCTTGGCTAATGAAAAGAAGACAGTCTCATCTAAGATCCACAAGATAGCCTTTAAAGTCACAGGGTACTCCTACAACAATCATGCTGTTTGCAGCAATCGTAGACACAGAATATATTCATGAAGCTGTTAGTGCTTTGACATAGAAAATGAAGGGAAATACAAAAGAATCCATATGCATGTTCATTTGCATCTGCAAACGGCTTGAGAAAAAAGTATATGTCCATAATTCCATATAATATCTACATATTGTATAGAATATTGAGCAGATTACAAGCGTATGCTTCTGTGACCTTTTTTGAATAAATGATTGGGTTTTGTGGACCAGAGGCTAGAGATCGTGCTTGCTCCTAAGGCAGCAAAGCAGATGGTGCATTAATAATGGGGATATTAGGAAGATCGGCTTCCCAATTCCAGTGTATTCATTAATACACTTTAGACAGTTTAATTGCTTCCTGAAACACTAATTGAAAGAGGTTCATTTGCAAACGCCTAGGTTCTAATAATATAAATCTGGCGCAGTGCCACAAAAGCCCCTTAAATACCATTATAAGATAAATTGTGGCATTTAACTAAAGACAGCTAGATTTTAAAAATAAAACCAGCACAGTGAAATGTATAAATTTCTTTCAGAGTGTGGAAAAGAAAACAGAGTACATGCGAATCCTTCCAGCAACGGCGTTTGTGCGGTGCTCACCAACGTCATGCCAGCGAGCCCTGGGATTATGAACATCTGGCAGACTCCGTGGCTTCAGCAGCACAAAGCAGAATGTTCTCGTTTACATAAACTCATTTCCTCGAGGAATAGCTGTGGAATCTGTTATTTCAAGAGAATATGTGCCTAAGTGTTGTTACACCTTTGAGCGAAGGACTTTCCCCTTAGAATCACGCTGCCTACTGACCTTCCTTAAGTCGGATTTCATGCCTTTATAGGCATATTGATTCTACATGCACTTCCCGGGTGTTTACCAAACAAAACTCCGAGCAGTTAGGATAAGAATACGTAAGGAGTTTGCTTCAATGTGAAAAAACGAGCACAGATTGATCGCTGTAGCAGTTCCCAGTTTCGTTTGGTGGAGTAATTTCTAGAATGAATGATGGGTGTTGATGAATTACATGCTGGCTGATGGTGCTGTGAGTAGACCACGAGCTTGTGATGAGAAAACAGTGATCAGAAGTTCAGAATCTCTCACCAACGACGCCATCCTTTACTTAAAGCAAGAGAGGCATGCTTTTTATCCATTGTCACTGAATTACCTTCCAGGCTACAAGCTCGGGTTCATACCCAGGACTATTTCGGGAGTATGTGACATCCACTTAGAAAATGGGCAAGTGAGACTCACATTCAAAATGCAAGGCTCAAATGCTTCTTTCAAAGAAGATGAGTGGCATACAAATAGGAGGAGAGAACGGGCCCATGAAACCTTTGTGGTAAGCCAACATAACTGTTCAGTGTCAAGATCCACCAAGCTTCTCAAGGAGGAAGTAATTTCCCCTCCAGAAAATAAGAAATGATTCATTGCTTTCAAATACTTGCTCAGCCCTGTTAGTTGTTATCAGGATGGGAATCTTGTTCACAGTCCCACCTGTGATAAAGAGCAGCTGGCTTGACAGTATCTGTATGTATACTTACACGATTTGGGCCAGGCATATCAATCTATAATGGTGTTTGAGGGCTTAGTGTACCTTGTATCTCGGTTATACATTTAAGAGTTATGTTTTATTATGGTTGTTTAGAGAAAAATTGAAAGGGAATTTTTATATTTTAATTTAAATATAAGTAATAAAAATCATCTCATCGCCTAAATCCCTGGTCATTTGTCCCTAAAATCCTCAAAGACAAATGTTAGTATTTCAATAAGCAGTCAGAAATATCTACCACAGACATAGTCTATACAATTCCATGAACTCTTTCCTTCTTGTCTCTTTTCCCTTTACAGCTCCCTTCTCCCTCCCTCCCTTCTCTCTCTCTCTCTCTCTCTCTCTCTCTCTCTCTCTCTCTCTCTCTCTCTCTCTCTCTCTCTCTCTCTCCCCCTTTGTCTTCTCCCTTTTGCATTTTTCTTTCCCTTGCCTTCATTTAAAAGATTGTTGACAAGAAGTTGCTAACTAAACTTTACTTGAGATAAACTTAATGAAAATGGAGATACACAATCATTCTTTAGGAGGAATAGAAAGAAAGTTGATTATCTATCAGCCCAGGCTAGATGTGGGCAAAGCCAATGGTATTTATGTTTCATTTAGTTGCTGAACACATGGAATTGTTGGTTTAACCCCCTTCAAAAGGCAACTTTGAGAAAGATTATCTTTCCCTAAGGAATGGAACTACATCTAATGTAATTATCCACCCCCAGAAGAAAATAGGACCCTGATTACCTGCTAAAATTAACAAAATTGTATATCATTTGGATTTTTATCCAGCCTTTCCCATCTTATCCCTACACACACATTAAAAACTACAGGCCAGACTCAGAAACAAGGCGTGTACTCAAGTAAATCGTCTCCCTCCTCATCTCTTCCCTCCGTACCCCCATTCAGTGAACTCCAAACACTGGGAATCATTCTCAAGTTGCAGTCATATCTCCTCAGTCACTAAGTTTTGAATAAATGGTCCCCTAATTTCTAACTACTTTTCTTCTTTTCTGTCCTAACCGTCTGAACCAATCCTTCACATAGTTCCTCTTTAACCAAATGTACAAACTTGCAGTCTAACCTACCACCCTGGTCTACCAAATAAAGAGCAAATTCTTTAGAGAAGTGGCATTCCATTCTGTCTGTCTAGGCTTTCTTTACTTGCAGGGTTCTGACCTTTGTTTTAGGTCATGAGAGTCTCTTCTATAAGCCCCATAAAGCCTTTGAGTCATTCAGTGATGATATTCACACACACACACACACACACACACACACACACACACACACACACATACACACACACACACACACTCCCTGTCATTTCTTCAACTCTCTAATAGATATCCCTTGAAGTTACAATTCTTTTTTTATTTAAATTTTTTATAACCTTAGTCATTTCCCCAGAGATTGGCAAATAACAGCTCTTCAATAAAAATATGACCATCAATTGTAATGAAGCATAACAAAGGCAAATAATAAGACTTGGGTTTGGTAAGAAAAAATATAGACAGAGTAAGACATATGTATGGTCAAATTAGGGGGCTCAAATCATATAATATAAGAACTCATTATAAGTATTTATGTGGTACATCTATACAATGATGTCTAGCAGTAGAACCAGTGTCTAGACTACGTCTGTCTTGTTGCTCAGATTTTCACAACTTTTTTGTGGATCTATGCTTTACAAAATGAATACATGTGTATGTCTGCATATTTTTCTCTGGGTGTTCATGGATGTGTGCTTTTTATGTATCAACACACTGAGTATGTACTTTGTTTTTTGAAACAGGGTTTCTTTGTGTAACCCTGGCTGTCCTGGAACTCACTTTGTAGACAAGGCTGGCCTTGAACTCACAGAGATCTGCTTTCCTCTGCCTCCTGAGTGTTGGGATTAAAGGCATGCACCACCACTACCCGGCTGAGGACATAGGCTAAAACATGAATTATGACCATTTGAGAGAGTAGAGAAGAGTTACACATGTAGATTTTAAGATATGGAAGTTCTTCTTCATATCAGATTGGTGACAAAGTCTCAAATTCCATTGTTTAGGAGGATATGTCTGTGATAAAATGCAGAATCACAGTTTGCTAAGGAAAAGTTTATCTGCTACTCTTAGACCAAGACCTAGAGAGAAGATGGATTGGAAAGCAAGATGCTACCAGGTAAGTAGAACAATGAGATTTACTGATATTTTAATGGAAAAAAGAGAGGGAGGGAATGAAGAATGAATTCTAAATCGTGTGTGTGTGTGTGTGTGTGTGTGTGTGTGTGTGTGTGTGTGTGTATGTGTGTGTGTGTGTGTGTGTGTATGTATTGGATATATGTGTTTATGAATGTGTAGCTGCATTTAGCGTTTAGTGGCCACAGGTCAACTTCAAGTGTTATTCTACAGGATGTCATCCACATTTATTTTAGAGACAAGAGTCTCTCACTCATCTGGAAACTTGAACTCACTGATTCCCATAAGCTGGCTGGCCAGCAAGTCCCGAGGATCTGCCAACCAGTACTGATAGAACAAGCCTGCACTACCATTCTTGGCTTCTTTTACATGGGTTCTGGGGATTGAACTAAGGCCCATCTGCCTGTCCAACAAGCACTTTCCAACTGGATTATCCCCAAGCTCCTGGGTCAGTTTTTGACTGTAGGCATGCTACTTAGATGAGCTTCTGATATAGTATCTAGCTGGTGACTTGTGAAAGAAAGCAGATCCTAATCATAAGGAAGCATTTAAAAGAGAGGAGGATTCAAAAGGGATCAAAGGGCTTTGGGGTTAGACTCTCTAGGGCATGGAAGTCCTGAGTTCTCCTGGCAGATATCAAAGGCCACCTCTAAGGCTTAACCTCCTGTTTTCAATGTTTAAATGCCTACCAGCCTCACCCACTCTCCTCATTTCCTAGCCTCTATTTTTCACAACTTTCTCTCTATTCACTGCTAAAGAGTTCCATCTGTAAACATGGAGTTGCCTTAAGAACTGCTACTCACATTTGGGCCAAATCAAGTGAGGTGTTTGAGGATACATGAAGATCCAGAAATTATAATCACTAGAAAAAGACCAAGAGAAAAAAGGTGCCTTGAATTGTTTATAATTCCTAAGCCCTACAGATTATAAGGTTAGTTGCCTTAGAATTGTTTTCACTGACAGAGAGATGACTAATGATAGGGAAAAAAGTGTGTGTGTGTGTGTGTGTGTGTGTGTGTGTGTGTGTGTGTGTTCATGTGCACGTGCATGCAGGTGCATACACTATGTACTTCATAGAGAGGCCGGGGAGGGTATCAGGTACCTTCCCTCTTTTGTTCTGTACTTTAACTTTTGAGACACTGTCTCTCACTGAGCATGAATCTCACTACTTGGGCTAGGCTGACCGGCCAGCAAGTTCCAAGGCCTTGCTTCTCTCCACCCCCAGGTTCTGGGGTTTCAGGCACAGGAGGTCATTCCAAATATAAAGACCTAAAAGCCTCAGGTGAACTAAGAAATTCCAAGCAGGAACATCCGAGTGGACAATGGTATCTTCTGCAGGCAGCTAGGACTAGAGGAGCCCCTGCCAAGAAGGCCAATGCACCAAGCTCTGCTGGTGTTTACAACTTTGAAACGATAGGGAGGCAGATCTGCAGAGGGAGTCATCCAACCCTTTCTGCCCTAGAAAATCCACAGTTCACCTGCACTTGAGTTCATAGTCTCCACCGCCACTGAGAGACTGCTGCTGCCCTCCATTGTTCTGTCGAGATCAATCTCCTCTTTCTTTTCTTTCCACATTGCCTCAATCAATTCAGATCTAACAGTCACGACTGGCTTTTACCTGGATGCCGGGGACTTTCACAGCAAGTACTCTTACTGACTGAGCCATCTCCCCAGCCTCTATAATATTCTTTTTTAGCCATATCCATTATGTCTCCACTGAAAATCACCTTCCCTCTCTCCTCCCACACCCCTGCATGTGTTCTTATGAGTGCATCCTAAACAAACACAATGTAGATCACTAAAATCCACAGGAAATAATTTCTTCTCTACTTGTTTGCATTTTCTTTTGTACAAATCTTGACAAAATTAGCCTTGCAAATCAACGATCACAATTGAGAGGGAAAGGAAGCATGTTTCGATTCAATACAAGGTAAGTTTTAAAGATCGGGCCAGTATAGATACTTGCATTGTTCGTGCTCATTAGAATAGGCTAAGGAAATTTCTACGTGAGGACACTTAGGAATTGTCCTTGACTTGAACAGAGTGAAACCTCTCTTAAACCACCTCAGATTTCACAGTTAGCCTCTCTCAAGTCTCATGCAAGGACCATTTTTTCCCATCTCTAATCTACTTAAAAATCTTAATGCTATTCCAGTTTGGGGTTGTTCGCTGCTGTGTAGATGGCTTCATTCTGGAGTCTGAAGGAAATCAGAGGAGGGCAGGACCAGTGGCTCCGTGGTGAAGAGCACTTACTGATTCTCCAGAAAACGTGAGTCCATTGGTTCATTGGTCACCAGCATCCCCACCAGACAGTTTACAACTCTCTGTAACTCCAGCTCTAGGGGATCTGACACGCCCCCTTTGCTGGCTCCGCAGGGCACCTCCACACATGTGACAGACTCTCACACAGACACACACTCATTCACATGAACAAAAAATAAATGTTTAAAATTTTTTGAGGTTGTAATATCATTAAAACATTTCCTTCTTTCCCTCTCCTCCCTCCAAATCCTCCCATATACGCATTCCCATTCTTCAAATTTACGGCCTCCTTTACACCCTTGTTATTGTATGTGTATGTGCATATAACCCTTCCCCTTTTCCTGGCTCTGAAGGTCCTGCTTCAGGAAATAGCCTGGACCAAACTGGTTGTTCTTGCCTCAAGGATACAGGCATGCAAAAGCAATTTAAAATACTAATTTTTTTTTTTTTTTGGTTTTTTTATTATTATTATTATTATTTTATAACACCATTCAGTTCAACATAATAGCCACAGAATCCCCTGTTCTCCCCCTCTCGCCCACCCCTCCCCCCAGCCCACCCCCCATTCCCACCTCCTCCAGATCAAGGTCTCCCCCGAGGACCGGGGTTGACCTGGTAGACTCAGTCCAGGCAGGTCCATTCCCCCCTCCCAGACCGAGCCAAGTGTCCCTGCATAAGTCCCAGGATTCAAACAGCCAACTCATGCAACGAGCCCAGGACCTGGCACCAATGCACAGCTGCCTCCCAAACAGATCAAGCCAAATGACTGTCTCACCCGTTCAGGTGGCCTGATCCAGTTGGGGGCCCCTCAGCCTTTGGTTCATAGATCCTGTGCTTCCATTCATTTGGTTATTTGTCCCGGTGCTTTATCCAACCTTGGCTTCAACAATTCTCGCTCATATAAATCCTCTTCTTACTCACTAATTAGACTCCCAGTGCTCCACCAGGGGCCCAGCCGTGGATGTCTGTAAAATACTAATTTTTATGGGCATGACATCTAGTGTGAGAAAGGAAAGCATCATTCAATAGCATTCTAGGCTTGTTTTTCCTATGGCTTGATTTTAGCCCTCATTCATGCCTCCTCTGTGCTTTAATTGAGCTTAGAATTTGTTTTCAAAAATATTTTAAAAACAAAAGATCTCCTGATGGTGTTTGGTCCACTTATGTAATTTAGCTCAGTTGTTTCCTGTGTCCTTTTTATCCATTTATATAACATGAATAGAATAATACGTATGTTCTTAAACTTTTAATGAAGTCTTAGTACGTATAGCTGTATTAAATTTCACCAGGTAGAGTACTTGTGTTTATTAGTTATCTCTACTTGAACATGATGGAATGACAAGTATTCTCACATTTTGTATGTATATGGGGTACATACATGTGTGTGCGTGCGTGCGTGCGTGCATGCGCATGTGAATGCACATATTTGTCTACGTATGTATAGAATCCAGATGCATCGAGTGTCTTCATTTATCACTACATCTTAGTCTTTGAGACATATTCTCTCATCACTAAATCTGGAACTTGCATACGGTCACAAGACAAATGGGCCAGAAACTCCAGGCGTCTTCCCACCACCCCCAGCACTGGGGTTCAGGGCATGTGCTGCTATACCTGTTTTTACGTGACTGCTAAGCTTCAGAACGCAGGTCCTCAGGCTTGCTCAGCAAGTTCTGTCCTAACTGAGCCATCTCCCCAGCCCCAAGTGGTCTCAAACTCTATACAGTCCTCTCTTCTCTCACGACAAGTCCCCTAAATCAGTGAGGGCTTATTCTATAAACTTTAGAGAAGACTACGGTTTGTTCAGTTTGATATTTTGGAATATTGAATTATCACTTGACATTATTATCTAATTTGGGTTATGTTTAAAAGTCAAAGTCATTAAATATTTTAAGTTTCCTTTGAGGTTTGTCTTCCCTTATTAGGATTGGGACATGGAGAGATAGGATATCTGAAGGAAATTGGTAATGAATTTGCCAAACCTCACGTGTAAAAAGGGTCAAGTTCCTGTGCAACAGAAAAGCCCTAGTTCCTATAAAGAGGAACGGAAGAGAATTTGATTCCAAAACTGAGAGTTTCAAGGAGATTTAGAGGTCAACATTTTCCTCCTTGAACTAGATGTTTAGAAGAAAGCTATTTTATTCTTTTGGTTAAGGTCTCTGCATCACAGGCTAGCATCTTGCTGTTTATCTGAGGCTGACCTTGAACTTCTGATCCTCTTGGTCCCCTTTCTGAGTGCTGGAATTCCAGGTATGTGCCACACACCCTGTTTAGGAGGTGCCAGAGACCAAACCCAGGGCTTTGTGCACATTATCTATCAAGTACCCTGGCCATGATGCTATGCCCTCAGACCCTCCTCTTTTTCCTTATTGTCCACTGCCCAGAAAAGAGGAAAGGTGAGTGGGATATGCAGATAGCTCAGAGGTCCTGGTAGTGGTGTTGGAGCAAGCTATAAAGTCAGCTCTCTTTTAGAATGTGTTCGATTCATAGAGGAAATGTCCTTCCTTATTGCTTTTTTGTCTTATAGCTAAACAAGGTCAGAAATGCTCCTCATTTGTTTGCTGGGGGTGTGTCTTTGATGACAAAACAAGGTAGACACCCAAAAATATATTTCAGCTGCTAGCTGGGCTGCTTACACAACAGTGTGCACAGATATAGCTTGAGGAGCGTGTGTTCGGGTGTCTTCTTTGTAAAGAGATTGAAGGAGTTCTTTCTTCCTTCCTTCCTTCCTTCCTTCCTTCCTTCCTTCCTTCCTTCCTTCCTTCCTTCCTTCCTTCCTTCCTCCCTCCCTCCCTCCCTCCCTCCCTCTCTCACTCTCTCCCTCCCTTTCCCTCCCTCCCTTTCCCTCCCTCCCTTTCCCTCCCTCCCTCCCTCCTTCCCTCCCTCCCTCCCTTCCTTCCTTCCTTCCTTTCTATATCTCTCTGTACATAAACTCCTGGGAGTTTGGCTACATGTCATTAGCTTTTTGAATTTAAATACAGTCCTAAAGAGAACTTGGATGGCAAACAAGAGAATTTGAATTTCTACATGACTTCCAGTAACTGACTTGACAGCTTTAGACAGACATATTGATTAATAATTATGTCCCTGGCAGTAAGTATCTCCACTAAGCCATTCCCCATTTTATTATAGTGTAAATATGTAATCTGCATAAAATTAAAGCTGTTATGTACTTGAAACATTGCCTGCTTGAGAGATGCTTACTCTAAAGGACAACCATGCCTCGAATGGCTAACCCCCCCTTTTTTGTCAATTCAATGCTAATTATTCTACACTCTATTTCAAAACTATATTTCTTTCTATATTATTATTTTGTCTAAACTATGCTGTCTCCATCTTAGCTGTCTCTTTATAGAGCTGCAAATGATATCAAGTGTGAATATTCTGTGTTCATGTTGGCACCTCTGCTAAACGTTGAGCTGTTAAATTATGAATTTGTGGTCTCGTCACTCACCATACTAGTCCAGGCTAAATGCTCCCCTAAGACATGTCAGTTTTCATCTAAACACAATCAGCGGTAAGTGTCTTCTCCCTGGAGCATGCCCTCTTTGTGGAAGAAAGATGCGGAAATCTCAGAGTTCTCAAGTTGTACACAGGCATCACCCAGCTGGTTTAAAAAAAAAAGTGTATCTGGAATAATTAATGGCTGACTGGAGGCATTCTACTGTTAAATTCTGTTCAAAATGTTTATTTTATTCATGTTTTTTAGTTTTTGTCTTTTCCAAAGAGAAAATGTCAGAAATTTTCTCTAAAATTTGTAGAGGTTTATGTGCTTGGAGTGTAGCCTAAATGGATGATGTTACAAACATGGTTAATACAGTGTTTAATACAGTCATAGTGTTTCCAAGGTCATGGCTAAGTTTGTTATGCTATATTGTAAGGATAAGGAGAGTTAAAATATGCAAATTGTTTGCAGTTGTATCTAACACATAACACATGCTTCATAAAATTATGATTTTTTTTTCCAGTTTAAGTTACTTTTATCTTGCTTTGGGGTATTTTGTAACTGACAATGTTAGACTTTAGATATACTATGGGTACACACTGGAGAATGATGTGACTTCATGAACTGATCATTTGTAGGGTCTTAGAAAAGAATTTCTAGTATGTTTCTGAGTAGTGTAAAGAATGAAGTAACCTTATATATTTCTCAAAGATAGACACCTTTTCAAGCCTTTTGTCTATGCATATTGATTCTTAGAGCATGTATGTGACACCAGATTTGAGAAGAACCTGGACAAGTCTGTTTTTAAGAATCCTGGCTTCAAGTTTCCAAAATGGGTCCTGCAAAGTATTTTGTGATTCATTCAGAAATCCTCAAGACTCAATCAATGGATAAGCTTTCCTCCAGCTGGCCCAAACTGTGCTAGGGACTCATCTACCATGCAGGTGGTGGCTACACAGGAAAGAATGGGTACACAGATGCTTGATTTCAGGCATACCAATCAACTGGAAAACATGGGCTGTGGAGATGAGCATATAAGAAGCACCCATTTCATATACATTACACACACACATACATACACACATACAAACATGTGCACATACATATATACATACATACATATATGCATATGTATACACACGCATATACAAATATACACAAACATATACATACACATATACATACATGCACATATACATATACACACACACATATGTAGCATGGATTCTTAATAATAAAAACCCAGAGTCATATTTCAGAGTAAATGCTGAAAGACACACAAATAAACACATACTCAAATGCATACACATACACACATGCACACACAAACATAGATACACATATACATACACACACATATATACACACACTCATACACATGCATGTGACTCACAATCTTCCTGCATAGCCAACTCTGCACTCTCCTGTTCTGTAAATTCTTACTGCAAAGGGAAGAACTTCTTCCCAAATTCTTCTAGGTCTCCTATTTTTGTCTCCCTCCTAACACCGAAAACCGAAGAGAACAATTTACACAGGACTCAGAGCCAAGGACAGTGCTTGGTACAGACAAGTGAACACCAAGATGGAAGGTTGAATGTCTTAATATTGATATTATTGGAAAAGAAACAGCAGTGTATAGGATAGGAGTGCTGAGTTCTTGTCTACACTCCAACATATCTGAAGTTGGATTAGACCATTTAATGTTCATACCTCTTATAACCAAGGTCATGGCTATATCACTTTGTGCTTGGGAGGTGCTTATTATATTTGTATTGAAAGAATGAAAGCTGCAAAAAAAAACTATAATAAAAAAGTTCTGAGACTGTGTAAAGCCTTAAATTTCTCAGCTATGTTCATGGCAGCATTGTTTGTAATAGCCAGAACCTGAAAACAACTGAGATGCCCTTCGACTGAAGAATGGATAAATAAAATGTGGTACATATACACAATGGAGTACTACTCAGCAGAGAAAAACAATGACAGCATGAGGTTTATAGGCAAATGGATGGATCTAGAAAAAAAAAACATTCTGAGTAAGGTAAACCAGACTCAGAAGGACAAACATGGTATGTACTCACTCATCGGAGGATACTAGATGTAAAACAAAGGATGACTAGACTGCTACTTACAACTCCAGGGAGGCTACCTAGAAAACAGAACCCTAAGAAAGACACAGGGATCCCCCAATGACAGAGAAATGGATGAGATCTACATGAGCAAACTGGACGTGTGTGTGTGTGTGTGTGTGTGTGTAGGGGGTAATGAAGGACAAGAATCCCTTGATCTCAGCTGGATCAAGAACAGAGAGGGAGAACAAGGAAAAATAGACCATGATAAATGAAGAACCCTCAGGAATAGGAAGAATCAAAGTGCTAGAGAGGTCCACATAGATACCTCCACAATAGACTACTGGCAATGGGTGAGAGAAAGCCCAAACTGACCTATTCTGGTGATAGGATGGCCAAACACCCTAACTGTCATCCTAGAACTCTCATCCAATGACTGATGGAAGCAGATACAGAGATCCACAGCCAGGCCCCAGGTGGCGCTCCAAGAGTCCAAT
This sequence comes from Peromyscus maniculatus bairdii, assembly GCF_049852395.1. Lineage (NCBI taxonomy): Eukaryota > Metazoa > Chordata > Mammalia > Rodentia > Cricetidae > Peromyscus > Peromyscus maniculatus. The sequence goes on from NC_134873.1 coordinate 21,165,563, forward strand.
TGGCGAGGAAGAAGAGGGATTGTATGATTGAGAATTGTTGAGACCAAGACTGGAAAAAGCACAGGGACAAATAGCCAAACTAGTGGAAACACATGAACTATGAACCAAGAGCTGAGGAGCCCCCAACTGGATCAGGCCCTCTGGATAAGTGAGACAGTTGATTAGCTTGGACTGTTTGGGAGGCACCCAAGCAGTGGACTGGGACCTGTCCTTAATGCATGAGCTGGCTGTTTGGAACCTGGGGCCTATACAGGGACACTTTGCTCAGCCTGGGAGGAGGGGACTGGACCTGCCTCGACCTAATCTACCAGGTTGAACTGAGTCCCCAGGGGAGTCCTTGCCCTGGAGGAGAAGGATTGGGGGGGTGGGAGGAGGGAGGACAGGGGAATCCATGGCTGTTATATTAAATTAAATTAAATTATAAAATAAAATAAAAAAAGAATTAACAATAATACGCAAAAAAAGGAAAAACACATTATCCTATGCAACTTCAGAAATATTTTTCATGATCATTTTTGCTTTGAGTATAGAACACCACAGTAGTGTTAATGAGTTAGATTATAGGAGAATAGAGTTTAGATGTCTGATGGTCCTTCTTTGCTATATTTCTAATAGTGTCACCAAGCATTAATTTAGAGATTGGTGAAAAGTAATCAAACATGAGTCACCATGCTCTCACTGAGAAAGAAGTGAATTGGTAAATGAGTATCTCTTGCAAGGCTGCATCAAATTTATTAATTTATTCACCTGTATGTTAGTTTATCATAGTTATCCTCTTCCTGAATATTTGTTGAGTACCAACTGTGTGTTAGTCATTTTGCTAGGTAGTAAAATATAGAAGTGAACAAAACTGACAACATTTCTGACTGGGATGATTTATACCTTAAAGACAAGAAGAGAAAGATACCAACAAATATATAGTAAGACGGATAATAAAAAGTACTTAGAGCTATACAGTAGGGTATGGGGCAGTAGAGCGTAAGAGATTAGAGAGAAAGTTACTTCACACAAGGAAGGTAGTTTTAGTGACTCTGTGTTTGAATTATGGCCAGAAGGAAGCAAGAGAGCAGGAAGATGAGCAATGTGGGCATTGCAAGTTCAACATTTGGAGCAGGTGACTTTGGAAAGCCAATTAGATGACAGTCGTGAAGGCCTGGAATTTGAAGTTAGGCAGCCATGTGTAATCTCCATGTCACATTGGAGATTCATAATTTGGGACTGTTGGCTTACAGGAGTCAACAGTCTTTGAGCTAAATGGATTGATCAAGAAGAGAATAAAAAGATGGAAGAGCTTGAAAGACCAGACCCTGAGGTGCCACAAATCTAGAGATTGGAAATGGGAGGAGAAATGTCTAAAGGAGACAAGGAAGGAAGAGTTGAGAGAGAATGATTTCAGAAACCAAGAAAAAAAGGATAGTAATATCCAAAATATCTGTACCTAATATATTAAACATCTAACTAATATCTAAAATCAACTTCATTTCTGACTAGGATTTTTTATGTATTACTAAGAAACTATTTCAAACATTGGGAAGACAATAGTGGTGTGAGGGACATCATTTCAAAAATTAAACTCTAATTACATCATATCCTCCTTCCCTTCCCTCCCACTTCCCCCTTGCTTCCTCTCAAATTCACAATCTCTTTTTTTGTTATTAATACACACACACACACACACACACACACACACACACACACACACACACACACCCTGTGGATTCCATTTAGTGTTCCTTCTATGTATATCATTGCAAGGCTGACCACTAGTATAACCAATGAGGGAGCTCAACCCTGGGGAAGACAGGTTATCTCTCAGCAGTCCTTAGCTGGCTGTAGTCTTTGGCTGCCTATAGTTCTTTGTCTAGAGATTATTTTCCCCTTCCATGTTAGCATATCTGTTGGTATTGTCATTGCTTAGGTCCTGTTTAGGCAGCCATATTGTTGAGGTATCCTTGTCATTTCTAGGAGACACAATCTTAGAGCAGATTTCCTGGTCCTCTGGCTCTTACAGCCTTTCTTCCTACTTTTTCATAATGTTCCCAGTTGGGTTGTAGATATATCCATTGGGACTGGACACCTCACAATCAATTGTTCTCCATGTTTGACCAGTTGTAGTTTTCTGTAATTGTCTAATACAAAGGCAAGCATCTCTGATAAGGGGTAAGAGCTCTATTGACCTGGGGGTATATGGAAATATAGTTTAAATGCAGTTAAGAATTATGCTTGTTTAGAAAAATGGCAATAGCAGGTTCAGAAGCACTTTTATTGTCCACATGTTTATATCCGGAATTGATGCAAGCACAGGTGGAAAGACACTGCTGCAGTGGGTAGCCATCCCAGCTTTGATTTGGAAGTTCCAACCCCCATTGAGGCTTCCATAACTGTCACACCTACAAGGCAGGGCCGAAAGAGGGCCCTGAAGACCCGAGATCTGGATGCGCAGCCTTCTCTTGGTTCCTGGGCCCCTGAGCTAGGGGTACACCGAGCAGAGTTCTCCAGAGAACACTGCCAGACTGCACTACGTCTTCCCCAGACCCTGCAACCTTCCTATCCCTTCATTTGTAAGTTACGCCACTAAATAAACCTCCCTTTTAACTACGTGGAGTGACCTTAATAATTTCACCAATACACTGCTCTTAACTTTATTTCTGGAGAACTATGCATGCCCATTGGCAGAGTTGGACTTGACCAACTTAATTCCTACACACGCTTCATTTTCCCCAAAGGCTGGGGTAGTTCTTTTCCTACCCATCTCCTGTTTGGGTTGGTAACATGTCTTCCACCTATATCTGTTTCTGAAGCCTGTTCTTGGGACTGAGTTCCTGTCAGCTCAGAAGGGAATGAGAATGGATAATGAAAACAGCCATAGATGGAGAGAGAGTTACCAGTTTGGAGAGAGAATCCAGTGACTGCATCACAAGAGTATCCCTTGTATGAGAGACTAAATAGAAAATAGAGGAGGAAAGAGAGTAAGTAAATGGAGTCCCTGGGACAGCCAGAGAACAGACTAACATTTTATATAGAACATTAGGCCAAAAAAATAAAGAGTTTTAAAAATCTATATATGTATGAGAAAATGGAAGAAAAGGTATTTAATGACTTAGGAGACATTCTAATTTTTTTCTTCTGTACTTTCCCCAATAGATACCAAATGGCTTTATAACAGAAAAGCAAACCTTATTGAAAATAGATGAATTTAAAGCCTTGGTAAATTTAGTCTTTCTTTACTCTTCATCGAGGCAAAAACAAATGCCTCCTTCTAGTGATGTTTCTAAGAAGTTTGTGCCCTGTTTATGGACTATAGCCTCAGCCATGCTAATGGCTGTGACAGTTAGAGTCCCACCTGCTGTCACCACTGCTTGTCTGGGTGCTGCCTTCGCCAGCTGATGTTTTATTAATGATCTTGAAACTGAAGGAGTAAGAAATGAAGAGTGTTTAAAAAGATAACAATGAGGTGCTGGAGAGTCCTGCAAGGAGCCAGTTGTCCTGGTTTGGAGTTGTCCTCTATGGTTATGACTTCCCTCCATCATTCTTGCGTGGTCCGCTGTGCCTGCCTGCAGACACTGTTTTTGAGAGGTTGTGATTTGTCCTTGATGAAGCTTGGATTGATTGATTTTATTCCGTGAACATGTTTAAATTGCATTGAGGTTTGTTTGGTTTTTTTTTTTTTTGAAAAGTTCATAGTACTTTTACTTTATTATTTTTTTAATAAGGGAGAATGATTATTCAAGCTATGATTATCCAGCAACCTAGTTTGCCGAAGTTAAATTACCCATCATCACTGTGTTAAATTTTATAAAATTAAAAATGCTGTTGAGTGGTTCTAAATTTTTTTTCCTTCTGATTTAAATGTAGGAATACTCATGCCTCTTGTTTTATTTAAAGCAAAGAAGATAGTGTATGTTCAAAGGCTGTACTGAACACTGGGGAAAAAATTCAGAACAGAAAGATTGTTGAAGAGTCAGCGCCCGCTTGCTCGCTTCTGTAGGGTTACAATCAGGGCAGTTTACAAAGAAGCATTCCTCTCAGGGATCACTGAGGCATACTTGGTGACATACAATGATGAAACAAAATCTTTTTTAGCATCCAAAGGGGTCATGCGGTTCTTAGGTAGCTGTTGTCCTGTGAAATGGAGAGAAAGGACCTGCCTGGCTGTCACACATTTAGCCCATGTCTAGTTACCATGGTTTTGACAGAGCTCTGGTAGGCGGAGCCATGATGGGAGCAAAGTGGGTCACAGCAGGTGCAGGTGGCGTGCTGCACCCCCACGTGCCCAGGGAAGTGGATGATCACTTCTCATTTTCCCAGATGAAGCAATGGAAAGCTCAGAGTGATTTGGTGGCTTACAGGAGAAGAGAACACACACAGACTCTTCAGTCTCAGTCTGTAATCCAGACTTTAAAATTCTGCACGCTGCACCACACCACATTGGCTTTATTAGACACAATGTCCTGAAGCCACCCTAAGTTCCTTCTTGCTAGTTATAGAACTTTCTTAAGCACTTCCAAAAACTTTTTTTATATATCCCGTTGTCTCTTTTGTAAGCATCTGCAAACAATCAACACCTCTAAAATGGAATTCACCCAAAATAGAAAGGCCTTCTAGTAAGACGAAACCATAAAGAGCACACCTGGCATGCTTGAAAAAACAAACAAAAAATCTATTTTGATGGCTCTAAATTGGCCTTCAGCATTAGACATATTTAACTTGTTATGTTATAGATGACCCCAGAGTCACCTCCAGGCTGTCAGATGTACTGTTTTGAAGTCTTACATCAGACAGTTTATGCTGATGCCATTTACTGAAAGAGAATCGACATGAATGGTTGAATCTGAGAAGTTACAGTGATTTTTAAAAATGTGCATTTCCCCCACCCACCTGGAAATGATGAGATTCATCGACATAAGTGCCTGCGCTGTGGCCATCAGGCTTTGGCGGAGTGCTTGGCGATCTAATTGGATGGCTTCTAATCCAGGGCTCTCAGGCTTCTCATCGCCTGCCTCTACTCAAGAGCTCCGATTGATTGGACAGTGATGGGTTATAAGGATTTTCTCGGAAACTGGGTCCCTAGGCTTCCATACATCAATAGCAGAAGGAACAGGCCTCAAAGAGTGTCATTCATTGTTCTTGAGAATTATACTCCCAGCTTCTCATAATGGATAGAAATGATTTCAGCATCTCTTTTGTTGCTGATCGACCAGCTCCATCTGTTGCTGTCCTCCAGTTTCTTTAGAATCCTCTTCTCTGCTTTCCCCACCAGAAGTCCAGCTTCCTTCTCTCATTGTTAATTATCTTCTCATTATTCACAATAAACTATCCAGGGTATGCAGACACTGAACTATTTTCTTTTCTGCTTTGATTCATCAAACAAGTATTTTCTGGCCCCACACACTGTTTCAGACATTGGAGATACATCAGAGAAGAGAGAGTCATCTTGAAGTGCATGCTCCTGGGGAGAAAGCAGACAGTGAACATAATAATTAGAAGGTCAGATCGTGATAAATGCTATAAAGAAAAATAAGATGGGGTATGAGTAGAGATGCATGGGGATGTCATTTTATTTTGCGCAATCAAGGAAGGTCTCAATGATAAGTGGATGCTTGATTACAAACACAGAGAATATCCGGTATAATCTATGTATATAACTATGTGGGGGAAGAGTGTTCCTGGCAGAGAGGCCAGAGATTGCAGTCAGGGGCTGACTGTGGCTGAAGCTGAGGAAGAAGGGAGGAAGAAGCTAGGTGATGAGACCAGGTAGGAAACTAGATCATGTAGGGTCTTGTATGCCATTGTGAGAGCTTGGACACCGGCTGCAAGTGATAAATCTGGACTCTGGATGGGTTTAAGACAAAGGGAAATATAATCTGGCTTTCATTTTGAAAGAATCATTGCGACTGCAAAGGTAAGTATAGGTGATATGAAAGGATGGGAGAGAGAGCTGGGAGAGCCGTTACAGTAGCCTAGGAGAAAGATGAACACGGCTTATGTTAAGCGCATATAATGGAGGCAGGAAAGTCAGTTGAGTCTGAAATGTTTGTTATGATGATTCCCTTAAGGAAGCTTGAAATTAATAATAGCGAATGTTTAAGCTTCTCCAGCTCTTCAAATTTTTTTTTCCATCAGCAAGAAAATTTCAGGTATCCTGTATGCCCTTGACTCTTCAATCTCGTCAAAGTTACATGTTACCAATGAAGAAACAGGAAACGGGATGAGTGAGTGACAGTCCTAAGCAGAATTCTGATTCCTAGGTACCTGAGGATGGGAGATTGCCCAACCTCTCCTCACCTATTACTTTACATATAAAATGAGAAGACAGATAGCATCTCTCTCTCAGGGTGGCACTGATGAGCAGATGATACAGATATACTAAAAGTACTTAGCACAGTGACTGACATGTGAATAGAATTCAATAAATGCTGGCTGTTCCCAAAATTATTTTGTTGCTGCTCCTGTTTCCTTCTGTGTCCTCAGAGAAGGGCTAGAAAATTCTACTCTTCTCTGAATCCTGAACCTTTATTCATCAGCCTCTGAAACTATTCTCTGCACCCTCACATCTCTAAATACATTGCTCCTTACATATTCTTGGAGCCACATTTTTTTATTTCCAAATGATAGAAAAAGAGAGAGGCGTTAAATGGATCCAGGCAAAGCTTTTACCGGGGCATCTGCTACAGCCAGATGGAGATGCTTTGACCACAAGCAAGTCAGTCAGTGACTCCCCAAATAAATGAAAAGTGGCAGAGAATTCAGGTAGAGTTGCTACCTAAAGTTTCTTTCTACATCCTTCATAAAAATAAGGGAGTTGGGCTTATAGAGAGCAGTCTTGAGTGGCCAGAGTCTGAGCTAAGTTATAGGCAGCTCATCATTTAGCATTGACTACTAGAACAGGACAGGTTTGCTGGATGCTGCCTCATGCTTACAGCTATTACATGTTTAATTGTAGACCCATGGGTGAACCCCAGGTCCTTCTTTATGGCCTTGTTTGCTTTGCTGTGAAAACACAAAAGAGGAGTCTGATTACTGATTTCCTAGCTCCCTTCTGGGTGGTCTCCCACTGCCTCACCAGTTTTTGCAGCCTTCAATTCCTTCATGCTTTGCTTTTCCTGTGCTGCCCACATTATCCTGCACTTACATCCCCAATCAGTTTAAAAAAATAATCAATCAAGGTTGTTTCTCACTTATATTTATGTGAGAACTTATGGCCAACCTGGGAGCCTATTTACACCTGGTTTTTTTTTTTTTTTTTTTTTTTTTTGGATTTTAAACCCATGTGTTGAGGATACTCATTTAGTTCCTTCTATCTATATTTCTGCTCATTTCTCTTTCCCATTGTCACCCTCCGTCTCTTCTTCTGTCCTTACTTTCATCTTATTGTTAGTACCAGAAGGCTGCTGAGAGCCCAATCCACCAACTCCTTTCAGTTTCTGCTTGCTAGGTAAGGCAGCAGCATAGCCTTGATTCTTGGTTACTTTTCCACCTCTCAGAATCTGGCTGTAGGTCCCCATTGCTTTAACTCGCAACTTCCTTGTGATGTAGGCAACTTGAGAATGGGAAGGACTATGTCCAGGACCCACTGGCTGATAGAATTCCTTGTACTATTTTAGGATGCCACTAAATCCTTGGAATGTCCCTCATGAGCCTCCACTTTGTGACCTTGTACAGAGGCAAATGAAATGTGTTCCTGGAGTGTGTCACTGTGCCTGGGCACATTGGCTCTGTTTCACATCGAGGATCCTCAGCGACCTGAACTTCTCAAATGGACTTGAAGTCCCATAAAGCCAGGTGTGATGGTTTTAAACCCAGGCTTATGGTTTATGCTGTGAACCTGCCCAAATCTGGGGATTCATCCATGATCATAACAATGCACTGTTAGATTTTTTTTTTCCATTTCGAGTTTTATGATTGCCTGATGACTGCACTTGTATTCTCAATGCATTCCAAAGAGGACTCAAGTGCACTAATGCACACTCAATTTTTATTCAAAAAAGAAGATAAAAGAGGGTCCTTAGAGAAACATGACAGCATTAAGAATTATTACAGAGTCTGAGACTTTCCTTCTAAGGTGTGGCATTGATATCCTGTAATTCCGATTTTTTTAATTTAAAACTTCTATTTTTGCTCTTTTTGCTTTAGTTTCTTTCTAAATAAAGCAGAGCATTTAAGCAGCACTTTATAAAGTACATTTATGCACAGTCTATTATTTAAATAATGTCTAAAATATAGACGGCATCTTTGGAGGGAGACAAAAATAAACCAGTTTTCTGCCTTCAGGGAGGTTTCTATCTTTTGGCATAGAAACAGATATAAGATAATTAACTCATGCTTATGGAATTGGAATTATTATTATCTCATAGCCAGGCTTGGTCTGGTTAATAGGCAGTGTATTCAGTCCAGTAGGAGGAAGACTGAAGACACTTCAGCCACCTCTAGATCTCTTTGCTGGATGAGCAAACAGCTTAATCCGCAGCTTCCCCACCTGTCTTCTTGGGAGTGCCAAGAAGTCACCGCCCATTCCTCCAACTCCAGCCAACTGTGCTGGGTTGGGTCTGTGAACTGATTGCATATGTTACTAAAGAAATTATTGGGATGTCAAATGGCAGTGTCATCTTCCTGGCAACCCATTCTTGAGCAGATTGTGATGCAGTAACCTACAGACATATCATTCAAAATGCCAGTTCCACCGTTGGTCTATCCCCTGCCTCCCCTCTCCAGGCACAGACCCCATCTGGCAAAACAGGAGCACCGATAGATCTAGAGTTCTATATTTTCAGAATCTTTTCTAGAGCTGATGCTCACTCCCGTATCATCCTGATGAAAATGTCTGGTCAGTTCATGACTGATCCTCATCTATCCACTGCCTCCCTCTTTTGAATGATGCTTATTCGGTAGCAGACAGAGATCTCCTTGACATCATAATACACTTTGTAACCATGCAGCAGAACGATTACACACTTATTAAACTATAGCAAACCTTGATTTTCATATTTTCAGCCACAAAGTAAATACTTAACATATGTTAAAATGTTTTCTTTTTCAGAATAATTTCTCACTTCTTTCCAGACATTGGATACTTTCTCATCCTTGTCTCTATTCTTGAGGTGGTTGTGTTGATGCATTCATGTACTGCCCCAGGTTTTCTTAGGTCCCTTTGATGTAGACTTAGTTTGATATTCCAGATGAACATTGTGTTTATTTTATTACAGGAAAACACAATTCTCTTCAAAAGTCAACAAGCATGTTTGAGCTCTTCAAAGCCTGCCTTACACACGTGGAGTATGGAAGCTTAGCTTGCTTCATTCACTGATAAGCAATCCTCTACGAATTAACTCAAAAAATGGCTTCTAGATACCAAGTGAGGTACTCTGTAAGCAATATGTAGTTAGAAAGACAATCAAGGGTTTTGTTGATAAGAAATACTTAGCCCCAAAGTAAGATCAATTTAAAGCTAAGCAATGTTGAGTTTAAATACCAAAGAGAGACAAGTAGGAAGTTTTGTGGAGCAGTGTATGTTTAATTAACATTTTGCTTCTTTTTAAGGCAAAAGGAAATCTTTTCATTTTCTTGTTTGCAAAATTCAAAGTTATAAATTCACATTTAACATAAAAAAACATGCACCCTATTTGAATAGGAAGAGCCTATTAGAATCATTCTAATGTAAATGTAGACTTAGCCAGTGACCACCCTTCCTTTTGATGATTTACCTGATAAAGACTTGTTTCCATGGCTTCAGGAATTATTGTTGGCTTGCTATTCAAATTATAAAATTAAAAGTTTAATTTAATAAAAATTTTAATGCAGTGTTTCAATTCTGGGCATGTTGCCTCCATACCCAACTTAAAATAAGATATTTTTTCATCAATTTTAGATGAAAATAAGGTTGTATATTGATGGCTGAACTTAGAACTGACATCCTCCTAATGATGGGTAGAATTGTGAAAAAAAAATAAAACAAGGTAGAAGAAAATAAGAAACAAAAATGCAAAAACAAAAATTGTGTGAAATGTTATCATTGTCATTTTGACCCTAAAATCTAACCTAAATGTTCTATAGAAGAACAAACAAACAAACAAAACAAGACAGCAACAATGAAACTCCGTCTCTCCCTCTGCTATTGCACCTCTGGGTGTCGACTGTCCTTGGGGTAGGAAAGGGCTTTATCTTGCTCTTCATAGCTTTTGTGGAGCTGATAGCAGAGCTGCACACAATAGCAACTCTCTAGACCCTGAATAATGAGGTGTTGGATGAATTACTTCATGTCTCTCCTTTCTCTCATCCTCAACAAGAGAAAGCATTCTTCCCAGAACTCCTCTCCTATTCTTTTGCAGTCCTGTTCATCACTGTGATTGGCAGAAATTATGAATTTGAAGCGTTGTGTTCTTGATGGCCACATGATTGCTTTGTGCTGACTCATGTCTTCATAAAAGCTTGTAAAATTTGAAAATAGGATACAAAGTTTCACAAACACACATAAGCAAACAAAAACAAAAAACCCACAGCCTAGTGGGGAAGAAAGTATCCTGAACTCTTAAGGTTCTGATCCTGGATAATTGAGAGTATAAAGAATTTGTGTGCTTGCCAACTGTGGGATCAGAAGTTTGCCATTCCTTGGACTGAATCCTGATATTTCCCACCCCCCTACACACACACACACAAAAAAAAAAAAAAAAAAAAAAAACCAAAAATTATAGATAGAATCTCTCTCTCTCTCTCTCTCTCTCTCTCTCTCTCTCTCTCTCTCTCTCTCTCTCTCTCTCTCTCTCTTCCAAACAAATGGAATCAGAAAGCCTTGATTGGTTAATGGGGAAGTTTGGTTCCTTCTTCAAAGTGAAAGATCTCTTTCTAATTGCTCATCTGGGAAATTATTTTACTTTGGCATTCCTGTTAGCCTTTTTCGGGCTCCTCCTCTCTCCTTGCTCAAACTTCAAATGCCAGTTTAAGTTGGATCTCTAGTGTATTAACATAATCCACTGTATCTGCAATTTGTTTTTATATCTTCCCCATACTAATATCATCAGCACATAGGGCTAGTTCATAGAAACCAGTGAGCAAATGCTAAAGAGGTGAAAGAAGGGAGGGGAGAAGTAGGGCTGGGGAATGAAAGGGCTAAAAAAGGGAGAGAGGAAAAGAGAAACCAAATGGCTCTGGTTAAATCATGTCAAGTTCTGTTTTCCTAGTCTGCTTTTTATTTCTGCATTTACAAAACAGCCAAAGTTTAAGAGGACTTGCTATTCTTCCAGAAGACCCAGATCCTTGCACTCACACTGGACCATCGGCAGCTTAAAATCTTTTATAACTTTAGGCTCAGGGCATTTAACACCCTCTCTGGCCTCTGTGGACACAGGGTCACAAGTAGTAGACACACACTCACACACACACGAATAAAAATTAAACCATAAAATTGTATTTTAAATGATAAGAGAAATGTTATTACAAAATAGTCTATAGAACAGTATATAATTGAGACTTAGGAAATGGTAGTATTCGGTAGTATTATACAGTTGTATGGTATATGGTGGTGTATGGTGATACATGGTAGTATATGGTAGTATGTGGTGTATGTGATGGAATGGTGGTCTTTTAATAACTTTCGTGTGTATCTCATCATTTATTTTTTCCAAAGCATTCTGTAAGTGTGGGTAGGGTTGAATTAATAATCCTACTTGTCCAATAATGACAATCAAGTAAATACCATTGTGCACATGTCAATCTTTATGTAAAAGTACTGTTACAGAAGAATTGATGTATCCAAGCACAGGAGCATTAATTTTTTGGTAACACTCTGCTAAAATGTTTTCCAGAAATGATGGTGTCTATTTGTAACTGGGCCAACCAATATTTTCACCATCATTGACTACTACAGTAGACAGTTTCAAATGTCTGGGTCAGTTTTATAAATTAAAAATTGTTTGAATTTTTATTTTAATTTACATTTCTAATATTTCTGGGGAGATGGACAGTAATTTTATTTATTATCTTAGAGTTTCTTCCTTATCTATTGTCTTTGTTTACTCACTTTAGTTTCCTACTCTATGAAGGATTTTAGTTTTGTTATGCAGGAAGCAAATCCTTTCTTCTAGTTATTTAAAAGGATTTTGGAAAAAATAGTCTCATAAAATTTATTGTTTAATGTGATTTCTTGGCAGTTGCTGGTGTGTGCGCCATTTCTTAGCACCTCTACGTCAACAAATATTGGACAGAGCCTTTCTGCCCCCATTTGTGCTGTGTAACAAGGATTTCACACCACTTCAGTCCCAAAGGGAACCCAATCCTATATGTAAAACATGGAGTAATTCATAATGCTGAATAGTTAATGAAATTGTGCACTAGCCTGGACCGATTTGATATGCATGCACTGCTTTCTTCCTGGTGAACTCGTTGGTGTTCAGGAAAACATGATAGTGATTCTGACATGCCCTTCATGGTTTAACAACTTCTTTCAAGGGAGAAATGATGCACCTGCAAATCATGCTTTCATCGGGTCTGGCATGATCAGAACCCTCATTGTGTCATGGCAGGTAAAATCTCTTAAGGGTAACATACAGGGATGAAGTTTTCTGTTTAAGTGCTGTTTCAGACTGCTGGGTCAAAGGATATTTATTATATCTGCAGGTGCGTTTTCCTTCTGCTCTTGTTAGATTTGAATGTGAGATGTAAAATTTAGCCAATTTACAGCATCTTTAAGGGAATCCATTAACTCATTACTAGTCTGGAAAATTATCTCCACCTGCATCCATCCTTCCACATTACCAACTGCAGTTTTATTACATAAATACAGTGAAAAAACACATATTTTAACTTCTTTTATTAAAGAAATCCCTAGGACTCCTTATAACTAGGAAAATAAAATAATTACTGTTGCAAAAAATAAAATACAAGTCTTGGTATCCTTTGTAATCCTCAGGAGGGCCATTTATTTATGACATAAGTATACTAATTCTTTATTGTTTCCAAAATACCAAATTAGAACTTCTTTGTCTGGATTTTAAGACTTATATTAAGATGGGATTTATATACAATAAAATTTATCCTGTCTGCGATGGTTATTCTTGGTTGTCAACTTGACACACCAGGTAAATTTAGTTGAAGAATTATCTCCATCAGATTGGCCTGTCTGTGGAGCGTTTTCTCGAATTCTAGTGGAAAGAAGGTCCCACCTATTCTGGGCAATCTCTAGGCAGGTGGGTCTGGGCTGTGTAAGAAGAGTAGCTGAATGTTAGCCTCGGAGAAATCAATAACTAGTGTTCCTCCTTTGTTTCTGTTCCGAGCTCTTGCCTTGAATTTCTGTCTTGACTCCCCTTAATGATGGAACTGTAAGATAAACCTTTTCCTTCCTAAGTTGTTTTGGGGTAGTGTTTGACAGCCAGAGAACCTCAGGCAACATTAAAATATGTAATTCAGCCAGCCTTTTACAATTATATATAGTTCTACAACCACTGTCATCCTCAGGATATAAATATCAAATATTTGTACCACCCCAAAATGTTTCCCCGTGGTTCTGCCCATTTGAAAGTAACCAGAAAATTCCAGAAAAACACAATATTTATTTATCTTATCATTTCAGCTTTTCTAGAATTTCGTGAGCATCAAATTCATTTGTGAGTAGTCTTTGGTGTCGCGTGCCATTTCCATAGTTTGTTTTGTGGTTCATTCAAGTTGTGACATGTATAAAAAGCTTGCTCTTAGTACCAAGTATAGTCACCTATGTGCAAAGACCACCATTTCTTTATTCACCAAATGATGGATATGTAGTTTTATTCCCAATCTATGGTTATTCGGAAACAAATTTCTGGTAATGTGTCAGTGGAACCATTTGGCCATATGTATTATTGTGTTTAAATACCTGAAGATACAGTTCTCTGAGTCACCTGGTGAGAATCCTTCCACAGTAAGAACTGGTGAGTGGATTTCCTGATGACTGTATGGTTTGCATTCCTGTCATCAACGTATAAGACTTACAGTTTCTCTAAATGGTTCCAAGCACCTGCTATTGTTAGTCTTGTTAATTATGGCCATTTTACTGCGAATGTAATGATGCCTTACTGCAGTTTTAATTTACATTTTACTGATGACTAACGATGTTAAGCATCTTTGCATGCACTTGTCAGTCATTTGTCTTGTGTGGTAAAGTGACTGTCAAGTCTATCGCCCATTTGAAAATGTGAATTGCGTGGATTTTTATTATTGAGTTGAAATAATTTATCTATTACAAATGCCATCTTATCTGAGGTATGTGCTGTGAAAATGTTCTTTATCTGTAACTTCAAAAAGTTTTTTTTAAGTGTCTTGTGAAGATAAAAGTTTTTTTTTTCATTTTGAGAAGATACAGTTTATTTATTTTTATTTTTGGTTTGTGCTTTGCCTGTGTCAAGGAATCTTGGTCAAACAAGATTGAAAAGATTTTTCTACTATGTATTTCTTTATGTTGCTTTATTTTTCATTTTTCTATTCAGCTCTATAATGCTCTTAGGTTAATTTTTGCAAATTGGAGGAGATTAAAGTTGCATACCTGCATTTGTACCAGGATCTTTAATTGAAGAGATTCATTCTTTTCCACTCACTTACCTTGCTCACTGCTAAAAATGAAATGGTGTTAGGAAAAAAAGAATATTAGTACATTTCTGGATCCTCTATTCAGTTCCAGTGATTATTGCATGGTATCCCCTTGTGCTTGATTTAATCTTAAACTCTTTGCTCATTTCATCATAGTCCTAAGCATAGGTTGTATGTATTATATGTATTTATATATGTTTATTCCTATTACTAGGAATATAATATGCTATGCTATCTAGATTTATGTAAATGTGGTCTATGACAAAATTGCCTAAGGTCACATTTCTTTGGATGATGGTATTCCCAGTCCAAACACACACACCTTTTTTTTTTCTTCCATCTCTCCTTCTTCTGTTCTCTGCCTTTCCCTCTCATTATAATTTCCTTCTCAATTCACAAGAGACTGACTTGACTTATATTTTTTAAACTTCATGATGGATTTACTGAGATACCAAATACATTTTGGCACATTCATTGTGTTTTTGATTTATGGGTGAGTGTTTTGAGATGGAATTGCACCATATATTAAGTAGATTCTGCATATACATTTATGTGAATTTTTCTCTCTCCCCCTCTCACACACACAGACACTTTCTCTTTATATGTATGTATGTATCTTCACTCTAGTAAAACACTCTACAACACTTTTGGGTCACTGATAATCAAAGATTTATAGTACTCAAATTCAATAATGTAAGCCTTCTAATTTTACTGGTTTTCAAAACTGATTATTTTATTATTGTACGTTGTTTGAATTTCTATATAAATGATAAAATCAGGAAGTAAGATGGCTTGGAGGGTAAAGCCATTTGCCACCAAGTATGATGGGATCTACGTGATTGAAAGGGAGAACTAACATAATTTTCCTCTTCCACATACACACTGTGACATATGCACTTGCACATGTAAATAAGTGTAATTAAAAACATAAATAAATAAAACCAACATATCAATTTCTATTCAAACAAACAAACAAGTAAACAAACCAAATAAGCAAGCAAACAAACAAACAAAATCCCCCTTAACTACTTGGAGAAGACTCAGCAATTATTTAGAGATTGAGTGTCCATATCCATGAACATGGTATATCTACCCACTCATTGCTGTCTTTAGGTTCTTTCAATAGTATTTTACACACCGGTGTATCTGTTCATCATGGCCATGTTTTCTTCTGCATTCTTGGATATATGTAGAATTTTTTATTAGATGTCTGTGTGTTCTTGTCTGAAAATTCCATCATCTTTCTTTTAGTTCTTTTCTATTGATCATTCTCCCTTTTGATTGTTTACTGTAAAAACTTCTTTTAAATCCTTTTATTTTCATGATATTCCAGGTACTATGGACTTTATGATTTTGGATGTTAGTTTTTTTCTAAAGTTTTTTTTTTTTTTAAGAATTTTGAACTTGTTCTTTTGTTGTTGTTGTTAAGTAATACGTTAAAAACTCACAAGATATGATTCCAAACTTACTATGCCAGGCTGAAGGCAGTGTCAGTTTTATGTTTTATGATTTATTTTTAGTTTTAATTATGTGTGTATATGTGTGTCTATGTATGGGTCTGTACACGTGTGAGTGCAGGTACTTGTGAGTGGGAGAAGAGGTCCTGAGAATCTTGCAGCTAGAATTACAGGTGATTGTGAGCTGCCAGAATGTGGGTGTTGACAGTTTAACATGGGCTCTAGGCAAGCGCAGTGTTCACTCTGACTGCTGAGCCATTTCTGCAGTCCTCTGAAGACACTACCATTTTGTGCAGACTATCAGGCCCTGGTTCGTTGTCAAATCCTTCACTAATTCATCACAGCTTTTTGAAAACTCTGGAAATTCAATATCCTGCTGTTCTTCTGGGATTCTTTTCCAGCCTCAGGTAGCTGCCTCTCAATATATCAAATAGCTACTTAGATCCAGGTTCCCTGCAGATCTTCAGAGGGAATCTCTTTATGAAGTACCCTTTCCTCTGGTATTCTAACTTGAAAATTCTAGTGTTTTTGGTTTCCTGGAGGTCTGACCTCTATAGACTCAACTTAGACAAACTGTTGATCAGTATGGATTCTGTTGCCACTGGAAACCCAGTCCCAGCCCCTATGAGGTTGTGACAGTGGTAATGATAGCTTATTTGTTTCTTTTTCCTTGGAAACCACAGTCCTGTTCATCCTGTACAGTGACTTTAAGCTACTTTTATATATTTGTCCAGTTTCTTGATTGTGGAAAGTAGAAGAGTTACTTCATCACAGTCAGTTTCATATGTCTATTCTACACCTAAGACACATGGTCTCTGCTTTAAATCTGTTGGTAATTATATAGTTGTCATATTTATGCACATGTCATATAATTTCTCCACTAATGTTTCTTTCTCTTATTTATTTAAAAATGTTGTCTAAGTTAAGCTCATTCAATTTTTTCTTGTATATAGGATACAACTTTAAAGTGCATATTATTTCTCAGTTCCTATGATGAATACTAAGATATACCGATGTGTAAGAATATTTGGAGAAATACACAACAAATCTTTCAAAAGCACTCATACCCAACTTTGGTATATTGATTATACAGATAAGTAAAACTGTAGAGTTTCAGAAGTTCTACAACCAGGGACTTTTACTTAAATCAATAGAAATAGACACATATATAGCAAATTAATTTTCCATGAAGGAACTAGGGAATAATACAAGAAGAAATAAATGGAGAAGGGTGAGTGAGAAATCTTTGTGGATAAGATGAAAAAAAATAACCTGAGGCAATGGTATATACAAACATGTTTACAGTCATGGGATGAGGAAGCTGGAGAAATACCTATAGTTTGGCAAACATGAAGGGTATGAATGATTGCTGGGAGTAATGGGTGGAAAGTAGAACCAATACAAAAGCAACGTCTTACACACTAAGCCAAGATGTTTGGTTTTATACTTTCGGCTTTAGAAGAGCACTATAGTGATAGCAGCAGGTTCTGGAGTAGTGAAGGCAAACACATATCCCAGAGAGTTTTGGTCCTTAGGAGAAGACAATTATAGATGCTATTTGACTCAGTGAAATTTCATTCCTGCTTTCTGTCTGGCACAGTTCAGGAAAGCTACCATAAAATGTGCTTTGTTACTCAGTCACAACCATGAGGTTTCTGCACATTTTTTTTTGCCACAGCTTCCCATTATTCTGTGTCCCTCCTAAACTCCACCACCAGACTGTGACTTCTTTGCCAACACTAGCACTCTGAGCATCTCTGGATCTTATCTCTTGTTTCCTCTTCACAAGCTGAGGTTTGATTTGGACTCATCAGGCTTCTCCAAGAAAACCCTTTTATTTCCAGTGTGGCAAAGAACACTTTGCTTTCTCAGGGATGATGAACAAATATGGAACCACCACCCACTTCGGCCTCTCTATGCCTCCTTGGATGAAACCTGCCGAATGGCCACTGATCATCACAGTAAAGGAAGAGGAAGTTGCTGTAGACAGAATTGCCATGGTAACATAAACACAAGTAAAAGTACATAGTGACTGTTGAGGATGTGGGGCTAGAGTGGTCATCATTTTTTTGTGGGATCGTTCCAAAGTTTGAGGTTAGAAAGCCTACTGTTGTGGGCAGACTAATGCTCATCTCCCCCAACCAAAGTTATTTACACCCTGATTTCTAGATTTACAAAAATTTTCTTCTACAGGTAAAACCAAGTTTTGTGAATATGATTAAATTAAAGAACATGAGATGGAAGATTTTTGTAAATTATCCACTAGGCCCAATGTAGTCAGAAATTTGGGGATTCTATGCAACAACCATGGCCCACAGAGTAACGAACAGTGGGAAGCAAGTAGGCAATTCAGTTCAATATGACTAGGTAGCAGGTGTCAGTTCAAACTTTGGGAGTCTGACTCTGAGTCACTTATTTTAGGCCTATTTAAGCACATCACAATTTGGTGAAAACTTTCCTGGTTCTAATTAACTCAATTCCATGTGCACAATAAAGCGTACATAAATCTCCTTGGGGAACGAAGTAAGCTAAATAAACTTCAAGTATGACTACATCAAAACTCTTTGTAAAGTACATGCGGCACCTTCCATAGAGATGGGTTCTATAGGTTGATTATGAAAAACAGCCTTATGGTAGGAGTCTGGCATGGTCTTGGCCACACAGAGAGTACAAAGTCACCAGGCTCTTAACCATGTCCTCTCTCAGCCTTCATGTTGGATAATAGGTTCTGCATCTCTACCTTTGAAGAAACAACCCTATGTGTTTAGCATTCCAGGTTTCCCCTAGGGCTTATCTGTGAGCACCAGTACCTCCACGCCTCCTACAACAAATGTCTTCATGGCAAAGTAGTAAGAATGGCAAGAGCCAGAGGAGAGGCAGGCATAAAACCCGTAGCACCAAGGAAAGTGGAGTCACAAACCAAGGAAATCTGGAGCCTCTGGAATTGGAAAACATAGACTAGGTTGCCTGCTCGACATCTAGACATTGCCCTATAGAACTCTGGCAGCACAGTCTGGCTGCCTCATTTTGGACATCTGGGTTCTAGAACTGAGATGATGAATGAGTTTCATGAAAAGCCACTCACTTGGTGGTAGATCATTAGAGTCGAAATAGGAAATGCAAACCAAGCTCACTATTCATTGGTCATTTTTCCCACTGTCTAGGCCAGTCTTCTTTTATAGAACACTTTAAATTTTCTTATATGGTCCCATTTTTTTCTCTTCTTTCTTTTGTGTTATAATTTAATAAACACTGTCGTCCCTGAAAGTATTACTGCCTTATAGGGAAATCAACAAGGGTTTCTATCTCAATCAGTCTTTATATTTGCCTTGGTAGTCACTTCCAATTCTTCCTCAAACTTTCATATTCTTATCTAGTCTGATTTTGCTTTTTACCACGTATGCACTTATTTTAGTGCATATTTACTGATAACTGACTCTCTGGGATTTTAACTTTAAACTGTGCTCTGATGTCACTTCATTTGTTGAATGTTCCTATGGGATGCGGAGCTCTGGATGGAATTTAGAGCAGTATGTGTCTCTCACTTCTGGGATTAACATGTCCCTTGAGAGGGTGCACCATTTCCTTTGCTGATTCTTAGACAGGGTCTCACTTTGTAGCTCAGGCTGACCTGGAATTCACCATCTTTATATGTCTTCAATACTGGGGCCATAGGCATGCGTCATAGTTTCCTGCTCTGCCCTAATATGGTATTTCCCTTTTATTTGTTAATTTCAAAATGTATTAGTGTTATTCACCCTGTTTCCTTTCCTTTTATTCAACGTGCTCAGCATTTGTAGGCTTCAAAATGTGTAATGTTACATCTTTTAATATTTTTGAAAATTCGTAGGTTTAGGAAATTAGCTAAAGTACCGTCTTCATGCCATGTTTTTTGTGCATTGCCTTCTTGGTGTTCTGGTTACAGCTAGGTCACTCCCACCAGGTTACACACAAAGACTGTACCAATTCTGCAATTCCATCTTATTTCTTTTCTCAATTCAGTCTGAATATTTTCTATTAAGCCTTCTTCCACCTGCAACACTGTTTCTTTAGCAGTATCCTATTTGCTGTTAAGTCTCTCTTTTATTACTCCATTAACAGTTTACTTTTTAGTTATAAAGTTGCAGTTGAGTAGTTGGTTGACTGCTTTAGATATATATCTTCCAACTTGCAGTTGTCTTTAATCACATTGCAGTATTAATTTATTGATTGGTGGTTATTCTTCCCATTCATATTTAAGAGTTCCAAATGCTAAGGTCACCTGGAAGTCTATTTTATTTGGACTTTATTTTCCCTTGGTTCTATTTGGTAGGCACTGTGGGTGTTGCATGAATAAAGGGCATTGAGTTTAAACACACTTAAAATTTTTTAAATTACATTTCAGTGTGCATAGGAGGAGAAGGTCATGCCCATGTAGGAATCAGAGAACAAATTGCAACAGTTGGGTCTTTCCTCTACTATCCTGATCCCAAGGATTAAACTCAGGTCATCAGACTTGGCACTAAGTGTATTTACCCACTGAGCCATCTGGCCTGCCCAATGTATTTGTAGGCTAATATTGTCTTTGAGCTGTGATTTCCTTTGTTATTTGACAGGTGGCTCTAATAGAGTGTATCACACACCCGCCCCCCAGTCAGTACCTAGACTCCTTAAGGTTAGGCCACTGATGTCTCAGGCTCAGGCTAGAATGGGCAATGTCGTTTATGATGCACAGTTCTCTAGAGGTAACAACTGAGATCCATATGTGTTTGCTAGGACCCCTCTTCTTAGAAAATACTTTTGGTTCTTTTATTATTACCTCATAACTTGAATTTTTACTTGGTTATCCATTTTTTTTTTCTGTCTGTCTTCTTACCCCTCTTTCTCAGTTTAGGAATTCTCAAACAATTCAAGAGAGTACAGTAGTAGCTCTCAACTGGGGTGATTGTGTTCCTTAGGGAGCACTGGGAAATGATGGAAGATTATGGCAAGGTGGTTGAGTTGCCACCATGTCTAGTATGTTGAAGCTAGAGCATTTCCAAACACATTATAATAAATAGATTGGCCCTTTCTACCCCACTCCACCAATGATGAATAATTATCTGGCTGCCACTTCAGTACTGTGGAGGGCAGACAGGCAGCCCTGGTCTAAGTACCGAATACAGGTACAAGTCCTCTAACTTCCCTCTCTCACAGATCATCTTTCCTCTCATCCTCACAGCCTCGGAAGCTACAGATTTCCGTTTAACATTCAAACTTCAGCCTCATGACATACATATTCAGCATCTTTGCTGGCTCCCTGTCTCGTACCAGGGAGGCTCTGCCAAGCATCTCCGCGTCACCTCTTATGCCAAGGAGAAGAGAGTCTCCAGGGGTACACATGGCTTCCAGAAAGCCACATTCACTTCATTGTGCTTTGATTTTCCTGGGTCTAGACCCTTCATCACACATGTTCTGAAGTCTTCAAAGTTTCACAAGTTTGTCTGACTTTATGTGTATTCTTGACCAGATCGTTGGCCAGGCTACATTTGTGTAGCTAGGGGCCACAATTATTCTTGCTGGGGAGAAAGCAAGAAAGAAGTGGTAGACAGGACTTGGACCCAGAAGTAAGTGGGAAGAGTGTTTCCTATTAGATTGGAGACAGGAGACAGGCTCTCTGTCTCCTCCACAGCCAGGAAGAGGAGGCTGACATCATCTTTTACAGAACATCTCCCAGATCCTTGGTTTTAGAGGAAGCTTCGAGGATAGGAGGGGAGAAGAGTAAAGGAAAAAAAAGCGAAGTTCCCAGATGAGTCTATAAGGTTTCTAGAATCAATGTGAGACTGCTTCAGAAGTAATTCTGAACCGCCGCATGGGAAACACAGATGCCAAGAAAGCAGGCTTCCTAATTCCACTATCAGTCTTTCCTTGCAAAGTGAAATTTGTGTTATTTTAAATAATGAAAATAAGTATCTTTAAGATGTCACAAAGTAAGTAATTGCATAACATCTATTCTGTGGGACATGTGATTATGACATGAGGAGACTTAAAACGTCTAAAGAGTTGAATTAAAATGTTAATGTGATGGAAATTCTTATGCAGCAGTTCTGAGGGCCTCTCTGGATGAGATAAACATTGGAATTGGGGAAGTTTAGATAAGGTTGATTTCCCACCACCATTTGGATAATTCTCAAACAGTTTTGAAGGCTCAAACAGAGCAAAAAAACTGACCTTAAGCAAAAAGAAGTTGCTCAGCAGACCACTCTCAGACTTCATCTGTGCCACTGGCTCCCCTGCAGCAGACTTACTTGCTGACTTCCATCATCAGGTTGATCTGTTCCTTATTATATATCTGTCTGCCCTGTTCCTCTGGAGACATTAATCCACAATACACTTAGAACTTACAAATATTGAAATTAAAGAATACAGTAAGTAGACGACAAGAAATAAAAATCCTTACTTAAATGAAGGTGTAGTCTGCAATTCCAAACCTCAGTCTATGTAGTAATCTAGAACAAAGCACAGAGACAGTGGTACGCAAGCATCATGTAGGAGCTGAATTTGTTGAGAAACTCTTGGTCCTTGCTCAGTCTCACACAGTGAAGGTTGCAACTCATACATGAAAACAAATCCACGGCTCTAAATACAGCGGTGACATTCTAAGCCATGAAAACCAAAGAGGGAAACAGAGAGCTAGCAGAGAGCAGACAGCTCACCTACTGATGGACTGGAGTCTGGCTGAGTGGTGGCTTATCATAGAGAAAAGTATGCAGATGGCAGCAGCAGTGTATACCTGGAGTCCTCAGGGACACATGGTTGACCTCAGCTTTCGTGCTCAGCTCAATCTCCATTCCCACGTGAGGGTTTTGTAGAACTATATTTTGGTCACATATTGCTTACTCGCCACTTATGGAACAATACCAAAAGATTCATTTTCGTGCATGCATTAGAAGAGCTAAACAAAAAAAAATAAACAAACAAACAAAAAAAGAGCTAAACAAGAGCATGCATGAGAGGCATAAAGTGGGGAGAGACACATGTACATACCATGTACACACACACACACACACACACACATACATACACACACACACACAATGTCTGTAAACTTAAAATGTCCTTTGTGTTATAAAGATAAACTTGCAACCTATACATCAATAGCATAATGGTGGTGTTATGTTATTTTAAACATTCTAAGGTTCTTAACACATTTTGGAAAGGAAAAGAAACATTGAAATACCTCAGGTATTATAAGGAAATAATATGATGTCAAATGTGAATGAGGTGTTTGAAGGTATTGATAGCTTTAAGCCTGAAAAGAAATAAATGGATTATGGAAATCTTTATTAGTTCAATAGAAAACAGGAGGGTGGAGACAGAAACAGAAAAAAGAAGAAATAGCAAGCATGCTTTATTGTGCTCAATTATTTTAGGACAGTGAAAAGCATGACCTGAGTAGGGCATAGCGGCATACCTCTGATGCCAACTCTCAGAGGCCCAGGTAGGGAGTCAGTAGTTTAAGGGCGGCCTTGGAGTCTTGACTATATGGTGATTTTTCAGCCCAGGCTAAGCTACATGAGACCATGTCAGAAAACAAAGCGAAACAAACAATAGACATCAGTAACCAAAGAAACAATACCCAAACTAAATTCTGGGATACATACATTCTTACATGGATATAGGCATACATACACACATACATACATACATACATACATACATACATACATACATACGTGTGTGTGTGTGTGTGTGTGTGTGTGTGTGTGTGTGTGTGTGTGTGTGTAATTCAAAAGGGCAAATGTAAGAACCAGCAGGAAAACTTCACTTTGGATAATAAAACTAAAAACCCTAAATAAAGCTAGCCATAGCTTTATTTACTGTTACCAGTGTGCTAAACAATAATGAGCTGCAGTTAGTTAGACCTCACCTCATTAATGTACATGTCTTGATCTTATCAAGTTTGTGACTGGCAGAAAACCAGAACACAACGGTAACAACGATTGGCAAGCAAAGAAAATTTCAGTGGAGAAAAAAACCCCTGCATTCTGTGACTGAGACAATGGCCACACATTTTTTTTTTCTGTGAATGAAGATGCAGGGATGAAAGAGAGCTCTGTCAGAGTTCACACTATGTTTGGAATTGTTACTTAGACATGGGAAAATCAGCCAATGAGATCCATCACAGGTAGATAAAGACGCAGGCTGTACCAACTGAGAAGATATTTATAAGTCCATAAGCTTAATATGGACTCACAGTTTTAAAATAATATAGGGAATGCATAATAGAACCTAAGGATCAATCATTAGCTCTAGGCAGTCTAAGCAGCCACATGGCAACCAAGTGCAAAACAATACTACCACTTCTATTAACCCCTGTATAGGAAGAAGCTCCCAGACATGGGCTACCATCCCTGGATTAGTACAGCATGCCTCTACAAACTTTTGTAAATTGCAACAGTTTTTCTCTGCTGCATCTCTATGGTGACTCTCCATTTCAAAGTGGGACAGAAGGTTGTATGTGACCTGCATGGTCTAGCTCCCTTCCTGTTGCTTTGTAGCCCTGGTCATGCTGTGCGAGCACACACTGGCCTACTTGATAGGCCTTAAACTCTTCAGATAACTTCTGTCCCTGGCCTTTGTCCTAGATATTTCTTCTGTCTAGAAGGTTCTCATCCCAGATACCTAACAGCCTGTTTTCTTACTACCTTTACATTTTCCCTCACCTGCCATCCTCTCTAAAGGGTCACACTGGCCCCCTATTAATTAAATACACTAACCCCTTATCTGGCCCACTGTCTTTAATCCTCCAAATGTCACAGCAATGTACACATGATATAGCTTTGTTATTTATGTATACATATTGCATTGTTTCTGTTCTTGTGCTACATTGTAAGCTTTACATAGGGTCATGTCTCTCTGACATCCCCAAAGGCAATGACCACTGTACATAACATTTAATAGGCATTCAAGAAATACTTATTCAATGATGAAAAGAGAAAATTATGTGTGAAAGCTCGATATATTTAGAATCATGTTTTGAAAATTCAAAAGCGAAAACATGTCTAGTGACCTTAGGCCTTCTGAATTCATTAGCCGTTTTCTATACCAAGCCCTTTCTCGTATAGA
Organism: Peromyscus maniculatus bairdii; assembly: GCF_049852395.1. Lineage (NCBI taxonomy): Eukaryota > Metazoa > Chordata > Mammalia > Rodentia > Cricetidae > Peromyscus > Peromyscus maniculatus. The sequence goes on from NC_134873.1 coordinate 21,190,657, forward strand.
CATTACTAGCTGTTACTTTGCTCACTTTTAAATATTCTTCTTTCTTTTTAGTGACCTGTGAAGTATTCACTGAGGACCCTGTCTGAGATGCTTCTTCTGTATGTTCCAAAATGGTAAGAAAGGCTGCTTTCTTTATGTCATGTTCAAAAGGAAGCCCACATCTGATATTGAATGTTGTGCCTGTAACATGAGGGGACACATCTTCAGAAGCATGAGTTTTTCTGCTAAATGAATATTCCTGACATGTGCTCATCCATGCAAACATTCATGCATACATATAAATAATGCAAACACCTGTGCATATGTATACTATGTGTGCAGATATATTCACTGACAATTCAAGCTCATGTTTTGATGCTTTTTAAAGTCTAGCCTTAGAACAGCAAGTCCATACTTTATATGAAAGAAAAAGCCTTTCTAGATTTTTCTTTTTTTAAAAAAAAATTGTGTTATAAAGAGACTAATTTCGTCAAACAAATTATTACGGCTGCTTTTCGTTTACTTCCTTGATTGCTTGGATCTGTGAGTGTGGGTAGGTTTGGAAATGCATACACACTGCAGGGAGAAACTTTCTTCTTCCCCTTTGTTTGGGTTCAAATCTCAGACTTACCACCTAATCATTCTATGACCCCCAAGACCAATAATTTCCACCTTTTGGGTTCACTTTGCTGGTCTGCAAAATGGGGGTACCTGCAGTATTTAAGTCCCTGGGCAGGATTCAGTCAAGTGTGAATGTGTCAGTCAGTGTCTGACACACAGCACCAGAGTGGGTCTTCTTATCCTGTTTGGAGGATAGAGGTGGATGATCAGAAAAGAAAGGAGTGCAGCTTTCGATTTGCTCTCTTCCCTACACCCTGTTCCTGGTTGTTTCAGCCCTACCTGACTTCTATTTCTAGCATCTTCTCCACTTGTCCTCCTGCCTACCTGGAAACCACATTTCCTTCCTTCCACACACACACCCCAAGTTTGATTGCCCTAGGCCATTCTGCCTTGCTTCTCTGTTTCTATGATCCCTATTCTTCCTCCCTTTCCATTCACAAAGTGAGTGCCCATAAATGCAAATCCAAACTTCACATCTGATTGTGACTGTTCTTAATACTTTTTTGGATTCTCACTCTGTATTCAGCGTTATGCTAATGACTTTATTTACATCATCCGGTCTAATCCCTCTCAATGATGCTGTGACATAGGTGTTCGTTCTAATATTTACATGTGAGAACACTGGGACTTAGACATAAAAATTGACTTCCTTAACTCTCAGAAAGAGTCCATCGTGCTTTTTACACCAGAAAACGCTTTTTACAGATGATTTGGGAGTTTCCCTTTACCCAATAGGTTTTAGGGGGCTGTTGCTATGTTTGACATTTGAGAATAGTAGAGAGAAATAAGACTTTTTTTTTTTTCCAGAAGATGATGACATCAGGGAAATTTTGAAGAATATAAAATGCAAGAATGTTGGCCAAAAAAAGTAGAAATAAAGAAAAGAAAAGAGAAAAAACAAACAGGAAAGTCAACCAATGACTACCAAGTGGCAGCATATAGCAAGGTGTATTTCATGTACCATTTAGGAGTCAAGAGGGTTGGCATGGGTCAGCTAGGGTCTGACCAAATGTTGGGTTGGCCACATTCTCATCTGGGGCTTGTGTGGCTGTTGGCTGGATTTAGGTCTTTGGTATTGTAAGGACTGATGCTCCATTTTATTTCTGTCAGAGATTCAGAGCCTGGCTCCTTGCACAGAGTTTGACAATTGCTTCCAATGTGTCCCTTGCATAGATCCTCAGTAGCAGTTCAGCTTCTTTCTCCAGACTTATTAGAAAAAACTCAGTCCAAGATGCTAAGACTGACCCTCATATAATGTACTACTACCATGAGAAACTCTTCCAATAGCAGATGCAGAGATCCACAGCCCAGCACCAGGCCAAGCTACAGGAGTCCAGTTGAAGAGAGTGAAGAGAGATTCTGTGAGCAAGGGGGGTCAAGATCATGATGGGGAAATCTACAGAGACAACTGAACCAAGCTCAAAGGAACTCGCGGACTTTAGACTGACAGCTGTGGAACCTGCATGGGACCAGACTAGGCCCTCTACATGTGGAAGGCAGTTGTGTAGCTTGGTCTGTTTGAGGGGGCCCCTGGCAGAGAGATCAGGATCTATCCCTGGTGCATGAGCTGGCTTTCTGGAGCCCATTCCCTATGGTGGGATGCCTTGCTCAGTCTTGATGCAGGGGGCAGAGGCGTCATCCTGCCTCAGCTGAGTGTACCAGGCTTTGTTGATTCCCCAAGGGAGGCCTTACACTTTTGGAGGGGTGGAGGTGGGGTGGGAGTGGGGAGTCAGGAGAGTGGTGGTGGAGAGGAGGAGAGGGATGAGGGATGGGAGGGGGAACTATGGTTGGTATGTAAAAGGGAAAAAAATGTAAATAAATAAAAAACAAAACAAAACTCTTCCATTAACTTAGCCATGTTATTTCATCTACAGATAAGCCTCCTATTCTACGTGTACTCAAGTAGAATGAGTCATGAAAAGGCACCAGTCCCTGTGACTTACTTTGGGGTTCATCTTTTACAGGACTTGATTTAAGGTCAGACACTGAGGTCCAAGAGTTGGCTGTCTGCCAGGATGGCAGTAAGGAAGCCGAGTGGCATGGTTGAGATTGTAGGTTGTAAAACAAAGCTGCCTTGGTTCTAATTAACAAATGAGAGGTAACTTAGTAACCTGAACCACAGGTGACCCGTGCTTCAGTTTTCTTACTGTAAAAGGGGGGAAATAAAGCATTCATCTTAAACAAGACAAGGTCTGTAAAGCTCTTAGGACCCACAAAGCATTCTCAGTTCACCAATGTTACTGTGTTATGATGGTCTGGGTGTCTGTGTCCTCTCCCATGTCCGTATTGCTACCAATTCTCCAAATGTGGTGACAGTATTTACATTTATTGGGACTGATTAATTCACGAGGTAGAGATCTTACAAATGAAATTATTTTACTTATTAAAAACAAGCCCAGAAGCCTATCTTGCCTTCTACCATGAGAAAATATAGCTAGAAGGCACTATCTAGGAACCAGAAAGTGGGTCCTCCTCAGCTGAGGCTGAATCTAATTACCATTGGAAAAAAATTCAACTGCTCCAGTTTATCAGATATCTAGTCTATAGTATTTTATTATAGGAGTTCCAATGTACCAATGACTTAAATTTACATATTGAGCCCTAATGTGCATATTAACCAGATGAAGGTATCTAATGATCCTCAAGTTCATTTTCATGAGTTTAAGTTTTAACAGTGTATTGGTTAGAGTTTTCTAGAGGAACAAAACTTATAGAATGTGTATGTATCTCTCTCTCTCTCTCTCTCTCTCTCTCTCTCTCTCTCTCTCTCTCTCTCTCTCTGTATGTGTGTGTGTGTGTGTTGCTTACAGGCTGTGCTTCAACTAGTCCAACCGTGACTGTCTCCTAATGGAAAGATGCAGAATCTGGTAGTTGTTCCATCCATGAGGCTGGATGTCTCAGCTGGTCTTCAGTCTACATTGTAGTTCTGAAGAAGTAGGTTCTAACCCCAAAGGAAGAAATGCCTCAGCAGCAGAATGTCAGTGAGGGTGAGGGCAATCAGGCAAAGAGCAAAAGTATCCCTCTTCTATGTCCTTTTATGTGGGCTGCCACCAGAAGGTGTGGCCCAAATTTAGGGTGCATCTTCCCACCTCAGATGATACAAACAAACGAACAAATCCCTACAAAGATGTTCCCAGCTGCTTGGGTTTTAGTTGATCCCAGATATTGTCAAATATTACAAATAGAGAAAGAAATAGGTCAAAGAGCAAGAGATATTTGTAATTAAGCAGTCCTGGTAAAGGTAGGGTCTTCTTGATGTTTGTCTCAGCTCAGGTTTTTCAAGGTTGTCCCAATACTGTTTTTGTTTGAGGACATCTGTTGAGGCCTTGAGGGGATTACGTAGTTTATATGGGTTTTGAACTAATGAAATCCTGATTAGTCACTCATCATCAAAGAATTCCCAGGTATTGTTTGTTATACTAGAAATCCCATGTTAAGAAACAAGAAATAAATAAAACCATCTATACAACCATCAAGAATTTATGCTTCATTGACATTTTTTAAAAAAATATATTATGGGATGGAGAAATGGCTTAGTATTTGTTGCTCTTGCAGAGGGCTCAGGTTCAATTTCTAGTACCCACATGAGAGTTCACAAACATCTGCAAGTCTAGTTTCAGGGAATCTTTTTTTTTTTTTTTAAGATTTATTTATTTATTATGTATACAATATTCTGCCTGCATGTATCCCTGCAGGCCAGAAGAGGGTACCAGATCTCATTACAGATGGTTGTGAGCCACCATGTGGTTGCTGGGAATTGAACTCAGGACCTTTGGAAGAGCAAGCAGTGCTCTTAACCTCTGAGCCATCTCTCCAGTCCCCCAGGGAATCTTAACACTCCTCTGATTTCTGTGGGCACCAGGCACACACATGGAGCCATACATACATTTAGGCTGTGGTGATGTGAATGACAATGGTCTCCATAGGCCCATGTATTTGAACATTTGGCCTTTAGTTGGTGAAACTGTTTGGAAAGGATTAAATGTTGTGGCCCTGTTAGAGGAGATGTGTCACAGGCATATGGGGGTGTTGTGAGATATTTAATTACACTCTGTAAAGATATGTCACTGTGATTGGTTTAATAAAGATAAATGGCCAATAGCTAGGGAAGAGGTATAGGCAGGATTTCTGGACAGAGAGAGCTCTGGGAAGAAGAAAAGAGGAGTTTTCAGCCAGACACAGAGGGAGCAAGACCTGCAAGAAGAGAGGTAAAGGCCATGAGTCACATGGCAACATGTAGATGAATAGAAATGGGTTAAGTTAAGCTATAAGGGCTAATGGGGCAAGTCTAAGCTATAGGACAAACTTTTATAATTAATAAGTCTCCATGTTGTTTGGGTGAGCTGGCAGCCCAAAGAAAAATCCATCTGCATGGTGGCCTTGATGTTTCCGAAGTCCACACCATTCCCAGTTTTCTCTCTCTGCCTTGTGCTTGTGGATAAAGATGTAAGTTCCCACCTACTGCTCCAGTACCATGCCTGCCTGCCTCCTGCCATGCTTCTTGCTATGATGGTCATGAACTCTAACCTTTTGGGTCTATAAGGCCCCCAATAAACTCTTCTATAAGTTGCCTGGGCCATGATGGATCTTCACAGTGATATAAAAGTGACTAAGACCTAGGTAAAACACTCATGCATATAAAATAAAATAAAATAAAATAAATCTTTACTCTTTTTAATGTATTAAAGTAAGAAAGTGGTGAGGAATGGAAATTTATCCAAGGGGCAAAACTATTTACAGAGAAGCACAAAGCCTAATGCTCTTCAAATCTATGTAGTGGGGTTCTATTGATTCTCCTTCCTTGTGATTGTAGAGAATGTCATGGCTGTTCAGGGGATGACTTCTTACAAAAATGGGCTTTTAAAAGCTGATTTTGAGATGCACAATTTGAAATGCCCCGCCCTGTGAGTGTCATGCACATTCCAGCACAATAGCACCAAGACTTGGAGTAGAGTTCCCTACCCTGCCATGTTGTTTCATGGAAGACAGAGGTGCCTAGGAATGAGGAGAGTTGTGTTTCCATGGCAGCTTGGGTTAAGAAGCATGTTAGGCAGTGTTCCAATAAAGGGGACCTTGTGAACAAATAAAAACTCGTTAAGTCTTCTTGTACTTTTGTGCATGAGGAGCTGTCAGTGGCAAATGACATGGAAACAGAGACACAGTGAAGTACTCCAGACTCCCTTGAAGTGAGGTGGTCACATACAGACCTAGGAGTCAACCTTTTCAATCTGCAGGCAACGGCTGAGATCATGACCTCCAGCCAAAGCAGGATGGAAGGCTTCACTTGGATAAAATGCAAGTGCTTTGAGATAGGCAGTCTCTCTTCCTTTATTACATAGAGATACTGGCTAGGACAGGAAATTAGATCCCAGGTTAGTGCAGACATAGATTTTTTGATACATTTCAAAAGACCTGAATTTAACTTCCAGGACTTATTTCATGTACATCTGTGTTTCTTGAGTGTGCCTTTAGAATATCTATATAAAAAGCGCTGGGCCAGTGTCTTTTCCACCAGATAGATGTAGAATGTACTATTGGCACTATCAGATAGGTTAAGAACCCTTTAGTAATCCTTTTCCCTCAAACAGAACACTCTCCCGTTAACTGCAGCTAGCTTTGGGTTCCTGCACAGGGTGAATGTCTTACCTCTACTGCCCTGGGATGTGAGCAAAATGCAGGCCAGAAGGATATGAGCTGGCTCAGTTGTTGAACATAATTGTGCGATGTCTGTAATGTCTCAAATGCCTTGCTAACTCTTGCCTTCTGACACAAGGGGTAAGCCTTTCATTTTGCAGGGAGATCAGTGCTACAAATTGGAGTCAGCCCAGAAGAGAGCAGAGAAAAGCCTTCGTAACTCAGAGATACAAGACTTCAACAAGTGAATAGGGAAATTGGCAAAGGAAGACATGAAAGAAAATGTGGATTGTGGGAAACAGGCTTTCAGGATACAGGGCATAAAATGTATCACTGCGGTATCCTTGTCTCCATGAGAGATGATCATGGGGCCTATTCTGGGAGGGTTTCAGCAGGCCTCAGAATAAAGGTAAGTTCTGGTCAAAATGTCTCGCCATTTCCAATGGTAACCTTCCTTTAGCTTTGTTAGCATGTTCATACCTCCAACCAAAACTTTTATTATAAAATGTAAAATATGAAGAGGATTTCCTGTGACTTTCAGAGAACATTCACCGGACAACTCTCAACTGTACACACCATGCTTTGTAGTCTTGTAGGCAGCAATAATTCGTGGGTCAGGAAATGAACCACATTTATAAAAAGTTCAGTTTAAGATAGGATGTACTTGTTGTTTTTACCTCTTTGGGTCAGACGTTCAGAAGTCCCCAGATAGTCTGTATTTCACTTGAAAATGGAAGTGGAGAAGTGTATGGTATACCTAGGTATGACTTAAATGTCAGGTCATCAGCAGCGTATAGATATGTCTTGTGGGCTAGCCTCCCAGTAGGGCATGGAAATGATAGCAAGACACCTACATGGATAGTCATTGTCTGTTCTTTCAGGGCAGTGTCTCCAAAGTGTTCTGACATTTAATGTTGATGTTTTATTACGAACTAATAAAACATTTATTAAATATAAAGAAGCATTGCCTAGAATCCTATGATCTTAATACAAATGTTTAATTCCTTTTATATTGACTTTTTATTAGTATGCATAAGTGCTCAGATGTTCAATAAGAACAATCATATTGTGTTGCTTTCTATTTTGGTTAATTTCACATTGTGAATATTATAGGCATCATTTTCTACTTATCTCATCTTCATAATGACTATTTTCACTAGAGTCCACTTTCCCTTAGATGTTTACATTGATCCCCTTCTGTTATCTGGACACCAAAGCCTACACAAGAGCTTTCAGATTGTTTGATTATACTTTTTTTTCATAGACGTGGTCACGAAGATTAGCATAGGAACCTAGAATGAATGTTGTGGACCTTGTTTCCCATATTAAGCTGCTGATATGCTGACTGATCACTTTAAGGGATGAACAACTTAAGCTGAACATCAAACATCTCAATGTTTCCTCCTAGTCCTGTCTTTCAGGTTCCATCTCATGAAAAGCTGAAAAAAAATGTGTCCAAGTCACTACGTGCAAGAGCTGAAACCTATGTTTTCTATAAGAAATCTAATGTGTATAAGTAGAAAACTCTCCATAGTGGCAGCCTGACTTAATGTATTAAGGGGCTATGTTCTAGTAAAATCGCCATACATGTGGCATCAGCAATGACCACATCCAAAGACTCTGGTTTAGAAAGGCCAGAGTTACAGTTCTGCTTACATCTATAATGAGTGAATACGCCAAGCGCATTACTTCAGTTTTTAAAGATGAAAATATGAGGAACACAGATATAACCCAAGTGTTACCAAACCCTCATTAGACATACATTTTTATGTGCATTGGTGTTTTGCTATGAGTGTCAGATTCCCTGGAACTGGAGTTACAAACAGTTGTGAGGTGCCATGTGGGTGCTGGGAATTGAACCTGGGTCCTGTGGAAGAACAGTCAGTGCTTTTAACTGCTGAGCCATCGTTCCAGCCCTGACATAAATTTTTTAGCAACTACCTATCTAATTCTTACACACAGGGTATGTGCTACTTCTGCAGCATACATTCAGTGTGACCAAAAGTGTAGTTAGTATTATTATTATTGTGGTTATCATGTTTGTTCTAGGCTAAGTACCTTAAGGTGCTATATAAAAGTTATCAGTCTTTAATCCACCTATAAAATATAATTCATAATAGAACCACCTTCTAGTATATTAGAAAGTTTTAAGGAGACCATGCATATGCACATAGACAGCTCAAAGCAGTGTCTAACAGAAAGTAATTCCTCAAAAACTGTGAGCTGTTAATCTGATTTTGTTTCCTTTATTTTATCAAAGAACCCGGATGGGCAAATATTATTATTATCCTCCTTTGTGCTGATAAGGAAACAGAATGTCCGAGTGGATTCTGTAATTTTTTTAGTCACTTACCTCTTTGTCTGAGTTCAGACTATAGTCACTCGGCTTCAGAGTCTCTGATCCTGGGAGCTCTAGAAAATTGTTGACCAACAGCAGGGCCGAGTTCTTGATGGACTAGCAATGGGGACTACAAACGTCGATACCACACCTGCCAGGTAGCAGCAACCCTACCTCAATAGTGTTGAGGAGAACTTACAGAGAAAGTGGCATGTCTTGGGTAGACTTCTGTTTCCTGAACTAACTCACGTGTGAAGTCCAGGAGAGCAGCGTGGAAATAAACTTCATATTTGTCCGGATGAGTAAAGGTGCCCTTAGGGACGAGAAATCTTGCTGAGTTTTGACATTCAATTTCTAAGCACTTTAGCTTCTAAAAGGAGCTTCCTAATCTACTTTTCTGCTCCATTCCCTGGTCCCTCTCCTGTCTCTGCCATGTCCCTGTGGGTTGATGCTCATGCTGCAGGCCAGGGATTTAGGGCAACAGAATTCTGGATGTGGGATTTTTTTTGGGGGGTGGGGAAGGCCACATGGAGAGTTGAGAAGTAGGAAAACAGAATAAATGACTGAAACTGAATGAGGAGCCTGCATATCCCTGGTTTCTACTTGTTTAATCCATTGGCAGCTAACTTAATAGAAATATATTACAGTAGCAAAGAAGAAAAAAGCAACAACTTTTCAAAATCACAACCCGGTAGCATCCTTGCAGTTTGATGATAAATCTGCATTTGATGAAGAGCGAAAGGCATTCCTTCATTAAAGGCTATCCTAATGTTTGGAATCATCCATCTTTCTGAACTCACAGTGCCAGTCCACAGCCCTGGAGGAGGATCTAAGGACAGTCAAAGTGATGCTTTTGAGTGAATTGTAAGGGTGACTTGAGTCAGGCAGGCATTTTAGGAGGTCATTTCTCCATTTCTTATTTATCAGCAAATTTGCAGCATAACATAACTGAGGTATCACACTATAAATGGGATGCCTTGTCCACACATAACCCTGGAGAACCTGCCCTTGTTTCCAGCTTCAAGGGAAGGCAGCACAAAGATAGACCAGCCCTGTTCCACCCAGAATTAAGAAGTTAAATGGAGCTGAGAATTAAAATCCACACTCGTTTTCTATATGAGTACTCAGTTTTGCCTATGTGGTGATAGTAACTTAATTTGACTTGCTTCCTTCTGGATGTGCCTCCCCAGGTGGGTTGTGAGCTCCTTCAGGAAAGATGCACTTTATTTAGCACGGGCTCTGGTACCCACAGGCTGCTTAGCGACAGTATGGTGTGGTGAGAAGTGACAAGTTTACAGCGAGGAAGCTCAACTTCAATGATACTTCTGTTGCCCATTCTGGGATTTTTTTTTTTTTTTTTTTTTTGGTTTTTCGAGACAGGGTTTCTCTGTGTAGCTTTGCGCCTTTCCTGGGACTCACTTGGTAGCCCAGGCTGGCCTCGAACTCACAGAGATCCACCTGCCTCTGCCTCCCGAGTGCTGGGATTAAAGGCGTGCGCCACCACCCCCCGGCTGGGATTTTTTTTTTTTTAACCAGAGTTCCAGTTTCTTCAGCCATAAAATCAGACAGATGTTTCAGGCTTATCTATCAGGTCAAGATCCGGATGAACTGTGATGTGGAGCATACTGAATGCAACCTATAACACCCCAAACTCCTACACAAGCATTGATGAATACTATGGGGACTTTTCTTTTTTTATTAATTAAATTTGTTCTTAGTCAATTTGGAACATGCATGCAATGAATATTGACCTCTCACATCCCCTTCCTAGCTTCTCACAATCCCTGTCCAGTCTGCATCCTCCCCACAAACCTCTCTCTTATCTCCATGTCTATTTGCTTTGTTTTGTGATCATTGAGATGAACCAAGGCTATCTCTATGACTGTGGGTTTAGAGCTATCTGGTAGAGCCTGGGGTACTCGGCAGGAGGTTCACCACTTCTGCTGTTATTGTTCTTATGTTCAAAAGCCATACAGTTGAGAATGGAAGGTAGGCATGTATTCTTATAATGGGCACTATTTTTTGCTTTGTTTCCATGGAGAATTGAGTATTCTGAGTCGATATTTCACTTGTGATGGACAGTGGCTCCCTGGCTTAAGCCATCTGACATCCTACATGTGTACTTCTTCATCTCCCGTCTTTCTCTAATAACAGGAAGGGGATTTTGTTCTGGTTTTTTACTCCATTGTACCTGGCATGTAATAATGTCAGTGACTGACTGATGAGAAGCACCTCTGGTATTTTATATTTCCCAGTTTCAGACACTAGCAGAGGTAACACTCTGCGTTCCGAGTTCAAAAAATCCCAGGAATGAGAGACTTAGCCTCTTTGGGGTCAAGGGCCAGTATAATGGGTATATGATTTAAAAAAATGTGCTAATTGAATAAAAAAACAGAAATAATAGTGTTAGGGGAGACCTAACACTAATGTGATCCTCATAATTGTGGCATGAGTAGGAAGCAAGAGTGGAACTTTCTTGAACACAAAGGCAGTGCTCAGCAAATAAAACAGGAGATCAGAAAGATTATGCAATCTTTTGCTCCAAGGAGTTTACCTATAGTAATTGTATCCTTTTCTCTCTACTTTTGAATTTAGGAAGGGCAGGCCACCTTGACCCAGTGAAGTCCTTTATACATTTACTTGAAAGGAGATCACTTCCATCTCGTCCTACAATCAGGCAGCAAGTATTTACCAAGTAATGATTGCCTGCCAGCAGCATGTGGTAAGTACGCTGTGATGTAGAGAGCTAGACATGTAAAGTGGAGAAATAGATTTGGGAGTCATTTACATCCCGGTGAGAGAGGAAGTGCTGAAAGCAGATGAACTCCGAGAGAGGAGACAGGTGGAGAAGAAAAGGGATAGAATCCACAGTCTCGGGGGGACTCCTGCACAGGAGGAGACAGGGTGGAGACAAGATGCCAGCTGGAGATGAGTGAGTGTGAGGTGCTGCCCAGACCCAGGTCAGGGGAGGGCACTGCATCAGGAGCCCATCCCACAAAAGCCTCATTTGGATGGAAACTGGCAAACCCAGAGATAGGAGCCCCCTCGATTCAGGTTTCATTTTATACAAATTTGTTTTCCTCTCCTTAGTTCAAGTTGTGTTTCTTCAAGCACCTCAGGTGGTATATGTGTTAATAAAAATTCCAACTCGTTATGGGGCTACTGATACCTTTAGTGGTCAGCAACAACTGGTACCCATTGCTCAGCCCCCCACCCAGCAAGGACCAATAGTAGTGTCCTTATGGTTTCTTGTGTGCTGTTGGTTCCTGTTAGTCATCTTAACAAGCCTCTGTGAGGCATCTTCTGTGCTTTGAGAGATCCATAAACATGATAATTTTAGGAGTACATGGTGTCCTTAGGGATAGTCAAGCACACAGAATTCTTGCTGCACTGAAGTCAAATTGATAGACTTTTTGGAATGATTGACAATTACCAATAGCTGGAGGTTTTAAAACTTACTTTATATACTCTGTGAATACACTGCTCTGACTTTTATTTCTTATAAAGCTCATGATTCATCTTCTGTAGAAGGAACATTAAAAAATGTTTTCAAGTAGAATCGGAACAAAATAAACTAGATTAGGTCAGACCCTTGTTTGATAGTTGAATCTCATATACTGTAATTGGCTCACTTCTGGGAGCCTTCCTGCATCCCCCGCCCCATAACAAAGAGAACTTGCTCATCCACACAGCTTGTGGTAAGTATCATATGATAGGAAATATGCATCATTTTACATTCAAGGACATTGACAGCCAACGAGGAAGGATAAATCAGGTTCACCAATAAGCTATAACACAAGACAATAGGTGGCAGCTCCCAAAAAAACCTAGTGTATTTCCTAATGCGTTACTATTTAAAAATAGTGTTTTAATGTATAGATCAATGAAAAAAGAAATGACTTGAAATGTAAGAGATGTTAGAACAAGAATGTGGATCTCATGAAATGTAGTCTGTCCCTTCCCATTTGTTATGGTCTAGAGAGGAGGTTCAAGGTTTGGGTAGGTACAGCTAAAGCAGTAACAGAACAACAGATTTTGGTGACAACATGGAGGCAGAAGTAATGGAATAGAAACCTGAGAGATCGGAGTAGTTCACAGAGGAGGACCAGCTATATGAGTTAAGGGCCTCTCAGGAGTCATGGTATTTATCATGGGTAAAGACATTATATCAGCAACTTGATTTTTATATGTAAAATGCAGAAAGACCTCTGTATGAGTTAAAAAAAATAAATCTTAGAGATATGTCTTTTGTATTACAATAGTTTCCATATTAGATGGCATCTTAAGCAAGTTTTTTATAATCATAAGCTTAGATGGGGATGATATATAAGAACATTTAAAAGCAACATTAAGAAAAAAACCAGCCTGGTGGTGGTGGCACACGCGTTTAATCCCAGCACACAGGAGGCAGAGCCAGGCGGATCTCTGTGAGTTCGAGGACAGCCTGGTCTACAGATCGAGATCCAGGACAGGCACCAAAACAACACAGAGAAACTCTGCCTCAAAAAAAAAAGTAAAAAGTAAAATGTCATCTGAAGTTATATATTATCTGTATATCATGTATATCATATTCATACTGAAAAGTTTTTGACAAATACAACTTGTCTCCCTTAAGGAAATTGGGCTTGGGTTTTTAGTGTTACTGAAGGGTTAGAAAAGTATTTGCTATTCAAAAAGTAAAACATTTCATGATTTTTAGTACCCTAACTATAGTCAAAGAAAGTACCCACTTTTATCTCTTACCTTTAGGTCTGAACAAGTTGGAATAGGCATTGAGAGCCTCTTTCAAGCTTATGTTGTCTGAGAATTTAGAGAATTCTGAGATGAGTGCTAACATTGGAAGGCTTGATTTGCCTATCATATTTCAACATTGTGATTTTTTGTGTAATCTCCATATTTATTGTGTGATAATTTATTTGATGCTCGGATACAAGGGCTCATTAGAAGAGGGATAGAGAAATGTGATGACTGATGGAAATGCTTCCTCTGAACAAACTGATACATCAAAACAGTTTTATTAGTTACTTTAATTAAAGTCAAACTTTGACATTGCAGCTTGGACCATTGGCGATCTTTTGTGACATTTAACCACTTAGCATTCTATTTTAAGTAATTTGGAATATAAATAAGTAAGCAAGATGAATTCAAATCTTCAAATATATCAATGAGCTTTCAAACTTGTTTAGACAGGCAGGGATATCACTTTGTGTATAAGACACAACGTTAGCTTTATTACAAGGGAGACCTATGCTTGTGGGACCAGTGTGAACAAAGCTGTAACCTCATCTTATATAAGGGGTGAGCAATTGTAGAGTTCAGGTATTGACAAAATATCAAAAGCAAGAGTGTTTAGATATTGGTTGACCTTTAGCAATGAAAGCATGGTTACTTAAAAATCATTGTTCCTCATTGGCTGATTTTCAGAAATATTGGGCTGTCACTGATTGGCTGGCATTCAGAAGCATGGTTAATGATGCAAAGCTGTCATTGATCAACTAGAATGGATTTAGAATTGGGTCTGGTGATTACCTGCTGGCACTGGCTGAAAAGAATCAGTCCTTTCTATGAGGATAGGAATTTCATTGTTACCAGAAACCATGGTTATCAGCCTCCCTGTCTAAAATTTAAAACTCTGCTCTGACCTTTTTTTTCATGTTGAAGAATACAGTGAGGGAGGGATAAAATTCTTTTTACAAGATAATGGATGAAAAAATACTAAATATTATAATGGACTGTCAGAAGTGTTGACAGGTGACGATAACAAGTGATATATGAATCGTTAACTTTTGCATTAAATTTTTTTATCTCTGAGCATATTATAGTCTTGGAATGGTCTACATTGGACTCTGTATTTGCATTGCCTTCCTGATTATGTAGAGCACATTCATTTGCTTCTGATCTGCTGGAGAAAAATTGACACCATGAATTGAATTAGTTTGACATATTACTTAGTAAAAAAGGAAGACAGAGGGAAGTGTCAGGTTGAAGTAATGATTCTTTCCATTTCCCTTTTGTAAGAATTCTATTTCACAAGACTCTGGTGTTCAGTGGCTGGATGATAAGAAGGATGGGATGAAGGTCATTGGCCAGTGGGTAATAGCATGAAAAGGTAGGCAGGAAGGAATAATTTGAGAATAGACAGAAAGGTTCTTCAGAAGATTAATTGTTTTTCTTCAAGAATTCATCTGGTATCAAACACTAGGTTTTCTACATTTATCAAGATGAGTATGCCTCCTTGGGTTGGGGAAATGGATCAGCAGGTAAGAGTGCTTACTGTACTCATAAGATATGAATTAAAAGTACCAGAAACCATGTCAGAACCAAGACACAGTTCTATATTACAGCACATGCATCTAGGGGAGCCAGAGGTGAGACAGAAGGATTCCTGGTGCTTGTTGGCCACCTACCTAGCTCCAGTTTCTGTTGGAGACCTCTGTCATAGAAACAAGATAGGGACACCCAATGTGCCCCTCTCTTTTTCTCTCTAACAAACACATACACATACACACACACAAAAAAACACACACACACACACACACACACAAATCATATTGTGAGGAGATAGACATTTTCACATAGTGCCTTGCTTCAGACGACTACTATTGGTAAATTTGGTTGTATCAAAACATGAGACCATCCTGAGGAAAATTGAAATATCTTTGTTTTTAAACATCTCTAATTGTCAAAGGCCCCTTGTGGCCTTTTGGTGAGCCATAGTCTTGTTAAGAGAGCAAGTGCGTGGTTGTCACGTTATAGTGGATTCTGGAAATGTATGTGAATGGAACAGGTGGCAAGAGAAGAGATGGATGGAGGGAGGCATCTTCTGAGCAATGACCTAAGACAGTTTTGGGGCAGTGTGTGGTGGGCCAGTAGAAGATTTCAGACTGACCCATGAAGGTCAGTTCCAGTAGAACTGCACAGTAAGTGGGCAAAGATCAGGAGGTGGGCGTTCCAGTCTCTACTGGCAATCTCCTGCAATCCCGTGACATGAGAAACAGCTAGGAGCTGAGGTGGCAGCCGCATCCCCCCTGGGCCACATTGGAAGCAACTCCTGGTTTCTCTCATCTCTAGGCATGGAGCGTGTGGTAAGGAAGAGCTGAGAAAGTTGACAAGGCAGAGGGAGCGGCGACTCATTTCTTCAGAACTCTCTCTCTCTGTTGGAACCACGCCCTTGAGCCCTTTAAAGCACTTACAGTCTCTCCACTTAACATTTTCTCCCTTAATTGCATCTCATCCTGTTTGGCTCTCTAATTGTCTTGGGTGTGTCCAAGTCAAGTTTCCTAGAGGGCAGAACTTCACTCTGCTCTTTGGGTACTTCCTGGCAGAGCTAAGCACTGGGCTAAGAGCGTAATTAAGCAAGCTCTCATTTCAGAGTTGATTGGCTGGCTGATTAAAATGGAAGTAAACAGCTCAGGTGATTACTTTGTCCATTGGGAAGCAGGCTGGGCGACATGCACTTCTTGACTCTTGCGGCTTCCCATGCCTAGGCCTCAGTCTGAAAATCTGGAAAACATGGTGCCTGAGTATCAGGAACCTTGGGAATGGGGCCATTTCCCCAGAAAGCCCTGGACTTCCATGATTGGGATTTGAAAAGTGTTCTAGCATGCTACGGAGGAATGGTGCACAGAATTCTGTGTGTGGAATTTTAATGCCTTGGGAAGAGACAATATGAGGTATACTTCTTACATTTAAAATTTAAAAAAAATGGTGAGAGCATCTTGAGAAATGTTTCACTATTTTACTTTTGGCTCACAAATTATGCACTGCCTGGGTGTGGGTACCTCTGGATAATGAGTGAGCATAGCAGACTGGAAGATAACAATAACTCCTGAGTAGGGCAAGAAAGTCATTTATCTTTCTGTTTCCCCTCTGCCAGCAAGCATCTGGAAATTGCAAACATTCCTATTTGAATAACTACTTTGGTAAGATATGTTCATTTGAATTCCTACCCTCAATAACTTAGATTGTGATGGGAAAAAAAGGAGATGGAATAGTTTTCATTAATAATCTCAACTGCATTTCTGAACGTGACGTTCATATTCAAATTATCTTTCTGTTTGATATGCGTTTCCCTAGGCAGGTTTGACTTATACCATTGAGGTCCACCACTCAATAGGGATGTGTGTATAGGAAGTGAATGGAGGATTGTACCTATCCCCTTTGTACACCTATCATCTGTTCTGTGCAGGTGTTCACAATTAAGTTAGAACATTTGCTACCCTAAAGCCTTTTTAGTTCCTCCTTTGGATTCCAAATGGTAGATAGTGGAGCATATAAACTCAATTGGATTCTAGGCACCCTTGATACAAAATGCCTAACTCATTCAGTTAAGGCATTTAAGACATTGTTAATGATAAGTCATCTTGATTGCCCATATGGAAGAGCAGGAGCAAGAGCTGAGCTGGAACAGAACCTCGCCTCCAGATTGTGAACAATATTTAACTTAATAACAAAGAGACTGACAGGTTGAGAGAAATCAACAGTATAACTAGTGCTTCCTGGAAACATTCAACTAACTAAACAAGCCAGGATCCTGGTTTGGGGAAGCTCACAATGACCCAGGGAGCTCACCTTTATACAATGCTAGCTGAAAACCAACCAACCAACCAACCAACCAACCAAACAAACAAACAAACAAACAAAAACAAAAATCTCCTATAAGAAATCAAGCCAGACTCATCTGGATTGTGTAGTTTTAGAGGAAGCAGATGTATGATCAATGTTTGCTCTATTTGAGAATGCAATGGAACAGTATAAAATGCCTAAAATATAATTTCTGCTAATTAATGTATAGAAGTGCTATACTTTCTTCTATGTGCAGGCATCTCTCACCCACTTCATAATTTCCAGGCTCCATTGTTTTTTTTTTTTTTTTGGTTTTTCGAGACAGGGTTTCTCTGTGTAGCTTTGCGCCTTTCCTGGAGCTCACTTAGTAGCCCAGGCTGGCCTCGAACTCACAGAGATCCGCCTGCCTCTGCCTCCCGAGTGCTGGGATTAAAGGCGTGCGCCACCACCGCCTGGCCAGGCTCCATTGTTTTGCTAACAATACTTCTTTTGGACATATGCAACCCCTCAAGTTTTTATAATATTTTCTTACATGTGGTATATACTATCTGAAACTTGGATTATATTTTTCCAGTACGGAATGTCCTACCTGACTAGGGAGTGAATAGAGTATTGGAGATGTTCCTTATCCAATCTGTACATGTGTTCCTATGATTTGGAGAGCCTACTTACTTTAAAACAGTCCAGCCTTGTGTGGGCTTTTGACTGCATAGGCTTTTGTCCCACCGTAGATAGCTATCCAGTCTGTGGAAGCCTGAGGTTTTTGTTGCATTTTCCACAGAAATTTCTATGACACCATGTATCCCCCCAGAAATTTGGAAATTGGAATTTGGAATTCCTGTGGAAAAATAAATTCTGTTAAAATTCATCCAGATTTATTTTGATTTATTGTTCCAACAAATGACATTTTAAAAAAATTACATTATCAACCTATGCATTAAGGACTTTTGTGTGCCTTTTCAGTAACTACTATAAGAATTGTTTAGAATACAAGCTGTTTTTTTTTAAAAACTTATTCTATACTCTTATTAAAACTCAAAATTTTGATTTATTCACTTTAATTACCAAGGAAAGAATGTTACTTATTTTGTAAAGAGGTATTTTCTCCTGTAACAGCATGTTAGCCTCAACCCAAATTTCCAAATGATTTCTTATTGCTGACTTTAATTTTTCCTCAGTGGCCCAAAAGAAGACTCCTTTGATTTGAACTTGGTTCCTAAAGAGCTTTCTTTTTTTTTGCAGGTCAGATGTCATTTGGGGCAGAAATAGTCAGCTTATGTAGCCGGAGTTGCAGTTTAACACATTCCTAAAAGGAACAATACAAAATACTGTCTGCCCCAGTGTGCCTTCCAAAATGACTTAGGCTGCTTTATGCTAATATTAGCAGGCTGCTTCGGGCTGCAACAACACGCTGGAAAATTGTGGTCTGCCATGCATTTCTTTTGATGTTATTCCATGCCGGATCGGCAGGGAGTTTGCACAGCCCTGTCTGACTGTAGTTCTCAAAGTTCAGAATGCTTGCTTCAGCACCATGTCTGGGGACAGCGCCTTCTGCGGTTATTCTTCCCCTCTTTTGTAGACACAGGCACAAAGGACACCTTAGGGTTTCAAGGAACTATATTGCCACTGTCTCTCACTTACATATGCCTTGCTTAGCAGTTTGTTTGACTAGAGTGGTTATAATTATTATTTTTAAGCACAAAGAAATTTGAGAGGAAGAATAACACTTTGAACATAAAAGACGCATATTAGATGACTCTAAAGTGCTCTGTAATATTAAAATCTCAGATGCAACCTCCGCTCTAATAACACTATAACCATGCACTCACTGCTAAATTCTAAAATCACTACCACACTGAAAAACATTACTTAATGAGCCTAGGCATAGCCGTAATACACTCACTGAAAATACAGCGGCTAATTGCTTTGCATGCATTATTCCCTAAAATGTCTGCACAATAAACCCACAGGTTAGGTCTGTGATTGACATCCATTGCTCCAGATCACAGAAGAGAGTGAAACAAATCCTGCTTCCGCCTCTTTTCTCTGTGTAAAATGGTGAAATCCCTTATGCTCTTCAAGTTTCAGTTTTCTCTGTGTTAAATGTAACTGAAGATTATATATCTCTTCTATCTCCTGTTACAAAAGATTGTTGTTTAGTCTTTGACAATTTCATATGTGGATAAAATGTATTCTCATCATATTCCACCCATTTTCCTCTCTTATTTTTCCCTCTTCCTCGGGAATTCTTCTTTCTAACACATCTCCTTTTACTCTTAAGTACTTTCAAAAATTAAAAGTTTTTTTTTTAACCCATTGAGCTTCATCAGGTTCATTTGCATATGCATGGGTACGGGGTTATCAGCCCAAGTATGGACAGTAAATCCATGTTTATACCCTTGGAAAAAAATTATTCCCCCACTCCCAGCAAGCTTTATCTGTCAATAGCTCCCCAGCTAGGTATTTGGGCAATATGTTCTCCCTCCATACTGACTTGAGTGTTTGTTGATGACATCAGCCTTGTGTGAGGCTTATGCAGGTAACCACAGCTATGTGGGTTCATGAGTGCAATGGCCATGCCATGTCCAGAGACAGCATTCTGTAGAACTGCTCCCCATTCCTCAGCTCTTAATTATCCTCTCCCTTTCTCTCTGTGATGTGTGTGTGTGTGTGTGTGTGTGTGTGTGTGTGTGTGTGTGTGTGTGTGTATTATAGCTGTCCCATCCAGTTTATGGCTAAGCACTCAATACACATTTATTTTCAGTACTAGAAATCTCTGCTTTAGCTGCTTCCAACTGCAAGGAAAAGCTTCTCTAACCAAGGTAGAAAACAGCACTATGATTATATACAACTTACAAGGGTTTTTTAAAAGAAGTAACATATGGTAATAGCTGTAGAGTGCTTACCAAACTATCTGGAGGTTTGATAAAAATGGCTATTAAGTGTTTACCTACCTACCATGCCTGAGTCAGAGTCTAAGAGCCAGACATGCAGCATGAATTCTGTTCTCACAAGAACTATTCTCATCTCAAGTCCACCTACTAGGAAAATCAAGGCAAATGTGGAGAGATAATTTCAGTACATGACTCACTGAAATGTATTTAGCAAAAGCAGAATGTAATGGGGATCCATATGCACTTAGATGATATTTAGAAAAAATCAAAAACATTCATGGTTGTTGTTACCAACTCAAAAGTGAAAGCAGAAATCCTTCCTCAACATAACACACACACACACACACACACACACACACACACACTATGACCCGTCAGTTCCTTAGAACTAAATTTATGGATATGATTTATTGACTGTGACTGTTAATATAATTAAAGCACTTAGAAGACTTGGAAACTAGCCAATACTGTATATTTGTTTCTCCTATAGTATCTTTACAGAACCCTCATATAGCGATTTCCACTGGGGCTTCTCTTTTACTTGACAAGCAACTAGTCTCACATGCTCCTCAGACCCAAGGTCTTTTGGGAGGCATGCACTCATAATGGCTGTTGCTGAAAAAAAATGAAAGTTGCATAAGGACCCTTTAGTCACTGGGTCAATGTTGTACCAGAATACCTTCAGAAAGGATGGATGTATTACACATCCGTGGCAAAGAGTAGCCACCAGCTGTTTACAACCATTGAGTACCTGAAATGTGTGGTGCTGTGAAGGAAGAACTAAATATTACTACTTTATTTGAATGAAATTGGAGTTAAGCATAACCTCAATTATTCGCTGTCTTCATAAAGGACTAATCTTAAATAATGTCTGGATTTTCTCTGGACCAACTCATCTACATCTTCTTGGGCAAAGCAGCTCTTCAAGGTCTGAAACTCATACTTAAAATACAATACAGGCTGCAATGATGGGTGACCAGTTTTCAGTTTCCCTCGGCTTCAGAAGCTTGGGGGTGTGTCCCACTGATTCCATTTTCTGTTGAGTGGGTTGTCTTACGCGTGATGTGCACAACCCCCCAGTCCCAGCATTGAAAACGAACAACCTTAAAAGTAATGCCAAATGAGATAATAGACTTGATACTGGCTTTTCCTGTTTTCAATCTTTGTTTTCATGCTTGTTCGTGTTCTGCAGTTTTGGCTTGTTCGGCTTGATGCACACAGCTATCAACATCCACCATTGACAAGCTGTCAGCAACACTTTGGAATTATCTGCCAGTTGTTAGTACTTCTTGAGGACAGTGTTTCAAGTAAGCAGGTTCAAAACATGTGCCTTGGAACTATGCAGGTAGGAAATATTTTCCTACTTCTTCCTTTGGAAAATCCTTAGCCCAAATTTAAATTCAGGCAATACCAGAGGACAAAGCGTGCAGTGTTGAACAGAAGAAATCAAGTAACATACAGTACCCTGAGACCACCTACATTTTCAATGTGCTTTCTTTTTTTCTTTTATTTTTTTTATTATTAAGAAATTTTCTATTCATTTTACATACCAACCACGGATTCCCTTCTCCTCTCTCCAGCCACCCACCAGCCTTCTCCCCAACTCATCCCCCACTCCCACCTCCTCCAAGGCAAGGCCTCCTATGGGGAGTCAACAGAGCCTGGTTTGCGTTCTAAAGGACTAACAGAAAAGAATTCCATCAGTCGTGGCTGTGAGGACTCTTTCAGTCTTCAGAGACTTAACATTAGCATTCAGAAAAGAATTCTGTATTGACAGACAGCTTGGGGAGAGTATGGGTGGGCTGAACTCTCTCTTCTGGTCCTGACTTTTAGTGCACAAGATTTTATGTTCTCCTAACTTACTTAATGGCAGTGAAACATTGTCACAACATCTCCTGCAAGTGTTTACTACTTGTTTTGTGATGTCATTATACTAATGCACCATGATGAAAAGTTGTTTTTCTGACCCCAAATTCAATTTTAGAGTTCAGCAAATGGGAGCAGATAATTCTGGCCTCAAAATCTTACCAAAGGGGGTGGGAAACAAGCTTTGAGACATGGTATGACATTTATCGATGTGAGCTTTGCATTTACTCTGAGGAAACTGGTTTTTAGAAACCATTTATTTCCCTGCCGTATCCAAGAATGCGTGCCTGATAGGGGAATAATTAGGTGAATCTTTCCGAATATCAGAACCAATGCATGCACATGATTGGAGTCTTCCACTGAAGACATGAGTGGATGTGAGCAATAATGGTGAAGGTCCTAAGTTTCTGTCTCGGCAATAAAGGGACATAGAAAAGGTCATTCCCCCTGGGGAGCCAGATGACCTGGCGCCAACTCTGAGATAAAAATTTGTGTGGTTATACTAACCCTCTTTCTGTTTCTGTTTCATACTCAACATTTGCATATCAAATAGAACAGTGTTTGCAAAAATACTTGAGGAATTAGGCAGAGTTGAAAATAATGTGATTTATATCCTGACAGCACCACAAACAAAGCTTTCAGCAATCTGATCAGCATAAGGATGACAGAAAGATCTTTTTGTGGGAAGGAAAAGGGAACAACACAGACAAGCTTCATATTTAATTGTGCAAAGTGCTAAAAGTTTTTCCTGGGCCCAAGACAAGGTAAGTTATGAAATATTGGAATGAATTCCAGTAACAACTTCATTCCATGAATAATAAAGATACCTTAATTCAATTTGCAAATTGTTCAGCTTTCCATGAACCACGATGATTTATACTACAAGCATCGTATCTATAAGCATGAGATGCGTGAAATCTGTACATAAGGTGGCAAGGATTTTCTCCACAAGATCTATAAGGAAGCGCCTTGATTTTTCATGGTGTGTGTTGTGCTTGGACTCAGCTCTGCAATCAAGAAAACATGATGTTGAGTTCCCCGTGCATCAACAAGGTACAAACCATCATGAGTTTCCCTGGAAGAAAACATCTATATGTGCGGCAATAATAATAATGTAAGGGGGGAAAGATTGTAAAATGAAAGGACAGAGTTTCCTGTTTGTTATTTTTCAAAATAATGACTGTGGGTTCTTTCCCCACAGAAAAGAGGCTATTTATTTTTTAATGATGAGCTGTTTCCCTGAGAAACAAAGTGGCATTCTGTCGACACCATATGGTGGTGGAAAAACAGATTCCACCGTGCTCCATTTGTTAGACTGTCTTCTGCATTTCTGTATCCATAATTTATGTGGGGGCCTCTGTGATTGCCAAAATATTCAAATGGATTTCTCTTAGCAGGGCAGCCTGCATGGGGGGAGAAAGGTTTTCAAAACAGCAGGACCTGAACAGTCCCCTGCTGCTCAGAGAAGCAGACACTTCCAAGCTTCTGTCCTCCTGGCGGCTTTCATTGTGATACTAATTTACATCCTCGGTTTAGGGACTGTGTTTGCATTTAGAAAAAGCAGCTTATGTTCTTTCATGCTAATACAATCATACTTGAATTATAACCCACATCCTTAAAGTCATATTACTCCTTCTGCCACGGGATAAGTAGAGAACCTGGCCTGGAAGAAATTGGTACGTAAGCGACAAAACTGAATGATGCCATTTTGAACACATTGATTGTGCAGCTGGTTTCCAAAACAGACATCTGAAGTGGATATAGATACATTAAAAATAGTTGTGAAAGACTTCCACTGCTGTCTAAGCATATGATTACCATCTATGTATTCAGAGGCTGTTTGCAGGGGAAGTTCGAGTGGTTGTTTTCTGGTGCATAAATAGAAACATGTCAAATTCATGCTACAGAATATGAAGAGGGAAGTTGATGAGTGAGACTAATTGATGTTTTGGCAAAATGAAATGCCTGGGAAAAAAAAATGTTACATGTTCGCACACATCCCCAGATAACGAGACTTTAACACGTACATATTTTATTACAACTAATTGCTTTTATTCCTGAGAGACTCAGATGTTCCTTGTACAAGTCGGGATAGTGCGTGATCTATTGGGGAAATGTGAAGTAATTTAATATGAAGCAAGAACACAGATCTGAGAAATATGGTTCAATCCTAGATGGATGGAAGGAATAGCAAAGACGTAAAAAAAAAATACTATTTGCAGGTTCTTAATGGTTTAAATATCTAGGCTTACAAATTGGTGGGCTGTTACCTGTTGTTTATAAGGATATATAGAATATCGGACTATGAGGGAAATAGTATCTGGAGATACTGTTTCCCATTTCTTCTGAACGGACTTGGATGAACAGCTAGTTCTATGTGGGCTCAAAGGGCAAAGGTTGCAGGCAGCTTCTTTTTTCTGTTGTTTTTACTGGTCAGGGAGCAGAGTTTCAATGAGTCTAAGGTATTGATTGGTCTTTATGACTTAAGTGTCCTGAAAGCATGCTTTTCCAGAGGGAGCCTTCAGGTAGTGGTCTGTAAGAGAGTGAAACTTCAGAGAAATTACTCATAAGGGTCCGTGGAGACAGGCTGTTCACTAGATCATTCAAGAAAGGCAAAAGCGAAAAGCACCCACTATTCTTCATTTAAATTGTGAAAGTTTTTTATTGGGGATAAGGGTGAAAATTTCAAAGGTAGAGGTTTTGCTTCAATATTCAATGCCTTGGCACTTGGACTAGGCTCTGAACCTGATTCTATATTTCTCCAAATTTAAAAATACTTGATTGGTGCATTGTTGAGATCTGAGAAGCAGGCCATTTCTAAATGCCTCCATTCTCTCCAAAAAGCTTGTTGGAAGGGAAGGATCTAACTTGAGGCTCACCCTATTGTTAGGACTCAAATCTCATACTTTTCCCCATTTCAATTAAAAAGTTATACATTCAATTAGACTACATCTGTGAACCTTCTTTAGCAGTAATTAAGATGAACATTATGATATGGGTAATAAAAAGTAATAGTTTTCTTCAATCTCTTGGGTTTTTTGAAATACATTTTCTCGATGGAAATCAAATTATTTCATTGCATAGAAGCAGTGCCTCTCTATTCAATAGGTGAAGCGATCCATGGGCTGTTGCTGGTACAATCGCTAAGGCAGAATCATTAAGAATAAAGTTTAGTAAATAAAGTTATTGGGTGGCTGCTTTTCCACAAAAGGTTTGAATCAGTATTAAATTAGCAGGAAATAGACCCAGAGTTTTCTCTAACTAACCTATTCTCAGTGGAAAAAGAAATGAAATGGCCTTATTCAAGGACATCCATTTGAAATCCATAAATATTTTATAAGGATGGAATAAATTGCTTATTTTCAAACAGGTGCTATTGTAAAAATTATTTTGATTTTTCTTTTGCCTCGGGGCCCTTGAACAAAGTAATAATAGTTCATGTACATAGTACTTAGATATTAGGTTATGTCTGTGTTTTCCATAATTGGCTCAGGCAGAGGGGAAGCTCATACTTAGGGTTCCCCTGCTATCCCCCCAGTGTCTTCCTATAAGGGAAATCACGCCTTCAATGGGGCTTGCATCTCATTGCTCCTTCTGTAAATCATCCACGAGAATTGTACTATTTCCTTCAAGATAATGACCATAGATTGAAATGTATTCTGCCAACTTATTTGATAGATAATTTCCACTCTCTACCAACACATTCAAATATTCCCTGAATTTTGTGGCTAGTTCTCATTCAAACAACTGCAGAAATAGTATATTAGGGAAGAAAAAAATCTTACTTACCTGTGAGTTCCACTCCAGTTTTCTTTCTGATTGTAGGTTTTCTGTGAGTAACGTGTGTCATGCAAGTCTGGGGTGCAGTACATTTGGTCCCTTCAAATTAATGATGTAAGAAAATGCAATGCCACTATCTCATCCCTTATGTTCTTCCAGCTGTAACTCTAGGAGAGAAAAGAAAATGTTTGAACCACCCTATTGTTCTTCACTGTCCTCTTTAAGGCCAGTGGTCAACAGCAGCAAACTCAAGTCAGAACTGCCTCTGGGGTCAGGGTTAGGGATCAGTGACCAACCAACAACTTGATTCATTCAGGACGAATGTTTAGATGGTACCAAGGAAGCAAAGGTGAACACATTTACTGGCCATGATCAAGTGGAAAGTAATTGGAAAACATTGCCAAGTGCCTAGTTTTATAAATACAGCCATATTGGAAATATTAAAGTAGTCAACATGTTGAGAAATTAAACTTGCCTATAAAAAAACCTGATTGGACCTAGGAGCTCCACAAATATCAGAGAAATGAATGTGGGAGTCAGGATTATATAGTCATATTTTTTACATTAGGAGTTTTGACCACGAGATACAAAGATTCTGAACATTTGTGGCTAAGCCAAAGTAATCATATTTTCAGAATAAATGAGTGAGGACTCCTCAGACTGCTCCTGAAGTTACTGGGGCTTCTGGACCTCTGCATATGGCACCATGTGTCAATTGCATGATTACCCCTGATTGTATGTCTCTATCTAGATCCCATCTCAAATAACTGCAATTCCATCTATTAAGATAACAGAGGTAATTTCCTTATCCCTTGATACTGAGTTTAGTTTTTTAAATTGCTTTGACCAATGGAATGCCTATTTTGAGTTGAAGCTTGCTATGATGTGGATGTGATGTGTCCCTCAGGAGTTCAAGGTCACCTCTGTTGACATGGTATTACCTCTCAGTGATAAGACCTAATGAAAAGGTCTTACCTGTTCCTACCACACTGGCTTCCTATCTGGTGATGTGGTCTCTTCTCACACACGTTCCTGCCATTGCGATGTCATACATCAGGGGCTAAACTATAATTCATCTATGGCAATGGTAGTGCCATGCATGATCTTGAACCCCCAGACCATGAACTAAATCAATATATCTTCTTATAAACTAGTCTCATCTAGGTATTTCACTATAGTGACAGGGAACAAACTACTCTAAGACTGTCGGAGTGGTGGGGGGTGCACAAGAGGTGACCGCTCATGTGAATGAATGAGTAAGGGTACCACAAACCAAGGCACATATGTGAAGTTGCAAAGGATGAGCTCAGATGTCATTCTCTGCCTTCCACCCTGAGACACAGTCTCTTGTTCACATCCATGTACTCTAGACTAGCTGACCCACAAGCTTTCTGGAATTCTCTTGGCTCTGCCTCTAATCTTCCTACTGGAGTACTGGGATTAAGATTCATTGTGTGATGGTGTCTGACTTTTCTGTGGGTCCGGAGGATCTGAACTCAGGTGATCAGGCTTGTGTAGCAAATGCTGTCTTTATCCTAAGGCTTTGGCTGATTTTTTTTTTTTTTTTTGAGTATTTCCATCAATATTGTTGTGTCCGCACTACCGCCGTAAGAAGAGCTCCCTACCTCAGTGAGCCTGATGGTTAAAGCAGTAAGATCAACATGAGCATCACAAGCATAGCCGGCTGCCAGCAGTGATGAGAAATACTATAGTCGCTGCATCTCATGGCAGAGCTGCCCAGCTGAGCAGAACTCAAGTCAATACAACCCAGACTCCGAAGCAACCCAATGATTGTTGTTTTGAGCCACTGGTTTTGCTGCTGGTGGATATGAATCAACAGCTAATCAATGGATAAGCGTGATCAATAGCTCTGATGTCTGAGTGCCATGTTATTGGATACCACAAGATATGAATCCATCTTTTCATGGTACTATGAGTGGATGTTTCTTGCATTGGACATCCAATGAAACAAGTTAGCAAAGAAGCAAGTCAAAACCCACTATTTGTTTCTAATGGAGCAGTGTGGAGAGAGATGGCTGGACCATACATGGAAGACCTCTTTGTTGCTAAATTATCCTGGGGAAATGACTCTTAGATAAGCACATGCAGAGATAGAGCTGAGTGTGATAGTATATACTTATATTTATTTTGTCTTTATGAAGGAATTTCTATTCATTTTACATACCAACCACAGATTCCCCCTTTCATCCCTCTTCCTGCTCCCCCCTAAGCCTTTCCCACCGACTCCACCCCACCTGCATCCCCTCCTTCAAAAGGAGAGGCCTCCCCTGGGGAGTCAGCAAAGCCTGGTACATTCAGTTGATATGCTTATATTTCTAACACTTAGGAAGCTGAAAGGGTTATAGGTTCAAGGACAGCCTGAGCTATATAGTAAAACCTATCTTGAAACAAAAGCTTAGAGTAAGAATAAAAACTATCCTAGTGAACAGTGTAAAACAACTAAAATCACTCTAGGAAGTGAACAGGTTTAAACATCACTGAGAAATATATCTTTGTTGGCATGAAGAAACCTTAACAATGACTTGTAATCAAGGCTTGCTTTATGAGTTTGGTATCTATTGAGGATTAGTATTGGTTCATGTTACAAGAAGGGACACCATCCATCATAGCTCACATGATCTCCACATCCCAAAAGAAGGATCAGTGCCCGAGAGCTCATGCTCCTGTGGCTTTATCCTGATTCCTTGTCTAGTCCATTCAAGACACCAGTCAGTGGGGTGCCATCCACATTCATGGTGGGTCTTCTCTCTCCAGTTTGACCTCTAAAAACCTTGTCCCAATCATGAGCAGTGCTGGGTGATTCCAGGCGCAGCAAAGTTGGCAATGAAGTTTAATCATTGTAAATGTGGAATTAGAATAACAGAAAGATAACTACAGGATTTAGATGTTTAACTAGTTTAAATGTGTGCTTGCATGCCTGGTGTGGTGACTCTTAGAAAGAACCACATATTGGAGGACATTGCTGATGTCTACCTAGCTATGTGATTTAGGCTCTTTGCCCTGATGTTCTTCAGTTATGTTGATGCCCAGATTTAATTTTCTTCTTCCTCAAGGTTATCTCTCTCTGTAGATTAGAGTATCATATTAATTTCTCTTTTTAAATAATTGCTAAGAGAGTATAATTTTTACTGAACCTGGGAGAGGTATAAACTGAACCTATGATCAATTTTTATATAAATAACAATTGTTGCTTCACTTCTTTGAAGACACTAATTTTTTATCTAATTTTTTGTCAAAATTTGGAGGTGGCAATTTTGTTTTATAAGCAACAGTATTTGCTCCCCCATCATGGTATCAGCGTGGTGGAGAGCTGAAAGTACCGTTATACAGAATGATTCTGACCTTCTTCTTCAGGGCTGAGAGATCACAGAGAGCAGGATGCACAGGGCTCGCGATCAGTTCCCAGTGGAGCTAATTGATAAGGAACATATTTTATGAATGAAGTTACAAGATAAAAACTGAGACTAATGAAATACCCCAATGACTCCGAAGTAATTAAGGAAGGCATTTCATACACTACCTCTAATTAGACTCTGAAGCTGAGAATTTGCAATTGACTCTATATTCTCTAGTGGTACTGACCCCTTGTTTAATCCAAAAGCAGCTGAGGGTATTCATAACAAAGGAAAGGAATTGCTACTTTCTAGGGTGACAATAAGCCATTTGGGGGAGGATAGGGTGGGTAATGAATAATTACAACCATAGCTGATTTAGTAGAGTCTGTATGTTTTTTAAACACTTCTTTAGCCAAACATTTTCATAAAATGTTTTTTTAAATAGTTTCTGCAACACAAAACCATTTTAGCTTTGAAAAAAGATGATGAAAAAATAAGGTTATAGACCTTTTAAAAATACATCTACAAACTATTTCTTCTTGTTAGTATTTTCAACTTTCGAGTGTAATCTTGTAGTTTCCTTTAAAATCATTTTTTTTTTCTATACCATACACCACTTCCAGCTTGCAATGGTCTTACCTATTGGATAGTGCCAACTCTTTAATTCCTAGATGTCTTCTCGTATTCTGCCTCCTTTGTATTATCTCATGGGATTCTAACTATTTCTCAAGGGCATGATAGCACCATTACAGACAAGAAACATAAATGGGCTTTCAGTCTGTGGGTATTTGTTGAGTAGAGTGCACATTCCAGAAATGATGCGAAAGTAGATTTGCCCAGGTAGCTTTGGTCTAGTACCTCACTGTCTATTTTCAGAAATGAAACACACACACACACACACACACACACACACACACACACACACACACACACGGTGAAACTAACAGCATAAGACGGAATCTACTATGTATGTAACTGTGCACCAGATTTTATCTTGTAGGCATTTGAGGGAAATGAGCAAGGCCTGTCTCTGGAGTGGGAGGAAAAATACAGTATTATGTAAAAAAAAACAAAAAAAACAAAAAAACAAAACCTTGGATTTGGACAACTAGAAGGGGAAGTGGTGGGCAGCAAGCTGAGTGAATATTCTAGAAAGGAATTTGCTACCTGCTGTGTGTGCCCAAATGAGAAATGGGCCCTTGTCTCTATTGTGAGTTCTCTGGGAAACTAAGCCAAGATCAAATGCAATGATTTTACTTTCCATAAACCCAGGCCATTTTGCTGGGTCATGAATAATCAGAGGTGGCAGTGTAAATTCATTTAAAATAACTTTAATTTTTTATTAAAAAAATATCTTCCCTAAAATGAAATCATCAGTCAGGGAACTCTAGATAATATTTACTTCAAATTTTCTTCAAATGAAAGAGCCATTGGTTGGATTATTGGAGTTAAAAAAAAAAAAGAAAAACAAAAACCCGTCAACATGGTATGTAATATTTTCTTTAATATGCTTCTTTCTATGTAGAGAGGTTCCATATCTCTCTTACATTCCCAGAGGCTTTCAAAATCTATAAAAGTTTGGAAAATGTTGGCTTTTGACAACCGTTGCCAGGTGAATATGCAGGAACAGAGGCACAGCCAAGAGTTCCTCACCTACTGTGTCTACTGTGGTTCTTTCTGGGTGAACTGATTCCGTCCAAGAACCCTGGGGGAACTGGGAGCTGGTCAATGAGCCCCAGCACACCATGCTCAGGTAATTCTAATCACAGCATCACTTACAAGGGCATATTAGTCCCTTGTTTATTGTTGTGACAAAGACCTGTTAGAAAACAACTTAACAAAGAGAGGGTTTAGTTCAGCTAGAGTTCAAGGGTGCTTGGCCAGAGTGGTGAAAAAGACAGAGCAGCCAGGAACCGAGACAGCTGGCCATGCTGCATCCGCATTTCGAAAGCAAGATCCATTGATAGGAGTCGCTCAGCTTCCTTCTTCCTTATCAGTCCATCTGGAACCCCAGTTCATGGTGTGATGCTGCTCACATGCAGGGCAGGTGACTTCCCACCTTGACTAGCTTAATCTAGGTAATCCCTCCAGGCAAGTCCAGAGCTTTGTTTCCATGGTGATTGTAAATCTTGTCAAGTAGACAATCAAGATTAACTCTTTATATGTGACCTGTTAGTCTGTCGGGAGGGTGTAAATTAAATTTCCCACACTTTTAATACTCTTCTGAAAATGAAACTAAAGGATAAAATTATGAGACCATGTGGCTTAGCTTACACAGCTCAGAAGATACCCCAAGTAGCATTAGATCAGTGGGTCACTGACACAGTCATTTCTATCACTCTTTGCTTCACTTCACAGTTTTTGGGAGGCGTTTTTTACTTTGGATTCAAACATTTGCTCCCTAATGAGCAGAAGCTGTTCAAAATAACATACTGATTTAGAGTTTTCTCTGACTTATTTTTTAATGTGATATATGAGAATCTCTTTTCTCCTCACATCTTTCAGAAGTGGTGCCAATAATGTGGGGGGCGATAAATTATTCAAAGTGGGAGAAGCCATATAACAAACAGGAAAGCTAGCAGTTTATTAAAGATAGCTGTGCACAAGTGTGCATTGGCCAGCAATGCCCGCCACAAATCAGGAATGATATATGACCTTTCTCACACGCCTGCAACATTTAATATCTCTGAAAGACATTAAAGATGCCAAATATTTAGACCATGATCTGAAAGGCAAAGGAAATTCACTATCTCTGTTTACAAATAGGCTGGGAGCTTGGTTACAATTACCTGTGCCTGCCTTTTCCTAAAGGGTAAACATCTTTCACATATTTGTTTGCTAGTGTACTTTGCTTTGCAAAATAGTTCTGATCCCGGGGTGCTATTTGTTAATCCAAAGCCACTTTACCATAAACTTGAATTATCATTTCAGAGGCGGTTATACTTCATTTATGTTCAATTTCCAGTTCATGTAGGCGCCTGTCATTTACATTTATTTGTTGCCTTCTTGCTGCCCCATGTTTAATATTGAATGATTTATAAGTAGCTATTTTAAAAGCATTGAAGAAACTGTTTTCTTCTAAGCAGGTGATGGGGCATTTTTTTCTCTTAGAGAATATCATTTTCTTAATTCTTCTGCTTTCTGAGTTAGATTTGGGCTTAGCTTATTATTTCATTTTATCATGAAAATTTAAACATAAAATGATGGACAAAATAATGTAAGAAACTCATGTACCTACCACTCATCCTCAACCATGATCAGTCATAATCATTATGGTTTAACTACACCCCTTATGGCTTTATTATCATTGAAAGCAAATATCAGATACCCTTTTATTTCCATTATCCATAAAATTCATTGCAATTGTGAATCATGGCATTAAAATATATAATTATTACTTTTAATTTCATGTGGGGCCATTTCAGAGTATAAAATTACCAACTATCAGCATTACTTACATTTCTAAATTACATTTGAAAAAATTTGTTTGAACCAGAATCTATATTATGTTGTCCATTCTGTTAGTAATTTCTTGATGTTCTTTTTGAGACTATTCTAACCATTTCTCTTCTATCTCTTGTTCATTTCTACTTCCTTTGATTTCTATTTCAGTTTTGTTCCTATTTTATTTGGGAAAAGCTATGTTGTTTGTCCTGTAGAGTTTGCCGCGGTCTATATTTTGTCATTGGAATCTATGTAGTGTGTTTTAAGACTGTGCTTAGACAGGTGGATTATAAACAGATATTCAGGTACAGAGTCTTAACTGGATCAAGTTTCAGTTTCTGACAAGAATATTTGCTACTGTTGTACCCTGCTTCCACCAAGAAGTTAAATGTCTGCTTATGACTATGCTCTTAGCGGTTCTAGCTGCCCATTCCTACATCCACTATTTTATTAAATTATGGAGAAAACAACGATGTTAAGGTTTCGTGTATATAAAAATGGGTTCCCTTGACTACCTTGTTGTGTCAGTATGAGGAATTCTTCTCCAGCAACCTCTGAAGTGACAAATAAAAGCTTTTTCCTGGGACTCATAGACTTAAACTATTTCATCTATTTCAACGAATTGTGGTTATAATTCTTAATGACAACCGAACTGTGTCATCATTGCCAGCAGGATCTTCTTTAAGTTGGCTCCTTAGCAATCTGGATGTGACACAGGCAGCTTTTGAGTTTTTTTTTTCTTTCCTGGTTTGATAAAACATTCTAGGTCCCCCACCCCCCACACCCCCGTACTTGGAATCAGTGACTTTCCAAGTTCTCTGGAGACCACAATCCAGACATTAGGGGTATTTAGTGGTAGGGAGGGCTTTTATTATTGCTTGTAGCCTTTTTTAGTGAACTGAATTAGAGATGTCTTTCAAGAAATGATCTGCTGTTTATTCATTCTAAGTTTGAATTCAGAAATGCAGGACTGACTTGAATTTGTCATTTTTATACCACATCCTCTTAGCCCTGTAGCCACCTTCATTTTAAAATTTCAAGGATGTAAAAAGCAGTATTCACAGTCATAGTTCACCAGCTCCAAGAATACATTCTCAGAATGCTCATTCTCTTGGGGTACACAATTAAATAATAGATGATTATTAGTGGCATAAAGTATTTTAATGCATTGATCCAAGAAACTCACAAAAGTCCCACCATAGGGTACCAGAATATTGGTGAAAGTATTAAGGCCACTCCACATAATTAAAAGGGAGGTTTATTTTGTGGGGTAACTTACAAGTAAAGAGATAGGTTACAGGGTCCAGGAGAGGTGAGGTGCAGTTCAGCGGCGTTCTCTGGAGAACTCTGCTCGGTCTACCTCCAATGTCCAGGATCCAGGAATCAAGAGAGCCGGTACATCTGGATCTCAGGTCTTAAGGACTCCTGTCTCAGCTCTGCCTCATAGGTGTGACGGTTACTGGAAGCCTCAATGGGGTTAGTACCTCCAGGTCAAAGCTGGAACAGCTACCCATTACATCTCCCCCTTTTGTCTAAATAAGAAAGTTCTAACCTAGTATAAAACTACATGCAGTAGGAATGATTATCAAATATTGTCCAGGAGTAATGAGGGATAATGACCTACACAAGATGGAACTACAACCAACATGAACAATATCAAACAAGAGACAACATACTAAAATCCGGAGAAATCTGGAGCAAGGGTAAATGGCAAGTTACAGAGATCATTCCAAAAGGTGCCCTATCCTGAAGAACCTGAATCTAACACTTAATATGTTCTAGCTAAGATAGAAGATTGTAACATACTGTTAAGTTTTCCATCCCATCAAAAACCTGAGAAGGAATATAATAATACCCGAGAAACAGGAGAAAGATGCAAGCAACTTTTGGGAGTCTTGTGAGAGTAGACAGATACAGCTGGCAGCCTAGACAGTCACCTATGTTTCTCAGCATTGTTGGTGCATTCAAATTGGCTACAGGCCTAGAGTATCTGACAGACCATTTTTAGAAGCAGGAATTCTGAAAGACCATCGTAACCTGTCTTGGCAGAGTTCAGTAGTCGCTTTTCCTTGTGTCCCACTTGTCCAGAAAGGACAGCATTTATACTGTCAGCAGTAGAGACAAAGATAGTTCTTTGTTCAGTAGGTCATTTTGTGCCAAGTAGAAGACAAACTTCCAAATGGAAATGTCTTAGAAGTACAACATTCTCTTGGGATCAAATTGGTGCTGCCAGGAGCAATTGTGTCTCACATCAACAGAATTATAAGTTATTTAAATGCCATATTCTCTAGGTCCATGAAGTGTTTGAAGATTACCTGTCCATCTAACCTATATATTTGTAAATCTAGATAACCAAACTAATATAACTATAGACATGATAAGCATAGGTGACTATAAATCTGTAAGTCTTATCTACCTGAATAACCCAAGGACTAAGGCTTCAGTTAAATAAGGTGATCAGTATGTAAGCAAATATACAGTAAAAGGACAATAATTTCAAAATTGTGACAATACACAAAATACCTTTAACAGAGATAAGAATGTATAGTGCAATATGCAATATGACAATAACCCTAAATATATATCAATATACAAAATATTCTAAACAGAGGTAGAACATACAGTATGACAGATATAAATTTACATTTGTATCAATGTACAAATTATTTCAAATAAAAGTAGAAATATATGTACATTACAACAAATATAGTTCTGTGTTTGTTTCAATTACAAATGATCTTAAACAAGAATATAAAAATAGTTTACATTTGTATCAATATACAAGAATCCATAACAGTGCAAATTATCTAAGGCTTCTATTTTATTAAATTTGTTTACTAGTATATATGATAATCTACCATAATATCTTATACCTATCCATTGTGAATATTGCTTGGTATGCTATAAATGTGTTGCTCTGATTTGGTTGATAAATAAAATGCTGATTGTCTAGTAGCCAGTCAGGAAGTATAGTATAGGCAGAACAAGCAGAGAGGAGGATTCTGGGAACAGAAAGGTAGAGTCGGAAATCACCAGTGAGACACAGAAAAAACAAGATGTAAAAGTGCCAGTAAGCCACAAGCCACATGGCAACTTATAGATTAACAGAAATGGGTTAATTTAAGATATAAAACTAGATAGCAAGAAGCCTGCCACAGCCATACAATTTATAAATAATATAAGTCTCTGTGTGTTTACTTGGGTCTGAGTGGCTGCAGGAGCTGGATGGACACAGGAAAACTCCAGCTATACCACACTTTAGTGGATTCAGCACTCACAGGATGGGCATCTTCTCTTCTGTTATGGAGCTTATCTTTCAAAAAATACATATGTTTTATTAACTTTGAGAATTTCATGTAATGTACTTTGTTTTCATGCTCACTATCCCCTTAAATCCTTCTAGATCCACCTCCACCTTCGTCTCCAACTTTATGTTTTGTCTTTTATTTTTAATCGTCTACTTTGTGCTTCCCAGATATTTACAGGTGTGGGGTCATCTACTGGTTTGGCAGACCTACTAGGGACTACACTGTTAAAGAAACCAAGTCTCCTAATCTCAGAGTATCAATAACTCCTCAGTTAGGGATGCTGACTCATGAGGCATCTGTCCCCTATCCATGCTGGAATGTTGACTGGCTAGATCTTGTGTAGACACCTACGCTTCCTGTGAGTTTATGCGTAGAACAATCTTGGCATGTTCCAAAGACAATTTTACTCCAGCTTCTGGCTCTTATAATACTTTTTTCTCCTCCTCCACTTCCTCTTCCTTCTTCTATTTCTTTTTCTTGTCTTTTCTTTCTTTTTTTTTTTTTTTTTTGAGACAGGGTTTCTCTGTGTAGCTTTGGAGCCTGTCCTGGATCTCTCTTTGTAGACCAGGGTGGACTTGAACTCACAAAGATTTGCCTGGCTCTGCCTCCCAAGTGCTGGGATTAAAGACATGTGACACCACCGCCTGGCCTTCTTTTTCTTTTCTAGACAGGGTTTCTCTGTGTAGTCCTGGCTATGTAGACCAGGCTAAGCTTGAACTCACAGAGATCCACCTGCCTTTGCCTCCTGAGTGCTGGAATTAAAGGCATGCAATACCACAGCCTGGCTCTGATCCCTCTTCTGAGATGGTTCCTTAGCCTTGCAGGAGGTGGTAGTGGTGGTGACATAAGTGTGACCATTTGTGACCGACACTTATGCTCTGTCCTTGAACCATTTGAGGTTTTAATGTTAACTCCTGTACACTGCACAAAGAAACTTCTCTAATGAAGTCTGAGAGACACACTAACTTAGGAGTATACTAATATGGAGGAAATTCTGATTCTCTGATTCTCTACAATTAGCATAAGAAGAGTAAGCTTCCTTTCTGGGACTTATGAGCTTCTCAGCCTTTGGATGTTGGCTGTATTTATAGTCCCAGGCATGTGTTTCTTCTAGTGAAGTAGACATGAAATCCATCCAGAAAATGGTTAGATACCACCATGCTCTTCATGCCACTATTGCATCCACAGGCATATCTTGCTATGTGGGTCATTACTGAAGTACAGAGGTTCACAGGTGGAAAAGGCTGTTGACTGTTTTACTCCAACAGTCTCCATAACACTTTCCATTGCCTTGAAAGCTAAGCACTGAAAGAAAGCTTCCTAGTCAGCAACAACTGGATTTCTCTATGTTCTATAATCAGAATGTGTGTTGTCCTCATCAACGAATCTCACCATCAAGTGCTGGTGGACCGTTAATAGCCATGGCAATAGCCTGGGTTGTTTTTGGGCCTCTAGGACTCTCTTGACCAAGAACTTGAGGAAAATGATCCCATAGCTGGCACTGGGCTTTTTATTTGGGAGCCTAGGTCCTCTGGGAAGATAATTATCCTCTGTGTAGGGTAACTTCCATTACACTCTTCTATATGAATGTAAGTATACATTTAGGAAACATAAAGTAATAGCTTTTCATATGGCTTTACCAAGAAGGCTTAGTGTTAGTTATCTTTCTCCTAATCTTTCCTCTGCCCTAACCTCACATCTCTCTCCTCAGCTAATCCTTCATCATCTCATGTTACCTCTCTTTCCCCTTCATATTACCTGTGTTTCCCTATCTTTTTCCTAGTTTCTTGGATTCCATGGCGACTCCAAGTTAAACATAGAAATCCATGTATAAATCAGAACATATGACATTTGACTTTTTGTGTCTGGGTTATTCATGCACATAGTATAAAATTTTCCAGCTCCAGTTTACCAGAAAAAATTCACTTTTCTTGCAGTTAAATAAAATTCCATTGTGTATAGGTACTAGATTTTCATGTATTCATTCATCAGCTGGTGGATATCTTGGCTGTTTCTAGTTCTAGCTTTTGTGAGGAGAGCAGGGATGAGCATGAATGAGCATGTCTGTGTGGTGGGAACAGTTAGACTAGCAATGTTTGATTTCTGCTTCTATTTGCTTGGAATATTTCATCTATCCTTTCATCCTAAGGTAATGTTTACCTTTTCCTGTAAAAAGGCAAGGGAAAAAAGATTCTGTTTTTTAATCCAATATGCTATTCTGTGTATTTTAATGATGAATTGAATAAATTTAGAACATTGATACTTACAGATATTATGGAAAATCATGTGTTGATTTTTGTAGTATTTGGGGCTTTCTTAGTATTCCTTTGTTTAATGAGTGTTGTTATATAGCTAAATTTTTCCTCCTTTAGTCTCTTAAGTTTGTTTGTTTGTCTTCAAGCTGAAGTATTCCTTTTATTATTGTCTGTAGGACTGGCATGGTGGCCACACATTCTTTTAGCTTGTTTTTATTATGAATGTTTTTCTTTCACCTTTAATTATGACAGAGTTTGTTGGAATTTTTGGTTTTTCAGAATCTAAGCCTTTCTTGATTTTATTGTTTGGAATGAAAAATCATTAGTTATTATGATGAGACTATCACAATATTTTGCTTTGTACATTTGGCGTTTTAACTATAATATGATATGGGAAGTTTCTTTTTAGTACTGCTTGGTGTCCTGTGTATGTGAATGGCCTTCTCTTTCTCTATTTTTGGGAGATTTTCTTTCATCCTTTTTATTAAAAATATTTTCTATGCCTTTTACATGAAATTCTTCTTCTTATTGTATTCCTGTACATAGGTTTTGCATTTTTACCGAGTCCCAAAGTTTTTACTTGCCCAGTTCATACAGTTTAGTGTATTTTGTCACTGACTCTGAATAAATGGTTTAATTCCTCTGTCTTGTATTCATCTCCTGATGAGTATGAATAATCTGAAAATCTTATTGTCTATTTCCCACATGATCCATTCTGTTGGTGATAACTATAGTTGGACTTTCTTTGGACCACCAGCTCCTGAATAATGACACAGAGACTTTTTATTAATTTTGAAAACTTGGCCTTAGCTTAGACTTGTTCCCAACTAGCTCTTAAAACTTAAATTAACCCATTTTTATTAATCTACATTTTGCCATGTGGCTCATTACCTCTCCTCAGTACCGTATATCAGACTTCCTCCTCATCTGGCTGGTCAATCTCCTGCCTCAGATTCTTTTTCAGAGTAACTAGTCCTTGTGTCAAGCATACAGACATACAGGAAGAAGCCGGTATCTATTCTTGACCCTGATGCATGTGAGCGTGCATGTTTGCCCATCTATGTGTGTACGTGGGTTAGTGTGTGTTCTCTGGGGTAGTGTGTGAAGGTTGTAGGCAACCTCAGGTGTCACTCTCAGAAATGCTATCTACTTCCTTTAAGACAGGGTTGCTCATTGGGCTGGAGTTTAACAATTATGGTGGACACCTGGTCAGGGAAACCCAGAAACCTTCCTGTCTCTGTCCAGTGGCAGGATTGTAAGCACGTACCACACCCCTGACTTTTAAATATGTGTTCTGGGGATTAAACTCAGGTTCTCAGAATTGCAAAAGAAGCTAGCCCCTTTGTGACTAAGCCATCTCCTGGTCCATTAGCTGGTAGCTTTAACATTGAGGTATATGCTTTTATTAAAATACAGGGATTTCTTTCTATCAATTGTACTATATATATTGCAACAAAATGCACATATTTTAAGCATGGATTTTGATGCATTTTGTTAATTTTGATCCCCCTTCCCTGACCCCCAGC
Source organism: Peromyscus maniculatus bairdii (assembly GCF_049852395.1). NCBI lineage: Eukaryota > Metazoa > Chordata > Mammalia > Rodentia > Cricetidae > Peromyscus > Peromyscus maniculatus. Next base: position 21,230,223 of record NC_134873.1, read on the forward strand.
CTTCTTCACTCATTCCTAGTTCACCACAGATTTTAGTTCTGTCAGGGTAAGTTAGTTTATATGCTCTAGAATTTGATGTAGATGAAACTTTCTCTATCTTTGTCCTTGCTTCCTATATTCACCTGCAGTTACATCTGTCACATTGGAGTATATCAGTGGTTCTTTTTCTGAGCTGGGTCGTCCTCTACTGAAAGGGTACATCACAGTTCATGTATCTGTTGAGTTTTTTGTGCTCATTTAATATTGCTTCTCATTTGCAACTATAAATAAAGTGAAGATGAATTGGTAATGTGTTAACTTTTGAATGGATGTGTATTGTTATTTCTCTCTAGAAAATAAGCAGACTGTGTGAGTTGTGTTGTTACATGCAGAGCAGGCCCTGAAGCGCTGAACCACTTTTTCAGTCCTACAAATATACTTTTCAAAAGTCCTTGCTCATGCTGTGGCTTGTCGTTTCATTGTCTCCAGACTCTCTTATTGAAAGAAAATTTATAAATTTGTAGATGTCAATTGGCTGATATTGTCATTTCAAGCTTCTGTGTTTTGTATTCTACTTAAGAAGATTTTGCTAACCCTGAAGCTGGAAATAGCTTCTACTGTTTATTCTTGGAGAGTTTTCAAATTCATATTTTATATACATATATTATATATTATACTATATATATTATTTCAAGTTGTGATAAATTAGTTTCAATGATTTAGAATTTATCTTTAGGTTTATCATCAGTTTTGAGTTAACATTTGCATGCAGTGAAGGTTTCAATGGAAACCCAGTTTTTTCCTTTCTATCATATATTGATATCTAGTCCCAGCAAAAATGTATGAATGTATGTAAGTTTCATTGGTATTTCTACTGTATTCTTCTGTACTGTTTCTCTGACACCACATAATCTTTTCCATTATTTTATTTATCTTTATTTTCTAAATAGTTTTTATTGTTTGAACATTTTATCCAGTTATACAGTGTGTTTTGATCTGTCCATCCATCCCATAAAGTCTTTATTACATCAATTTATAAAAATTAAAGATTAAATTTACAATTTCTATAAAGAAAGAAAAATCTATTGTAATTCTTGAATAGGTTTGCCTCGTTCATGAAATTGTTTAGAATTGAGATCTTAAGAATAGGGAGATTTAGGTCATTGAAAATAGTATAGTGTTCATTCATGTAGGTCTTATTAAATATCTCAGGAATGTGTGATAGTTTCATTATACAGGTTTTATCAATATTTTGATAAAAATTACTCTATTCCATACTTCATGTGCACACATGCATATACATCTCATTTACATGTGCAGCTACACACACACACACACACACACACACACACACACACACACAGACGCTCACACAGATTTTCAGTAGTTTCTTGTTCATATGTAAAAAAGAAACTATTTCTGTAAGTTGATATTTCAGCTTCTTACTTTTATAAACATAGACCATAGGATTTTCCATTTTAGGTTAATAGGTTGAATTATATTAAAGATTTTTTTTTATGTTAAACTGGTTTTGATTTTGTAGAGTTAGCCACACATTATCACAAGGCCTTCTGATTACATATGGTTGAATCTGTTTCACATTTTAAGAAATAGTTGTATCTGTGTCCATAAAGGATATTTATATAAATTCACCTTTCACTTGGGCAGTTTATAAATAATGGAAATTTATTTGGACAGTTTAGAAGATTGGAAAGTTGAATATTAATCAGCCAGTAGGATTCAGTGTCTGGTGAAGCCTTATTCTCTTCTATGAAGACAGCCTTCTCCATGCATCCTCAAATTTTGGAAAGGAAAGAGAGAAATTCTGTCTGTACCTGGTAGAATAAAGAGAAATTTCAAACAGACTCTCAGATCCCCCATTATGTAGACACCAATTCTGTTACCAAGTGGTAGACTCTCGTAATCTAATTACCCCCTAACAGTTTTAATTTGTACTCTTGCATTTGGGAATTAAGCTTCGGAAACATTTCAAAGGAACACGAACATCCAAACTATAGCACATTTTCTCACTTGCATTATTCTGACAAAAAAGTCTTATCTTTTAGTTTGTTCTTTTGTATCTAATTTGACATTTTTAATGTTGCCGCTTTTAGAATTTTTTTCTCAGTTTTCATTGATTCTAAGCGATTTGTTTATGATTCTCTTGGCATGGGAACATTTCTTGTGCTTAGGATTCACTGAGCTTAAATTTCAGCATTAGGCTTTCTTCAATTCCACAATATTTTTGTTGCTATTTCTTCACATTTTAAAAACACACTTATTTTGTTTTTAATTGTGTGTGTGTGTGTGCGTGTGTGTGTGCATTTGCATATGTGAGTGCAGTGTTCAAGGTATCCAAAAAAGGGCATTGGATTCTCTGAAGCTGGAGTTATGTGTGGGCTGTTGTGAACCATCAGACATAGTTACTGGGATTCTGAACTCAGGTCCTCTGGAAGAGCAGTAACTGCTCTTAACTGTGAAGCCATCTCTCTAACCTCCATTAAAAATTACCTTAATTTCTTAAATTGTACTTATTTATTTGTGTGTATGTATGTGACTGTATCATGTTGTATGTGTGTGTGTACACAGGTTGGAAAATAATATGTTTTCGTTTTCTTTTTTGTAGTATTGGGGATTAAATCTGTAGCCTTGTGCATTCTAGGCAAATACTCTGCCACTAAGCCTCATTCCTATTCCTAATATTAAATGATTCTTTATCCTTCCAAATGAAACTGTTGCTTCTGATGCATTTTATAATTCCTGGACTGGCAATATGGCTCAGTGGGTAAGGGTAGCTTGGCACCAAACCTCATGACCTAAATTCCACTCCTGAGACCTACATAGTGGAAAGAAAGCACAGAATCCCATGAGTTGGCCTCTGACCCCCACATGCCATACACCTACATGTGTGCATGTATATATACACACACACACACACACACACACACACACACACACACACACACACACAAATGTAATGAAAATTTCTATGTGATTTTTCTTCTATAATTCCCATATATTTGTTTATTTAACATAGACACATTTTCCTGTAACTTTTGGACTTACTTACATTGATGACTTCAGATGCCCTTTCTGCTATTGCCACATATGGATTATTTCAAGATTAAGATGAAGTTAGAGACAGCCAGCACACATGCAATGCATGTAGGCTACAATATTCTCCTTGGGTGTCACAGTAATTCAGTCAAATTCATGAGGGCCAGGATGCAGGTGATGGCAATGACCTCAGTGAACTGGAGAGCCTGGTGGTCAGCTATCCTGACTCCTTCACAGCTGGACGGTGAATAGTTAGTCTTCCAAAATAAAATTGGACTCTCCTGATATCACAGTCTCCTTCAGTAGGTCTTTAATGGACAAAGAGCAGCTATGTATTATGAGAAAATATACCTGCCTCTGATATCACTACATCATCGGCAGAAAATGACCAATAGTGAAAAATACCCAAATGAAACCCTTAGCTAAGAAGTACTCAAATAGGAAGTTTTGAAAGGTAATGAGGATTCAGACATCTTAAAATTGTAAGATTGTGAGATCTGGTAGAACAGGAAGTTTACTGTAAGACTGTCCTCTAAAAAAATTACAGAAGCTATACCCATGGGTTCTCATCAATCTGGCCGCCTAAACATGACCTGAACAAAGATGAGAGCAATCTACATGCTAATGTGGACAAAACTCAAAAGATTTCAACCCCACACAAAGAACTACAGGTGGCTAAGAAATGCTGACAACTGGAGAAATAGTCTTTCCCGTGTGTGTGTGTGTGTGTGTGTGTGTGTGTGTGTGTGTGAGAGAGAGAGAGAGAGAGAGAGAGAGGAGAGAGAGAGAGAGAGAGAGAGAGAGAGAGAGAGAGAGAGAGAGAGAGAGAGAGAGAGACAGACAGACTTATGACAGCAATTAAAGGAAAAGAGGTAATGAATTTTAAAGAGAGTGTGATAGAGAGTGCATGAGAGGGTTTGGAAGAAGAAAGAGGAAGAGGGAAAATGATGTAATTATATTGTAATCTCCAACAAGTAAAAAACAGAAAATATTATCATTGTAGGCTGAAGAAAGATGGTGCTATGATGATGTTCTTGGTGACAGCTGTGAAGGAGAAGTTCAATGAAATAATAGAGCAAATAAGTAGAAGAAGAAAAGAAACAAAAGGAAGCAGAAATACCATTCTATGGCACTGCTGTGAAATTGGATTTCTTAAGTTAAAAGGTCAAGTCCGATGCAAAACTTATGGAAATTGAAAACAAGTGGATGAAAGAATAAGCAGGAAACGTTAGGTTACATTGGAGACCACTATTGAAACACATCATAATTTTCAAATATTTGGGGTCCAATTGTGGAAGGGTGCTGGAAACAGTGTGGAAGTGAGTGTGTCTGATGCAGGACATGGAGACTTGGACTTGAAGAAAGATGGAGTGCTCTTCAGATTACATCCCATTGACCGAGGAGGAGACTGGACATGTTGAAGGGGGGATGCTAGGTGCATTCAGCATCTGTAGATATGCTGGTTTTCATTTTCTTTTCTTCTTTATCTCATTAAAAACACATTTTCAGAACTGAACTGAACAAGCTGACCCTGAAATTTCAAAGGAAGACAAAAAATTTGATTAATTTTGTTTTGTATTTTCCTATTTCCTCAAATGTCTAGTAATTTTTCATGGTTTCTTGAACATTATGAATGAAGTATTGTAGAAACCCTGGATTCTTCTAAAATTATTGACTAACAGTTATTTTCATTCAAGCTGGTAGTTAATTTTGTTACATTGTTTTTTTTAAAATAAATTATTATATCTTGGAAAATATATATCCCCATATCCCCTAATATATTTAAGTATATTATAAATTATTATAGCTTACAATATATATATTCCCCAATATATATCTATTATAAATTATTATAACTTGGAAAAAATTATATACTCCCAAATTCATGTATTTGAATTTAATTTTCAATATGCTGGCATTTGGAGATGAAGCCTTTGGGAGGTAATTATGTCGCGAGGATGCAGTCCTCATGTGAGATAACTGTGCTTACAAGAGGAAACCAGGGGACTAGGCAGCATGCATATCTCTCTATTATGTGAGAATATGGTGAGAAGTTCACATACAATGCAGAAGAGATCACTCCTTAGAACCAGAACACACTGAAGACTCATTGTAGCTGTAAACTTTTTCCTGTTCCTGCCCAGCTCCTGCAGCCCTGGGGTTCTGTAGCCACTCGGACCCAAATGTACACACAGAGGCTTATATTATTTTTAAACTATGGCTATGGCAGGCTTTTTGTTAGTTAGCTCTTATATCTCAAATTAACTCATTTATATAAATCTATACCTTGCCATGTGGCTTGTGGCTTACTGGTACTTTATATATTGCTTCTCCTGGCAGCGGCTAGCAATGTCTCCTCTCTCTCTCTCTTTCTCCTTCCTCTCTCTCTAGTTAGAATGTCCCGCCCTTACTCTGCCTCACCATTTGCCAAACAGCTTTATTTATCAACCAATCAGAACAATACATATTCACAGCATACAGAATGATATCATCCATCAACTCATCTCTTATATTAGCTCTGAGGAATATAAGGCAAAAACATGTTTTTGATAAGTAACCGAATCTAAAGCACTTGGTGTCAAAAACCCAAGTTTCTGAAACATTGGTTAGATCCAAACTCTATGTCCCAGCTGATGAGAAGCTGACAGGATATCTCTTAGTTCTGTGATCTATTTTTTTTTCTTCCCAGGAATTTCCCCCTAGGTAATGACTCTCCAGCCTCCAGCATGGATGTGATCAAATTTAGAAAAAGAGAAAAATCACTCTGATTTGGCAAATATCTATTACCTAGAGCTGTGCATTTCAGTCTCCCATTAACTATTGCAGCCTCTCTGGGTTGGAGCCTTGTCATAAGTAGATCTAAAGGCTCAGATAGTTATAATGCATAGCTAAAGTTGAAAACTTGTAGTTTCAAGCCATTCCTGAGAAATCTCGATGGAACAATTTCAGAACACAAAACTTCAGTGATTTGTAGATTTGTTTTTGACACAATCAAAGCCTAGAAGTCAATATTCCTTTCTCCACCTAAAGGAAAAGTAGTATAAGCAAAACCCAACTACTTCCTTGCTCTGTTGGAGAACCAAGATCGCTGAGCCAAACACCACTCTGGAATGCAGGGAAAGGGCTATATCAGAGAGAAACCATGACTGAAATCAACTCACCTGGAGCTGAAGCTGTTGGGCAAGAACAGTCAGGAATGCTCTGATGTACTAATGTTGACCTAACCCTGGAGTGTAGTTGTAGACTAGTATGGGAAGGGGACACTTCTGGGGACAGCCAGACTAGATGAAACAGTGAGTTAGGGTTCAATGAGAGCCCCTACTTCAGTGTAATAGATGAAAAGCAATTGAGAAACCTAGCATCAACCTTTGCGTTTTACATGTGCTTGCATACACACATGTGCAAATGTACACACACATACACACAGCACACACAAGAATAGAAAAACTAGGAACATATGAAAGGGGAATGTTGTTACCAGGAGATACTGTTTCCTGAGCATCTATTAGTCTGGGGCACATGCCCTTTCCTGTTTTAAATCTGTGCTATGTTCAAGTAAGAAAAACATCTAAGAGAAGTAGTAAGTGCTCAGAGCTTAAGAGGAACACACTCCTTACAAATTCATGTTTAGTTTAGTTTTGTTTTCAACCCACTGTGCTATACTCACACTGTACTTAAAACTCGTCTTGAAACACAGCAAACTTAACAGTACCCATCAAAACAGAAGTAGATGCTAGAGCAGAGGGTAGGTCTCAGGATATGATGATGGTAGCTATTTCACTTGGCTGTTTTCTACCACTGTGTCAACAAAAGTGTGAGAATTTTACAAGGGTATTTATCAGTGCATTTTGGTGCTTTATTTTCTGGCAGAATTAACTGGTGATGTGGCTTTTCACATCCATGTCTGGAAATTCTTGAAGGTCCAGTGTATAATATACTGATTTATTGATTATAGGACTCTTTTTCTTCCTCCCTCCCTCCCTCCCTCCCTCCCTCCCTCCCTCCCTCCCTCCCTCCCTCCCTCTCTCTCTTTCTCTCTTTCTTTCTTTCTTTCTTTCTTTCTTTCTTTCTTTCTTTCTTTCTTTCTTTCTTTCTTTCTTTCTTTCTTTCTTTCTTTCTTTTTTTGTTTCTTTCTTCCTTTCTTTCTTTCAAGTTTTGGTAATTTGGAAACTAGGTTGCACCTTTACATTATGGCAAGAAGAACTAGGAAGTGTCAATGCAAAGGAATAAATACTGATAACATTTTGCAAATCAAAATAGCTCTCTATTGAGGGTGACTTGATTTAATTTGTATATTAGTTAAGTCATTCTCATTGGTAGAATTATACCTTAATTTTGAATTGTTAACATGAACCCCCAGTGATGGCTCTTAATGCCTTTGAAAGATCATTTTCTGAGAAGACTGCATTGAAAGCATAGTGAGTGTGACAGATTTTTCACTAATTGCCAGGAAGTGCAATTTAAGGCAGCACAAATGGTTGAATCTCTCAAAACAGATCTTACCATCTGGATAGATGATGGGCTGATGCGGCAATGGCCAAATTATGCAGAACTCTCACTCAGATCCTAAAGAAATCTTCCAGGTCACTCAGAAACAAAGACGCTTAATTTCTAGCAATACATAACACATAACACATCCAGAAAACTCAGTAAGTTTGACTAGATAGTCAATGCATTTAAATGTGCATGCCTTAAATCTATACTTTTCAGTTGAGAAACAAAAGTGGTCTCTAGTAGGGAGTGTGTTATTGTGGCGATAGGTATAAAGATGGACATTTCACTGGAATGAAAAATAACAGTAAGAGTTTTGCTAATATCATACAAGAAGGGTTCCAAAGAAGTTTTGTAGATGGTAGATAATTGTTATGGAAACTAATTTATTCAGGATGCAAATAGAAGGTAAAAACCTATAAGAGTGACCCAGAAGACAACTGGGGTGGAGTGAGTGTTGAAGGGTGCTCAAGTCTTGGTAGACTGAAAACTTATGAAGGCAGACAGTCTTCCAGTTCTAGCTTCTTCCTGCATTCCTTCAGTCTGTGACAAAGTCTTCCATACATATGCAATAAAGAAAGAGGGGGAAAAAAACCCCTGATGTCTCTTAAGGAATAAGAATGTTAATATTTAAGGTCATGGATGAGCACATGCCTGTGTATCCTGGTCTCCCTGCAAAATTAAAGGCTTACCTCCTGTGTCAGAGGGAAGAACTTAGAAAAAACATTTTAGACATTATAAATTCACACTATTCTGTTCAACTGAGCTGGCCTCTATCCTTCAGGCTTGCATCTTGCTCATATCCCAGACCAATATCTGCAGGACATCCACCCTGTGCAGAGACCCAAAGCTGGCTGTAGTTATAAGGAGAGTGCTTTGCTTGAGGGAAAGGATTTCATAAACATTTCCTACTTCATGGGGTGGGACCAAAAGTGTATTGTATGTGCTTTTGTAGAAAATAAAAGTGGTATAGGAAAGACAGTGCCCCAGCACTTTTTGATACAGGTATTCTAAAGGCACACTCAGGAAACACACACACACACACACACACACACACACACACACACACACACACACACACACACACATATCTCAAAGAGACCACTTTACTTTAACATCCCTTTTGGAGATACTCTCAGAATCAGCATAGCCTACTTTTTAAGCATTTCATTCGTCAGCTTTTTGTTATTAAAAAAAAAAAGTGTTCAATTTGCTTAAAGTGCCTTAGGGAGAATACGATCAAATTCACTGATGGCAGCAACACTGAATAAAAAGGGACAGGGACAGAAATATCAGGGCCTATTTAAATGGACCCATGGATACAAAGCACTCTTGGCTCTACATGTTGACATATTCAGAGATTAGTGAAATTAAACCAGAGATGATCATAGCCTAATTAAGAATAGACCTTGCAAGCCATGCTTTTGGAGCCTAAAGGACTGAATAGTATAGGGATCTAAGCCAAAAACTTCGTAGTTGAGCATGTTTCTGAATAGCCATTTTTACTCTGTATGTTATCTAAAGACATTTTTCCTTAATGAGTTGCCAGGAAAGGACTGGCCCTTTCATTCACATGTGAAGATGTTGCCTCAAACACATGTAAGTCTAAATTATTTTAGGGTTCCTCTTGAGAGTGGACCCAACTGTGGCTTAGATGGAGAAGAGGAGATGAAGAACATTCAGAGCTTCCTACACGCCCTTCCACTAGCACACAGATAAGCATTTATCTGTCACACTAAGAAATTTAAGCATGACAACTTCTTCAATAAGGCAGCCATGGGATGAAGGGCTAAAAGGGACACAAAGCAGAATCTTTGGTACTGTGGAGTTGGGGAGCCATGCCCAAGGAAACCCAGAGGCTACATGAGAATTCTAATTTTCACAAATGAGCTGTCATGTCAAAGGATGGTGGTGTTTATTTGGTTCTTTGGAATCAGGGCCATTAAAGAGGGAAGTCAAGGGGGCATAGTTCTGCAGTAGGTAAGGACACTCTGATGACATTTATTTGAAGATGTCCAGTAACTGTGGATGTACTTATCTTCCTGGGAGTGATGAACATTGGGATTCACTGGGGATCTTCTAGGAGGTTGACACCAAGAGAAGGTGGTGGGATACTTTGAAGTTTCAGCCATGAAGCTCTTATTTACTCTTTATTTTCAATATAAAAGTGCCTGTCAAACATTTCCAACAAATGGTGTAGGAAACTGGACTTCTGTAGTCAGGAGAATCATTAACAAAGAAAGAAGGAAGAAAAGGCAGGAAGAGTCTTGACCTAAGATTTATGCTTTATGAAACTTAATTCAGTGTGTGGCTGATCATATGACTCAATGGCACTGGCCACCACATCTGACTACCCAAATTCCATCTCTGGAACCCACATGTTGGAAAAATAGAACTAATCCATGGAAGCTATCTTTTGACCTCCATGTGTTTGCCTTGATATTTGCACAGCAACTCTACTTCCCTCCACATAGACCTCACAAAAATAATAAACATACAGGTGTAAAAATAAATCTTTAAGTTTAAATGAATCGTAGACTTAAATATATCATATAATACTCTATTTTAAAATATTAAAAAAACATTAAAATCAATTGACTCTAATAACTTTAGACTTTTAGACTTGGCACAGAAATAGAATCTATAAGAGAATATGTTGATATGGTTGGTATTGAGATTAAAGGCGTGTGTCTCCAGAGATCTGCCTGTCATGTGATTGGGATTAAGGGCGTGTGCTGCCACTGCCAGACTTCTGCTATGGCTTGCTATAAGCTCTGACCCCCAGGCAACTTTATTTATTAACATACAAATAAAATCACATTTCAGTACAAATAAAATATCACCATATAAGAACATGGAAAGGTGTCCAGCACTCACATTGGCTCACAGAGACGGAAGTGGCAAGCATGGGGCCTGCTGGGTCTACACCAGGTCCCTGAGTATATGTTATGGCTGTTAGCTTGTTGTTTCTATAGGACACCTAACTGTGGGAGTGGGTGTTTCTCTGACTCTTTTGCCTGCTCTTGAGACTCTTTTCCTCCTATTGGGTTGACTTGTCCAGCCTGGACATGAGAGCTTTTGCCTTGTCTTACTGCATCTTGCTTTGTCCTATTTAGTGGTTGTCTCTTGAAAGCCTGCTTTTTTTTTGAAGAGGAAATAGAGGAGGAGTAGATCTTGGGGAAAGGGGAGGTGAAAGGGGGTTTGGGAGAAGTGGATGGAGGGGAAAACATGGTCAGGATGAGTTTATGAGAGAATATTCTATTTTCAGTAATAATAATTAAAAAAGATATCCGGCAATTTTAGTCACTAGGAAAGTACAAATTAAAATCTAAATGAGACACCCCTACACATGGTAAAATAGCTAAAGTCTATTTAAAAATAGCAGTGACAGCAGAAAAGCCGGCAATGATATGGAGAAACTTGGTGACTCATATATAGCTTGTGGCGGTATAAAGTGGGCTACTCACTCAGGAATACAGTTCAGTTGTTTCTTATGAAACTGAGCATGCAGCTACCATCTGGCCCAGAAAGTGTACTCATGGGCAACTGTCCCCCAAGAAATCAAACCTTCTGTTAATGCCTGTCCAGGGAAGTATTTAGCCATTTAATTTGTTATGGTCAAAATGTGGAAATAACTCAGATATCTTTCTCCAAGTGAATGACTAAACTGTGGTGCATGAATCTCATAGACTGTATCTCACAAATGAAAACGAGCAAGTTCTTACTACTTCAGACAACTTGGGTACATTCCTATAGACTTGTGCTTAGTGGGAAACAAAGTCCTGAAAGGTCCTATACTATGATCACTTCGTTTATTTTGAAAATGATAAGATTATAGAAACAGAGAACACATCCATGGTTACTACAGCCACAGATGAGGGTTGTCTGAGGGAAACAGGAAAGGAACTTGGTTACAAAAGGTCAACAAAACGGATCTTTGTGGTGATTAAAATATTCCATATTTTACCATTTCAGTGACACTACCATGGTGATGTTTTCATCAGGGGAAGCTAGGCACAGGGCATGAGGGGCTTCTGTGTATAATTTTTTAAAACTGCAGGTGAACTTAAAGTATATTAAAACTAAATTTTCAATTAAAACACACCCAATAGACCATAATAATTAAACAAGTCAATGCATCGTCTCTTTTTAAAATTTCAAACGACATAGCTAGGTGATTGAGATCTTGAGAGGAATTGGGGCTGAGGAATGGCTTGGACTTGATTTTCTAGCTATGGAAAGATTTTGGAGTATTTTATAAAGAGAAATCACATGCTCTGTCTTGCATTTAAGGGAAGTCACAGTTTTCCTCTGATATGTATGTGATTTGGGGTTTCGTTTAGAATGTATGCAGGGAGATAGGAAGAGGTAAGAGGAGTCAGAAGGCGATTGGAATCAACAGAGACAATGACTGCCTTTTTTTGAGCTCAGACAAGGGAGAATAGCATCAAGAATTTTGTCTAGGCGTCTTCAGTCACTAGTGCTTGCTGCAGTTCTAGTCATTGGTGAGCAACTGTGAAGACGTAGAGGCTGCTGGAATGAGAGCCCAACTGGGCCTCCAGGTCTCCATCATCTCCCCTTTCTGCCATCTTTCTATTGTGGAGACTGTGCTCCAGAATGTTGAAGCTACCAGCCCAACAGGAAAATCTTAGCTTTCTAACTCAATCAATGTATGCTCTCAAGTAAATATAATGATAATTAAGACTGCTCTAGAACTGGATGGTGGTGGTACATGCCTTTAATCCCAGCACTCGGGAGGCAGAGACAGGTGGATCTCTTTGAGTTTGAGGCCAGCCTGGTCTACAGAGTGATTTCCAGGACAGGTACCAAAGCTAAACAGAGAAACCCTGTCTCAAAAAAACCAAAAAAAAAAAAAAAAGGGGGGGGGGAAGACTGCTCGAAAAGAGTTCTATTTCTTGACTTCTCAAAGGCACTGAGCATAATCCTTTCCCTTTTGGTAGAGATAGCCAGAGGTTCTACCTAGTAACAATCCGGTTGACTACATTCTGTGCTTCTATGTATTGGGGATTACAGGATGCATCGTAATCAATCTCAGATTGCACAGTTCTCTGACCCAAAGCACAGGTCTAGGGCAAATGCACCATGGAATAGATCCATGTATATTTTTCAGTGCTTTGACCCATTGAAGATCTATGAATCTTTAGGGTTTTACACAATCTTCCTTGTGGACTCCCAGTGGGAGACAGGTACTAGAGATGGCAAACAGAAGGGTGTGTCAATACAAAAACCATGACCTTTTCCTGGTCCCCAGTTCAAGAGTTTCTCAGAATCTGCAGATATTCTTCAGGACATTTCCTGTGATAGGATGGGGGTGGGGGGGGGATAATTCTGAGTTTCTTAACCTTGTTTTAACCATCTTCTCCAAACAACATGGCCACACTGGAAAGAGAAAAATGCACGTTTTAAATTCCCCTTTCTCTGAAGCCATCACTACAATTTCCTGAAAGTTTTCAGAAAACTGCAAGGTCTGTGATGGCAACAGTTCCCTCTAGCAGCTGGTCTCCTGGGCATTTCTTCCCATTGCCGACTAAGCACATGGACTCAAGGCAGTGTACTTAGTGTACTTCCTACCGCTGTGTAGGAACTGGCTAGACTGGGGGATGGGCTCTGCTTAGAAAGTGCAACTGCCTCCCTGCACAACCTGCCTCTATTAGCACCTTCCTGGGAGGAGAGAAGCAGCACCATAAAAAACTCGCCACCCAAGTTGTCATGTGAACATTTTCTTTTCGCAGAAGAGACCTGAGGGAGTAATTAAATTTCTCTGATGGCCTATCTTCTTTAAAGGTTGTTTTCTTTTTTTCCTTCTTCTTCTATAAACACAGAATAACCCTTGGTGTTTATTTAATGAAATGCTAGAAGATCCTGTATGTGTTTTCAGATGAGTTTTTTTTTTCCCTCTTTGTGTATATCTGTCTTACTGTTTCTCTGGGTCCACTCAAGGGATATCTCTGACCCTCAGAAGATACTTCCTGATGGTAAGTAAGCGCTGGGCTAGGTTTGGCCATGAGAGATGAAGCTTTTTCCAGGGACATGTTATTTTTGTTTGTATGTCTGCTTGACTAGATATGGATGAGAAATTAAATCTGGCCAAGGGGTAGATACTGGAGCTTATGTGGTGGGTGGAGGGGGCATATGGAGGGACCAGGGATAGGGAGAAAAGACTGGCCAGGATGTAGCCCCAAGGTGATAAATGAAGGTCTGGAAATTTGCCAAAGCAGATCATTGTGGCATAATCAGCAGAAAAGAGGCACCAGCAGCTGATGAAATATGATCTTAAGGGAAAACTCAAATCCAGTTATTAATGGAGAGAAAGAGCCAGTCTGGGCTTGAGAAGTGATTTGAAGTAGAGAGGCATGAATAGACATAGTGATTAGATAATGTCAGTTCCTTCCTTGCTGCCCAGAGAGGATGTGAGGGAGAGCTGAGCTATAGACACACTAGCTTCCTGGTTGTTGCTATCACATTCAGTATGGAAAGAAGAGCCCGGATGCACAGACCAGCCCATCTGTGCCTTGGCAGATGGAATGGGAGTTGCCCAAGTGAAGAGCACAGTGTGATTTAAGACTGGCTCTAAAGGATATTATACTTGGGGTAGTTCAAATACAATTACATTAATATGGCCGTCTCAGATTTTTAACTGAATGAACAGTTTCTGAATTGATTTTATTGTTTAAAATCATGCTAGTTAATGGCTTTTTAAAATAAAATTGCCTTTGGCTGACTTAAACATCAGTAGAAGATTAAAAAATTAATTTGATTGTATTTTAAGCCCCAAATCAAGATTTCTATAAAATTGGACATATCCCATTTCCTCCTTTTTAAAATGACTTATTTTTGACCATTTGATGAGCCCAAAGCAAACGAAATTATAAATGGGTTCTGCTAAATCTTAGCTGAAACCACAGGAAAATCTCCTATTTGCTGTGAACTATTGGATAAGTTGTTAAGTTCCCCAATTTCTTCAGCAGAAAAAAAATGAAGACAAAACATCTCTCTTGTAAACCTGTTGTGAAGATTCTTACAAAGTTATTAATATAGTTCTTGGCCTATGGCAGACTCTTAGTACAAATTTACTACATATTTTTATTATGTATATGTGCATACATATAGGTCAGATAGTTCTTTGGGAGTATGCCTTAAATGTTGAAAGGCATACATAGAAAGATAGGACATTATGAGTGAAATCAACAATGGGCAAGTGTACCGAGGAAATGATTGATCGACAGGATAGATCTGGGAATGCCTTTTTAAAGAGTATGAATACTGATCACTAAGATGATAAAGGAAAAACTTATGCAAATTCTCACATGTCATGAGTGTGGAGTTTATTTTCTAAGATATCTGTTGGCAGTCTTTCTCTGTTCTAAAGCTATCTAGCAAATAGTTTGGGGTTCAGGACCATTTACTTTGTGTCATCATTACTCACTGATGCTCTGGGCGTATGTAAGCAGCTGTAGACACCATTAAACCAACAGACGTGGCGGTGTTGCGGTAGAAGTTTATTTATAAAAGCAGACCATTGGGCCTAATTTCGTGTAAGAGTTTGCTAATTAATAATATAGGTGGTAGAGATCAAGTACAGAATTTTTTATCCTTAAGTTTCCTTCATGCCTAGCTGGTTATAGCATACCCTTATAATAGGCTTAATTAAGTCATTTAATAAATATTTAAGTGACTGCTATCATTAAGCTACTATTGCTAATTTCCAGAGAAATAGCTGTTCCTTGCTTTCAGGAGTTCATGTTTTGGTGCAATGAGAGACCTATATCTGTTACTGTACTCTCATGCAAACAATATTCTACATAAACTGCATTTAGCAAAGTTTAATGTGGTACTCGTAGATTTTTCACACTGAGAGACTCCTCATGGCACAGTATATCTAGCTATCAGCAAGATATTTGACAAAGTATTCCCTGATGTTGCCATGGACTTGATGAAGCGTGTGACTGGGTGATGATATGTCCCAGTGTTCTGCAACCTGGATGAATGACAGTACTCAATGAATGCTGATTGATTGATCACTGGCAGCCTGGAGAGCAATTTCCAGTGACCTAGAAGGCCATGTCCTTGCCTCTGTGCTACCCATCACTTCTATCGATGACTGAGATGAAAACATGGAAAGCATGCTGATCAAATTTGCAGATGATATAAAGCGAAGAGAGAGACAGCCAACACAGCCAAACTCTAAAATGATTTCGACAGGCTGGAACAATAGCCCCAATCTAACAAGAAAAAGCATAATAGGGATAAATGGAAGTTCTTGCACTTGGGTTCAGAAGTCAAATTGTGTATGAGGTCGGAAGGAAATGGCTAAACAGCAGCATTTGGGGAAAAGCCTTAGAGATTCCACTGAGAGAGGCAAAGTGGGAGTTCACCATATGATGTGAAGGGCAAAGCTGCCTCAGCCCACCAGGTACATTGTCATGAGGGCTGTGTCCAGGGTAAGGGAGAAGGTAATGTCACCTCAACAGGTAAAGATCAGATTGTATACTCATGTGGTTGGAATTCCCAAGGGCCATAAGAAGACTCAGTCTTGGTCAAGGCCAAAGACTCCATGTGGGACTAGGAAACTTAAGAGCGGCAGGACTGATGAAGAAAATTCAGGTAATGAGCATTTTATACAGGGAGCTCACTGTAGGGGAGACACAAAAGCCACTCCTTGAAAGTGCCTCTGTCTCTCTAGCAACATTCTGATCTCCTGTGAGGTCTCAAGGATCAGCTGGTGCTTCTTAAAATGTACATCCTATGGGCTAGATGGTGCTCCAAGGGTCCCATTCCAGCAGATCCTAAAAATCGCTTTTCTTTTGTTTGGTTTCCACAGCAATGCTGTCCATGAGTCAGAGTAAAATATCTATCTCTCTAATAATCAAAATATGGTAAGTGAGCAGAAGGATGTGTCTGCTTGCTTGCTGAGAAGCTTAGAATAGAGAGGGCAATTGAGGACTCC
Source organism: Peromyscus maniculatus bairdii (assembly GCF_049852395.1). Taxonomy (NCBI): domain Eukaryota; kingdom Metazoa; phylum Chordata; class Mammalia; order Rodentia; family Cricetidae; genus Peromyscus; species Peromyscus maniculatus. The sequence goes on from NC_134873.1 coordinate 21,246,718, forward strand.
TTAAGGAATTAAGCCGACCTAGATCCTTAGAGAACTGTCAGGGAGTAAAAGTGGGAGAAATGGAGAAGTCAATTAAAAAAATCTCTGGTTAACTTTGTGAAATCCGTTTTCATGTAGCATTGTTTCTACAAATCTTTCTAAAGTACATTTATACATTTCTCAGCAACACAAATGAATGAATGAGGTACGACTAGATATGGAATCTCTAATATATTTCCTTTATTTGTAGAGTGACTCCTGACTCGGGCCAGTCTGATTCAGTCTGATCTGGCCCTATCTCAACACATTAACAGCAATGTTACCACCTCTTCAGTTCAGGAACTTGGAGACTCACTCAGTTGCTTCTGGGATTTGACATTAATACTGTCTCTTATGTTGGTGTATTTTGTCTTTTTACTCCACACTGTTCTATCTTCAGTATATCTAACATATTTATTATATGGATATGATAAGACACTATGACCAAGGCAACTTATGGACCAAGGGTAGTTTATTTGGGTCTTACAGCTTCAGAGTTTTAGAGTTTAGGGCAGCCATGGCAGGAAACATGGCAGCAGGTAGGCAGGCATGGTGCTAGAGCAAGAGCTGAGAGCTCACATCTTGAGACACAACCACAAGGCAGAGAAAGAGAGACACTGGGCATAGTGTGAATCTTTTGAAATCTCAAAGCCCACCCCTGTGACATACCACTTCCACTAATGCCACACCTCCTAATCCTTTCCAAACAGTTCCACCAACCAGGAACCAAGTATTCAAACATATAAGACCCTGGGGATCATTATCATTACAGCCACCACACTTCTCCAACTCCCCAAATCTTCATGAGGGCGCCACCTGATATTGTAGAGGAATACCCTGTTTTTGTCATACAGAAATAATTTCTTATAGTAAATAACTGACAATTTGCTATGTCTTCCTTGTAAGCCCCAGGAGTGATGAACCATGAAACTAATTTATTCCTTTCTCTATCTCCAGTATTTAGCTTGCACAAAATATATAATGCCTTGCACAAAATAAGTGTTTGATATATTTGTTAAATTCAACTTATCCATGAAAGATAGTAAGAACTTCAAGGATATCAATTTAGCTATCCCAATGTGCACTTATGATAGTGTAAGAGAGTTCCATTCTAAGGATACAAAATTCAGCTGGATGTTCATCAGTTGATGAATAAGAATATAAATAATAGTATTCAGTCATAGAAAGGATATATTTTGCAGCAGCATGGATGGAACCAGAAGTCCTTATTTTTAAGTGAAATTTTAGGTACAGAATGGCAAATTTTGCAAGTTTTCACTTATATGCACATGCTAAAAGGCTGATTACAAACAAATAAAGAATAAGATATCAGTTACCAGAATGAGGGGCAAGTGTTGGGGGGTTTGGATAAAGAATTTTAGATAGATAGAGGAGTTCAGAGTCATAGGAGCAAAGACTTTTAATATTCTGTAATAGAATAAGATCATGACAGTTACTAACAATTAGCTGAATATTTCAAATAACCAGAAGAGAGGATTTTGATTGTTTCCAACACACAAAAAAGATATATGTGTGAGATTATGGACTTGTCAATTGTCCCAATTTGATTCTTACAATTGCAGTGTCATACCATACAACAAATGTAGAAATAATTATGTTGTGATTAAAACTAAAAATATATTCAGAAGAAAAGGAATTCTATTGCTTACCTTAGAGCTTTAGGCAAGATTTGACTGGGCTGGCTCCTTTCCCTGGTATCTTATTGATTGGGAAATAGATGTCCATTTAAATCCACTAAGTACACATTAATGCAACTCTACAGGACTTTCAAAACTCTGTAGAAGGCAAAACCTCCAAGTGCCATGAAGAAATTATTTCTAAGTTTTATGAAAGCCTGTTGCTCCTTAGTAGCATTGTTCAATATCAGTATTCATGTCAAGCAGAGCATCCTCCTGCCCCACTAAATGATTCAAAAACAACTAACAAAGAAACCAAAAGGCAACCCACAATAATTCTCCTCTTGCAGACAATATGGAGCCATTATTCATTTAATAGTATAAACATTACTCTCCATCCCAGGGTTACTAACTTCTGGGTCTTTAATGGACTTCACATTGTACTTAAGGGATTAAGAGACAAGTTTGTAATTGATTCTCTTTGTTGGGGGAAATAAAGAAGATGAGTATTTACCTGGTCATGGGTTATGTTACTGATGGAATGTAAAAAGGCTCTCAAGGGTTACAGCTATAGTATAGTTTTGTTCCCTTCTTCTCAGAGGCACATTTGTGATTAATTCCTAGAAAACAGATCTACAAGAATAGGTTCTTTTAGTGAATGTTGAGTTACAAATCACATTTTTCACTAAATTACTCACTAACTCAGTTGAAGCCATCACATTTCTCTGTGTACCTACTATGTGCTGGACATCATGGAATCGCTAGAGAAACAGGAAATTCTAATCTTTGGTGAAATGATGTAGGAGAATAAGTATTGAATGCATATTAATACACACAAATAAGAAATTCAAAATTGCAACAGCTGTCAAAATAAAAAAGAAAGAATATTGACAAAATAGAAGACTGTACAGTTGGGAGGGACTTGGAGAAAGAAGACGGTGTGAAAGCAGGTCTTCTTTGGTTTTTCGTTGCTAAAATGTACAAATTATACTCCTGAAACGTTTCTCTATCCTTAGCAATGTGTGATGCCTATTCTTTTTTTCCATTTTTTTTATTAAGAAATTTTCTACTCACTCCACATACCATCGACAAATCCCCCCTCCTCCGTCCTCCCACCCCCAGCCCTCTTTCTCAAGCCACCCCGCATCCCCACATCCCCACATCCCCCAAATCAAGGTCTCCCATGGGGAGTCAGCAGGGCTCAGCACATGGAGCCTAGGCAGATCCAAGCCCCTTCCCACTGCACCAGTGCTGTGCAAGGCGTCACACCATAGGCACTGGATTCCCAGAAGCCTGCCCATAGACCAGGGACGGATTCCGATCCCCCTGCCTGGGTGCCCCCCAAACAGTTAGAGCCAAATACCCTTCCTTCGTATCCGGAGGTCCTGGTCCAGTCCTATGGGGGCTCCACAGCCACCAGTCCACAGTTCAAGGGCTTCCACTAGTGTGGCCAGTCATCTCTGCATGTCCTCCCATCATGATCTCGACATCCCTCGCCTGCAGAATCTCTCCTCTTTCGCATCAGTTGGATTCCCGGAGCTCAGCCTGGTGCCTGGGTGTGGATCTCTGCTTCTGCTTCAATTAGTCACTGGACAAAGGCTCTATGATGACAGCTAGGTTATTTTCTAGGACAGTTCCCATAGTAGACCAGTCCAGGCACACTCTGGACCACTGCCAACAGACCAAGGTGGGGTCAACCTTGTGGATTCCTGAGAGCCTCCCCAGCACCCTGCCTCTTCCTATTCCCATGATGTCCTCATCTGTGATGCCTATTCTTGATTGTCTACTTGACTAAATCTGGAATTAACTAAAACCCAATTGAATGGGAACACTTGTGAGGGATTTTTTTTTTCCCAATTAAACCATTTGATGTGGGAAGAGCCACTTTTAATCCATATCTTTGAGATGGGAAGATCCACCTTTAATCGGGACCTCACAGCCAGCAGCCTATATAAGGTATATAGAAGGAGGAAGATCCACACTGGGATGTCAGCTGCTGTTGTCATTATACAGATTTTGCATAGGCAATCACATTTTCAAAACGTCATGCTATCACTCCATGTCACATATAGAAGATGCTATCTTGTAACAGGAAGTCCTGGTCTTGGGCTCTTACCATCTCTCTGTACCCTCTTCTGTGTGTGATGATTCCTGAGCCTTGGGTGTTGATATTGTATTGTAAATGTATCACCTGAGCTTGGACACCCTCTGGTCCAATTTCTCTGCATCTTGACCAGTTGTAGATTTCTACAATTGTCTCCATCTGATGAAAGAAGGAAGTTATTTGACAAGGGGTAAAAACTGTATTTATCTGTGAATGCAGCAATAAGTATTTAGAATGCAGTTGGGAATTATACTGGTTTAAGAATTTGACAGGAGTGGATTATTCTCCAGGATCCATGCAGGTAGTTAGCTAAGTGTAAGCACAAGGCATGATTTCCATCTTATTGAGTGGGCCCTAAGTCTGATAAATCTGCTGTTGGTTACCCATGAGATATAAGCGCCACTGTTACACCCTTCAGTATATCTTGCCATGTTAGTCATTGGTGTGCTTTATAGGCTTGGCAGCTAGGTATGACTTTTAGTTGATTTCTCCCCTGGCAGCTTAAAGAACAGCTTTAGATGCTTTGAGAGATAGTCCTTAGGGAAGTGACTTCCAGAATTTAGTATAAATTCTGATTCCTCTAAATCCTGTGTCAGAAATAGGTGGTATCTTCAGAAAAAGGATCTTACCTTCAAGTTCTTGGAGGCAACCCAGGTCTTATTTTTTTTTTTTTTTTTGAGTCACTTGGAATTCTCTGGCCAACAATTTGAAGGGGGATTACTCACACCTAGAACTGGGATTTTGATAAATAGTCTGTGGCCCTTAGAGAGAGTATTTTTTATCACCCTAGTGGCATGAATTCATTTAAATTATTTATACATTCATATGCATACTCATATACATTATATATGTATTTTAAGTAAACATAGAATAATGGTTCCCTATGGCAATGTAAATTTAAAGTAACAATAATTTGGTTGGTGATGAAAGAAACTCATAATTATATTCAAACATGCTATGGGTTGTTTTCCATGGGTGTGCATTTTACTATTTATCATTCTCATTGGTTACCTTCAATGACTTGAAATGAACATCAGGGATGCCCAGTTTCCTGGGACTTAAGCAGAAGACTAGCCCTATGCTTATGTATACACAGGGTAGAGTGACATCATATGTTATTATGGTGGGCAGTATGCTGCATATGAAATGAGAGGAGTTAGTGGAAACCAAGAGCAGTCCTTTATAATTTATCATTATGTCTGTTCCAAAAGGCCAGTGTTGATTGTGGGAAACATCTCTTGACATCAGGGTATGGGACAAGCACTGCAAGAAGATGAACACAGGTAGTCAAAATGGTGCCTATTAACAGCAAAGGAACAAAGGAAATGGTTGGTAAAAAAGACAGCTATGGGATCTAACAAGAGAAAAAAAGGAGGTGTGTGTGTGTGTGTGTGTGTGTGTGTGTGTGTGTGTGTGTGTGTGTGTGTGTGTCTGCCAGAACAATTCAATAATGTCTGAGAAAGGCTTGGATTTATTGAGAATGAAGCAGGCAAGCTCGGGGCCATTCGTTCGGGTTCGGCCCTTATAAATGATTTGGAGGACTTTGTAGCGTGGTAAGTAAGCATAATGGTTTTTGTATTGAACTGTAGCACCCTCAGCCAACTTGAAAGAACCAAGATTCTCTAGAATTCAATTTACTTTGCATTAACGGGAGATCTGATGCTCGTCTGCACTAACTGCTTCTTTTATCTGAGCTGCTAAAGAGTCACATGGTTTAGGAAGAAAATTAAGAGATTTCACATTTGTTGCTCTAAGCAAAATCATTTTGTTATCTACTTTAATGAGAGCGTGGATGAGTTTTCCTGTTTTAATAATCACTGTCTTAAACTTCTCTTCCATGAAGGCAATATCAACAAAAACTCTCTAGAGGTTTTATCGTTATACAATTAGTTTCTCTCTCTCTACCATTTGAAATCCTTGAAATTATTTTTAAAATAGAAAGAGGCATTTTCTTTTACTGAGCTCTCTGGGCACATATAAGGGAGATGGACATTACAACATTGCTTTGAGAAGCTGAGTGGCATAAGCTGTGGTCTTTGTTGTCTGAATTCACAGTTGAGTTGAGTAGTTCTTTATCTTACTTTATTGTTCTATCTGTCCATACAAGATCTCTGGGGTTTTTGGTAAGTCCTGCAGTTCCTGTGAAGAGAATGCATATGTTCATTCTGCTGGGAGTTCCTAAGAATCAGAAAAATTCATTCTAAAATATCATGCATCTAGTCATCTCGGTGAATCTAGCTTGTCCGCTTGAAGACAGACGGGTCATAATCTCTGTGGTTCCACATTTTGCATCCAAATCGCCTATTAAGCCCCACTAAATGATGCCTTATCAAACTCCTCCAGACTGGAGGGAGGCAGCCCTATTTCAGACTGAGGTTTAACACCGCATCTATTCTTAATGCATTTATGCATGTATTATTTCTATTCTCTCAGCTTCTAGCGTACTTGAAGAATGCATAATGAAAAAAAATTAAATTCAGACAGTTTAAGTAGGCAAGACATATAAGAAGAGATGTCATGTCAAACACAAATGAAAAGTGAACTATTTGGAATTGTTACAAAAATATCAGGCAGAGTTATACTATTTTAATTGTCTGAGACAATGTACTTAGGACAGAGAGACGTTTATCTCACAAATAAATATTAGAATGTAACATTTGAGGTAGGGTGTAATGTGTTATGTCTTTAAGGATAATGTTGCAGAGTATGCTGACATGCATTATCATGGATTTTTTTTTGATGCCACAACAAAACAAAGCTATAATAAACAATGTTCAGGAGAAATTTCTGCACAAGACTAGTCTGATAGATCTAAGTTGCTTTCAGGTTGTATATTGATAAAAGGATCAATTCAAAAGTGTTAAGAAGAAAGACCTCATAGAAAAGAGCCATGTAGGCATTGAAATATGGACCAATGCAACTCTGTGAATCTCTTATTTCAAAGGGAAGTTACTGCTTATGCTTTCTAATAAGCTGAAACTTTCAGTACAATAATAATTGAGATAGTTTGCATTTCCCTATTTGCTAAGCTTGTTGAACATTTTTAAATCATTTTCTTAGCCAGTTTTTATTTCTTCATTTGAGAACCCTGTTCAGGTCCATAGCCAATTTTGTCATTGGGCCATTTGTTTTCTTGATTTTTTTTTAAATTCTTCATACATTCTGGATTTTAATCCTCTTTCAGATGTATAGTTGGCAAAGATTTTCTCTCACTCTATGTGCTTACTATACCCTGCCATAGGCACACAGAGATTCCCTGAAACATATATGTGAGATTTGAGATAAACAATGGTCCATAGTAAACAAAAGAGAGAAACAAAGACTGCCTAGGTCGATGATACAGAAGGGGGCAGAACACAATAAGTGACCATGTTAAGTTCTTATAGGAGATATTCAGAAATACACTGGATATGTGCTCCGTGGTCCAATCTCAAGTCAAAGGGGCAGCCCCAGCCACTCCAATGTCCGAGTTGTTCTCTGTAGCTTCAGTATCACTACTGGGTTCCCTAAGTCAATAAGGATGGTAGAATTCTGATGTCATAAAGGCTAGCCAGAAATAGTTTAATGGTCAGAAGCAAGCTGGCATAAAATACTAGAATGAGCAGCAAGGTTGGAATGGCGACCAGATGCCTTGGCCTGCAGTAATCTACAGCAATTGTTAATAAATAGTCCATATAATCTCAGAGGCAAGATGAAGGTCAGTCAACAGTAGCACACTGATTGACCTAGCACTCAGAATCCAAGAATCTGTTAAATGAAAGCGGGGCTAGGTTATCACTGAAGATGAGACCAGTGATGTCATAGCAAATGTACATGCATTGGTTCCTTCTGTTTTTCCCCACAACCACACTTGGCTACTTATATATTTGACAACATACATTTTTTTAGGGAGCAATTCATAGACTTCTACAAATCTGTTTGATACTGTATCTGACCTTTCCCTGGTACTAAGAGCTCAATGCACAGTCATGAGCTGTATACGAGAGTGGTGGTAGAAAGATGTCAAAGGATAACGGAGTTCTGGCTCAAGTCTATCTAAATGGGCCCAATATATCCACGGACGCACCCAAATCTTATTTTTCTTAGACTCTGAAGCCTTACTAAGGTTCCTTGACCTTCAGAGTAAGAGCAATTATTATTGGAAAGGTCAAGTAGAAGATTGAAATGGCTCACTCCACCTGATAAGACATGCCAGGACCAAGGCAAGATGATAAGCAAAAGCTATAGCAATTCAGAGATGAAACGAGAGAGGTTAGGTCTATCTTCAAAGGCTTAAAGGATACCAGATTTTAGCTCACCATGTGCCTTCATTTAAATAGTAAAAAACCAGAGGCACATCCAGTGGGCTGTTCCCTCTCAGCTGGCAGAAAAAGAAAACAAAATTAGAGGTGTTGTTGCTAAGAAACTAAGTTCAGTCAATCTCCTCTTGAAGACTTGTGTTCATATCCATGGCTTCCTGGTCCAGCTGATGAATGTAAAGGTAGTCAAAGTGTGCGGTGGAAAGGGAAGGAAAAGGACTAGTTATTGTGGATAGAGAGCAGAGAGCAAGAAGAAAGGGCTGAGTGGAGAGTGACCTGGTCATGTAGCATATATAGGTCATAGTTAGAATTTTAACTTTAAGAACAATTGCAAAATTATTCAACAAATTTAAGAAGCTGTGTGATACAATGAACCTCCTCTCCATGCTTACCTGGGGTACTTTGTGTGGCATGTATTAGACTGATATGTATAGTTGCTGTGCAATTCCTTTATATAAAAATTTGTGTATGCCTCCTGAGAGTATGAGAGTGGATACATGTGGTCAGAGAAGGTAGATATGTGGTGGTTTATCAAACACATACATGATTAGGTTTTGTTTCTCTTGCTGAGATTATTTTTGTCTTTTTTTTAATTAAGAATTTATTTATTCATTCCACATACCAACTACAGATTCCCCCTCTCATCCTTTCTCCCTCTTCCCCACAGCCTTCCCTCCAATCCACCCCCCACCCCCTCTTCCAAAAAGATGTGGACTCCCATGGGGAGTCAGCAAAGCCAGGCACATTCAGCTGAGGCAGGTCTGAGCCCCTCCCCCAGCATCAAGGCTGTGTAAGGTGTCCCACCATAGGCAATGGGCTTCAAAAAGCCAGTACATGCACAAGGGATGGATCCTATTCCCACTGTCATACTGAGATTAACTTATCAGAAGGAAAGGCCAAATTGTAGATCATCTATGATTGAAGAATGGAACTGTGAATACCATCTGCCCTCCGTTTAGGAAATAAAGGAGTATTGTGTTCTGCAAATGATTTTAAATGATGATGAAATTCACTACAGGTGGTCTTCTCTGCATTATCACTATGCTCTAGCAAAATTTTAGTTAAAATTTTTGAAATATAGTTTGTATATAGTAATATTTATTTTAGTGTCTTATAAGTTCTCACAAATGTATATACCTATATGGTGACTACTATAAAATCATGTGTGCGTATAGGCACACACATGCATATCTAGATACACCCAAATTATTTATGTTATTTACAGTAGTATGAAATATTAGAATTATATAGTTGATTGTCAAAATCGAGGTAGAAATATTTCTATCACATTACAATTGATGCTAACAATACAGTATTTTTTTTTCCTGGAATAATCTTTATTGGTTTATATTCTAGTAATGTCAGCACTTACTATAAGCTTCATTATCTATGTAACTCTAATGCCTCTACAAAAGTTGTCATTTCTAGACTGAGTACAGTAGGCTAATTTCCAACTCTCGTGGTTACACAGCTGCCACCCCAGCCCAGGTGTGATTTCAGTCAATATAGTTTCACACACAAGTTTCTAATGATCCAGGGTTGTATTAGTTCATTTGGGGCATGTTGTATACTTTCAGCCACCTTTTTTTAACCATACTTGGAGCACTGTAGTTGCAAAGATGAAGAAATAAAACTTGAATAATATCATTTTCACCTATCTTTTTGACCCCGTGGAGTTTTTAATTTGTGTTTAAGTTTTTTTTTTAAACTGTGGAACAAGCACAGCTCAAAGAGCAGATTCTGAATAAACAAATGTGAGCAGACTTGTGGTTTATGAATTATATGTGTGAAATGTGGTATTTATGAGTCTCCCATCATATCCACTTGCTAAGTGTTCTCTCAAGTACTGTGGACCTATTGCTTCATGTGAAAGAAAAATTTGAAAATTAAAATGATCAAAAATGTTCTTCACCCAACTATGAGGGAAGAAAGATTGAGAAACTTGCTGTACTGTCTGTTAAAAACAGACACATGAAGATCAATTTTTGGTTTGACTAGTTGGAAGAATTTAAGGCTCAAATATAGGAATGATATTGCTATTTCTCACAGCCACAACTAATAATTATGTATTGTTTTCCCCAATTTTATGAAATATATCAATGCACTTAAAATGTTAAAGAAACTATTTTCCCTTTTATAATATGAAATTAATTTAGTGTGTAATTTACTATATAAACTAATTTCTAGCATACCGCATAGTTCACTGAAAATAATTTTTCTAAGAGTTAGCCATAATCATCTTTATTATTCTTTCTCTTTCATGACAATGATTGAAAAATATATTCTTTTTTGATGAGTGCAATGGGGGGGTATTGTTTGGTATCAAAGACTCTGTATTTCTCTGCCAAAATAATTTCTAAGTTTATAAAGTAGAGGTGAGGGACATTAAAAGGGAATCAAACATTGGTAAAATGACCATATTGTTGGGACATATTGAGCTTGTAGTACCAAAGATATAACCAGCAGATGGATGTTAGACCCTGAAGTCCAGAAGAGAAGCTTGGGTTTGACATGTAATTTGTTCATTGTTAAGCCAGAGAAAGACATTGCAATAACAAGAAAGGATGTGTTTACCTAGGGAAAATGTGCTGCATGGCAACTTTATACAGCCAAGATGTATGTCATGAGGCATATTGGTATCTAAAAGTAAAGGTGAGCTAGCAAAAGGAACTGAGGAGACCTGACCAAAAATACAAAAGGTGGAAAAGGACAAATGAGGTGTACAGGAGCCAACCCATAGGTGTAAGCCTGTGATAAAGGTTACTAGGGGACCCCACAAGAACAAAAAGGGATATACACAGGACTTAAGACACAGAAATATTTGCTGATCATGTTTTTGGAGTGCTATGGATGGAGACAAAATTTCAGAATGCTGGAGAATAGAAGACATGGAGTATCAGTCACAGAGAACAAAATGTCCCAACTCTCTTAGCAGCATTGACTGTAATGGGAAGAAGAGAACCAGTGGAGCAGTAGCTGGAGTTTGCTGATGGCATAAATTCTAGGAGAGAGAGAGGCCGAAACGGAGGGTGTGATAGAAAAATCCGGCAGCTTCAGAATCCGTTAGTTCCATATCTGAGAAATCATTGCCAAGATCAATGTCATAATGGTTTTACATTTGTTTGTTTATTCCTGAAGCTTTACAGTTCTCAGTCTTACTGCAATAACATTAAAAAAAATCCTCAAGTATGACAATTAACACATCTTTGGGGAAGAGGAATCTTAATACTTTAAGGATAATTGGAATTTTGAGTTGGTTTTGGTGCATATGACAATATTCCATTTTCTTTCTCCTTTTCTATATGGATTTCCATGGTTTCTATCACTCTTTGCTGAAGGCTCTGTCTTTCTGCCTTTCCCATTCTGTATTCTTGGAATCCTTCTCAAAGACTGATTGGTAATATACACAGCATATGATTTCTGGGTGTCCTTTTTTATGTACCATTAGTCTACACAACTCAATAGTAATATATAGCATTATATACATAACTCAATGTATATATGGAGTGAGAGAAATTGAAGAATGAGCAAAGCAAATGAATAGACACTCATCCAGAGAAGACAAACAAATGACCAACATGCTTTTAAAGTAAATTAAATAGCACCTACTCATAAGGAAATATAAATCCGTGTATATGGCTTTATCATGTTACAACTATCAGTAATGTTATTTTTTTAAAAAAAGTAATGGCAAGGATAGGGAAGACCCAGGGCAGTAGTACATTGCCAGTGGGAATGAAAAATAGTGCATTTTTCCATGGTCAAAGATATGGAGACTCTTGTATAAATTAAAAATATAATTATCATATGATCTAAAAATCTACTTTTGGATATTCATCCAAAGGAATTTAGATCAGGATTTTGGATGATCTTGAATTCCTATTAGAACTCTAACGTCCAGAACCCTTTACAGAAGTCAAGGTGTGGAAAGAATGTGCCTGCCTGGTAGACAGATTAAATGATAAACTATGACACATATATTAATATTACTCAGCCCTAACAAAAAGGAAATTCTGAAATATACGGCATGCATGAAGCTAAAAGAAATTATCACAGAGGAAATAATCTATTCACAGAAGGAGAAATGCTACATGATCTCACTAACATATAGTACCTAAAATTGTCCAACGTGTCAAGTAAGAGATTAGAATTGTGGTCCTCGGGGTCTGTACTGAGGAGAAGTAGAAAGCTGCTAAATAATAGGCACATGTTCAAGAAATCCACACTACTATATCATCCCTGTTGCTGACAATACTTTATCATATCCTCGAAACTTTAAGAGGGTAATATGTTGTGTTCTTGTCACAGTAACGCACAATAAAAGAAAATCAAACCCAGTAAAACAACAAATAAGTCTTTAGGGAAAAGGGCTTTAATAGTTATATGATAATTGGAGGGGGAAGAAAAGCTTTGTGAATGTGCAAATAATAACAGTTAAATTAATTACTTCACGGAAGCCTTCCTTTACAACTTTGGTTTTGATTTGGTAGAATGAGACCTGTTAGTGTCCCCAAAGTCTTACTGACAGTTAACCATTGGTTTGAAATCCGTAAAGTCAGAGGAAGTCAGGAAATTAATGATATTATTTTGTACTTAGTAGCATTCATTAATCTTTTCAAGTCATATCAGCCAAGGGCATTATGAAAATCTATGATTGGATCATATAACAAGTATCCAGACCATTGTTTCCTGACATGATGCCAAGATATCTCATTCCCCATTGTTTTTGTTGTGTGGCTGCGGTATAAAAATTATATCCTTAACTAAATAAGATTACTGATTTTATTTTGAGATATATTAAGCTCTTAGGGTTTTACTTCCTTTACTAGAACCCAGGCTCCTAATTTCCTGCGCTAGTCAGGTTCAATGAAATGGCTACAGCTTTAAAAGCCCCATACTGCTGGTAGCACTAAAGAACAAATTTTCAATGAAATAGACAGGAATTTATTACTAATCTCCTGTTAAATCATAATAAGCCTTGAAGTATCTCATTTGAATATATCACACCATTGTACCATATTACATTTTTTTTTACATATAATGATTTTTATCCTGTTCATAAGAAGATTACAATCTTTCCCTCTGGGTTCATGGCCACCCATCTAGACAGGACATTTCATGGGGTCTTTTATCACTCTCATCTTTCCTTCCTGCTGTCTAGACATAGAAGCAAGTTTAGTTATTTTAGATACACCTGATGAGTTGGTAGAACTGCCCCTTTAGCCAGAGACCTTCCTCATTTCAGAGAGCAAAGATTCCTCACCAATACAGTTTGCTTTATGAGAATGAATGTTGTTTTATAAACATGAATCTTGATAGAAGAGTTTGGTATAACCACTTAGACGTAATTACCTAGAATTAAGATTCTAAAAATAGAATTAAGATTCTAAAATAACAGAAACCTAAGCTAGATGACAATGAATCAGTGGTTTGATGAATAAATAGATACCACAGGCCTTGGGGCTGGTAATAGCTGATAGGAAATTACTTGGCAAAACTTATTCATGGAACCCTAGAAAACAAAGCATGAGTCTATGGATAACTGGCACCCTGGAAAGTAACTGGCTAAATTCAGAATGTTTTGGTATGTTATCTAGTCCTTGTTGCTTTTAGGAAGGTATAATCAGGAAAATATCAATGGAAGAAAGACTTGGAAAGATTTTTAGCTGTGTCAGGAAGAAAGCAAAAACACTTTAGAATCTCAGGATGATGAAGCATTTGCAAAGAGCCTTTCACAGAAGCCACGCCAAAGAATACAGCCTCACCAGAAAATCATATAATATTTGTATGTCACCAAGAGAATAATTTCCAGTGTCTATAGAAAAAGAGGTATGGGCTGGATACTTTCTCTGGACCCTAAGGCACCATTTAGAAGGCACACAGGAAAGTGTATTGGATGAGGTTTCTTTGAGGAGCGATTGATTGGTGCCCTGCAAAAAGTTTTTTAGATAATTGTAGGTCACATAGGGCTAGTTTACAAAGTTTCCAGGTTTTTAACATTGTATCATCTGAAAACTCTGTGAGACAAATATTTAACACCCCCAAGAAAAGCCCATATTTCAGTTTCCAGCTCAAATTTCAGATGTAGACACATCAGAGGGAACCTTCTCGAAGACATAACAGAGAAAGAAGGTAGGACACAATGGGCAGAGATGTTCATTGTAGAGAGCAGGGTATGACAAACCTGTGGATTTCCTCCATAGCTGGAGATGTGAGATTCCTCATTTCTCAAGAACCAGGATTTATTCTCTGTTAAAGTCAGCTTTGGATTTGCAAGTCTCTCCTGAGAAACTCCAGGGTTACTCTGTTCTTCTTCCACAGTAACATGCTGTGAAGGGGAAATGCATCTTTCCTTGCAGACAGAAAGATGCCATCCCAGCAGAGCATATCTGAAACCAGTTGAGGACTGTAGCTCACTTAGAAATCCAAGACGTCTGGGTGGTAGAAGTAGCCCAGAGGGAGCAGGGTGTCCTTTCCTTTTAGTGAAAGTGCTGTATGTAAAAGGAGTACAATTTGTTAGGCGTGCCTGAGGGACAAGCTGAATTCTAAGTTACCACCTATGTCTACTTTCAACCTTCCTTCTCTTTTAGCTAGCTATAGGCCCACTAACTAGGAGACTTCATTTCTAAAATTTCTTGGAAAGTCATAGTCACGTGACTAAGTTCCCATCAGTAGGATGCCAAGATAAGTACTGTATGTCATCTCTGCTATCTTGTCATAGACTTCCATCTGGACCTGCCCCACTCCCCATTTTTCTTTCTCTCTCCATGTAAAGGGACAACTTGGAAAGCCATGTAAACAATAATTTGAAGTTAGTGTACCATCTTACTAGCTTGGATCCCTAGGTGGCTTCAAGAAAAGGAGGCCAATTATTCATTGCGGAAGGTTATAGGAGAGATAGAAAAAAAGATGCTTACCTTGTTTCAATCAATGATTTTGATGTCTTTTGACATAGAGTTAGAAAATAAGAGGCCTTTAGTCTTTAGTGTAATTTAAATTAATATTTCATAAGTCTCAATTACTAATGCTATAACATTTTGAAGGGAATAGATACTGGAGTCTACACCCAAAGAAGCCAGATGTAAAGGAAATATTAAGTACACTTTTTAAGAGGAAGAATAAAAGAGTTAGAGATAGACAGAACTTATTTTTATAAAGAGATAATTGCACATATATAATTATTGGGATATTATTACTGGGATATTATTTAATTTTTCACTACCAGAAACAGGGATATATGTAATCAGTGGGTAGCTTCCTGAGAAAAAAAGAGCAATTTTTATATTTTTACTTTTTAATATGATTGTCTGATATCTGGATCCTGAGAGCAATTGGGTTACCCAGAATTCTTCTTTTCAAAATGCTGAAAGACATGGATTGAAAGATGTGTTCCTGAGATCAAAAAAGTTTGGGGAATACTGCATAAACCAAGCTCAATAGACTACTCATAGGAGGCCTTTTGTGCTTTTCTATATGGAAATCTAAAAGAACGTCTCTAAGAGAGAACTCTTTCCCCATAGAAGGAAACATGTTCTGCATAATTTTATACAAGTCTGTTTAAACATGATAGTGAAGTCATACTCATACTGAGTTAAAAGTATCTATCATGTTAATTTGACTCTCCTCTCAGAATTCTTGCAGGCTCATTTCCCTGTGCCCTAGATGACAATGCTCTTTTTGACTGATGTCTTAGCCTTGCTTAGATACCATCTCTGCTCCATGACCATGGCCTACACTCTTTTGCAATGGGAGAAGTTAACACAGGTTGACTTCATGGACTTCTGAGGTTTTGCCTGTCTGAGTCACTTTAAGTACAAGTAGCAAATTCACTAATCTGAAAGCACTATGTTGCATATATCAATGAACAATTGACACATATTCATATTTAAATATTGGTGATATGTTTGAGAGAAATTAGCATTCTGGATGCTGCTATTAGTTTTATAGCCCCAGATTTCCATGACAAAACTGTGATTGGAATGAGAAAATGAAGGAAGTGGCAGAAACTTATTTTTGACCACAAGAACTTGAAGATGGGTTCTCTTGCAAGTATTGCAACCCATGTAATACTGTGAGAAAGTTGACTTTTCACTAGACATTCCATAATTTCCTTAGGGAAAACAGTGTCTTGAGTCATTATTGAAACCAAAATACAAAAGACACTGAGCTAGAGGAGGAGGACAAAAATACACACAGGCCAGTGTGAAAGTGGGGGGATGGGCAAGAATACTATAAAAGATGAGGAGAAATCTCAGTTGGTACGCAGGGGTGAACAGAGATGCTGCAAAGACTTCTCTGATGGCTTCTTACAGCTCACAAGCACTTGACTGAGAGGAACTAAAATCACAGATCTATAAGAAAAAGAGGAAGGAAAAGAAGAACCCCAAACAAAAATTCTCAAAGGAAACTGGAGTTTGTACAATGACATCTGATATTTTTACAGAGTCTTTACTGTACGAGTGCCCACTCTACTATGCAGACCTTGTACTTACAGCTAATATGCACTGTGAGTCTCCATCTATCAAAAAATGCTGCAATATCAGTGATGCATTTAACTCGTCAGATACATCACTGGCACTGGCCATGGGGACACATGCTTGTAAGCTCAGCACTTGGGAAATTCACAAGGCTCATGAATTTGAGACCAGTCTGAGCGACAAAGCCACATGTCTCCATATCTGTGTGTGTATGTGTGTGTGTGTGTGTGTGTGTGTGTGTGTGTTCCGAATGTGAAATGGGGTGATCTGTTGGACCCCTGCCATTACCAAAAGGGTTTTGTGAGGATAAAACTTTCGCAAATCATGATCTATCAGAAATGGTGACTATTTTGTGTTTGTACAGTTATGAATCTTTTCATTTTCCCTATGGTATTGTCTCTTTATTTCAGATATCTATACTGATGATCTTTTTGATCCTTTTTCAGGTCACTTGACCAAAGTCATGGGCTTTACAGAGAAGTCAGCCATGTGTGTATTATTTGTGAGCTCAGTGTTAGTTGATCTCCATACTGCACTGAGGTTACTTTTAGAGTCAAAGTCTAAAGTTTTAATGAATGGCTGGCTGACAATAGTTCATGCTCATGTGTTGAGTATTGGTTAGTTGGAGCTTTTGGTGCTCTTAAAACTCAGCATATGCAAAGTAATCATGTGTGGTGAGCCACATGTAATTTATCCAGCTGTGGCAATCAGTTTACTACAGATAAGAATATATAAAACTCATGTTGCCCACTATATTACAGTCACTCAAAAATAGTATAATTAATCCATCAATGTAAGTGAAAGCCTACCAGCATACTAAAATGTAGGTTGAACACTAGAATGGATTGTCTTTGTATCAAAAGTCCCCACCTCTGGATGGGCTTCCTGAGGGTCCAAGGCTTAACCGAGTACTCAGATGAGATCCACTACCCTTCATATGGAGACTTCAAAACTGACATCTCAGATAGGAAAGTACATTTGTAAGATTTTAGATGAGAATTTTGTCTTCTGGTGAAATCTATGGGTCCCCAAATTCCAAAGCTTCATTTAGACTGATAACAGATCTACAATGTTATTCATAAAGTGAACTACATTAGTTCATAGTTGAAGACACTAAAGAAACAGCTGTTTCCTTTAGTAAAATGTTAATATATCAACATATTTCAAACATACAAAAAAGTAGAAAGCTATAGTCAAGTAACTTATACATGCCTCTTAGGCTGAAAAGCAAGTTTATATATCATGTATTATACTGAGGTTTTAATGTTATTTTTCTCTTTTCTTTTGTTTGTTCTAAAACTCCACATATACAAAATAAAACTTTAAGTGTTATTTATTTACAATTTATACTTTTAATTCTAAATACGCATTTGAATTTGTTTAGATGGCTCTTGTTAGATAAGTTTAGAATACTATTACTTATTTCACGATTTCTTGAATCATCGTCTGTCTTTGAAATAATACATTGATGAATAAAATGTATTTGTTCAAGTTTGTTGTCTATCAACAAACTTGATATAAGAAATATCACTATATCTAGATATAAGCCTATCTAGAATTAAATAACTGAATCCCTTTAATCTTTTCAAGATATTTTTTTCTTCAAATGATTATACAAAGCTCACAAAGTGTGTGTTTGTGTGGTACGTGTGCATGTGTGTGTACATGTGTATGAGTGTACAATGTGTGTGCAAGCCTAAGACTGATGGTAAGAATCTTTCTTGATCACTATTTAGCCTTATTCTTTGAAGCAGGTCTCTCAATCAAACCTAGAGCTCACAGATATGGCTTGTCCCACTAATCTGGTTGTTCCAGGCATTCTCTGTATCCACTTTCTGAGGCAGGAATCACAGGCAAGCCATGCCTACTCACAGTTATACGGGGTCTGGGGTATGGATTCCTGTTACCTTGCTTGCCTGGTGAAAGGTTTTTTCCTGTTGAGCCATTTCCCCCAGCTCAGTTGTTATTTCTATATGTTCTTGCAGCACATGGGATTATCTAGTACTTTAATAAGCAGGGAGTGTGAAGTGATATTTTATTGTTACTTTAGGTTTCACTTTTCTTATTATGATTAAAGAAGAGCAGCTTACAACATGGACACTAACTATTCTGTTTCCCTTGTATGTGAGTCTGTGGGAACATAATCTAGCCAGTATTCTCATTTGCAGACAGCATCATCGATTCTGCTTATGCATAAAACAAATTTAGTAGATAATTTGAAATGGTGCATGCAGTCACTCAGAGGACTGGATAGTTAAATTTCGATCACTATCAATGTGTTGTCACCACCAATGGAGCCATTCCATAATCTTTATCAGTTCTTGTCAATTTAGTTTCTTACCCTAGATTCTGCAGTCTCCATACAGTGATACTGAGGGCTGAACCCACATTCCTATGCTTCTATAGAGAATTTTGAGAACCTTGGCTCTTGCTTCTGTTTGGAGGGACAGGATCCCCAGTATAGAAATTCTCCAAACACAGAAGGATGTTCATAAGCACACACATGCTTATTTGCAACACAAACACAAATAGCCACAGATACCCCTTGGCTGACCTAACTTTATGACATGACCCTCTTCTATATTTAAATTTCCCAACAATGTTAAAAATAAGCATACTAAAACATTCCTTCTCAACATGTGGAAATTATCCCTTCCAGAAATAGAAATGAAAAAAAAAATCACTGTTTCCCCAAAAGTCTTATGCTCTGCTCAGAGTTCAAGATTTCTGGATAACAATTGTTTACAAAAATCCACTGCCTTAGTATTCATAAGTGTGTAGTTTCTTGACATATTCTCACGCATCACAACTTTATCAGATACATGTGCATAGGGTTGGTAAGATGATTCAATGGGTAAAAGCACTTGCCTAGCAAGCCTGGTGACTTGAACTTGACCCCTCCACCCATATAAAAATGCCAAGTGGCATGGTGGCGGAGCCAAACTAACAGAATTTTCCATGATGAGTGAAACATGAAAAAATGAAGCAAAGCAAGGCTTGAGGAAGCAGTGTTAGAGTGCTGTCGCCTGTCATGCATGAGCCAAGGAGTTTGATCTCCAGCATTGTATAAACTTGGCGTTGTGACATAGGCCTGTACTTCCAGCACTCAGGAGATAGATGCCATGAGATCATAAGTTCAAGTTCATCATTAGCTACATTGAAACCTTGACATCAGCCTGGGTTATGGGACACCCCAACTTAATGAAAGTTATTTGGCATAGCTTAGGTTATTCATTGGCTTCAGATCATTCACCAGTGAATGGATGTCTTCTCCTTATGTCACAAGGAAAAGAAACACATTTAGAAAAAACTTAGATGATATTGTAAGAGCCAAAGTTAGTTAGTTTACCTTGGTAGATCAAGTTTCCTCACTCTAAGGCAGCACTTTCAGTACCTTGTTGCCGATTTAAGGCTGATCTAAACAGGTAAAATGGCACACTCAAATTCTATTTCCCTAAAGAATTCACTATCTCCTCTTGCAAAAGAACTTCATCTTTCGCCGGGCGTTGGTGGCGCACGCCTTTAATCCCAGCACTTGGGAGGCAGAGTCAGGCGGATCTCTGTGAGTTCGAGGCCAGCCTGGGCTACCAAGTGAGCTCCAGGAAAGGCGCAAAGCTACACAGAGAAACCCTGTCTCGAAAAACCAAAAAAAAAAAAAAAAAAAAAAAAAAAAGAACTTCATCTTTCTCTAAAACTGAAGTGTCTAGAACCACTGGAACCACCTCCCATCCCAAAGAAAAAGTCTGATGATTAGGTACAATAATGGGTGAGGAAATTCCATTTCCACCTCTGGTTCTCCGTGACCTGTATATGAGCTTGAGAGAATCCTTACCATATACACAGCCTCGTCGTAGTCAGATGCTACAGGGTAGGATCTTTCAGCTGGTGGGAAACTTAGTGTTGAACGGACATCATGTTGTTGTTTAAGGCTAGTCCATAGCACATGATAGTATACATGGAAGGAACTATGAATGTTCCTTCTATGAAAGACAAACTTTCCTTCTTCTTCTTCTTCTTCTTCTTCTTCTTCTTCTTCTTCTTCTTCTTCTTCTTCTTCTTCTTCTTCTTCTTCTTCTTCTTCTTCTTCTCCTCCTCCTCCTCCTCCTCCTCCTCCTTCTTCTCCTCCTTCTTCTCCTTCTTCTCCTCCTTCTCCTCCTCCTCCTTCTCCTTCTCCTTCTCCTTCTCCTCCTCTTCCTCCTCCTCCTCCTTCTCTTCTTCTTTTGATGTACTATAATATAAAATACTAGATTAAAAATAAAAGTACTTGTCTTAGGTCAGAGCAGGGAAATAAACTTTTAGAGTTTGAAATATGCCCCCAGGAGAGCTCTTACAAGGGGCAAGGAAGGAGATTATACTTAGAGAAGATTAATTGTACTAAAGGTGCAATAGGAGATTCAGCCTCTCTGACAGAGAGTTCTGGGGCCAGGATAGCCCCTAACATATGGCTGGACCTAAGTGGTACCTCTGGAGAGCTCTGAGGCTATGATAGGCCCAAATATAGTGCTGAACCTGAGTGACACTACTACTTCAACCCAACTGTAGCAGCTACTACGTTGGAGAAATTTAGATTCAGGCAAAGCAACTCCTTTTATCAAGGGACAATTCTCAAAAATGGCTAATGCCTAGGAGCCCTCCATGGGCATCTCTCTGCTGCCAACAATGGGAAAGTCATATTCTCCATAGTGGTAGGAAGTCCAGCTCAGCTAGGACATGTGTTATGTCTATCCTGTCTACCTTGATAATCTATTAAACTGATTTTTATCTTTTATTCTTTATTAATATATTGCACTGAATTTTTTCTGCTTTTGCACCAGCCTTACATTTTCAAGAAAATCTTTTCTTCGGCAAGATTAAATCTAGACACACTGCTAGATTTGATTTGCCAATATTGTATTAGGATTTTTTCATCTATGTTCATAAGTATGATCGGCCTATAATTATCTACTTCTCTACTTATCTAATTTTGGTGTCAAGATTAAATCAGTCTCATGAAAAAGAAGTTGAGTGTTTTTTCAACCTCTTTTTCTACTCTCCGAAACTGGTTTGAAAGATTATCTCTTCACGGCAGTTTAGAGAAAATTTCCCAGTAAAATTCTTTTCACAAGTTTTCCTCATCTGCTGTTTGAACCCCGCCCCAACCCCCTCCCCAGCTTCTGAAATCACATGGACTCAAGAATTGCCTTTGCTGTGCACAGAGTACCTCCCTATAGTGAGCTTTGGATTAGGCTCTTTCTTCGGCTCCTGCTGTCTAGTCTCATCCATCCTAACACTAACCACCCCAGCAGGCAGGGTTAGTCTAACCTGATGATGTCAAAGATCTCAGGCAACCCTTTTGCTCACACTTACCTCATTTCCCCAACAATCAGTCTCAGTCTTCCCTTCAGTAGTCCCCTTGACCTGATCTACCTCTTATCACTACACCACCACCTCTATCATCATCATGACCTTGTGACATATGGCACAGTTGACTCACACTTTACAGCTTACTGCCTCCTCTTACCGGAATTGCAAACCCATTAATAGAGAGTGTGTTGAGTCATTCATGGATGAATCTAAGTGCTTAGAACAGTGTCAGAAACATATTAGGCCCTCAGTATATACTTGTGATATAGATGATTATAGAATGTTTGTTGGTGATAGACTTTAGAGAGAAGTGAGATGACAGGATATTGATAAATAATCTAGTTAATTTATTTAATAATTCTTGATTTGTAAAAATTCAAAATTTCTCTGCGTTAGATTGGTACTCCTCTCCATTAAGAATTTTATTGACAAATGTTCATATAAATTGAACAATTTCAAGTCCTTTATGTATTTCTATCATTTTCACCATTGGTTTACCTCTTACTGCTCAACTGTCTGTCTCTTTTCCTGGGTTCCCTTTAGTTCATCACAGTAGTTTGAGAAGCAGGTTTGTAATTTTCTGAATCCCTTGAATTTTCTCTGTTTCATTCATTTAAGCTTTTATTCACAGTGTTTGTTGTCATTCTTGGGAGTCATACTCTTTCTCTTCTCCAAGATTCTTGAGTTGAATCTGCAACTTATTCATTTTTAATTACCCTTTTAAGAAAGTGCCTCCAGTACTATAATGGACCTAGTTCAACTTCAACTCTATTCCCTGAGTGTTGATGTGTACTTGATTCTTGTCATCCAGCTCTAAATATTTTATAATATTCATTGTATTTCTTCTCTAATCCATTAGTTATTTAGGAGTAATTCCCCCTTTAATATATATATATATATATATACATATATATATATATATATATGAGGTTTTTAGAGGACTATCATTTTCTTCATATTCCTAATTATTTTATGTATTATAAGCAGAGATCACATAGCATATGGTAGCAATTATTGGGAAGGTTGTAAGAGTTAATTTATGGTTTAGGACTGAAAAATTTATGGTGGGAAATCCCCTTCTATATTTGTGTGTCAGCAAGTTCTTATTTAACCCCAACTCTTGAATAAAGGTTTGGGTGACAGACCTTTAGGACTGAAAATGCACATCTGCTCTGCCTCCCATTGTCATGCTGCGTGGCTAAGGTGACTTGTCTTATTCGTGCCCTTTATAACCTTTTCTTTGTCTTCAAAGCTCTGAAATTACAACCCCCTCAAAACATTTGAGTGTGGATTTATTTTTATTCATCCCTAGAGCTTCCTCGTCTACTTTTACATGATCAATTATCTGTTTTTGAATACCATCTAATTTTCCCATTAAAGATTTTATCATGTTAATCATAGCTATTCGGGAAAGCATGTGAATCATTACAAAATCTGTGTCATAGCAGTCTGGTTCTGATTATTTCCTTCATGTGAAACTGTGTGTCTGTGAAACTGTGTGTGCATGCACTTGTGCGTATATGTGTGTGAGCATGCCTGTGTGTATGCATGCAGGTGTGTGTAGATGTAAATGTGAATGCACACAAGGATGTGTACACATTGCCTCCATGTATCTTATACATTTTTTGTTTTCTATTGGAAGACAGGCATGATGTCCAGTGTATTAGATCCTAGTAACTGTGGTATACTATTTTACTGTGAGATTTTTTTATGCTAATCTGACAAGGAGCTGGGTTGTGTTCAATGTTTGCTCTTGCTGTAGGTGGCAGACATTCAAATTACTCTCATGTCCTTGTTTTTTTTGTCTTCTCTCTTGACTTTGGGATTTGCTATGCACTCCTTCTTAGATGGAATCTGTGTCTCACAGCTTATTCAGTGTAATCCACTGCTGTTATACTCAAGAGCTACTGATGTGGTGGTAAAGTGTGTGTGCTGGGGATTCTACGATGTTATGATTACATTTCAACCTTTCAATATGACAGGGACCCAAGGCTGTGCTCTTTAAAGTGTTCCTTGACTCTCCTTTGTAGGTGAGATGGAATGGGTATAAAAAAGTGGGGTGTTAGAAATGTCTGTCCCATAGGTACAGTGCTTGCTCAGGTAAAAATGGCATCCATGTAAGGGAGTAGGTTTTGATTGTGGAAAATATCCCAGTTGCATTAAATTGAGTGACTTATCCCTCTTTCCCCATATAGCCCCCAAATCCATCTTTGCTGTCAGCATATGGTGATATTCCTGCCTGGCCATATGGTAAAGTCCCCAAGCCTGCCCCCATCAGCAGATTGTCACTTTCACTTTCAGCTATACTCAGCCTTGGTCTTTAAAAGATATATATATATATATATTCCCAGAGTGGAGAGTCATGGCCCATCCGCCGGGAGGCAGGACTTCTTGTCATGCTCCAGAACTGTTTTTCTAGACATTGGTGTACAGATTTGCCTCAAAGCTTCCAGCTTCTGATGAGTTTAAGAGAAGCAGTTAATTTTCTGCTCTGTTCCGTTTTCCTTGTCGTACAGTTGGGACTGACAACTTCTGAGCTTTTCATGTCAGAGCAGATGATCTTTTGTCATTTTGAATTCATTGTTCTCTAAGACATTGAGAGGGTGCGTGTGTGTTTTAAGTTTAAAACATGCACAATATAGGAGATGGAAACCTGACTCAAACACCCCCTCTTCAGCTTCAGGTAGTGAACTGACTCTGAGTTCCAACCCTGTGATTTTACCCCTTTTCTCACTCGACTGCAACCCTGGCCAGGTCTTGGCAACTGTCAGAAGCACTGCTTAGCTTTGAGTTGGCTGGTGGTTTTACATTGGCTCACTGCATTGATTATTTCATTTTAAACCAGAACTACTCTTAAAATATGATTGTCTTAAATCATAGAATCAAACCTGTATCTTCTAGCAGGGGAGGATGATATGTTTCAATCTGAGCCTGCTGGGTTTGGGATTTGGATACTTACCTTAACCTTCACATTGGCTTTGGGGGAGCATTGTTGTAAATAATCCTATATGCAAATCGCATCAAATACCCGCTAAAACATTTTATGGTGCTGAATAATCTCTACATTATAGAAAAATGTCTTTTAACAATTGTGGTCAACTCAAAAGGATCTTTCTCAGTTAAAAGAGTATAACACATCATCTTATAAACTATGTTCAAATTAATATTTCACCAGAAATCCAAATTCTATATGTTGTCCTAGGTGAGTGATTCTTTATGCAGCTTCTTAAGAATCTATAAATATTTCTTAAATTAGCCAATAAATTATTTTTATGTCTGATGGAATTTATTGAGTGCCAGATTTTTGAAAGTTGAAATAAAAAAAACCAACCATGTTTACATTGATGTATGTGTGGGTATTTCAAATAATAATTACATGTCATACACTGATACACAGAAAATAAATAGCTGACAGCACCTTTTCAAATCTGTTGCATACACATCATGGAATGATCAGAAGTCAGATACTTTTCCAGATGTGGAAGTGATCTGGAGCTTTGAGTTCTTAAGTATTTAGTAGGTTTTAAATTGGCCCAGCTCCTTTTATCTATCTACATTTCTAGATTCACAGTCTGATAAGACAGAGATTGGACTAAGAAAGTCAAACTTAGAAGCTTTGAATACGAGTTTTTTTTAAAAAAAAAATCATTTTTTCTATAAGTACTTTCACAAAGAAACACAATGATGTCTTGATGGTTAAAATGAGTACACACTTAAAGTAATCGGTGTGCTCATAGAGTCTTTTCCCTAGATCTGAATTACAACCAAGAAAAATGTTTGCTTTCCCTTAAAGGCAGGAAATCATAGGAATGGAAATGTTTCATTTGGCTGCTCTGTCTGAGCCCCAAATGTTGTGGAGGCACATGTAGGAGCCTGGGACTTTGACCTATAATGCCTTCCCTTGCATTCCAGGCTGAGCTTTGCCTCTGTGGGCTGATTATGCTCTTCTGGGTCCTCCTGGGATTATTGACCGGTGACTGTCATCTCAGGACTCTTCTACCCCAAGGGCAGCTTTTGCCAGATGCATGGAAGATTCACATAAGAAAGTGAAAATGAGAACACGGGTGCTTCCCTTCAATCCCTTTGACCCTCTGAACTCCCCAGGGCATTTATGCTGTATGTGTGTTAAGGGGCAAAGGAAAAATATGCTTTCCCCAGAGAGTAAACTCCATGTGGGGCCATGCTGTCTCATACTTCATTGCTTTCATTCTGTCGCTGACCTTACAGAGTGCTCAGCAGTTAAGGCTGGCTGATTTGAACTCCAACCTGAAGCTTATGAAGGCATCTCTGGGCAAAGGGGAGGGACTTGTTCTTTCTGCCAAGTGCACTGTTGCAATATGAGCAAACCGGGGAAAGAAAACGATGCTTTATTCTTTAAGTGTCTGCCTTTTCAGTGGAACACCAACTGCTGCTGTTATTTTCTCTATAATCCACTTTTGTAAGGATACATAATAGAATATATATCACGTAAAAAGTAAGAAAACCAGAAAGTTCTCTGACAGTGACACCTTACAACCCAGTGCTGGGGGGAAAAAGATCCTTATATGATGAACATTGTGCATTTCACAAAAATTGCTTCTTTAGTTCCCTAAGCTTAACTGGCAGGCAGAGCATTTTATTTCATCTCATGTAGTGACTGATTGCTTGGGGCATCATACTCCTTTAAAAGTCATGCCTTTACTGACTTTCAGGAATTGCATTCTGTGTGTGCAATGATCTGAAAGCTATTTGAGAGGAAGGGGAATAATATTACATATATGTTAGAGAAAAGTGTCAAACCCTAGCACCATTTCCTGAGTCTTGATTCTAACAGCATTGATTCAATGAGGATATGGCTATGTTGTTAATTTGTACTACCCTGATTTCCAATTTGTAAAGGCTTTAAACAACTTATTTAAATATTTCACTCATTGTGCATTTGGTGATTGAAAGGGTCAATTAATGTTTTTTTCCCTGCATTTTGAAGGCATTGCATTGCTTCTTGCCAAATGTCCTGATGGCCACTAAATGAATTAAAGAAGATATTCAATGTTGAACAGAGAATGCATTAAAATATATGAATCTAGAAAAATTATCTGTGCATGAGGAGCAAACTGGCAACTTAGTAGTGCTCAAATTTGAAGGTTCAAAGGAAACATAGACAAGAGAGAGGCTAAAGGCCACTTGGCTGTTGCCTGTAGTAGTATAGGTCTAATTAATTTATTGACATAATTAGCAGAGTTATTACTAACATTTCAGAATAGTCATCAAGTGAGCGTGCATATACACTGTTTGAATGAGCTCAAAAGAACCCTGTACTTATCATAATTAAGTTAATAGTGCTAGGGAAGCAACATAGACTATAGGGGCCATAGCAACAGACCAGAAGTCATGCATCCAATTTATTTTCTCACCATAACAAAATGTCTAGGATTTTTACATCTCACCAAACAGAATCTACACAATAGAAATTGCTGTGATGATCAGAGTTGACTTTCCTTCTTGTTAATTTTAGCATTTGTGACACTATGTACCAAATTTCTTAAGGGTTTATAGAAATGAAACAGGGAAACCTAAAAAAAAATTAAATAAAATAAACATAACTTTTTTAAAAGCAAGTTTCTCCTACATATCTTTGTTCCTACATACACACATATTTTTAAAATAATTAAATTTCATATTTTATGAACATTGTAGAATATATAGAATAAAAGAACAGGGGATAATCTCAACTCATAAGTATTATAGAATTATAAAAACTATCTTCCCGTTAATTATCTGCTAATGCTGTTTGCATTAATCTCCTGTACTTTTGTTTGTCTGGTGAAGATATGGACTTTTCTTTAATCAGAACAAATGGATTTTATGCTTAATACAGATGTGTGTATTGTGCATCAGTGAAATTTACAAACAAACTCAAATATTAATGAGGACATATTTTTTAAAGGGAAAGTCCAGACACTCAGAAAAAGAAATGAGATAATTTCAATGGAAATATTGCTCAGCATCTATTTCCTACACTGGGAAAAGACATATTATCTTAGAGATTTTGGAATTTTGAGATTGACAGGTAGCCAGATGCTGTTGTTGGTATTAGAGAGGACTGGACCTGTGGGTGTTAATTTTGTGGTAGGAGTTAAGTGATGACTTGGCTGTCTGGAAACAGAATATGTTCAGCCTAGTGAAATATGTATGCAGTCAGGAAATCAAAAAGTTATTTTCCCAAGGCTGTTTCTCCATGGATCTTACTCTCTCTGGATCCTTTAGATTCTGATGAGACCCATGTCACTGGTGACATTGGTGCATAACATATGTGGAAAAGAAGACTTTAGTAATCATTTTATTTATCATGTCCTCAGGGTTTGCCTGACGTTTTCCCAAACCATGTCTCTGCCCATTTAATTAACCCACATCATACCCCTAAAAACCTTATAAAATATATATAATCTCCACTTCGACAGTCAAAAAGCTGAAGCGAAGAGAGAGAGCACTAGCATTGAAGTTCATTCAGCCAGTTTTGGGGAGGCTGAGATCAGAACAAGCTGCCCTCTACTTGTACGTTCTATGCCTGGCATTACTCTACTTCCCTTGTTCTAACCGAGGCTTAAGTCATTGAAAAGATTGGAACATTGAGGTCATCTTAAGAATTGGTGGGCAGCAGACTAGAGGGGGCTACTACAGGACAATTAAACCTCAGTGGGTTGGTTACACACTTTGTTCTAGAACTCCTCCAGATTTCTCTGTCTTATTATTTGGAGGCTATAACCACAAAACTTTCAGTATGATGCTGTGGATCCATTTAGAATGACTTCACATGTGTTCCCTTTCTTTATTATATCCTGAAAAAAAAATCCAGCTTTTTTTTTTTTAACACCGGGAAATGTCATAAAGCCCAAAATTCCTTTTTGCATTTTTCAGTGTTCTAGGGATGACTAAGGGAGGCGTATTAAAGGGAATATTGGTACAGTCATAGACACAGAAAGGAAAATATGGCATATGCTTTAGATGGGGGCCCATATCATCTCAGATTCTTGCTATGGAAACTTGGCCGGCTATGTCAAGAGTGTCCAGATTTTAGGGAGTCAGAAGGTACAGCTTGTTCTTAAGTGTTGAGCAGTAGAGGTTGCAGACTGTTCGGTTAAATTCTTGCTATGTAAGCTTGAGGACCTGGGTTTGATCCCAATGTGTCTGCAGAAAAAGATAGCTCAGTGGAGCACACCTGTAATCCCAGGGGTGGGGAGTCAGAGATAGGAGGATCCCTGGAGCTTGCTTGCCAGGCAGTATAGCCGTATCAGTCAGCTATTGATTCACTGAGAAGCCTAGTAATAGCTAATAAGATGGAGGGCAATTGAGGAAGACAAAGGTTGCCCTCCATACTCCACACAAACTTGTGCACAGATGTGAACTTGTACACACACACATAGACACACATACACATTCATACACAGCCCCTGCCATACACACATGAGCTGAGCAATAGCTGGGAAGAGCCTAACTTCTATTCAGTTTGATGGGTTTGGGCTAGAGCTGCTAGGAAATCCTGAAAATGTATTCTAGTTTCTTATATATTGTCCACCAAAGGGACCATTTTTCCCTTTCTGACCCAAAGTAAACCTCAATTTTATTAAAAAAAAAGGTATCTATCTTAAAATAGAGACTGAATATGAGGTTTTCATTCATTCATTTATTTTTAGACAAGGTTTGAATTTCCAATATGAGGTGAAGGAATCCTAAGAGAGCAATTTGTTAAGTATGGACTGATTCAACATGCATGTAAAACAAAACCTATGTAAGCACCCTTATCTGTATATAGGACATTTAAGTTTTCTTGTGCCCCTTCCAATTCAATCCTTAACTTTTTCCTATCAGAGGCAACCATTGTTCTGATCTTTTTCTTGCAACCTTAGATTGGTTTTGCCTATTCTAAGTCATCATATAAATGAGGCAATATGTGATTATTTTTATTTACCACAATGAGTTTTACAATGTAGTGTTGTATTGTCCATTGTTCATCCCACCTCACTGTAAGTAGCATTCCATTATGTGAATATAGCATCGTGTCTTTATAGACATGAGGTGTTTGCAGGTTTGGGTTATTAAAAAACCAGGCAGCTATAAACATTTTTGTATGAGTCTTTTGTGGGTCTACATTTTTATTTCTATGAGAAGGATTGCTGAGATATACAGAAATGGGTTTTGAAGCAGAAATAGGACATGTAAATGAAGCAGGAATGAGATATTCCTGGACAGGAGGGTGGCTGGAGCAAGAATGCACAGTGACACAGAGGCATCAATATCAATTCAGGCTGAAAACATGACTCATCTAAGAGGAATGGGGGAGAATTGTCAGTATGGCTCAATGCCCATCCTGGGTCTACTTACTGGAGTAAATTCTTATCTTGGTACTTACTTCATTGGCGAATCTGAATATTGTGGGCACCCTCATCAGCCTAGAAAGAGTACTGTGATTAACCTTATTACACAGTCTCTCCAACATAACCATACTCACAAGGGTCTTCTAATGGCCTCCTCAAAAGACAATGGTAGACCTGGGATATAGCCCTGAATAGCTTAATGTTTCTTCTGGTAGCCTTTCATGTCTGTTCATAGACACACTATAGAGTACTGCAGAAGACACTAATTTGCTATTATTTGTCAGTGTCCCATGTCTTCATCTTTGTGCAGGTGATTGTCTGCTGATGTACTTGTGTGTGCATGTGTGTAGAAGTTAGAGGACAAATGGGTATTTTTCTTAGGCATGTCCTCTACCTCTTTTGGAGACAAGGTCTTTTACTGGCCTGCAACTTACCAAGTAGACTTAGCTAAGGCCAGTGCAATCCATATCTATCTTGTATCTATCTCCCCTGTACTGGGGTTATGTTTTTATTTTCTGTGGTTTCTGGGGAACAAACTCATCCTACAACTTGAAAGAAAAACAAGGACTTTACCCATCGAATGATCTCCCCAACCCATCTTCATCTCTTCATAAATGTTTATTTAGACTTCTGCAAGAAAGACCTTGTAGGTTATGTCTGCATCTGGAGTAGGTCCATAATGCTAATTCTTAGATTTTCTAGACTTTCTGAGGGTTATGAAGGAGAATGGGGCCAGCATTCAATGAAAAGTGTGCATGCAGGCTTTAAAAGTTATCAGTATACATTATCAGAATGTATGCTAGAGAGAGGAACTGATTCATATTCTTCCAAGCAGAAAGTGGGGATTGCAGCATGAGTCTTAAAGAGTCTTATTAACAAAGCAAAACCTGAAGCCAGATATTGGGGTGAATGC
This sequence comes from Peromyscus maniculatus bairdii, assembly GCF_049852395.1. Lineage (NCBI taxonomy): Eukaryota > Metazoa > Chordata > Mammalia > Rodentia > Cricetidae > Peromyscus > Peromyscus maniculatus. Next base: position 21,277,862 of record NC_134873.1, read on the forward strand.
TGGAAGATCAGAGAAACAGAACAAGCCACAGCTTCCTCGCCTCACAAATTTCTCAGCTGATCCTGTTTCTGCAAACTAAAAGCCTCTGTGTCCTCATCCAAATGGATCTCAGCTGAACTGCTGCTAAAAGCTTAAAAGCTTAACCAGCACTAGTTCCTGGTCTTTATGCTTTATATACCTTTCTGCTTTCTGCTATCACTTCCTGGGATTAAAGGCGTGAGTCACCAAGCCTGGCTGTTTCCAGTGTGGCTTTAAACTCACTGAGATCCAGATGGATCTCTGCCTCCCAAGTGATAGGGTTAAAGGCGTGTGTGCCACCATTTTCTGGCCTCTATGTTTATCTAGTGGCTGTTCTGTCCTCTGACCCCAGATAAGTTTATTAGGGTGCACAATAATTTGGGGAACACAATATTACCACAGGGGATGTTCTTACCCTTCACATCCTGTGACTCCTCACTACTCCTCACATACTAAAATTGCCCTAGGTCTTACTTTATGTTTCTTCCAAGACTTCTTATTTGTGTTTTCTGCTTGGTTTTTATTTGTGTGTGTGTGTGTGTGTGTGTGTGTGTGTGTGTGTGTGTGTGTGTATGTGTGTGGTATGTATACACACACACACATACTTGTATTTTGGTATGATCCTGTATATACATGTACACACACACACACACACACACACACACACACACACATACACAGAGAGTCTATGAATTAGTTCCTCACCATTTTACTTTCTCAGTGCCAGATAATTACAACTCAAGGATAATTTATTGACTTTAGGCTCATAACAAAATACATTGATACTATAGCTTCTTCCTTGTCCACTCATAATCTTTCTGTGTGTAGGTGTTTGTGTATATGTGTACATGTGTGAGTATACACACACACACACACACACACACACACACACACACATATATATATACACACATATATATGTACATGTATACATGCATGCATACATATGGAAGATTTAGTGTATGTATATATACATGCAAACATACATATATACATAAATATGAAAAATTTAGTCTTCCTAAGGCCATCTAATAGAAGGACAAGTGGAAATGGAGAAAGAAAAAAGAACATGAAACCTCAAAGAGAAAAGCAGGTAGACTGGTGGATCACACAGATGGGTGGGAAGAGCACCAAGTACTGGTTAGTGACTTACAATTTACACCATCTCTAGAAAGAGAAGTCATTGCAGATTCTGGGCAGTTCATCCTTTTCTTTGGTTTTCCTTTGGAGGGTCAAGGCCTTTGCCTGAGCTCTGCTCTGGACCACCCTGTTCACTAGCTTGAGCTTTTTTGCATGGACTTTGGGTGTCTTCTATCTCTGGCCCTGTTATGCAGTTTTCATGGTCTAGACATCAGCATGCTGCTTCAAGGTGTTTGTGCTTTTGAAGTAATCTTTAGTCGCCTCCTCAATTTTCTAGCCCCTTGAAGAAGTTAGAAGAGAGGTTTTGTTGGAGATCATGTTGCAGTAACTTTGTTATTTCCCTCTAGAACCTCTTGGATTTGTACTTGGGCAAATTCTTTCTGTTTCTGAGTCTTGAGCACCACTTGGGATTCCATCTTTTCCAGATTCAGGCTCTTTGCGTAGCACTTGTCACATCGACTTTTAAGTTCTGGATTCTTCTTGACAATACTTTCCTTGTGTGTTCCAAGTTCTTCTGAATCCTGCATGCAAAGGTGGATCTCTGGTTCTGAGGTCCTGAGAAAACCTGCCATAGTAAAATCCAAAGCTCATAAGCAACAGGATTACCCAAGATTTGAGGCCAAGTCTCATTATTAATAGCTGAGGTTGAGATACTTTATTGCTGGGAACATTGACAAGCATCAACATTTTAGGGATTCAGTGATGGATGGGTAGACCAGATGGCAAGCTGTGTCTTCACTCTGTGTTTGTTGGGATGTGGCACTTCGAGCCTTTCGTAGACTGCTGGTATGAGTGCAGGTTGGCCTGGGAGTCATTTGCTATTTCAGGGTCGTTCTCCCTTTTGGGCCACCAGAGTCTTGCTGGGCAGGCCCAGTAATGGTAGTTATTTGGGGCTCTGAGAATTTCCAGGAAGGGATTGTTCAATAGTCTGTGAGACTGGCTTTATCATTTTTGAAACAATAGCTGACCTGAAATTAATGTTTGACTGTGGACCATGAATTTGTTATCATTTTTTTCTCTAAACAGTTGCTTCTAATTATGCCCCTTTGATGTTTGCACCTCTCAAATATCTTGAAACCGAGATCATTTCCATTTCTCACACTTGCAACAATATTAACATAAGCTGAACAAAACGTAATCCTTTCGGGCCTCTTTGGTGAGTCAGATCCTCTACTGCTTTAATAATTGTCAGTTGCTCTTTTCTTCAGCTTTCTCCTCAGCTTGGCAGTGTTCCTAGCATTGGAAAACTCACCTTGTACCTTCTGTAGTGGGAGCCAAACCGGGGCTGCCTGTGTTGTTTGGGAAGGGCCCTGAGACACAGTAAGCCCTTCTAGAAGGCAAGTGTCTGAGCCTTGTCAGCTGTGTCCCTTTGAATGTCACTAGGGAAATTGGAGTCTTGTTTTTCCAGCTTTTATTTGTATGCCCCCCATCCCCATCTCTTTCACAAAACTGAACATGGGAAGAAGCTCGCAGTTTTTGCACCTTTTATGCAAGCTTTGTGGTGATTAAAACCCTAGGGTGTTGAGTTAGTGTAAATGTGAAGAATGCGTACCTTGAATACAGTAAGAGCTTTATTCTTGAATTTTAGAAACAAGGTGTTGAGTTTTGAATAATACTGGGTTGGAAATCCTGTGAGGCTGGGGCCCGCTGATTACAGCCCCTGCTGTGTGACATTGTCTTTTCCAACTTTGCTGCATTAATGCTTCCACATCTCTTCTGAGAAAGAGGAAAAAGCTTGCTTCCCTCTCAGCTCTCAGAAACTCTAGAATTCAATGGAACAGTAGCTATGGTCATGTGAGAGCCTACTAAGTGTGCCTTTTAATTGTGATGCCTTGACACCTGGGGTTTTGCTGATACTGGGAGGAACCACCCCTCCCACTTGGAGTTAATTCCTAATGGTAACAAATAGGTAGCCCACCAGAAAGTCTGTGCTTTGCATACAAACCCATCAACCAGAACTCAGGTCTCAAGACCTCCCTCAGAAGGCTCTAACTCACAGGTTGAACTTTTCCCTCCTTCTGTAGTCACTGCAGGGCTGGCTATCAGCTAATTTGGATGACTAGAAGCCTCTATACTTTATACTGTCTGTAATTTCTCAAGCCCATCAGTCTCCAGTCTGCTTGGCTTACTTCGCTTGTCAAGATCATCCCTCCCATGGAAACCACATTCCAGACTCAGTGTTTCCCTCTTTACCTCTGCCTTCTGACCAATCCTCATACTTTTCCTGTGGAGCTACATAGCAGTTTGGTAGATTGTGTCTCTTGCTTTGAAGGATCTATGAATATTAAATGTTTTCCTTCACTGGGGTAGCTGAGGGTTTTCCTACTGAAACAACTTCTGGGTGCACTATAAACCAGAGCACACGTGATTCATTCAAAAATAGCTTTCCTTTAATCACTTTGAGTGTCCATAGTTGATTATAGTCAAATAAAAAACTGATGAATAGTGACTTTGACCAGGCTTAGGAAGGAAGGGCCCAACATGTATTCTAAGCCTGATGTCCAAAACTGGAAATCACTGAGATATATTTTTGGCCATTACAGGGTTGGCAATGTGCTTTTCCTGAATATGATGGTCCATTTTTCTGTCTGCCCTAGTTTGGCAATCATGGTTGTAAAAGGTGGGTAGAAATGTTCTCCAACTGGTCTTGGTGGAAGGATGATGCTGACTAATAAAGTCATAGTTAGCAAAAGAAAATAATCTGCCTTCCTTGGTGTTGTATGGAATGAGGTTTGCTCTCCTGTTGTATGTGGATTTCTCCATCTGCAAATGTTTGCCTATGTGCCATCTCTTTTATTATGACATCATTTTGGGGGGGGTGTAGCACTGTGTACATGTGGAGGTGAGGACAACATGTGGCAACCTTCTTTCCACCATGTGTGCCCTGTAGATGAGACTCAGGTCATCCACCTTGGTGCGAAGCTTATTTACTCCCTGAGCCAAATTCACCTGTCCTGTGTTTTTTTTTTTTTTTCCCTTTGAGATCAGAAACTATCCTCAGTCCTTTCTCATTCTCTAGTATCTAGGATATGCCAGTCATTCAATAGTATACATACAGGGGAAACGCTTGGAAGCTATTTTTAAAGCATTTTAGAAGTATCCATTTGCTCTGTAAGTGCAGAGTTCTATATAGCTGTGGTGATTGCTAGCCCTCCCGTCTTTCCTTCCACACTACTTACAAGTCTACAGTATAAAACCCAGGTTTCCAACATTGTCGGGAAGTCCGTGGGGGTAAAATGCATCTTTTCTGCTTTGTCAATACCATCCAACTCACCTAACAAAAGGTTGTGAATTCATTTTGTGCCGCCTTGGGGAGGAAACAAAGGAAGAATCTAAAAATATATCCATTTGTGAATAGTATGTTTGTGATTAAAACCAAACTTAGTATGCACACTGCGTCTCTTGTGGTGGGTATCAGCTGAGCACATTGAATACCTCCGGAATTCTATCCTTAAACACAATTTCAGTCTTTGGGAGTGGCTACTTTGCCATTATGCATATCTTCCACGTTATATTTTTAAATTGACTGAGAGAATATATGGACGAATAAATGACATAGTGCTAGGATTTGAATGTGATGCTTGAACAAAAGCTATCATATTCACAAAATGCAGCAGAGCGTGGATCTACTTATCTGGCTGTGCAAACTTATGAGGTTGATAAGAATGGAATGAGGCATTTTTTTTTTTTTTTTTTTTTTTTGCATGAGTGACTCTTCAGGGATTGTTCTAGCAGCCCGAGTAGGGGACTGGCACTTGGAAAGCAAAGCTTTTGCACTGAATAAAACTGTCCTTCCAGCGGCCCTATCCACCCTCCTCCTCTCAATAATGTTTTTCTTCTTTTCCTTCATGTCTGACTTTTACCTTATTTATTAAATGGGCAGAAAAATGAGGCACATTCAAGCATTGAGCTCTTTAACTTCTTAATACATGTGTGTTTGTGTGTGTGTGTGTGTGTGTGTGTGTGTGTGTGTGTGTGTGTGTGTGTGTACTTGTGGTCCTGGGGATTGAACTCAGATCATCAAGTTTGGTCACCCCTGAGTCATCTTACTGGCCCCAAGCATTGGATTCTTTAATTATCTGAACCAGCTACTAGTTGAGAATCAGCTTGTTCTCGAACACTTACTCTACTGAGGTGGCATTTTATAATTGAAAACTTAATTCAGCTTTGAAATGTTTACTTTTTCTCCAAAATAAAAGTAATTTTAACAGTATGAAAAAAGTCTCAAAACATAATGGTTAAAAAAGAGAAGAAAACCAAATAATTTATACAGTATGATTCCAGCTATACATATTTAAGATTTATTTAGTTTTTATAAACATTTTGCCTGCGTGTGTGTGTGTGTGTGTGTGTGTGTGTGTGTGTGTGTGTGTGTGTACATCACCAGCACATGTTTCTGGTGCCCACAGAGGTCAGAAGAAGGAATTAGATCCTTTGGATCTGGAATAACACATGATTGTGAGCTGCCATGTGGGTGCTGGGAACTGAACCCAGGTCTTCCGCAAGAGCAGCAAGTTCTCTTAACCTGAGTCATCATTCCAGCCCCAACTATATTTCAAAATAAAATTTTTCCTAATAGAGAGAAAACTAGTATAAACGGCTTATAATGATGAATCTCACACTTTCTTCTTTATACTATTTCCTTAGTACCTCAGCAAATTATGTAGTCAATGAGCACACACTGCTTTCTTTTTCCAGCCTACTTGTCTCAATTCTTATTGAGAACATTCTCTCCATGTCTAAGCAGGCCATTCGTTGACTTTTCCTCCTTTCTATATCCCCATCACCCACCATGGCCCTATCTTACTGACCTTTTCTGTGTCCATCTAATTGATTGCTTCTTAAGCCACAAAATAAGGCAAAGAGATTCCCACTTAACTGCTCAATCAATATGTTTTTTATTTATGACTTCCTTGTTTGTGTTACTCTGGATAAATTTGTAATGTCTGCAACTTTGTTTACAACTTCTCACCTTTCCAGTAGATTCTTAGATGTCCTCTGAATGTTGTCTTCTAAAAATGCTCCAGTCTCATAGTTGCCTGCAACAGACATGCAGTTGATCTCTGCTGCTGAATCTCCTCTCTTCCTTCTTGACTCATTGCTTCAGTCACATCCAAGGCCATGTGCATACCATCCCACAGACTCTCCTGTGAGCCTCCGTTTAACGACTACATTTTTCTCCAAAAAGCCCCCTTTAACCAGCCATGAGCACCTGCCATGTTCTTTAATTTCTGGTGTACACTGCCCCACTAATGCCATAGCCTTCTCCATAGAGGAACCACCTAAATGTCCTCCTTACTGCATACTCTTCTTTAGTTAGAATCTTGACACTTTGACTCACAGAGCAACACTTCTGGGTTTCTCCCCAGGGTTTGATATGCTAAGAGCACTCTGTGCTAGGGAGTAATCTTCCTCTGTCTTCTCAGGAAATCCATTGAGTATGATACTGAAGAACAGAAGGTGCAGAAGTGTATCTGTGACATTGAGAAGACTATCTATCTATCATCTATCTATCTATCTATCTATCTATCTATCTATCTATCTATCTATCTATCTATCATCTATCCATCATCTATCTATCTATCTATCTATCTATCTATCTATCTATCTATCTATCTACCTACCTACCTACCTATCCATCTATCTGGGTGAGGTTACCCTGAAGCAAATGTCCAGGTGGTATAGGCCCAGTTACTGTTGGTGACATTTATAAGGCAACATTTCCCCACCATATTAATATAAAATGGTGAAATGCAAGTGTTAAAAGGATGTTGTGGCTCTGCTTCTCCACAGTCAAGTAATCCTGGCCAGGTTGCTTTCTCTCTCTGAACTCCTTCATTTTCCCAATATATAAAGTCTGAGAAACAATAATTACATTGATTATTATTCTGTGTGTTAGCTACATATGTGGTATTTAAACTGACAAAAATATTGATTATAGAAACCCACCACATACACACCTTTTCTTTTTCATTAGAACTCAGACGTTTCTTTTTCTGCACCTAGGGAATTTACCCTGTTTTAAAGAGGCAAGTCAACTCTTTCTTCATTCAGAGTATCACAGTTCCAGTTTAAAAAACATCTGTTGGAGTGTGGGCTCCTTCCTTTTTGTCCCAGGTCTTATTTCTGCCCAGCCCCTTTTCCCAGTCTACCTTCAGTTTTGACATCAGGTGATTCTGAGAATCAAGCAATCCTATTAGGATGGATTAAACTTAGAATCCATGCTGAGTCAGCTAAAATGTGAAAGAAAAACAGGGATTATGGGGTTTTGTTTGGGAATGGAATCAGCAGCAGTCCTTGAGGCAGGGAGGCAGAACCACTATGTGCTTAAGTCCAAACTCCATGCTCTTTTGCTGTAGTAGATTTTTTAGTCCTCTCATTTTGTCACTTTCTACTATTACACACACACACACACACACACACACACACACACACACACACACGAGAGAGAGAGAGAGAGAGAGAGAGAGAGAGAGAGAGAGAGAGAGAGAGAGAGAGAGAGAGATGGTTTCCAGAGGAGAAGATAGCTTCATAATTTTGGGGTACAATATTACAGAGGAAGGAAGTCAGTGTACTTGGGAACCAAATATGAGCTTTGTTACTTATTGGTGAGGTTGTCTTAATAAATTTACTCAACTACTTTATGCTTCAAGTGCCTAATCTGCAAAATGGGGGTGATAATAGTCGGGTCTCTACTGTATAATGTGAGATAGAATTTGTTACAAAATTGAAGTAATGCCTAGAGCATATTAAGAGCTTTGTGCTAATTATTTCATGAGCTCACATGTCTAGAGAGGCAAGGCAATAAAACAATGAATATGTCTTTTTATGCCTTTTGAAATTTAGCATCATTGGCTACCTTCCCCTAGAATTAAGTCAGACTATCACAAGTACATGTCTTGAAGTCTGTCTTTCACTTAATTACATGTCTTGTTGATTCCCCTCAATTGATTTCTCGAGTCTCATTCAGGTACCTCTTGCCCTTGGCTCACAGCTTCTTCCAGTCAAATACAAGCTAATTAAAGCAAGGCATTCTTGTACCTCTTCTTTCCTCTCAACCTAGATAATTCTGTGAGGAACAAGGAGAATTGATGCAAATTGCAACTGACGAGGTGTATCAAGAGGATGTGCATTGACTCCTACTAACCATGCCCACAAATGCAGATAATTACCATTCACAGCCCCCCCCCCCCCACACACACACAGGTACCAAATGTTGCAGGTAAGCTAGTTTGAGATGGAGATTTCCTTTTGAAGCAATTTGCTGTCCTGTCCCTCTATATTATTTCTCTTGGATCTCAATGGCCGTAACTTATTTTGTGTTGTTTAACAAAACACCCGAGGCTGGGTCATTTCTAAAGAACCAACTTTTATTTTCTTAACTTTGTGGAAGTTTAGGTGTCTAAGACCAAAGATCTTTTTGTTTGAGTTTTCTGATGAGGGCTGGTCTCCATATTCAAGATTGGACCTACCTCCTTCAGAGATGAGGAATAATTCTGCTTGATAGAAGATAGAAAAAGGAGAGTGCCAGATGCTACATGAAGTTTCTTACATAAGGCCTTTATCACATACTGGAAAGAATAAGCTAGTCACCCCTCATAGGCTTCATTCATTATTTAACTCTAAAGCACTCAAGTTTTGTATGGATTGCATTCAAACACATTCTGAAGAAGAAGGAGAAGGAAGAGGAGGAGGAGGAGGAGGAGGAGGAGAAGAAGAAGAAGAAGCAGCATGGATGGATTCTGGGAACAAAGGTGGATGTAGTGAAGAAATGGAAGTTCTTTATAGGCCTGTACATTAGGTAATGTACAACCCACTAAATGATATTTGGGAATTATGCCAGTATTGACAAGTAGTTAATACCAGAGAGAGGGAGGTTGGGTGTGAGACAGAATCCTGTGAGTGATTACATAGGAGAAGAGCCAGATGGTATGTTGGTAACCTTACCCAGGGGAGAACAGAGGTTGGTAAGGATGTTCGTTAAGATCATTCTGTTCCTTTGGTCTTCTTCCTGAATTTCAATATAATAAAAGTTGTCTCAAGACACACATATTTAGACTTGTTAATAAAGAGGTAAAACAATTTCTCCAAACACAGATATTAGAGTTTTAAAACATAGATTTGATTTATTGCCTTGCCCACTTAATTAATCTTTGCTCTTATGGACTCCAAACATAGAAATACATGTGATAGAGTATTCTGGAGTACAGTACTGCGCCTGACTATTGTCATGCCTTCTATAGGGATTATTGCATATCCAAACCACAATAAGCATTTATGCTCTCTTTTAGCACATGGGAAAGAGTTGATAAAACCTTGAAGCTGTTCTGGGTTAGAGCAAGAATTACTATTTAGCTCTTGGATTATTTAGATATTAGACAAGTATACTATACAGAGTCTGACCTATACAGCCATAGTGAGATCCCTAAGTGTTCTGCATCATGCAGTCTGTTGACACCCCTCTCAGGCCAGCTGGGATAGGAGCCAACAAGACAGCTGCTCTAGACTCCTCTGATGGTGGCCAGGGGTTAGCATCAGTCCATGGACTCTGAACATAACTCGCTCCTCAATGACTATGTTAAGTATAAGGGACATGGCCCCACTTTCTTGCTCCCAAGAATGTTTAGTTTGTTTGCCATTTGTGGTTAGAAATTACAGCCTGAATTTGAAAAAGGAGATAAAGAAAAAATGTCTCAGTCTCTGCTCAGTTTCAAACTTTCCTTGTTGCTTTGTTCATCCTTAGCCCAACCACTCACCCTAGATCTCTTTGTGTGTATGACTGTTTACTTGCATGTGTGTGTGTGTGTGTGTGTGTTGTGTGTGTGTGTGTGTGTATGTGTGTGTATTTACACGATGTGTGGGTGTGCACACACATGTCCAAGATTGTATGTGCAGAGGCCAGAAGACATAAAGCAATCCCCGCTACTTCTTTTTATTGCCCTTAGACAAGGTCTCTTAATGAACCTCAAGCTGAATGCCACATATGGCTAGGCTAACTGGCCAATGCACTCCTGAGTTCTATCTGCTACCTCCTCCAATTCAGACACACACAGCCATGCCTGGCTTTGATTCCATTGTTGGGGATTCAAACTGGGGTTCTTTCGCTTGCACAGAAAGTATTCTTACCTATGGAGCCACCTTCCTGGTCCTTCAGTCTCTTTTGAGAGGCTCTTTTCCTTTATTTCATCTGGACTCACAATGAATGTCTTAGATCAATAGTTTTTTTTTTTTTTTAAACTATGCAGAATGGAATCTTCCATCCAAGATCTGACTCTGCCACTAATATGTATGACAAATGATTTACTAGCTTGGGTTAACTCATTTTATTTACAAAATGAGGTGGTTAAAAATCCAAAGACATCAACAACATAAAAAGGCAGTGAAAAACCGTAAGACAATGTAAACTAGAGACACATTTGGCACCAGGAGGGTTAATTTAGCCACGAGTAGAAGAAGAACAATTTGCTCATCCATTTTCCCATCACTCCTAGATACAGTTCGGACATCTGTTAAGTCGTGAAGAAATATATCATTTTCAAATGTCTAAATCCATATGCAGTTGATTTTCAAAGCTTAATTTTGTTTGAATGAGGAATCGATACATTGCGAATGCACTAACATTACAGTGCTGAAAAATCTGTGTGTGTTTCTTCAGCTTTTATAATATATTTCAATTTTCCCATTATTTTCTCATTATTATCCCATTTCTGAAAGGATTCTTTGAGCATTACAAAGTGGCGTAAATCCCAAGTGAATGGCAGTGTCTGTTTGTTTCGATTTCAGGCTGCACTCGTTAGACTGTTCTGGAGCTTCTCCCGGTTTCAAGCTCTCTTTGTAACAGAGGCAACAAACAATTTTTCCCCCCAAACATCCATTTTTATCATTTTCCTGTGTGGATAACAAAGTTTCCTTTTTCTGGCTTGTGTTTTTATGAGTATCAGCCACATCTCTTCCTAGTTTGGCTCCAAACATTCATCCCACACTTGTCTCTCTTTAGAGTGTGTTCCGCTTTTCAGCTAGGCTGAGCATCTCACCATCCCACCCCAGAAACGGCTCTTTTTAATAGCAATTGATCATTCTCATCTTGACAATGTTTTCATCCTCCTCTTGCTATCGCCAGGAGGACCCACAGTGCAAGGCCTGCATCTGGACCCTTAGGGCTTTTCTACCTTCGATGAGCACTAGCCATGATAAGCTTTGACTCTTTTTTTTTTTTTTTTTTTTTTTTTTGGTTTTTCGAGACAGGGTTTCTCTGTGTAGCTTTGCGCCTTTCCTGGGACTCACTTGGTAGTCCAGGCTGGCCTCGAACTCACAGAGATCCTCCTGGCTCTGCCTCCCGAGTGCTGGGATTAAAGGCGTGCGCCACCAACGCCCGGCTAAGCTTTTGACTCTTGAAGTTTCTTGTTTTCTGGGAACATGCTACCTTTCAGGTGGTGTTGCCATAAAAATGCCATGACAACAAAGGCCATTGTGTCAATGAGTGGCACAGGACACATAACCAAATGTTGAATAGATGATGGCAGTGCACACATAGGGAGACAAGAACTGCCATGATTTCCTGTTAGCCTGTTGTAGAAAACAGTCCAGGGTAAGTTATAAATTTAAGAGATGTATTGTGTCTTCTATGTCATGTGATAATTGACTGATGTTCATTCTAGGAGTAAATTGTGGTTTCTGCTCAAACATATGATTGATGAGGTAAGACCTCAGTGTGGATGTTTTGTTCAGCTTGACCTGCTTATGTCCACCAATGTCAGTTTTGACACAAGGCAGGTAGGTCTGTCCTTTCTGTTTGTGATGCAGTTTGAGTACTATTATTGTATATTAAATAATCCACATCTTATTTGCTGGGTTATTTGTCCTGATTCTATCTTGGTATTAAGGGAAATAATTCAGGCTATGACTCTGGGCGTATTCATGTGACCCATCTTGGGCAGTGGTGGATTCTAGCTCATCCTCAACACTGGCCCCAGGACATCCCATGCCAGGGAATAGATCTTAACATTATGGAGTGACTTTTCTCCCTTGTATTAGTTGACATTTGACAAGAATTCCAGTTAGTAGATATAACATTTATTAGTGTTATTTATACCTATGCATAGATTCTTTGGGTAATTGGCTCACAGGGTTGTAGGGTATGACCACTGGGAAATAAGAAGGGACAGTGGCAGACAGAAAACTCTGGCACGAGCTAGTTCTTATAGTTGAGAAGCAGAGATCCCCTCCACAGGGACCTTTCATTTTTTGTGTAAGACCCTTCATCTAATTAGATGCAGCCTGTCATAATATTGATGGTAATCTTTTCGAAGTTAACTGTCGATGTGAATCACATGTATTCTAGGATTTTCTTTTATAACTACCATCTTCATTGGTATTTCTCCAAATGTCTTTGGAGGGCATACAATACAAAGGGGTCTTAGGATTTTTCTTTTCAGCGAGGATCTAGGCTTCTCGTTGGATTTAAAGCAAGTACAGAATCCTCTTGGTCCAATGTTAAAGTCTTTGGTCAGAGAGAAAGAAGAAAGAAATTCTCCCATTGGGTTTCATAGTGCCCATCTGTAATCTTGGCTCTCAGGTGAAGAGGCTTGGGGATCCTAAGTGTGAGGCCAACTGAGTTACCTCATGAGTTCCAGGCCACCCTGGGTTCTATGGCAAGGAAACAGATAAGAAGAAGAAGAACAACAACAACAAACTAGCATCAGTGAGCTGGCTCAGTGGTCTACAGGCTTGCTGGACAAACACAGGGGCCTGAGTTTACAGCCCAGTCACCTGTGTAAAAGCTGGGTGTGTCAGAGAGGAGGATTTCAGGGGTCAGTCTGATCTGAAGCTCCGGGACAGAATGTTTCTCAAAATAAATAATTAAATAGATAGATAGATAGATAGATAGATAAAAATAAGGTGGCAAGTGACACTCAGTGGTTTCCTTTGGCCTCCGTATTTTCACACCTGTATACATGCATCCATGCACATATCACACATACGAATATACACATACACAACACACACACACACACACACACACACACACACACACACACACACCAAACAAACAAGGTAAGCTATAAATGTGCTGCCTAGCTGAGGTTGCCGGTGACCCTGTGATAAGCAGATTTCCTGTCACCTAGGCTCGAGAGTCCCAGATCTCCCTGAGAGAATGCTACTCTGGCAATGGGTTTTGTGAAACCGGTCTGTGTACACAAGTGTTTTTGACCCTATAGTGGGTGTATCAAGCCTTCTGGTGGGAGAGATGAATTTGCCATCACCTTCCTACAGTGGGACAACAACTGTGGTGTTAGAATGACTCCTGGTCTCCAAAGGCTGATGGTCACAGTGGATCTGGACCCGTTTGGGCAAGGCACATGGAGAAGAAGTGTCAGAGCTCTCAGAAGATGGAGACACCAGGCTCTGGCTTCTGTAGGTACTGATTCAGAACATAGGCCTCTATTGACTCATCAGTTCCATACACCAGTATTGCATAGATTGGACTTAGAACATTCAAGGACAGATCTCCAAGACCCCAAGCTCTGCTTAGGGTAGCGACTCTGTTTGCCCAAGTAAAGGAAAAACTATCCAATGCTGTCTAGAGTTGATTTTTATTGCTGTGTACCGTTGAGGCCACCTGGGTTTTTCCCCATCCATGTTATTGTGTGTATTGTTCTTGTCCTTGGTCAGCTCATATTTAGGGAGCCATGGTGCTAACGACTGCCACTCTATGAAACTAGCATAACCTGTAACTACATTCTAATATTTGTCCTTATAACCACAGATAAATATAGTGAATTGTAAAGTTTTAAAAACCATTTTTCCCCCAATCTCCATTATCTGTCAACACGCACACACTTAGCCAAACACATACATACACATACAAATCACACACACTCAGATTCACTCACACACATTCACATGGACATGCTTTCACCCACACAACATAAATTATATTGTTTTTAGCTAGAGACGAATGGAGAGACTTATGTTGCTTCCCCTATAGTCTCCGCTCACAGAAATTGATACATCAGTGAGCTTTTACTGGTAAAAATTGATTCCAATCAAACCAGAAAATCTCAGCTTCAAGAGCTGAAAATGAGCTAAAATATGGTAAGCAAAGAATAATAATATGTGGCAATGTCTTCAAATTATTCTTATTGTAAGCTTTATATAATTTGAAGTTGCAGAAATGTGTTTAACAAGGGCAGATTTTTTTTTTTAAAGTGATGTCTTCATTAATGATGGGAAAGCAGGAGAGAGAAGTACAATAATGCTGTGCTCAGTGAGGGTAAATTAGAAGGTGCTGAAAACATTTGAGAAGAAATATAAATGATACAAACACAGCTACAGAGGTTATAAATATGGATGGGAGGAAGAACAAAGACGTTTCAGAAATCTAAAAGCAATTGTCTCTATTGGAAAATGCAACTGAAACTAAAGAATCTTATCAGCTAGGATACCGGCCATGCACTTTCCCCAGCTCAGTACCTGTTTGCCATCGGCCTGGTAGTCTATGAAGGTCCAAGTGCATTGTGGGAAGCAGTGACCTTGGCAGCAGACAATTAATAAAACCATGCCTTTTATTATTTTTTTTCTATTTTCATAATGTGGCCATATGCCCATCTTTATGAAATACATCTTTCTCACTGAGTTCTTGTTTTAAGACTGGCCCATTTGTACAATGTGTGGGGCTCAACGTTGTAGGATCCCTTAGCAGCCTATGTCAATGGTGTCTCCTGGAGACGTGCTGGGAACTCCCTGCACAACTTCCCACCAATGCTTAGATTTTAAATAAAATGGACACTTTTATTCCACAGTGCTCCCCGGTGCCCGGTGATATTTGCATGATCCTACAATATTTAGAATGTAAAAAGTGTCCATTGGGTAATGTCAAACAATCATTTACTCTGAAGGACATAAATATTCAAATACTTGCCATTAGGCAGCCATAATCAGCATGAGTCAGTGATTTACTGACTACTTTTCTGGAAGAATTGAACAGAGTGGGTATCTCCTCTGTTACTCTGTGGATTTTTATTGGCTTGTAGATATTTTTTAAGAAGTGATTGCTGACTATATATTTAATTAGGTTTCATACCCTTGCTGGCTTCAAATCAATTTCTAAGATAAAATATAACCACTGATTCCAAAGCTTGGATAGAGAGCGCTCATTAGAAATTACATCAGACATGGGTTTCCTCACCAGTTGGAACAATAGCGTAGTATCTCTTTGTAGGGCCTCTGTGACTTTAAGTTTGACAAATGCCCTTTTAATGGAAATATTGATTGTAAATTTACTTCTCCAAGAATAATGTTGTTATTGTTTTGTATGATTATTATTATTTTGGGATTTTTAGAGACAGGATTTCTCTAGATAGTTCTGGCTGTCCTGAAACTCACCCTGTAGACTAGACTCTTGACCTCGAACTCAGAGATCTGCCTTCCTCTACTGAGATTAAAGACATGTGCCACCACTACCTGGCCAGATTGTATTATTTTTAAGATAAATATTTAATTGACATTTTATATAAATTTCTGGTTTTACATATATCAATAAAAATTGCTTATTTGGGGCTGAAGAGCTGGTTCAATAGTTAAAAGCACTTGGTGCTCTTGCATAGGATCAAGGCTCAGATCCACATGGTGACTTGTAATTGTCCATAACTCCAGTTAGAAGGGATTTGATGCCTTCTTCAGACCTCTGCAGACACCAGACTTGCACACAAGTACACATCC
The DNA here is from genome assembly GCF_049852395.1 of Peromyscus maniculatus bairdii. Classification (NCBI taxonomy): domain Eukaryota; kingdom Metazoa; phylum Chordata; class Mammalia; order Rodentia; family Cricetidae; genus Peromyscus; species Peromyscus maniculatus. The sequence goes on from NC_134873.1 coordinate 21,293,741, forward strand.
ATAAATGCAGGCAAAACACTTATACACAAAAAAATATATTTGGCTAGTTAAGCAGACTTCTTTTTCTCTATATTACATTTCTCCTTTTGGGTAGAAAGTCATGTGGTTAATTGACATAAATTAGATAATAACATCCCTGTAACTTGGAGGCCTTCTATGGAATTAAACTAATGAAACTCTGATTTTGTAAAGACTGAATGGATCATGTTATTGCTATTACAAGAAGTAGTGTGGGCCAGGAAACACTCTTGCATTGCAGTAAGAACATTTATCAAGGTCCAGGATTATCTACATTCCCCTGCCCCCATTATCCAAAGGTGAAGGAGTCTTTATGGGTGTCCAATTTCATGACTAGGTGTGTGCAGCCTCCTGGTGGAGTGGACCCATTATCACTCAAAGCCTGATACCATTGTTGTCAAAATTAAGCTAATTTGCTTCTCTTGCCAAATTCTGAACCTATCTTGATTTCTCATCATCTTACATAGCCAATGTGTTAGGGATTTTTCCCATGGGTGTGACAAAATCCCTACAAAAGTCACTTTAAAAAAAGGAGGGTCCACTTGAGGTTATAATTTAAGAAGAGATACAGCCCATAATGATAGGACAATGTGTTATTAGGCATAGGAGGCAGTTGGTCACACTGTTCATGGTCAAAACTCAAGAAGTAATGAATTCTTGTGCTTAGCTTTATTTCTCAGATTTTCCATTTTTATTCATTTACAACATCAGCCAGTGCTATTTCCGGACCTCCTCCTCTGTTTAGCCTTGCTGTAAAGTGCCTGACAGACATACCCAGAGGTGTGCCTCCTAGAATGTTCTGAATCCATCAAAGTTAACAATAAAAATCGACCATCATAGGCAATTACATGGTTTAGGGCATTCCAATGTGCTTAGAAATTTTCTCTCTCATTCACTAACAAGATGGTGTCAGTATGCTATATCGGTTTATTATAAATTTAGTTAACTGAGTTGAGTCATGTCTAGGTCCCTTGATAAAATTAGTATCTTGAACCAAAGTTGGAAACTGAACCCTCTGACCTCAGGAGTATGAGATTCATTTGTGTGTCCTATAGCTCTCCATTATCCTCCCTCACTTGTATAGTATTCAGTGTTCCATCTATTTAACTTTTCTGTGTACCATAATTCTTACTACTAGGAAAAAAAAACTTTTTTTTTTTTTTGGCCAAGGGGGAAAAAAAGACATCTTCCTACTGTGTCTGTTTGAGCTGGGATATTGTTTATTATTAAAAACTAGGTTTTTTTCATTTTTAGCAAACTTCATTTCAACATGTTTGTATCTATGAGGTTATTTAACATCTGATCCCAAAATATTTCCATAGCTGTTTAATAAAAAAGGTCTTATGGCGCGGGCTCCAACTCCAGCCTTCACAACAGTCCCGTGTGATTCTCGATGACTTTAATTATCAGCTCTTTTCAGACCTGATGGCTTGCATGTTCTCCAGGAAAGGCATATTGTATTGGAGAATTATCCTTCTCTTCTACTCGCTATATCTGTAAAGCCAGGTTCAATACTGGTAAATCTCTTAATACACCTCCTCTCTCTGTCATCTATATAGATACATAATATAAGTATAAACTTTTTTATTGAAAAAATTAGATTCATGTAGAAGAGTACACCAATAACACATTTGCAATGGAAACATTTGTTTAAAAAAAATGAACAGACTGAGGTTACCATGTGCATAATTTAAGAAAAAGTAGCATTACCAGCAACCTGGAAGCGAGGCCCATGTCCCTTCCCAGCCACCTTTCCTTTCCAAAGCTCACCATTCCCTTAACCTACAGCGCTGTTGCTTGCTTTCAATCATTTCTGGTGTTTACAGAATGGGCACCTTGCTGCCAACGTTACATTTTTTTTTTTTAAAAATTTGTCTATGTTGTGTGTTGCAGATTTGTATCCATGTTGGCCATTTTCCAATTTCACAAAATCTGCTGCAATTTATTTACTATTGGGGGAAGCGTGAGAGATTAGGAAAAGTGTTTCTATATACTTACACACTTACAAACCCCATCACGGAGGCTTCTTCCAGGCATGAATTGCTGTGTTGTAAAGGAGGTATATGTCAAGCTTTAGTAAATACTATGATATGTCTCTAAAGTATTTGCAAATTTAGGATTCTAGCAGCATTGAACTAGAAGTATAGTTGATTTATGTCCTTGATAACGTGGTATGTGTCAGTTTTTGAACAATAGTCATTATGATTTGACCAGAGTGTCATCTAATTCTGAAATGTGTAGCTTGTAATCAGTTTTGATATGTGTAAATGTTTGTAAACACCCTACTTCAGAGAAAACCACAATCTACTACCCAACACATTTTTTTGTTTTTATTTCCTGTGATATCTTATATCAGCTTAGAGTATTTTTATCCTTCTAGTTTGTATCTATTTTGCTTCATCAAGATCTTGATATATACATATATTATTTGATGGGTATGTTTACATGGCCCAATATTATTATTTATCCATTTTTGATCTACTGCCATATACATTCCAGGATTTGGATATACAAGGCTTGATTCAGCTACTGATTTTAGTTAGCACCTCCTGGTGCTTTAATATATATTTCCTTGATGACAAATAGCATTTAGCACTTTATGGTATTCACTGCTGTTTACATAATGCACTTTGCAAAGTGTAAGGTCTAGTTTTCTACCTAGTTTATTAAGTTGTCTTTTTCTTGACTTGTAATAGATGTTTGCTTTTGTTTTCTGCTATTTTGGGTTTCTAGTTCCTTCAAATTTTTATAAAACCTTTAAGATTGTCTTGTCATTTCTATTGAAATAAAAAAAAAATCCTATTGGCCTAACACAGGCTCTGTTGACAAAATTGAAAATGATTAGCTTTTTGTCACGTCTGAGCCTTCCACGCCACAAACGTGAAATATTTCTGCTTACATTTACATTCTTTCATTGGAAGCTACAAGAGCATTCCCAGCTCCAATTTCATTTGTTTCAATATATATCCAAAGACTAATATATGTATACATATATATAACTTTGCCATCTTATTAATTTATTTTCTCATATTTATTATTTCATCCATTCTGTGTTTTTTGCATATAATTTGCTGCTGTTACTGACTTTATAAGATAGATTATACTGTACCAACTATTTTTTGCTATTGTTCTTCTTCCTTGAAAAGTTACTAACATTTTATTCACAAGGCAATGGGTTTCATGGTGATATTTCACACACACACATACATTGATATATGTTATAATACCTGTTCTTACTCCTCCACTTCCTCCTCACTCCCTTGACCTGCTCTTCCATTTCCCTCCCCTACTCCTACCACGTCTTCTGCTTTTGTGTTACATATATCCACAGACATTCAACTATCCTCTCTTGTTCTTCTTTCTCCCATTTCAAATGTCTTTCTCCCTTATCTTAGTACCCCACCTCTTTAGTGTGTGTGTGTGTGTGTGTGTGTGTGTGTGTGTGTGTATGTGTGTGTGTGTGTGTGTGTGTGTGTGTGTGTGTGCATTTAGATGTTTGTTTATATATACATAAATTTAAATCAAGATTCTGCTATATGGGAAATAAAACATGCAACATTTGTCTAACCAATATCAAAGGTATAAAATACTTTTAAGGCAAACATTCATTTGTATCTCTTTATTCCAAACTACAATCACTCATCTGATCCATGCTTCCCTTTGATTTCCGGGCAGAATTGAACTATTTTAAACATGTAAATAAATGCAAAGTTACCTACAGGCCTAGCAGCTTCCAAAGTTTTGACATGCCATCCTATTTTATCTAGTTCAAAATACCTTCTAATTTCTGTTTTGATTTCTTTGACCTAGGCATTATTTTGAGTTGTCTTGCTTAATTTAAAAACATTTGGAAATGTCTGCTTACTTTTTCATTATTGATTTCTAGCTTAATTACATTGCATGAAAGGATATTACAGCTTTTTATTTCAGCCCTTTGAAATTTGTTGAAACTCTTTTGTATTCCGAGGACAATACTAATTTTGGCAAATGTTGAAAGCATACTGACTAGAACGTGTGCTCTGTTCTGGTGGGTGGCTTTGCCACTGTCCTGATGACTTGCTTGTATTGATCAGGCTTCATTTGGGACTAATGCTCAGTTCCCCTAGACCTCACTTTTTTCTGCCTGTTCGATCAACTTCTAAGAGATATGAATTAAAATTTTTCTCCATGTCTGTGGTCTTCTGCCTTTCTCCCTTCTGTTCTGCCAGGTTTAATTTTTATGTTGTCTAAATTAAATATTCAGGTCTTAGAATTCTCATATATTTTTTGATGACTGAGTACTATACTTATCTTAAGCATTCTTCTTTTTAAAATCTCTGTCTGAAAGTCTGTCATGGCAGATATTAAAATGGCTAAATCAGTTTTCTTTTTTTATCTTCTTTGACTTTGATTTTTTGGCTTTTTTATTCTTTAGTTTAATTTATATCTTTTGTAAACAATGTTTAGTTGAGTTTGATTTATTAATTCATCCCAATATATTTAATGAGATATACTATATACCAAGCTCTTTCATGGACATTTTATATACAACAGTCCATTTGATAACTAAATAGAGTTGCTTTTTCCTTTATGCCATAAGGATCTAATGCACAAATATTAGAGAAGGATGTTGCCAGACCAAAGGCGTATTGCTAACAAATAGCATAGAGCAAGAGACAATTTTAGGAAGGCAAGTGAACTAAGTAAATTGTTTCCATCTAGTTAATTGGGAAGGCATCATGAAGGAAGGGGCAGCAAACGATGGCAAACATGACGGGTCTAGCATCCAACACCCATAGCCTGGGAAATGTCATTGTACATGTGTGTGTTTGTCTGCATGTGTGCATGTGTGTTACGTGTATGTGAGGGCATGGGCATGATTAGAAAAGAGAAAGGCTCTGATATATGTAGAGCATGATGTTTCAAAAGCAATTTCTAGGAAGTGTTGATGATTTTGGCAGAAAAACATTGATCGAACTTCACTCAGCCTGCACAGCATTTAGTAATCAATTTGCCCTCCCACCTTCCATATGAATATGCAATATTTGCAGAAGGGTAAAGGGTAAGTATTTGTTTGATAGTGTTATAAGAACTTTGTGTCTTTTAATTCATTTTCACCTCAGGAAAACCATGTGAAGTACATATTAGAAAAAAAAATGTAACAGAGCAGTTGGGTTGCTTTCTTAGGATATTGTCCCCAGTGGGTAGAGGCATTGGGACTGGGGTCAGTAACTATGCTGACAGGAAAAGCATGTGCTGAACCTCTGCCCTGCTCCTCACAGCCTGGAATTGTGGGGCATTCTATAATATACACTCTTGCTCTCCAAATGGAATGTGAGGACCTCAGAAACAGACATTTTTTTTTCCTGTAGGATACTGTCATTCTTTCCATTCCATTCCATGGCTACTAGTAAATTAGACCATTATGTAGCTGGTATATATATATATATATATATATATATATATGTAAGTCAAAGAAATCAGACCTGACACAGCTGTGTGTGCGCGTGTGTATGTGTGTGTGTGTGTGTATACAGAGAACCAAAACCAATCTTAAATATAGGTATCATGCTGATTTTTTTTCCATATTAAAATTTAATATATCTTAATATAAATACTATTATATCATTTACCCCTCTTCTTTTCTCCTCTAACCCCTCCATGTCTCCTTTCTCTGACCCTCCTATGGTGGCCCCATTATGTTTCTCTCAAATTAATGGCCTCTTTTGCTTTGATTATTATTGCTACATACATAAACACATAGTTATATCTATATCCCCCTGTCTCTCTTCTCTTTACATATATCTGTCTACATATATATGTCTACATATATATATATTTAAACACACAAACACATATTTATATCTATATCTTTCTGTCTCTCTTCTCTCCCTCTTTCTCTCTCTATATATGTACACACACACATACACAAGCTAATTCTCCCTTTCTCTCTCCTCAATCATTCTTTGCCTATGGTTCTTTGTTTATAGGTGAGACTCTGTGATATTCCCCCCCCTTCCGTGTTAGTATGTCTATTGAAATTGTCACTGTTAAGGGCGTGTTTAGGCAGAATTTCTAGGAGGTATTCTAGGAGACAGTTTTACAGTGGACTTCCTGGTCCTCTTGCTTGTAGAATCTTTCTGCCCCTTCTTCCAAGATCCCTAAGCTTTTGGTGCAGGAGTTGTGTTAAAGATGTATGCATTGTATCTGGGCTCTCCTTGATCCAGTGGTCTCTGACTTGCTTCTAGCTTCGGTTCTGTAATGGTCTCTATTTGCTATATAGACAAACATCTTTGATAAAGGATGAGAGTCATACTGATCTATGGGTATAAGGATATATTTTTGAATCAGATTGAAGAATCCTCAAAAAGCTAGAAATAAATCTACCATATGACCCCAAACTCCTTAGCATATGCCAAAAGGACTTGACATCCTATTCCATAGAAACCTCCTCATTCATGTTGATTGTCACCCTATTCGCAACAGAATGAAAATGGAAAGCACCTAAATGTCCTTCAACTAATGAATGGATAATGAAAATGTGGTAGTAAATATATACTGTGGAATTCAGCTGCAAGAAAAACAAAATCATGAAATCTGTGAGTAAATAAATGGAACTTGAAAGGATTGTACTGGGTGAGGAAATCAAGACCAGGAAAGACAAAGGCCACGTTTTTGCTTTCATTTGTGCTTCCTAGCTCCAGGTCTTCAGGTTTTATTCTATAATATTGAGTTAAGAGCAGAAACCAGGAACCTATAAAGAGACATGGGGTGGTAGGGAAAGGGGACCCGGGGCATACATGTGATATGAAGGGAATGAACAGGGAAAACGGAGGCGAGAGCTTTACTTAGGAAAGTGGTGAGGGATATCAATACTGGAGGAGGAAGGTGAGACAAATAACACCAGGGTTGTTTTATAAGCCTCAAGCCACTGTGTGTTCTGTGGGTTTGTTTTCATTTTGTTTGTCTGTAAATAATGATTTGGTATCTGAAAACTTAGATATGAAGGTATAAGTTTGAAAATTTCAGATAAATTAAATTGCTTGTAATTAAGAATTTATATTCCAGTATCTGCCTGAAGTTGTATCAACAGAAGCAGAAACGCTCTTAAATTAGAAGCATTCTTTGCGTTGATGGAGACCACACTGTGCCTAAAGGAACAGTATGACTTGGCTTACTGAGAACAGGTTCTGTCATGATGAAGGGCAAGGCTGCCCTTCTCAGAAGTAAGCCTTCTCTGCCTTTCAGAATCTTCCACTCCCTCATTTTCTCAGACCTTACTCTCTGTCCCAGTATGGGCAGGACTGCTTACCTCAACTTCTCACCAGTGATCCTCAGAGAACTGAGGCTTGGTTTGTACCATGCATTCTTCTGATGCAAGTAAAATTTCTTTTTTCCCCCACCACTAGCTGATCTATAGCTTTCTTTATTTAATGGAATGTAATCATAGTATCTTCTCCAGTGGCTTGATAATCTAGTTAGCACTGAATTACTTGCCAATTGGTTTAAGAAAAACACTTCTGGCATGTCTTTTCGGGTCCCTATGCACAAAACTAGGCATAGCAGCAAGTCACAGTCTTCATTAGCTGGAAGGCATTTTTGTTTTTGTCCTGATCATAGCCTGGAAGCAAGGACCTGAGTTAATAGCTGTTTTATGTTGAACCAATCATATTTTTCTCCTGCTGCGGTCTCATTTTCATTATCTGTAAAAGAAAAAAATGACATCAGATGCCATTTATGGTTTCTAGTTTTCCTGAGAATGTAAAATAAGTACTCTGAAATAGCTTATCACTAAAAATAGATATGTTCTGTAAAAGTCAGATAAATGATAAACATTATTGCTGATGCACACTTGAGTAGTCATGGGCACAAAACTGTGGGTGGCCATTGTAGAGCATGACGTTGTGTTCTTGCCTCTTCCTGATGTTTTGTATCCTTTCAGTAGAGGCTTGATTAAGCTGACTGAGTCCAATGTAGGATTCACTCCATGTGCCATGAGATTCATCAGACTGGATGTTGCAGAAAAGAGGGTGGGCATCATTGGCATCATTGGGAGAGATTTCTTTGTGTGTTTTCCATAAAGACATGGGAATCCTGTAAACTGGATTTCCTCTCCCAGTAGGCAATGTTTGTGAGAATATTTGTGTGCTAAAAAAAGGCTTGGCATGTAGATCCATGCTTTACTCAAGAGCAGAGGTTAAGCATGACAACTGACCTTGACTGTTATAAAATATTTGACTTTTATCTACTTATGGTTCCTGTCTTTTGACAGAACCAATAGTGTGTGCAAGGGTCACTTTGCCCTGTTCTGGTTGAACTGTGAGGACTGGGTCATAGGTAACTAGCCTCAAAAGTGCTTATGTTCCAGCTATTTTCTTTTCTGTAAGGGATAAGTGGTCCCTTATCTCTGATTCCAGAACCTCATGTCTTCCAACAGCAGTCCTGACTCAGGGAGCTAACTTGCCAGCTGGAAAGGAGGATACTAGCTCAGACCTTTACATGTCTTACAGAAGGATTGTTTCAAATCTCTTTTTATCCATCTTTCCTCATTCTCTTCTAGAACTGACAATAATAAAAGTTCACAAGTCATCAGCAACAGACCAAAGACCTGAGGCTAGATTTCATGACCCAATTCCTTCATTCACTAATGTATTCTAAAGATAAACTGTTCCTCACAGTTAAAACTCTAAGGAACATTTGCTCATTGTACCTGTTGCTTCAAAGCCCTATGTTTAGGGTAGTCTCTAAACTTTACAATGCACTGTGTGTGCATTTAATAGATACATGTGTTTTCAGTGAAATGTACTCCTTTTTAAAATTTAAAGTGGTTCTCTTTGAAAATAGGAGCAGTAGACTATTCATGACCCAAATAATAATAATAATAAATAATAATAACAATAAACAAACAGCCCCTTAATTAATATAGCGTTTTTGTTACAATTGAAATAAAGAAGTAAATGGCATACAGTTCTGTGCCAGCAATCCTTTGTTTAGCAGGGTTTTTTCCAGGCTTCATAATTAGCTAGTAAAAGGTACATTCGCACAAAATGAATAATCCCAAAAGTTGTTATTGAATTTTCCTAAATTTTGTGCTGTTATGGGGCTTAGGGACGATTCTAATTGTGGTGAAATGTTTCTGAGTACACTAAAAAGAGAATTATTGAGAAGTTGAGTTGTCTGGGGACATCTGTGATATCGGAGGCTGGACAGTAAGAGACAAACACTTCTCAGAATTGCAAAGACACCAAAGATGATTGACAGGATCCACTCTGCCTACCCACTCCCATATGTGCCTTGTGGGCAAAACCCAATGTATTTAGTCTGTCTGGTGTATATGGGCATGTCTTAGCCTCAGAGAATCTTTACTTATGTGAATAGTTTACAGTAAAGGACAGATCCTCCTAACACCCATTCCATCCTCTCTACCCTCAAACCACATTTCACATTCACAGTTGGTGATACATGGAATTCTACCTTTATGACTTATGCAGATTTAAACTCCTTTTGTTCCTATAAAATCTGAGTACTCATCCTTATCCCCCAGGAAAAAAATATCTTCAGTTTCTCCATCTGCAGCCATTTCAGGTTTGTTACTTTTTAAAATTAGCTATATTTCAGTTTTTTTTTCTGTTTCTAGCTTCTACATTGGATCACTTATGTATTTATATGACAGTACAATTTCAATATTCCCTTTGTGTTAAATTAATTTTCAGATAGTACCACATAAGAGTTTAGAACATATACTTTTTCTCTTCCCTGAACTCTAGCCTTTCTGGTCCTCTGTATACACACCCCCTCTACTGCTTCTGACAACTTGGAGGTTGCATATCCCCCATCTACAAGAGTGCTGGAAGGTTTACTCTCTGGAGAATGTAGACAGATCAAAGTAAGTGACCAAGACATCATACATATGTGAAGGCCAGGTGCCAACGAGGAAGCAAGTTGATTAAGGGAAACTCTATTCTGAATAGTAAACCTATGTACTTGAAAGACATCACAAATATCCCTAGTCAACTTGACTTCTGAATAATTCTACCTATAATAATTATACTTTGAATTTTGGACTCCACATTAATGGAAAGGACATTGGGTATTATTTGCTGCTATAATTTATCAAGACTATAGTGATGACACCTAAAACTATACTTGAAACATTATTTACCGGGATTTGTACAAAATTATAGTGAAAACAATGTATGGGGTACCTGGTACATATATTAATGATATGTCAAAGCATTCCTTGCCTTAAGAATTTATGGAAATGGTAAAATCGAGTCCAATTCAAATTTCAATGCTATGACCCCAACTCCCATCAAAAATATAGCGAATCTTACCCATAACATTTAGTAATGATTTTATCAATACATTATGACAAAGAAAGTCTCATATTGGAAAACAAACCCTCAAGATGACCACTATGGGACAATTATCCCACCATTCAGCAAAACATCTCAGGGGCATTCAGCCTGTGAAACAGTGTCTTCCTACAGAACAAGACTATAACAAAACACCATTCCTGGAATTCCTAGGGGCTAGGCTGAGGGGTCCCATAACCACCTACCTACCTAGTTGTGAGAATACTAACTGCATTCTTTTATTCACAACTGAGGTCCAAGGAAGCTAAATATTTGAATTTAATATGTAATTTTCTCTTGCCCAGTACAGTGTAAGCACCAATGTTGGTGGCAGACTCTGAGCACTGATGTGGGCAGAAAGACGTCTATGGTATCAAATGGAACATCTGTGAGGCCTTCAGCTTTGAATAGTATGTCAATAAGTTAGTTTTCCTTAAAAGGTAAAAAACCCAGGAACTCTATTGATAGTGTCTATATGATATCTAGATTATTGCATAAAATTATAGACTAGCATTCTTCCTCAGGATAGTAACTGAATTTTACAATTTGACAATGCCTACCTGCCTCCTTCTTTTAAGACATTTTAATTTTGGCTCCTCTTTATAGAGTATTGATAATTAATTGCATCAACCTTACTACTTTAATAAAACTGGTCATCCACAAAGCAAATATGTATTGCTTAATTTTCAGTTTGAGAGCTGATAAGCACTGAAAATTAATCATCCATAGAAAAGGGAACTCAGCAGCATTTCTAATCTCTGAAAAGATTGTCAGGCTATTAGAGTTATGTGCTATAATCAATTCCTATACAACTGTATAATTTATAAGCTCCAAATTAGATCAGCTATCTATTAGACCTGATAAAGATGGAAATATATTAATCAGATTAAGAAAATAAAGAAGAAAATTAGCAAAGAAAGGGACCAGACAGCCCAAGACAAGACAGCAAGGACATCAGTGCAGAAATGAAGGGGTTAAACTGATTTACACTATGGACAGTATACAGCTAAGTCTTTGTAGTTTAGATATGAAAATTGAAAAGAAGGTTTTTCACAGGATGACATTAAATCTAATGTGCATGGACAAGTGTTCTTTACATCACTCATTACTGCTATGCAGAAATAATATTTATTTAGCACTGAATACATGCCAGGTGTAGAGGTGGATCTGGAGGATGTAGTCATATATTTTTAGACTCATAGTCTCATTTAGTTCATTTTCTAAATCACAGAGAACATTAATGCCATATTGTTTCTTTCTACATGTCCAGATCAAAACCCCTAATTTTTCTTAATATTTCAAAATTATCAATAGTTTCCAGGCTTATCTTGACATTAACTAAAGTGAATGTATTGATGGTCATTAAGAAGTCTTGTTACATATGTATGCCAATTCCCTCATGTACTCACTGTATCATCCTATTACCTAATAACTTCACTTGATTCTTTACTCATCAAACCACCAGAGGCAGTGACTACCAGCCACAACAGAAACACTAGTAGACATTAGATCACCTCTTTGTAGCATTCTGCAATGAACTACATCTTATATTAAGATGCTACACTGTTTTATGTTTTGTTTTGTTTTTGCAGAATGTATGTGAAAGAAAACAGACAAAATGCAAATACGTCTAATATATAAGGATCCATTATATGTCAGAAACTCTACAGCTTCTTGGGACATCAAAACACAATTTTTCTTTGACATTCACACAACTGTGGATTTTGCCACTTTAATTCCTTCTCCAGATCTCTGGAGTGTCTTTGGCACACGTCTGTAAAAACAGGGGTGATGCCTGAAACAGTTCCTGCATGACTCAGTCAATCCAAAGTAAATTTGGATGATAGGGTGCTGATTTCAAATATGTGTGGCAATTGCGGTAACAATGGGGATTTCAGCAGGAAACATCAAGTTTTACAACTTCCCTTCAGGCCGGGCGGTGGTGGTGCATGCCTTTAATCCCAGCACTTGGAAGGCAGAGCCAGGCGGGTCTCTGTGAGTTCGAGGCCAGCCTGGGCTACCAAGTGAGTCCCAGGAAAGGTGCAAAGCTACACAGAGAAACCCTGTCTCGAAAAACAAAACAAAAACAAAAACAAAAAACAAAAAACAAAAAAAACTTCCCTTCAGATTATGTTTCTTTTTGAAATGTTATTAACTCTCAATTATTTTAGTTTATCAATACTCAACATTGGAAACATCATATATAAGCTTGAAACTCGTGTGATAATATCTAATTTGAGGCCATTAGAATTTTCTTCATTAACTTTTGACCATCTCTAGTGCATAGTTACTGTTCCTGGGAACTATTTTTTAAAGAATCAGGGATAACAATCTTTGTCTAGATTACTCTAGGTCCTTAAAATGCTTGATACATTGTTTAAATCATTAATACCTGCAAAACAGAAAATTTCAGAACACTTTCCAATTCAATTTTTAGCCTGAATCATTCAAAAAAGAAAGGAGATAAAAGTATAAGAAAAATAGTACTGATGAATATGCCTTATGAGAACAGGTAGAAATGTTGCATCTCCTGCTAATCAAAACTATCACTATAGGAAAAAAAGATAATACAGTGAGTACAAGGTATCTGTCTTGTTCATTTGAGATTGGTATAATATCTGAAAATTTATGGAATTCATTAATTTAATCTATTGAAAAATAATTATTGGTCTCAATGGATGCAGAGAAATCACTCAGGAAAACACTACCATTGTACAAACATAGGCATTTATGGTCAAATTCTTAGTTAATCTGCAACAGAAGCAAATGGTCTTGACCTGATAAACTGTAAAGCAGCTTACCAAGGATGAAAGACAAAATACTTTCCTTCTAAGATCAGGAAGAAAACAAGGAGGTCTACTCTTGTCTGTCCTGATCAGCACCAGATCGGAGGTCTTACTTGGTGGAGCAATGCGTGAAGAATAAAAATGAATGATTTCAAGAGTTTTTTGGAAGTAGTGAAACTGTAAGTCATGTGCATGCTTACCTAGAACATCCTAGATATACATAGAAGCTAGAAGGACTAAATGTGACTTGGAAAAGTTTTCTAGTGATAATTAAAATGTGCGTGAAACTAAAAGTGACTCCAAATAACCAGCTAAATGATGAAGAAAAATAATAAAGTTATAGGTCACATTCCTTGATTTTAAATTATGTTACAAAGGTTATAATGCTAAAATCTACCTTATACTGGAACAAAAAAGATACCACATCAGGTGGGACATAATAAAGAAAGTGTCCAGATCTCAGATTGGGAGGCAGTTCTGGAAGGAAATCTTGGGGAGTGGAGGAACAGAGGCACACACACCAAGAAGGTGAGGTGTCAGCAGGGTCAATCAGGCATCAGAGAGTAGTATGGTCAGAAGCCACACCTCTGTGTCTAGGGGCTGACCTCATCACCTGAAGATAAATCACACAGTCTGATAGCCATGGACTCGAGGTCAGTAGATGGCCCACTCTCTAGACCCTCCTATCTATCATGAGATTCACTGCTGTCCAAACGAGAAATATAAAGCTCCAGGAGAGGGTTTGGCCTCTGTGGCATCACTCCTCAGAAGGAGGTTTAGTGCTGAGTGGGTTTTATGAAGACACAGATGTCTTCCTAAAAGGATCGCAGTGCTTTCTTTTCACATTCCTCAATACAACCAGAAAGTAGCCCTCTGCTCAAACAGTGCTACCCTAGGATGAATGAACTGGGAGCTAGGTATCTCCAGTTTCTGGGGGAACCTGTCTGGACCACAGTGAAAGCCTAAGTAGGATCAACAGAGCCTGATAGGAACCGAAGACAGGAAGTTTATGGAAGGTCGGCCTCTGGTGGACCTCCTACATTCATCCCTTGCAGTTCACCACCAACCTAAGTGGTAGGGAAACAGGGGTTCCCACCTTCATCTGACTTTGTCCCTCTCTCTGCCCAGGAGACCCAGAAAGAATCCACTCAATAATTTGACATTTCTCTCTCTCTTGTGTTTCCTTTTTTGCTACATTTTTAGTAAAATCTTATTTCCTTTAAAAACACACCTTTAAGCTTTGTTTGTATTCTTCTTCTATTTCTCTCATATATATATATATATTTATGGTGTACACTAAGCTTTTCTTTTATCTCTTGCTCTTTTCTCTTTAAAACACATTTCTTTCTTTTGTTCAATCTTGTTTCTTTCTTCTTTCTCCTATTCCTTGCCCTCTTCCTTTATTGTGTTGATTTCATATCTTCCTGTTATCTAAAATTATTATTTACACCCTGGACTGTTTATTCTCTCCATTGTCTCTTCTATGGTAATTGATAGTGATTTGGAGTGCGTTATTCCCTTTGGTGCGTTTGCTGTTGAAATAGTTTCTTTTATTCCCTCGGAGTGGTACAGGGGAGTGAGATTTCAAGAGTAGGCAATTCACTAAGATCCTCAAATAAAACTAGAAGAGATGTCCAAATCAACAGCTATACAAATTACAACATAGGACATGAAAGAACAATTCAATGACAACTATAAAAAAAAATCCCAAGGCTTCTATTAGTAATTGCAAACAGACTGAAATTGTTAAAATGCTGGACAACCCAGTTTAATAGTTTACTCCTAAAAAGAGAGTGGCTACAAACAGGAAATAGACACAGATAAAGAAATCACACAATCAATTAAGAATGCAGAAAAGAAAACCAGCCATATAAAAGATAACCATCAACAACGATGAGAAATTTAGCAATGAGATAGATAATGAAAGGAAACAGAAATATTCAATAAAAATTCAATTAATTGCAAAACACAAAAACAGTAGAACCATCACCAATAGACTATGGCAAACAGAACAAAGACTGTCGAGAATGGCAAAAAATATTGAAGAAGTGCTCCATTCAGACACCAATAAAGATGAACAAAAAAAAAATAAAAGGAAGAACAAGCATGACTATAACTTTCAAGAACTCCGAGATATGATCAGCATACAGAATGGGAGAAAAAACTTTTACCAACTACTAACAGCAGATGGACACCTGGAATCTATCATGAACTTAAATAGCTGACCATTAAGAAACCAAAGTATCCCACTAGGAAAAGAATTAAACAGAATATTCTCCAAGGAAATAATGCATATGATTTTTTTGTCGTTTTAAGCCATCAGAGAAATTAAAGTTTGAACTATATCGAGAGCCCAACTTATTCTGTTAAGCATGGCTATTATTAATAAAAGATAATGACAAATGATAATGACATATGATCATGCAGAGAAGAATTAAATTTGATATACAGCTGGGGGAATTAGAAGCTAGTGCATCTACTATAACTGGTATTCCTCAACAAAAATCTAAAAATTGGATTCTGTATGATCCTGTCATACCACTTCTGGGCATAAAACTGAAGGAACCTAAGTCAACATGTCATAGAGAATCACAATATCCATATATACTTCAGAAATTGGGGTGTGGTATTTCTTACTTTTTTGATATTAAAGTAAATTGGTTTACTCTCTTTGAGATAAAATCTGTTTTTCTAGATGCCTTTATAATATTACTTTCTGATATTATTTGTTTTCTACTTTATTTTTATTATTGTAAATTCTAATAAAATTTAAGTAACTAGTTTATTATTTTTTTTTCTAAAATAATACTTTTCTGAAGGTGCCAGATACTAGTTTTGGGATTTTTAATCTTTTGTTTTTATTTCTCCTCTTTGTTATTTCTACCTTTCACCCACATAATCTTTAATTTCTTTCATCCTTATCATTATAAATTGGAAATTAAGGCATTAGTTCGAAATTCTTGATCATTTTTTCAATATGAATATTTATTACTTTGGATTCTCCCCCAAAGCCATATTTATCTGGATACTAAATGTTTTATATTTTTATTAAATTCAATTAAGTAGCATCCAAATACCTCATGATTCAGTTATTTTAGTTGTGATTTACAAGTGTTTTGCTTAACATTCAAGTAGCTATTATATTACTTGAGGACTTACAGGATTCAAATATAATGCCATTTTATCATGATCATATATACTCTGTTATATTCTAAGTTACTGAAATGTACTAAAGTCAAGGGGAATTGGAACCTATATACCTCCTTATGCTTACATGTTCCATATTATTAGATAATTGATAGTATTAACATATCCAATATTCAGTATTTATTGTTTTATCTTTATCTGGTATTAGATATAGTATACTTTGAAGTTATATTATTAAATTGATCCCATATATAATTGTCTTAATCTTTCTGAAGATGTAATGTACTTACCATTGTGGAAATTATATTTTTATCTTTATTAATATTTCTTTCCATGGCCGGGCGGTGGTGGCGCACACCTTTAATCCCAGCACTCGGGAGGCAGAGGCGGGCGGATCTCTGTGAGTTCGAGGCCAGCCTGGACTACCAAGTGAGTCCCAGGAAAGGCGCAAAGCTACACAGAGAAACCCTGTCTCGAAAAACAAAACAAAAAAAAAAAAAAAAAAAAAAATTTTCTTTCCTTAAAGGTTAGACTCTAATTTGCTTGTTACTAACTACATAGAACTACATCTTCTAAATGCTCATGTATTTAACATTAATATTTCATGTTGTTTCATCTCTTTCAACTTTTCTGTGTCTTCATATTTATGCATTTATATTATCCCCAGTTCTTCCCTGACTTTATTCTGACCAGGTTAATAATTTTATTTAATAATGGATTGAATTCATGCTCAATACATGAGAATTTTAGAGGTTAATCGAGAGTTTTTTAATATGCATTTTTCAGTATACTCATAGTTAATGCACAACTAGTTCAGAAAAACAAAATTTGTAAAACTTATTTGTATACATCATCAACCCCATATTTTCTTTATTATAGCTATCTATCATTTCATGTAAGATAATATTGTAATTTTTGCATCAGTTTTCCATACTTTAAAGAAATTGGGAAAATCTGCTTTCATATTTACATCAAATTTTATGTTGTTCTTTCTTCACTTCTTCTTATAGATCTAGGTTCCCATCTGGTGTCATTACCATTAAGCCTGGAGAAATTACTTTATTGTTTTTCATGCAGCAGTTTTCCCAGGCAGCAAATTCAGTTTTCATTTATTTGCAACTGTGTTAGATTGACCTTCATTTTAGAAGGGCCTTTTTCATGTAAAATACTGACTAGCATGCAGCTTTTGAGAATACTTTAAACATGTTCCTACAGTAACTTCGGGTCGCCATTTTATTCTGAAGAAAGGCCAAATGTCTTTGTGCTGTTATTCCTCTAACTCAGATGTACTGTTTTGTCCTGAACAAATTTAATATTTGCATAGTGAGTTACTGTGGTTATTGATTCTGTGGGTTTATATTTCTTAACAAATTAGGAGAAATTTTTGTATCATTTCATCTACTCTTCCTGTCTCTGTCTAGTTTATCTCTGGGTTATCAATCATCTGAGTGTCAGCTTCATATTTCCCCCAGTTCTCTGAGTTTCTCTTTACTCCTGATGTTTATTTCATTTTTTTATTGTTTGACAGTTTCATAAATTTATATAATGAGTTTTAGTTGTTTCCAATGTGTTGTCTCTATTTTCACCTACCTTTAAGTTCACTGACTTTTTCTTCTGCCAGTCTAAACAACTCGTAAGCCAGTGTCATTTTCCATGTCTATTTTTGGGGTTCATAATTTTGGGTTCTCTTCTTTATGTGCTGGCAATTTTAAAATTTATTTTGTTTGTTTACAAGTAATCAACGCATTGTTACTTCTCCTTTAAGTCCCCTTTATGACAGTTCTAAAGCCTAGGTACCTTGGTGGTTATTTGCTTTTAATGCTTTGATCTCTTCTATTTTCTTTTTGTCCATCTTTCTGTCTTAACTAGATACCCGAACCTGACCAATTTATGAAGAAAAGAAAATAGTTCCAGAGGCAAAAAAGTCCAAGGTCATGCCGTTACTTCTGACATTCGCTTCATTAGAATCTTAACATGGCAAATCACATCAGATCCATGGTTCTCAACCTGTGGGAACTGACCCCTGTGTAACAGGAGCTGTATAACAGATATCCTGCATATCACGTATTTATATTACAATTCATAATAGTAGCAAAATTACAGTTATGAAGTAGTAACAAGTATAATTTAATCTTGGGGGTCACCATGACATGAGGAGCTGTGTTAAATGGTCCCAGCTTTAGGAAGATTGAGAACCCCTGCATTAGACAGCAGGAGTACCCAGGCTAGTGCATCAAGCTCCTGTGTAGGGAAAAGGGAGATATGGAATGAACTTCCTAAGAACTTTCTTTGAAATAACTAGCCTAGCTATGAAAATGAGAGCATGCTCCTGACAGATGAAATTCACCCTCGATGACTAAATCATGTCTTAAATGTCCCACACCTCAACCTGAGTATAAGTGGACACAGATCCTGTTCAAACCACTATACCCCTTCCTATACTTTTTTCTGTTTGTGGGGGGTACATTTTGATTCATTTTTAAAATTGCTAGACATTATAAATTAAGCATTTTTGAGACTGCATCTGTTGTTTCCTTTTGATTTACATTAATGTTGCGTTAGCAAGCAGCTATGTGGAGTGGAGTAACACTCGAAACCTCAGTCCTTCAGACCATCAAATATAGCTGCTTATGTTAGGGCTCCAGATTGTGCAATGAAAGCAAAATATTTTTCTATTATTAACATTTTTCTTAATTTGCATTTCAGTCCTATAATTTTCATTTATGATTCCTGCACTGTGTAGACCATTAGACTACACAAAGTTTTCTTTAGGATGAATGTACTTCTAACAATATCTAATGCCCTGCTGCAAAGGCATTAATAACTTTGCCTTGGAATTTTTCAGTATTAATGCTGTTCTAGCAGGTTTGATTTTGAGAAAAATTTTGCTTTCATGCATGTTTCAAGTCTTCTAAAGTAATTGCTTAAGCAGTTTATCTTGACTTAAAGCATTTTATTTCGGTTGGCATGCAAATAGGTAAATCTGTATTTATTTCATTTATACTTGTAGGATTACTCATACATTTGAACATTTTGTGATCTTATTTTATAACTTACATTGTATCATCTCAAATATCAAAGTTCCCCTTGCAATCAATGATTCTATTTTATTCTCTACCTTCTGTGATTGATCTGGCTTTTGTGGTATCTTTTCTGACTTAACCATTGATTGGTTTTTATTATGAATTTTCCTTTTATTTGGCTGGAAATCATAGATCTTGCACCTGCTGCTTCAGTGTCTTCTGTTTGTTCTAACATTGTTGAATTATTTGTATGTCCTTACAGATGGGGCAATAAAGCAATGGGAGAGCAAGAGAAGGAAGACTGAGTGTTGACAATAACATGAGGTCTGGGGGAAAAGCTCTTTACAATCCATGAGTAAAATACAATCTAGGAATAAAAGAGTAGATACAGTTAAGATATTAGCCCATATTTTGAATTAAAAATAGAAATTACAAAATATGCTACATAAAATAATTAGAAATAAAGTGAAACATATATATATATATATACATATATATAAAGTGTTTGAAATTGAATATACAGACAATTAATTTGTAATGTATAGACTAAAACAAATGTAACCAAAGCAGAAGTTTAAATTACTAAAAATAATAAGGAATGGAATCTGAGCATACACCATCATCCTAGGAGCATAAAAATACATTATTTATGGTTAATCAATGATTAACATGACCACAATAAGTAATTAAAGTTGTCATAATAGGAGAGATTTGGAGAAGTGAGACATCTTAATAGTTCAATAATGGGGCAACTCATTCAATATTTATAGTCATTGAAGTCTTTCTTAATATCTAAAGAATGAATTGATGTTAACCTACTTGGATAGAGAAGGAAAACACCCAAGAAATATGAATAGCATCTGTAAAGTCCCAAGAGAAATGTCAAAACGTTCAGTAGCTGAAAATGAACGCACTGCTATGGAGTAAACTGTGTCACCTCAAACACATGTGCTGAGTCCCTGAGATTCCCCATGTCTCATGAATGTGTGGATATTTGGATATGGAACTTTTAGAGTGAGACTCCCAGGATTCAGTTGGACTGTTGCCCATGGAAATGTGTGCATAGAGAGAGTCACATGCAGAAAAGAGCACATAAAGACACAATACCATTTGCATGCCAGAGAGGACTCCAAAGCACCCATACCTGCTGATAACCTGGGCTTCTGGCCTCCAGTACTGTGAGAAAATTATTATCTGTTTAAGACGCCCAGATCTTAAACATCCATTGTGGCAACTCAGTCAAGCTAATACCTGGGGATAGAATGGAGAGGACATGGAAGAGCAAAGCTAGATGAGACTGAAATGCCAAAAGGGGCGGGTGGGAAGGTTTCACACGCTGTTTGATGGTTTCGTTTCTGTATTCTTATTAAATGATAAACAGGGCATGTGTTTAGAACAGCCTGTCACATGATCACATCTCCATTTTATATGGATGAATCTATGGGAAATGGCTTAGAGAGACATATCAAACTGGAAGAAGCATAGTAAGGATGCTTTTGCAATAGTCTTGGGTAGAGATGAAGGCAGTCTACACTGTTTAAAGGATGGCTTGTATGCTCCTATGTCATCTGGACTTATTTCATATTTCCCCCTTTTCTGGAAGGATTTCTGCATCCTTGATTGCATGTGTAACATTGCACAGGAATTTCTCCACCCTGTGCTTTCATCTGCAGCTAGAAGTGTTTTCATGGTAAGGATGCTATCTTATTTATCACAGTTTTTTTTGGTAGCACTATGTAGCATCTATAATTACTGTCAGTGAAATGAATGAGTGAATGAACATATAAATCATTCTTCAAAAACTCCTGCCTTGTGGGTGTTGCATTTTTATTGTAAACTTTTCATACATTGTTCTTCTTTGTGTTTTGCTGTAGGCCTGTCTAAGGTTGACCTGTGAATATGTGGAAGCATTTATTTACCTGCTGCAGCAAAATCAGATTTTTCATCTTCTTATTTGTTGCTCATAAAAATTCTCCTACTTTTTGCTTTGATTCATTCATCTAATGTGCTGTCTGTCTCTCTAGCTACTATGAGGCATGCTTCTACTGGCCCTTGGCTCTGTTTGGAAAATTGATCAGTGTATTTTCCTGATACCTTGTGTTTGGTCCTTGGTACCATAGGTCATGATTGACTTGCTTCTTTTGAGTATTTGCATTTTCTCATTCATCCTTTGATGTTTCTTTGTGACTAGGTTTGCCCTAATGCGAGCAGGATTAGCATCTTCAAACATTTCTATCTTAAATCTCCTGAGGACCCCCTGAGATTTACTTGAGCAGTTCTTCACTGAGGTACACTGGTCTTATGTGCAGGGAGATTTGTTGGATAAAGGAAGCTGTGGAGAATCAAGAGATTCATCCTTTGGCTTTAGATGCCTCTGTCATTTAGTACCCCCAGCAAAGATAAATGATTCTATAGTCACTCTCTGATGCTTGAAGTTTTCTAACCTATAACAGTGGACATGAAAGTAAACTGTGTGAGCCAATCAGCTTTAGTAGGAATATTTTATTGTAGGGTGCAGATTGCAAAAGATTCTCTGTCAATATTGTGTAGCTGGGTGGATTGTGTTTCTTGAAGGGACTGACGAGAAGAGCAAGAGAAGCTTCAACTTTGCGAAGTTTAGCTGTCCATTTGTTTAAAGTACTGTATGCAACATGCATGTGCTAAACCTGTTCTATGTGACTGTATTATATATAGCATGAGTAAACATAGCCTCTATATGCAGGGCTATGTTCAGTACAGTGTGGCAAAATATAAAACTTGGTGTACTATAACACTGTTTCATGATGGAGAAAATGTGTGTAAGGCTGTAAATGTACCCTTAAGCTTTATTTGTTTCTTTCAACTGTGTTGGCTTAGAGCATGCCCAAAGCCTGTATTAGAATTATTATTACTCTTTTGAACTTATATAAAAGAGTATTTTGGCCTGACCAGATGTTAATCATTTTGGAAGATAATGAAGTAAAAGTCTGCATATCACATGAAGAACAAGGAACAGCAGCGAGGAAGAAATTAGAGACAAGTGTCTGTGTTAATGTTCTTGCCTACCTATCTACTCACTGTGTCTAGGAGTGATTATGAGAAAAACAATAAGACTGGAGCTGTACCCAAAAGTCATAGTTGGGGACCCATTGATTTTCAATTTAGCGTTTAAGACTTAGTGGCATATGCTCCTGGCAATCTCATTGCATAAATTAGGTTTAAAATAAATGAAGTAGGGAACAGTCTCAGGAAACGAGGACATTCAAATTTGTAACTTCAAAACTGAGCATCATTTTTTTTGACCCCTAACAAATTGTCTTTCCTTTTGCAGAGGAGGCTTCAGTGTGTCGGTGTATAACCTGAGGGATAAGCTGATTCCTTGGGTTGCTCAGTGGATGGAGAAGTAGAAGAGTCAATAGGGAATAAAGAAGATGAGAGTTTTGAATGGCTATAATGATCACTTAGTCATCTGAAATGTAAACACAAAGCCGTGTCAATACAATCTCCCAGGCTTGTGAGACAAGATAGGATCGAGCCTGACCCCCCTGAGTAAACGAATTAGTGGACTGGCTCCCAGACCTCAGTTGCCTCTTTCTCAGGATGTAGAAGCTCTATCAACCTGTTCACAATCAATAATACTTTTCAAAGCTAATATTTATCAAACTTTGATCCTGAGTTATCCCCATTCTAAGCTTTAGTATGTATTATGTATGACATTTGGTCATCCCAAGGAAACAGATGGCTGTTGCCACTTTTGGATGAAATACTTTAAGAGGGGAAGCAACTTTCCTAATGCCACATTACTGGAAGCAGAGCAGCCAGAATTCAGTGTGAGGAAACTCAGCTTCAGAGCCCACTCTCAAGTTCCTAACCACTGTGTGAACAGCCTGATGAACCTGGGAGGAGGGCTGTTTTCATGGCTCACAAGGTGTCATGGAAATCAGTAAGTTATTAAGTCTTGGCGTATTTGGGGGACAGCATGTCTGTGTATGAAATATGGAAATCCACTTCCTGGGAATGGATTTACTGGCTCTTAGCCTTGAATTCACCCTTCAGTGCCTGCTTAGTGATAATGGACTGGGTGTTAGAGCTTTCTTAACAACAAGCACAATGTGAAGTCTTGTCAGTAGGGGGCATCCAGGGGTAAAGCTTTCCGTTCTCTGGCTGAGTGTTCTGCTTACTTCAGTTTGTTCCTGTTGCATGGCTGTCATGGTGAGTGTGTATTCGCACATCCAGTACTTTTCCATCGGTGCATGGGAATCTTGAAAACGGACAGTCTCAGCCCAGACCTGGTGATCACCTCCCAGCTGCTCTCTTGACCTGAATAGTAGGTTCTCCAGGCCTTGTGCCTGCAGGAAAGCCCCTGATAAGTCTGACTGTCTGTTCTCATGTTGACTCACTTTGTCCCACTGAGGTCTGGCCCAACTTGCTTGTCAACTGTGGACAAATATTGCTTGGGAGCATCAGATTATTTCTCCACTTCCCAGAGTTCTGCAACCATATCATTTTCAAGAAGGTCCAAATGCAGCCATGGATGTGCTGTCTCCTCATTCTAAGCTAGTCTGCCCCCAAACAGCTCACCACCACCTTTACTTTTCCAGGTTCTTAGTTCATTGTCATAGCTATCCTCCTAGCAGAGATGAGTAACTCTTTATATTTCACTTGCCCTATTTAATTTATTATTTAGCTTTGTTTCCTTATCAGATGCAAATTAACTTAAAGACGATTATGCTGTATACTGTGGTGTACTAGAGCATGCCTGTAGCTAGAGTTTTCTTGCCTGGCCCACAGTCAGGGCAAATCTCTCTCACCTGCCAGTCCCATAGCCGCTCAGACCCAACCAAGTAAACACAGAGACTTATATTGCTTACAAACTGTATGGCCGTGGCAGGCTTCTTGCTAGTTGTTCTTATATCTTAAATTAACCCATTTCTATAAATCTATACCTTGCCACATGGCTCATGGCTTACTGGCATCTTCACATGCGGCTTGTCATGGTGGCGGCTGGCAGTGTCTCCTTCTGCCTTCCTGTTCTTTCTTTTCTCCTCTCTGTTAGTCCCGCCTATACTTCCTCCTGCCTGACTACAGGCCAATCAGTGTTTTATTTACTAACCAATCAGAGCAACACATTTGCCATACAGAACATCCCACAGCACATGCCTGAAGTACATATGATGGCATAACCCCTTCCTTAGTTCAGAAAAGTTACAGGAATCTATATCATATCATGTGGTGTGTGTGTGTGTGTGTGTGTGTGTGTGTGTGTGTGTGTGTGTGTGCGTGCAACTTTCTCTTCTGGATAAATCTTGCTGTCAGAAATAGAGATTATACTTAAATATCCTGATGCTGAGTCTCTGTCCTAAGATAAAAAGAATGAGAAACTAATCTAATCTAATTTACCATAATTTAGACAATAATAGTTATATGAATGATTGAGCATCTTAAGGACACTGAGTAAATCTAACCCCCTCCCCCAGTGAAAGATTCACGTCTATAAATCAATGATTGGATTGTACTTTGTAACGCCTTTGGAAATTTACAAGGAAGATAATGTGTCTAACAGTCTTCAAAAAATGACTAATTCAAGTATAATTCAGAACAATTTACTAATGTGCAAGGATTTGTAAAGAGATTTCATTTGCTTAAGAACTTAAAAAGGAATGCATGCAGGAGGATAGTTGGATTGGAATGGCTCTTACATGTTAAGAAAAGGAAGAGACATGTTATGACAGGAGCTATGACTAGGACATGAAGAGTTTGTACACACATCCTCCAGTGTGCTGATGACAGCTGATGCCACCATGACTGGTCCTATGTTCTGCATCCCTCCCCAGGGATCTAACAGCAGTCTCTCAACAGGAATGTCATCGATCATATGACACATTGAGCAAGCAGGGGTGTTTCTACATACAGAGGGGGGTCAACAGGCAAATAGTACATCTGAGTATAGATCCACCATGATCTCAGTATCTCTGTTTGCTGTTTTGCCTACTTCCATACACTCCTTCCACCTTCCATATTCGATCATAACAAAAAAAAATTCCAGATATTACAGTAAATTGAATTGGAAAAAATTTTGACATTTGAAAGATTTTGATCATGTAAGGTATGATTGCTATTTCTGTTCAATACCACTTTACCCCAACTGTGTTGCTATGGGTTTCCAAAATAGTTTATATTTCTGTAAAAATTATATTGAAGTATGGTCCCAAACCATTATCACAAAAAAGGGGTTTAACACAAGATCTTTAATATCATGGAATATCTAATTCATGCTCAAATTGTTTGGACTTCTATCTTTTTATGTTCATTTTACCTGTTATTTTCTTTTCCTGTCATATTTAGACAAATTTGGTCCTGGTAAAGGGTAGCTTGGTGTCATATTAATTTGGAATGCTGTTTCCACTTCTGTTTTATGGAATAGTGTGTGTAAGCCTGGTTTTGCTTATACTTTAAAGGGTTGGTAGATTATACTAGTGAGATTTCTGAGTCTGGAATTTTCTTTGTGTGAAAGCTTTTAATTACACATGCAATTTCTTTTAAACAATTCTGGTGTATTCCCTGCTTCTCTCTGTGCCTGAGGCCAGTGTGGTAAATTGTATATCTTTTGAGGAATTTTCCATTTCAGGGTGTTGATTATATTAGTATAAATCTACGGTATTAACTTTTATATCTGTAAAATCAACACTGGTTATTGTTATTGATTGAATTTTAATTCTATTGCCTGCGAACATGCTCTGAGTACTGTCAAACTGCTACAAGGAACAATACCGGCTTGCTGGCCAAGCATGCAAGCTTTTTCTTATGATCTTTCCATATCTAATTTAAAAGAATGTTTTCATAATGGTCATATTTAATATTGCATATGTCATTAATTCAGGATGATGGTTCGAGATAGTCAAAGTCTCCCATTCACTAAATTGTCTCTCCTTGTCTTTGTCAGTTGAAATTTTTACATTATCTCTCCTTTAGGATTTATTTTCCCTTTTAATTTTTTGTTACAGATTTTATAGCTCCATCATTACACATACCTTCTCCAGTGTTGTATTAGATTTCTTTAAATGGAACACACATTGTACACACACACACACACACACACACACACACACACACACCTGCAAACATGCATCTCCATCTGTCACTGTCTCTGCATGCATATACATACTAAATTAGACTTTAAAAATATTTATTTATGTGATCATGGTATGGGTGTGAAAGTCTATATGTCATGGCATGTATGTAGGGGTCATAGGGCAACTCTGTGGAGTCAGTTTTCTCCTTCTACGTTTACATGAATTCCAAGGATCAATGTATTATCAGATTTAAGTGGCATGCACAGTTGTCTCCTGAATATATATATATATATATATATATATATATATATATATATATGTAATCATGTCCTCTCATGCCATTATGGAGGCCAAGAAGTTCTACAGTTTATAATTTTCAAGCTGGAGGCCCAGGAAAGCCAATGGCATCAATCCGACAGAATGAGGGCTGGTGGTACATGTTCCAGGTTGAATCTGAAAGCCTGAAAGCTGTGAAGCCAGTGTCAGAAGATGGACTTCCCATGTTGTTCATTAAGGTAGAGAGCATTGATTTAGCTCAGCTAGCTGGCCATTTCTGGAGAATGTGAACAGGATGCTCTCTGGATAAACACTGGTTTAATGAGTATTATACACAATTTTCACTTTTTCTTTCAATAGCCAAAGATCCCACAATTACTACCTTCTTTTGATGAATCTCTAATGACTTCAAAATCATTTCCTTTCTTGTATTGACCAGAATGTCCAGCAGAAGATTTCATCTTGTCACAATTATTTAATCATTATTGGCAGTGGTACTTAAGCACTTTTTCTTCCTCTTCCTCCTCTTTTTCATCCTCCTCTTCTTTTTCTTTCTCCTCTTCCCTTTCCTCCCTCTCCTCTTCCTCTTTCTCCTCCTCCTCCTCCTCCTCCTCCTCCTCCTCCTTCTTTACAGCATTTCAGAGACTTTTCTTAGCTCCCAATTTACATTGTAGGCTATTCACTGTATTACACAGACAAGAAGACTTAAGATATTTAATTATAAACTCAATTGTTTATAATTAGTAGGTACTAGTAAATAATGAAAATCATGTTCAGTGCTTTGATCGGCGTATACCAAGTAGATATCAATTGTGCATGTGATTCTGTTGACCTATGGAACAACGTCCAGCTCCATTTCTTGAAAATGGCTTCTACTTTATTTTCTGTATTTTAGTCATAGACAATATGTTGTCCAAATGTCATTGTTACAAATGCCTATATTTCTTTCTAGAATCTACTGTAGTAAACCACCACAAAATGAGTACTTAAAAACAATTCCTGAGTCAAGAAGCATCCAGTCAGGGCATCAGGAAGATCAGACTCTTTCCAAAAGTCCATGAGAGAAGATCCGGTTAAATATATAGAATAATATATATTGAATAATGCCAGTCTGGTGCAAAATTTACCTGCAATTCACTAATCAAATGATTCTCCTTTTTAAGATTTGTTTTCTAATTTAGGCATAAAATGTTTTTTCTTCCCCCATTGAGTAATACTTTGCCACTCACATATAGCACATAGTTGTTTCCTTGGCTTCCAATTCCAACCATGTTGACTTTTGAGGAAAGATGGTGTTTATTGTATTATCTTTGTTTCTTCAGAGCCTTTATCAATGTCTAGCTTATATACAATGATCAATAGATGAATAGTATTTAGGAAATAACCACAGAAAACCGGATTTCTTCCATATATAAGATTGTGTGTGTGTGCAAGCCATGATTGCAATGCATGATATCTGTGTGGGAGGTATACATGTTCTATGTTGAAAATGTGGCAGCCAGTGAACAACTTTGTAAAGTCACTCATTACATCTTTACATGGAGTGTGAAAAATCAAACTGCTAAACACCTTTATCCACTGGGTCATATGGCAGACTCTTCCTTATTTTTTTTAAATCCTTGAGCTTTATTAACTTTCCATGTTACCATCCCAGCCCTTTTGAATAGAAATTTATATTCACCAAGGATTAGAGAAATTGTATCTATATTCTTGGTGAATTAGAAACACAAACTGTAGGATCAGGATGAACTATCTAAACCTAAAAGAAAAAAAAGAATAGAAGCATAATGTAAATCTATAAATGTTACTGAGGATGTTAGTAATGATATTGACTTAATTCTGCTCACTGGGGGAGGACCATGACTGAACTCGATGTGTTGAAAAGTTCAGAGACATTAATCTTCTTATCTCTGCCCCAGAACTCCCCCTCCAAAGACAAATGAGCAAGCAGTGATGAATGCTGCTTCATTAGGAGAATTTAAAAATGCAATTTGTCTTCATGAAAAGAAAAGTATTTTTACATTTTCCATTTTACAATGAATCAGTGAAAAGAATTTTCAACCATTACCCTTTCGGCTCCGAGTGGCCTTTAAGGACAGCGTATCAACTCAGTAGGTAATAGACTTACTGTAGGAGAAATCTCAGTGAAAGCAATTCCTGGAAATAGAAGAAACAATATCTTCCATCTGCAGGTCTCAAACAAGCTCATTTGTTTTTAGCATCTTCAGAGTTTTAAACACTTCTACTTGTTAATTCTATATGAGACAAGGAACATAAAAATTAACAATCTCACTAACAAAAAAAATGCAAAAGTAGCTGTAAAAGGCAATTTACAGCTTTGGCTTGGATTAAATAGATATTCATCCAAATTTACGTTTCCTATAATCTTGGTAATTGGTGTAAACATAAATCTGCAAATCCCTCAATGCAAACATTAAAGTGTCTGACAGACCAAGCCCGACTGTGTCACTGTCACTCTGCTCTTAGAGGCATGTATGTATATTTCAAATAATCTCTTGGGGCTCAGGATGCAGTAATCCCAAAGTATGACTCTAGACAGCTGGAAAACGCTACAGCAATCATGCCACTCTGGCAATTCAAAGGCTTTGAATTAAGATCTATTGAGTGGGGACCAATGAAAAGATCATCTCCCATCCCACCTCCTTAAATAAAGGTAAAACGTTCCTTTTCTAGGAAGAATTTATTCGAATGTAGGTGGTTTGTGGAACATATTGTGTGTGTGTGTGTGTGTGTGTGTGTGTGTGTGTGTGTGTGTGTGTGTGTGTGTGTGTGTATGCCTATGGAGCCTAGAATTCAGTGCTGGGGTTTTTATTCTGTCAGGGTTCACCTATTCTTTGATATACATTCTTTAGGGGGACCTGGAATGCATTGCTTTGATTAGTTTAGATAGTCAGCAAACCCTAAGGATCTCTCTCCTCTACATCCCAGCACTGTGGTTATAGGCTGGCATGTCTGCTTCTGGCTTTTTATGTGAGTGCTGGGATCTAAACTCAGGTCTGCAGACTGTGGGGCAAGCACTTTACCCACAGCCATTTCCTCAGGCCCCAGGTCATACGTTGAAGAGCATCCATGCCTTTCACTCATGTGCCAAATTTTGCATGTGGATCAACTTTTTCTCATTCCAATGGATCACAAGGAGTTTTTGTTGCCGTCTTGGTGGATTTTGTTTAACTTCTTTGGAAACTTACCTGAACTGAGGACACTTTTGGAAACCACCTGCTGGCTTCACCTATCACTCTTTTCTGCCTGACCTGAATTTGAGACTCTCAAGTGTGATTGAATACTTCATTTCCTTCAACCTTGAGAAGCACTTCTGTTCAGCCTCAAAAATCCTTTTTCCCTGGGTCTTTGGCCTCTACAAAATTCAGCTTGTGAACTCAAGTGCCCACCATCTGGAAAAAAATCCTGCTTACATTTCCCCACCTCATCGGCTCTCCATATGGCTTCGGAGCTCGCTTAAAACACATCTCCCTCCTCTTTGCAGAAGATGCCTTGATTTCCAGCACTCCTTGAACTATGATTTATTTTTATCTCAGTGTCTGCTAACCTTGAAGACCATCTTTTAAAAATAATTTAACCGTTTGGTTTTTCACATAGATTTTATGATTGATTGCGAAGATTAAAATACTAGGCATGTGAAAAGAAGAAAAATTCTCTGTTTCTTATTTCAGTTGTGGTTTCTTTTTTATACAAAACTATATGAGAAGATTTTTTTTGTCTTCATCATTGACCAAAAACTTTACTTTGCTTTTTTCAATTTTGATTAGTATAACACCTACTAGGTTCATGCTGAATTTTCTACTTTCTTTACAATAGTGATACCTCATTTTTGTTCTTTGCCTTGTTTTCATGGGAGACTCTTCCATTAGAGAGTCTTTTTCCATTCAGAGTCAGAAGGCATTGACAGAAAGGAAGGGGAAGTAAACTACAAATCTCACCATGAAACATTGCAGCTAAAATACAATTCAAGTTCTTGGAAACAGAAATCAGAAAACATATACAAAGCAATGGCCCACAAACTGTCTGAAAACACAGAGGAAATGCTTGACAAAATGAAAAAATGGGTAATAACAAGGTGCCCAGCACAGTGAAGACTGAGAAAAATAGCTCTTAAGAATAAGATAGAGAAGAAGGAAGAATTAGCCTCTCTCTGTTTCTGCTTCTATCTGTCTCTCTGTCTCTGTCTGTCTGTCTCTCTCTGTCTATGTGTGTGTGTGTGTGTATGTGTGTCTAGGAAGGTGTTTAAAAAATATTTAGCTGGGTGACTCCTATGGGGGAAAGATCCCTAAACTTATCTGAAAATGTGCTATTATTTAAGGGTAACACTGGCATCAGGGAACAAAGGCTAGTGGAGTAATACATATAGAGCTATCTTTTCTCTGAGTATTATTATTTTTTTCATCAAGATATTGACCAGCAGGCCATCAGGAATTGAACTAAGGCTAATGATGCCATAACTATTTCAGGAATACATATTCTCTTGGCTATAGCTATTGAAGCATCTTACTGTAGATTTTCTTTTGTAAAAATCTCAGTGGGGGAGAATATGTCACCAATGCAGACCCACGTGGTGGTCCCTCTGGCAGTAGGGGAGAAGGAGACAGCAGATTCCAAGTTCCTAGCAGGTGCAGCATACTGCATTACTGTAGGTCACCTAAATCCACCCTTGCATCCTGGGGAGTTTTGAGTTCTGCCTGCTCCTACTGCTGTTGCTGCTGTTTACACAGTTCTTAGTCCTGGGAAGTTCTGCCTGCCTGGATTTCCTATAACGGGACCCAGCATGTGGTTACAGGTGGAGCTGACTGACTTAGGTTCATGGCTTGAACATAGTAGGGATCACTTTCCTTTCTAATGTGTAGCCTCCAGGCTTGTGTGTGAAAGTCTCGATGTTTTTATCTTCTGTTGAGAATGAATTTGGGCCACATTTCTTCACTAGCAGGAGGAACACTAGTGATGATCTCAGGCAAGGTCAGAGTCTTATCGACTGTCCTGTAGAGTCTCTTGCAGTCTTGCTTAGCCTCCACAGTGTAAACTAGTCCTTATAGAGCACACAGTTATCCCCCAGCTGCTGATTGCATCAAAACAGCCACAGAAATGTTCTGGTTTGGAAACCTAGACTTCCTTTAACCTGTAGCTCCATTTAATTTTTCCCCCTATTTCATTTAAATTGAAACTGACAGGGAGAAGAACAGGCTAAAAGAGTTATTTCCCTTAGCTACTTAATGGGATATGAAGCCCCAGCTTATGGTTGAAAATAAAACTTTCCACTTGGGTAAACATAATTCTTTCTCTCTTTTTCCCCCAGAAATAATCCCATTCATTTACAAGGATATAGTAATTTAGTATAAAATAATTCCTCCTCAATGTACCCTGCTGTAATTACTTGGCTATCTGCTTATTTCCCAGTGTCTGTGAATTTTGGACCATTCAGAGTCTTGACTTGGCAATGAAAACAGTCTAGGAGTCTGAAGAGATGGGCACAGCTCCCCATACTGCCCAAGAGTGTCACAGCCCCTTAGCAACATCCTGCTTATATTGGGATCAGGCAGAAAGTTGCAAAGGGCTCTTGGATGGCCTTGCACCCTTGGTTTTTTATGCTTCTTCTTGGGGAAGACTGGAACTGTGTCTCTGAGGTTCAGAGCCAGCGCTGTGCCTATCAGAGAAAGGAGCAAATGCAATCAATGCTTTCTTAAGATAGCTTCCTGTGCACTCAACCAAATGTTTTATCTTAGTCTCATTGTTTCCTTCCATTCCTTGCCAAGTGCCCCAGCTCTTTCTCAAATAATAAGGAGAATAATAAGGAGAGGGGCCAGAGCATTTATCATTTGAAATTATCTCTAAGTCCCGTATGGAGTTCAATTAGTCTTGCACTTTGTCATCCTTAATACTCAGTGAGCTACAGTTATTTTTTTCTTTCAAGAGCTTATTTTGCATTTACTAATATGCATTAAAATGTAATAAACAGAAATTGGACTGGAAACAAAAAACACGTATTAAGTATATCAAGACTTCATTTCTCCTTTGTGGAAGAAAAGTGAAAATATTCTACAGCTTGTTTAATATTGAAATGCAGTGATTATACCTAATTTTATTACTGAGGAAGCAGTGGCAGGTTCTGCCAAAGAAGAGCCCAGACTCCAGGGTGTTAGAGTACAGCTAACCAGAGTTCAATATAAAAGAGTAGATAAATGGGGTGATTGTTCAGTTGGAAGACAATGTACCTATCACACACCAGGAAAAAGTACAGCTTGGGACTTGAAAGATTTGGAAGCAAAACTTTCTCCTGTGCCTAGAGACCATGAATTACACTGGGAGTTGGTAGCAAAGTGACATGTGGTCTAAGACTACATAAAAAGGGGACACCTGATATTCTCCCACAAATCAGAACTTGTTTTTAGAGACTCAAGCTCATCTCAAACATTTGCTTTGGGTTCAAGCCAGGCTAACATTTTCCCAAGCCACAGCGATATAGTTAAGAAAATAACCTGATTTGCTCCACCCTGAGCCTTGAGTGGCTGTCTAGTGGAGTTCACTGACATTGTGAGACTTTGGTTTAACCTGATAGAGAAATGATAACAGAAAACAATCAAGAAGTCACTTTCAAAATATACATTATGATTGACACTAGATGTATGAGGGCATAAACTGAGAAAGGGGAATCATGCTTGTATAAAACTAGTCTTCTGTCCTGAAGCCAAGTTAGGGCAATAATAATTAACATTTATTTTTAAAATATATATTTATTTTTATTTTATGTGTATGTGTAGTGGGTAGCTGTTCCAGCTTTGACCTTGAAACACTGCCCCTAGAATAACAGCAAGTAACAACCACACCTGCCTATGACCTGCCCCTGGGGCTGACCTGCCCCTGGGCCGTGACTGAGAGGGAGCTCCTTAAGACTAGAGGTGAGGCCATGTTTGGCCCTTCTGCATACCTCTTGATCCTGGAAGCTGGATAGGACACCAAGCCAGAGTTCTCCACTGGATGGTACTTCATCTCCCCTGGATCCTATAACCAACCCCTATGTATGCTGTTTGCCTGTATGAATGTCTGTGCACCACATGCATGCAGATCTCATTGAAGCTAGAAGAAGGAATTGGATCCCCTGCAACTGGAGGTACTGACAATTGTGAGCTGCTGGGTGGGTGCTGGAAATCAAACTGGCCCCTCTCTGAAAGAGCAACCAGTGCTCTTAACAGCTGAGCCATCTTTACAGTGCAGAAATGTTTAGTTTTATATTATATCCATGAGCCCAGTTGGTTTCATGGTCTTGAGTAAAATGAGCATTTATTCTGTGTTCATTTTGAGTAGGAGACAACAATGAGGCTGTTCTTTCCCTCACTGAGCTCACAGAATGAATGGAAGAAAAAATCCCAGTAAGAATATAAGGGGACAGTTGAGACTCAATATCACAAACAGAGAAAATACTGAGAGTTTGGAGTATGTGGGGGGCAAGTTATTCATTTTGACTTTCAAGCAAGTATCTGATTCTCACATGGTCTTGTGGGGTGTTCTACACACTATGTAAGCATTGGAGTACAGATTGTCTGGAATTGTTTTTGAGGAATTTAGGGAGGTGTTCTAAGTTTTAAAGATATCTGTTTCATCTGCATAAGTATCTTTCGAAGCTTTTCTTCCACTCCCTTTCTGTCCCTGGAGCCCTGAAGTCATTTTCCCTTTCTGATCTAGAAGGTTGTCTGTATAGCTACGATGCATTGCCCTCTTCTGTGCTAAGATAAAAGCCAATGGTAGCAGATGCTTGGATCCCAGTCCTCAGTGAGTTGGTGATTGCCATATCAGAGACTGGTTCAGTTTCCTTTCCTCTAAAGAACTTCTCTGAATCAACAAAGCAGGGCTCAGATGGGCTCACAGAGACTGAAGTGGCAGGAAGGGGACCTGCATGGGTCTGCCCCAGGTCCTCTATGTTTAAGTTATGGCTGTTAGCTTGGTGGTTTTGTGGGGCTCCTAACAGTGGGAGCAGGTGTGTCTCTGATTCTTTTGCCTGCTCTTGGGACTCTTTTCCTCCCATTGGCTAGGACTTGTCTAGCCTCAATCTGAGGGCTTTTGCATTATCTTATTGTATCTTGTTTTTACCGTGTTTGGCTGTCCCACTTGGAGTCCTGCTCTTTTCTGAAGGGAAACTTAGCTGGGATGAATCTGGGGAAGAGAGTAGGTGGCAGAAGTGGAGGGAGGGGAAACTGTGGTCAGGATGTGTTGTATGAGAGAAGAATCTATTTTCAAAACAACAAGGTTACAATAAAAAAGAACTTCATGTAGGGGAAGTTAGGTAATATCAGAAAGAGATTCATCTACTGGTCCATGTTTGATAGACAGTGCTTTGGTCTTGGAAAACAATTCAAAGATAAGGATATTTTCTCATCTTACATATGAGAAAATAAAAGGGAACCTGTAAGCTTTCCCAAAACATAGGACTCTGTCTTTGGCACCCACGGTACACATTTTGTTCCCTAATTTAAACTTTATATATTCATATGTTCTATCTTCTCATAGTTTCTTAAGGCATGACACATGTCTATACTAGTATAGTATCCTCATAATTCCAAGAATGAATGAGGGACCTAACAACATCCTATAACTAACAAATGGGTAGATGATGACTGAAATATTTTTATTCATGGATGTCTTAGTCAGAGTTTCTATTGCTATGACCAAAAGCAAGTTGGGAAGGAAAGGAATTATTTGGCTTACACTTCCACATCATAGTTCATTTTTGAAGGAAGTCAGGGTAGAAACTCAAACAGGCGGCAGGAGCAGATGCAGAGGCCATGGAATGGTGCTATTTACTAACTTGCTCAGCCTGCTTTATAGAATTTAGTATGACCAGCCCTGGGCTGGCATCACCCATAATGGGCTAGGCCCTCCCACATAAATAACTAATTCAGAATTTGCACCACAGGCTTGCCGACAACCAGATCGTACGGAGGCATTTTCTCCATTGAAGTTCTCATCTCTCAAATGATTCTAATCTGTGCCAAGTTGGCATGAAACTAGCCAGCACAATAGATAATCCTAGATCTATTTGCTGTTGAACCTCCATTCAAACTATGAACAGCTTTGACAACAGGTTTATATTATTTTCGATCTTTGAGTCTCAGTTTCCTTATGTGCAGAGCGGATAGTCAGCCTTTAGTCTTGGAGATATTCTTCCAATGATCAATGTTGGTATCTTAGGACTTTTCACATCTCTACAAATGCTGAAGTAAATGCTTTAATCTAGATTGCTTTCCCACATACTGGAAGAAGACTGGAGAAGATGTTTGTTTTCTAAGTGCTGTGTTTACTTAGACATATACAAAAACCATTTAGGGTTTTTGTGAAAGTGTTTTCAAGAAATTTTTTTTTTTTCAAATTCCTATGTGCACTTTCCTAACATTTATCCTTAAGGAAGTCTCTTCACACACGGCCATTCTTCTTCCCCACCTCCTTTTCAGAATATTCTCACTTTTTAGTAACGATCAATGTCTCACTTATCATGATGCAGACTGTGATTCATTGCCCTGGGTGTTAAGCATTTCTGATGCAGCAAGCAAGAGGCTGAAAGAGAGAAGCCCTGTAAAGGGGAAGTGGATCTGTGGGAGCTCTTTCCTCCAGAGAAAAGTCTACTGACAATATTCTGTGGGTTTTTTTCCTACTCATCAATCTATATTTGAATTAGAATTAGAAAAAAAGATGCCTGTCACGAGGTCATTTATTAATAAGATTCCTAAATCATTGAGTCTTTTTTTATATAAAAACATAACTATTCTTATTTGACTGGCTAGAGCAGTGGTTCTCAACTTTTCTAATGCTGCAACCCTTCAGTACAGTTCCCCATGTTGTGATAACTCCCAACCATAAAAATATTTCTTTGCTACTTCATAACTGTAATTTTGCTACTGTTATGAGTTGTAATGTAAATATCTGATACACAGGATACCTGATATGAGAGCCCCAAAGGAGTCACAACCCACAGGTTGAGAACAGCTGGCTAGATGTTCAAAGGTGATATTTGCACATCAGTGTGATGGGAATGTCATTCTGTATGCTATGAATGTGTGTTGCTCTGATTGGGTTGATAAATAAAACACTGATAGGCCAGTAGCCAGGCAGGAAGTATAGTGTAGGTGGGATAAGGAGAAAGGAGAATTCTGGGAATAGGAAGGCTGAGTCATGAGTCACCAGCCAGACACAGAGGAAGCAAGATGTGAAGGCAGAACTGAGAAAAGGTACAGAGCCATGTGGCTAAACATAAATAAGAATTATGGGTTAATTTAAGTATAAGAACTAGTCAATAGTTAGCCTGAGCTAATGCCCAAGCAGTTTTAATTACTATAAGCCTCTGTGTGTTTACTTGGGTCCAAGCAGCCACAGGGCTGTGGGAGCCAAATAGGACCAGGAAAATTTCAGCTACATCAGTTTATATAGAATGTAGTTACATTAGTTATGTGTCTCATTGCAATGATAAAATGCCTGACAAAAGTCACATGAGGAAAGAAACATTTATCTTTGGCTCACAGTTTAGGGGTAGAGTCCATCATCATGAGGATGGTATGGCAGCAAGAGTATGAAATTGGTCACATTGATGCTGTACTTAAGAAACAGAGATGAGGGTTGGAGAGATAGCACTTAAGTTAAGAAAATAGACTGCTCTTCTAGACCACCCTGGTTCAATCTCCAGCTCCCCTATGAAGGCTCACAACCATTTATAACTCCAGTTCCAGGGAATGTGTTACACTCTTTTGACATTCATGGGTAGGAAGCACACATGTGATGCACAGACACAGAGTAGGCATGTATGCAAAAGACCTATGTGTAGCAGGCATTTTAAAAGTTCTTATTAATAAAATCAAATCTGAGGCGAGTTATTGGGGTCCATGCTGGTAGATCAGAGAGACAGAACAAGCCACAGCTATCTCACCTTGCCAATTCCTCAGCTGGCCCTGTTTCCTCAGACTGGAAGCTTCTGTGTCCTCATCCCAATGGCTCTCAGCTGAACTGCTGCTTAAAAGCCTGAATGCTTATCCAGCCAAATGCTTAACCAGCCAAAAGCCTCTAGTTTCTGGTCCTCATGCCTTATATATCTTTTTGCTTTCTACCACCACTCCCTGGGATTAAAGGCTGGCTTTCTGGGATTAAAGGCTGGCTTTCTGGGATTAAAGGCATGTGCCACCACCGCCACACTCTGTCTATGGCTCTAATAGCTCTGACCCCCAGGCAACTTTATTTATTAACATACAATCAAAATCACATTTCAGTACAATTAGAATACCACCACACCTATGCATGTAAAATATACTAGTCAATCAATTAATTAATTAAAGAAAGAAGGAGAAAAAGTAGAGATAGATGAATGTTGATGCTCAGACCGCTTCCCCTTCTATATTCAGTCTGGGACCACAACCAGTAGAATGGTACCATCTTCATTTAGGGTGGGTCTCTCTACCTCAATCAAATCAGTGCAGATTTTCCGACATAAGAATGCCCAGAATTTTGACTCCTATGTAGTTCTACCCCCATGAACATT
Source organism: Peromyscus maniculatus bairdii (assembly GCF_049852395.1). Classification (NCBI taxonomy): domain Eukaryota; kingdom Metazoa; phylum Chordata; class Mammalia; order Rodentia; family Cricetidae; genus Peromyscus; species Peromyscus maniculatus. The sequence continues at coordinate 21,331,922 of NC_134873.1, forward strand.
ACTAAACATCACAATAGTATATGTAAACACTTACTGAAATAGTTCTTTATGCCTCAAATTTTGACCTGTAGTACATGTTAAAAGCATATTCATATTGTATGATAAATGAGACATTATATACTTTGCAACTCTACATTCTTATGGTGAAGATACTTTGGATGTCTACTCAATGTTTTGAATGAGAGTACATATGTTTCTAGAACTGTGGAGCATAGAAGAGCCTGAAAATTACAGATTATGCAATAGTACAGCCAGTGTTAGTTCTGTTTCTTTCTGTAATCATAAAATAATTATTAAAGTGTGATCCATTGGGATTGACCTTGTCACCCTTTATTAAAGCAGATTTCAATTACATCCTTGGAAAATTATAGTAAACCACCAGCCTGGTCCACGGATGGTCGTACTGGCAACTGCATTGTTTATCCAAACAAAACTGTCAAGCCAACCATGTCACTTTCTCACTAAAACTTTTTAACAGTTTCCCATTGGTCCTCGTATTGATGTGAATACTTTCACATAAGTCCTGAGTGATTGATTGACTTTTGATTCCAATTTTTTCTCATATGTTTATAACATATTTCAGCCATGTTTCCATAACCATAAACGGTGCTGACCCTTTCCTATCTCACTTCCCTTCTAACAGATCTTTCTCCTCAAAGGATGCTATCAGTATCCTTTGCAGAATAAGTTCCCATCTGTTCTATTGTGCTGCTCAAAGCCTCTTTCTAACTAGCCTCCATTCTGTATCCAGTGACATTCTGCACTGTTAATTTAGAGCATGTTCCAGCCTTTGCTAAAATAACTTTGTAATCATTAGAGAAATATTTATACCCACTGCTGGATGGTAGACTCGTGAGGTCAGTGCCGCTGTCATTCACAGTTGTTTGGTCCAATGTCTAACAGAGTATATCATTCATTGAAGGCATTAGAGGCCTTAGTAAACATAGGTTGAATGAATTGTCTGTAAATATATCAGTGATTACCATTTCAAAATTCTCTAGATTTATTCCTTGTCTTTTTTTTTCATCCTAAAATCAATCTTCTAATGTGTGCAGCATTGTGGACTCAAGAGTCTGTGAAACTTTAGGCCCAACAGATTTGTCTCTCAGATGTGGTCCCCTGGGACACAATGTCTTAGAGAAATGGCGCAGCTAAGTAAGGTCCTAAGAAATCAAGCCTCCTGTAGTGAACAACCATAAGGTCTGCTTGAGATGCAAACAGTAACCCCCAAGAGAAACTGGAAACTGAGCAAGAAGAGATGTATGAGACCAGCCATATTTTAGAGAGAAGGTGCTATTAAGATGAAGAAAAGAACATAGGGGGAGTTTTCCCATTTTACAACATTTAAACTGAGCCAGTCCACAGGTTAAGTATGACATACAGTGCCTAAAAAGTCTAGTGAGAAACTTGTTCTTCTGTCCCAAAGAAGCAGAGAACAGATTTTGGACAACCATGGTCACTGGAAAATCTGAAGAACAAACCTAGATAGCTGATGACTGCAAAAAAGTGCCAGATAGTACACATAAGCTCTTCTCAAACCTCCACCTGGCCCATAAGCTCTATACACGTAGGGCTGATTCAACACAGCCTGCTTAAGAATGGAACTCAGGAACATCAAATGCAACCTAGGAGATGAGTGTGTGGGTTGAGCCCAATTCAGCTCTGCTAAGATAATAACAAACAATACCTTTCTATTTAATTTTACAAAGTATAGAAACTTTGTTTCAGAACAATGGCTATAAACAAAAAGCAGTGTTTTCCTTTTGTAAAGATCCAGAATCATGTAGTTCTCATGAAAAATAACTTTAGAGGTGTTGACATTAGCAGAGAAAGATTTTAAGGTAGACTATGATGAATGGCTAAAGGAAACATAATTACAGTGAATTAAAGCATAGCATACATCACCAGAAAACCTTTAAAAACAGAACAATGCCAATAAGTGCTATTCACTCTGTTAACTCCTGGGACCCTCAATAGTCCTACCCAATTGTTCACCCTTCAAAATATAGTAGCTACCAGATATGTCCCCTGGCAAAACATGACTATCATGGGGACAGTCATCTCCTTTCAGATTGAATTTTAGGCCTGTTCCACAGGTGGGAACTCATGACTGATACTGTAAATTTTTGCAAGATGCTGTAGCTAGGGAGATCACAGTCCCTAGTGAGAGAATCTACTGCAGTTACTTTGCTAAATATATATATGATGTCAAACTGCCTTCTAAATAAGTACTAATGTCTATACCCATAGATAAAAATGCTTCTTGTGTCTTTCATCAGACAGGCTTCTTTTTGGAGTGGATGGAAGTTAAAGCAGAGATGTATAACTAACTGGTCATGATGCAAGAATAAGTTACTTGGAGTACTTGGCTCTAAATGCGGCATGCATATCAGTTATCCCAAGGCTCAGGGAACTTCATGGGAGAGGAGCTGTAAAAAATGTAAGTGCCAGGGGATAAGGAGATGTATAGAAAACCTTTGCCTTCAAGACATGATTGTCTTCATAAACTCACTACAGTTGTAGGTACCTGTATAAGACCTGCCCCAAACTGGGTCTGTGAATATTTCGTCAGGCAATGATGAAGAGGAGGAGATCGTGAGGCCCCACTCATCCCTAAGTGATTACAAGTATTCAATGGATGCTGTGAGGAGGGGTGCCAGTTTTCCAGTGGTACAAACACTAACTGAGAAGTTGACAGTGTTTCAGGGGAAAAAAAAAACCCTCAACAACATTTGTGCTTATACACACACATATAATCAAAGTCAGCAAGGACGAGGTAAGACATCAAAGTATAGGGGCTTGCTGGAGAAAAGAAGGCTGTTAACTGCCAAAAGAAGGGGCTGAGAGAAGATAAAGAAAACTGCAAAGGACCAAGGTTTCACTACATACATGTACAACATCATTAATGAAAAGAAATAACACAATGAAAATTACGGTACGCAAAATGTGATCTCTAACATGACAATGTTCAACAAATAGTTTTAGCAGACTGGAAGTGATGGACACAGGGACAGTGAACTTGAAAGTTGGTAAAGCTGTAAATGTCCAAACTGAAGAACATACGATTTTTAAAAAGCAAAAATTGAAAGAAACACAAGCAGAGCCTCATTACTGTGGGAAATAACTCATCTCAGATCCAGGAGAGGCACTTGTCTAAGATACGATGAAAAGGTTAGGCTTGGTTTTCTTTTTGAAGGAAATAACAGCCATATATTTATGGATTCAATAAATTCAGCAAATTTGAACAGAATAGCTACAAAAAACACACAACCATGAGAATCAAAGGTGAGGTTATTGAAAAATGAAAGGGAAAAGTTTGGAAGCAAGCAGAGAAAATAAGTTATGGAATAGTGACCCATGACCCAAATGTTGCTAATTTCTTATTAGAAGGTATGCCAGCCAGGGGGCAGTGATAAATGATAGGAAACCTTGTGAATATAGAGTTCTGTGTTCGGTGAAACCATCCTTCAAAAATGAAGGCAAATGTCAAGGTAAGTTACAAGTTAAGAAAATTAGTAAAATACTTATTTTACTAGGATATTTACATCATAAGGTGTCTTGAGAGATGTTATTGCATAATAAGGGATGACACCAGAAAGACATTGTGCTCTGTAGGAAACACAGAGAAGCTTGGAATGATGTATACATGTAGAAATGACTCTTTTTCTTAATAAAAATTAAAGTAAAACTGATAATAGTGTTGGAGGCGTGTCCTTTATGTATGTGTCATAGATATTTTAACAGACTAAGCTCCATGTTTTTGTCATGTTGTGTTAGTTTTGAATATACTTTGAAATACTTAAGAATTCATATTCTAGTGAAGTCATTTAAGTCAATAAAATGCAGACCTATATAAAGCATGTTATTATACCAAAGGATACTTAATGCTTGCATAGATTTAAAAGAACTTCTATTGATATTGTATTCCTGGTAAGATAGGCTTCAAGCTTTACCATATGACACTTAGAATTTTTTGAAAATACTGAGTCCTAAATTCTCACTTCTATGGCAAAACTGACAAAAACTAATTTAATAGAAGTATGCTAGGCTTAGGATGCTTTTCCTTCCAGGAAAGATGACCAATAGTCATTTAATTATGATTGCCACTGGTAGCAACACAAAAATACTTGATTTTGAATTACTTTACTTTTCAAGTAAAAGGTTATGATGTTTATGTGTTACTATGTGGAATTGTAGCCCCAACTTCATGATTTATATTGGGTATTCTTTAATTTGTGTCTAAATTGGTACCTATCAAATATTTTCTTTCAGTTTACATACATCTTTGATTGCACATAAAGAATTTCATTACAAAATTATTTCAGCTCAAAGCCTTCTCACCTTTTAAATGGTATTTTCTATAAAATAGACTAAATGCAGCCACAGTATCCTGAAAGACATTTTTAAAGCCTAAAAATTTAAAAGAAAATCCAATAATTTGGTCTTACTTTAAAACTGTTTAAAATGAAAATTAGTCATCTCTGAGAGATACTGTGATGGGATTTTAAATAGCAAAATCAAAACACAATGTTCCCATTGACTTCTGAGGCAGAATTAAACACACTGAAATGATACAGTCTAAAATACGAGGGAAATGTCTATGTTCAGTTAGGTAGCAAGTGAACAATCAATATTTGAAGTTGAAGTTAATACTATCTTTGCCTCAGAAATTTTTATTCACAGTCAGCTATGAAATTAACGAAGAAATTCCTATGCTTGGTATATGGTGTGATTTCTTGATCTTGAGGTCACTTTTCTAATTTCACGGAAATCAAATGTCTGTGAATAAATTGTTCCAAATGGAAATTTTCTATCATGTTAAAGTTGTGGTAGATTGCAATTATAATCATTTCATTATTTATTAAACCATTTATTCATGTCCATCACTTTCTTAAAAGCTGTTGCTATTAGTTTGAAACACACAGTTGTGTTATTTAGTAGCTGAAAAAAAATAAACCTGCAGAATCAAGTCACTTACAAGATCATAGTCAGTGGTGAGTTGAAACAACATAACTATGCTTGATGCTAAACAACCTGTTAGTAAGGACTGGAAAAAATAATATCAATCTGTTATATCCTGAATGACATTGCTCTCTTTTTCAGGGCTAGTCATATTGTATGGAGTTGAAAATTTAGGGAGGTTAACAGAATCAGAATAGCTTCCTAGTACAACAACCTAGAAAAGACTAGTTTACTTCATTGATGTCGTTACTCTTCGGGTAAGCTAGCTGCTCCCCCCCCTCCCCAACCCATTTTCAGTTCTTGTAGCTTCACTTTCACAGTATCAACATTCCAGTGTGGTCTCTGTTGTGGGACCATAGAAGTCATGGGAAATGAAGTTTAGTGGTCACATATGGGGCCTCTCAATGTTTGGGAACTCACCTTGACACTAGCACAATGATTCTGGCAAGTTCGTTCTTGCAACATCTGCAAAACGGGATGCTAAAATGGCTTCTTATAGGGATACTATTATGCTCAAAAATATAGCTCATCTAAAATGATTCCCATATCCCCTGTCCTAGGACAGTTGAATAACATACCCATTTCTGCCATTATCCTCATTGTTGTTACCATGAGCCTCACTGTGTCTTCTGTGTGATAAATGCCAAAGGTATAACTCGGAAGTCCATGGCCTATTACACAATGCAGTGGTCCAGCAACCTCCCTAGCGACCGAGTCACACTTGCACTTGGCTCTGCTGCGTGGAATGGCTTTTGTGTCTTTATAAATATTATTTTGCTAAAACAAAATGTTGAAAGTATAGGTAGTTCAAGTAGCAGAATGTTTAAGATCATCAAAGTATCTTTTAAATTATTTTTTTCTTTGCATATTTTTTTCCTGAAAAATGGTTCTTTAAAAAGTCTCAGCAGTTTGTATTTTTGTATTTACGGATATAAATGTATTTACATAAATGTGTGTGACAATAAATAATTTCAAAAGAGATCGTGGATTTGGAAGAGAACAAGGAGGGATATATGGGAAGGTTTGGAGGGAGGAAAGGGAAGGGGGAAATGAGGTAACTATAATTTCAAAAAATAAAAGAAATAATAACAAAGTCTTACATCTTGTGTTGGGATTTTCACAAGCATCTTTTGGTATGGTGAAATAGTAACTGATGCTATAAAAGACAAGGGCCTTTCCTTTATAGCTGGCAGGAGCAGGCTTAGAGGAATGGTAGCGAGGGATTTGATGGTTATGGTGTTCTGCATACCTCAGGATACAGCTGCGGAGGGTTAGCTAAACAACTCTCCATCTTGCTGTAGGAACTTGGAAATGGTTACTATTTTAGAACCAAAAGAAATGCTTAGAATATAGGAGAGCCAACTGCTCGAAGGAATCTGTTGTTTCTGAAGTGAGGACCTGCCTGCCTGTGAATGGGCAGCAGAAGGCAACCGTTCTTTCTGCTTCTCAGTGAAGTAGGCAGGAGTAAGGAGACACAATTTAGGACACTGAGTCTGATAACTTTATTAAATATTGATTTTTGAAAAATATATCTATTCACTGAGCCATGAGCCTGAGAAGATGAGGGTTGGTGATAAAAATAATTAGTAGTAGTATTTCAGTTTTACTGCAAACAAAATGAGTTGGTAGAATCTATTTGTGGAACCAGATATAAAAATAACTCCACTTGGATAGCAGAGGACGCTCATTCCCCAGCAACAGCCTAGTCCTCTTCAGAATGAGCGTATTTGTTTCTTTGTGTCTCCAGGGTTAGCAAAGCCAGAATTTCTGGGCCAATAATATACATTCAAAGATTATTAACCCAGTCTTTTAAGACAGTGCTGAATGGCCTGAGAAAATATTCTGTGCAGTGAAATAAGAGAGACTCACTTGAACAAAGACCAGGAGTGAGCAGTGGCCTCACTAACTCCACATGCTTGGCATCAGCTGCATTTCCAACTCCAGGAACTTGACAGCCTTCAACTTCAATCACCTCTGTAGAGTTTAATGAGGAGAATGTATTGATTCATTCAATCAGTATTCCCTAAACTTGAGAATGTAAATATCATCATGAAGAGGGGCTGCTTCCAATAAAGAGGCAGACCCTTTGGAAAGAGCTGCCTTGAGAATGGGGAGGTTATTCTCATTGTTGACAATGGGGTATGGGTAGGAAGTTCTTATCAGAATAAATGCTGATAGAAGGAATTTGAGTTAGATTAGGTATCTCCTAAACATTAAGTATCCTACAGTTCTTCCACCTAAATCTGTGAATACAATGAGTTCTTAATGCAGTGTTATCAATATTCATATCTTTCCTGGGAAACGGTTCTCTACCCATTTTTGAGGCAAATCATTCAGTGTTACCCTTACAGTGAATAATATATTCAATAAAGCATACTTGTTGAGAGGGGCTTACAAAAATGGAAATTGTCTAGGCACTGGGACAAACATACTTCAATCAATCACACATAATATTTGCCACAATTAGAATAGATTGCTGTTATGTCCAATTTACAGAGGAGAATACTGAGGCTTAGTATTAGAAGACTTAACTTCTGGCCTTGAGTACATTGGAGTGAGATAAGACTTATAATGGCAAATAGTTAGTGGAAAGACTGAGGAAGAACCCATTAACACATGACACTGGAACAATTATTTTAAGAATTTCCAAGTGATATGAAGGTCAAATATTCATCAGTCAGGGATACAGGTAAGGGCCAGGGAGAAGCACAGTGGTGGACGTGAGGGCACATACCTTAAGAGGATAACATATTTAGCGAGCTAACTGGAAGATCTGTGCGTAGTTCAAAATTGAATCTTAAAAGAATGAATGAAGTAGCTGGAACTTTTACTGTGGTGTCAATAACTTTCCACAGTATAGCTTTCAACTTGGCTTTGCACTCTGGGTAAGTATCTGTGTCATTTTATTTGGCTTTAAACCTGTATTATAGAAGACACAAATCACTATAAGCAGGAGTGTCCAAATTAAATGAGAGCCCAGATCCAAGTCCTGTTACTTCAGTGTTTCTAAGGTGGTTGTTATGGATTTCCCTTAGATGACATTGGTAAGATTCTAAGTCGGTGGTTCTCAACATGTAGGTTGTAACCCCTTTGGTAAGCCTCTATCTCCAAAAATATTTACATTAAAATTCATAACAGTAATAATAAAATTACAGTTATGGAGTAGCAATGAAAATAATTTTATGTGTGTGGGTCACCACAACATGAGGAACCGTGTTAAAGGGTCGCAGCATTAGAAGGGTTGAGAACCACTAAGTAAATCTCTATGAAGAAAATAGACATTTCTCATACTTGCCTGGACTCTTTCTTTGCTAAACTGTTCTTCAGGGAAGTACACAGTAATCCAACTTGGAAATCAGCTGGAATTTGGGGAGTCGTATGTACTGGACTCAGCAAGACTGAGTGGGGGGTTTTGGATGAGGTAATGAGAATTATGACTTGGAAGACAGATTGAGGCTTTGTAGGTGTCAATTTCTGCTTAACCTCCTGTGTCCATCTGTGCAATGAAGCCTTTATATAGGATATTGTGATAGACTCACCCTAGTGAGAAATCTTTGATTTTTGCAGTTTTTGACATAAGAAGTAGAAGAGACTGAACGTTAGCCTTGAGTACAATCCATTTTCTGCATTATTACTTTATGGAGTAATTTTAGAGGTCATGTCAAGTATGCATTTAAGAAAGGAATGATTCTTGTGCAAATTAAACCAAATGAATAGTCACTGGTGTCTTCAAGGAGAAGGAAGTTTAGATAACCTCAATTAAAAACAAATATCACCATGCATCAGTGTTTCCGCTTTCTGAACTTTGCATAAGTGCACAGCACTATTCCCATTCCTTAGAGCCTGCTTTCTTTGCTCAATAGAATATGTTAGTGGCTTGTCCATGTTAGGTATGGGTCAGCAATTTAGAGTTTGCATTTTGTTCTGTATAAACTGTACCGTATTAGAAATACTATTTAAAATAAAATCAAAAGAAGTATCTTCTGTGGCTCTGGTTAGACTTAGGTTGGGAGGAGATAAATCCAGTATGGAAGAAGAGTTGGCTACATCAGAAGACCATCTTTATGTTGGACTCTCTATCACTTGTGAAGGGAGAAATACTTTAGTTCATAATGTGTTAGTTTCCCCCATTTTGATCCCATTCGCAGTACTGTTAGACACCTAGGCTTTCTGACAAGTGAAGAGGATGCATCTTACCACTGATGACAAGGAGTGAGTGTGGATCTGCTTCTCTAGCATGAGGCAGGATGGGGTTGACTTACCAGGCTGAAGCCTAGACAGCACCGGTGGCTTCCAGCTTTTTAGAATATGCCTTGATTAGACGTACGCGGACTCACTCCTTGCTGATTCTGATTACCTTCCGCAGGATTACAAAGGCAATTTGTCACCTTGAGAGCTGAATTGAAGGTAATGTGTTTTCTGGAGTACCAGTAATGAGTTCAAGTGAACTCACATGATAATTTAAAAATATGTAGTCTTTGCTCCTGTGTCTCTTAGCATCATTTTTAACTGATTGATGTATAATAGATGTGGTGATACTGGTCTCCCTGTTAGGTGATAGTACCTCCAATGATCTTATTGATTCTCTTTCTTTTTCTCCTAACCTTATTTATTTATTTATTTATTTATTTATTTATTTATTTATTTATTTATTTATTTATTCACTCAAGCAAATATTGTTTTAGGGGTTATGAGGGATCTAAGCTTCAGGAGTTCCTGTTTTCTTTCCACATCTTTACCTGATGCTCATTTTTAGAATTCTGATAGCATCGCCTCTAGCCTGATTTCCCACTTTCCCACCTCTGAAGGCCTCGCTTTCTTTATTGGTCATGGATACTGCCACCTTACACCTGATTCATAACGTTTTCTTGTATGGGCATGGATTTTTTTTGGCATGATGACATTTTAGTCTCTAAAGAGCTGTAAGAGATCATCAAATTGTAAATTGTGGGAATGCCAACTATTCAGTGCATTGTATGTAGAGAGTGTGTTAGATTATTTTCGTCATGGTGGAAAATACCCATGCAAGACAATGTAAGGGAGAAAAGATTAATTTTGATTCACTAATGCAGAGGTCCACGTTCACATGGATCTATTGCATTTGTGATCATATAGGGTGGGGTCAAACATCATAGTGAAGTGCCTGTGGTGAAACAACATTGCTCACCTGTAGGTAGATAGGAGATACATACAGGCAGTGGGGTGGGTGAGCAGGCCAGTGTAAGATTCAGCATTCAGGAAATCATTTCTTCTGAGTAGGCCCTGCTTCCTGGTTTGCAATAGCTGGGGACCAACTCTTTAACACAGGATATGGTAGGAGATATTTCAGATTCTCTCTGTAACAGTAGGTATGTAATACACACAGGGCTGGACATTTTCTATGCAACGATTATATTCCTTCAATTAGGAATAATCACTAAAATATTTTAATGCGTGGACATCTGTGTGCTTTAATTCCATTTAGAGTTCACTAATTTGAACCTGAAGTCACCTTAATACTTTCCTCAATGTAGATGTAACCAACCATCTTATTAAATAAGAAACACAGAACCAATGCAAAGAAAGCCAAGAGATCAGAGCTAAGAGCCTTACCCGTCTGCAGCAGATAGCCAAGAGACCTCTCCAAAAGGGACCTACTTCTTGTGTGGTTGTCTTTATATAGTCTTTCTGTTCTGCCTTCTCATTGGTTGTAAAAATCCAAACACATGACTGCCTCGTCGCTGCCTGTCTGTAGAGACTTCCAGGTCTTCTATGGTATTGAGATTAAAGGCATGTGTCTTCAATGCTGGCTGTATCCTTGAATACACAGAGATCTACCTAGCTCTGTCTACCAAGTGCTAGGATTACAAGCGTACGCCACCTCTGCCCTGCTTTCCTATGGCTTGCTAGTAGCTCTGACCCCTGGGCAACTTTATTTATTAACATACAATTAAAATCACATTTCAGTACAAATAAAATACCACCATATTTCCCCTTTTCTATTTTAATAAAAAGAAAAAAATGAAAAGGTTATAACTAACAAGAGAAAAACTATATACAAAAGTACAATAACTATATACAATATATACAAACAATAAATACCTAAACAATGTCTAGTCCATTTGTATTTGACAAATTCAGAGAAAATAATTTCATTATCTATCTTATTTTGGTAAGTCCAAAATGTATCTAATTCACTTTCTATCCTAATTAATCTTCAACTATAACTAACTAACCATCAGCTATAACTAACTAATCTTCAACTCCCTCAGACACCCAAGAAGGAAATAATATTAGCTAACAAAAATAAAAAACAGGAAGTGCATGCAAGCAACTTCCAAAAAAATTTGTGAGTTGACAGAAACAGCCAGCTGCCTAGACAGTCACCTGAGGATTCTCTGCAGTGTAGGGGCATCATCTTCAGCTTATAGGTTTAGCGTATCTGACAGACTCATTTGTGAAGTAGAATGTACACAAGGTCAACACTTCAACCTCACATTGGGTGAGAGCAGTCCATGTACCAGAAACACCTGAATTCCACTAGTGTCATGATTCAGGATTTTAAATTCTGGAAATTGTTGATGGTTTTTTAATTCAGCTGTCCATTCTTCTTGGCTGTGTATATATGGCTTCATCTCAGCATCCCCTTCTTCTCCACATCCCTCTATCAAATGCCAGTCTACTATTGAGAGGCGTGAGCTTAGTTACTCTTCAAGAATAACTGTTTCAGCTGTTGTTTCATTGCACATCAGAAGCCATCGGCCCACTGCCTGTTTAGCTGCCTTTGAAGAAAAGGGCACTGTACCTTTTCCGAATTGCGAAGGCCACTTCAGATAGTGCCATATTGTCCTGGCTTCAGAAGATGCCTTTTGATAAAGCCATAACCACACTTGTTTTGGCAAGAATCAGTAGTCCTTTGTTTCATGTCCCATCTGTCCTGTTTTTCAGCAGTTGATTCGAGGATACTTTGTTGTCCAGTGGCTAACTTTTGCCATAATGAAAGTTAACTCCATATGCAGTTTCTTCAATGCCCATATTTTCTCTGAAGTAGATTGGTACTTCCAGGAGCTGACATGTCTCAAGAAAGAAAAATTTTCTAAGTTATTAAAACATTTTCAATGCCATATTCTGTAGATCTCTGAAGGGTTTGAAGATGACCTGTCTATCTAAAATATATCTGCTCAAATTTTATTTTATTTTTTTATTTATTTATTTATTTTTTTTGGTTTTTCGAGACAGGGTTTCTCTGTGTAGCTTTGCGCCTTTCCTGGAACTCGCTTTGGAGACCAGGCTGGCCTCGAACTCACAGAGATCCGCCTGCCTCTGCCTCCCGAGTGCTGGGATTAAAGGCGTGCGCCACCACCGCCCGGCATGCTCAAATTTTAAAACATATCTAATGTGACTACAAGTTCTATTTTAATGTCTAACTACTAACTTTCATTTCTTTATATCCTAATAGTTGGTAATAATAACATTCAAGGATCAGAAAATTGCATTGTTAAATGAATGGTATAAGTACAATTAGAAATATACATATAGCATTTTCTAACAATATCAATTGTAGGTTGGCATGCTTATGATACTAAAAGATACCTTCTAGCTTTGTTATGAAAAGTTCATTTTTATTCAGGTATAAGATGCTTTTATGTGCAAAGGCACTTTGTTGTTTTCCTGGGTTTCTGTGTACATGCATGTGGGAGCTGAGCCATCTTGTTGGAGTTTGAACATTTAAACAGGTTTGGTTGGAGACAGTTCCGAAAACTTGAAATATCTTGGTCTTTGCTACTGACCTCGTGCCTTTTCTCCCTATGAGCAAGCCCCAAGAGAAGGATTTGGTGTCTCAGCATTCACTTGTATAGATATTCTCAGAGTAGTATATTTAGTGTCAGGGAGTTGAGAAGTGCTTGTGAATTACAGGAATTACCTTGACTCCTGTGTTCTATCCAGTCTTCCCTCAATCAACAACAAACGGTTAGAAAGGTCTACTTCAAAAGTGTGAGCTTCTTGTGAATGCAGATGGCTGGACAGGGCCTGTATAAACACCCCTCTGGTATGGAATTAGCTCAGGCACTCTCATTCTATGAGGCTCCTGGGTATACACATTTGCTCTAGATGGTGTGTGAGAATTACTCTGCAAGGGAAGGACAAGCATGAAGGAAGCCTGGTGGGACTGAGAGTAGTCCTCTCAAGTTCATCAGTTCCCAGCAGGAATCCTTGGATGGCAGAATTCAAGGAGGTGAAATGGACCTCTGTGTAATACTGGAGTATTGCCACTTAACTCTTTCAGTGCCAACTTTGTTTCTCACAATGTTTATTCGAACTGTTTGCCACCTACATACCCTGCAGATCCATCTAGGAGATTGCATGTGTTAATGGCTGCAAAGTGCTCTGACCTTCTCCCGTGAAAAGTACTGCAAGACTACAAAAATATTATTATTATCATTTCATGGACATTTTGCAGTTCCCACTGGTTAGTTTCATTCTCCCCTTTAATCTTGAGTGCATTAAAATGGCTAAATAAAAAGTATTTTGAGTAAATAAAGATACCCATGATTTTTTAAAAGTTCTTTATTATATATTTTGATGTGAATCATCACCTTCTCCTGACTTCCCACATAAACTGCTATGACTAAACAGCTCTGTAATGATATTGCTACTTGACTATAATTTAGAATGCTGTAAAGATTATTTAGCACAAAGAAGTATTTCCAGTTAAAATTTAGCTACTCCTTTCAAATAGATTTATATTATATCTTAGGCTGGGTTTTAGAAACATTCAGCAGAGCAAAAATAAAATGTAGTTCATGTTTCCACAAAATATCTGCCTCTCCACTGGCTTTTTACCCTCTGTTTCTCTTTGTAGCAGATTGCTTATGTAGATTCAATTGAAGCCTCTTCTCCTCCCATGTCGGCCAATTCTTCCCCATATTTTTGCTTCTTTCGTTAAAAAACAATGACTAAATAAACCACCTACACTGTGCAAAGCAGCTCAAGGCCTGGCAAACTGCCATTTAGTCTGGGATTATTGTGTTATCGTTTATTGCCATTACTACCACCCAATGGATAAGCTCTCAAAGAGACAAAGAGGGGTGAGTACCTGCTGTAAGAATTTTGTAGTCATGGGGATTAGAGATACAGCTCCTTGTTAGAGTGCTTGCCTAGTATGTGAAAGGCCCTGGGTTCCAGTCCCAACCATAAAATAGTCTACATAATGTGAAACATTCCTTTACATCGAGTACAGCAAAATATCCCATGGTCCTTCGTATATACACATTGCATGTTGATTAAAAATTAAAACAAAAAATAAGTGCTATGAAATTTCACAGTATGAGACACAGAGACATGGCCATGCATGCATGTAGGCATCAGTGTGTTACAACTATGCTAAAAAATTGGGAAAGTAAAAACGAAAATGTTACAATACAGTAACTTCTCAATGAACCCATAAACAACAACAATTGCAACCCCTCTGGTATAAAATCTCAATTTTTTTTTGCAGTTTTCTGGATGAGTTTAGACAAATGATCTTTCTGCCTATGAGCATCTCTTTTGTAAAATGTGGGTAACCATATCCTCATCATGGTTATAAATCTTCAATAAGCTCATGTGTTTAAAGGACTTTATAAATAGAATGTAATAAGTAGTCATTTTTATAGTTATTACTTTAATGGGTAAAAGAAAATAAAACCACATATGTATATATGTACACACCCACTTACAAACCATGGGCTTCTTTTTAAGTAGTCATTATTTTTGCACTTCATAGTTAACCATCTTCAGTATGCTTTCAGATCTTATTTTAGTTTGTACTTTATCCCCTTCAATCCCATTTTTTTTTCAGTCCATGCCATTGAACATGGTATTTAATCAAAGTACTTGGATCTTCCCGTGTTCTTGTAGTCATAGGTTACAAAGATTTGAGGCACGCATAGGCAATGGTGACTAAAGATGGATGAAAAGTCCCCTGCTGTCCACTGCCTCCCAATTAGATCACACCACCACGAGAATAGAATGTACTTTCCTCATGCCAATCCATTCCATTTGCCTTCATTCCCAACACCGTTCTTAATAATATCACTCATGATCTTCATCTTGCCAAATCTAGAGTCCAACATACATCCTTCTCTTCCCTACCCTCTCTCTGCTAATATCTCCTGGAAAAAACCAGGCTAGATGGAAAGGTTTCTTTCTTTCTTTCTTTTTTTAAATCTCTCTCTGCACCCCTGTCATGTGCCCCTTTGGGGGTCATTTCAAAGTTGTTAATGGCAGCTTCCCCTCCCCACACCACTATAGGTCATACCTTTACCATAAAATGCTGATAAACAGAAAAGACTCCAGGAAGCTGTCCACGTTTTATTTCACTTACTGGCATTTCCAGGGATATGTAGAATGTCAAAGTCCTTAGACCGATTCATTCCAAATGAGGATGCATTTGAATACAAAAAAAAAATCCAAGCTATGAATTAGGGCAACCAGGGGAAGTTTCTTAGCGCAGAGAGGTTTTTCTGTGTTCTCAAAACTTGACCCAGTGGAAACCCAGACCTGGTTTACCTGCCTGACTAGTTAAACCACAAGTTTTGTTACTTTGGCAGATGTGAATGGGACTAGTACTTTGTAGGGCTGTAAGGACAGCAAAAAAGGGCCATGCATGAGATGTCATATAGGTCTTGTGCATGCTGTCACAATCTTTATGAGGTCATATCTGGAAAATGTTGTTTCTCTGAACTCATCTATTGCCTTGATCACTTACAGTCTTTCCCCCCTCTTTCATGTTGATTTCTGAGCCTTCTGAGGAGAAGTGTGATACATACATCCCATTTAAGATGGGGACTCCTGATGACATTTCTTCTCTACATGGTGACCAGTGGGTCTCTGTGCTATTTGTCATCTAATGAATAAAGAGTTTCTCTGATAAGAGATGAGGCACACCGATATGTGGGTATTGCAACAAGTCATTAGGAGTCACCTCAATACTCTATCCATTTAGCAGAATGATGGTAGTAATTTCCTCCCTAGGACCTAAGACCTGTCTAGACATAGGTTTTTACCCTGTTAATGGTACCAGGTGTGGGTTATTTCTTGTGGAGTGGTTCTTAAATCGATTGGAAAGTGCTCGGTTACCTCCATAGCATCCTGCCACTACTGTACCAATGGGTATATCTTTCCAGAACAGTCATTTTGTAGCTCACAGGGTTAGCACCTGGGTAAGACAAGTACCTACTTTCTCCCCTGTTAGTGGGCATAGCACCTTCCAGCATTGTGAAAGTTAGCCAGTTCGATTGAAGCTTCCTGGTCAGGAAGCTCATGGAGAGGTGTGGATATGAGGCCCATGTCTAGCTGAGTAGCTACTAGCTAGCTGCTGGGAGAGGGAAGGTCCATTTCCTTTAAGGATATGACCCTTGGTTTGTCAACCACCCTTTAAGGCAGGCCCCACATTCAAGAGTGTTTTGGCAACATAAAAAAGGTGGACTCAACTTTGTGGATTTAAACTAACAGATGAGAACACAGGAAGTTGGGTAGGTAGCAAGTCTGGGTGGATTTGGGATGTGTTGGGTGAATATGATCAAAATATGTTTCATTAATTTTCCAAAGAATTAATTAAAATATTTTTTAACAAAAGAGATGATGGGAGAAGAGGAGGAGTTTCATGTTTCTATATTACAATGTCTCTTTCTGCTCTTTCCATAGCTGTCTCATCTCTTAAACAGAAAATTCCTTTTGCAAAGTTTTCAGCATAGAGTAATGAGCAATCTGTCATCAATTAATTTTTATTAATCTAATAAAATGCCATTAATAATTAGACATCTTGAAGTTAGGGAAGAATTAGCTTGGGATTAAACATTGCCTAAGAGTTAAGGAACTGAAAACATTTTTGTTTCCTAAGGGTAACTGACAGACCAAAGACAGACTGTTTTAAAGCAACCTATGAAAAATTTAAGCATCAGCTTTAATTGAAACAAAGCTAACAACATTTGGAGAGCACAGTGTATATGGAGTACCTTACAATGTACCATGTTATGGGGTGGTTTGGAACATAGGCAGCCCCAGGACTCATTAGAAGAGATGTATAACTCACAGCTACAAGCAGTGGTTGGAATAGGTAAAGCTCACAGCATATCAGTAGTGACGTTGATAAAAACTAGCATTTAGATGCTGGCATATTCTGAAAAGAAAATTATGGTGACATGGTGCTACTGCCGATTATCTGACTAGGAGAGACAGTCAAAGCAGCTGAGTAGAAAGTCGAGCCGGTCATTTCTCTCACAGCACTGACTTTTCAGCTCCAGGGGCTTGAGTTCCTAATCAGATTTCTTTGATTGCCATGTTCAGCCTGGACAAAGCTCCATTTCCCTCACCTGCAGTCTGTCGCCATGTGGCCAACATGTCATTTTACCATTTGTAGGTATAGGATTTATGTCTGAGACTTGGTAGCTTTAAGAAGATGGGGGTCGTTGATGAAAGGTCTAAGCAAAGTTGTAAGAAGTTGTCATATGTACTTGGCATTTGAGACCAATATGCATTTCAAGATGTTAAGGTGGACTCTTTTGATATGCTTTCCTTAGTTTACTTTCCAAGTCGGTATCTCAATTACTGCATAAATTCCAGGGCTTGGGGGATCACATTTGTTGGGATCATCTATGTTTGTCCCTCACCTGCAAAAGCATCTTACTATATAACACAAGGATAGAACTTCTCTCCGTGGGAAACTGTAGCAACCCATCATCAGTTCTTACAAATTACACTTGGGATACTGTCACCTTTCATCACTCTGTCACCGCAACTGAGGTGCGAACCACTGCAGGGTCTTGGCGTGTTTCAACCACTCCTTAAACTGATCTTACTCTTAGTTACTTTCTTCTTTCAAATTCTTCTTGCATAAAACATCCAAAATGATCTTCTTCTTCTTCTTCTTCTTCTTCTTCTTCTTCTTCTTCTTCTTCTTCTTCTTCTTCTTCTTCTTCTCCTCCTCCTCCTCCTCCTCCTCCTCCTCCTCCTCCTCCTCCTCCTCCTCCTCCTCCTCCTCCCCCCCCTCCTCCTCCTCCTCCTCCTCCTCCTCGAGACAGGTTTTCTCTGTGTAGTTTTGGTGCCTGTCCTGGATCTCGCTCTGTAGACAAGGCTGGCCTTGAACTCACGGAAATCTGCCTGGCTGCTGGGATTAAATCCCTCCTGAGTGCTGGGATTAAAGGTGTGTGCCACCACCGCCCAGCTCAAGATGATCAAGATGATCTTTCTAAAATATTCGTTAGAATTTGTTACTAGACTATAAAGTCTATTTTTATTGTTTTCTTCTTGACACCCATGAAAAGGCAGGACCTCTGTTAAGAGTCTCGCCACCCACCATGGTGCTGTGTGCAGCAGTAGAGGAGTAGCTAAGATATCAACCATCTTCCCTCAGGAGAATCTGGCTTCCTGAAGACGGTAGTCTTTTCTGTTTTGTTTACTATCATACCCTCCTCATCTGGCATGCCATCAAGTCCAAGGGGCACTCAATAGGTGAAAGACAGAGTTAACCTATATGACTCTGAATCCCAGAGCTGCAAGTTGCAGGGTACGTGGACCTCCTCATTTTCATTACAGCTGTGCCGTTGGCTGTGGAAATACTCCCCTCTGCCAAGCTAGCTGCCGTATCAGGCTTCCTAATCGGACCCTCATCTTCCCGGGAGCTTGGGTTTGATAACTGTGTGATTCAGCTTTATAATTCTCTTTTCCAACCTACAAAAGAATACTCATCTAGAAAACAAATGTTCCTGTACATGGACTTTGGAAGTTATGGGTGGGAACTGGGGAGAAAGAATAACTTATAACGTGTGTGTGTGTGTGTGTGTGTGTGTGTGTGTGTGTGTGTGTGTGTGTGTAGCTACATACATGCATATATATGTATATATATAAAACCAGGGCATTATCTTAGCCACTTACAAACACTCTCTTTAACAGAGAGGCTGTGGTTGAGACAAGGAAAGATCCTTTCCTGTTCTTACATAACCAGTTATATTCATAAGCAGGATCCTGATGTACTATACTTCCCCTTGACTGCTCTCTTTTTAGAATCAAATCCTGGCAACGTGCGGTGTGGTCCATGGCTGGAAACTCAAAAGACGAGAGACAGAGGAGTTTGAGTCCCATAACTTCTGGATGAGACAGTGCAATGTTGCCTTTACACAAAACAAACTCAAACAACTTCTGAACCCCATGGTTATAGCCTGTGCATGGTGTATTCTAGCCCATACAATGGAACTGTTTTTTTTTTAAAATGACAGAGGATGGTGTGCTATGTGTGTTCTTTCCCTGGGGCCTCTAATTTTATCATTTTTATCTCAGAACCACAATAATTTGTCTCCAATCTCTGGTTGTTCTGGGCATCACTTAATTCATTTAAAAATTTCCCAGATTTTAAGGATCTTTTAGTTTATGGGGTTCAACTGAATACCTATGAGGTGTTGCACACACATTCTCTTCAATTTCTGAAGCAGAGTTTGAATTAGCAGTTGTGTGCATGGAGATGTGTATTGCTATATTGGAACATTTTCTTCCCACCAAAGCCAAATGTTAAATGCACTCATTTGTCGGTGAAGTTTTAGAAAGCCAAATTGCATGGTTTGAGAGTAAAAAATCAAAGTATCATTTTAGGATATGTCAGGTACAATTCTAAATCTGTGTGTAAGGGCTGGTGGTTTGCTAAGTGCAGAACCAGGCTGGTTCTAAAATTAACATTCCCCTAGAATACAGAGGCTCAGGCAAGCCTAGTCTGTACTTCAGGGGGCTGCAGAGGCATGGCTGTTCCGTGACTTTTAGCTGGCCTTTACCTGTGCAGGGTGATCCACCACTTAGCCTCCCCTCTCCATCTGCAAGTGAGTGAATACATGAGTTACTTTTCTCTTTCCAGTCTAGCAGAGGTGATTCAATTGTGATGATGAACACAAAAGCGTCCTAAGTCGCATTCTATTTTCATAATTTACTTCGGAAACAACCCTTGTATGAAACATAATTCCTTTTCTCTGTTCTCATTTACTCGGTGACCATGCGACTCAGTGTTTCCTTCTCTGCTGAGATCCAGGAAGGATTTATCAATAGGCATTTTGTGATCATAGCCATCCCAGAAGGCCACCCTGCTTTATAAACCTTATCTAACTTGCTACTAAGACTGTTAACAGCATCTTCACAAACATAATGCCTTTTTATGAAAAAGCAACAAAATCAGCACATAAAAGAAATTTCTTATTATGGGCTTCAAAGGGGTAGAAGTTGGTATCTGAGAAATGTATGAAATAGTAGATGAAAGGAGACACAATCAGAAAGGAAATATGCCCATGATTAATCAAAGACAAATAATTCCGTCATTGAAAAATGAGTCAGTATTTAAGGTTTTATTCTATTCTTTTGCACCAGAATTCTGCAAGACTTTGAACTCTCAGCATTAGAAATGAAAGGACATAAAATTTTCACTCAGGATCTTTTTTTAAGCAAAGCAGAATTCTATACTTAAAAGCATATAGTAATTGTTCCTTATTGCCTCTTAGATGAAAGCCTGGGTTTCTGCACCTGGCCCCAGAAGCCCTGCATGGCTGGAGTTCCCTTCTCTCATCTCCTTAAAGTCTTAACAAGAATCATAATCTCTGGTTAGCCTCACCTGAGCTCTCCCTGCCCATCAAATGCCTCCTTTGTACCTCCTTTTCAAGCATCTTACTGTCTAAGAGCCTATTAAAGGCCATAAAAATACTGTCATCCAATCCCTAACACCTAAACACAGAGAAGTGCATATTTTACTGAAGTTCAGTCCATCCCTACAATGGGCTTTTCTTTTTTCTTTTTTCTTTTTTTTGCCCCAGCAAAAGTTTGTATCTCCCTTCTCTGAGCTCTTCTAGCATCTACACCTCTAGCACTTGCCTCCAGTCCACATTGGCTTCATGGGCTGTTTTTGACACAATAATAGCTGAGAAACTCCTCCAAGAACAAAAAGTCAGCTTTTAGCTCTTGTAATAGTCCCCAGAGGACCTAAGAAAGTGCAGTGAGGCTGGAGACATAGCTCAGGTGGTAATATGCTTGCCATAAAAGCAGAAAGACCTGAGTTTGGGCTCCCTGAACTCCTTAAAACAAACAAACAAATAAACAACAAACATAAGGGTGGTGGTGTGTTCTTATCACCCCGGCACTGAAGAGACAAATGAATCCCTGAGGCTTACTAGCTAGTCAGCCAATCTGAATTAGCAAGCTCCAGGCCAATGAGAGACTGTCTGAAAGAAGAAAGTGATTATCTTCTAAGTAATAACACTCTCAGGGCTGACTCTGGCCACCACATGCATGCACACATATGCACATACACACTCACCTATTCGTACATGCACTCATGAGAATATATGCAGGCAGGCACATGTATGGCCTGCATTATTTTGATTGTGTTGAATTTGTGATGAATTCAGAGAGAAGTAGACGTTATCTGAAAGAAAGTATGCATTTTCATCTTGAGGAACAACTAGGAAACTGGGAGAGTTTAACTAATTACTGTTGGCAAGAGTTTTCTTAATGGAAACTTCAAGTGGCCAGGAGACACTAAACTCCACAGTCAGAGTCTCTCTCAAGTGGCTTTTCTCACCCACAATTAGTGTTTATATTTTGGATCCCTCTTTAATATCTATAAAAATCATAAAAACATTTTTTGTAGAGAGAGTACTCAAGAATAACAGCACTGGAACTCTCCACAGTGGGAATCTGAAACCCCAGTACAGGAGGGCATCAGGTAGAGAATTCATCTGAAGGAAAAGAAGTGATGGAGGTGCTGAAACCAGGCCTCTATCCACACCATCATCACAAAACATTGGTTTAGTATTTACAGTACATAACCCACTTCTTATTTTTTTCTAGTTTACTTAATTCTTAATCCTTGTACCCAGGTTTCCATCTGGTTACCAAGGTGAAGCAACCAGACTAGGATATTGTGGTAATCACTGGGAAGATGGCCCAGTGGGTAGTTGTGATAAGCTGCGAGGATGGCCCAGTGGGGAGTTGTGGTAAGCACTGGGAAGATGGCCCAGTGGGTAATGGTGCTCACTGCACAAATACCTATGTTCAAACCCCCACATGTAAGTAAAAGCCTGGGTGTCACTGCATTCCTGGAACCCCAGTGCTAGGAGAGATGAAAAGACAGAAGTAGAGACCGTGTCTTAATGGAGTGTGGCAGAGAGTGGGAAAAGGACACCCACATTCTCTGCTGACCTCCATAGGTGTTCAGGGACACGACACTTCTTTCTCTAAACACACACACACACACACACACACACACACACACACACACACACACCTTATAAACACATATATCCATATGTATACATATGCGTAACCAGACCTTGACCTGTGGCAAGAAGGCTGTGTGGAAACTGAGGCTTAGTCAATATACCCAACTGAACTCTGTGCCCAGTGCCAGCACAGCACTGGTTTGTTGGCTATGTGTGGGAAAATCATGTGAATGGCAGAATCACCCACACCTTCGCTAATGAAGTGGAGCTGTTGTCCTCATTGAACACTGCCCACATTACAGAGCTCTGAACAAATGTATATAACCACTGCCGAACCTCAGTATGATGGGATTGTTTGTTATGCAGTTGCATAGATCAGGAATGAAAGGTAACCAGGATGACGAAAGGCAAACAGACAGGTAAAATAGATAAACTTTCTTGTAAAAAAAAATTAAGAAGCAAAGAGAAGCTGTTGACTCACTATTCTGTATTGTGGACCTGTCGATCTGTCTATCACCTCGACGTCCTCTGTGCATCTCCTTCTATGGTCCTTTTCTGAGCTCTCCTATCAATTACCTTTTGATTCATTTCAACAACACTTCTGGCCACATATAATAAGATTTGTGTTATCACATTTTTACTACCATCCTCCTCCTCTTCCACATCATCATCAGCAGCAGCATCACCATCACCATCACAATCATTATCATCACCATCATCATCACAACCACCACCAGCTCTTCTACTATTACCACCACTGCCACCACCACCACCAACCATCATCATCATCATCATCATCAATACCTAAATTGTAACAACAACAACAACAACAACAAACTTCCAAAAAGCAAAAATTTCCATATATTAAAGGAGAGGAGGAAGGGTTTTCAATCAGTTACATTGTTACCCATATTTAGAAATGAGATTTTTTTCTATTTTATTGACTGCTTTTGTCATCCCCTAATGAGTCTTATCTAAAGCCACCATATTTTAAATGCTGCCCGTTTGATCTGCATTTACTATCCACACCAGCAGTGGTTCTGGTTCTGCAGCACATACTCTTGAAAGGATTTTAAACTCTGTATTAATTAATGGATTTGGCACTACAAAGCATGGCATTTGTTACTTTTCTTTGCCACAGTCTAGTCTGTGTTGTAATGGTTTTTTTTTTCTTTAGCTCTTAAACAAATTTTCTGGCTTCTAATGGTGACTTTTAGTCTTACTCGTAAAAACTCATGGGTGTGAACTCTGGCCAAGTGGCTTACAATTCACAGACTTGTAGTAAAATGCACAGAAAAGCATTCAAGGTCATACTTGCCTGATATGTGTCATTAAGGTTGCTGCAGAACATTTATTAATTGCTATTTTATAGATTGTATAATACAAAAAGAGCAGTTGAGGAAATGACTCAGTGGGTAAGAGCATATATTGCTCTTGGAGATGACCAGACTTTGGTTTTTAGAACCCATGTGACATCTCACAACTACCCACCATGTGGGTACCAATATACACATGGTACACATGCACTCATACACATAAATTAAAAAAAAAACATGAATAGTCCTGATAATTATTAACTTGTTTTTAGTTTTTTTTTTTTTTTTTTTTTTTTTTTTTTTTTTAGTAAAATGTGTTCTATCCACTTTCCCCCCATATAGCCAATCAGCTAGTGTTAAATTTTTGCATGGTTATAATTATGTTCTTGATAAATTCATCTTTAGGAAACATCAATCAAAACACCATCTTGTATGTATTGTTAAATAAATTGTAAATCTCAGTTACATGTATTTCTTCTATAAAGGGAAATAGTCATGCTGATGTAGTGAGAAAGAAATCTCAGCTGAAATTATACAGGATTTGTCTTTTACAAATAGTTATTTTAATCACATGTACATGTGGGTCTATGAGTGGGAATGTACATGTGAGTGTAAATGCTTAAAGAGTCCGAAGAGGATGTTAGATCTCCTGGGGCTGAAGTTACAGGCAGTTGTGAGCCACCTGGCGTGGGTACTGGAAACTAAACTTGTGTCTGCCAGAAGAGTAGTACATGCTCTTTCCTACTGAGCCATTTCTCCAGCCCTAGGATTTGCTTTTATATTTACTAGTGAAAAAATAATATCTCAGTAATTCCTAGTCTCAGTTTCCTTGGCTATAACTTCAGATAATCCCTATCCCTATGGAGTTCTGAATATCACATAAGGCCTCATGAGTCTGGCGTATAATAGTCACTCAGAAAAATGTTGAAGCTGAATTTGACTGGTTTTGAACACTAGTGACTACTGAGTTACCAAGTAAGATGGTCTCTAGTAAACAGCCACACTACTGCAAGTGTCTGGATATTCTGTTGGTTTACAGAAAACTGTATTTCACCTTATTCATGTTTGTCATTGGGACAATAAAATAATCTCTGCTTTGTAGATGCTCAAGCATCCATGTGAAAGTTATCTGGACCCAATGATAGTAGTAAAGATACCCAGAGTAGCTTTTATACTCAACACGGCTCTTTAATACAATGAATTGTTCAGATGGTATATTCAATGATTTACTATTGATATAACAAAACTTGGTGGACTTTTGCTCATTCTGCTCCTGAAATATGACATTTTCCCTAGGAGATCTTAAAGCCTTTAGGGAAAGAAGCATATGTGCAACCAGCCATGATATATGCCTCGATGAAATGAGGACTAAAATGTACAGAATGTACATAAAAGAAAGTACTGAGGGGATCACAGAAATGTCATATGAAAATAGACCTGGAAAGGATTTAGGAGAGAAGTAAACTATTAATAGAGATTGTCTTAGTTACATTTAATTGTATGATAACACACCACGACTAAGGCAATTTATAAAAGAAAGCATTTAATTTGAGGCTTGTAATTTCAGAGGGTTACTGCAAAGGCATGGCAGCAGCCACAGCTTAGAGTTCACTTCTTGATCCACAGGGAGGAGATGAAAAGAAAGAGGCACACTGGTAAAAGTAAATCTTTGAAACCTCAGAGCCTGCCACCATTGATTCACTTCCTCAAACAATGCCACATCTCCCAATCCTTCCCAAACAGTTCCATCAACTAAGCACCAGTATTCAAACCTATGATCCTGTAGGGACCATTCTCACTCAAACCACCATAGCCTTTGAAGATGGAAACATTTACAAATGATGTATCCTGGAACCCAGCCACTCTGCAACAATCTTTGGTGGGTATTTTAGGTTGTCCTTAGACTTATATTCTATCCTCCTGCAGTCTGCTCTGTGTTGAAGGTTCCTGGCCAGAACAGTCTGTGTCAACTGGCTTCCTTGTCGTCTGGCTTGAGGATGGCTTTAACCAGTAGAGACACCATGAATGGACAGAAGGGAGGAAGAAGAGTGAGGTCAGGGTAATTTTCTTCCTGGTTTCCTTCCTGCAGTGTCAAAGGAGCTAGGCTAATTCCATCAGAGACACCTGCTAAGCAGGCAGTGATTCTGTATGCAATCGTCTTTCCTTTTCCTGTATCCATTCTTCTGTCTTGGGACATTGCATTATCCTTTGTCACTTACAAATACACTTACATATCTTTACAAATATAATATACCCTCTCTTCAACTTTATTACATTATTATAACTTTGCCATGCTTTTTTTTTTCTTGTCGAGACACTGTGTGATAGGCTTTATTTTCAGGATTTTGTAAGCTTTTATCTATGAGAACTTGTCTGACTGTCCATGATACAAAGCTGTTTACACCTGTCTAATTTGGCCATGTTGCCTTTTTGTTGGGGGTATCTACCTATTCTTGTTGGATGTATTTCTACTGATCCTTAAAGACTCGTAGTTCAGCAACATCATCCCTGGGCAGCCCTCATGGACCTCAGCTTCTTTCCTTTGAGTTTCTGTAGCTGTCATTCATATCTACTATTTGGAGTACTTACCACAGTGATGTACAGATGATAGATAGATAGACAGATAGATAGATAGATAGATAGATAGATCAGATAGATGATAGATAGATGATAGACATATAGACAGATAGATGAGAGAGAGAGAGATATTTTACTTGTCTCTCCTATTAAAATAGTAGTTCCTTTAGGGTAGAAACCATGTCCCCTCCATCTTTATATAATAATGACTCATAATTCTCACTGGTTAGATTTAGTAACATGATTTAGTGTTTTATTCAGCAATCAATAAAAATCTAAAATTTAATTTGCTCACTTGATTAATTTAAAACAATCTTGTATTTCATATATGAAAGTTCAAATGGGAAGACTGATCCCTTTAGATAAAGACTTTGTTCTGGATTAAGTTCGCCTGGTAACCATTCTTTGAACTTTCCTAGTTTTATAATGTGAATTTCGTGGTAAGCATAGATGTCTTTAGTTCTTTGTATTTTGATGGGTCAAATATGTTTCTTTTTGAAAGTTCCTCTTTTAAAAACCCGAAGTTGTTAACACAGCGAATATTTTCCTTTCAGAATCACATAACTGATGTATGTCATCCATATGAATAGCATACTTCATGGATGTTTAGTCTATGTAAATGAGTGTGGGTTGTGCAAGATTTTACATTTTGTTCCATTCAATAAAGCATGTCATTAAACTGAAAGAGAATGACAACAGAAGGCTAGCGGAGCCTCATCCCTGTCCTAATTTATTTTACAGAAGTTGCAGAGATGAATTCAGTCGTGTAGCTAGATGTTTTTTGTTTGTGGTTTGTAAAACTTCCTTTAATGTAAATGGTAAGTCCTTCCCTGTCTTTAGAAATAGCTGCCTCACTTGACTATTCCTCTTCAAAATTATAAAAAGAAACACAGCTCTAGGCTACTTTTCCCTCTCCACATACCTCTTCCTTTCATATGTCATCCCTTGCTAGATTTTATACAACCCAGGAAGAAATTGAAGAGAGAGAACACTTTGAGGAGCAAACTTTTACCCGTTCAAAGGATTGATGGTTATTGCTTCTAAGACCTCCTTGGATGCAACTTCAAAATGACTTTAGAAATGTCACCACCATGGTTCCTTGTTCTCTGTCTCTGTCTCTGTGTGTGTGTGTGTTGGATTTTAAGGGAGTCAAGTGGCATGGTTTCTGAGCCTGGGGTCTTTTGTAGTAGGAACTGCAGGTGAAAATGCCATCAATTTCTTGTTGCCTTGTTTTCAGGAACAAACTAGTTTGATGTTATTTCTTCTTCGATTTTTCCAGGACATCACATTCAATTCTCAACTGTCCTGTTTTTGAAGAAAGATAAGACTTGGGTTTTGATTGAATTTTCCTTGAGATCAGTTATTGCCGAGTCCAGTTTATTAAAGGACTAACATGGCATCCGTTCAGAATTCTCTGAGGTCATACTCAAGTTCATCTTTGAATTAAAGAAGTTATTTTTTCCTAAATTGTTACTCTTGAGTTACATTTGTTTCCTATGCAAGGGAGGGGAGGATTAACTGTAAAACCAGAAATATGTTTTCTTTCACTCTGATATGCCATGCCTTTTCTTTTAGTCTGTATCGATGATGAGGCCAAGTTGTTAAAATATATTCATTAAGCTTCTGTCCTACTGTTTTGTTTGTCTTTCCTATCAGCCTGTTTCTAATTTCTCCAGTTCTATATAGACTAGATATTTGTGACGTGGGATTCTTTAAAGAAAATAATATTTCCTTTAATTTTGTGTTTGAATAGTAGGTTCAGAAGTGTGGTATGGAACTAAAAAAAAAAAAGATGTGATGTATGGTTGTAGTTCCTCCATGTTGGTTGTTGTAAAAGGCATGGATGAGGTTTCTAGATGCTGGTCTGTCTCTCTTGGAGACTAATTCATGTTGAAAGATGTAGAAAGAGACTGATGTGTATACTAAGCTTATAGCACAAACAAGTTAACATTGCACACCTCTACCAATGAACTGGGCTGCTTAGGCTAGGCAACCCACTTACGTTTAAACTTGACATCCATTTTCACATCAAAGTCACAGAGATGGGAATCCTTCTGACTGGGTTTTTGTTGGCTTGTGGATTTATGCTTTCCTAAAAGGTACAGCTTTCAGGGATATCCTACTTTGAAAAAAAATTCTTTCATCTGTTACTTCTAGAATCCCTAAGAAAATTATTAGGCCCTTAACATGAGAAATTAAGAAAAAAAATAAAGACATATACAGGGTTAGGGTGATGATTGGATAACATACTTGTGGTGCAAGTGTTAGGGCCACGTTTTTATATTCTGGACCCAGGGGAGTCTGGGGACACATTTGTAATTTTAGTGCTTGGAGACAGAAACAAGTAAAGCCTGGTTAACCATACTAGCTAAACTGAGTGAAATCTGGATACAAAAAGCCACCCTGCCTCAATGAATAATGTGAAATGAAATCTAGCCAAGGCCAACATCTGCTTATACCCACACACATGCAAGTATTTGGTACACAGGAACAAACGCCACACCTAAACACACAAACACACAAGCACTAAAAAGTAAATAAATGAAATCATATGCAAGAGAAGTTGAAACATTTAAGTAAACCAGTTAGAGGTCAGGTTTCCACATTGAACTCTACAGTAGTATCTATTTATTTGGTTACATGAAATGTAATCATTTAGCTTAGCATTTGAGGCTCACAAAAGTCTGTTTTTATCTCCATATTGCAACAGTTGCTCCCTCATCAGCTTTGTGTATACCAAGCTATTTTGCCAGTAATGGTCTTCACAACCAATGAGTAGTCTCTGATCATTCTTAACATTGTGTTCTTTCTCAGGTGTTTTTCTGACATGTATTTATCTTTGTATTACAAGTAGGAACTTCTGACATATGAGGAACTTTCAGTGGATGCTCCAAAATCAAGTGATTTGTTTTTCCCTCACTCTTCTAAGCACACAGTTTATTTATTTTTTCAATGTGGAATGCTCCTGTTCCAAAGAATGCATTGGTGTTTCCTGGCAGATTACCTCTACTACAGTGTGACCAATCCCTCTTTTGGCTAGTCCCTGGATGTCTTTGCTGAGTATTTTGACAATAACTCATATTTCTGCCCCCAGGCTCTAAAATACAGATCCCTGTGAGGAATGGTTGGGGCTTTCTACCAAATAATCTCCAGTGACTCTGGGTTTTCTCAATTCTGGTGTCTTAAGTTCATGAATTTCTTAAAAGCAGAATATATATTCCTTCCTGCTTGGTTTTTCACACTGGATTGTCTCTAGTTCCAGTGTACAACTTTTGCTCCTTATTTCTTCACCTCATGCAGGCACCCATGCCTGCATTACCCCTCTTTTCATTTTGTCCTTAGAACCCCATACTATTTAGGGCTTTCAATCACATGTTACCATGTGGTAGACTGTGTTAGCAGAAGTGTGTGTGAGTGTGTATGTGTATGCACATGTGCACATGCATGTATGTATAGATGGTATTGCTGAGTTATGAAATCAGCCTGGTATATTGTTTCTTCTATGGAGAAGCAGCTTAGCTCCTCCTCTGATACTAGTTGAGATGATTTATAACCCACATTAATTCTCTTATTATCATTTATCTTTCCCCCTATAAGATGTTCCAGGTGATTCACTGATTCAACTTTTGATCACTTTGTCATCTTCTAGCCACTTTCAATGCAGCTCCTTCTTTGAATTATATGCCCTTGGACATCTCACTCAGACCATAGCAATTACATCTTGAGCATGGCTTAATTGAATATGAATGGCCCCTATAGGCTGATACATTCGAATAATTAGTCATCAGGAAATGGTACTACTGGAACAGGGTTTGGAGGTATGGTCTTATTGGGGTAGGTGTGTCTTTGTTGGAGGTCACTGAGGGTGGCCTTTGAGGTTTCAGAAGCCCAAGCCAGGCCGTGGTTCTCTCTCTCTCTCTCTCTCTCTCTCTCTCTCTCTCTCTCTCTCTCTCTCTTCCTCTTCATTCTGCTCGTGCATCTAGATGCAGAACTCTCAGCTCCTTCTCCAGCACCATGTCTGCCTGCATGCTGACCTGCTCCCTGCCACAACAATGGGCTAAACCTCTGAAAATGTAAGCAAGCTCTAATCAAATGCTTTCATTTTGAAGAGCTGCTGTGGTCATGGCATCTATTCAGTGACAGAACAGTGATAGAATGGTGACTAAGACACAATCTAAGGATGCTTTCACCTCCCGTGAATTTTTTTGTTTGGTTTGGAATCTCACACCACCACCCCACATTCGATAAATTTAAATGGAACTTTTGTGATTAGTTCTTAAGCCCTTCCTAGCCTCTTGTCCTAATACCTTAAATACTAATTTTCAGACTTTACTTTGGTCTATTTTGGTGACTTATTAGGTTTTCCTTTTAGCTTTTCTCCAGGGGACATCAATTTCAAACCATCACAAGCACAGGTGTACCCTTCTGCTCTTATACTTCCCACCCACACTCCTAACTCTGTCACCTGATAACACCATATTAAGGCACTAATGGCTGGAGTCTGAAAGATCGAGTGTTAAAAGCATAATTAGAGACTTAAGGGAAACAAATTGTACCCATAAAATTTAGAATTAATTTCAGGAAAATAGGGCAATTGAAGCACCTTGTGCAATCTGAAATGACTTTTCTAAACCAGTGGCTGCACCAGAAAGCAGCCCGTCCTTACTTCTATTTTCTTCCATGTGCCTTCCAAGAAGAAAAGAAAGGCAGTGGGGGAGTTTTGGCAAACAGCAGTGAATATTTTCTGTCAAAATGCCAGTGGCAGGGATCTCACCTTAACATTAAGCTTCCTTTCTTTAGTGGAAAGAGGAAATGGAAGGAAGTATGTGGATGAGGACAACCAATACCTTAGATAAGTTTGAGAGGTACTAAAACCAAAACTTACAGGCACTCAAAGGGGAAGTTCTTCTTATCTGCCGTGAACCCATTGATCTATAATTTCTTATTGTTTGTGTCCAACAGTGACTGACAGTATCAGTCAGGTTCACACCTAGTTCATATTGCATATCCTCAGTTGGTAGGCTTTACTCAAAACTCTATCCTCTCATGAGAGTACCAGAGAGTTAAACTGATGAGGTACAAACCCAGACATTCTTCTTGATACATCCCTATCATGGCTCTTTACATATTTAGGGAAGCTTTGTTGATGATCACAACTCTTACCTGCTTTTCCCTGATCAAGTCCTATACTACCAAGACAAAAATTTAAAAAGGAAAGGAAGGAAGGATAGAAGGAAAGAAGGAAGGAAGGAATAAAGAAAGAAAGTAGCATATTACAACAGGCATTGTAATCTACTGTAGGCAAAAAGAAGAATAAGTTGCCACTTGCCATTTTAGCACCTTGTTGTAGAATATGGGAAGAAGCATAGAACTAGCTGTTGTCCTTAATATGGTGTTAGAGGATATTCACAGGCCTGGTACTTCCTCTCTGTATCTCGTATGATCACTCTTAAGACTTTTTTTTTTTGACTCTCAACTCTCCTATCCTTGAAGTAAGAAAGTGAACAATTATTTTGTAGAGTGCTTGAATGCATTTATAAACTATAGATAATGCATATAAAGCTCATGCAAAAGTTCTCACCTACAGTGGATGATAAATGATCACTTCTAGTTGATATTCAAATAGAAATTGATTTCATTAATTCCAAATTCAGCTTGGGCATAATTCAAGGCTTTAGCATCCTCAGACTGATGTCATCTGTTACCTACTATGTGTTATACAAGGAGCTACCAATGAAGTTCATGACTGGATCAGGACATCATCAACCTTGAGCTTAGAAATTGCAGGCATAGGTCCTAATTTTTTTTTTTTTTTTTTTGTGTGTGTGTGTGTGTGTGTGTGTGTGTGTGTGTGTTGTGTGTGTGTGTGTGTAAAAATGAGGACAGCAAATTCATGAGATCAGGTTGCTAAGATTAGTTTGGCAGTGAATGTCTCAAAAATGTGAATAAAAACCAGGCAAATGTAGAACTGCTCAGTTCTCTGAAAGATTAACAATACAGATTTCTTCTCTGGCTGGACTTACAAGGGAGTGTTTTTCTCAAATGCCATATTCCCAGGAGTCTTGGTTGCCTTTCTTTTTGTGTAGTTGAAGAAAGTCACTTCAAAGTAACAAAGAAAACCTCTAAAATACAAATTTAAAGCAACCAAAAGGAGGGCCTAAATGTGTCACCTTCATCTTTGAATTAGACCAGTGTATGTCTTTGGAGAGATATGAAAAACAATTTCTTTTGCTTGGTATATTCTTTTGGTGAACACATCTATAGGAAGAGTCCGGTTTTAGTGTCCTCTTTAGACTGATTACAGAACCTGTGTCCCTTTGAAGCTCATGTTCCTTATGCTTGAACATAAAAATCACTAAACAGCTAGACACAGGGAGTAAGAGTTTGACCAACTGATGAGCCCCTACTTTTGGCTCATGTGATGTAATCCTGAAATCTTAGGATGATTATGATCAGCTTGCCTATAGAAATAGACCTTAGCAGAGACATATGGGATTTAGTATTTTCTTATCTACTGGTGGTCCTTAGAAGGTTTTTCTAATGTGTGTTTGACTACATTTATGTTCATGATCAGAAGATTAGAACACTGGAAAAGAGTTTAAGGCAGCAATAGTGGAGAGGGTGATTGAACTGTCCTAACCTGGTAATCAGATTGGTGAATACCCTAACTGTCCTCATAGAGCCTTCATGTAGTAACTGATGAAAGCAGATGCAGAGATCCACAGCCAAGCACCAGGCACAGGCCTGGGAGTCCAGTCGAAGAGAGGGAAGAAGGATTCAATGAGCAAGGGGCATCAAGATTATGATGGGGAAACCTGAAGAGACGACCAAACCAAATTAGTAGGAACTCATGAACTCTGGACCAACCGCTGTGGAGCCTCCATGGATTTGGTCTAGGCCCTCTGCATGTGAGAGACAGTTGTGTAGTTTGATCTGCTTAAGGGGCTCCCTGGCAGTAGGATCATCCCTGGTGCATGAGCCATTTTTTTGTAGCCCGTTACCTATGATGGACACCTTGTACAGCCTTGATGCAGGGGAAGGGACTTGGAATGCCTCCACTGAATGTACTAGGCTCTGCTGATTCCCCATGGGATGCCTTACTTTTTGGAGGAGGAAATCGGGGAGGTTTGAAGGGGTATTCCTGGAGGGGCAAAGGGAGAGGGAAGAAAGAGAGATCTGTGATTGGTATGTAAAATAAATAAAAGATTTCTTAAGAAAGAAAACTGGAGAACATTGGCACTAGAACGTCTGTGACCCCAGGTGTTGTACTTCTGTTTTAATGAACTAGAACACAGCCCAAGGTGATGAGGTAATCAGTGAGACGAAGTTACTATTATTAAACTAAACCAGAGATTTAAAATGAGTGCTCTTGGTCAGCTCTATCCAAGTAACATTATACAGACTGAGTAGGTTTTACTTAAAAATTTTGGTATGTACATGCACATATATGCCCACAATGACAATTGATGGGAAAAAAAAGGCCATGGATATGAAAGAGAGCAAGGAGTGATATGTAGCAGGTCTTGAAGGAAGGAAAGGGGAGGGGAAACAATGTAATTTTAATTTCAAAAATGGAAGAAGTAATAAAAATATAAGGGGGAAAGATCAGAATAATGACTAATGAAATAAAATTAAATTAAGCCTAGATTTTTATTTAAAGTGAAAAATAGTTTATTTTAGCTCACAATTCTGGCTTATAGCACATCGTTATGGGGGAAGTCAAGGCAGCAGTAAATGAGGTTTCTGGTCACATCATATCTACAGTCAAGAGCAGGTAAAATAAATATATGCATGATACCTGCTTGATTGCTTAAAATATTAATTTTAGAAAGTTTCTATTCCAAGCAAAATACATTATGACTGTCTTGAGCCCAACACTTTTGGGGCTTAGTGGATGATGTCTCTTGTATAATATATACATATATTAAAATTTATATTTTATGATCACATTGGGATAAATATGAATACATTAGTATTGTTTATTAATACTGTTTTCTTTGACCTAAAAGTCCATTTAAAAAAAATCTGATTCTGAAGGAAATTAAATGATGTCCATGAACCCCTGAAGTTATTCTGAATCGTGAGCCAGTGGCCTCCTGGATAAAACTGGTCCTGACTTTAAAAGCAGGCTTTTTATTGTTCAAAGGAGCAAGTATAGAAATAGGACAGAAAAGAAATGTTAGTGTAGTCTAGATAAGAGCTATTATAATAGTTACCCTGAGAGAAGAATGATTCTTCTTCACCTGACCAGCCATCAACTGCCAATACCTAGTCCTGGAGGGTGTGGCCACTGGTAGTTTACCAATCCTCCAGAGGACAGCCCTATAGCCATGCACATATGGGCAACACTAATTGAAATTAATGGGTTATCAAATAATAAAACAAAATACAGATAGAATATTAGGGGGAGAATATCCTAGGGAAATACAGAGGAAATTGGAAGGCAGACATAGGGAATGAAAGTCTATATGATCGTAAATCATTGCATACATGAATCAGAATTTTAAATTTACTTAAATGTTTTTTAAAATCTATTAGTCATAAGTCATGATTTACATAAAAAACAAATAGTAAGAAAATGTTCTAAATTAATCTTTCACAGAACACACAAGGAAATCTAAATTTCCTATATTAAAATAACAAGTCCACCCATTGATTTCAGTCACTGGTAGGCTAATCAATGTCTGCAAAACAACATTATATTATCACCTGAATTAATTAGAACATTCATAGGTCACGTGGTCCCACAGAGTGTTTATGACGTAAGAACTCAACACTTTCCTGTTTCTTATTCTACTACTTACAAGAAAACCATGTGTGCATACCACCTTTTCCATTTTTCAATTACTGGGTTATACTAAGCTGTGTCTAGATCAAGGTCATCTATTTGACCTCCCAAGGTACTTTATCTGATTCTTAGGGGATTCAGATCTCTCCTCTAGGACTGTTATTTCTTCTAATCCCCCCTCTCTACAGGAAGCTCCTTTTTTGAGTCAGGCTGGATTTTCTTATTGCCTCATAGAATTGATAATGTTTAGAGCAAGCTCCCATAGTTTGGGATTCGTTGGCTTCCCTGGTGTTTGTGGGTTGGCGGGATGATGAAGGACTCACAGACTGCAACTTTCTCCTCTCCTATTATTGGGAGCCTATCTTCTATCATGAGTCCTCTGGGGAACCTCACCTCATGCCATCACATGAAACAATTCATTGTTACCCCACACTGTTGTTTTCTTCTGTTCATTTCCTGTGGGGTGAAGAATTCCTGGTTACCATAGCTTTATCAACAACATTTGACTACACTCTAGGGGAGTTAGAAACTCATATTTAATGGATTCTCTGCATTGGCAAGACTTAGGGGAAAAGAAAGTGAGCAAAGATAGGAAAGTGACAGGTGATATGAACGAGGAGGGAGACTATCTAAGGAGGGGAGATGGTTGAGGCATGGCAGGTCATGGGACGTTCTCTAGATAAACACAGAGCTAGAGATGAGACATTTGTTATGCGTATAATAGATATGACAATTACCCGTCTGGGATGCACTAGTGTCTCTAAGTTCTTTCTGTTACTAAAATAGAACATGCATTCTTCTAAACTTTGTTATAAGAAAACCAAAAGAAGAAAAAGAAAAGAAATACTGGAACTCATACTCGTTAGTCCCTTTAAAATATTCTAAGTAAATATTTTGCCTGTCTTACCTAATGTAACAAGTATATAGAATTATAAATGCATAAATGCATGTATTCTTCAAACATCTGGTAAATTTCACTTATTAATAGTCTGAGCTATTAGCAAGACATGAGATGTATGATGCTGGCAGGCCATTATTACCTTTTAGACCTCTGTGATGGCTACTTTGGTTGTCAATTTGACTATATCTGGAATGAACTACAATGAAGGACATATCTGTGAGAGATTTTTCTGCTTGGTTTGAAGTGTTTTTTTTTTTCTACTTCTAGTCCAGACTTTTGAGGCAGCAAGACACACATCTTTAATCTGGGCCACATCTTATGCTGGAAGCTGATACAAGGACATGAAAGAAGGAAACTCTTGCTGTTTACCTGCTTGTCCTCTCCTTGATAGCACATCCATTTCTTCACTGGCCTTGGAGCCTACTTCTTTGGGATTCCAGTATACAGAGAAGACCAGTTGAGACATCAAGCCTTGTGGGACTGAGCAACTACTAGATTATTGGATTTTTCTGTTACAGCTAACCATTGTTGGATTAGCTGGATGGCAGTCCATAAATCATTCCAATAAATTCCCTTTATATCTACCTATCTGTCTATCTATATATCTACTATCTATCTGTCTGCCCATCCATCCATCAAGAGAGACAGACAGACAGACAGACAGACAGACAGACAGACACACACACACACACACACACAGAGAGAGAGAGAGAGAGAGAGAGAGAGAGAGAGAGAGAGAGAGAGAGAGAGAGATTGATTCATTCCATACGTTCTGTGACTCTAGAGAACTCTTACTAATACAGACTGTTTCGTTGGTTCTAAACATGGACAATCTTATTTAATCACAGGGATCTTTTCATAGTCACTTTAAACACTGCTTGATTCTGCATCTATAGTCAGGGTTCTGTGTTTCTTCTTGTTTTCAGGGTCTTACCACATCTCTTTCTGTCCAAACCACCATTGTTTTCAGAAACAATTACAAAGATTCCTTCATCCTTGCTGTATTCCCTAGGCATACTGACACAAACTATCCTTCCACTCCCAGACACATTGGTAAGACTCAGCAGTCACTTGTTTTGGTTTCTAACATCAAAGGGTAATAGACAAATTTTGACTGTTACACCTGCTCCATTCTACGTTCAGCAAAGGGGAAGGGCCAAGTCTGTGTCTTTCCCGCCTTTGGAAGTCCATTCTGTGGTGGGTATAGAGCTGAGCCATGATGAGAACTGTGGATGTCAACAATGTCTAGTTGACCAAGCAAAAATATGCTTCAGTGAGACAGGTGTCATCAAATTTTTGTGTAAACAGTTTAGTGGTGGCTCCTATGAGGGGAAATGTTCAATACAGATGATGTCAGGAAGGGGGGCTCCTTCGGTAAGGTACTGGGGAAATGTGGTATAAGAAGCCGAGATTTTGATATAAAACTGCCCACGTTCAAAACTCAGCAGCACCAATCATACATGATGGATAAGCCTCTTAAATTCCTTCAACTTGCTGTTCCCATTTTAAACAAAAGGTAGACTCAGGCATGCAATAAAGGTGAGGTATCGCTGGTGACTTCTAGAACATTCACTCCATATGTGGCTGGTATGACATGCGTCGATGGATGACTCTGCAGGTTCTGTCTGTTCCTAAACCATCCTCCAATCATTTATCACAACAAGGCTCTACACAGGGCTTCTGGTTGTCATTATCTGGCTAGCCAGGCCAGCCTGGTATTTAGAGGATTTACAGCTCTTCCACTGACAGACTGACATCTGGCTCTTAGCTCCACTCGGCCAGAAACTTGGCCAAAAGACTCTGCCCCATCCTTCAGCACATTGGCCTCTTCACCTGGACCCCAGGGCCTGTCTTTTGTCTTCAGACTCTGCTGACCAGGCTGATTAATGACAAGGAATCTCATGTTCTCTTGTTACTACTTTTGCATTTGTGTTCTGTTTGGCTTTGCTGTTTTTGAAAAGCAAACAGACAAACAAAAACAAAACCAAAACCAAAACAAAATAGGCAGCAGTCCCTGGCTTTCTCTAAGCACCATGGAATAAGAAGCAGGATTTAATTGCTGCTGAAGGGATGGTGCAGAAGGTTATCCAACAATGTGAGATCTTATTTGGCAATGAACTTTGAAGCTGAGAGTTATGGATTGTGGAACAAGATACAACTGCCTGCTGCTGTCCCAGAGTTGGGAATATAGAATTTAGCAGAAACTGGGTTAGAGCTGATGGGACCTCTCAGGGAGGTCATGGAGAAACTAACTAGCCATCCATAAACCTGTCGGAAGAGCTATTTGAAAGAGAAGGCTGAGGTGTCTCTTCTGTATTTCTAAAGTCTTCGAATAAAAGTAGACAATTCCACATCGTCATAGATATGAAACGGGCAGCAATTGAGGGCATCAAACTTAGAAATGAAACTGAAGTAACCTGTCATTGCTCTGAGGAAAAACTGTGAAATTGGCATCCAATCCCAGGCTGCAAAGATAGGGAATGAGGGGGGAATTTATTCTCTCAGTTTTATCCTAACGTCACTGAAGAAATGAAAAGTTCGAAGAGTTAAGGAAAGGGAGGGAGTCTTGCCACCATTGACACAATTCCTTTGGCATCTGCCTGCTTCCAGTCTATATGCTTTTTCCAGTCCTGGCAAAGGTGGAAGCCATGCTTATCAGTCCTTTCATTTACAGGGAAGAAACAACAGAGGCAGCTGTTGGTGTCAGAGAATGTCCCCTCCTGTGTGCCTGCTAACTGTCAGGCTATGTGGCATTTTGTGATATGGTATTAGAAATCTCAGTATTCAAAAAACTGCAAGACACACATATCAGGCATCCCCTTTGTCATCATACTGGTCAACTGCTTAGCGTATGTTTTCTCTCCCCAGGTAGAAATTTGGGTAGGCAAGCAGGAATTCTTTAGTGATGGTATTCCCAGTTTAGGGCGTGATCCAGTGAAGGGTGGTTCCCTGCAGGTGGGAGGGGAAAGGTGAAAAGCAGGGACCTCCATTGCCATAGTTTCTGCACAGGCTTTGGGTGTTGATATTGGGCCCTTAACTCTATGTTATAGTTCGTGGCATAAGAATTCAAAGTTATCTTTCCTTGGTTGAGGCTGGAAATAAGTTCCCGGGCTAGATACCAGGACTCTGCAGCCCTTATTAGCAGTCAATATTACAGCTCCTGTCATGACAAGAGAAGACAGGCTTCACTAGCCATTAATACCCATCAGTGTGAGGGTTCTTGACCTAGAGGGTGTAAGACTCATAAGTCTGAAGGTTTGGTGCTATGAAACTGTTCTTGTGTGCAGACCCTGAGACTTCTGTTCTCTAGCTTCAGTCAATGCTTTTACTCTTCTTCAGCCTCTGTCTTCTCTCTATTTCCAGTCTACACACACTCTCACAGTCTCTCTGTTTCTAAAACCTTTGTTTTGGTTCTGGCCACTGTTGAAGTGTTCAGTAGCTGCTTCTTCAACAACCACGTGACCAGCTGCCTTGAGGCTGTTTTCTCAGCTTGGCTGGCTAACTACTCAGCTGTCACGGACACTGATAGTCTTTGGTCTCTATTAACGTTGCTCTTTGTGTCTTATGATTTCAGAAAGCACTATTAAAAGTGGCAAGAAAAGACCACAGGAGAAAAGACTTGCATTAAGCCAAAGAACGCAGCACAGGAGAGTCTCCCAACTAGCTCACTAAGGAACCTGAGCAGCCAGCTTTATCTACCATTGAGTTGGTGTTTAGACCAACCACAGTAGAACTCCTATGCAAAGGAAGATATGTGTTTGCACCAACCACGCCCTTACTTCTTTAACACTAGTCAAAGGAGTGGAGGCCCACCCTCTTCCACTGGCCTAGCTACAAAAAAATTCAAGGTCATCCAGGGGCTGTGAGAGAAAAAAAAAAAATATCTGCACAAACTGTAAACAGCCTTGGCAGAGTTCATACCTTCGGCAGACAGTAAAACTACCCATGATCACTGTGTAATTTTCCTAAAGTCATCTGTGGAGTGTTCAAAGCTGCCAGGGTTGGCCTGAGTGAAGTCTGGCTGGCTGTTTGACTAACGGTCCCATTTGCTCAAGGTAGTGTGGGCCATAGGGAGAGTCCAAAAGTTGCTAATTAGGGAGTTGAATTGCCTCATCCCTCAATGTATTTGCTTATTTATGGGAAAATGAACACCAGAAGGAATATTTATAAAAAAAGAAATTTTTAAAATTATTATTAGCAATAATAGTAATTTTAGCAGATTTTAATGGTGTTTTAAATTGCTTAACATCTGCCTAGTGCCCAAGGAGAGATAGGTCCCTTATTTGTCTGGATTCTCTGAGTGAATGTTACTTTCCTACTTTTTTCCCAGACATCAGATTTAGTTAATATTCCTACAATTCTATATTGAGAAAACTTTGAGTTATCTAACCTACCTCAAGTGGACAAATGTGAATATCACAAGAAGGATTTGTACTACATGGAAAAATGGTGGCATAATATACTAGACCCTCCACTTTTCTCTGGTCATGCTATGGGCTGGCCAACTGACCTTGGGAAAACTCCTTCAATAGAGAAATCTATTATCTCCATCATCTATATTCAACAAAATGCTCCAACAGAGACTGTGAAGCTTGTCCAAGTTTCTGAGTGTAATGTACAAGGACATTCCAATGTAGCAATCTCATTCCTTAAAGAAACTCACCACTTCTGTGGTCAGGTCTAGTAGAGTAAAACTGATTTGCTGATTCATCAAGCACACAAAGGATAGCTGTTAATATTCATCAAATCATAACATTTTCTTGGATGTTAGTTCTTTGCAAAAATCCTATCCATTTGGCTACGAGTCTGACCTTTTCTCCCTCTTCGCCCTTCCACGCAGGAAGTCCTCATTTCCTGATGCCTGCTGCTAATATAGGAGGCATGTTGAAATGTTTATGCTAATTAGGTTTTGATTGGAATCTCAGAAACAAGTTAAAATGACAAGTTTTATTGCATTGATGAATTAATTATGACATAAAAATCACTGTTCTGCTGTTTGAAACCAGCCCTCTGATTTCTGCTGGAGACAGGCAGATTCTCTCCTCTTAAAAAATCAGGTTATTATTTTTTTTAATTTTAATCAAAAAAGAGTGGAAGTGTCACATATGGTTCTCAGGTAGAAGTCCTGGTGGGGGGCGATGAAGAGAAGGTAATAAGTCAATAATGGCAGCAAATTATGGAAGTGGGTCCTCATTTGTTTGTGTGTGCATGTGTACAAATGGAAAGTGATGTTGTAAGAGCCAGTGACCGAGAATAGCCCATGTTTTGGCCTGTGACTCTCTGACAACTCTTGTATAGAAACTCAGCTTTGGTCTGGTGTCTGTATGTCCTGTATAACATGCTGATGAAGGAAGCTGTTGATCACAATGGAGAACATGGACATTTTCTAAGAAAAAAGATTTTTTTTCCTTAGGAGGAACATATGACTTCTGAAGACAGAAAACATGAAGCACCCTAGCTGTCTGCATAATTAGTCCTTTTGTAGGAATCATTGACCATTAGGAATTATACCATGAGGAGCTTGCCCTCTTTTAAACAAGACACATATCAACTGTTAGGGTCACCTGGTTTCATTCAATAGTCTGAGATCTCAGAGCATCTTAAAAAAGGCACAAAGTTTAACCATGATCCCACAACCTGTTTATGGTGACATGAGATATAAGATATACTGATCCATATAGTCTATACTCTACGGTTTGATCCAGTAAAACAATGAATTGTAATAATGAAAGAAAACTGCTAATTTTAGGAAATTGAAGAACAAAGAGAATTAAGGACATGTAAGAGGCTAGAGAGACTGTGAGGCAGGCTATTAACTGAGGCATGCCACCAAAAACTTGCATGAACAATGTGGTTTGTTTAGAGTGTTGGGCCAGATGGGAAGGATATAACGTTTTCTGGGGGTGAACCACTGTTCAACACTGTCAAATGCTCTTAAGTATTGTGAGGTTTGCTCTTGTGAATATTATCTTCGTGATGAAGTTTCTTTGTCTTTGCTGTAGGTCTCTGGTAATGCATTTTGCTGTGAGTTGATTGTTCAGGACTTTGAATGGCAGTGGATAGACCCTCCCATAAACCAGTGAATATACCTTCCCTGGGCAATAGATTGGAATGCCCTTATGGGAGTCTGGCTGCTTTGGACATTCTGCTTTCACCATGAGGTCACTTCAGTAGCTGCAGGGACTCCTATGATTCCTCTCCCAGGAGTCCTTGCTCCAGTAACAACTGCTATACATACCCTGCCCCAGTCTTGGAAGACATCACTCCAAGACAAGTCTTGATGAATTCCAGATGACCTTGCTCAGTCTATATCTTTATTCATTTAGGCCTTGGGGCCACAGAGGAGTTGCTTTCATGGTGGCTTAGCCTAAAAGGTAGTTTTGTTGCAATGCAAGAGCAGTATTGGCACTTATATAAGGCCTGTGATTGGTAGAACTGAAAACTATACTGGGATTGGTTCAATGTAATCCTTTATTTGTACAGCACACTCATGCCACATTACCCTGCGTGGGTGTAGGACCAAGCTATTCAATCCAGTTTGTGAATAGGAAATATCCATGTGCTGCTTCCTGGTAGTATAACATTAAGCTCAAAATTAGACCCTTCTTGCTGACAATTTTAAGAATTCTTCTTAATATCTTCTACTGCCTATTTGTGATTGTTCTAAGGGGTATTATGGGCTGAACTGGTGACATAAAGAGCTGGTGGCAGTAGTGGGGGGCAGGAGCAGAAGTGGGGGCAGTCAGAACAGGCAGTGACAGAGACAGCAGCAGAAGTCACCACAGAACGCAAGCCACAGTGACTGGAAGAGTTCCAGGGAACTGCCACATCCTAATAGCTAGGGATACTGACACCCAAAGACCAAGAGCTATAAAAAGGATGCCTCTGAACTAAACACACAGAGATATGTCTCTGGCCTCCAGTGCTTGGAACCATAAGCCTTTAATTCTCAGGTCCTACAGTTGCAGGAACTGTTAAGGCCATCCTATAGGTTCTTGACAATCAAGGGCCTTGAACCACCCACAAAGGGGCAGCTGCCGTTTGTTTGTGTTTTCTAGCCAAATAGAGCAACTGAATCCCGGCACTTGATGGAAACCATCTGAGTGAGTTGCCAAAGTTTTCTGTTTTTCAGGAGTTGTGTTACTGTGTTGACAAGATGGGATGGGCTTTTAAATGGGATGAGACCTTGTTGGTCTTTATGTAGTTGAGGGTGCTGTCCTTGTGTGTGTGGGGGGGTGCTTTTTACCACCCTATCACTGCCTTCCTTATTTGAAATTTCCTCCATAGTCCTCATGACCTCCTTCAATGGTGTCATTATACCACGATAACCTCCACCAGAACCTAACTAGGGTCTGTGTCATGACCTTGAAATGTTGTAGATGAACAAATTTCCATTTCTTTTTCAAAGTTGATCTAAATTGAATGTTTTGTTGCAGTAACAGGACACAGACTAATCCAGACTAATTCAGTACTGAGACAAGTTATAGCAGCTTTTGCAAAGATTTCAAAGGAAAGCTCAGGAGGATAGAGAGTTTCTCTGAAGAGAACCCACAGAGTAAGCAGAGCCCAGGAGCGGTTGTGGGACAGGAGCCTCAGCAAGGACATCAGAAAGGATCTCACATTTGACTGAGTTATTAATCTCTGATTTCAGATGACTATTTGGAATCTGGGTTTTTAAATTCATTAAGTATTTGATACTACTGGGGAGAATGAAAATTTAGGAATCTTAGAGGCCCAAAGTCGAACATAACTGTTTGGATTTGGCTGTTTCTCCCAAGGGTATATATGTTAACATTTAATTCCTATTGTGAGATTTTAGGGAGATGGAAGCTTAGTCTGACTAAGGAGAGTATTTAGAAATGAGGCCTTAGGGAGGGGACTAGCATTAAAGTAGGTCTTCAGGGTGGAAGCCTTTTACTTAATGATAGGATCTTTGTGAAAGAAGAGATAGAGCAGAGGGCACACACACTTGTG
The DNA here is from genome assembly GCF_049852395.1 of Peromyscus maniculatus bairdii. NCBI lineage: Eukaryota > Metazoa > Chordata > Mammalia > Rodentia > Cricetidae > Peromyscus > Peromyscus maniculatus. The sequence continues at coordinate 21,375,650 of NC_134873.1, forward strand.
GTCTCTTTCTTGCCGTATCATGTACTGTGCCATCTTAGAACTCTGACAAGTGAAATAGCAGGAATGCAGACCCTTTGCCCTCTAAAAATATGAACTAGATAACCTTTTGTTTTTATGATGCTACCCAGGCTTGGGTATTTTGATACAGTAACACAAGAACAGATTGATACAGTGACAACCCAAAGCTGTATTGTTTTTGCCTTTTCTGGTTACTGACTTAATGTTGAAAATAAACTTTTAAAAATATTACTAATAAATAAAGTCATGTTTTTATGTTTACCAGTCATGCTCCTCACTGTGGTCAAAGAGTGTCACAAACACACTTCTGTCAACAACACTTCTGGTTAGGCTAGACACTATATAAGCAGTAATTCTTGATGTCCCAACAGTGCTAGTCTTGAGTCAATTAATTATCCTTTTTTTTTTTTCATAGGGAAAATTGCCAAACTTGAAACTATGTAATGCAAAGAAACATTGCTTTGGGAGATGGGTGCATAAACCACTAAACTTAATTGTCAGTCCAAGTACAAAGATGAATAAAACTTAGAACTTGTTTTCCATGGATTGATTATGGATTTATGGAAACAGTTGTATAATTGATACAGAGCAGAATAATGTCTACTCTTAAGGACAAGGCTATACAACCGACTGGGAGAACTTCCAACTAGGAACTTCTTGGTGGGCAGGCGTTGTCTGGAGACCTCCATGAAGCCTCTCTGTGTCTTATCAAAAATTGAAGATTAGGTAAAAGTTTTGGTTCAGTTTCTTCAAGAATAGGGAATGACTGCCATTCTAAGACATGACAATAGCATGAATAGGACCTGTATGTAAGAAAAGGCAGACAGAAAGCCCCCAGGACTAGTCAAGTATTTGATACTATTTGCAAAGTCAACACACTTGTGCCCACATAAACAGGACAGATACATTTATATCATCTGTATAAGTTTATAGTTTTCTTAAATTGCCACAAATACACTATTGGTGGTCAGAGGAAGACGGATTTTTTTGTGTAATGGGCAATTATCATCCAAATTGAGGATGCGCTCAGCTTGCTTTCACTATAATAGCTCCTTCCTTGCCCCAGTGTGACACAGTCATGTCCCGGGGCTGCAACTCAGTGGTAGCTAATGGAAGAGAGGCTCATATTGCTCTTGCATCACGTCCTCAGGTAGCCATGCTATCTTCATTATTTTAAAGGGATGGATAAATTTAGCAAGGACCTATAATTTAAGTGACTGGCAATTTGCTAACTGTTTAAGTGTATTTGGCAGAAAGCATATTTGTTTTCTGGCTGCAGACTGCAATAGATCCTTTGTAATTCACACCAAATTTGGAACCTATTCAGAAACACTTAGTTAAATTAATGAGATATTACCTATGTCTGTTTTTCAGATGCTTCATCCATGCTACCCAGGAAAAGTTGTTTTTTTTTTCCTCAGACTTTGTTAACTCAGAACCCAGCTCAGGGACACATTTTTTTTTTTTTTTTTTTTAATCAGTAAAATTGGCACAAGATTCCTCGAGGGCATTTCTTTTGACATCTCTATAAAGTGCACTCTGGTTATTTTTGTTTTTAGATTGGAGTCATGTGCTTGACTAATGGGTGCCAAAATTTTCATATCATTGACGGACATATTATAATATTAAGAGCAGTTATATATTTGGTGCCTAGGAGTACAGGTTCTTTATTGTTTGCAAGTTGCATATGTTTTTTTCTATAAAGCAGAATGCTTCTTTCAAGCAGTAAGTTACGATATCTTACTTAGTTATGTCTACAAATACCAAGTGATAAAAGTTTTGTCCTTCAATTCATCTCTCCAGGTGAATCAGATCTTCAGCAATATTTTACTAAAAATTTCAATATGTAAATATTATCTTCAAACCACTCAAAAATACAAATAGGATGTTGTAGTATAGAAGTAATGTTATTTAATGGTCATCTGTATTCACCATTAAGATATTCTTCATGGTAATTGGACAAAGGATTCCTCTGAAGAATATATTTTATATTAAGCTTTTTGTTATAAAATAGCTTTTAAAGGAGAATATCCCTAGCCCAGTGTTTGACACAGCACTGGCTACAATAAGAAGCATCTTTTTATAGTCATCACTTCCTGTGTTAGTATCAGATTTTCCTTGAGATTCCTTTGCTGACAACAACTTGCTAGTACATCTTACATCCACAGGAAATAATTTTATTAAATTGAGTAATAGAAACATGGGGAAGGGAGAGACTAATTTTTTGAGGGATAAATAAAACAGTCATATGTGAAAAGTATTATTCTGGGCTTGCCTATTTCTGTTGCAAAGCCTATAAAGTCTTTGGCCCTCTTAGGTACTAATGGAAAATTCCATGGTTCATGTAGAGATCAATAGCTGGTCTCTTCCATTTTTTTGCCTTGAGCTTGCTGGCTATTCAAGTATGGGAATGGGAGACAGTTAGATCACATGGTCCAGTGGAGGTTTTCTGGATATAACAGAAAAGAGGAGCATGGCTTCTGGCATTTGTTTAATGAGAGAGTAGTTTCTAACAGATCCTACGGGAGTAGTAAAGAGCCGATGCACATCTCTGACACAAGATTGGATGGAAGACTGTCATTTTCCCTGTAAGTCTCTCCACGCACCCTCACCCAGCTCTACAGTAGACACTTCTACATTAAATGGAATGCAAGAAGGCAATAATTATATAATCATTATGAGAAAAATCTGAATTAAGCTTTTATTCTGTTGTCTTTTACTCTTAAAACCAAAATTCAACTCAACTTGTCAATTGCAAAGAAAAAGACAACTAATCCTTCTAACTGAAATCATCAGGATTTCTTAAGCATAAAGAATGAATAAAAGAGGGAGAAAAGGGATTTCTGCATGAAAGTTAATTTTATGATATTGCCGCATAAATTGTGACCTGGCAGTTCCCCCTGCAGTTTAATAGAACTGGCAGCAGGCATCACGACTTAAGCAGACTCTGTATAATGAGAAGCAAAGACAAATCGGTGTGAAGGACAGGCGAAAGGACAGTCCTTCTTCCCTCCTGGAAGATTAAAAATACTAAAATATTGCAACCAGAATTTATATAAAGGGAGATGATATCTGAGAAAGGGAAAATGATTTTAAGAGAGAGCTATAGCCTGGTGGCTGATGAGCAGAGCCAGAAAGTCCAGTGCATGTATTTGAAAGAAATCAAGTAGCCTATAAGGTTGACCAGTTCTCCCGCTAAATTACCTGGTGGCAGGTAATTTTTGGACATTATAATTTTGAAGTGGGCTAGTTTTCTCAGGCATAATTAAAATGAAATGAATATATTGCACCTTTTAGAAAAACTGTTAAATGCAGGCAAAAGACTTAAATGTACTAAATATATGAGAGAGTTTATTGTGAAAGATGAGAGCCAGCCTGGGCCAACAACCAGCCAGATGACTCTCTCAAAGAGTGCCATCCTGAAAAGCCCAGAATTTCTGTGGCTGCACATGTGACAGGCCCACTCTGAGCTCTGTATCCACAGGAGCAATATCAGTGCAATTTCCAAAATTATACAGGGCACACAGCTTCTAAATCTCCTAGGAGAACAGCCATATTATCCTGAGGACCTGCAATAACAGGAATTATATGCAATTTTCTGATAATGACTCCATTAATGTGAGTCACTGCTGACAATACAATTTGTTAAACATTGCTGGATTCTGAATCTTGCCGTCTATCACTGTGAAATCCATCATTATCATCACCACCATCAGGAGAGTGGTCACCATGGCCACTGCCCCTGTCATCTTCATCATCATCAGTGAAGATTACCTTTTCTGTACTTTCAGTAACACTGGGAGTGGGGTGGGTGAGTTGGCATGCTTTTATCTGCTTAAGCACCAGTTTTTTACTCATTGTATTTGATCCCTTCCTTTGGGAATCTGGGAGCCAAAAAATAATTAAATCTGGGGCCAAGTCTAGCTTAACTTGAAATTGTCTTCTATATAGAAAGAAACTACCTTGGCAATTAGATACTTCAAATTGGGCACCTGTGTCTGTCCATTATTGTACATTCTAATACACCCAGACATAGAATAGAACCCACAGCTCCTGGTCTTGCTGATCTACTAATTAGGAACAGCAACTACACCTTGTGGTTTGAACTTGAATTAATGAACCACAACAGATTAAATTGTCTTTGAGCTATTCAAAAGAGTGACACCAAAGGCAGACTTGAATGGGGAAGGGACTATTTAATGAATTTTTTTTTCAATGTGAAGGTTAGCTTTTTAATTATTGCCTTTCATTGGAGATCATTAGAAAGCCTTCAGAAGAGGAAAAACTGGGGAAATATTCTCAGCTTCCTGCATGAACTTTCCTTTGGGTGCTAATGGAGTATTCTACAGCATCCGAGTCTGCTGAAACAGTCACGTTTATTTACCAAGCTTGCCCATTCAACATAGTATTTTGTTTTGGACATAAGCTTATTATTGTCATGGAATCTATGCCAAACTCTTGTTCTTGACAAGTTTCTAGATTGCTCTATTAATCTAAGTAGTCACATGACCTCTATGTTCTCCTCCTTTTAACTAAATGTAAATGGATTAGTATATCCAAAGCATTTTTACCACCTTGTCCTCCTATTCCTAACTTTGTCATTGTCCAGAACATGAACTCACATGCTATCCCCAGACTGTAGTGTTTGCTAGGATTCTGAGTCTGTATACCTTTTTCCAATAGTTCTCATACACGGTGGTGATCACACACTGACTATGCTTCTGGTAGACCAGAAACTTTGTGTTCATACTCTCTCTTTTTTTTTTAATCTAAGAACTTTGTTCCTATATATCACCAACTCCTCAAAATAAAATATACAAAGAAACAACATGTCCCAAATGCTATATTTATCTGCAGGAAAAAGCTAAGTTTTTGAAGAAGAGGAGGCCTTGGAAGTCAATGTATCATCTCTTCCTTAGGAATTATTCCCTCTTTCTTCATTTAAACCACTGGACTGTTTCTCTGGCAGATATCTGTAAGAGATAGAACACAGAAGTGTATTCAGAAGTATAGGCTAAAAGTCTGACTTCAATTTTTACCTGCAATTAACCTTGAGAAATAGCCATGTAAGGATTATCTCAGTATATTATAAGACTTTTGTAACAGATGCTGTCTGGTCTGTTCTTCAATATCATTTGTAGATCTAAAACTACATCATAATTAATGATTCCATTAATTTCAAGAATCTCTTTAAAGACATTGCATTTTTATTGTATTGAATTTTCAATACAATTGTGCTTTGATGTAAGGAAATTTAGCTCAAATTTTTCTGTTTTTTAGTAGCTTCTGAGAGGCTTCAGCCATAGAAAAAATTATCTTCAGTACCCTCTCCTCTGGTGACTATCCTGTTCTATTGTGGCCTAGATTAAGAATTGTACACGTTGTCTGTATCTTTGTAAACCTCTATAAAGCCTTTCTTGAAGTCTCTATGAGGAATCCGGAAGATAAATAAACCCTCATGCCAATGTTATTATTTTTTTTCTTCTCTGTTTGAGAGAAGGTCAATTTTGTCTTGCATTCATGATTTCTCTGAAAACCCATTATGTGCTCACTGAAAACCTTTGTAAACAATAATTATTTGTACAATTTATGCAGAGTTCTGTTCTCTGAGTCTTCCACCTTCAACGAGAATGCTACCTTGTTGGTTGGCCCTCCTATCTCCTGACAGACCTCTCTTCTGTCTTCTTGACAACCTCACTGTATTGTTCTTCTGGGTCTCCCTTGTTACCTCTCCATTCTCTGTCCTCTTATCCTCATGCTCTTCATATTGCTCTTGCCTCATCTTAATCACAGTCATGTATGTACTCACCATTTAAGTTGAGGCATTTCAAAGACTGCAAGTCTGTTTTATTGAGATATGTATTTAACTATTTTGGATCTCTTCTTTTTTATGACTACCAGGTAATTGGATATCAGTATATCCAAAATAAACCCATTGATGGCTGACCACCCCAGAAGGAATGCTCTGAAGGTTGAATTCATTTCATCAGTGTCAGGTTTCCATCAGATGTTCAAGATGTAAGAGTAAAAATTTGACTTGGTCTTTCTTTCTTCAGTCTATGAGTGATCTCTAATCATTCTCTTTACATTTATATCTTGAATTTCTTGCAGCATATGTTTTCACACCCCCTGGTTGTGAAAACATCAGCAGGTGACTCAGAGGACATATATGCCTTCCTTTTCTGTACCTCCCTGAATCGCATATACATTTTTAGATGACCTAGAATTGCATTTTTCACTTCAATAATTGCACCTACCCTGAACCCATTATTTCTTTGAGACTTGCATTTCCCCATCAAAATATAAACCATGCCATTCTATAACTTTGTCTGGAATTCTGTGGTAGTTTTACAGCTAAGGTGACACAGAATGCACTTCAGCATTCTGCAAGATAGCTACATGATTCTGCTTCTCCTGAAAGCTTCTTTACTGCATTCTGTCCCTCTCCTACATCTTCTGTCTCTCATTTATCAGGAAGTCATTTGTTCAATATTGAAAAGATTCTTTTTTCCTTTTATTTTTATTTTTATTTTTATTTATTGTGTGGTGTGTGTTCAGTAAATATGGGGGTGTGGTATATGTTGCATGGTGCATGGATGTGAATGTGCAATGCATGCATCTGTGCTTCCCCAAGCAGAGGTGAGAGCAAGCTGCTAGGTGCCTTCCTCTATTAAAGTCCCTTCTCTACTTTATTTTCTTGCAACAAAGTCTCTCATGGAACTACAAACTTGTCTTTTTAGCTAGGCAAGCTGCCTGTCTCCTTTTCCAATAGTGGGGTTACAAGCATGCACAGCCATGACCAGCTTTTCACATGCATGAAAGGGATTACAGAGAAAAATGTCCTTGTACACCGAGATACTTCTCTAGCTCTCAGCATTTTATCTAAATACCCAAACCAGATATTGTGAGAAAGCGAGTTGAGTGTCATTCTGACACAAAGCCCCCATAGCTTTGACTCTGAAATAGAAAATTTATGTTTCTGTAATACAATGATGGGGCCAGTGTAGGGTAGACACTTTCATTCATGGATAGAAATCAAGAAGAAAGGAAGAAGAATTTGATAGTTCTTAGATAGCTCTAGAATCACCTAGGAGACAAATCTATGAGAATATCTTTGGGAGATTATCTATATTAGATTATTGTCTGTGCATGCCTATGAGAGTTTAATTTGATTAGGTTAATTGAAGTGAGAAGAACATCCCTACTCTTGAGTGGTACTATTCTTTGTTTGGGGGTCCTGGACCACATCAAAAAGAGAAAGCTAACTGGACCATGTATCTCTCTCCGTTTCCTAACTGGGGATGGAAGTTGACCAGTTCTTTCAAGCTCCTGCTGCTGAGACTTTCCTGCCATAGCAGTCCTTACTTCAGAACTGTGAGCCAAAACAAATGCTCAAGTAGATTTTTTTTCAAGATATTTTATCATAAAACAGGAAAGATAACTAAATAAGAGTAGTGGGTCTACACAAGTCTAAAACCTAACATTTAAGCAACATTAAATTTCCAAGGCTAGGAAATAATATCCTTTGTGCCTGTCTTCTCGACACACAGGGATGAAGGCTGAGTATCTAAGGTTTATGTGACCCTACAGTACTGTTGCTCTCATGGATTAGAATGCCATGCCTGTGTCTTTCTGGGACTTGAGTTGTATGTCAGTGGATGTCCTAATCTGGATTCTTGGGGCTTTATCACCCAGTAACTTTATTGATGGCTGAGCATAATGTATTATCTAATACTGCTTAGCAATAAAAAGGAAATAAGTAGTAATTCATACAACATTAGTAAATCCTCCAAGTCGTATTAATCAGCAGTCTGATGTTTAATACTATTTTATAGATTCTAGAGCATGTTTTACAGATGCAAAACTGTCTCTAATCTTTAGTTAATAAAACTAGATTAGTGGTTTCATGAGGCCAAAGTTGGAACAAAAGATTGATTGGAAAACATACACACACACACATACACACACACACATGCACGCACAAGGAAATTGGGGTAGAGTGATGATATTCTATATTTGTATTTTGACATTGGCTTTTTTGAATGTGTATTTCACTGGTCGAATAGATATACAGATCTGTCAAGATTCATCAAATATTATACCTGTAATGAGTAAAGTCTATGCTACATAAATCATTTGTCAATAAAGTTATTTAAAAGAGAGCTTGAAGCTTTGAAAGTCTGTGTAAGCAGATTAAGCTTTCATGCCTTCATAACAGAAGCACAAAACTCATATTCTTGGTTCCTTTGGGGTACTTCCTTGAAGTCATATGTGTCATAATTTTTCTTTAGGTTTTGTTGACTGGTTGACATGAGGGAAACTAAATTGAACTACAAGCTTTATCAAGGAATGTGTGCATGAGTCACATTCAGGAACACACTTACATAATGTTAACTATGGGTAGAAATGTTTGTTTAAGTGTATACATGTATCCTTTGAGTAAGCCTTGAATTGATCATCTATATGCTCCACTAGCTTATTGAAGAAGTGTTTGCTTATGCTTTCTAAATAAATTCACAATAACATCTTCCCATCTACCCGTGATGACTTAATGTTTATGTCCTTTCTGGTGTTCATATATGTGAAATCTTAACTTGTAATATTAGAAGATTGTAAGGTACAGAGAATTTAACAATGCTGTTGCTTTTTATTAGCTTTATAGGATACCTAAGAGCTTGCTTACTCTCTGTGCATACTACCATATAAAGATGCAGTGAGAAGACCATTGTAAACTAGGAATCAGGGCCTTACTAGACAGGCCAGTGTATTGGACTTAGGCTTCCCAGCTTCCAGAGACTTATGGAATAGATTTCTTTTGTTTATCCCATCCATTGAATCTTGTATCATTGCCTTAAAGCATTGTCCTGTGAAATCTGTGGTTGTTACAGAACAATTATGTTCACTGAAGAAGTTACCGTAAAAATAACTATAATATTAGTTTAAGACTTAGGTGACATCCTCATTTGTTAAAATACTAAAGTACTCATTTGGAACATCTATAGGCTGGAGGTCCTAAAGGCCTAATTCAACAAGTTAGCTTGTGAATCAAAGCAAGAAGTAATTTGATGAGATTCTTTGTGATACTTATAAGGTACCCAGAAAGACTCCTGGCCAAGGCTGTCTGAATGTACAGGAAATTGTTACATCAGAGTGACAAATAGATGACCCTTATTATGTAGTGGCAGAAAGTTTAGCAGCATTGTTAAATTTGTGCTGATGTGAAAAATATTTACCTTATTAACCTATGAATTTAGCTAAGAGATGTTTTAGGCAGACTTGTGGTTCAGTTTACCTGTGTATTGGAAGATGTACAAAGTATTTTCTGTAGATGTAACCAACTGTCTTATTAAATAAGAAACACAGAAACAATGTAAAAGAGAAAGCCGAGAAGTCAGAGCTCAGAGCTAAAATCTCACCCTTCCTCCTGCTGTCCCAGCTTCGCGAAAAGAGACCTACTTCCTGTCGGTTCGTTTTTTTATAGTATGTTGTTTTGCCTTCTCATTGGTTGTAAACCCAAACACATGACTGCCTCGTCACTGTCTGAATGTACAGCCCCCTAGGTCTTAAAGGCCTATGTCTCCAATGCTGACTGTATCCCTGAACACACAGAGATCTTATGGGATTAAAGGCGTGTGCCACCACCGCCACACTCTTGCTATGGCTCTAATAGCTCTGACCCTGAACACACAGATATCTATGGGATTAAAGGCGTGTGCCACCACCGCCACACTCTTGCTATGGCTCTAATAGCTCTGACCCCCAGACAACTTTATTTATTAACAATTTTTTTTTTGAGGCAGGGTTTCTCTGTGTAGCTTTGCGCCTTTCTTGGAACTCACTTGGCAGCCCAGGCTGGCCTCGAACTCACAGAGATCCACCTGGAGTGCTGGGATTAAAGGCATGTGCCACCACCGCCCAGCAGATGTACAAAATATTAGGTGATAAAAAATTATAAAAACTTTTAAACAAAGATTTAAGGTAACCCAGGAGTAAGGGGTTCCTGCGTTTGCTAAACAAACTATTTTTCACTGTATCTCTGTCAGTAAAAGATTTTTTTCCTAAGAAAGGACCTTAGGGTAAAACAAAATCCAATATAGTATCAAAATTTTGAGGATAGAAATCAAAGAAATGTTGTAACTATAAAACCCTGCATTAAAACTAGAGGAAGTTGAAAGACATACTTCACGACCTTTTAGATAAACAAATGGCCATCCTAGGGCCTTTACATCATTTCTTTGTGGTAAAGAGTAGGCTTTCAAAGGACATTGAAGACATTTTACCAGAGCTGCCTCCCAAGAAGAAAGTTGTTATCTGAAAGGGTATGAAAAAAAGACTCACTTTGTGGAGTGGATTGATACACAGAAAACCCACAAAGAGTTTAAGTATTTTTTTTTTTATATATTTGTTTGTTTGTTTATTGTAATCACTTTGGAAGAAAAGAGGTAAAGGCAGTATAACTAATAGCTTATATACTAATTATTTATTAATACCTTCTTCTACTTGAGCATTTTTCAGGAAATAAGCAAGCAGATAATTTGTTATCATAAGCAGGTGTGTGTGTGTGTGTGTGTGTGTGTACTCCTGTATATGTGCATACATACATATGTATGTGCATGTGTATATGCATCTTATGACTCAAATGAAAATTTACAGAAAAATTGTCAGTATATGGGCTAGAGAGATGGCTCTTAAGTCCAGGGTTTGATTCACAGCACCCACATTGTGGTTCACAACCATCCATAACCCCAGTTCTAGGAGATTTGATGCCCTTTTCTGATCTCTGCAGGCACTAGGCATTCATGTGGTACATGCATGTAGTATATTAGGCCAAACACTCAAACACATAACAAAATAAATCTAAAAAAATTATAAAAAGAAATTGCATTTATAGATTTCTGGTATCTGATATGCTTGGAGTTTGAGACCTCATCTTTCCTAGGAAAGCCCCTTTTGATAGTTACATTTTAGTGGATGACTTCTAGGTCCTTGAGGAAGATATTCAAGCACAGGAGATAAATATATATTTAAAAGGGATCAAGGAAGGATTCTTTTTTGTGAGGTCCTTTGAGTAATTTCACTAACCAGGGAAACCAGGAACCCAAAGCCAGTAAACTTTCTTAAGTTGAGGTTTTCTTCTTCTTTTTTTCAATCAGGCATTTTAATAGTAAGCTAGGATCTTCTGGATACAAAAGAATTTCACACTGCTCCTGCAAGTCTAAGTTAACATTGGGTGATCACTTAGGTCAGAGACTATTATCTGCTGAGAATTCTACATATTTCTAAGAGCTGAGCATACTATGTGTGTGAAAGAAATGTAAATATTTTATGGCCAGATTTCAATTTTAAAACATAACTTGCAAATCCCCTGGCATTTCAACTATCAAGAGAATAGTCCTATTTTTGAATTTGGTCAATCATGTGACTTTGAACAAAGGGGAACAATGAAAGTGAGGTCTTGGATTTAGTGATGGCTAGCTTTAATCATCAACTTGATAAAAGCTATGGTCTCTTGAAGGAAGTCTCCATGAGAAATTGTCTAAATTAGGTTGGTACATGGGTATGTCTGTGGAGAATTTTCTTAATTGGGTTAATTGAGGTGAGAAAACCTACCCTGGATGTGGGCAGCACGATTTCATAGGCAGTTCTCTGCACTGAATGAAAAGCAGAGAGTGGGTTGAGCAGTAGCTTGAATGCATTAATCCATTCCTCTCAGCTTATTGAATATGCATGCAGTGTGACCAGCCATCTCATTCTCGGTACTGTGATTTCCCCCACAATAATGACCTAAAATCCAGAATTGTGAGGTAAAACCAGTTGTTTCTCCACAAAGTCATTTTGGTCAGGGTAGTAAAGCATTCTTCCAAGTGTTGGTTTACCACAACAATCAATTTAGTGCCATTCTTCCACATAGGATTATCATATATGACCGCTTCTAAGGGAAAGGAAGAGGACATTGATGAGACATCACCAAGTCACAGGTTATTTTACCAGTATCTAGAATGAATAAATGAAGGAACACCAATTGAATGAATGAAATAATGCAATGAAGTACTTAAATGCATTCACTCTGTATAGTAAATAATAGCATATTTGAATTTGAACAGAAATTGTGTGAAAATGAAAGGGAACCTCAGTAATCATAAATTCCTAAGTAGCACATGTTAAAATGTCAAGAAAGAAATCATAAGCTACACAAAGATTATGCTAAGGGATTTTGACAATTTGAACTTGTTTAGATGATGTTTTTTGTTATCACTTTGAGTTTTTTGTATATTGCACTTTGAAGATATCTATCTCCTCCCCTCCCATGACTCCTCTTAGTTTCACTCACCACCCTCACCCAATTTTGTTTTTGTTTTTTTTTTCATTTTCATTTTTTGTAGATGTAACTCTAAACGGTCTTATTAAATAAGAAACACAGAGCCAAATAAAGAGTTAAAAGCCCAGAGATCGAGCAGTAGCCAATTGCTAAGACAACCTTATCTTACCACTACTGCTGTCCTTCCCCTGAGAGAGAGACCTTTCTGTGTCCTGTCTTTTCATTACCTTTCTGTTCTGCCTTCTCATTGGTTCTACACCCAACCACATGACTTCCTTGTCATTGCCTGTCTATACAGACCTCCAGGTCTCTATGGTTCATACTGAGATTAAAGGTTTGGGTCACCGCTTGGCTGTGTCCTTAAATACACAGAGATTCTGCCTGCCATGTGATCAGATTAAGGGCGTGTGCCATCACCGCCAGACTTTTGCTAAATGGCTTGCTCTTAGCTCTGATCCCCAGGCAACTTTATTAACATATAAATAAAATCACATTTCAGCACAAATAAAATATCACCATAATTTTTCTTTCTTTCTTTCCTTCTCCTCATTCCTCCCTCCCTCCCTCCCTCCTCTCCCTCCCTCCCTCCCTCCCTCCTTCCCTCCCTGTCTTTCTTTCTTTCTTTCTTTCTTTCTTTCTTTCTTTCTTTCTTTCTTTCTTTCTTTCTTTCTTTCTTTCTTTCTTCCTTCCTTCCTTCCTTCCTTCCTTCCTTCCTTCCTTCCTTCCTTTCTTTCTTTCTTTCTTTCTTTCTTTCTTTCTTTCTTTCTTTCTTTCTTTCTTTCTTTCTTTCTTTCTTTCTCTTCCTAACACATCAAGTCCAATTTGTGGCCTTCTAGTGGAAAATGGTTGACTTACCAGGGACAGCATTCTTTATAAAACTGACTCTCCCTCCTCTAGAGGCTATCAATTACCAGTATCTACTTGCTACAGATGGGACTTCATATATACCTCACTTATCCATGCTGGGCTTTGGTCTGGATTAAGCTTATATGGGATTTGTTCATGCTGTCATAATCCCTGGGGTAATTTACATGTGCAGCTGATGTTTTGTTGTGTTCAGAGGACAATATTTCTTATTCATTTAATACCTCTGGCTCTTAAAGTCTTTCTACTCCCTCTTCCACAAGTCTTTGGAGGAGGGGTTATGATATAGATGTCCTTTTTTTAGGCCTGAATGTTCTGAAATCTCCTGTTATCTCACCTTGGGCACTTGTGGGTCTCCATTGATCACCATCTACTGCAAATGGAAGCTTCTCTGATACAGGGTTGAAAGATACATTATTCGTGGATATAAAGATAGATCATTAGAAGATAATTTAATACTATGTCCATATAGCAGAATAATAATAGTATGTTCTCCACCTAGGGCCTATGACCTCTCTAACCATAAGTTCTTGGCCCAACAATAGAGCCACATGATAAGATAAAAAGCTAGATTATTGAATCTACTTTTAAAAGGCAACCACTAGTTTTAAATATTTTACATTGGGTTGGATTTGTATATTGTATACAAATTATATATATTGATACAAATTTGAGATTATTTTGTCAGAAAATACTGTACATATATTTCTAATTTTACTCAAGGTATTGTACCTATATAACTCATTTAACAATGTGGTACAAATTACTATGCCTTGCAAGGCATAAGTATCCAACTAAGTAGGATGTAAAGAGCTGCAAGTTAGTAATTAGTCATTACAATATAACTTGTCATATTAGGTATGTTCTCAAGGTCAAACAAAAATATATTTTTGATATACAGGTCATCTTCAAACACTTCAGGGATCTTTAGAATAAGGCATTTAAAGTGTTTTAATAACATAGATTTTTTTTATGACAATGAAACATATCTGCTCATGGCAGCACCAATCCACTTCAGAGAAAAGGATAGGCACTGAAGAAACTCCATAGAGAGTTTACTTTTTTTTGTGGCAAAAGTTAGCCACTGGGCAAGAAAGTGCCCTTGCCTTGACTGCTGATAGTATGCTGTCCAAAATGGGCAAGCAGGATACAAAAGAAAGGATTGCCAGTCCTTGCCAAGACAAGGTAAGAAGCCCTTTAGAACATCCTACCTCACAGATGAGTCTGTCAGATATGCTAGCCCTGTAGGCTGAAGATGGATGCCCCAAGACTGGGAAGAAATCTTGGGTGACTATTCAGGCAGCCAGCTGTTTCTGTCATTTTTCACATTTTTTGGAAGTCACCTGTTTGTACTTCCTGCTTACTCAGTTAATATTATTTCCTTCTTGGGTCTCTTAGGGAGCTAGATAGTTATAGTTATGGTTTTCCTTGTTAACAAATTCAGAAAAGAAACTCACTAAAGAGGTGTAAAGTGTATAAATTTGAAAGACATCAAAAGATAGTTTTTGATTGGTACGACAGGTTAGGGTAGAACATGACTTAGGTACAATATTTTGGATAGCATAAATAATGGCTTTTTTTAAATTTGTGAAATGTTAATTGACTGGACATTGTTAATGTAATTCTTGATTCTATATATTGTATATACTTATTGTACTTATTGTATATAATTTTTCTTATAATAATTATAAACTTCTTTTCTTATGTTAGACAAATAAGGGGAATGGAGTGATATATTGTATACCCCAATATATTTGTACCCTAATAAAACTTATCTGGGCATCAGAGGACAGAGTCAGCCACTAGATTGGACATAGAGGCCAGACAGTGAGGACACACATCCTTAATCCTATCACTCAGGAGACAGAGATTGGTCTGGATCTCTGTAAGTTCAAGGCCACACTGGGAACAGAGCCAGGCAGTGATGGCACACAACTTTAATTCCAACATGCTTTTGCTTGGGAGGCACACATGCTTTTAATCCAAGGAAGTGATGTCAGAGCAGAGAAAGGTATATAAAGCACGAGGAAACAGGAACTCATGCTCTTGAGGCTGAGGATTTCATAGGGGTAAGAACTAGTAGCTGGCCCACTGCCTCTCTGGTTTTTCAGCTTTCATCTCAATACCTGGCTCTAGTATTTTTTTTTAATTAATAAGACTGTTCCACAGTTCATGTTACAGGCAGGTATAGGTTTCATCTTGCAGAGTGGGACTTAAATCCAATCAGAAGTTAGTTGGTGCCTCACATGCTGTTCACGCCACTATGGCCCCAGTGGGCATGTCTTGCCAGGCCAGGCATTATTGTAGCTTGCAGGCTTAAAGATTGGTAAAACAATTAATTCATTTTATCCTCCAATAGTGTAAAAAGCAACTTCAATCTCTTTAGTAGCTCTCCAATTGGGATGAAGCTTCCAGGTCAGTAGCAGCAGAAAGAATCCATGTTCTATGGCTCAATAAGGTCTTACCTTCAAGTTCTGAAGAATTAGGAATAGCATTGGGAATAGCTTGTATTAAATTAATTTTAAAGAATGATTTGTCATAAATATGAGAGATGGCTTAATTCAAGATCATTATCATATAAATATTTTTGTGTGAATCACTTTAAAGATATTTTATTTTTAGTTAAAATTTAATTACATAATTTTCCTACTCCCTCTCCTTCCTCCATCTCCTCCTATTTGTCCCTATCCCCTACTCTCTCTAATTTCCATAGCCTCTTTTCTTTTATTATTCTACATATCTATATATTCATTATATATACATATGTTTTATATATAGATATACAGATATATAAATATTTGTATAAACAATCTGCTGATTCTGTTTAGTGCTACTCATTACTTTCATGTATATATTTCCAGGGCTGACCACTTGGTATGGGATAGTCAATTAGGGATCTCTTCCCTGGGGAAAACTAATTCTCCCTCTCTCAGAAGTCCTTGGTTGACTGTAGTTCTTCATGTATGGCTGGAGTCCTGTAAGATTTCCCAATCCACAGTGCCATGTTCACTAGTGCTTTCATCATTCAGGTCTTGTTCAGACAGCCACATTGTTGAAATTTCAGGTATGTAGCTTGCCTACCATATCTAGAAAACAATCACATGTTAGATGTGCTGGTACTCTGGCTTTTGCAATCTTTTTACCATCCCCACCCCCTGCTTCTGAGATGTTATCTGAGTCTTAGGTGTAGGGGTTGTGTTGTAGATATATTAGTTGGGGTGGGCGCTTCACAGTCAGATGTTCTCTGCAGTTTATCCCATTGTGGCTTTCTGTAGTAGTCTCTCTTTGTTGCAAAGAGAAACTTCTTTCATGAGGAGTGAAAGGTATACTTTATTTATGGATATAAGGATAAGCACTTAGAATGCAGTTGGGAACAAGACTGCTTTATAACAATGGAAAGTAGATTCTCCTCTCAGATCCAAGACCTCAGTATTCCCGGGTACTTATTTAGATTTACTTACTTGGCATGATTTCTCTCCTGTTGAGTGGACCTTAAGTCCAATTAGACTGCTGTTGGTTACCACCAAGAAACAAGTGCCACTATTGTACCTTCAGGGATATCTTACCATTCTGGTCATTGTTTTGGTTCATAGACACTACTATTTGGTAAGACAATTAATGTATTCCTCCTTTGGCTATACAACTTTCCAGTACTATGAAAGCTAGTTCTTAGGTTGGAGGGTTTCAGGTACAATCTAGCTTGATTCCATCAAGTCCTGTGTTTGAAGTGTATAGTGTCCTTAGCAATAGAGATTTAACTTCAATCTCTGGAAGGTAACCAAGGACATCAACAATAGCCTGTACCATTTTGGGAATCTCTTGGACTCTCCTGACAAGTCACTCAAAATGAGATTTCTTGTAACTGGTACTGGGGTATTACTTAGATAATTTGTTACTCTTTGGGGGAAACATTATCACCCCAACTGTTGTAATTTCATTCAACTATATATGCATCTCTATATACATATACTTATATGTATTATATATAATTTGGGGTAAATATAAAGTATGATTCCCTGTGACTTTTTAAAGCATCCTTCATGTTTTCCCCCCTTTCTTCCTTCTCCTTCTGTCTTGTCCTCCCTTCCCTCTCCCCAATTAGAGGCTTGCCCCTTCTCATATCACCTGTATCCTGCTGTTCCCCTCTCTAGATCTCCCTTCCCCACACCATGGTCCCATTTTTGCTTTCTTGGTCTCTGTGATTTCTCCTTGTTATCTACTTACATCTGAAGCTTTGGAGCTAGGAACCACAGGTGAGAAACAACCTGCAGAGTTTCTTTCTCTCAATGTGGGTTCCCTCAATAAAATTTATTGAATGTGTGTTCCAATCCATGCTTAATGAAAGGAATATTTTTATATGTCTTCTACCTTATGATAGATATTATTTAAAAGCCCATTATATAGATGAGAAAATGAGGGCCAAAGAAGTCTATTTGTTTGCCTAGAGAAAAATGGCTGAGTTTTAAAGAAAGTTTTGGTGTGCTTTTGTAAGATAAGGTTTTTAAAATGTGATATCTTTTTAAGTCACTTTATATGCTGGTTATTAATATAGCAGTTATTTTAAAATCAATAAGCTTAAGTTTGAGAAATTGCACCCTAAAAAGGTAGTCTTTTATTTATAATTCCCTTTCCTCACATTTCTGCAAAATCTGCTCTCCCCTATGTTCAGGACTCCATTCTAATTCTACCTTCCCAACAGGGTCTTCTTTGAAATTCTCCTTCCACTTCCCTCATGATTCTTGGCTTTATCATTCCCCCATGAGCAGATCTGATATTTTTCATAGTACTGATCACTTTTCACTTGCTTTATAATTTACTTATTTTATCATGTGACTCTTGGTTCTATAGTGTAAAGTTAACTACACTAAGCACGCTGGGCTACTGTACACACTAGAGTAAAAGAATTAGAATCATGCCTAAAGTATGGCTGGCATTCAGTGCTAATTAGCTGGTGGAGAAATGCACTTGCAAGTTTTGTGTGCTGAGACTGTATTGAAAGTCAAAAGTCTGGATGCTAGAGGATTTACTCCTTAGTAAGTCAGAATGTATCAGATCAGTACAGTGACTGCTTGGGAAGAGAAATGGTTAGTCTGAGTTGTCAACTTTCCACAATCTAGAATCACTTGAGGAATGCTCTAGATCAGGTTGACCTGAGGGTGTGTAGGTGTGTGTGTAGGAGGGTATTTTGATTGTTTCTTGACTTATCCCATTGTGGGTAGTACCATTTCCTCAACTGGACACTGAACTACATACTGTAGAGAAACGTAGCAGATAGGCCAGTTGGTGATCAGGCAGCATGGGTCATCAGTTTCTCTCTGATCTTCACTTTGATGGAGCATGACAAGCTACTTGAGTCCCTGTGTTGACTTCCCATCCATGATGCAATGAAACCTGATAATTGTAAACAAAACACACCCTTCCTCTCTGAAGTTGCCTTTAGACATGGCATTTTATCACAGCGACAGACATGAAACCAGGGCAGGAATATAAAACTAGCATGGGAGTTGGAGACAAATTGCACTGGAAGGGCATCTAAAGAACACATAGGATTTTAGTATAAATTCAGACCTTTGTTTTCCCATGGCATTGAGAAACACCACAGCTGAGATGAGTAAGAAGTTTGGTTAGCTAAGCACAGTTCTGCCTATATTCTGAATCTCTCTTTCTTCCTCCCCTCCCCTCTCACAAAAGCACATGGTCAATTGTTCTTTGCATTTGTGGTTTTCTGTAACTGTCTGTTGAAAAGAAAAGCCTGCTTCGGTAAGACCTGGGCTCTACACTTCTCTGTGGATATAAGAGTGGGTATTTAGAATGTAATTAGGAATTATGTTGGTTTAATAAAGTAGAAGCAGTAGATTATCCTCTAAGATCCATGACCTCTGTAGCCCTGGGGAGTTAGATAGATTTTCAGTATCAAGCATGATTTCTCTCTTGCTTAGTGAGCCTTAAGTCCAATTAGACAGCTGTTGGTTACTGCCATGATATGACTGATACTATTGCACTTTTAGGGATATCTTGCCATGCTGGTACTTGTTGTGGTTCATAGTCACCACAGCTAGGTAGAGCTATTGGTTATTTTCTTCCTTTAGTAGCTTGCATGGAGCTTCTGGTTCTATGAAAGGTAGTCCTCAGAAAGGGTGCTTTCAGGCCAGACCCAGCTAAAATCTTTTGAGTCCTGTGTTTGAAGTGCATGGTGTCTTCAGCACTTTCAACAATCAAGGATAATGGCTGTAGCCTAGATTGTTTGATGAGTCTTTTGGATTCCTCTGACCAAAAACTTGAAAGATGGTTTCTCGAGCCTGGGTGTGGGTTTTTATTAGATAGTCTGTGGCTCTTGTCAGCTCAAATGCCATAACTTTATTTAAATTATATAGGAACATGTATATATTCATATGTGTACACATGAAAATGATATATTATACTTATATATTATATACAATTTATGTATGTCTGATTCCATCACACACACACACACACACACACACACACACACACACGTACATATATATATTATGTAATTTTTGATAAATGAAAAATAATGTTACTCCTGATGGCCTTGTCAAATCTAATTAGTGTTAATTTTCCCTCTGCTTTCCTCTCCTTCTTTATTGACCTCCCTTCCACCTTCCCTAATTAAAGCACCTCCCATTCTCCCCACTTTTCCTTCCTATTATTTGTTTCCTAATGCTCTCCTCTCTAGAGCATCCCCTCACCATGGGACTGTTTTACTGTTCTGGTTTCAGCTTGTACATTCACACCTGAAGATTTGGAGCTAGAAACCATGGATGAGAGAAAAATATTTGTTGTCTTTCTGGGTCTAGATTATCTCACTTGATATAATATTTTCTAGTTCTATCCATTTGCCTTCAAGTTTCATTTTTCTTGTAGCTGAATACTATCTGAATTTCCCTATGTAGCCCAGGCCTTGACTTCAACATGTAGTCATTTTTCTTTTTATTAACATATTTTCCTTTATTTTACCTACCGACACAGTTTCCCCTCTCTTCTTTTCTCCTTCTGTTCCCTCCCCCGACTCCCATCTCCCTCCCTCCTCATACTCCCACTCCTCTATCTCTATTCAGAAATGCCAGGCCTCCCATGGGCATGCAAGGCACATCAAGTTGAGGCAGAACTGAGCTCCTCCACCTGTATAAAGGCTGGGCAACGTAATCCAGCATGGGAAATAGCTTCCCAAAAGCCAGCTAAGCACCAGGGACAAGTCCTGATCTAGCTGCTAGGAGCCTAACAAATAGATCAAGCTACACAACTGTCACACACATGCAGATGGCCTAGGTTGGTCCCATACAGGCTCTCTAACTGTTGGTCTAGAGTCCATGCTCTCCCAGGAACTCAGGTCAGCTGTCTCTGTGGGTTCCTGCATCATGACCTTGACATCCCTGGCTTGTACAAACCCTCCTTTGTACAAGTACTCCCTGGTGCCAGGGAAACTCCTAGGAATCCACAAGGATGACCGCAGCTAAGATCTCTAGTAATAGTGGGAAGGGTTCCTGAACTGGCCATCTACTATAATCAGATTGGTGACTACCCTAATTGTCATGACAGAGCCTTTATCCAGTGACTGATAGAAGCAGGTACAGAGATCCACAGCCAGGCTGGTTTTTAATCCTTAGTCTTGCTTGAACTTACCACATCTTGATAGCATTCTTCTTTTAGAACAATGCATTCTGTAAACGACTTGTTAAACTTTTAGAACATATACTTACAGGACAATCTTTTTTTTTTTTTTATTTTAGAGTTTTCACTGGTTTATCTTTCCAATAACATAATACATTTTGTTTAATTTATTTATTAAAAGCAACATAACAGATAATCAAATAAGATATTCTATAGGGTTGAAATGGAACTGTGGTCTACTACTTAAATATTTCAGATGTATAGTAGATAATTGAAAGTAATTATAATCTTCTAATATACTAATAATTAGTAACACTAAAGAAAACCAAACCACATTGTAAAAACTGATGAAACTTATCATTACTGACGATAAAATTCATCTTTAAAGTTAAAATAAAAATTAACTATATAAAGTGACAAAGTTAATATATGTTCAATCATAAATCTAATTTTTATATGCACAAGAAAATACTATATACACATTTTGAACTAAATGCAGAAATATAATTTCTAGACTTCTTACTCTCATTTATTTAAAAAATTTCCATAATTTGACATGACATGTAAAAAATACCTTGGTGAAATATTAAAAAATGTGAATTCAAATAGTATAATGTATCACATTAATATAAAAGAATAAGCTAAAATGAATTGAATTTATTATACTAGGATGTTTATAAGATGCATGCTTCAAAGAAATCTGATAGGCAAACAAGGAAGATAGCTAATATTTCATTCAGGTTAGTAATAAAAAATGTAAAATACATGAAAGTAGGCTTAATAAGAGATATGCAAGCTGTATTCATGCAACTAACTAAAAGAATTGCAACCTACCTAAGGCTTAAAAATTAGAGTGATTTTTTTAATGTAAAAATGGAATATATAATATTCTATCACACTTTGGCTGAAACTCCCAATGAATATATATGAAACAGAGAACACTTAAAAATGTTTTCAACTATGCTTACCAATTTCATAGCCTTTGTTCTGTTTAATTTAAGAATTTGCATTATGTACAATTTTGACGCTCACAGTGTTTTCTCTCTGACCCATTTGGCATTTTCCTTTCTTTATTCTTTCCATTGTTTTTTGGCATTTCTCATTGTACTTTTAAAAGTTTACAATAATTACTCTAATCAAATTCCATTGCATATTTCTCATGGGTTAAAATACCTTACCATCTCTTGTTTAATGGTGCCGGTGTCATTTTTTACTTATTTAAAATAGATTTCTGGGGATCCTCAAAGCTTTAATACATAATGTGAAAAATCTTTTCAAGTCTTTTCATTTTTACCTACACTTGAATGGTTGTTATTTTATGCTACAGAATGTTTTCTTGTTTCCAAATTGACATCGGCTTTAAGCTCGACTTTGCACAGGTGTCAGGATAAACCCTGTTTGTTTTCTGTGTCCTTGTTCATTTATATCAGGTGACTCTGCCTCTGATGTAGTGTAATAACAGTACAATATTGACATTATAAAAGTCCTTTATAATATTTTTCAAATTTTCTTCAGCATTATTTTAACCAGTGTCTCAGACTAGTTGGCAAGGCCCTCAAACCCCCTGCTGAGAATACTAACCAGACTGGAGTGGTCTCACCTGCAAAATGATAAATCCACTATTGGGTTGATCAAGAAATATGTGGACAGGACAGTGCAAAATGCAGCTTTCAGCAAAGAAATTGGCAATAAATAATTCATCCACCAGATAGACTTTAAAAATTTATAGAAGTTAAAATTCAGGAATATTTGAATGATAATACAAGCAGAGAAAATTCAGTGACAATTGTTTTGATAAAAAAATATGAAGTCACATAAAGAAGAAAAATAAGAGAGATAGGAAGAATAAGATTAAAACACAAGACTCAGAAAAGCCTAACTGAACACAATGTACAAATAATAACAAAACACAACATTGGTTATCAGATCTGATGAATATAAAAATAGAAGTCTCAGATATGAAAAACAAATATGGATTTCAGTGCAGGCAGGGAAGGACACAGGAGGAGGCTGGCATACCAATTAAGAAAAAAATGATTTCGGGAATCTGATAAAAAAAAAAAAAAAAAAACCCGAAACATGTGAACACAAATGGCTTTAAGGAAGAGGTAAGACATTATGTCACAGCCTCATACATTTCCACAGCATCTCACAGTAGAAGTTAAACCAGAAAAAAGAAACCCGCAGTAATCTGTGGGCCATACACAAAATATGCTGACAAGAAATCCTAGTGACCACCTGGCTGTTTAACTTCATCACAAGTATTACACTTTTGCCCTAATGATTGTATTTAGTGCAAGTGGCAACCTTAGATATATGAGGGACCTGGGAACAAGTAGAAATTCTAGAGTCTTTGTGAGAACTGATCCTTTAAGAAGATAAATAAATAAGTGAAATTGAATCGCATAGCGTTCATCAATATCAAAGATATCTAAGGTTCCAATTATCCAGATACATTTGTAAGACATATCATCATTAGTTTGTGTTACCTTTAACATTTCTTAATAAAATTTCATTTCTTTTATATCAGTGGTTCACAGCCTTCCTAATGCTGTGAAACCCTTTAATACAGTCCCTCATGCTGTGGTGACCCCCCCCCCGCCGCCATAAAATTATTTTCATTTTCATTGCTCCTTTATAACTGTAATTTTGCCCTGTTATGAATCATAATGTAACTATCTGATATGTAGGGTATCTGATATGTGACCGCCAGAGAGATTGCAAACCACAGATTGAGAACCACTGCCCTATATAATCATTACACAGCATTTATAGCACCATCAAAACTATTATGTTTTGTTCTGTGTGTATTTTAATTGTTTAATATTTAATTACTATATTTTGAGGCATTTCATACATGAGTAACATATTTACATCATTCCCACCCTTCCATCTCTTCTAAAATTCCTCTAGTGCTCACCCAACTCCTTAAATTTCTTTAGTTATGTTACATACATATACATCACACACACACACACACACACACACACACACACACACACACACACACACACACATCCTCTTGAGGCCATATAGAGTTGCTTATCTGTATAAGTGTTTAGGGATGATTACTTGGGACTGAATAACCTGGCAGAAACTTCATCCCTGGAGAAGACTTAGTTTCCTTCTTAGTATCCATCAATTTATTGTAGATTTAAATGAGGGATGGGCTCTTATGAGATTCCCCATATCCATACTGTGATGTCAGCTAGTGCTGCCCATGTGAATCTCTTCTATAAGCTACCACATTATTAAGATTTATATATCCTAAGCCAGGCAGTGGTGATGCATGCCTTTAATCCCAGCACTTGGGAGGCAGAAGCAGGTGAAACTCTGTGAGTTCGAGGCCAGCCTGATCTATAGGTTGAGTTTCAGGACTGGCTCCAAAGCTACACAGAGAAACCCTGTCTTGAAAAAAACCCAAAAAATTTATTTATTCTAATTTCTATAAGACACTTGAAGTGTCCAATGAGAAAGATTCCTTAGAAGTCATCAAACCCATTTTCCATGGCCTACTGATGCCTCATTGTGTAGGATAAAAATGCCCTTTGACAGAGTGGCCATGTGAGGTATGGAAAATGAAGTACAAATTTAATATTTATTTGGCACTCAAAAAGTATGCTTATAAGGCTACATATTTCCCTCTATACTTAGTGCACACTCTGCTTTTAATATTTTACTTAACATTGTTTAATAAGTCAGTTACTACAAGTAGCACCAATCCTAATTACTAAGCATCACTTAATATGGTGCTGAACAAGACCTAGGATTGATACATATGACTTAAGGAAGTGGAGTTTTGATGTAGCAAATACATATCCCAGCTTCCCCCATTGTCTGAGATGCTTGATTTCATGCACATATGCACCAGCTGTTCTTGGAAGCTGAAAGCCAAGTAGAGAAGATAAACAAGAATGCAAGCCATGATTACAATATATTTCTTCTCAAAGCCTCTTAGGGGGAGCTATTTTCATGTACATTGAGTTGACATGTTTCCTGGTGCAAGAAAAGCCAATTATTTTCCAAACATTTTTTCCTCCGTTCCTTCTGATACCTTATATTTGTATATGAAAATTTTGTTCAACTCTTTAATCTTGACTAAATATGACCTGGGATTTAATTTTGTTCCAATACTAGCTTCTTCTTCTTCCTCTATGGTGGCCCTGGCACCTAACTCAGAATCCTTTCCTGGCTTTTACTGTTCCCCTTCCATCCCAATGTGAGTGGAGTCAGAAGTTAGTTGCTCTTTTCTCTAAGAAGCAACAGGACACTGAGTTCCCCCACTGTATAAAGAAGTATGCTAAGGAGAAATAGAACAAATCTATAGCTGAGTCACGGGCCTTCACTTACCTGGTTGTCCAATACACGCTGGAACTGAGACAGCTCAGTGTCCTTTAAAAAAAATCTGCTCATTCTTGCTTTCATCCTTCTGATGCTTACAGATCTGACTTGAATGTGATACTCTCTTACTTCAAATTCTTCCCTGTCCCACCTTCGTATTATCCCTCAGGCAAAAATCCTGACTGTGATGGAAGGTACTTCAAAATCATGACTGTCATAGTCCCTGCCATAGAGATGGTGCTTCACTTCATTACACTGTGTGTGCTTAGACTTCTTCAGCTTAAATAGGGTGGAACAAGACTCACCTCACACTGAATTCTTATTTTATTTCAGGCTCCATAGCAGTCATGCATATTTGTCTTACGGATGCCTGTGAATTCCGTTGAGGACTTCCATTACATTTTACATTACCCTATACTTTCTTTGTAATAACATGTTGAAAATATATGTCCCTGAAGATAATTTTAGAATTTTAATCATAAATCATTGTGCATTTATATTGTGTACATGTACATGTGGAATGATCAAATTGGAGTAATTAGCATGTCCATCTTCTTAAGTACTTACTATTTTTTTGTGTTGAGAATTTTTGAGCTCCCTCCTAATTCATTTTTCTGTAATTTTTTGTGCCTTCATATACTTTTAGAGTCTGTTATAATTGGCATTCACTACTATGGTGAAATAACTTTTTTCCCGTTTAAATAAATTATTTCTTTTATTTTTTGAGATTAAAATATAATTACACTGTATGTCCTTCCTCTTCCTTCATCTAAATCCTCTCATATACCCCTCATTGTTATTTCTCAAATTCCTGGCCTCTTTTTTTTCATTAGCTGCTGGCACATACATAAATACATGCATATACATAAATATAATATAAAATACATTGTGATTCACTGTATCCAACCATTGTCCTGTATAACAATGGAAGTTATTCTTCCTTTGTTAACCTGTCGTCTATCCTCCTCAGCCTTCCTAACTCTTAGGTAAGGTTTCTATTGCTGTAATGAGACACCATGACCAAAAGCAACTTGGGGAAGAAAGGGTTTATTTGGCTTTACACTTCTACATTGTAGTTCATCACTGAAAGAAGTCAGGACAGGAACTCAAGCAGGGCAGAACCCTGCAAGCAGGAGTTGATGCAGAGACCATGGAGGGGTGCTGCTTACTGTCTTGCTCTCATGGCTTGCTTAGCCTGCTTTCTTGTTGAACCCAAGACCTCCAATTCAGAGATGGCACCATCCACAATGGGCTGAGCTCTCCTTCACTGATCAGTAAATGAGAAAATACCCTACAAGCTTGCCTATGGTCAGATCTTATGGAGACATTTTCTCAGTTGAGGCTCCCTCCCCTCAGATGACTCTATCTTGTATCAAGTTGACATAAGCGGTACACTCACCTTTTGTGATCTCTATTTTACTCTCTGTTTCTATGGAATCCATGTTGGTGGTTATTTTAAATGGCTGTCATTGCTGCTAAGCTGCAGCAATGTATCCGTCCCATTCTGTGTTGCTTATCTTTCCAGTGCCCAGCCCAGTGCCAGTGCACAGTAGCCAATCTATAAATAGCCTTGGACCCAATAAATAGCTCCACAAATAGAATATTTTATATCTAGGTCATAAGTGAAGAAACTTATATACCTACATCTAAATACCCAAGGTCACTGTCCTTGTGATCTTTATTATCAACTTGACACTACCTAGAATCAGCCGGGATGAGGGGACCTCAACTATGGAATTATCTTGATCAGATTAGACTGTGGCCATATCTGTGTGAGACTCTTTTACTGATGATTGATGAGAGAAGGTCCAGCCCAGTGTGGGCAGTACCATCCCTAGGTAGATAGGCCTGAGCTTTAGAGAGCTATGAGAACACGAACCAGTAAAAAAGCAAAGAAGGAACAGTCCTCCATGGCATTGTTTTATAGAAGTTGCTTCCTTGTATCCAGAGGGAATGATAGCTGATATCCATCCAGAAAAAAAGGGTATATCAACATTAGCAATCATCTGCTCTCAGGAGACATCAAGAGAGAAAACTCATATGGGATCAAATAAGCCTTTAATTGCATTATGAATTCAAGGAAAGATTAGTTTAAAATAAATATGATATGGTGCTGGGCAGATGGCTCAGAGGACAAAGTGCTGTCTGGGCAAGCAAAAGAGCAAGAATTTGGAACCCAAGAGAGCATATCAAACGGCCAAACAGGTACCTGAAATCCTAGCACATGGAAGGCAAGGACAGGGAATCTCCAAGCTAAGTGTGTTACCTAGACAAGCTGAACTGGCAAAACCCATGGTTCGGTGAGAGACTCTGCCTCAGTAAATACAGAGCAATGAAACAAAATACTCAGCATCAACTTCAAGCACAGGCACGAGTGTTCATATGCACTCTCAGGCACACATGCTCCCCATATGCACAAATATGCATAGATGCACAGCACACACATTCACAATGCAAAAGGGAGTATGATTTCTTTTTTTTTTTTTTTTTTTTTTTTTTTTTTTTGGTTTTTTCGAGACAGGGTTTCTCTGTGTAGCTTTGCGCCTTTCCTGGAGCTCACTTGGTAGCCCAGGCTGGCCTCGAACTCACAAAGATCCGCCTGGCTCTGCCTCCCGAGTGCTGGGATTAAAGGCGTGCGCCACCACGCCCGGCTGGGAGTATGATTTCTGAAATAAAGAATTGATGATGAAAGCATTAAGCCAACTGAATTTAAAATATGGCATATTTTTATTTTCATTTGGTACCAAATTATCGAATACTTTAGTGTTCCGTGACCCACGTATTATAAAAATGGTTTCATGAGTAAATATGAAAAGAATGAAGAATAAAATCAAGTTTCAAAAAAACTGAAGCTATAGAAAATTTTATTAGATGTCTCTAAGGCAATAGAGTGAATATATTTTTAATATATTCCTCATTGAATTAGAATTACATCACACTCCTTCCTCCCTTTCCTCCCTCCTGCCTCTCTGAGGTACCCTCCTTCCAAATGGTCCCACATTGTCCCCACTCTCAAGTTCATAGACTTCTTTTCTTTGATTAATTGTTATGTATACATATATTGTGTGTGTATATGTATGCACAAATACATAACTACAACCCGCTGAGGCCATTTTTGTTTTTTGTGTGTATATAGTTTCCGGACTCACCAATCTGCATTGGAATACCAATAAGAGGGCTTGTCCCTGGGAAAGGCTAATTCTCCTTCTCCCAGCAGTCATTGGTCTAGAGGTGGGGCCACGTCAAATTTTACCCCTTCCATGTGATCATGCATATTGTTATTGTTCCAGTCTTGTTTGTTCAGCCATTTCTAGGAGATACTGTTTCACAACAGACTTCCTGGTACTCTGGCTATTAGAGTCTTGCTGATCCTTTTCTGCAATGTTCCGTTAACCATAGAGGAGGAGCTGTAGTGTAAATGTATCCATTGGGGCTGGACTCCTCACAACTTGATGATCTCGTGTTCAGTGGTGATTTTCTATGATGGACTCCATTTCCTGTAAAGAGGGACTTCTTTGAGGGAAGGTGGTGGCTAGTGTTAATATGTGTATATACAGATAAGATTTAGGAGATAGGAAAGGCTGATCCTGGTCTGGTAAAGTAGCTGGAGTAGAATCTTTTCCAAGGACTATGACCTTATTTGGGGCAGGAAGCTGGCTAAGTTTCCAGAACCAGGCATGATTTCCCTCCTCTGAGTGGGTTTTAAGTCAAATAGACAGCTGTTGGTTCCTACCAAAACATGAGTGCCAATTAGTGCACTTATATGGATATCTTGCCATGTAAGTAGTTGTCATGTTTCATAAATGTTGTGGCTGATCAGGACTGATTAATTACTTTCCCCTTTGCGGCTGAAATAGCATTCTCTGGTGCCATGGAAGACCACAGGAAAGAGGTTTTCAGGTCAGATCCAGTTTGAATCACCTGAATCCTATATCTTAAGTGTCTAGTGTCTTCCCCAAATGGGGCACACCCTGCAGACTAACAAATACCCCAGTACCAGACACCAGAATCTTCTTTTCAAATGGCTAGTCAGGGTAGTCCAAGTGACTCCCGAAATGATATAGACCTTGATGTATCCCTTAGTTACCTCTCAGAGATTGAGTGTGGCCCCATTTGTCAGCCCAAGTGACATAAGTTTCCTTTAAGATATATGTATGCATATATATAGGTACACATAGATAGTTTTATGTATATATATATATATATATATATATATATATATATATATACACATATGCACTCTTATATAAATTATTTATAATTTTAGGTAACATATTTTTAAATTTGAAAGAGGATGCCAATTCTAATTTTGAAGAACCAAGAAAGATTTTTTTGGAAGAGATTAAGCAGATTGATGATTGGATCACATTTATATTTTCTGTTTTTATTGTTTGCAACCCAAAAGACATTAATATCACAAAATCTCCTGCAATAAAAGCCACTAGTCTACCACAACTGGATGCAAAACAGGTCTCCAAGGCTGAATCTTTAGCATGGATTAAGGTAGCCACAGAAAACTTTGTCAATGGCATGTTTTGAGAACGCTTTGAATTGAATATAAATCATCACTTGTAATATTAGAAAGAATCATTCTCCAGACATTGGTTGCCAACACTGTCAAAAATTTTGAAACTGGTTCCTTTTAGCTGTTTGAAAGATTTCTTTGCCCATCTAGGGCCAGACCTCATCTGTTCAATATTATCCTCATTAGGTATATCATCTTGCTCTACTCTGTAGGGCAACTCCAAATGTTGCTTATATTTTACATCCATTCTGATCATTCAGAGTAGATAATTAACTGTGTTACTGATACACTTAAATTGACTTCATATAGTGACTTGTTTTAAATAGTAGCTAAATTAATACAAAATTATTTCCCAAGAGCTTACTGTGTATTGGATACTGATTGAACCCTGCTTAGGATTTACCAGATCTGTACAACTGAGAAACCAGAGAAGGAATTCAATTCTTTGTTGAGAAATACTCAACCCGGCATTAAATTCCTTATTTATTTTATTTTATTTTTTGGAAATTACATTTAAATGGTAAAAATGTGGTTGATCCATTTAATCAAGAAGAAAATGTCTGCCAGTGTTTCTGACCTTTGAGGTAAAAACTCCCAAGAAGATAAAGAGACAATGGTTACAAAAATAATGACCTTAGGGAAGGAGAGCAACAGGTCTGTGTGTGTGTGTGTGTGTGTGTGTGTGTGTGTGTGTGTGTGTATTCAAATATATATTTGAAAAAGTAAAGCAAGAACAAAAGGTTTAAAGTCACCTCTTAATCAAAAGGGAAAAAAGAATACTTTCCCACTTTTGTGAGTATAAGGCTGCCTATTTTCAAAATGTTAATTTGCTACTTCAGCACACTTAGTAATTAGGAACAAAACTATAATGTACTGTGGATATGATTTGTAAAGGCTTAAATGGTAGATTGTAACTAGGATAATTTCAGTCCTGATGTGTTGTTAAAGAACAATGTATTCTAAGTGAGTAAACTTCAAATAAGCTATTGGGGGATATTGGCCACCTGATAATTAAACTTGATCTAACATGGACATCAAAACCAATTATACGTACTAAAGAGGAAGATGGGTCAACTCCTCAGAGAGATGAAATGAACTTGGACAGATGGACAGAATGCAAATATAAAGGGGTTCTTAATGACAGAGAAAAGAAATGCAATTTGAAAGCTTATGAAAAATCTGGATAGCTATTTCTAGCGTACAAATTACTGAAAAAAATTATGTTGAAGCAAGATGGATTACTGCATTTCCATCTATCGGGAAAGCCATTCCTCTAGAGAATTTAGATTTTCAAGTCTCCTGAGCAGTGGGCTATGGGGGAGAAAATGACTTTTATACTGTGTTTGAATTCATGTACTAAGAATTTCATAACAAAAGCACAGACTGGGGAGGCTTTTAACGATGTATCTTGATTTCCCTCTGTGTTCTGGATTCTAGAAGTCCCAGCACAAGATATCAACATGGGAACTTCTAAGACCTCTCTCCATCCATGGCATATGGTGGCAGTTGTCTTCCACTATATTTGTATGACATTTTCTATACTTATACAACTCCTTTCAGCCTCTTCCTGTTTTTATTAGAGTAGGTGTCACATTGGAATAGGACCTACCCCAGTGACCTGATCCAACCTTTATCTTTCCAAATTCCTAGATGTAGAGTCATGTGAAATACTGGAGCTTTGTCTTCAACACGTGGACTGTTTTTTGAGGGAGGATACAATTACACCCAATGTAGACAATAAAAAGTCAAAATATAGGAATGAATAAAGGGGAAATAAAATGAGACCTTGGTAGTCTTTGCTACCACCTTGGTTTTCCATTTTTTCCACATAGTTGTCCACTCAATGTCATGTGTTTGCTACTCTACATACACTTTTAAGTGTTGGGATATATTCAGTGGCCCCCAGAAATGTAGTGGTGGTTTGGTAAATAAGATTATTCTTTGGTTCTTAACATTTTACCCAGAGTATGATGATCCAGTGAGGAGGCCACCATGTGAACATGAAGTAGAATCATTTTCTCTATAGGATTCACATCTTCTGTTCCCATCAAACTTCCATGAAGTCTCCCATTGATAAATTTTCTCATCTCAATATACCTTCTTTCTTCCCTCCTTAGGTCAACTCATGGGAAATAGTATTCCTTATCCTAATTCTAGCACTTAAATCAATCTTAATTCAGACTTTCTCAGCACAGTCTGAATTTATTGATTGCTCAAGAATAAATATTAATATGCTTTTCTTTTATTTCCAGCAAGGCTATATGACTTGAAAGCTCTGTATCAGATATCTCTCTTTCCTCCTTACTCTTCAGCTAGCCAACCACAGCCACATGGATGCCTGATGCTATATGTGACCCCCTCACTTTTTTGTCAAGAACAGTGCCTAAAGACTAATTGTTCTTTTGCCAAATTTCCTAATCAACCGGATGGTATATTTTGTTAATGAGAAATGAAGACTTTTTTCTTTTATCTAAAAATCAGGGTGTAGGAGTTTCTAGTTTAGGGATAAAATGAAAGGATTTTAAATACTATCATGATATACAAGTGTATGAAACATACTTTTATGATTCGTTTACATGTCTATGATGCACACGTTACCCAATTAGAAAGGAAACTTTACAATAGTGCTTGTGAATTAATACTTTTGTTTGTACTGTTTTTTACTTGAAATGGACAATTGTCAGGCTTTTGGATGTGTGCACCTTTTTCGAATTTTAGGAATCTTGTTGCATATGACCATTCAGGAAGGCTGTGCAAACTGATACTCCTGCAAAACTGTAGAGCTATGTCTGCTTTCTTCCAACCTGTGTCTTTACTGGTAGTTACCTTCCTTCAGTCTTTGCTGGTTAGGTAGAGAAAAACGTGTATTATATTGCAACTTGCATAGTTATTTTTGTGCAGTTTTTCTTATTTAAAGATTTTTAACCTGTGTCTGCCTCTTCCTCCTTCTCCTATTTATCAATTAAAATTGTTTTTAGAAAATTTCACAAACACACATATGTGTTTATGTATGTATATACACATAGCACACCCTTGTAGCTAGAGTTTTCCTGTCTGTCCCACAGTCAGGACAAATTTCTCTTACCCACAAGTCCCACAGCCGCTCAGACCCAACCAAGTAAACACACAAAGACATATTGCTTACAAAATGTATGGCTGTAGCAGTCTTCTTGCTAACTGTTCTTCTATCTTAAATTAACCCATTTCTATTAATCTATACTTTGCAACATGGCTCGTGGCTTACCGGTACCTTATATCTTCCTTGTCCTGACGACAGCTGGCAGTGTCTCTCCCTCTCAGCCTTTCACTTCCCCGAATTTTCCTCTTTGCTTGTCTCACCTATACTTCCTGTCTGGCTACTGGCCAATCAGTGTTTTATTTATCAATCAATCATCCACAGAACGTCCCCTTTTTCTTTTTTTCTAAAAGGAAGGTTTTAACTTTAACATAGTAAATTTACATATAACAAAACAATTATCAAGCAAGAATTACAGTTACAATATTAAAGAAGATATCCTATCTATCTTTTATTGGTGAGTTTAAGGTTTTATTTTTATTTATTTATCTATTCTATCTATCTATCTATCTATCTATCTATCTATCTATCTATCTATCTCTTTATTTATTTATGGTTTTTTCGAGACAGTGTTTCTCTCTGTAACTTTGTGCCTTTCCTGGAACTCATTCTGTCCAGGCTGGCCTCGAACTCACAGAGATCTGCCTAGCTCTGCTTCCCAAGTACTGGGATTAAAGGCATGTGCCACCAATGCCTGGCTTTATATCTAAATTATCTTTTATCATAACTAAGGAAAATTATAACTATCTTTAGTCTTCAGCTATATCAAAGACCTCAGAAGGATATACTATTACCTGAGAAATGGGAAAAGGATGCAAGCAACTTTTGGGAAGTCTTGCAAGGTAGACAGAGACAGCTGGCAGCCTGGACAGTCACCTAATGTTCCTTTGTAAAGTTGGGGCATCTGTCTTCCGCTCACAGGCCTGGAGTTTCTCTAGTCACTTCTCTCTGTGTCCTGTAGAATGTCTGTCAGTTTCCTCTGCAAAGCAGGAACCTGAAGCACCATTTTGCCAAGCCAAGTTTAGTGGTCACCTTTTTATGGGTCCTGCATGTCCAGTCGATACATTTTTTCAAGCAGTCCAGGCAAGAACAGCTTTTTGTCCAAATGGCAATTTTTGTCAAGGTGAAGATAAACTCCATATAGAGTGTCTTCAACACACACACACACACACACACACACACACACACACACACACACACACACACACAATGCCTACCTGCAGCACTCACCTCCATATCCCCTACCACTCCTGTTAAACCCCCTTACACATACTTAAATCTCTATCTCACATCCATGACAATTCATTTTATTTTGTGATCCACTGAGGTTGACCAGGACTGTCAGTGTGACTGTTGAGTGTTCCAAGAGAAGTCTCTGGGAACTTGGTGGCCTCAGCAATGGATATACCACTAACTTTTAAAATTCTTCTCGGTTGTTTGTGTTTATTTTTTCACACACCATAGTTCTTTATGAAAATATGACAACATTAATATGATCACTTATTGAGTTGAGGTATTACAGTGATATATTGTGTATGCTAGTAAATTTGCCTGAAGATCAGAGAACAGAACAAGCCACTAGATTAAACATAGAGGCCAGGCAATGATGGCACATACCTTTAATCTTAGCACTTGGGAGGCAGAGATACATCTGGATTTCTGTGAGTTCAAAGCCATCCTGGACTACATGATATTAACTTAGTCTAGGAGAGAAACAGAGCCAGGCACACACCTTTAATCCTAGTACTTGGGAGTCACATTCCTTTAATCCCAGCACTAGGGAACTTGAGACAGGAAATGATAGGGGTGGGCAGAGGAAGATATATAAGGCTTGAGGAGACAGGAACTAAAGTCTTTTGGCTGAGGAAAGATTTTCAGGCTGAGGAGTCCTAGAGGTAAGAGGTGTCTTGTTTCTTTTTCTCTCTCATCTTCAGGCAAATTTATTAGGATACACAATATATCACCACAATGTATAATATAAATGCTTCATATTTTTCTTTCATTTCAAATATTTTTAATTTGAAATTTGACATGAATTATTGGCATGTTTATTTATCCTAAATATTAAGGAAATATTGACCCTTAGATTGGTAAATGTATTTTAACTTATTATCTCATGAAGTTATATATGATTCTAGGTTAATGTTTTCATGTACATAAGCTGTTAGGTAGAACTATTTTTTTCTTTGAATAAATATTTATATGAATGATAATTTTTGAAAAAATCTGCATTTTTCTCTTCCTTTTTGGAATGGCTTTTAAAATACATTACTACTAATGTTAAAACAATTCCACAAAATTGATAAATGCTGCAACAAAATTCAGTATCCTGTGCCTATTTTTGTTCATCTGTGGGCACCATACTTAAATGCAAAGCCCCCCCAACATACATACATAATAAAATAATTTAACAATTGAGCTAATGTTTTAAAAATAATTTTCAAATAAAAAATTGAAAGAGAGACAAAAAAATTTCAGGGTACATCTTTAGACTGGCATATTTGTGGCTCTATTTTTCTGTGGGGGAATGACATTAAGCTACTGAAGAAATATTATTAGGGAACTGATCTATAGGGTTATAGAGTGATTTAACACTTTTTTTAGTTGAACATCTGCTATTGCACAAGTACTGTTCATATAGCATATAAATTTTCAAATGTGTTTTACAATATTATTGTTATCACCTCCAAGAATGGATAGCATTATAGGAGAGTAATGAGGATTGCCAGAACTGGGTTATTGTGTACCTCTGTGTATATGAAAAATCTTGTCATGTGTTTTAATTGAACTTAGAGCATAATGGGTTTTAACATAGAGTTTTATGCACATTTCCTTTTGGCTGATTTCCCCTCCTCAGTTTCACTTTTTCTCTGTTCCTTCTCTTCCATGACACTCTCTCATCACCAGGTCCCCCTCCCACTTTGTTCAACTGTCTCCCTCACCACCTCCCATAATGGACCTCAAGTGCCCATTTCTAGTTTCCTGGCCTTTGCCCATGTCTATTCCCATCTTGATACGCAGGTTTAAGAGCTGGAGAGTATGTATGTGAAGGAGAACATACGATACATTTATTTCTGAGCCTGGGTCCCCTCACTCAATCTAATATTCCACAGTTCCATTCCTTTTCATGAAAATGACATCATTTCATTTGTCTTACATCTGAGAAAAATTCCATTCTATATATTTATCATGTTTTCATTATCCATTCCTCTGTTAATGAGTATCTAGGCTGGTTCCATTCCATTACTTAGTGACTGTGATTAGAACAGGAAGGAAACAGTATATGAAAGTATAACTGTAGTAGGATTTATCTGAATACTTCTGCTCAGATACTGACCTCTAAGATCAGTTCGTATTCTTGATAGACTCTTTAATTTATTAGAAGGACTTTCTAAAGTTCCAAAATAAATTTCAAGGGCCTTTTCAAATGTCTCTTAGTTATCTTTATATATTTGAGTTATTGTTGAAAGTAAAAGAGTGAGGAGCTGGAGAAATGGTTCAGGGTTTAAGCACTTCCTGCTTTTGCTGAGGATCTTGGTTCAGTTCCTAATGTTTATGTGGTGCCTCGCAATCCAGTTCCAGGGCATCTGACACCCTCTCTGGTCTCTACAGACACTATGCACACATGTGGTGTCCACACCTATGTTCAGGCAAAATACTCACACACATAAAACAAAAATAAATAAATCTTTTTAAAAATTAAAAACAAAACAATGAATAAATATTTTGCATAATTTTAGGCAACCCTGTTGACTACTAATAAACATTTCACACTTCTGGGTCATTATCCCTTCAATTTAATTTATAAAAATAAGTCTCTACCACAGGTCGGTATGCTTATGTTAATGACCAGAGTTGTTTCATAAATACATAGGTACTGTCAGAATTTTGTAACTTCTAAAACTGATTGGGATATTTTGCCCAAACCTAGTGATTTCTATTTGCATCAAACCTTCTTGCTTTGAGCCCTTAGAGCGAGCCAAATCTTCGTCTATTTGACCGGTGGTAGTCTTCGAAGTTTTTCCATTTTAGTGATGGTGGTTTAATGTACTCAAATAGAGCCACCATTCAAGTCTCTGCCCGTACATCAGGCTGCGCAGACTCTACATGACTTAGTAACTCTGAGTCCCGTGTTCCTTCCCTCTTGTGGATTTGTGTGCTTGTGGGGTCCTTGGAATTTACTTCACCGAGTCAGCATGTTGGAAAAGAGAGGTAGCTACATAGAGGGCTTTAAAGGGATGTGGTATGAGTGGTTCCCATCCTTCCTGAGTGTTTGCAAAAGGAAAAACTTATTTTTAAGACCAACATTCTATGTCAGATGTTAGTCTTTTATAGTTTTTTTTCCAAGAAAGAACGTGATGCGTTGAAAAATGTAGAACTATTAGCAAGCATATAGTTGTATGGATTTTTAAAATTTATTGTTTTTCCACACTTGAATACTTTTCTTGCCTTCCTCAGTCCCATTCTCCCGTACCTTACCGACCCCCCCTCCGCATTTTTCTTCCTCTCTTCTATGTTTCCTTCTCTTTTCCTCTTCTCCCCTGGTTGTTTTCTCTTTCTCCCTTAAATCCTACTACCTATATACCAGTCCCTGACTTCAGAAGTCAAAAGGAATTACCCAGCTTTTCTGACGCAGTGTCTAGCACATTGCCCTCCATTTTGCCGCTTCCCACACAATGCTGTTGGACTTCCATGGAATGACCTTCTCCTCATGTTTCTTTGGTAGCCTTGCAGTTGTTAGCACCATGTCTCATAATATCCTCCGTGCCCTCTACACGGCCAGACTCATTTTCCCATGATGTAATCTTCACCCTCTGACCCATAAGTACACAAGTGCCCCTCCCCACTGTCTGTCAAGTTCAGCAGATAAAGCTACACTTCTCCCCTGTACCTGGCCTCAGTGATAAACATCACTGCACATGGGTTGTATGCTCTGCTTTGTGCTTAGCCAAATTCAATCCTCATTATAATACTGTATTTGTTTTGTGTTCTTCTTATAAACATGCTTTCATCTTCCTTCAGGAAATTGCTTATTCTCTTCACCTGAAAAGCCATTGTATATCTACATCTGTCTCTTAGTATCTGTATCTTCCCTGAGACCCACAACTCCTCTTTCAAGCAATTGTAGATGTCACAGCAGAGAAAATCCTAATCAGTGATAAAATTAATACCAATATCCTCTGTGTCCTCTGATCCTTCAAAGAAGAAACATATTTTGGCAGGGTTCTCTACTATTTATCTGCTTTTTATAAGTGTAGATGGAGCCTAGAGACCAAACTGAATCATTCAGTGTTGGGAATCCTAGTTTGAGACCAAATGATGGAGAAACAGTTTTGCCAAACACAAAATACAGCTGAATCCTCTAGAGGAGTACTCATAACAAAATGACAAGCCCTCATAATTCTCTATGTGCATCTGGTCCTTAATTCCCAATGAAAAAGAAAAGAGTTTAAACTCACTTCTGATAAAGGATATCTACTTAACCCAGAAAAAAATATGGTGAGCAGAGCAACATGACCATAGAGTTCCTGCCTAAATTAAATGATAATGTTCATTTCTATAAAAAAGTTTATATTTTATTTATACTTGATATTTCAGTAGATCTAACATAATTTCCAATTTAGATATGGAAAACTAAAAATGTGCAGAAATTACAGCTTACAGCCTGGGGTAAGGAGAGAAAGAATTTACCTTTTTACAATTCAATCAAATGCAGAATAGGAGCAGTTAATAATTGTAGAATATGAATAATCAGATAAGACATTTTCTCATGAAAACTCATAAATTTTATTTTCGGAGTACATTAAAATTCAGTTGAAATTTAAAAAATTATAGCATATCTCAAGCCCTAGAATAGTTGCTGTATCTATAGAAATCTATTTTAGAGGTACACAAGTGCAAATTATAGAATGTCAGCATGTGATTTGATTTTATGTGCTTTTCCACTAATATAAATAATGAAACATGCTGAGAACACTGGGATACACTCAGCTGACTATAATTAAAATACTGAGGTGTAACACACTAAAAAAAAAACTGTAACAAATTAAGTACTAAAATGAAGTAGGCAGAAATACCAGCAATTCAAAATGCTAAACTGTGTTGTGATTACAGTATTGTGAATATAGTAAATGTTATATTTTGTTTTAAATGAAACCAGTGATAGCGGGGACGCTAATGGGAGCAGTGGCTTTAGAGTTTCTATGAATAATAGGAGATTTCATTTCAAGAGCACACTTTTTTTTCCCACCCATCTCTGGAAATAGGTCTCCATAGTGTTCTGAATAAGCTTTTTCACCCAAATGGAACAAACTCTCTGATGAAATTGGACACTGGAGCCTACAACAATAATTAAGGTGGGATTTGGGAATCAGTGGTGTGTGTGTGTGTGTGTGTGTGTGTGTGTGTGTGTGTGTGTGTGTGTGTGTAATACTCCTTATCAGGTTGGCTGAAAGACAGCATATCAGCTTTGTAAGACCATGTGAAGAGCACAAGTGAACTTCCTGCTGGTTATCATGAACTACTCTGGAGGGGTGGCTCATGTCTACTCAATCCATGCGCAGGCAAACTCCTGGCAAATGACCAGCTATCCATCCATGCCTGTTGGGGCCAATGTGAATTAAGAGGAATGGTATTGTGATAAGAAGGCACAATAATATGGACCATGTCATCTTCTGCCACATGGAACACTCATCTTAGTCATATTGGTGTTACTATAAGGTCCCATAGTTCCTTTGTAAGTTGTTTTGCACTTCCCAATCTTTAGCTTTATCCTGACTTACAAATAGGTAATTGAGATCTATGCAACCGTGG
This sequence comes from Peromyscus maniculatus bairdii, assembly GCF_049852395.1. Classification (NCBI taxonomy): domain Eukaryota; kingdom Metazoa; phylum Chordata; class Mammalia; order Rodentia; family Cricetidae; genus Peromyscus; species Peromyscus maniculatus. The sequence goes on from NC_134873.1 coordinate 21,415,241, forward strand.
ATATTTAAAACTTGGAGGGTGACCTTGTTTTCTAGATGATCACAAAATATCCAGTGCTTATGATTTGGAGAGGACACTAAAAGTATACTCGTCTTTACCATAACAATAGAATCCATTCTCTATTAATTGAAATTGAAACTACAATTTCATTCTGGAGTTAGAAACTTAATGATAGAAATATGAGAATGAACTCTCTCTCTCTCTCTCTCTCTCTCTCTCTCTCTCTCTCTCTCTCTCTCTCTCTCTCTCTCTCCTTTGCTGAACAACTTTATCCCTGGATTTAAACCTGTTCTCTTTTCTAAGTATTCTTATTTATTTCTGCTGAATCACATCCAGCCATAATTTCCTGAGAAAGTGTAAAAGGAAGTGAATGTCTTTTAGTGCTTATATGTTATCTCTGTAAGTCATTTCCCTATTTTTATTACAAGCATTGATGCAATTAGAAAATGGACCAATGCCCAGGTATTACTGCTTTCATCTCCTTTGGTCACATCCATCTTTCTTCTTAGATGAGTGATTCTCAACCTTTCTAATGTTGCAACCCTTTAGTACAGTTCCTCATGCTGTGGTGTCTCCCAACCATCAAATCATTTTCATTGTTACTTCATAACTGTAATTTTCCTATGGTTATGAATTGAAATGTAAGTATCTGTGTCTTCTCATGCTCTTAGGTCACCTCTAGGAAAGGGTCATTTGACCCCAAAAGTGTTGCAACCCACAGATTGAGAGCCACCATCTGCAAAACTCCACCCCTACTAATTCATACAATAAGCTAAAGAATGATGTAATATATGGCTAACAAGTTGCACCATGTAGAGGTGGTTGACAGAGTCCTGACAAGGACAAGCCATGGGACCCTCTCCCAAATCCTCAGGACTGGGAGTCTTAGTTTTCTCACCTGCATATAGGAACAGCAATAGATAATTTTAAAAATTATCTTTATGAATGTTGAAAATGCATGTCAAGTACCTACCACAATGTGTGACACAGAGTCTGTGGTCTACAATTAGCAAGTTATAGCTGTAACAATTACCACATTATGGTGATATGGGGTTGACAATAAAGGACATCAGACTTCCCTTTTATCATAAACCATCTACTATTTTTTTCTCTTATGTAACTTCTTTTGCTCAAATGGGATCTATGTGTGATTTTTTTTAAAAAAATTCCTGAATGTGTATTGTAATTTGAAATTTAAAACAAGCTGTCCTTCATTTAAAAAATCTGGGAAGCACTAAATACTGAAAAAAAAAAAAACCTAAAAGTAACCATGTTTAACTTTCATTATCTAATGACTCCCAAGTCTATGTGACAAAGGAATACTCTGTGTGTCTTTCTGTACCATATGCTTCTTAGAAATCTGAAAATGAGATAATAAAAATGACATGTGATATAAAGAATCCTGGTAGCTCCCATAGCTTGCATAGAAAATGAATGAATTTGTGCATGGAGGAATGATGTGCTCTTACCTCAATCACACAGACACATAGTATCTTTCCTAAAATCAACCTGTCCATATCTTACCTGTTACCTGTTGTAGATTTTCTATTACCTATTCTTCCTTGGGATTACACGACACAGTGCTGGTCCGCTGTCATTTGCATTTGGCCTCCTCTAGCTTGCTTTGTGCAGTAATTGTCCTCTGGATAAGTCACGATAATCGTCACTCCACAGAATAGAGGAGCATGCTTGTCATTGATTTATTTTATCCCATTCTAACAACTCCTGGCATAGACTGGAAGAAATGTGCCAAAGTGGATTTACACCTTTTTATCTTGTTCTTCTGTAGGCGTCATGCTCTCCTCTGAGCATCCAGGGACTTATTACCCAAAATGATGCCCGAGACCCCTCACATCAGCAGAAGAACAAAACAGTGAGGGAAATTACCCAATTTCTGCGGAACTCATAAACACCCAGAATGTAGGTCACACTCATTGCCTGATGTGCTGTGCTTGTCATGTTCCAACAAAGCAGCTGCCACGAGTGGCCAAACTCCCGGAAAGCAGAGCAGCCCCCCAAAAAGAGCAGCCATTTGGAAACGCATTTTCATTGACAATTTGGGGAAGTTGGGCATTCACTTAAGAAAAAGCCATAATTCTGTGAGAAATGAGCAATTTATGCACATTATAATCAAATTTATTTTTATATCCAGCTACTCCTCCATGTGGGATAATTCAGTCTGGGAAATCATGCTAATTAGTTAGAAAATCCATTACATTGTGAGCCGTACAGCAGATGCAAATGCTGTTTCAAGTGTTCGCACCTCCACAGAGCATGCGCGTTGGTGAGTGTATCCTCCCAGGATGGGCACTTTCTGGTAAACCTGGCTTTAAAGGCGATTGGATGGAATGCACTCTCACAAGCACCAATGACAGCACCTATTTTAGTACGTTTTATAACTACGCACCCTGCTTTTAAAATACACGGCACATTCCATTTGTCAGACAAAAGATCAGAGTGCTGGAACTTTCGAGTCTAAAAGAATCACGATGCCAGTATTGACCAATGAGATATGGATTTTTTTTTTTTTTTTTGGTTTTTCGAGACAGGGTTTCTCTGTAGCTTTGCGCCTTTCCTGGAACTCACTTGGTAGCCCAGGCAGGCCTCGAACTCACAGAGATCCGCCTGCCTCTGCCTCCCGAGTGCTGGGATTAAAGGCATGCGCCACCACCGCCTGGCAGAGATATGGATATTTTTGAACCTCCACAACAGTAGGGAAGATGAGCCCTAACCTAAGACGGGAAATACTGAGTTTCAGAAGCAAGGTGTGTGCGTGCGAGCGTGCGTGCGTGTGTGTGTCTGCTTCTGAATCAATCCCTTATTGCTGGACACTGGAAACAGCTGGATTCATTTTGTCTCCCTCTCAGAGGAATTCATTTTGAATTTAGATGAAAATTGGTATTTGCTTGGAAAAAAAACCCCTCAAATATTCTGATGTATTATTTTAGGGTTATTGAAAATTATCCAAGTCCTATTGGAAGGGAATGATTGGGTCTAATCATATAAATTTTATTAAAGATATCATAAGCTGCACAGTTATTGTTAAAGATAACTGGAGACATTTAAGGTCTGCCTATGGAAATCCATGAATGAAATATTTGTGATGCCTTAGGGCTTTGGTATCCTGGAGTTACTAGGCTAGATGGGATTCATATTTGACTCAATTCTTTAGAGTACAGGTATAAAAGAAATGAACGTGGACACTTCCTAATCAGAAATGACAACATAAGATCCCATGAAGTTTCTCTTCTCTTCTCAGCCAGTGATATCTTAACCACCTGGGTGGAATTGTAAACCAGAGTCTGGATTAATTGCGGCTGGCTGCTGGCTCCACTTGATATATTTTCAAAAAATCTGGTTAATTCTTTACCCTAAACATCTTTAATGTCTGTCTTGAACCCCATCTCCTGGATCTGTTTTACAGCATCCTTTATTCCCTCCTCTATTCCTTACTTCCTGACTGGGCTCTGTGTCTCCCAGGATTTCATAAATTCATAGAGACGGAATTGGACATCTGGATGAAACGTAATTTTTAACATTAACTTAAAAACTTTTGAATATTCAAATGGTTCAAATGAGCCTTAGAGCAACGTGTATGTGCCTTGTGAATGATCCCTGCTCACTTTTCCCATATTCTCCCTTTGCCACAGCTAAGACTATTGCATGATTAGAGTTCCCAGGATGGCCTGTGAGCCCTCTCACTTCAGAATTGGTATATGGTTTCATTTTGACTTCAGTGGTTTGAAATCTACCTCTTGCATCCAGTCCATTCCATCAGTTTTCAGTTAAAATATCTGCCCTCCCGGCAGTTAGTCTTGCCATGTGTCTCTCTTCTCTACCCACTTGTTGTAGTATTGTAAGAAACAAGATCTATATGACACACTCTGTCTTCTGTGCTGTTCTCTTCCTGGAGTCCGGAATGAGTAGGTATTTACTTTTATTGAATAAAATTTATTTAATTTTCTTGCAAAAGCTGAATGAATTATGAAAAAAAAATCTCAATACATTGTACACTTAAGTCGTTTTCAGAGCAATGCTTTAATTGGACCAGAATGCTCAGGAGTGTCATTGGGAAGTTTCAAAATAAGAGAAAGACATGGATTCTGCAAACATGTATTTTAAAACACGCTGTGGAAACCTTAGGGTGGGCATCACTTGTGTTGTTAGTTGGGTCTCCAGGCCAATCTATAGACACACTATGGAAGGAAAAATAAAAAGAATCTCTGGCTACTCATCCTAGCTCTACAGATGTATCTACCCTAACTACACAACCTTTGAAACCAAATGGAAGCAACATACAGACAAACAAAATCACCCCCACCACTCCTAATGCATTTCATCAATTAAAACTTGCAATGATCACCAGTTAATTCGGGGGTTTTAATAATGCAACAACTGAGATTTGAAGTGTCACAAGTGTCCTTCTGATCCAGTCAAGACATGTATTGGAAGTCATTACCCCTTTCCATCTTCATAATCTTTGACCTTTGAGGACTTATCCAATCTGAACATCACAAAGAACCCCTCCTGCAGGAGTTAATTAAGCCTTGCAAAGCCCATTAACTGTAAGTATTTGTTGGACTTGTGTCCCGGTGAAACTGTGGAGTCTTGAAAGCATGTATGCTCTTGCTGTCAGACACTCAGGATGGTTCCTGGCTTAAAACAAAACAAAAGGGAAACACTGTTGCTGGTGTGTGCCCACATTTTTATTCCTTCATTCCAGCCAATGCTGGGTGACAATGTGTTTTTGCTAATTTATCCAGTATTGCGGATGGGTAAAACCAGCAGCCTGTGATGTGCATAGAATACATAATTGATGCAGGTGATTACATATCACAGACAATATTTTATTGGAAAACAGTCAGCATTGAAGCCCACCAGTTAAAATTCCTTTATATAAGGGATCTTGTGAAGAATGAACTATCCTATTTCAGCACCATAAGAAAAGGCTGCTTAGCTAGCCCTCTGCCACCCCCATGAAAGTTTCCCTATTTGTGGAATAGACTCTAAAGCCCTCTATTTCAGGACATTGGAAAGAGGTTCTTACTTCCATGTAGACCACAGCCCAGAACAATGCTGTCCTTCCCAAGAGCAGCATTTAATACACCAAGTGGTCAGGAACATTAACACACCTCAGGGACTATCAACAAAAATGGAAAGGGAATGATGATAGTGGATACCTTCCCTGAAAAATTCCATAACACCTTTAAGGTGTTATGCCATAGAACAGTGGTTCACAACCTTCCTAATGCTGAGACCCTTTAATACACTTCTTCATGCTGTGGTGAACCTCAATGATAAAATTATTTTCATTGTTACTTCATAACTGTAACTTTGCTACTGTCATGATCATAATGTAAATATCTGACATGCAGTATATCTAATATGCAACCCCATGAAAGGATTTTTTGAGCCCAAAGGGGTTGTGATCCACAAGTTGAGAACCACTACCATAGAGTCTGTCTGCTGAGCAACATACTCTTACTTTATTTATAGAATAACCTGCACCTTCATGACTATATTATCCTCAGTTCATAGCTAGCTGCAAAGAAGAACTCAAAAAAGAATGTCTGATGCACAAGACATAGTCCCCATGCAGTTTGCTGTTATCAGTGAGTTCATGCTGCTCTAAGACATTAGGCAGAATGGAATGAGTGAGGAATATCCTGTCAGCTTGCATATTTCTTCATAAGGAGAGTGAGAAGGAGATAGAAGGATAGGTGGAAGACAGACAGACAGACAGAGACACAGTTCCCTGAATAGACAACATCTTACTGGAACCTAATGTAGAATGTGAACACATGTACAAATAAAACGTTTTTCTCTTTGAAATTATCATTAAGTTTATTGGATGTATTGAAGCTAAACACCCAAGGACAAAGAAGTGGAGGCTTAAGGCAAAGCTGTTGGTTGAAGGAAGGAAGACATAAATGAAATAAAATTTTAGAGTGTGAGAAATTCCTATACATTCTGTCTCCGCTTCTATAAAATGCTGGGATTCCTTTTAGAATCATGAAAGGAGAATTGAAAGAGAAGCCATTGTTTTCCAGATGAAACAATGTCATAGGGATGTATTTCCCCTGAAAGGCAATATAGAATTGTTAAAAATCCTGCTTTGGAATATTTTTTTTGGTAATAGCTGAACAGTATATCATTCATATATTTATTAATTCATGTATTAACTTATTTTCCATCTTGTTCTCAGCATAGGAAGATAAGGATTTGGAAAATGCATTTGAAATCTGTTTTGTCATCCCAAAGTGAAAATATGCCCTAATAATTCCTCTGAAAATGAAAAAATAAAGTATATTTTCAGAGCCTGAGAACATCAAATGAACCGATGTATTGTTTAAAACAACCATAGCGCTCTTGGTAAATAATTTGGACTCTGAAAACTGTAGGCATGTCTGAGTCTTCCCATGTGAGGCTTTTTAATCTACTTGGACAAGAAGATGATTACTTAAAATTGTGGGAATTAGATGATGGGGCTATAAAGTAGGGCTCATTATCAAGGGTGATGATCACAGATGTTTGGATCATGTTATCACAAATGGATGGGGTCTCTGTCAAGAAGACAAGAAAAAGGAATCAGGGAACCTTGAGCTCTGTACCCATGCAGATAGGTTTTACAGTCTTAAAATGATTTCTTCCCATCATTGGGGCTGCATATCCTTTCTGTCACCTTGGCCTTGTCCAAATGGCGTATGTGGGAAGCTGACCATTAACAGCACACACCATACTTTCAATACAAACTTACTTCCATCAAAGTTCCCAACTTTGAGAAAGAATAAAGACAATAGATTAGAAATACAGGTGTTCTTATACCTCAGAACTTCATCAGCAACCTCTTGAAAACTCAGCAAGTAGATGAAACATTACTAACCATCTTTTTTTTTTTTTTTTTTTTTTTTTTTGGTTTTTCGAGACAGGGTTTCTCTGTGTAGCTTTGCGCCTTTCCTGGAACTCACTTGGTAGCCCAGGCTGGCCTCGAACTCACAGAGATCCGCCTGGCTCTGCCTCCCAAGTGCTGGGATTAAAGGCGTGCGCCACCACCGCCCGGCCAACTAACCATCTTTTTTTCTTTTCCATTATTCTCTTCTCTCCGCCTTGTCCTTCATTTCAAGTTTCTCCCATTCTTTAGTAAAAGTTTCTTCTTCTTCTTCTTCTTCTTCTTCTTCTTCTTCTTCTTCTTCTTCTTCTTCTTCTTCTTCTTCTTCTTCTTCTCCTTCCTCCTCCTCTTTCTCCTCCTCCTCCTCCTCCTCTTCCTTCTCTAGATAATGTGGCTGGATAGATGGTTCAGAGGTTAAGATGCTTTTGCAGAACACTAAATTTGATCCCAAAGCAAACACATGGCTGCTAAAAAACATCTGTGGCTCCATGTTTAGGGGATCTTATGCCTTGTTTCAGCTTCTTCAGACACAAGGCAGGCAAGGAGTACACTGATATACATGCAGACAAAGCAGCTGTACACGTGTAAAGTAAGATAAAAAAAATTTAATGTTTAAAACAAAATGAAGTCTAGGTATTGTTTCCAAACCAGAAATATTTGTCTTGCATTTATGTTCCACATTGGTTGGACCTATTTTAAATAGAGATATATAAATATAGTAGTTTATAAATCAAATAAATTTTGAGATGCATTTTTATAACAAAAATATCCTTGTATTTGTGAAGGAGAGTCCAGGAATTTTTCTTTGTATCAAAAGCTTCCTCAGCAAATATGAAACATAAATTCCTTCTCAGTAATTCCTATACATCTGTTTAGGAAGACATCTGTTATGTGAAATAAGATACACCTGCATATCCAATTCTAAATGTCAGTGTAGTAAACACTTGCAAACTACTGATGAAAAAGAAAATATATTCTTAGCCATTCTGTTCCAATATTTCATTCTTGTTATCAGAAGGATTTGAAATAAAATGCCTTCTCTCCTGTCTCCCTTCTCAAACTCTTCCCTATTGTTTTGACATGCAGGACAGCTTTCCAGGTCTGAGCTCCGGAGGAAACGATTCAATATGACTTGTGCTCACCACAACTATACATTATCATAAAACTATTATTCAAATGCTGGAACAAAGGTACCTAATCTTCAACAAAAGGCACAGAGTTAATTGCCATTTTTGACATCTTAAGGCATTAATCACGATTCTGTAAGGACCCAAGGAAGCATAGGTGGAATGGTTTTTCAAAGTTTCCTTTCTAGTCTATAGAGTAAGTTGCTGACTCTGTACTTTCTACTTGCAAGAAAATCTGCAAACTGAACAGTTAGTACGTGCCTTAAAGTCTAAAGACTTATCTTGGAATATGAAATGGTTAGAAAAAATAAAAAGTAATTACTTCATGTAGATAACTCCATGGGATAATCCTAGGTGGTTGGTCTGGAGTTATGCTAAGATAGGAGAATTGGGCTCTGTTAGGGAAATTATAAAACAAATTTAAAAAGGAATCATAAGAGAGGGTATTTTAGAGTTTAAAAAATAATGAGTTTGATCTGAACATAAAGTTTCAGAAGTTGTAACTTGAATCCCTGAGGGATGGATCAAGTCAATTCAAATGTGCATATGATGGAGGAAGATGGGGTAAGATGGTCAAAGAATCCAATGTTTCCTTTGGGACAGGAAGCATAGCATCCCTTAAGCTTCCTGGCAAGGCTTTCCTTTTTCTTTGTCCTCTGGGCCTTCAAGCTAGCTATTTCTGCATGCCAGAAATACTATTCCCCCTCCTCTGCCTCTTCATCAGTTGTCGGTTTGAATACCTAGGAATAGACTGCTGCCACCTGGCACCTCCAACTATGACTTCATTAGGATTCACAAAACAGGGCAAGGACATTCTCTATGTTTCTTTCTCAAGACTGCTAACCTAAATTTATCTGAAAACCTTGTTTACCTAACTAATGTCACTATTTTAAAGCATCTTTTTACTGCAGACAATGATTACACTTTTCATGTATATCAGCATGTACTTAATGTCTGTTAATTAATGGCATGGTTCAAGATACCACATAGAGACATAGAGGCTTTTGCATCTTGACCAATTCGGTGATATTATTTAATAATATCATCATTACCACCATCGCGCGAGCGCGTACACAGACACACACACACACAGACACACACACACACACTTGACGAGTTTATATCTCAAATTTCAGTGATCTTTGACCTCTGACCACCATTTTCAATAGCAGCCATTCGTCAAATGAAATAAAAAATAAAAAAAGAAAGCATCTTCAACAAATGATGGCAGTGTGACTGGATGTCAATATGTAGAAGAATAAGAATGCAAATAAATCCACATCTATCACCCTGCATAAAACTTAAGTCCAAGTGGATAAAAGACTTCAACATAAATCCAGTTATACTAACCTGATAGAGGAAAAAGTGGGAAATACCTTTGAATACATTGGCACAGGAGACAACTTCCTGAACAGAACACAAGTAGCACATATATTAAGATCAACAACTAATAAATTGGAACTCATGAAACTGAAAAGTTTCTGTAAGGCAAAGGATACTGTCATAAGACAAAATGGCAGCCTACAGAATGGGAAAAGATCTTCACCAAGCCCACTTGTGACAGAGGGCTGATCTTGAAAATATATAAAGAACTCAAGAAACTAGATATTCAAAACCCAAATAATCCAATTAAAAAATGAGGTGTAGATCTAAACAGAGAATTCTCAACAGAAGAATCTCAAATGGCCAAGAAACAAAGAAATGTTCAACATCCTTAGCCAACAGGGGAATGCAAATAAAAATGACTCTGTGATTCCTCCTTACACCTGCCAGAATGGCTAAGATCAAAACAGCAGCAGCAGCAGCAGCAGCAGCAACAGCAGCAGCAACAACAACAGAAACACATGCTGGAGAGGATGTAGAGCAAGGGAACACCCCTCCATTGCTAGTGGGAGTGCAAACTTGTGCAGCTACTTTGGAAATCAATATGGTGGTTTCTCAGAAAATTGAGAATCAATCTACCTCAAGACCCAGCCATACCACTTTTGGGCATAAACCCAACAGATACTTATCATACCACAAGGACACTTGCTCAACTATGCTCATAGCAGCTTTATTCATAATAGCCAGAACCTGGAAACAATCTAGATGTCCCTCAGCTGAAGAATGAACAAAACAAATGTAGTATATTTACACAATGGATTATTTATTACTCAGCTGTTAAAAATAATGACACCATGAAATTCAAAGGCAAATGGATGGAACTAGAAAAAAATCATCCTGTGTGAGGCAACTCATATGAGAAAGACAAACATGGTATGTACTCACTTATGAGTGGATGTTAACTGTAAAGTAAAGGATAACCATGCTATACTCTACAGACCCAGAAAGACTAGAAAACAAGGAGAGCCCAAGGGGGATGCTCAGATCTTCCTGGGAAGGGGAAATAGAAGAGAATCTGTGGGTAGTCGGAGGCCAGTAGGGATGGAAACATGAGGGATAGAGTGGGGGTGGGTTGTCAGGGAGAGTACAGAAAGAGCCAATTGGAAAAGGGGGGCATTTTGGGGTCAGGCGGAAACCTGATGCAAGGGAAACACCCAGGATCTACAAGGATGACCCCAGCTAAGGCTGTTAGCAATTATGGCTATGTAGCCTGAACTGCTCATCTCTTATGACCAGCCAAGACTTTCAATGAAAGGATTGGGACACCAGCCCAGCCACATCACCTGGGACCTACAGTCTGTCCTGCTAATGGGGTGTGATGGGGTGAGAGGGGCTCAGAGATCATGAGCCTAGCCAACCAATGACTAGATCAGCCTGAGACCCCTGCAACAAAAGTGAGTTCATCTCTGATACGACTTGGAGCACCAGGACCCAGAGCCTGGATGGCCCAGAGACGTAAGAACCAAACATGACTGGAGAAAAAGAAAATGTCAATGTAATGATGCTTAACAAATTTCTGCTATACTCATAGATTGATGCCTAGCCCAACAGTCATCAGAAAGGCTTCATTCAGCAGCTGGTGGACACAGATGCAGAGACACACAGTCAAACATCAGGCAGAGCTTGGGAAATCCTGCTGAAGAAAAGGACTGGAAGGATTGTAGGAGCCAGATGGGTCGATGACATCACAAGAAAACCCACAGAATCAGCTAACCTGGGCTCATAGGAGCTCACAGAGACTGAACTGACAACCAGGGAGTCTGCATGGGACTGACTTAGACCCTCTGCATACATGTTACAGTTGTGTAGCTTGGTCTTCTCATGGGACTCCTAACAGTCAGAGCAGGGAATGTCTCTGACTCTTTTACTGGCTTTGGGAACCTTATTTTTCATACTGGGCTGCTGTGCCCACCTTTAATACAAGGCTAGGTGCTTAGTCTTACTGCAACTTGATAGGCTGTGTTTTTGATACTCATGGCTGGCCTACCCTTTCTGAATAGAAACAGAGGAAAATTGGACTGGGCAGGGGGACTGGGAAGAGAGGAGGGAGGGGAAACTTCAGTCAGGATGTAAAAAAGGAAAAAAAAAAACATTCCCTCCTCCAAGTGGGAACTGGAATGGGGTTTGGGGTATGGTGGATATGATCATGTTCCATTGTATACACATATGAGTTTCTTAGTGTTTCTATGGCTGCAATAAAACACCAAGACCAAAATAATTCAAATACTTAGCTCATTGCTCAGAAAATCAAGTTTTATGGCCAAAAGGTGAAATCTGTTAGTCTCAAACTAAACTTTCATTTCCTTTACATCGGACGTGAATAAACGAAGAGGGACTTTTATAAGGCTCACTTAAGCATCTGTGTCTCGGGATGACTCAGGAAGCTGAGGCATGCATGGAGAGGACACTTGCATCCCTGCATAAGGGTCAAATCATCCTTTCTTGCTGTACCTACCAGAGTCCTGAGAGTAGTAGTGGTACCCAGAGATGATATTCCTCAAGTGTCATCTTCACTTCAACATTCTCTTAATGATGATGTCTAGCTTTTCTCAGAAAATAGGGAAGCAACTGTGATCAGGGTGCATCGTGTAATCAATAAAAACATTATGTTGGGGCACAAAATCCTTAGGCTAGTAGATACAGTTTCCTTGGTCCTCAGATCATTTCTTCCTTTGCTTTAGCTGTTAACTGATGAACCACAGCTCTTGGTTCTAATCCTGCTCAGTTTAGATTTGGAAAAGGTGATTTTTTTTTCCTTTAATGGCTCCCTTTCATTTTTTTATTGATCAGTTTGAGGGCTTTTCTCCACTGAGGATCTGCCAGGGTTGCACTTTGTGGATGATGTCACTTTAGAGCTAAAACTGAATGCATGGTCTATTTCATAAGTGACTCCAGAAGGGTACTATGGTTTTCTTTGGTTTAAAATGTCATGTAAGGTTCTCAGCTCTGTACAGAGATCTCTTTAAGACCATCTGTCTTCTCTGAAGATGGTGACATTATTAACCAAGTGATCCAATGACAGCATAAACAAATGTAATCGAACTCTTAAATGTGAAAGGTAATGCCCTGAAGCTAAAGAAAACAGAATAGAAGTATTTTGGTTTTTCAGTGAGAAAATAAAAAAAAAAAAAATAAAAAAAAAAAACAAAACAACAAAGCTCTCCAAACACCTAAAAAACAAATGTATGCTACCCCAGGCCCCAAGAGACAAATACAGTATGTATTTGCTTATATGTGGAGTTCATCCCCAACACTGCTGGGGTGGCCAAGAACCTGAGACTAGATAGGCCAGAAACATAAGAGAAAACTAAATGCTACTGTTCCGATAAAAGACTGTATCAAGAAAATGACTCCTAGTGACATTCTGCTATACTCATAGAGCTGTGTTTTCTTTGGCCATCATCAGAGAATACTCAGTCCAGGGCTCAGGGAAAACCTACAGAAGAGAAGGCAGAAAAATCGTAAGAGCCGGGGGCGGGGGTGGAGAACACCAGCGAACACTCCCTTGAGAGATTGGCCCCCACACATCAATTATCAATCACCAATCAAGAAGCCACAAAAGCTTTCTCACAGACCAAGCTTGTGGGAGCACTGTCTCAATCGAGGTTCTCTATTCCAAAATGACTCTAGCTTATGTCAAGTTGACATTAAAAAAAAAAAAAAACAAAAACAAAAACTCTAGCACATGCCCTAAATTTGAACAGCTGGTTTTGATGGCAGTGTAAATGAAAAGACATGGCAAAAGGAAACTTAGCTTTTTGCTTTCTTGCATTTGCTATTTTTGGCAAGCTCATCTATCCTGTTATTGAGACATCAGATCCATTTCTTTGAATTTCCAACTTAGACAGAAGACCAGTAACTCCTCAGAAATCCTCCAAGACTTAAGCCCAACACTAAAACTACTGAGATGTACAGCCTTAGAGACTAAGCCATTACTGAACTAATATCCTGCTTTTATTCTAGCAGTTTTATTTTTTCCTTTAGAGAGCACTAATGAGTCCATTCATCCCTTCTGTAATTAGACGGTATAAATTATAACATTGAAACATCCCTTCATGATTCCAAGCAATAGCACACCGACCAATATTGGTTATTCAATACCGAATGGTCACCCTGAAAGCATATATATACAAGTAACAATATATGCACTCAGAACGCTATATTTATATGCTTAGAAATACATAAATACTCACACATACATGCACGTGCGCGCGCACACACACACACAACATAGGTATCAAAGAAAAAGATACCATGAATTTGAAAGCAGGTAGAGGTGGAAATTTCTTAGAGGGTTTTGAGGGAGAAAGGGGAAGTGAAAAATGATGTAATTGTAATCTCAAAAAATATTATTTTTAAAATGTGAATAATACCACTATGAATACAAGTGT